>NC_073698.1:63156798-64406798 GCF_023634085.1 Falco cherrug
AGGCGGGCATGGACATGGAGCGGCTGCTCTGCAGGCCGCCGCCGGCCAGCACCGGCAGCAGCTTCCCCGCCTGCCGGCCCCCGCCGCCGCCGCTGCTAAGCGTGTGCGAGCGGCTGAGGGGGGTCCGCACGGGGCCCGGGCTCATGGGGCTGCCGGCCACCGAGCCCACCCGGCAGCCGTCGCCCTCGCTGGCCGTCCGCACCCGGCACGGCGTGCACTTGGTGCCGGTGCCGGCGGCGAGGCTGTCGGTGCGGGAGCGGCGGAGGAGACCGGTCTGGCTGGGAGGCAGGTTGACCAGATGGTGGTGCCGGCGACCGGGCACAGTGATGGGGTGGGTGGCAGAGGCGCCGCTGCCGCCGGGCCCGGCGGCCCCTCCGGAGGAGGAGGAGGAGGAGGACTGGCTCTTGCTGCGGGGCCGGAACTCGGACAGCTCCTTCAGCGCCTTCATGGCCTCCAGGATGGTCTCGTGGATGTTCTGGGCCACCACCGAGTCGTCCGCCTGCATCCAGAGCTCGCCGGGGCCGGTGGCCGCCGAGCGCCCCACCTCGATGAAGAAGAAGCTGTCGGAGTGGCCGCAGCGGCGGATGTTCATCAGCTGCAGCGTGACCGTGGGCAGCTCGCAGTTGAGGCGCACGAACCCGATGGTGCGGGCCGAGAGGCACAGCCGGTGGACGCCGGTGAGGTTTTTGCTCTGCCCCAAGCCCTTGGGCTTCAGCGTCACCTGCCAGACCTCCCGGTAGGCAGCGGCGGCCGGGGTGATCAGCCCGTAGTTGAGGTCCTCGCCGGCGGCGGCCAGGGAGGCGGCGGCCGCGCCGCAGGAGGCGGAGAAGGGGGAGGCGAGGTGGCGGTGGGGGGACCCCTGGCAGGCAGCCTTGCCCTCGTTGAGCAGGTCGGTGAGCGCCCGGTACCAGCCCTCCTGCTCCTGCTCGTTCTCGGCCGCCACGGCGAAGTACTCGTCCTTGGTGTAGAGGGCGATGAGGTACTTGTGCTTGGCGTCCGCCCGCTTGTTGATGTTGAGGCAGGAGTCCAGGGCGATCACCCGCTTGGGCGCCCCGGACTTGTTCCTCCATTTCTTCTCGCTCTCGTAGTACTCCAGCCGGGCGCCCCCCGCCTCCTCCCCGCCGCTCGGGCCACGCAGCACGAAGAAGCGCTTGTGGCCGTGCTTCTGCTTGCGCAGGTACCCGCACTTCCTCACGCCCTGGTTGTTGTTGTTGTTGTTGTTCAGGTTGGGGCCGGGCGGGGAGCTCAGGGGGGGCAGCAGCCCCAGCACGGCGGGGCTCGCCATCCCCGACCCCGCGGCAGGAGAGCCGCCCCGCTCCTCTCGCTGCTGCCGCTGCCGAGCGGGACCCGGGGGGCCGAGCGCCGCGGGAAAACGGGAACGGGGGGCGGGGAGTGAAGCGAGTAAAATAAAGTTATTCCTCCGCGGGAAGAGCGCGGCAGCCCGAAGCCGCGGCGGGGTCCTCCGCCGTCGCCTCTAGGCAGCGGGTGCTGCCGGCGGCCGCCCGGCGTCCTCCCCGGCTCGGCTACCGGCGGCGCCGCTGCCGCTCTCCGGCCGCTGCTGCTGCCGCTGCTGCTGCCGGCGCCGGCGGGAGTTTCGCCGTAAGTAACACATCGCGCACCGAGTGCCCCAACTAAAGAGCAAAACAACACGTGACCGCCGCCTTACCGAGACGCTCACACACCGAGACAGGGCGGGGCTCGGCCGCCGCCGGCACCGCCCCGCATTGGCCGCCGCGCCGCGCGAAAGACGGCACCGACCACCAATGGAACGGTGGGGCAGGCCCTCGAACGCGAGGCAGCGTCACGCCATTGGGTGGCGGGAGCCTCGTCCCCCACCCCTTTCCGTCCCCTCCGCGGCGGGCGTGTTCCCGCCCACAGCCTCCGGCCCCCCTCAGGCACAGCGGGACCCGCCCCCCCCTCCCCGCCTTCCGCGCACACAGCCCGGAGCGCGCCGGGCCGCGGGAACGGCGGGGCGAGCCGGTGCACCCGGCTTGAGCCCCTGTGCCGCCCCCCGCCGTCCATGGCAGCCCGGCGGGCGGGACACGGGTGGACATCGGCGTCGCTGGCCGCGGCCATCAGGTGCTGCCGACCCGCCTGGCGTGGGGCCCTCCGCCCCCGGAGCGGAGCTTCCGGGCGTGCGTGTGCGCCAGGCTCCCCCCCGCACACCCACACACACGCGTGTGTGCGTCAGCCCTTCTCGCACACGCACGCACGGCGACTCCCCCCGCCTCGCGCCGCACGCGCACTCCTCCACCTGGTGTGTCAGCCCGCGCCCACGCGCACGGCCGCCCCCACGCTCCCCCCCGCCTCACGCGCCCCCATCGCGCCCCCCCAGCCCCGAAACACGCGGGAGCCGCCGCTCCCCCGTGCCCGGCTGCTCCCGGCCCCCGCAGCGGCTATTCGCGTGCGGCGAGGAAATGCCACCCAGGGCGGGCGGAGAGGCGCACTGTTACCCGGTTTTAGTTAAATAAATTAATTGATCCGGGCGTTTGGCGTTAGCGGCGAGTAGGGGCAGCGCCCGCGCCCCCCCGGGCGAAGCCGGCCCCGGCGGGGCTCGCTCGCCACGCGGCAATAAAGGAACGAGCGAGCGGCGGGGAGAGGAGCGTGGCCGCGGTGAGCCCCCCCCCAGCAAGGCTGCCTGCTGCCCCCGCCGCCACCCGCGCTCCTGTATGGGGCGTGCGGGGCCCCGCGGGGCCCTCCCTCGCTTGTTTACCGGGGACCCGCACGTTAGTGAGCGTGGCCGCCGCGCCCGGGGATGGATAGGCGCCCGCCCGCCTCCCCCTGCCGCCGGAGGGAGGTGAATGGCGGCGGGGAGGGGGCGCGACTCCGGGCCGGGCGGGGGGACGGCGGGGAAGGGGCCCCGGCCGGGGTGGGCGGCGGAGCCGACAGTCCCCATTTGCCTGTGTGAGGCGGGAGCGGGGGAAGGAAGGGGGGGCGCAGGGGGCCCGGCAGGGGATGCCCGGCTACCGCCTGCCGGGGAGGGCAGCCGCAGCTCCTCAGGCAGCGCGCAGCCCGCGGCGGGGCGGGCGGTGATAACAAAAGTCGGGGGATGAAGAGAAAAGGCTGTGCCGGGAGCGCATGGCCCAGCCTGCTCCTCGTCGCGGCCCCGAGCGGCGGGTGAAGCCTGCTTTTGCACATGCCCGGGAGTTAAAGTGAGGCTGGGGTCACACTGACATCCATCCCTGCTTCCCAGTCTCTCTCCCGAACGCCGTCGGGACGCGCTTTCGTTTGTGCGCTTGCGATGAAGCTGAAGCAGCGGGTTTGCGCGTAAAACCGAGAAAAAAACCCCACCTACCACCACCACCTACCCACGCCCACCCCACCCCCCCCCAAAAAAAAAAAAAAAAAAAAGGGAAAAAAAGACGAAAGTGATGCGGTGCCTCCAAGCTGCCGCCGTGCGGGGCCGGGGGCGGGGGCGGGCGCTCCCCACGTTGCCGGCGGAGGCGGCGGGAGCCCGCAGCCCGCACGTACCGCTGCCGCCGCACGGCCCTGCTCCGCGCCCTCCTGCCAGGAATTCTCCGCGGTTTGGGTCATAATAACCCATTTAGAAATCAACAGCTGTAACCCGGTGTGTGTGTGTGATTGGAAAAGACCACTTCACTGTAAATACCGGTACGCTGCAATAACGCAGCTTTTGAAGAAAGACCTCTCCCTTCCTCTTGTAGGGAAATATGAACGTTTACATACAAAGTAGTACTGGTTACCTGGGTTTGTTCATTGTGTTTTTTTGTTAAGGGGGGGCAGAGAGAGAGAAGTAATTGGAGATCTGAGGCACCGACCTCTCCGAAGAAGCAAGAAATGCGCTCCCGCGACATGCGACTGCTTCAGTTCGTAACCTTGGGCAAGGTACCGGTGACCTTTCTGTACCTGTGCGGCTCCCCACAGAAAACGATGCTTACAGTCCTTACTCTCCTGGTAACATTCCTTGATTTCTGTATCTGGAAAAATGCATAGATCTGGTAATTGTAAATTTAGATTATATGTAATGATTGCATAACTGATCTCAGTGAGGGAAGTTTCATAGGAAAACTCAGGAATAGTTGATTTTCTGCCTATGACTGTGATGGGCCAGACTATCTGCTGTACTCACACTACCGAAGACCTAAGGGGATTTTGTTATCTGAACAATTTCTTGCCGCTGTGAGCAATCTGGGCCCATAAACACCGAGAGGAGCCTTTTGTCTAGAAACCTCTTGGAAATTTCAAAAGATTTTTCCAGACCTTTGTGAAATATGTTTGGTGACCTTGACCAAGCATTCATAGGTTTGACATGTAAAAAAGATTAATATTAATTCATCTATTTCGTATTTCCATATATGTTATTCTTGACTGTGTGGGCAATACACATTTGATGTACTGGTTATAGCATCAGAACTAAGTTTTGCGAACAATTTCTGTGACAAAGGCAGTAGGATAGACTAGAATTCAAGGTTGAATTTATACTTTTCATTTCTATATTGGCATTGATATAAGGAACATCTTTTTTTCAGTTCATTTTTAGCAGTGGACGATTCATAACAAGTATTATTTTTTCCATAATTATGGCTGGATTTTGCTTTTTAATGCGTAACTGGAGTACAGAACACAAGTGGGACTCAGGTGTGCGTGAAATTCAGGTTAAAAAGTACTATTGTTTCATGACCGACACTAGAATGAATGACCACAGCTTACACAAGTGATCTGTCTTATTCAGAGGTTCCTCTGAACCACTCTGAATTGCTTTTCAAAACTATATCCCTTCTGGAAAAACTTCCCAGTCATTTCAATGTTATTACAGAGGCATTTAATAAAATAAATGCAGTACCACCACTCGTCCATCCCACCTCTCAGCTACAGGTCTCTGTTTCTGCAGGCTGGCATGTCTTACACTTCAGCTGTTCCTGTGTGTCATGTTGCACAGTAGCTTTAATTTCTGAAATAAGTGGGTTTTCAGTGATACAACAGGTTGTGAATTTGGACGGTTGAAGCATAGCACATGCTCTCTTGTTCCACCAAGTAATTTCAGGCAGAATGTAGGGGTGGACAAATAGGGGCAGCAGCATCTTCAGTAACTGTGATAGATTTGCCAGAGGATATTTGTTTAAATCATCACTGTAGAATAATTCCATCATGATGAAAGAAAAAATGAACTCGCTTTACCTCTCCTGTTCCTTTTCTTATGTCATATCACCCTGCCCCATCCCTATTTCCCACATTTATCTTCTAGTTTGAGCTCTCTGCTGGAAATGCTTTGCTAATGTACAAAGCAGACCAACAAAATAGTGCTAATATTAGCATCTTTCCTGCCTGCTAAACTATGATTTTGCCAGCATACCTTGCTTGCTTCAGCCATCTCCTTTTTCCTCCAAGAATAATAAGCCATGCCAGGTAATGGTCAGATTTATCAAAATATACTACCTATGTGAGGGGCATTTGCTTTGATGCCAGTGATGGCAGTCATAAAAAGTTACCTCTATCCACCCTAAACTGGCAGAGACATGCCTAGAAAATTATAGACCTTGCTTATGAAAATGATGAAATTTAGTCTGGATACAGTTTTGCCGGCACAGAGCCTTACTGATTTCATGTTTCCGTGCTTCAAATACTTGGGGTTCCTTAGCTATATGTTAAAAAAGAGGTGGGGAAAGTGTGATTATTTTGTTTATGTATAAATGTATTTAAGCTCCATGTTTTGGTTATTGAGCTGTATGGATGGATGATCTACAGTGCACAGCAACACTGTTCTGCAGGTTACGAACTTCTCAAGCCATCAGTGAATTTTAGCTAGGAAGACTGTTTGCCTGAATAGTAGCTTAATGGTCAGATAAAAGTATTACCTCTAGGGGCATGCAGCTGGTTTTAGTTACATGTGGAAGCTTAGTGCTACGAGCCCAACACACAAAAGGATCCAGTTATATTTTGTTTGTTCCTCACCTCCCGCCCACCCCCCCATTAAGGGAATTGGAGCACCAGGCCCTGTGACTATGTAGCTGTATTTAAATGACTGCCCAAAGTCACAGCCAGGCTACTCACAAAAGACTTTCTGAGAGACTGCATGCACAAGCAGGTTTAATTTCAAAATTTGTCACATCCTTTAAAAATACCTTTTTGTTTGTTCTTAGTCTAAATCTCATTTTGAAATATCTTTCAATTTCGGGATAAGGAGTAACAGTTGAAAGGGATGTGCTTGATGTTTGACTTGGCTGTTGCCTTCTACCTGTTGCCAGGATCACAGAGCTGATGGTAGCGGAGCCATGGGAAAAATGTGTAGAGAAAGATTATGTGCGTCAGCAACACCTTCTTATACTATCAAGAGTACAGTTATCTGTTCCAACAAAATAGAGTGATTTATATTTTGATGTCCTTGAACCTCTACATAAACAGGTGAAGTCGGTTTATTCCCTTGTACATTTATTTGCATACTTCTGATACAGTGTCATTTCATAACCTTACTGTAAGAGGACATGAACTCCCATCAGCTACTTTCTCTCTAACCTTTCTCAGCTCCTTTGAGTGCTAATGTACCGTGACTGTGCTGCTACTTAGTTGTGAATTTTGTGTTATTTGGAAGGGATGACAGGCCATCTTTCCAGATAGTTTTATAGAGATTTTTTTGAAACCACTCATTTAGTGACTCCAAACAGCATGCTTTATCCCTCCACAGCCAGAATAACGCTAAGGGATGCAGTTGCCCTGCCCCCTTGAACTGGGGCTGCCAATCCTATGCCATTCCCCTTGCCCCCCTGTCCTGTGAAAACCATTATGGGTGGCTTTGTACATGGGGGAAAGATACTCAGAACTCATAGACTCTGAAAATACTTCTTTCTTAAGTAAAGATTACTTGCCTGAATATTGCACCCACAGATTTCCAGAGGATTCCAGCTTAAATAAATAGGGGTTATGGTTATGCAACTTTGTGCATATTCATTAATTCTTGAAGCTAGTAATACATGTATTGTTTTAAATATATGCCAAAACGATGTTATTAGCCTGTACATTCTTATATGGGAGGGGAATAAAGCTGAGGAAATTCTGGAGCATGCCTGATTTCCAGTGCATTACTATTTTTTGACAAAGACTTGGATCTTTTTCTGAGTTCAGATCATTTCTGCCTCAAAGTTTGTATTTCAAGTGGCAAGTTCAGGGCCTCGCAGTCAGTCCGTGCGCAGCCCGATGCGTTGGGGGTATTTCGGAGCTGACACTGAGCAAAGTTCCTGTGGCCTAAACAGGGGGACAGTCTTCTTCATGTGACAGGTGTCCCCAAAACGGGCCGGTTTGGGGAAAGCGCCTCGATTCGGCAGCGTGTCCCAAGGCGGGCCGGTGCTCCGGGGTGCTGGCTCGGGCCAGGCGGGGGGGTCCTCGGGCCAGCACCCCCCCACCTTCCCCCGGCAGGGCGGAGGAGGGGGGACTCGCCGATAGCACCGCCCGCTGGGCCCCGCGCGTTGGCCGTCTCCCGTGGGAATCGCTGCCGGTGCCGAACCTCTGAGGGCGACCCCGGGCGGGGCCGGCGGGGCACCAGCTCCTGCCCCGCGCCCCCCCCTCCGCTGACGGTGCGAAAATTACGCACTGAGGGCTGAGGTGCGTCACCGGGACTGTCTTCCCGGAACAGCTCTGCTTTTGTTGATTGCGGGGTTTACAATGGGGGGTGGGGGGCGTGTTTTGTTTGCGCCCCCCCCCTCCCCCCCATTCCGAAAGGCGGCGGCGGCGCAGGGAGCCCGGTCGCGGCGCTGGGGCTGGTGCCTGCTGCCCCCCGCCGGCAGCGCCGCCGGCCCGGCCCGGCCCGGCCCCGCCCCGCCCCGCCCCGCCCCGCCCCGCCCCGCCCCGCCCCGCCCCGCCCCGCCCCGCGGCCCCGGAGCTCCGGCGGGAAAGCGGGACTGAGGCTGGGAGCGGGGCCGGCCACAGTTCCCGCCGTCCCTTAGGCGCTCCCCTGAGGCGCAGGGACCAACACATCGGTTTTAATATTTCTTTTTGTTTGTTTGTGTGTGTGGGGGGGGGGGAATGCTATCTTTCATTCCTTCTGGAGTGACCATGGATCTAAAAATTATTGTTGTTTATTTAAAGAAAAAAGCCTGATAGAATAACTGATCTCCTTAAAGAAAAAAGATGTTCATGTAGCAATAAAGCCAAATAGTTTCAAGCAATAGCTGAAATCTATACCTCTCTTGGTATAGATCTCTCTTCTAGGAGAAAATGTAAATACCTAAGAACCATTGAAAACAATGCCCTGGTTTTCTTTCTTTCTTTCTTTTTTTTTTTTTTTTTTTTTTTTTTTAATGTATCTTTCTGACCTGCATGGATAGCCAAGATCTAGGGTCCTTCGGGGCATTTCTGTTCAAGAAGAGACTGATGATAGAATTCAATATTTCTTTGATGCAATATTTACAGAAAATTTACACTGGCCTATTAGCCCAAACGCAATAGGACTCTACACAGAGGAAGGTCTTTTTGTGGTCTGCTTTTCCCAACTGTGTTTCTTTCCAGATAGCATTCTGTTTGAAAATCTATTAGTTTCTTTTTTCTTTTTTTTCCCTAGGCAGGTTACTCCATCCTCTCTCTGTTTGTTTCTTACTGCTCTTGGAGGCTGTTCCCCAGCAAAACAATCCCAGGCATTCATTCCCCTCTGCCCTACAATTCATGTGGCTATTTGTCTTTGTTTCAGATGGCCTTTGCATCTGCTTTAGGTAGTAACTCTTTTTCCTCTAAACCTCTTTTTTTTTAAAACTTCAGAAGGGAGCCAAACTTCCTCTGTCATTTATCTTGACATCAGGATAATTTTCCTAACAGCAGGGGTAATGCAGTCCTGGAGTAGATCGTCAAGAGATTTTTATAGAGTCCCCATCACTGGAGCATTTTAAGCTGCACAAATATTTATCGGGAATGACACAAGTACAGTTGTCCTGACTCAGGGCAGTGTGATAGTCTAGATGATCTCATGTTTACTTCCAGTCCTGTTTTACTAGATTTCTGTGATATATATACCTTATAAATAGCCCCAGAACCATTACTGCTGAAAGGGAAAAACCAGTCTTCTCCCCCCCCCTCCCCCGTCTACTTATTTAATTATACAAAATAAAGAGTTTAAAACTATGATTATGAGCCATTGCTTACTCTTACTGTTCAGGATAAGCTGTTGGTGCAATTCCTACTCATGCAAAACATTTGCTGGTCTAATTTGTGTGCACACAAGACCACCAGGGAGATAAAGAGACATTTGGGGAAATATAGTCACTACAGAGGGGAATCTTGCCTACTTTTTTCAATGTACCTCTTCAGTGGAAGTTTTATGTGAATAAAATGAGGAAGGCTTGCCCTCGGAATGGTCTGACTGCTTTCAAGGAGAATTATCATCTATCTGCATTATTTAGACGGCGTCTGGGAAACTCACTGGAGCCTCAGGCTCCCATTGTGCTAGACATTGTGTAGAGGAGTAATTAATGGTGGGCCTCCTTCTGTTTTGTGTAATGTATATATTGTACATATACAATGAATTGAGGAAGATTGCTGATGTAGGGAGTCAAATGGGAGAAAGGCGATTCTGCAGTCCTGTGAACAGTGTGGCTGACAAGCAGCGGCTTCAGCTTGCCAGTTGTCTAACTGATGGACACTGCAGGCATGCTCAGCATTTAAAGAAGAACTGAAAAGTGTCAACATTCCATATTTTGGTGGGCTCATATGCACGGGTGGTGAAAGCATAAAAGGCAACAAGTGTGCTGATGGAAAAGGTGGAGTATCTTTTTCAATATATTTTTGGAAGTGTATTTTTCAGATGTACAGCTTAGGTGAAATTATTCATTTCAGGAAGATTAGGCATCACAACAAGATGAGTGCAAAACTGTTGGCACTAGAAATTTCTGCAGATCCATGTGCCTACAAAACAGGTTGAATAAAACCTCTCAGCTGATGAGCATCATGGGTCAAACACCGCACACACTGGTACAGATTCTGTCACGGATGGCTGGATTGTGGGGCAGAAGAAGGAGTGGCTATCTCCAAGATCCTTCTTGCAGCAAGCACTACTGTGGTTGGAAGCAATTTATATGTGTAAATAATAATAACTTGCTAAAAAACTGTCAAGTAATTTCCACAAAAAAAAAAATAATCATGCATGTTCTGATGAGTGCTCATGGACACAAAACAAAATGGTCACTTAATGTTAGTAAAATATTCATGTGAACATTGCATTTTCATTCCTGAACCAGGAGACCACAAAATCAAATACAAGTGAAGAGTGTGCTTTCAGTTAAACTGCTGATTAAGCAAAGGAACAGCATATGTAACAGAGGAGAATGAGGTAATCATGGCACATGAACATGTTTTTAATTTCATCTGTTGCATTTAATCATACAATAAGGGAATGTTTCTGGGCCCATCACTTCATTCCTAACACGCTTGTCTTTTAAGAGACCTTTTGCTGACTTGTAAAATCTTTTGAGGCTATGGAAGTAGATTTTTTTAAAGGTGAACTAAGAGCTGCTGTCATCTCTTGAAAGCAGCTGTCATGGAAGTGGATCAATGAGCTAAGATTCAGTCCACTGCCTTGTGGTGACCAAACCAAA
Source organism: Falco cherrug (assembly GCF_023634085.1). Lineage (NCBI taxonomy): Eukaryota > Metazoa > Chordata > Aves > Falconiformes > Falconidae > Falco > Falco cherrug. The sequence continues at coordinate 63,167,334 of NC_073698.1, forward strand.
GCAAACCATTTCTTCAGCTGGAGTTGTGTAAGGAGGAAGCCTCAGGAATGAAGCCTCCTAGGAGTATCTTTTTCTTACGCCCTCCAGTGAGCTGGAAGAGCCTTTCATTTCTGGTACAAAGCATTCTAAGTTTGTTTGATAGCAGAAACTTCTGTCCTAAGTAACTTGGACCTGGTGAGAGATCACTGGGCTGCACCGTAGTTTGGCCTTCGGTTTACCTTTCCCAGCTGATGTATCAACCCAACAGGTTCCTCTGCAACGATTTCCTGAGGTGTCCCTCTTTGTGACAAAATTACCTTCTTTGCTTTGTTTAGAAATGCATAAGCACCACAAATGTGCTAAACACATCACTATCGCAGCGGTATAAATGATGCAGATGAGATTTATGGATTGTGGAAAGATCATATAGTTTTATAGTCAATGGTTGGCTATCAAGTTGTTAATTGAACATTTGGTGAAAAATGCCTATGGGTAAGTGATCTAGATGTTCTTACAGGATAATCAAGTTTAAAAACAACAGTTGTCTGCCACCCTCCCGTGTTGACTATATTTAAAGAAATACCAACAAGTTAAAAATCACACCCCCCAAAACACTCACACCCAAACATCCTTACATTACCAGTCCTTTAGCCTGATAATATTGAAACGATTTTACAACCCAATTTAATGACTTGTTGATTTTAGTTGTTTTTTTACTTTCAGTTGGGGAAGAGAAAGTAGGTTGTTCAGTTTCTCACTTTCAAAGGCTGGGTATAATTAATTTTGATTTGCTTTTTCCATCTGCAGGTTCAACTTTGTATCCACGCTGCACACACACATCAAATTAATGTATTGCTTTAAACAGATATCTTGCCTCCAGTTGAATTTCAATAATTTAAAGTATCTTAAAATCTTACAAACTATTGCCTCTGAATTGTTTCAGCAAGACTCGGGAACACACAATTGAGGAGGCTCCCTTCCTTTTGAAACCAACCCCACAGAACTGAGAATGTTTTGTCTCAAGTTCATTAGTTTCAGTAAATTAATGTCTGTCCCTCATTACACATTTTTTAGTGCTGTATAGATCAGGGTTATTTTACATAAATCCAGCAACTGTACTCTGCAGTTCCAGAAGTGATGTTATATCTGCAGAAAACCATCACAATCCCCAAGATCTATTTTCTCTCAACAAGCACATCTATTTTATTGGTTTTCTTGGATAAATTTTATACTATTTCTCAGGCTTAATGAGTCACTTAAGAATAGATATTCACAATTCAAATTGTAATTGTTATAGCAGCATGGACTTTAAAGCAAACCGTAGAGAGTTCAGTGATCTGATGTCCTCTGCAGCACAAACAACTTGTGATTGAACTAGATTATAATATTTAAGTCTTCCTATGCAGGCCTCAAGTTATATCCGTAAGTCATGGGATAAGTGAAGAGATGCTGTAAACTCAGCTGGATTGACTCTCCCTGTATATTTGGTGAGGTGGTGTTTGTCTCAGTGAACCACAGCTATCTAAAAGTTGGATGACTAATGCATTTTAGCCTCCAGAGTTCCTCCACAGAGATGAAGGGAGTTATTCATTCTTTCTTCAGGTAGATCTGAAGTCTAACGTGAATATATTCACAATATAGTGAATCTGGGTTTATGTTCCTCTTAATAGTGGAGGAGATAATACATAGCCATGTGACGTAGGTGTTGATTCATGTGATTGCAACAAAACTAATTCATTTTTTTTACAAAGACTTAAGACATTAACTTTGTACCAGGAAGTTTATGCCTCGTCAGATACCATCCACTCTCATCACTCACCTTCGCGCCAAGTAGGGCATCTTTAGAGCTTATGTAGGCAGCATAAAACCCCAGTGCCAGAATGGGCTCAATATTGTGTGCTCTGCTCGTTTAACAAGAACATTCAACTTACTCTAAAAAAAGTGTTCAAGGTATGTCTTATGTTCATTTGTGTTCGGCTCAGGTATTAATGATCACAAAACAGTGGCCTAAAAAAGCTATGACATATTTCCATTAGAAAATCACTGTCCCTCTCCATTTGCTGTCAAGGGACTCTAGAGCACTAGCTTACTCTTGCACCCTCCCCTTTAGATGGCCAGGATGGGTATATGCATTTGGTTGCTTGCCTCTCTGGATACGATGTGATCTTTGGAATGTATTGGGAAACTTCAGGAAACATTTTGGGCATTATGGGGCAAAACCTTGATGGTTTTGCTGAAAATCAGAAAACTGGAAGACATTTGTAGTTTAAAGTTGCTCATTGCTCTCCAAGTGCTGTGTGGCACCTGGGTGACAGCCACTTAGCCAGCTAGGGAAGCCAGGGTGGGAGCAAAATGGAGACATTTCATATTTTCCTTCTCCTTCCTCACAGACAGTCTGTTGGTGATGGTAAAGAAAAAAGAAAGACACCAGCTGTTGGGTCATTGTTTTAGAAAGGGCAGAATTACAGGCTATTTAGAAGAGAGATTAAAAACAGAAGCCCACAATATCCTTCATGTGGTGGTGAAGATGCTGAGGGGCAGGTATGTTATTCATCAGTTGCTTTAATTGTAACCTATCCATCTGTTTTATCCCTTTTCATCAATATTGATATGCACATTCCATACAAATGTCAGTGATTATTAGATTAGGTGATTTTTTTGACTCCTGCAGTCTCCCAGCCCCAATATCAGTCCTGCCCCACATTTGCCTCTCAGTTCCCAGTCTGCTGAATCTCATCCCTTAAGCATGAAATTTGTACACTTGCTCTCCCTTTGGCCCACATCTCACCCATTTTTGCTGCAGGCTTTCCTGCTTCATGAACTGATGTACTAGATGCAGCTGATTGACACCTCCCTGGTTTTACTAATCAGATATAGGATCATGGGTGAGATTAGGTGCAGGAAAAGCTGCAGGGCTGCAAAGTAGTGAATCACCAAAGGTACTTTGCACTCTTAGAGTGTGGAGTATATGCCTGTGTTGCAGAGCAGCAGGAGGGCTGCTGCTTCACAACGTGACCTTGATTCCTCATCACATTATCAGCCGTTACTACTCTTTCATCCATAGGCACCAAGTAATACCAAGAGATACGCATCTCCCTGCTTATTTCTCTTCAGCTTAATCTCTGCTTCCCTGCAACAGCTTACCTAGTCCTACCAGGTTAGCAAACCCCAAGCAGTTTCTTCAAACTTCAGGTTTGACTCCACACAGAAATGAAACTTAAACATTGAGTGAACCCTTTTCTTGCTCCTGGTTTCCATCTGAAACCCAAGCCCTGGAGACTGGAGAAGGCTAAGAGATCAGAGTCCCAGGACTGGCTGCGTGCAATCTGGTACAGCTTCTCAAGTCAGCATCAAACTGCTTTTGTATATGCTTTTTCCTTTCCAGACTAAAAGAGTAGGGTGAGACCTACAGAGATTCTTTATCACCTTTCCATTTTAAAGCATTCCAGGAAGGGATGTGGAAAGCTAGTGTCTTTCTCTGATGCTCTGCGGAAGGGAGACCAGAAGGAGAGGGGGAGATTGGGTGTGGGGTGGACAGGTGGTTCTGCCCTCCCATGCCAATGATGACTGCCCTGGAGGGGACCAGGGAGCATTCCACCTCTTACACAGCAAACCCCTGGGGACCAGGAGACAGGAAAATAAGCAGAACACTGTCAGGATGGGTCTCCCATTAAACATCTCAAAAGTTTCAGCAGTCTCAAGCTTCTTGATTCACTCTGAGACTTGCTTTGTGCTTCCTAAAATCGAAAAACCCAAACCAAAACCAAAAATACCACAAAGACTAGCAAAGTTGTGCAATGTTATTTACAAATAACACAGCCAAAGTCTTGTTTCCCCACACACAGCAAGGAAAAACTCCCTGTTGATCTTCTGTGCCTTACTTACGCAGATGTACATAACCCCTGCTAACCATTTCTCCATCCACTGCATTTGCAATATATCCCAGAGAAATTGCTCTGTTCATATAGCCCAAAACAGAGTAATGTGTGTTTGTAGGGTGGTAGCTTTCATTGTTTCTGCCTTTCTCTGTGGAAAGTTTAACATGATCTGACCACCATACCCATTAGAAGACCATCTCTGACACCTTCCAGTGTAAAACTGTGAATCACATTAGCCAACTTTAGCCTATTTTACACTAAAAAATCAACCATCAACTATTGCCTTCCCATTTTTTCAGTCATTACACTCCTCAGTCCTGCAAGTGTAATCTATATGTCCTCCTCCCAAAATAGATAGCCTTTAATTTGCAGTGTTAATACCCATATTGTTTCTGCTGAGAAAGTTTAAATCACTTCCTGCTTGTAATCTGTCCTCAAAATTTCTCTCCTTCTATGTCACTTGCATAACTTAGAGGTATTACTAGAACTTAGTTTATGTTCTTTTTCTCATGCTATAGGTAAAACCATTGAATAATGGTGTCTCAGACATGAAAGGACCTCTGTAATGCCACGCTGGCAATATATGGCAAGTTTTAGTTAACAGTTACATGTTGGATTCCTGGGTTATACATTTAGTCTCATTTAATATATGTTTTCTTGTTTTTGTTGTGGTGCTAATATTTTATTCAGGGTGTCATGTGGTGTCAATGCTTAAAAGAAGTCTGAAAGACATTGTTTTTTCAACATAGTTACCTTTATTAAACAAATCAAATAATCAAAATTCTTATCTCATAAAATCATTATGCAGTTTGTTTTACTTAACCTCTTTTTTATAAAGTCACGTTGACTGGCAGTAATTATGTTACCATTTTTTATTTCCTTATGGACAGGGTCCCATATCAGCTGTTCCATTCTTTCACACAGAACCAAGGTCAAGCTAACTCATCTACAGTTACCCTGGCCATCCTGTTTACGCTGTTGAAATATCAACATGGCATTAGATTTTTCCAGGCCTCTTGGACTTCTCCAGTATGCCAGAGATTTTGCCAATGAGCAGAAGTGCAAGATTCCTTTTACAGGCTTTAAATCAAGTTATCTGGTCCTGTCAATTAAAAAAAATTAATAGATCCTCTTTACTATCCACTTAGGAGGATGTCAGAATAGATGATACTTTGGCAATGCAGACTCTATTTTCCTTTCTAAATGCAAAACAGAAATCCAGAATGCTTTTTGTTTTCCACAGCTAGCAATGGAACTATGTCATCAGTAGGATTTCTATTTTCCTGCATAGTCCTACAGAAATTCAGAATAAAACAAAGACGTATTCTTGTCTATCACTACATTTTCGTAGATACATTTCATTTGCAGGCAATATACTGCATTTATTATTGTGTGAACTTTATTATTTATATGATTCTGTGGGCTTTCATTTTTTCTTAACCGTATTTATTATCTGTAATTGTCTTTTAAGCATTCTATTAATATGTGTCTATACACATATATGTATATATACACTAATACTCTGAAGTACTGCTGTATGCGCTAATTATAATACATATACTAATCAACACTAAATTCTGCGTGCATTTCTTTAATTAGATCACTGCTATGTACTACTTGGCATGTGTTAGTTTTAAGTTTAGTGAGCAATCACTTTCACGACTCAGAATGAAGGATAATGCAGTATAAGAACGTTTCCCTTTGTGATAGAAATGTCAATCTTTTAAGTTTTAGAGGATCTAAGGCATTGTAGGGAACATGGGACAAGAGCTTGAGCACATATCACTTTATTAGAAGCCTTTTTATAGAGGCAATGTTTCTTTCTTCATAGCTATTTGTTCTTGGTCACAAAAGTTACATGGGGTGGAAATCATCTCACCTTCCTTGATAACATAGATATCCACATCTAAGCTAGTGATTCCCTAGCGTGACCATGTCTCTGTCTATAGAGAAAACCAGACATTTTAGAGCTCAATGAATCTGACCTATTTTAGATGCCTACATTAGGATGGTATGAATCATGCCTTAAAGTGCTTTTTCTCTCTTTTTTTCTCCTCGCCCCCCAACCTCCCCACCCCCCAACAATAAAAGGAGCCCGGGGTGATTAGTCCTGATCCAGTTCTTTGCACTGCAGACTTCTACATCTGGCTATCCATACTGCATTTTTCTTTCCTATCTGAGGGGGGAAAAAAAAAAACGAAACCAAAAAAGGGTTGGTTATATAATCATGAGGAAAAGAGGCAGCTGAGCCTCTAAATCTTGAAGACACAAAAATTATTTAAAGCCATTCTTCTTTTTTTACCAAAATTGCAAGCTAGACTATGATTCTATGAGGGGTTTAAAATTTTTAGCTAAATTTGATGAAAAACTTAAGGTTCTTAACCAAACAGCTTTACATTGGAAATAAAGATTATAAGTAGATATTTAAGTTGTGTCAAATCAGACTGAATATATCAAGACAGCATTCTCTAATTCAGGTAACTGTTAATTAAATTAATCTTTTTTAATTTGCTTTACCTAAATATTATTTTTTATTTTTGCTACACTTGAAAATGTTGATCTTTAAGTTTTTAAGGATTTAAAATGTGTTCAAAGCTTAAAGTTTAAAATTAATGTGTTTCCTTCTACAATAAAACCATAGTGGCATGAATGATCCATAAGTGAGTTATCTGAAGGACTATGATGAAGCTGTTTTCAAGTAACTCATCTTAACCTGCCAATCAATTTGGCAAAAAATTTCAACATGCTGACTTGGTGCAAATAGCTAGCTGGGTACACATATTGCTTCAAGAAGACTTTGGCTACTGGGTGAAGAATTTCTTTTGCATTTGAGAATTCTGCTCTAGAGATGAAGAGACAGGAAATCCTCAAAATAAACTGGTTTTTGCAACACAGGTTTTTAAGTTCACTCTTGGACTCACTGAAATACTTTGGATAATCATCAGTGCAGGTAGTAAACCTGTAATTTTAACAAATACTCTTCCCGGATCATCAAGCAGGAGACCTCTAGAAATGACTATACATTTACAAACAATGTTTCAGTGAAGTTCCGATGTCAGATTGATATTCGCTTGTCTTCTCTAGGGACTGAAAACCACTTCAGATAAAATTATTTAAGGCATTTGCAATATTGACCAGTTTCCCTCTTTTTATACAGGCTATGACAAAAAAACCTGCGGACAAGCCAGAACTTTCTTACTACCTATCACCCTAGAGAGGAAATCACAGCATGCAGGTCTTTAAGTGAATGCTCCAAAGGCTTAACCATGCACAGCATCAGAGGTTCTTGTTGTGCATGTATCTGTAACAACCAAGGACTTGAAGCAAGCAACAAGTCTTAAGACATATTACAAAATATGCAGCTATGCAAATGCTTGAATACCTCTGATATCTTTTGAAGCATAAAGCATTATGCCAAGGACTACCCACCTATCTGAGTGATGTAGATCTCAAAAGTAATTAAATTTGTTGATGCACTTAGAAAGTACAGAATTCTTTTGTTCATACAGCTAGCTACTGACTACTGAGTCTCCTGGTATTGGCTATACTTACACTGGCACCTTCATGTGCTAATCTGGTTGTGATCATACTGCTTCTTGCAGTGAGTATGGTAAAAACTAATACATTTAAGAATTAACTTATGGGCATGTCTTATAAAGACACATTTCTTTATATCTAATATACAGCTAATACAGTCTAATATACCATAATAGACACTTTGTCAAAGGTTACAAAATACATATGCATCGCCATCATACACACAGTCTTCGAGAAGACCTTTGCACATCTACATGGCCTCCAGAATTAGCTGGAGTTCTCCTACCTTTCATAGTTAGGAGCATTCAAGGGATATTATGCACATCATGGTATCTGATCACCTTTGGTTCCTTGACCCAAATGACATATTCCTAACTGAGTTGACTGTGGGTAGACTTCACCACAAGTTCACAACAGTTCTTGAATTTATGTCTTCTAATGGATGGCAAGGTGCCCACCTGTCTCTGACTCTGTAGCACATATGGCCTCCATACTAATGCTAATGTAATCTTCCTTGAATAGCTAGTGTTTAACTTCACCACTGGTTAATGAAAGTTGATGCTGAATTTTCTTTTCTGAAGTACCCACAGTAGAAGCAAAACACTTCACTTTGGAGTTGAACACTTACGTGTCTCAATGTACAAGATCTTCAGTCCCACTTCTTGTGAATGTAAAACAACTCTCAGATGAAGTCTGCTGAACAGCCCTTCATCACGGTTACCTTTCCCATTCTACCATGTACTGCAGTGATACATATCCAGTGGGGAAGCCCTGTGTGGCTTAATGAGTAGAAGGCAAGTTTATTGTAACAACAGGTACAGGATAGAAAAAAATGGTAGAATACATTTTCTGGCTTATTTTCATTATGCCATCAGCTTTGGAGTGAGTTGTTAAAAAATAAATCACCCAATTCTGACAAAACAAATATTTTAATAACTACAGAGACTCTCAGCATTTTTCATTTTTGATGACTGCAGAATCTTGTTTATTTAACGGATTATACTGATGTACAGGTATTAGAATACAGGTATTAGAAAAGAAGTCTAATGCAAAGATAGTACTCTACTTTAGAATGGATATTGTGCAATTAAGGAAAATACAGTATTTTATTATTCTTGGCACAGAGGCTATTTCTTGGGCAATGACTACCTGTTCTTTTTAATCTTTCCCACCACTGCCACATTGCAGCAACCACGGCCTCAGGTGCCTACACTGGATGAACACCTGTCCAATATAGACAAGAAGGAAAGGAAATCAAGGGATCCATGTTTACCAGTTTTGTGTACACAACACAACAGAGTGGTAAAAAGATGGAGAAATGGAAATAAGTTTAAATTCAGCATGATTAAGAGGAGAGAGAGTAGAGGAAAATGGTCATGACCCTTCAGAAACAGACTTTGCAGGAAATAGAAGGTAATTCTAAATATGCTTTCTTCAAAGACAAAAACCCCACTTTCTTTGTCTGTCAGCCTTTCCTTAACAATGCACCTACTGAGGCAGCACCTTTTAACAGCAGTTTGCAGGTACAGGTTTGTCCTTCAACATTCCACCTTGCAGATCAACAAGTGTGCATAGCATGAAACCCTGTAAACTCATTCATCTGCCCAAGGGATAGCGCATTTCTACAGTTCCACAGACTATTTTCCTCTGCTTTCTTGCCTTAACTAACATATATCTTTCAAAATTATTTTCATAGCATTGCTTGATTATATAAAAAGCTTTTCAGAAATCAATAATAATCCTGTGTATATCTAAACCCTCCATGTATACAAATTTCCCTACTCCTGCCCTAAGAGACTATCCATTTTGTTCACAAATCAGCCCTCGTTTCACATTTTTATTGTAGGGCATCCCTGACTGTTGTCTTCCTGATCAGAGGGAGGTGTACACCATCACTACGTTTTTTTACTACTCTAAACATCTCAGTGTTTCTCTGTTCACTTTGCTGTGAAAGAATCTTAAACACAGAGGAAATAATTCTCACATGAGGCAGATATTGCCAATCAAGCATCAAGTTTTTGAGTATTTTTAATGCACAACCTAAAATCATTCCACTTGGGTGTAAATGAGCCTTTCTTTAGTTAAGCATCCAGAGGAAGGCTTCATAAATCGGGGAAACATGAGTGTTTGGGTATGCTAAGTCTTTCAGGCAGGCAAGAATAATCAGAGCACTATTGCTTTCTATATTTGCCCTTTAACAAAAAAAAAAAAAAGCACATTAAATACACCAGCATTTCTAAAAATGTAGGTTTCTTGGACCTACCCATCACATCATTCTAATATTAGTAAATCTACCATGGTGATCATTCTGTCTTTGCTACATCACAGAAAAATGCTGCCTTGTTAGGTGTGATCTGAAGTGAGAATAGCCTTATCGGTTACATTAATGGCCTAAACACAACTGGCTACCTTGAAATACTTAAGCTCATCAATAAATGCCTGTGCATCACCTGTTCATATAAGGCAGACAGTTTTTTGGTTGTTGCACATACCTCCTTCACAATAATCTTGACCATTTTTCCTGTGGATTTCTGTCTGCAGAAATGGTCACCAAACGAGAATGGCAAGCCTTCAGATGAAAATGGATGAATATATTTCACTGTGCCAAGAGAAATTCTTATGACATGTTCCATTCTTACAGCTGTGGGGCAATTTCTCTATTTAAGGCTCTTGAAAGTTAATATTCCCAAACCCTGCTGAAATTGCTGGCTGTCTCTGTTCTGTATCAGTAATAAGCCTGACCATTTCATGCATTAGTTTAGTTAGTTGTCTGTGCTCAGTTTCATCTGTACACATTGTTCCTGTCCCTAAAAAGATACAAATAGCACCAGGAATCTCCCAGTGGTCTTCAGTGCTTCTTGCCGGATGCCCAACAGTCCTTTGAAAATGGAGCTCACTTCGAATGTTGCGATGAAATTAAAGAAATCGTGGGAAATAATCCACTACCTTCTGGAGGGATCTTTCACAATAAGCAGCATGGAAAAAACCAGAGGGGCAAAGCAATAAACTGTGGAATCTTCCAAGAATGCAAAGCAGCAGTGTTGTAACAGCTGTGTAGACACAGCAATTCCAGAGCACTATGTAGACATGATTATTCCAAACACAAATTGCATCACCAAGGATAATGAAACACTTTGGACATATGGCTTCCTGTTTCAGAGAACTTGTCGTAGATACAGATGTCCACAGCAAATTTCAGTCATATGTAGAATGTAGGTCTCTTCTTTGAGAAGCTTTGTCGTGTGTGGAGGGTAGACTACAGAACTGCTTCTGAGGTAACACAAAAGCGGATTATAATGATTATTAGTCTTTGCTGCTAAAAAAAAAATACACTATTTTTGCATAGAAATCACTAATATACATCAGATATGCCAAACTGAAAGCACAGCCAAGCACTGGATACTTTAATTTTACCACAAGGTTAGTTCAGCAGGGTCAGCCCTATCCTCTTGCTAGGACTGACCTTGGAAAATTCACCTCAATACAAAATTAAAGCACCTTATCTTGACTATGTTTTTAGCACAGGAGGGCTCACATGTTGGTTTTTCTGAGGTTAAAAAAAAAAGTAAATTAGTTCATCTTTTTAGCAGTCAAGTCCAAATCAATAGTCATCTCCATTATAGTATCTCTGCAAAACCATGTGTTACCTATGTTTTTCTGTGTGTTCACTATTGCATAAAACATGCTTAGTAACCATGGCACAGACACAATATTGCATTAGTGTGGCTGGTGGTGGCTTTATGCAGGACTAGTCTTGAGAATGGCATAGTATAAAATAAGGTAGATATGAATTTAAGTAGATATAGAGTTTGATGTAACAAGTACCCTTGGCAGCTGTACAAATGGCTGCTGATGTGCTTTGTCTTGCATCCTTTTCATACTGGTAAAAGCCCAAGGGGAAACCCACTTACTGTGGCACAAAGGTGGTACAGGTTATTTTTCACTTTTGTACTGTTGTATGTTACATAGGTAAAGCGCTTTTCTTGCTCATACAGGTTCTCCCTGTCTTAAGAGGACTTGCTGAGAAGGCTGTTCTGACAAATCTTTTGTGGCATGGATTTGGCCCTAACTTTGTACCAGAGCAAACTTTCATGTGTACACTTCTATGACAGAGTAAGAAAGATTTTTCCTATTTATCTTGAATATATTACTGACAGGTTGAAAATGAAAAATTACCTCCCATACCAAGAAGGTACATAATATGGACAGGCACTACAGTAACTATACTGGCTTCAAAGCTAATTAAATTTACCTCAGTGCAGTTTTCCCCCGTAGACAAACCCAGAAGTGCCAACCCCATCAATCATTGCCTCACCCACCTCCCTGACCTATCTTTAAAACTAGAAAAAAAGCTGATCAGCTCCTCTCCGTTTCAATTTTATGCTCCCCAGCCTGAAGATCTTTTTATGTCCTAGCTTCTGGCATGATGCCTTCCAGTCACTGGTCAGATTCAGCAGTGGCAGCTGCTAGCAGAAAATCCTCCTATTCAAGAGATGACCTTATGTGCTCCAAACGCTGCTTTCTCATTCTGCCTAAATCGTTTCTCCATGTTCAATGCCTGCACTAACACCATAGATAGATAGGCTGCAAGTGTTCTGGAGCAAAAGGCATTATTTAGAAGGTATGAGATTTTGTATTTTGAACCCAAAATGATGTTGAGACAGTCTTTTTGATAAAATAAATTAACAAAGTTTCACACATAGCATCCAAATTTTATTTTTAAGGCAATGCCACAGTATCCCTCCTGATTCCTTTATGAAAGATCTGCTGTAAAATCCTGTAATGCCTCATGAATAATTTTAGCAATTCACTCCCCTGCAAATCTCTTATTTTCCAATGCAAATATTGCATAAGGGTAGCACAGTACTCTTAAACACGAACAAGACATAAACCAATTTCATTCAGATTATGTTTGTGTCATAAATAAGGCTCTGTATCCACTCAGTTCAAATCAGCCTCCTTAAGCAGGCTTGCACTCGTTAAATCCTGTCTATGACCTCAGGCAGCCTGTTCTAAATGCAAGACTGTTGCATGTGAAGAGAGGAGTTTGGAAAATAACACTGAACTGAGCTAAGGCTAAATCTATTTGGATTCATTACATCTATGACTGGACTGTCTTTGTGTATAACACTTATTTACATATATTTTAAGAACAGTCAGTTTTGCATGTGGAAAACAGAATCACAAGAATCTGAAAAACTCATTCAAGTTTAGGTGACCCACAGTCACCAAAACTAATTGGCTGGTTATCCCCTAATATTTTACAGAAACTACACAGTCAGTGCATGACTACTAAATCACTACATTTCTTCCTTCCCTTTTTTTTTCACACCAGTTCTTTTTGGTTTCCTGCTCGTCATACTAGCTTGAGTAGATTTTGCATATGCAATTCTCTGTGTGTGCGTATGTCTGAAATGACTACTATCATTGAGTGACAAACTCATCCAGGCACATTTTGATATTTTTTTTTTTTAAAGAAAGAACTTCAGGAATTTTCCAGCAGCACTGAGTATGGGAAAGTAAAAAATGGTACATACAGAAAGGTGACTGTTTTTAAACAAATGTCCAGATAGTTTTCCTCCTAAAGTATACCTGTAAGACAACAGATTTTCTAGATGTTAACCTGGTTTTACTCCTGTTTGAAAAGGTTCAGTTCTTTCAGCTGTTTAATGTTTAAATACAAGGGTTTTTTTCCATACTTTAGGCTTTGCTTAGGAGCCCCAATAAGGTGCTATAGCTAGAAATCTTCTATGGTTGTGCTGCCACAATTAAGGGATTTGACTCATGCTCACACAGGACTGACTCAGGAGCAAGAATGGCTTATGCTGGCATGGTTGTGATGTTTCCTGTTCACAGTCATGTATTTTGGTCTAGCTTTCTCCCCTCTTTTGAGTTCACTTACTCCACTGCAAGATGGGCTAGTAGCCATAACCCCGAAGTTTTCAGGCTTGTCAAAATAAAGCCAGCATTGATATGCAGTTCTTTAATTCATGGCCATTAACAACTTCTTTCATAACTTAGTCACCCCACAGTAAAGGTGGGAACAGAGAACTGCATCTGGGAAATGCTGTCTTGCCCAGTATTGGTCACCCTTGCTCTCCAGTTTAAGACCTTACCTTGTGGACATGCATCGTCTTCAAGGTCTGTCTGTGGCGCCTGAAATTACTATCACCCATAGCCATGTATTGGCAGGTTGTGTTAACCAAGTTAGCTTTACCTAAGAAAGATTAAAGGAGGTAATGGGAGAAAACAGAGGGGTGCCTCTCCTGAGAGAACACTGAGGATCTAGTAGATTAAAACATTATCAGAGTGTGCTGCTGTTCGCAAAACAAAGTCCATTATAAGCAGTGTTGTCACCTGTGCAACAACTGCTTAGCCAGAGAACCAGTTCCCAGCCAGAAGTTAGGTGGATCAAATGCAAGCCCACATGTTACCATGTCAGTCCAAAACCTGACAGTTTCAGTTCACCTATATCAAAAATTTATGCTGAGCTCGCTGGCTGCTGTAAACTGGTTAACGATCATTCACATGTTCTGTACTGACATTTTCATGAGGTGTTTGTAACCTTGGTCAGGGAAAAAAAGGAGGGATGGAGGACTAAACAGGAGACAATCTCTTTAAACGCTACAGTTCACTTGTCATCCCCCTACATTTTCAATGGCAAGAACAGGATCAAATGGACATCACGTGACTGTGTAGAGGTCCCAAATCACATTTCACAGTTAGTGTGCAAGCTCAAACCTCTGCTTTTGCTAGAGAGTGGAGCTTGTATGTAGGACACACTTATACTGGTGCAGATAAATCAGTTTGAATTAACTTGTCTTAAGGGCTGACACCCACTGAAACAATGAGAGATCTTTTGGCCACATTTATTAGGTATACATTTTGGCTCTAAGTGTAACCTTAGACAAGTCAGAATGGATTTGTACAGTCTAGAGTTAAGAGTAAATTGGCAACTCAGGTGACACTTCTTACTGGGAAAGGCAATATATGAACAGGACGTATTAAATTGCCAAGGAAGGTGAACTAGATAGGAACCTCTAGAAAATGTCAATATTAATTTTGTTCTGTGCTTTGTTTTCCAACAATTTACTAAGAAATACACCTTTTACACTACTGGTCTTCTTATGGGAACATAACAACTTTATCAAGAAGGTTGGAAGGAGGTTGTAGCGAGATGGGTGTCAGTCTCTTCCCCAAAGTAACAAGCAATGGGACAAGAGGAAATGGCCTTAAGTTGTGCCAGGGGAGGTTTAGATTGGATATCAGGGAAAATTTCTTCACTGAAAGGGTTGTCAAGCATTGGGACAGGATGCCCAGGGAAATGGTTGAGTCACCATCCCTGGAGGTATTCAAAAGACATGTAGATGTGGTGCTTAGGGACATGGTTTAAGTGGTGGATTTGTCAGTGTTGGGTTACTGGTTGGACCTAATGATCTTAAAGGTCCTTTCCAACCTAAGTGATTCTATGATTTAATTATAGGATTCTAGAATTCATTAGAGCTATTGTGCTATTAAGGCCCTGAAAGAGAAAGACAGAGGTAAGAAAATACATGTGATCACTGTGTGAAAGCGATCTGATTGTCCAGGTCATCACACATACCGTTTGCTTGCCACATGAGATGTTGGAGACCAAGTCTCAGGCTCTTTAATGTTAACTTAATCCTCAGAAGAGAGTTAAGCAAAAGGCTGTTTTCCTCATGAACTACAGCAAATGAACTGCATAAAGGTGCTGCTGTAAGGTAGGGTGCCACCAGGAAACCTGTGGTGATTCATGCTGGAACAATTTAAGCAGGTAGTGCCCCTAGCCATCTGCTGCACCTCTCTGGAGGTTACCACCCCTACAGCAAAACCAGTGTGCTTGCTTCCCAACCACACCAGCACAGTCCAACACATTAGGTTTAACTGGGACTGATGGCCCTTTAAAGATGCCAAGCTTGAGGCTGTGGCAGCTAGAGAGCTCAGGTTTACAAAGGGGCAACAATTTCTTCCACAAGAGCAGAGCTCCAGCCAGCAGGAGCAACATACTATTCTAAGTTGCCCCAACCATGCTCTTTTTAAAGTTTTCTTTTATAGGCAGCTATTTTGCATTTTCAGCTGGTATCACATACTTTTTCCAAGTGATACCCTGTAAGCACGGCTACTGCTATTGCAGTTGGTGTGTCCATATCCAAGCCAGAACTGTCTGATGCTCCGCTCTCAGTGTAACCATAGCAGTGTGAAGCTGTGCATCCGAGACTTAGCAGAACATATGTTAGTATCTTCCCAAGGAGTCAGTTGATACAAGGTGAAGTACAACAAGCTTTGTGTCCATTACACAGCATGTTTTCAGTGGGAAACACTAGGGAAATGACCACTGCTATGAAAAAAAATGTTTCTGTAGACCATCCATGGTTACTCTGATGGCTACATAGTGGCCACCTCTGAGCTGACTTATTTAACATGTTTCAGGTGGTTTCTTCTTTCTTCATTATGAAGACTGAGTGCTCCCCACACCCCACCCCTCATGCCATCCCCACCCCCAGTT
Source organism: Falco cherrug (assembly GCF_023634085.1). Taxonomy (NCBI): domain Eukaryota; kingdom Metazoa; phylum Chordata; class Aves; order Falconiformes; family Falconidae; genus Falco; species Falco cherrug. The sequence continues at coordinate 63,183,255 of NC_073698.1, forward strand.
CCCTGCATAGGAGCATCACATATTTCTTCTCTTCACATTTAGGAGAGGGGAAATTTTTATCTGGGGCTCCTTACCAGGTACTGCTTCAGAGAAATCAGTGGCGGCATTCCTTAAAACACAAGCAGACAAAAAAAAGAACTCCTCAAACTTTCTTAAAACTATCAGGTAATCAATCAATTAATTAATTCAATTCAGTCCAATGGATTGCCAGTCTGTGAAGATGAATAAAAGACTCTTCTGGCAGAGGTCCTATTGCCTTCAGGAGAAGGGCTCACTGAGGAACCAAAACTCAGGTTTGAAGCTCCTCACACAGTTAGAGAAAGTCGCCCTTACCACATCAAAGGCATGATGTCATAGCCAGTTTAAGCCAGTTTGAAAAGTCAGGGCCACTAAAGGAGCAAGTTCTTCCCTCTCACCCTCAGCCACACGTGCCTGTTGCCCCCGCCATGCTGGCACACAAGGTGACATGGGTCAGTTTGCTGATCTCACTAAGTACTGATCTTACCAAAACTAAAAGGTTGTGCTTTAGCTGGATCAGAGGAGGAGATGGGAATGCATTGTCAGGATAAAAATCACCTCTTTGGTGAATAGTGCAGTCTTAGATCACTGCCCCAACAAAATGACTGATTAGTGACTTTGTATTCAAAGCAATCTGGTCTGTCTGTGGCTAAAAATTCTTTGGAACACTTTTTTGAAAAAAAGTTCTGTGTATTCAAGTTACGTTTTATAATATAAAAATTAGATAGATATATTTCTAATATAACAATTAGAGAACTTGTAAGATTTTCCAAAAATTACTAGAATTCTAAATATTCTAGGTCTTGGAATATTTATGACATTGTTCTACAATAATAAATACTATACCTTCTCTTTATTATATCACTCAGTGAAGGAGATGTGATTTAAATCAGTTTTGGACTCATGATCATAACTGTTGAACCACTCAGGAAAAAAAAAACGACAACAAAAACAAAAAAAAAATGGATTCTGACTGATTTTTATGCATGTGTGCTGGCTTTATGCTAATTGTTGGCAATTAGCTTACACAATTGCCAATTGTTGAACTACTCTTAGATCAATATTGAGTTCCGAATTACATTGGTACTTCTTCTGTCTAGCATATCTGGTGCCAGGACAGTATTTCTTTAGCACTGATAGATCAGAACTTCAGGACAGGAGTAGCCAAGTTAGGAGCTAGGCTTGACCTTTTGACCCTGAATAAGGCTGGCAAAAATATATTAAATCAATAATATATAGCTCAAAGGTACCATTACTTCACAAGGAAAATGTTTAAATAGGTTTTAATTACTGTTTTACTGTCTGAACACTGTTCAGATTCTCATCTATTAGTCATTGTTGCACTTTATACTGTTTGTTCTGTGTCTTGGAAACTTCTATAACATACAGTCTACTTGAGTACATGTGTTTGAGTTAATTTCTCTTGCTGTAAAAGCTGGCAGTATAGTCGTGGGAGTGAAGAACCTGCTTGTGTCTTCTTGTCAGGATCCTCTGCCATCACAAAACCCTCATCACAATTCTCAGAAAACAGTGTCACCCATTTTACATCAGTGTTCTTCTTCAAAACAGTTTAAGTTATTAGTCCAACTTATCCTTACTAGATTATTGTTCCAGAGCCTTATTTTTTCAATAGTCCTGGTAATTGTTTGATTTTCATGGCCAGTTGCAGCACATTGTCCCATTTCACTGGGAAGACATTGCAGTATCTATGTTTTCTGTGATGAACACAGTGAATTCTAGTTACAAGAGAATTTTAGGTGAAGTTTAGTTACAAAAGAACTGTGGCAACAGCAAGATTTCTTAGGGTTGAAAGGTAATGTATTCATCAACAGCTTTTTTTTTACTGTTACACCTCTGTAATAAAGTTAAACAACTCGTGAATTGTTCAAAACAGTGCACTCCATCGAGCTTGCATCAATTTATCTCTATTGAAAACCAATGCAAATGAGGTGTATCAACTAATGACATAGTTCCCTTTCTTAGTACGAGGCTGAATTTTGCATTGGTAAATCATAGTATGCCTGGATCACTGATGGCATAATGGGGAATTACATTTCAAATTGACTTTAAAATTAGTTATTTCCTTTACACTTTCAATCATTTAATAACTAAGCACTTAGATTTTCAAGTGATCATTTGTATTTCATTGTCCTTCCTTTTCAGTACTAGGTAAGAAATAATTAGAAAGCTATCATCTTTGCAGCTCCTTTCATTTTAAAATAATAGCTATTATTACGTGTGTAATCAGAAGTGGAGTGGGATCAATTTAAATATAGAAAATCAAAATGGAATTACATCTTTTAGCTCACATAAATTAATATAAGGAACACTATGACTTTTTTTGCAAAAAGATACCTTAACATTACTCTAGAATAAAAAACTTATATTCATTTTGTCTAGTATTTTATTCTTGTGTTTAATAGTGTTAATATAGCTTGTGTTGTAAATATATACCTCTATTTCTTAGGTTATTTTTGTCTTATTAACAAGAATGCTACTGTAAACTACAGAATTTAAGGTGTATCTCATAAATATATTCAAAAATACATTCAAAAATATAACACGGAAAAAAAATCTTTTTGAGTGACAAAGCTAGGAGTAGTTGCAATTTCACATTTATAAGTGGAAACATTTTGTTGAAAACATGTTCTAGTTTCAAAATGAATGCAAAATGATTTTTTATATAATTTGCATGCATACTAGCAAAGGTTCAGATAAAATTAGAATTCAGTCAAGATGAAAAACTACTTAACATGCACAAAAAAGGACCCACAATTAGAGACTGCAAGGAGGTTAGGCACAATAGTGGGAATACATAATTCAAAATGTCATTCAGCAATCTACTTTGGAATAATATTAGTTGTACGCTGATTCTCCTGTTTGGCAACTCAGAACATACTTTGGCTCAAAACAGGAAAATAAAAGGTACTTCACTTAGTTCTGTTAGGGAGCATGGTGAAAACTGCAACATTTTCTGACTGTTTCAGGAGAGATGCCTATCAAATTAAATCAGGCTGCTGTCTTTCACCTGGTTTTCACTCAAAAAGCATAATTAACCTATGCATAAAATTCAGTACAAAGTTATTAAAGTCCTCAAAATATCTGCCCCAACATTTTAGCTCCTTAAGCAAAAAGTAATGCAGCTTAGCATGGACTAGTTTGAAAGAGGAAAACAAGAAGTGGGGGGAGGGGGAGGAACAAAACAAAGGAAGCAAGTTAAATTCTAAATCTTTTCAGAAAACACACAAAAAAAGGTGCAGTTAACTTATTCGTAGCTTGGAGTTTTATTCACGTGTTTCCTCAAGGTTTTCAGAGAAGGAGAGCTGAGTAGGAGAAACATACTGTGGAATAACTGGAAAATATAGCAGAAAGGATAGTATATGTGGCATGAACATTTACAGAAAACTGGCAGATAGTGACAGAAGAGTCAATTGACAAAAGCAAAGGTCAGTATAAAAGAAATCAGTATTAAGGCCCTGAAGCATGGAGAAAAATGTCTATGCACTAAACAAAATTGTTTACTTGGTTTTGAATTATGGCTGCTGCATCATTAATTTCCGTTACAGTTAGCTGCATAAGACAACATTCCTCTTCAATCCAGACCTTGCCAGTAAATGAAAGTATCTGATTTTCAAAAGCCTTTCAGAAAGAGAGTATTAGGTAACATAAGACTGATGAGTAACTATATTGTTATTAAAAGCAGTCTAATGTACTCCCTAAGTCTAATAGTCATTTAGTTCATTGTTAACACTCTCAAAAGCAGAAATAAAAAATGAACTGACTAAAAACACATTTAAGAAAGCAAAGTTTAAAAAACCCAAAACATTATATAGCTCCAGGCTTTGTCTCATGTTCGTAAGTCACAATCAAATTACTTGCTTATTGATGGCAAGTGAGGTGACTGACCATTAACTTTCCTGGATGCTATCAGACATGGAAAACATGTTGAATCCTAACTAGTATCATCAGGTACCAGCATCTGAGAGCTCTTTAGTTTCTTGCGACCATTCCATGTTAAACTGCTCTGCACCCACAGATAGTTGTTCAAGCAGCTGTTCTGGCCAGGCATGGTCCTTCCTCAGCTCATTATTTCTGCCTTCTACCCACAGAAATATTTTACCCACAGAAGTAGCTCGGGGGGTTTGCAGTATCCAGACTGACTTGGACAGAAATCAAAAAGCGCTCACACAAGTCCTTCTGCAGACATTGTTACAATGGTGGTAAGTCAGGGCCCTGCCAACTCTGTCACGGTGAAACCCAGGAGCTGTCTGTTTATAGGCTGAAGATGGTGTTGTGCATTTGGGATCAAATTAATATATTAATAAATTGGCAAAGTAATGTAAATACAGGTAGATAATGGCTGAGGGAAGGATTGTGCGGAAGCTGTTGTCTTTGTATTTGAAACCTGTGAATAGATGAGAATGCAGAGAGTGCCATTACAGGTTTTGGACATTGAACAGCTAGAACTTACCTCACAGACCTTCAGAAAGGTATAAAACAAATTCCAGCATTTAGAAAGTGTTTCTTCAGCAGACTGTCTGATGTGGTTGGGCCCAGTGGGACATGGAGAGGTGTTCACTGCAGAACACATGGACTTTTTCACTTTCTAGCTGCTTAGCATCACCTCTCTGTGGGATATCACTTTCATGGCAGAACAAACTGTGTGAATATGCTTCATCCACTGCAGTGCAAAGCCAGATAAACTGATTGAAGATAGTTTTTCACTGAAGCAAATGAGGCATATTTGTGTAGTCAGTTCTAACATCACTGAACACAATCTCCAGTAAAGCTTTTTGACAACCGAAAGTGGCAACTTCTGTCCCCTGAAATTCAGTACTGGTTATCCAGTTTACAAACAATCACTTCCTGCAGGTCGCTGCAGAAGTGTAAAAACCAGCAATGTCTTAGCAATAGCTAAAAGTAGGGAATGAACATCTTTGGCAGTTCCACCTCTACTTTTACAGATACCAGAGGTGACAGCCTTATATTGAGGTGGCTTCTAAAGCCATGTTGAATGTGGAGCACCAAGGAGTTAACTTTGATAGTGTCCTCTTTGGTCAGCTCTTTTATTTATGGATTTGTTTTCAGCACTGATTAGATAGGATGCAGTAGATGCAGTAGACCTGTAAGCAGGTGGTAAAGTATTTGCCTGATCAGGACTACAAGAAAACTGTTTAGTGAATGAAGAAAACCAATGAAAAGACCAGCATAAAACTGCTATCTTGAGTTGCTGTTAGAAAATAAAATGCAGAACTTCACCTACCATGAAAATTTTATAGAATGAATATTAATGTTATGAAGAGAAGTAGGGTGGATTTGCATTATGTATTTGACTTGTCCCTGGAGCACAGAGACTGACACAGACTTGTGACTGCATTAACCATAGCCAAATTTTAATTGAAGATGATTGATTGTTGAGCATTCTGTTAATTAACCTCTTTATTCTGTATTTTCCTACGGAATCTGAAATGTCCCTTCAAAGTAAGTTTTCAAATTTAACCGTCAAAAAATATGGACATGATCTTCATTCACAAAAGATGCCTTATAATAGCAGTGCTGGAAAAATGAAAGAACAAATAGCAAGTATAATACAACTGGATTTGAGCTCAGAAATGTTTTCATGAAAACCAAAAAAAAATATTTCAATCCAGGCTAGTTACTTGTAATTTCAAAACCAGAAGCCCAGTCCTCAGAAGCCATAAGGGACTGGTCCTCATAATACAGAGGTAAGCTCTCACAGCTCCATTTTAGCAACGAAAAGGCAACAAACATTGCTGGCTCTTCTTTTCCTAAAAGATATTCCCACATGAACAGGAGTAATTACATCCTGGATCTCTGGGGTGTCACAGAGATCACAGGACAATGTACTTCACAGCACGGACACCCATCCTGCTTGAGGAGCTGTGCCTAAGCAGTGCAGGCATAAACCTGTCAGCGCCACTTGGTTTCAGCAGCAGGAGATGGTCCTTGATCCTCATGTTTAGCAGAGATACTCCTCCAGGGCTGTGCAGTGAGAGCAGGCGGTGCTGTAAGACAGAATGACCTGCCAGCGTTTGGCTGAAGGGTGTGACTCTCCTCTTTCCGCAGCTCTGCTTGCATAGTGTCAGGCTTGAAATAAATGCATTGAACAGTACATGCTCTTCTACTACTTTGTTATGAAAACACTGGTGGTAGCGTTATAGCTGGGATGGGCTCAAGGCACAAGAGCAGCAGGGTTTTCAGGAAGCAATTCTATCTTCTATTAATTAGGAAATAATTACAAATATTTTTAAAATCACCTCACTCTGTAAATCATGCTTGTATTTCAAAACCAGGCCTTTTTTCTGTGTTAAACAGCCCCAACCTCTAAAAAATAACAAAAGAAAGCCTTTTTTTTTCTGAAAGGATCACTGCCAGAAAAATGTTTTTGCTAATGCTGCGATCTGTCCAGGCTGTGTGGCAGGGGTACACCAACTGGATATGCTAGCTGAGTAAGCTTTATTATTTCAGTGAATTTCAATTACTCTATTAAAATAAAGCAGACTGTTCACTTAAGAATGGAAGAAAAAAACTTATAGGAAAAATTTAGAACAAAAGACATCAGTGCCATGGTCTGATTTTAATTTAATCAAAGTTAAATCAAAATAAGCACAAATGGTAAATTAAGATAAGAACAAACAGTGTTTATAAAATGAGCGTAAGTCTTGGCTTGTAAATTGATACAAAAATAAAAATGAATAGGATATTCAGTATTGCCAAGCTAGTAGATTTCTAAAGTTAAATATGGGATTAATTAGAGTCCATTAATCTTCATTTTCCATCTGAATATATATAAAGAAATTTTATTTTATCAGCTTCATTGATCATTTTTACCATTTACATTTTTTAGTTTGCACAAACCACTCATGTATTGCTACATTCCTGTGTTTAATGGGAATATTTTCTGTAGGAAATCGTGCAAAAAATAGATTTGACATTGTACTGCTTCTGTCTTCACAAGTCCTTCTTTATCTTCGCATTCATTAGCTGACTGTTTGCAATATGAATTTATTTCAGTCTGCTTATTGCACCATCAAGGTCTTTAAATTAAGTTCTGCCCATGTACATGAAAAGACTTCTTAATTCGTAGTTTCACATTATACAGAGATTAACAGTAGAAGGTTATTAAACAGTGCAAGGTTATTAAGAGCATGTTTAATAATATTTGAATGATAGCAGAATCCCATGGAATCCCATTTTGGTATAACTTTATTAGCAACAGAAGTATTCAGCTAATTCCATGCTTTTTCCTAGAATGACCAATAATAAATTACTGCAAATCAGTATGCATTTTAAGCTCCTTTTCAGCTAGCAGTCAACAATTTTATGGTCTATTAGAGGCTGTGGTTGCTCAGTGTAAGTGTTGAGAAATGAATGCACTTTACCCATGGCAAAGCTAATAATAATATTACTATTTCACAGAATTTCTTTCTGGTTTATGTATAGTCATCGCAGATACATCTGGAAGTTTTTGAGTTCAAGCCTAGCATTCAGTAGGCTAATTTCCTAAACTCTGATGAGAGCCAGACCCCATCACATTTCACTTCGGTGTAATCCAGGGAGGAGCAGAATGGGGGGAAACACAAAGGCTCTATTAACTAAAGGTGCTAGAGGTGATAATTTCTGGATCTAACTGGGGCTTACAGTTAGTGACTCTGAGCTTTGTTACTAATTCTCAGCAAAAGGTCTTTGCTCCCAGAGCTCAGCTAACATCTGGGATAACCCAGGAGTGTGTTTCCCCCTGCTTTGCCACAGGCACCCACACGGACACTAACCCAACCAGACCTGTCACTAGGAAACCCTCTCAAGATCCCTTACAACACCTGTGCTGGAGGATGGTTCCACCATCAAACCACATGTCAGGTGTAAACATCTTAAACTGCCATGACTGTTTATCAAGTAATCATGTGTAAGCTCTTAATCAGCACCTACGCTGAAAACACCATAGACTTAGAGTAGTCAGCTAATACATGAAGAGCATATGCTTACACATATAAAACAAAACTTTTCTTCACCAAGCCCAGGTAATACTTTCCCTGTAAAGCTTCAAAATCTCACAACTGGTCTTAATTCTTATTCCTTTGTGATTTTCTCACAGGTTTCTGGTAAAACCAGCCTAGATGTGCAAATATGCACCTCTTTAAAAATATTTGTTCCAGTTTCCCTCTAGAAAAATAAAAGGCTGATTTACTATTGAAGGATAGACTTATTTTAATTTTGTAACCAAACTGTGCTTAATCCTAGAAGCCTTGTTTTAGCAGCACTTTTTTGTTTATTTAAATTCCCTACTATTGCACAGCATCTGCAGCATATCCTGTGGGATGCTCAAGTAGACAAGCTCCTGGCAGCTATCGATGCTTTTTAATCTTTGTATTGTCCAGTCCTACTCAGGCAAGGGCTGTAGTGTAGTTCCAGACTTCATTTTCTCTGGTGGCAAAACCAATTCAATGTATTTCCATCCTTTCTCACCGCAGTTACTCATTCTCCCCCTTGTACCACAATTTATCACCTCCTTAACCATGTCTGTGTTGCAGGACAATGTGTGTTCAGTGCCATGGTCTAAAATAGACTAATGAAATAATCTGGGTTGAAAAGACATTTTTTTTTTCTAGAGGATTTTTCTTATAGTAGAACATTTTGATGATTCTATTGAGTAAAATCTTATCAGTGACTCCACTGGCAGAACTGAGGAGATAAATATCAGTAAGGGAATGGAAGCAAGCCGCTCGAGAAGAAAACATTATCAGAAGGAAAACTGTTCATGGACCTCCATCCATAGATGCTGTAAGTTTTGGTTTATCCTCTGGAGGACCAGAATTTCTGTTTTCTGTGATACAGAAACCCTGCAGTACAAAGAAATCTTGAAAACAAATTTAGTAATATCACAGAGCTCTAAAAATCCACAGGATATTTTGGAAATCTTATTCAGAAGGGAAAATTGTTATTTGGTTCCTAATTCTATTGTGTATTCAGCTTTCTGACTAGCTCCTGAATTTGCAGCTCTGTAAGAGCTGACTTTGCACTTTCCATTTGAGAAACTATTTTTCTGATTCAGAAGAGGGTTTTGTTCCACCATCACACACAACTTTTGTTGGCCTGGCTTCTTTTTAGCCTAAGAGTGTGAGATAACTGACACAGAACAGACAGAAGCTTGAATACATAACCAGTGACATTGTCAAACACACAGTATTTCTGCACACTGTTCATAGGAATAGCCAAAAAGAAGTTGTTCAGTCCATGGCTGATTTCCCAAGAAGCAGTGAAAATCCTGGAGACACCTCGCCTTTTAGGCACAGGCAATAGGCATGCAGGGCATACCTACCCAGTTGGGGCGGTGATATTTTTAGGCTCACATTGAAGTACGGATAGCTTTGGTAGTGGTTACTTTGCAAAGAAGTATCTGGGTAGCTCAAGATAAACCAGTGCACTACAGGCTCACAGTCTCTGAGGAAGGGTAGAAGTCTGGCAAAATTGTTGAAGGAAATGGTGAAAAATAGGCACTATTTTAGCCCATGCATCACACGAGTAGAAACAAAGAGGAAGGCGAGGCCAAGGAGGTGACAAGCTGGGATGTCAGCCCGCAGGTGGGGTCAGGACCAGCCCCAGTCAGGGGACCAGGGTCAGACACTCCTGGGATGACCAGGCACACTGTGGGGATGGGGACAGGCCCAGGCCAAGCCATGGGCCCAGGGGCTGGCCCAGTGTGGTGGGGCCCACGGCCGGGCAGGTGGGGCTGTGGGGAGCTGGAAACTGGCCCTGCTGCCATGTCGCTAGGGGGGCTGACGGCCCCGGGGGCTGACCCGGCGTCCGGGGTGGTGGACAGGGTGGGGAGAGCCACAGGGGTGGGCCGGGTAGGAAGGTCCTCCATGCCCTTCAGGTCATGACAGGCCAAGAGTCAGGTCAAGGAGTGATGGGGTGGGGGAGGATAATGTCACACGATAAATCTGCCAGAACTCATTTGCCATGGGTTAGGTGAGAAATGACAATGAAAAAACCCAAGCAGATTTAGCAGTTTGCTGAACGCAATTTGTTATGGTATTGATATTGATATAGAAATAAAACATAGTCTATGCCTCTAAGCCACTGAAAAGCAATCATAAAATTACTGCAACCAGTAAACACACCACAATGGAAACAGAAATGTGAAGTAATTTTTTAAGGCCTCGTCTTGCCCTGTATGTGAGAGAAGGGGAATCTGCTCTATTGTTAAAAAATGTCACAGAAAAGATTTTAGAGACAAAATTTCTGGCAAATATGTTTTCATTCAAGCCTGCCTGATCCTGCCTCCTTCCTGCTCACGCTACATTCCTGATTAAAAAATGCAGGGTTTGCTATGTCGCTCTCTCATTGCTTGACTTTTCCTCTTATCTCATGGGTCCCTGTGGGCTATTAGCACCCAAGGGGAAGATAAATATTTTGCCCCTTTCTGCCTTATTTTATGAATATGTAAAGCTGGTTGTTTTTTGTTGTTTGTTTGAGGGGTTTTGGGTTTTATTTTTAAAGGCAAATAAAGAGTCTATCAGGGTTTGTTTGGGGTTTTTTTCATGCCTTGAAAAAATAATTCCTCATTTTTACTAGAAGATTTTCTGAAGGACTTAAAAGCTCTCTACACCTTTCACAGCAGAGGGATGGGCAGTGGGTTTCACAGGGGCAGCGCCTGGGTGTTCAGGCAGGCGTGCCTGCCCTTCTCCCCCCACTGCCTGCTCCCCTCTTGTCCCACCACACCTCAGTCCCTGTGGTAAAGGAGATAGAGGAAGTAGAGACACTTACTCACACTGTTACATCAGCTTGTCCCTAACAAATCTGTCCATCTACAAACCTCTAAATGGGAGGACATGGTCCACAGAAGCATGGAGATGTGGGAGGGATCTGTTGTACCTGTTACTGTGCTTTCTTCTGAGTTCTCTTCATTCAAATTCTTTAATAAAAGAAAACAGTCTTGCTTTTCTCCATTATAAACCGCACTGTCCTTTGTTTGGAGATGGTTATGAGAAGATACACATGTTCTAAGCTACAGGATTTGACCTTTTTATTTTGAATTTGAGGTCAGAATGGGTCCTCTGCAATTCTATTACTGTTACTTTTGGAGAATTTATATTTTATATGAAGCTGGATCAAATAACTAAAACGTGCTTTTTCCCCAGCAATAGTTCTAATTACTGCTTAACTATAAAACTGAATGAGGAATTAGATGGGCAGTAGAACGACAGAGAGTTTGACATAGACATTCAAAATGAAAAATAAACTCAGCCAGGAGTGGAGGGGAGGAAAACAATAACATATGCAACCCATTTTATAATTCAGGACAGTCTCGAACACTTCAGCTATTGCTTCAGCTTGGCAGAACTGAAGCCAGAAAAAGGCAGATTACGAGAACTCCCCAGCTTTAGGGTTTATATGAAGACAAGGTGATTTATTTTGTTGGCTTTCTTTACTGAGCTTTATGTTCTGATTTGCTGATGTATAATTATGATAGTGGTTCCATAGGCATAATGTAAAAAGTCTTTCATTTCCAGGTATCACTTTCAAGCTGCCATTTCACAATGTGCTCTCCCTAACCACTCATTCCTGCCTCCCCATATTGTACCACCTCCACAGTTGTGTCAACACGACTGTTTGTGGAACTGCAATCTAAACTGGATCACTGAACTGATTTGGATTAAAATAACATTTGCTTTGGAGGGGACAGGGTGTGGGAATGAGCAACTGGGGGCAGAAAAGGGCTGAATGAGATAGGGAGAGGAGAAAGGATGGGCACTCATTAAGCTAGTATTACCACTGAAGTTGAGCTATTATGAAACTGTGAATTCATACTCACCTTTTAGCTAGCACAGCCATGCTTTTCACCTAGTATTAATCAAATTAGACACACTGAACTCTCATTCCCATTGTATTTAGTGCAAACAAGGGGATAAATTCCATGAAGAGCTTATGAATTTAGTCAAGACTAGATCCATTCTACGTATTGTTCCTACTATACCAAATGAGTAAGTAGCAAACAACGCTACTGCCAATGTCTAACTTAGACTTCAGGGAGGTCAGTGAAGGTATATCTTGCTAAATAAGCAAGAGACAGGGAATGAACTCTGGCCCTGGTCTTAATCATCACCACAGATAGTTTGTTAACTCACTGCCCAGCTCAGCACTGGCCTGTCACATCTTGCTCATTCAGGGCAATTCTTATATAAGGACTGACCTGAAGCAGTGTGGGTACAGGTCAGCACAAACATGTGGACTTCAAGCCAGTTACTCATTTCTATCCCACTTCTGTCATGCAATACTGAGAGATCTGACAGCCCTTCCTTTGCTTTCAGCAGGCTTTAGGTCAGCACCCAGAAACTGGAAAGCCCAAACAAGTTATTCAGACTTGAATTTCACACAAAGAGACGTAAGCAATACAAATACACTTGTAGCCCCTCTGTATATTTTGCTTAAAATAGATCTGGGACTAAAGGAATTCAGGGACTGAATTAGAAACTGACTCAATGAAAAGATGATTCCTTCTTGTAAAAAGTCACTGTGATTACCCAGTGATCTGAAATAATAATTTAATGACATCAGTATGTCAAGTAAACAATTCCACAATGAAACACTGGAGTGACCCATATGTAATTCCGTTATTTATAGCACAAGTATCAACACTACATAAAATAGTAATTAAATATACTAGCTTATTTGCCATAGGTTAATCAAATGGCTGCTAAAATAATTGCTAATATGTCATCAGCTTGTATAATGCTTTTGTCATATCTTAAAATATTATTTCATGTATTTATGTCAGCTTTCTCCTAATAAACAATCATTTCCCGGATGCCCTATCAATCCACATAAATAAAAAGCTTAAGCAATATGCTAACTTGTAACAGTGGGGATACAGTTAAGTTTTTGTTATCAAAACACCCTTGGGATTATGGCTAGAAGCAAAGTGACTCTAACAGAAAAAGATATGACCTTATGTCCTCTTGTTAAGAAAATCAGCACAGACATATTAGCATTTCCTAATTTTCTATTAATTATTCTTTTAGTAGCCGTAGACCCATAAGTAGTTGCGATTTGCAATCTAGCCTGTTCTGTACTAGGATACAACTAAGTACAGTATCTAAGTTAACATATCAAAGTAATGTTTGAGGGAGGAAAAGAAGTCAAAATTTATGATTTCTCTGAATGTAATGCCTGTGAACGCTATTGATAGAGTAGTGGGTAATGTTTGTGAGGAGAGACATTCAAATGCTCTTACTTAATTCTGCTTAAGCAAAGGTTATTTTTCAACAAGGTTATGATTATCACTGTTGTAGACCAATTGGTGCCCTGTGTGTTATCTTTTGCCAAAAATACTATGTAATTCTTCATGTACTGTGGCTCCCATAGGGAACATTTGACAGTGAATGACCGTCCAGAAATATTTAATCAGGCCTGAATTTACCAGTTTCCTTCTAGCACAGGACACCATGATGTGTAAGCTTTTGCCTCCTATATCAGAGGAGTGTGCAAAGTGACTGTGCAGCTCCTCCTTCTGATCATGAATGTCTTTATCCTGTCAAGAAAAATAATCACTTTTCTCATATTATTCCAATTTCACCCACAGGCATGAGACAGGTAAATAAAAACAACAGAATTCACAATACAAAACTCACACTGCAAATTTTCTTGGTTTTTTTTTTTTTTTTTTTTTTTTTTTTTTTTTTTTCACAAAAGTGATTGCCAGATTCTAATTGGATGCAACCTGTATCATTTTGGAGGAATGAATCTACACTCTTTGCCTCAAAGAAGAGTTGCGAAGGGAATGATAGTCTTTGCCTACCTGCAAATGCCTCTGCTTTTTTATAACATCTAAACAATGTGGTCATAATAGAAAAGAAGACCCTGTGAACAATATCTCTGTAAGTGTGCGTATGAGGAGACACAGAGTTCAAAGTCTATGATTTAACTGACTCTTAGAAATGGAAGAAACAGAGCAAGATGATTTTCCAAATTCTGGAACAGGAAGACCCGCAGTGTCTAGTGTCACAACTGATTTCTGGGCCATGGTTTCACATTACAAAGAGTTTGCAGTGTCTAGTGTCACAACTGATTTCTGGGCCATGGTTTCACATTACAAAGAGTTTATCTGCAAGATTTTCAGCTCTATGTTCAACCTCACTGCACGGTGCCACAAACAATTTTTCAGCAGAGTTGAGGGTCTGCTTTCAGCCACGTGCCACAGTACAGGGTGGCAGGAGGAAAAAGGGAAAAGAGTATCTAAAGCCAGTGTTCTCACTGAGCATTTTATGCCATTAACCACATCTTGAATGTATTAATTTTCAGATGCTCACATTAGGCAAATCAAAAGACTAGAAAACTCAAGCTCTTCTAGAAAATTAGGACCTTTTAATAACAGTTCACACTAAGCTGCCAAAGATTGGCCTGTGGAAATTTATCAGTCACTCAAAAAAAAAAATTAAAAAAAAATCATATTTAGCTCTAGGAGTTATATATCTAATTCTCAAAGGTAAGGTATGCCAAAGGAGTAAGGAGTACAAAGATTATTCTTTATGGATTTTAGTTTGTCTCAGGCAAGAAATTTTGTTTTAATTAACTCTTCTGATGTACAGATATCAATTTCTTCTTGTAGGCATTGAAAAACTCTGTAGGAAAGTGGTGGGTTCCATAAATAAAACAAAGGAATTAAAATCTGCAAAACATTATTGGCAAACCTGACCAGGTAGTTTTTAAAGTTATAGCTAAAGTCACTGCAGACAGCAGGCTGAAGTTACTATGAAATAAAGTGTTTTGTGAAGAACACTTGCAGAAATATATTCCCTTATACATGCAAAACCAGAGTGAGAACTATTTCTAAAATACCTAGAAGCTGTGGATTTAAGCCAGTTTTCCAGCAACTTCATAACTAATAATATTTGTTTCTAACTAGAAAAAAATCAGCAAGACTGTCCAAATACATACGTTTTGCTTCAAAACTTAGCCGCAAAGTAATACAACTTCCTTAGATTCAGATTAAAAGCTACATTTAAAAACTTCAGCATACTGAATGGGGACCACCATAACCCCTGTTCAGGTATCAGTGAAAATTTTAACACAGTTTATTAATGCTTAAGAACAGTGATTTGAGTTTCCCCAGCATGAATCATGAAGCTGAGTAGGCAGTTAATGTCAGTCAGCTTTTGGTAAGTATGGAATGACATAAAATGGGTCATTTTAGTTATAAAAACTTAGGACCATTTTATGAAGTGCTATGTTGTTTGCTCCCAACAGCTTCAGTAGGTATTAAGGGTTGTCTGTATCTCAAAATTAGGGCTTGTTTTGCTAGAAGTTATGCTGATAAATTTTATAGGTAGATTGGTGCATATTATTAAAATTTATTAGAAGTAAATTGCTAAAAACTAATAAGCGTCCAGGAGAACAAAGAAAACAAGATGCTCAAGAACAAGATTCCTGGCTAGTGCAAATTAGAATAGTTCCTAGATTTCAAAGAACGTATATTAATCTGTATCTGCTAAAGACTTCATTCTGTAAGTACACAGATGCAGACAACACTTTAGTGAATTGATTTTTCCCCTGAGGGTCTACATACAGATTCCTGCTCATCCAGATTCCTGCTCATCCCAGCCGTTCTCACTCACAACTACCTGCACATTCAGAACCTACCCAATGTGATCAAGAGCGGGGAAAACAAAGTCGTATATTAACCAGAATCAGAGACCTGGAACTTTGGAAAAGGAATTTTTTGTTTTGTTGTTTTGATTTGTTGTTTTGTGGCACTTGAGGACTTCTAGTCTTCAAGTAGGAGCTTGAAGGTTTCTTTCTGAAAAGCAGTACTTTGGCTAGAGTCCCCTGACAGCAGTGACATCACTACTACTGTGTACATAGTAACCCTCAGAAAGCAAACCACCATGCTCACTTGTCCATGGACAATGAATTCTCTTCTGAAAGGTGCCAGACCAACAAACTGTAAGTCCAGATAAACAGTGAGCTTATAGAAAAGCAAGTAGTTTTTTACGGTTTTTACAAATATATCTGAAAGGAGATAGTGCTCATGTATTTCGCCAAAGACTAATTCCTCACCAGTAAATCCTGTATGGCAGCTGGTAGAAGCAAGACTAGCTTCATGTCTGAAATAGCTTGTGACACAGAATAATGAGAAGGATAGGCTGAACTGTTAAGAAATTAATATATTTCAAAGTACGTTTCATACATGAGGTCACTTCAGGAGGGCCTCAGGAGCTGGCAGCTTCAGCGGTGGAGGAGAGAGAAAGCTAAATTGATCTGAAACATGAGAGTGCTTACATTTTGTGCTCTCAAACTATCATCTCTGGAAACAGAAAAAAATAGCAAGAAGAGTCTGACAACAGTGGTCCCAAACTTTTATGATCAGATATGTCTGTTGTATTCTTACTCCCTTGATTTTATTTGCAGACTGCCTCATGGCCTTTTGCTTATGAAGGTTCATGGCAAGCAGTTTCAATGGTTTGAGGACCAGATGGGGGCAACTTCCCACAGTCTTTCATTAAATAGTCTGGGAATGGCATAATTTTCATCTACTGCTGATTACCATAGTAAAAATGTTTTATTTTACAAAGACCTTACTGGACTACTTTGAATTGTCCTGAAATAAAATTGATGGCTCAGGGTCAAAGTCACAAATAATGGTTTACATGATAAGGACTATCTCTACAAGGAAGCCTAGAGATGTCTTTGTAACCCCCCTCCTCCTGATCACCACCAAATTTGTAGCTGAGAATTTTATTTGCTGTCTTTGGAGCTGAGCAGCTATTTTAATACTATTGCTTATATTCTTAATAATTTTAAATAGCAGTTTACTCAATTATTCTTTAAAAAGTGCCTTAGCTACCCACCAGATGAGTCCATCAAAGAACGCTTTATCTCTCTTGCTTCTTTGCTAAAAACTGACAAAAATTATTAAGAGGTAAATTGAATTCTGATGAGCATTTCTATTTTGTGATATCAATATTTCACTTCACATTTGGTAGAAAAACTAATTCTATATCCTTAATTTAATCATTCTGAAGTAGATTTTAGAAGGGAAAAATGCACGGATTTGAGAAATGGCAAAACAAAATGTATCACTGAAATTCAGCTGAAGGGTACCAACATCAGGCCATGCAGAGGAGCTGGTAGGGGACGCGTTACATTCTGCATCTAGTCACCTGGCATGTGTCAGCAACTTCAAGGTTACCTCTCATCTCATGAGAGGCATCAGCTTCCATTGAGCAAGGGGGGTACTATTACAGCAAGCTGAAATCCAGAATGGTTGTTCTCCACATTTGTAACGCTGTTTAAAGCATTTGTGCCTATTTCGTAACCTCTTTCTCACCTAAGGACTTTTGCTATTTTACAGTCCAGGGTACAGTGCATGTGTGCTGTGCTTTGAAATATCTACTATCTGTACTTCACATACAGTTGAGACCTGAATTATTCCATAGTAAGTCAATTACTTATTCCGTTACAGGTTGTCCCTTGCCTATAGATTTCTTTCTACCCATGTTAGAATAGCTAAATCTTTTTGTATACTACTTTTATTAAACTTAAACCCTGTAGATATGTTGTCTTACTTGCCTTATATATTTTGTACCGAACTGTGGCTTAATAATAATAAAAAATATATTTATCTTTTCTGTAAATTGACACTCCCCTCCCCCTGGAAATATCCAGATATTTAAGAGACTTCTGGACACATAATGATCTTGAAAGACTTTTGGCATACAAAAAAGAGTTTGAAATCTGAAACAAAATCACCATATAAAGTAATAAATTATTGAGTATTGCCAGTCAGATCATACAGTTTGTTTCTTCAGCTCCAACAAGTCTATTTATCTTTTGAACTCAAAGATCTTTCCACTACTTAGTTATAATATAATCTACATGATTTTGGGACAATCTCTGAAGTGCAATAAATCCCACATTTTGCAAAAAAACCCTGTTGTATTTTCATGTTATGAATGGAAAGAGGTCAGTGGACTATTTTTCAATGGTACTTACCACCTAGAAGCACCCAGACCCACTGGACATGATGGAATGATCTTGCATTGAAGTCAAAATATGACCCAGTATATGTAGAATGTAAATGAGTTTACACAGAGTTTATCACCAATCCGGAATATATTTTCTTACATTTCTTGCTATTGTAGCTTAGAATTTTATATTTTACTTAAAGATCTGCAGTTCACATTTAAATATGGAGGTGCTTTGAAAGCCAGCTGGTGAAAAAAACAAAACAAAAGTTTATTTTATTTATTAATTTCCATTAGACAACACAAGAGAATGCAAATAAAAGTTTCTACAACACATTTTTTACCAGGGTGTACCACCTCTGCTGTGCATTGGCTCACAAATTCCACCATTTACATTTTTGTTGGTAAACTAATAAAAGGTCAATGAGCTGTGGTAGTTTCCAGTTCAAACAAACCAAATGCATTTACGTATGAGATGTATCCATGGCTTTCATGCACTGCTTTATCAGTAGGAGTCAACAAGGAAAGATGTGGTTTCCCTGTGCAAGGCCAACATTCCACTCATACCAGCAGAGAGTAATGCTGCTGAGGTTACGGACATCCCTTCTGATGTTTCAAAGCCTCAAATTGAGATACAGTTGGTGGGCAGCAAAAGCCAAAGCAGTATAAAAGGCACAGAACACAGACATAGGAGCTCAAATTAATAAATCATTCCATTGAATTAAGCCCCTCTTTTCAAAGTGAATTCATGGGGCTCCTTGTTTCTTCAGCAGAAAAACTGAGCAGACACTAAGTTTCTGTACTGTTTGCATCTGCAGGTTTAAAATGAGTGGCATCATAGCATAAAAATCAGGAATAGTCACGAGGTACATGTATGGATTTATGCTGGAGCAGTAGGAAGACCGTTTTGGCAATAAGTTTTATCTATAACCCAACCACAAGGTGATAAATATTAAATACATTTGTCAAAAGCCATAGATGCAAGCCAAATAGTGTATTGCTTGTAGAAAATATGCACTTGGACTACTGACAACAGAACATATCTTCAAGGAGGCTGCATTTAGGGAACACACCTGTACAGCTTTATTCCACAACACTAAGTTACTTGGCAATTTTTAGTTCCTTTTCCTCTCCACATCTGTGCAGACTTGGAATCAAATACTTGCAATGAGTTTTTTGTACGTTTTGTGTATTGTTTTAATTTTAAGTACTTGGCTGGTAGTAAGTTCACAGTGGTAGGAGCATTAGAAACAAATTGAGAAGGCCACCTTCTATCTCAGCAAAAAAAAAAAACCAGCTAAAAATCAAGCTGAATATGAGCTGAAATAAATTCTGCAGACCATGAAGGTACCATTTGTATGAAATTAAAAGTTACCTGGGGATTCAACAACCCATTCCCCTTAACTTCAAAGAGTGAGTATCTTTAATATGTCAAAATACTAAGTGAGCATACTTTCTGAAGCTGCCATCCTCATTCTGATGTGTTGACAGGAAAACTAGGGAAGAAAACAAAATTTAAAAGGTGTCTGTAATTGTAATGGTATAAGGATGCCAAGAAGAACAAGAACAATTTGAAGTCAATGAATTTCTGAAATATGTAGAAGCTCTGTCAAAATATCATAACTTAGATTTTAGAGAGAAAGGTACTTTGAATACAAAGTGTAAGAGAGTCTTCTAACCAGAGAAACAACACAGCAGTCATGTTGCCTGCAATGAGAAATGCCTTATTAAATTAAAGGTTTCTTCCTCATTTTCTGTAGAAAGCGGAAAGAGGGAGATGAATGTCTGATTTTGTATGCAGAAAAATATTAACCAGAACTTTAGCTTTTATGTAATGCTTAATGCCCTTAGGCCTCAAAAGAGATGCCTAAGAAGGACAGTATTGCTCTCTGCACTTTTTGGACAAACGTTGGCCTATTCCTGCAGTCTTTGACTCTGGCAAGACTTCTGGTAGTGCCAAAATGACAACCACACTCACTCTGAGCCCAGGCAAAGCTGGGTCTGAGCTCCTCTGCTCTTTGGGGGACCAGGCCCTCTTTGCTAACAGGTCATTATATTGTATGAGAGGTAAGAAATTTTCTGGGGAAAACAAAAATTTTCTTTCTATCATATAGACGAAGTACTAGTGGCCAGATATCACCTTAAATCAAAACAATAAAATGTGAAATGCTCAGAGCCAAAACAAGATTAATGCTGTATTTTATTTTTTTTTTTGGGGGGGGGGAGAGGGGAAAGAGCTAGAAAAGAAGTGCAGAAGGCTTTTAAGCCTTAACTTCTAGCAAATAATTGGCAGCAAATGTCTAACAATTTATATGAGGGAATAAAAATATTCATTGTATGTGTATGTGTGTTGGCTTTGAATACCATGGTCACCCTCCAGCTAAGGAGCCATTTACATCTGCCAGCCAGCAGCCAGACACCAGCAGGGAGTTGGCAGAGCCCTTATGGGCTCATTGTGTGCGAGTCCGGCCAGGGAGCAGAGCCAAGACTCCCTCTCGGGCTCTCCCCAGCAGCCAGAAGCAGTAGCTCCCCTTCGCAAGCTAAAAATGACCTCCCTACCTGCTGGCCGAGCCCAGAAAGGTGCTGATCTTGGGTCTGCTCAGATGGACACCACTCCTGCACAGCCCACCATGTGGCTCCTGTAACTGCCAGCATACGGTCTGCTAGCGGCTCTTTGACAAAATCTAATAGATTTCACGTGAAACTTCTCACTGCCTCAAAGTTTCAGCCTATGATTTACAAGCTTTTGGTGTATTACTGCAGTCCTGATATGTAAAGCAAAATAAAGATATTGAAAGAGTGTCTCCTTGTCTCCTCCTGCTGTTTATCCAGAAGAAAAAACAGCCTCCAACCACAAATCTGAAAATCTGGTGGAGCCTTTGACCTAGGGCAAAGTCAAAAACCCTTTCTTGCAAAGCTGTAGCAGAAGCAGAGAGGTGGTGGTACCTGAAGGAAAAGATGCTCATCTCAGTCCACCTGGTGCAGTGACTCCACAGGGCAGTTTGCTTTTATTTATTTCCTTCCAGTGAGGGAGAGGGAGTTGCTGGATGCAAGCTTTGCTGTACTCACCCACATGTGGGTTGTGGAGGGGAGCACATAGTGTGGTCCCACAATTGCCACAGGGTCAGCAGGGGATAAGGGAAAATAGATGTAGAAGAGGCCTTCCATTGAGCGTGGGGAATGAAGCTGGAAAAGACAAGCTTTTTCTCTGCCCTTAGGCCACCCAAGGCAGCTATGTGATGTGTAGTACCAGTGAGGAAACTTCCACAGCAAGCAAAAGCCTGTTGACCAGAGCCCAATTCCAGCAACAGCCTAGCCGCTGCACTAACGGAAAGGTGCAAATGAATCTACCTCTTCCTTTCCCATGGCATTTTAGAAAAAACTTGCTTTTATCTACATGTAAGTCATGTTTAGATGTTACCCACAGTCACATAATGTGATTCACTAGCATATTTACGAACTGAAGCAATTGTAAACACAGATATACGTTATACCTAGAATTATAAAGCACCCAAGGTCCAGTTCTGTAAACATGTGCTTTATCAGCAGATGTACAGTGTGTCATGACATTCACAGTGACGGACATATCTCCTTCAGTCACTCAATACATTGATCCTAAGCAAACATGATTATTCAGAAGGCTATGGCACATGCCGTTTTGTAATTCAGACGTGTGATCTTTAAACAACTCAGTAGGATTATATTTGCATTTTGCAAGTGGAAGATGAAATGGTGGCAGCAAGTCCATAATTAGCACTCCTCTTTTGTTTCTTCTAAATTTGATTTTTGCTCTTATTTTCTTCAGTCTCCAGAAAAATTTTTCTCAAGTGCGTATATGCTGCCAGATGATATTTTTACTGTCGTGTTCATTTTATACAGGTAAGTCCTTTGGAAGTGGGATATAAAAAATCATTTTGGGTCTAGCTAGGAAATGAGGTGGCAAGGGGTGGGCTACAGCTCAGATTTTCACAACCCTGAAAGGATTTTTGTGTTTGGAAATGAAGAAAAGAATATAAAGTTAGATTTCAAGGCCGTTAGAAGAAAAATGCAAAGTTTTAATGAGTTTTTATTGAATGTTGCCAATCACAGCAGTCAAGAACCATGAGTCAAGGAAAAATCAAAGAAATTGGCTTAAACATCAAATTTTACATGTGATAGATTTGGAGTTCTTTGTATTTATGTCTGGTTTTAAGACTTGGGCATTCTTTATAACAATGATGTCTAGAAAACTTCTATTAAAAAATAAAGAAAGGTCTATAGCTCAGGGAAATGGTGTTAAAGAAAAGCATAATCTTACAAAGCTCTGTAAACTGAAGTATTATCTAAAATTTTGGAATTGTGGAGTAAGTTCAGGACTACAAAATGCTGGGATAAGAGATACTTTCAACCTTTCATCACCAAAAATGGTGATGTTGGGTTTTAAAGTAAAAAAAAAAGCTTAATTTTCAAGGTTTTTGGGTTTTGTCTACAAAATCATTTTGAGGGGGGTACATTGCAGAAAATGTTCAAGTTCAAACATTATGATTAATAAAAAGCATTGTGATTTATCTTTATAACTAACCTTAGTCAGTAATTTAGTCTGGAGCATTTCAGAGCCCAGCACTAGCTTTATAAGTGCAGTGACTGAAAAATTTCATGGGAGCAGAGAAGTTCACCCTGCTCCTATGGAGTTTCTGATGTTCAATGGGAACAGGAAGGGAAATGGAGAGGGTCAAAAGCTCTCCTGAGGGCTTTCTGGGGAGTCAGGACTGTGCCAGGAGCAAGCGTCTCTCAAGTTTCAGGGGTTTCTGCAGCTCCATCTCTGAGAGGAAACTCTCGAGTGCAGGAAAAAGAAGTTTGAAACAGAAAATAAACTCCTTGAGCTATGTAAATCCCTCATTCAGTGGATGGGGAGATAATTTTGAAGTAGGTAGTGAATGAGCTTAGCAAATGGACAGATGGAAGCAGATGAGTGATGGGACAATGAATATGTAAGGAAAGAATGAGTGGTAGGTGTGATTTGAAAGGGCATAGCCCAGAGTTGCTGTCTTATAACCTTAACAAGACTCCCCAGGAAAAGATAAAAAGAAGCAGGAGAAACACCTGAGTCACCTGCAAGATCAGTTGTTGTCAAAACTGTCACTGCTTTTTTTCGTTCTCTCTGGTTTTTGGTTTTTAACATCTGCATCTTTTATGAAAGGATTGTAACAATTAAGCCTCAGAAACATACTGTCAGCCTTAATTCTAGTCTAATTAGGACTTATTTACTTGCTTGTCTGGGAACTCATGATCTCTTTGAATGGATCTTCTAGGTAGACACATGAACACCTCCAGCTCTGGTAGAATAAACTTACAATTCCTAAAGAGATTCAGGCTTGTATTCACTGGCCAATTCAGCTGGGATAGCTGAGGCAGCTTGCACCCACAACTATTCTCTGCCTCCCCCAGCAGTGGCTGAGCAGGACAGATATCTTAATTACCTCTGTTTACAGTTTGTCCTGTAGTCATAAACAGAAACTGGTAGTGGTTTTATGTTAATGCTGATCATACATTAATATGTCATGCTGGAAATTACAGCAATGAAGGATTGGATGTCAATCCTATTTAAGCTTCTTTTTTATTGTGGTTGAAACTTTGAGCAGGGTGGGCAGCTGGGACAATGGCCACCTCCCAGCTAAATGTTTTTCTAAACATGAGTCAAAACCCAGCTTTAAACAGTCTTCAGCTGAAGTCAATAATACTGAGATCTTAATAAGTTTCAGGCAGGCTGTTTTGTGGCTAGGAGACTCTGTTGCATATTACCAGCAATGGCAACAACGACTTACAAATGAATTGAAGTCAGTTTTTAAAACATCATCTGAAACACAACTCCTTGGGACTGGTAGTGTGAAGAATCCATGCTTATTCTGCATCAAACATTCCCGTGTGGAACCTGACTTTTATTTCTAGCATCATGTACCTACAGTAGCATCATTTACCTGGGACCGTAAAGGAGTGCATCAGAAAAGTATTTGAAAACAGTGTGGTGTACTGCAACCATCCAATTCTTTCACTGGTTTCCAAAGTAGTGAAAACTAAGCTTGTTATCTTAGACCTGTGTTTGTTCTGTATTGTTGACAACATGAAATAGAGTGTAGCCTCCTTTATCGCTTAAGGTTACAGAAAAATATCCAAAGTACCTAAATGATCCAGAAATTCCACTGTCAAAGGTAACACCTGCCCCTTTTGTGTCTAGGTCTAATTTAATGAGGTTTAAGATTTCAAGCCTTCAAGACACTTCAGAGAATGAGATTTGTGTATGAATGTAGGCAATTATGCCTAATGAGTTTAAAAACAAAAGGAGACAACAATTTAGTTAAAAACACTTTTGGGTAAGGCTACTTGTTTCTTAATACCCATGACAAGCTCTGTAGTTTTATCAACTTCTGTTGCTGCTTGTAAGATTTCCATAGGTAAAGAGGAACCTGACTATACAGGATGACAGAGAAAATCACTGCTGACAGAATGCTGCTTGAAGTACTTAAGTGAAGGAGAAATCACAAAGTTTTTCTTTCATTCTCATCTTTTTGCAGCAGATCAGGGAGCTACGTTATAGCAAATATATAGAGAAGGAGACAGAGAAGCAGCTTTTGTCAGAACAAAGGAAGAAAGGAGGGTATGTACTCAGCTACTCTTGGAAAAAAAGAGTTAACTGTGTATTGAACTGAACACCAGATTAAGTTATGACACACGAGTATTGTATCCTGCAACATAAAAGAGGAAAAGTGACTTTAAAATGGTGGCAATAGGGGAATGAATGAAAAAGATTTGCTACTCAGAACAAAATATAAAATGACTACCAAGAGAAGCTGCCTAATTCTGAAAATAAAGATTAAAATAGAGTCTGATAAAAAACTGCCACGACAACACAGTAAAGAAAACTGCAAGTGTTAGATGTTTTGGACTTCCACAAAACGTTATGAAGGATGGGGCAACATTAATGCACAGAGGTAAAGTGAGGATGAAATCACAGCTGTTCCAGTTCCATCGCTTGGTCAGTGGTCTTCAGTAACAGCGACTGCAGACCTCTCTGCAGAAAAGCAGGGGACGAAACAGAGGGAATTATTTTCCTCACATTGGTCAGCAGTGAAGTTAAAACCCTTAAATCTTTTTCTTTTTTCTGATTTTTATGACCTTGTTACCTCACCTTACACTAAAGAGTACTGTGTAAAACATAGTTGCTCTCTAGAAGCAGCACTGTTAACTCGGGTAAGGCGTTTTTGTAATAAAGCCAGTCTTGCAGTCATATCACATTAGAATGCATCCCGTTCAAAAGGAATGGGAACCCACAGCTCACCAGAAAAAATAATATCCATTCTGCTACTTTCTCTTCCTCCATAAGTAAGAAAATAAGAGTACGAAATAACTCTTCTAGTGACACAGTTCAATATGGTTGAAGTGTTACAATGTGTTACTTGAGTCATAACTGACAGGGTGCCAGCCTTACATTTGTTAGAGCAAACAGAGATCAGCTTTAAATTTCCATGCTGTTACGCAACCGTGATATTACTTAAAGGACTACTTGTACTCAAAACAAGAAAGGCCATCTACCTTCCTGTTACAGTGCTGACACAATTGTCTCTATTACAGTCACATATACACACACACACGTACATTTAAATGCACACATACTCTGCAGCATTTTAACTGCTTTAAGGAAGCACTCACTATTTGGCCTTCAAGGACCCTCCCTTGTTTTTACAGAAGTTTGAAACTTGGGGTTGCTGCAGCTAGTGAGGAGAGGTGACCATGTAGTCCAGCTGACCATGAGATTCGGTTCTCTACCGATCTCAGAAGTCAGCAGGACTTACGCACTAAAGTGTAAGAAAGCAATAGTTGGGTTTGCCTCTGCTATTTTCTCAAAGCTGATGACATTATAACTTGGCTTTCACTTTCGTTAATCAGTCATTAACACAGTCACTGTATTTACCAGGTCTCTGTTGGCTTTGTAGGAGGTACCTGCTAACAGCACAGTATACAGAAAAAATACTTTCAGTAATGTTGTTTGGAAGACTGTCAGCGAACAAAACTATTACATTACTACTGAGAGTAAGATGGGCTCCAGGTTTCATTGGGCAACAGGTTACCTTGCAATCTAGAAAAGACAGACCCTAGGATCTACCTCCAGGATAGCCCAAGTAATGGTTGTGCCTAGGTGTCACCAACATAGTCAGAAAGCAGACCAAACTGACAGAGTCTCCTGGAATCCAAAGAGGGGCTGGCCATGGAGCAGCTGCTTGCCTTTAGGTGCTGCAGCAACCAACTTCCTTTCAGAGCCTGAATCAAGACAGCAGTGCTGTTCTAGCTTAGCTTATCAGAGCAAATCATATGACTAATGATTAATCATTCAAGTATTTATCACTTCAGTATAATTTCTGCATACTATTATAGGGGTTGCATCTTCACTGGTGTGGCTTAGGCATGATTGGAGCTGACACTTGGGGAGCATCTTTCAGCAAAGGGCTTAAAGAGCTTGAGAGCCTGAATACTGACAACAGGTGAGGCTGCTGTTGGCTTGGAAGCAAACAGAGGAACAAGCCACGACAGCTGTGAGAGAAAGCAGAAGCAACACAATTTGATATCTTCTCCAGGCTGCCCCTTCAAGTCACCTCTGCAGACCCGGGGCTCTTCATTGCCCATGATTTCAAAAGGGAAGAAAGTTGGTGGCAGGCAATGTGGGCAAAGGGCCTGAACTCGACTGCCCTGAGCCATGTGCCACTCTGGCAGTGATGTGATACTGCTTGTACAGCCCCCGGAAATGTACTCCCCAGCTGGCTGTGCTCCATCTTTCCACCTCGCCATATGTTCCCCCATGCAAGCAGTGCAAACACTTCTGATATCCTCTTTTCTCAAGGAAGGGTTTGCCTCACCTTCTCCAGCAGGATAGCAGTGAAAGCATAAAGCAAACTGAAAGTGAGTCAAATGATGGCGTCTCTTTGGGTCACAGCATGTTAAGCTCATTTCTGTCCTTTAGTTTTTTCAGTCAAACCATCGGTAGGGAGAATTTCTTCTGAGATGACTGCATCACGGGACTTTTCCCTTTCTTCAGCTTTTGATGGAGTGTAACTTTCACCTTATTTCTCTTCTGGCAAACCTGCTTGGGGACAGCTAACTCTGGGAAAAAACTGCTATCATACTGGTATTTCTGGATTTCTCTACAGCCTCTCCATCAGCACAGGCTGTCTCTCCCATTTCATTTTTCTGTGTGGGCAACTGCAAGCATTTTCTCAGCCCAACTCCTTCCCTAGCTTTTTCCACTAGTTGCTTGTGGTTCAGGCTAGAAGACTTTTGCCCTACCAAATGTGTGTGAGCATTGGGTGGAAGAACATGCCCTACCCTTTCTCAGCTCCCTCTGAGAAAAAAAGCCAAGAAAAAACCCCTTCCACTAGGCCAAGTGGTGAAGCTATCAGATTAATTCAGGTTTTTTTCAGAGTTTGTTGCTATTGGTTTCCATGAAAGCCATCATCTACCTTTCCTTCACCTTGCAGTGAACAGAGAAGGGGGGCTATCACATAACTGTCAGGGCTAGAGACCAAGCATGTGATACTGACAAAAAAATTACTCCTTGGCTTATTGTTGAAGGCACAACAGAGCCTATCTGAATTCCAGTCCCTTCTCTCATCTTTGTTTTGTGTTTTAAGTAAAATAGCCATTGGGTGATACACAGAAATTGTCTCGGAAAGAGGAGCAATGGACTCCGTGCTCTCAGCTCTGTGCTATGCCCATTGAGATGCAGTATTATATCTCTCTCCATCTCATTTTCCAGTAAGGCTGGAATCTCTTCTGTACAGTAACTTTTAATTTTAACTAGTGGAGAGGAAAACATGGTAGACAATGCCACGGTCAGACAGGAGGTGTTGATCTGAGGGCACTGAATTGGGTTTTCCATTTCTGGAGTAGACACTCTGACCACGAAATTGTGAAAGAAGAACACTGCTTTATCCAGTTTTTTAAGAAGTGGAAACAATAACACTGCTTGAAGAGCCCAGTCCTGTGGGTATGTTGTCAGTGTGCTCTGATAATGTTTAATAGCTTAGGATCCCCTCGGCAATTATGCACAGTGAAGCTGAGCAGCTAGATTCCAATCAGACTTGTGAGAACTGAAGTCTTCACAAAGGGTGAGTGGGAAATGCACACAGTTCCCATCAAGGAGCTTGCAAGTCAAGGCAGTACCTAAATGGGAATCTTAAATTGCAGGTTTGGTCATATGCATTTGACTTTTTATGGGTTCTGATCCTTAAGTCCTGTCTTACATCCTAGCCCAACTTGTAATAATGCCTTCTTATGACTCCTATCATAAGAACAGAAAGGTTCTATCATGTTTACTGCTGATCAGTTTTGTGAAAGTGTGATAATGAATGACAGAGCAAATATGAAACAGTCGTAAGACCCACTTCTCACTCTAAGAAACAGGTCAGATGGCCATCAAATAAACAAGACCGATAAAACCCCTGTCATCCAGCCCTAGCATCTGTCCAGGAAGTCCTTGGTTGCCATATACAATCTCAGCCTTTTTCTCTACTGTCACTTACTGACATCTCATCCTCATAGGAGGAAGGCAACTTGAAATTCTACCTCTTAATCCCTCCAGGACCGAGTCCTTTCTGTTAGATAGATCAATGCCCTTCTCACTTTGGGTCATGTTCAGGCAGCTGTTACAAAGCCCATGCTCTCCAAGTGCCACGCGGCCAGAAGGTTGTCTTTTCTCTTCAAAAACTCCCCACATAAGGACAGAGCAGGAACAGAGTTTTCTGGTACGATTTAAAGGTCAGAAACTATCAGCCCTGTGTTTGTACATGGATGCTTTCTTGCCTGGACAAGCCAACATGATGCACATAGAGAGCAGTGCCATGATTACTCTCCCACTTCAGGCTACAGCTGGTGTTTGGCATTTGTCAGCTGGAAAGGAGCCAGTTATTTAGTTACCCAGTTATCAGCGTGTCTCCACAGGGGATCTCACAGACCAGCAGTACAGCCTTCCCTTCTCTCCCACCCTCCCAGCATGTGATGTGCAGCGCCCTGAGATGCCCCCATCACACAGCCACATGCACGCACATCAGACGCATGACTCCCGCACCCTGGACTGCTGCCACCCATCACTTGACCCAGTTCATGCTATCTCATACACAGTCATGGAAGTAACTGCACAGCTTGTACTCACATTCTTGTGAAGACTGCTTAAGCTTGTGGACAGAATGCATTTCACAAGATATGGCATGTATAATTTCTCCTGTTTAGGGTATATGTATATATTAAAATAAAGCTGTCTATAAGTGTTTGTGTGTGCTTGTCTGGGGATAACTGCATGCAGAACCAGGATTTGGTCTTAGGGCAAAAGTAAGAGAAGCACTACCCTGAAGGCATTTTAAAAAATATGATTCTTAATAAAGTGATGATAGTCCTATTTTTAATTTGGCTTCTGTGTCTGCTCAGTAATGATTTTTCATAACAATTTATTGGCCCCGGCTTTTTACTGTGCTCTTCCTGCTAACACTTTAGGAACAGTAAAAAGCCTTGGTCCTAAAATTTAGTGCTTTATAGTTGTCTTCTGGAGAGAAATATCAAAAAGTGGCTTGGGTTAGCCAGATTTTTCTGGCTGTCTCATTTCTGCTTGGCTCAAGGCTTACTTATTAGACATTTTCACGTTTGTAGCCCTGGCAATGGAAAAGCTATACATTCAAAAATCTGGCACATGCACAAAGATGTGCACTGACATTCACAGAACATTTCCTAAGGTTGTAGTTGCTTGAATTTCAGCTCCTTAATTATCAGGACGCCTTCCAGAAGACATTTTCAGGGTTCTTTTCACAGTTGACTCTTCTATCTGAAAGGCTTCTCCTAAGATTAGATTTCCTGTGGAACGTGACCTGATATATCCATGAATTTCTAGACTAGTTGCCTTTTACCACTCAGAATTTTTGTCTAGGTTGAAGAAGACCCTATTAACCAATGGTCATTTTTGATGCAGAAGTCAGGTATGAAGTAAAGCCAACACAGCCAGAACATGTTGGCCTTAATCCATGTAGTATGCAGTGAGTAGCCTGTGAGTAGTGAGTCTGACACTATCAAAAACTAATAGTCTTGGTGCATATGTATGGATAATCATCAGGTCTGACATGTCCCAGAGGTGTTGTCCTCAGGGTGCTTGTTCTGCACAGTAGGCATGCAGAATTTCTTAGACACAAGTACAGAAGCCTTCTGCCATCCCCAAAACCTTAAAAGGCTTTGTCTAGACAAGACAACATTTTTGGCATAATTACTCTCTTGCATTTTAATTTTGCATGCAAATAATTAGAACTGGGGTGTTACAATTTCAGGCAGGTCATGCTACTTGTAGAGACCTGAACCAAACTCTTACAGGCCACTGGGAAAAGAAAAGAAGCTAAAACACTGACAAAGCAGTACAGTGTCTTATAAGAAAAGATAAAAGTTAACGTAGTTTTAAACACAACATTAATTAATATAGTTACTGAAAGATGATGAAGGAATATGATCCTCTTTCACAACTCTGTGCCTCTGGACTGATTGACAGCAACTGGATACACACACACACACTCATTTTTGCTTTGGAAATTATTCATTGTCACTTTTAATAGCAGAAAGTTCTCTACATTTAGATAAAGCAATGGAAGGTTACAAGGAAATAAAAGGAAAGTAGATTGTTGTTGCCAGCCTACCATTCATTTCCCTGTTCATGTACATTATGTGCAGTACAACTGTGTGTGGTGCCAAATAAGGACCCCAAAGTGGAGTAAGGAATTAAGACAGACCAAAAGATATACTTTTTCTGGGTGTTTTTCTGGGTTGTCAGTTTCTCAGCCTGGTTCACCGTGCAGCTGTGCAATGGGAGAGCATACGGATGGGGAGATATGACATGTGAACTCGCTCTGCCACAAAAATAAATGTTCATCTAAATGGGGCCTCAGTCGATTTATCATTCAAGCAAGTAAACTAGTTCATTACATTGGATGTGCTGTACTCAAACTATAAAAAAATCCTTATCTCCATAGTAAATATGCAAACCTGGGAACTCAAATTCAATTTATTTTTTGCTTGGTACAAATACATCTGACATAATCATCTAGCTTTGTAGATGTGCTTGAAACAACCGTGCACACTCTAAATGGCTTTAGGAATGCTGAAATATAAGAATTCTTGGTAAAATTACTGATACCGGGATTATATGAGTAATCAAAATCCTAACACAGTCTACGTATTTTCTTGCTATTCCTATATTCTAGAATGGCTCCTCTATAAAAAGCATCTAATTTGGAATATAAATTATTACATTTTAGGATATTTACGCTGCTTTGTAAGTAGAGTAATTATTCTGGAACGTGCTCATTTACATTTTGGATTAGTGCCTGCAGAATGGCTCAGAGGAGTAATTATTTTGGAAGAGCTATTCTGATCGATTTCGGCATCTGAGGCCCTGCAGACCATATGTGTCACCAAAGGCAGTCCAGAACTCCACAAAGTACTAATTGAGGCCTTTGACTTAAAAGGCTTCGACACTATTTGATCTAATATTCAGAATTAACTATTTATAGTAAAAAAATACAGTTATCACGGCTTTCGGGCACTATTCATAAGCCAGCAAAACACAGTATGCAATCATTAAATGCCTAGTGTGGGAACTCAAGCGCAACACAAAGGAAATGTATTTGCCTACAATATGCCGTTAGGGCCTTGATGTCCCCATGGAAAATGCTTTGTGCTATGACGCACTGGGTATTCACTCATAAACTATAAAAACTGGAAGAAAGATTCAGCTGGCCCTGATGTGTAGGTGCCAGGTTTTCATTGAGGTGGTCAACGAGCTAACTAAGAAGTCCAGACCAAGTTCTTTTCTTCAGTACAGCACCCACAGGATGCCAGGCCAAAAGCCCACGGGGGAAATGTCCACCAGCACAGCACCAAGGGTGAGGGGCTTTCTGGGCCCAGCAATGCTCCTTTGTCACTCACTAGTATGGTCACATCTTTATATCTCTGTCAAGTAATAAGAACAGTAGGATGATTCCTAGCTTATTTGTGCTCCTGGAGAATAAGGCTTTGCCTACAGTATATCTCTGAATTGCTCTCATGGCTCACATAATTTTTCCCATGGAAAAAACCCAAGGTAGCGTATTCAAGGAGCAAAAATCTCCCGAGAGATCTTGTTGTGGAGGACTCCTCATTCCACTGGGATGAAAGAAATGCTTGTCCTACAGGAATGGTTGCGGGGTCTGCCCCAAGCAGTGTACTTAACAAAACCTCAAGATTTACACTACTAGGAAGGAGAAATCAGAACCTATTCATTAGTTGTTCCATAATAGATTTAAAAATACAAACTTGCAAGGTCACTTACATAAAGCCTGCAATACCATATGCTCAACACATTCCAGAACACTAAACACATGAATCACTGCAGTTATATTCATAAAAATACTCTTCTACTCCCCCAGCACATCACATAATGATGTAGTTACAGGAACTTTTTTTCAGGTGGCAGCTGATTTAAGAGGTTCCTCCATTTGCTGCTTATTCCTGCCCCGTAGCTATAATTGATCACTTCCTCGGTTGTGCTAGTTTAATTCTATGGAGCTGTGCCAGCCACCATACTGGGTTTAAAAAAACCCAAAACAACAAACAAAACCCCACCAATACTTCTTGAAAGTTGCTTGAAGAAAAACCTTGGGTTATTTCAGTGATGTAACTCGCTCCAGCACTGCTGAGGAGGCAATGACCTCCTGCTCAGTCGTAGGAATGAGCAGACGAAGGTGGGGAGGGTAAGAGCTCTTAAACCACCTTTGCAATCAGAGACAGCAGATTGATCAAGCTGGATTCTGAAAGAACAGCATGAACAGGGATGTAATGGAGCATGTAACCAGAAAGTGTCCCTCTCAGAAACATTTCCATGGTTTTTAAACAGTAAAGAAAAACAGTAGCTATACGATAACATGTCTGCATAAAATTGACAAACCTATGAATGTCCCAAGCCAATAAGTGGCAGAGATGTATGAGCTGAGCTGAGACCAGCATGCAGGGACTCTATAGGTTCTTTAATTATTAGACCTTCTAAAAAGTCTCTTTAAAAGATGTATAATAATAAAAATAGTAAAACTGAATGTTATCAAAACACATTAAGTTAAGATGTTTTTTAACCTGGACTCTACTGAAATGTAATTTTATGCTAGCCCTTTTTAAACGCTCTCTGTGTATATTCTCTGTGTGTATATATATGTAGATACACACACACTAATAAATGGTATGAATCCTCATCTATGTTTGCATTGTTCATACAAGCATTCAGACTCAATAAACCTGTGGGGGTTCTTTCTCACCTTCACTGGAATAAGAAGAAAGCCTCAGTGGAACTGACAGAATTAAGCCATTCTTAAATAAGCACTGGTGAAAGATGAAGCAAAGCCTCCTTGCGTTGATATTTAAAATAAGGTCAGTTGGCAGACAAATTTCCAATGTAACCGACTTACTAATCAATACAGAAGTACTCTCATTTGTTCCATAAAATTAATTCAATTAGCTTAAGAAATTTATGGTGTTCCGAATACTGAATGCTAGAATAGATGTATGTGTGGGGAAGATGGAAGGCAACCATGACCAGTGTTTTGACAGAAGTTTTTTCAAGAAGATATTGCTTCTTCAAGATGAGTTAATTTATCTGGGAGAAAAACAGGGGGAAAATCCACTACGGTTTTATGTGGTTTAGGGCTCTTGGTGTGTTGCTGCATATTTTATGAAAGCAGGAATGCAAAAACCCCTCTCCTCTGAAAACTTCAACGGTACCAGAGAAAAAGCTAAGACATTCACAAATTAAATCCTGCTTTAACTTACTTTTCCCTGAAAAACATTATTTTTTTTCATTCTGCTGCTTTTAGAAATCAAACAGCAGGAATTATGAGAATCGATATTTTCTTTTTCTACCGTTTGATGGAAAGGCTAGCAGTTTTCCTGTAACACGTGTCTTGAGAACTGTTGTCTGTAAAATAAGAACTTGATCATAGATACAACGGCCTTTCTTTAACATAAGAAACTGTTAGTTTACAAAGAGGGCTCAGAAGAAGTCCTGTTTCAGTGAACAGAGTGGAGGCAACAAGATGCTACTTCCACACTGACAGCATTATGGGCTCCGATTTAGTAGTGGGGACGGCACAGCTGAGGGTGGCTCAAATGATCAGACTCAGTCTTCTGTCCTGCCTCTTCCAAGAACTGAGTTTGCTCATTCATATGAGAAGGCCAAGGGGGTACCTTAGTGCTGTCTGCAGCTGCTTCACGGAAGGGTATAAAGAAGATGGAGCCAGCCTCTTCTCAGGGAGGCATAGTAGAAAGAAGGAGAGGCGATGAGCACAAGCTGTAACACTGGCAATTACCAACTTCATACAAGAAAAATATTTTCACCATGAGGGTGGTCAGACACTGGAACAGGAGCCCAGGGAAGCTGTGGACAATCCATATGTGGAGATAGGCAAAGCTTGACTAAGAAAAGCCCTGATCTTGCTTTGAGCAGGTGAGTTGGGAGACTACCTCCAGCGGTCTGCCCCATTCTCTATGCTCTGATTCTGTTCAGACAGCAGATCCATTTGTGCAACCACCCTGGAAGTACTACTGGTGGTGCTAGGTAGCTGTCACTAGATATGATTTACTTGAGATGTCTAGACAGGTAACTGAGGCAGTTCAGCACCTGGCTGATGGGTGGGCTCAGGCTGAAGGAACCGACTGGGCATCAGAGTTGAAGTAACCACTTTAGGTCTCCACAGCTTCCCTTTCCTAGTTGGTTACATCTCAGAAAGGTCCCACTGATGTCTCTTGCCTTTGTCTCCTTCTCACTCCAGGACTCTTCACTGCTGAACTGTGGACATTATAGGTATTACTGACATAGAGAGAAAAATTTATTTTCAGTGTCCTTACATACAGACCTACAATGTGAACATATACCCAGATAACCTGTGTCAAGGAAAGAAAGCTTACTTGTCCCTAGGTACTCTACCATCATCACTCTCTTTAGCCTCAGAGCTTTTTCCTATTTGGTCTTGTGCCTCCTGTTGTTTTCCATTCATACAACTAAAGCAGTAGTCTGGGCTCTTATTACCAACTGCCTCAAAGTCCTCTTCTCTGGCCTTGACAAGAGCCACTAACATTTGTTCATAATGTTGCTGCAGAGATGGCTTTGATTTATCACTATGACAACATCAATCCTCAGTGCTGCATCCCAACATGGCTTCTGCTTTCCCCATTGCTTCAGTCACTAAACACTTGACTTCAAATACCATCTATAGAGAAATCACTTGCTCCACTGCTGAACTGCAGTTCCCTCTGGGATGGAGCTCCAGCAATGCACAACACTAAACATCAGGTTTAGGAAAGGAAATAAAAAGTTGTAGTCTATACAATGTTAAATAAGGGTGGTTCTATATAGGCTGAGTATAATAGTCAAATAGGAACTGAAAATGTTCTGAAAAAGATTAATTGTGTTATTACTTTCTGACATGTTAAAATTTCTCACTGGCTTTTGAGATTTACCCAAATGAGTGGGTGGTTTAAAAGGCTTTTATCAAAATTTTCGTGATATTTAAACTCAGAAGTACTTTACTTGACTCTTGGAGGAAGCCACTGCCTGAGCTGCGTGTGGCTGATGGAGGGGTATGGCACTGCGCAGTAGCAGTAGTTTATCAGAACCTGGCCTTAGATTTAAACTCCCCTTGAAATACTCTCCACTTACATCCTGCTCTGACTTTAAAAGCTAAATTTTATATTCCTTTTAACAAAACAGCTTATAACTGAGGCAAAATGGACAATGGCAGCTTCCAATTCTGTACAAGGATATATATGTATGTGCAAATTTCTATTTGTTATATACCTATACAGAAACTTGACAAAGCATTAATTTTTTATATAGCACTTCTGAGCCATGCTTGATATAGTGTTGCATTTGGCTACAATTCAAGATGTAGCTTCATATTTATATGCTATTTTACATTGAAATATGATTGCATGCTTTTAGATTTACAAAACTCTAGTCTTGCCAGGAAATTCTTGCCTGTAAAGCTATTTTAGGACTTTATCAGTTAAAAAGCTTAAGAGCTAAATTTTGTCCTCACATTGACTTAAATGGATACTGCGTATGCATATTCAAAGGAAAACTTTGGCTTTAACTTTGATTTAATTGTTTAGCATGGTTAGATTTACATACTTAAAAATCCAGGGTGATTAATGAGACTGGTGACAGTTTTTGAACTCCTAATGTTTCTCTGATGCTTGGAAAAAGCTCTAAATTTCTTTCTCTGACACATTATACAAACAATAACTTAAATCCCCATGTGGTTTCTATTTGTCACAAATACAGATGATTTAAAAGTTGTAATGAAGAAATTACTTTGAAAAGGAAATTTTCACATAGCATATTTCCTTCTTTCACTTTTTCTTACCGAACAGTTAAGCAACTGAAACATCTCCAGTGTTCAGAATCAATTTTAGTATTGCACAGAAAATTTGAAATATACCTGATTTTTTTTCTCCTTAGGGAAGTGTTTCTAGCGCTTTTGTAAAATTCTGTGGAAAATATGTACTGTTTTCTAACTGACCTGGAGACTTGAGCCAGTAAAGCAAAGACACTTGGTCAGTAGCTGCTCCTGGCAGCCATTACAAATTTAGCAGCCCATTGGAATCCCCCAGGAATCCAAGGTTTAACTTAGGAAAACAAATACGTTTCCAACCCTAACCACTCCAGAAAACACTGAAAATACAAACTGGGAGTAAATCAATGCATTGTTCCTTTACTGACGGTGCAGACAGCCTGAATAAAGCCTGGAGAGATGGGAGTGACTAGACTACAGTAGACTACTAACTCAAAATCCTTAATATGATCATTCAGGGCTAAGCTTCAACTGAATTATGTTTCTCATTTTAGCAGCAGCATTCAACTAATGTGCTTGCATTATGATTCTAAACCAGCTGTCAGTCTTCTCTGTGTGAAGACCATGAAAACCTCCCTCAAACCTGAAAAATATAACACATCGATTTTTGTATCACTCAGAAGTCGAGTCACAGAGGCCTTGTTGCATAAACTGCTAATTAACACAGAACAAAAGGCTAGTGTCTGCCCTAAGGAGCTTGCAGTTTAATTATGACTGGAGTCAGCATGTAAATACCAACAGAAAATAAATGAGCATAAGGGTTTACTTAAGATTTCTCCAGGGAAACAGTTTTAAGAGATGTCCATCTTCTTTCATCTCAGCTGTTTCTTTCTACCATCGAAGAAGTGATCCCATTTAAAAAACACCACCACTATTTTTAGTGCAAGGTGGGGTAGGGCATTTAACTTGGATTATTTCACTTTTTGAGGCTGGAGCGTAACCTTGAGGGGAGCTGGATCAGCAAACCCAATGGGAGGGCAAACAGCATCCTATGAGCAGTTGATGCTTCAGCCTGAGACCTGCCAGTGCAATGGAATCGCTGCCTTTGGGACTGCAATGGGTCACTGCTGCCAAAGAGCACAGCAACACATTAGGGTCACAGGGATCAGCTCAATAAGCATCAGTGTCATGCGCTGGCTCCAGGGAAGAGTTAGCACCAATAATGGTGTGTTTACAGAGTGAAACAGCAGCAGTGAAAGCACAGAGTACTTGCTTGAAGCATAACAGGTAGTGAAGGTCAGAAACTTTGACAAAGAGGAGGTGGGAGTCAGCGTTGCCTTACTACATGAGAAGACAGAGGCCAAACAGGAAGAAAATGGGAACAACCTACAAGATGAAGCCTGGGCAGTTAGGTATTGGCTGCATGTTAGCCGTTATCAGCACTATGTCTCGTGGTTGTCAAGCTAAATGGGCAAGAGCTGAAATTCCATGTTATTTCACCTCAAAGTGATGAACGTGCAATATACGTTTGCATACTTCAGTAACAAGGAACAGGTGAAGTCAAATAGCAGCAGAATTCCCCATATTTTGCAGCAGAACAGGACAAATTTCAGCATGGTATATGGCAAACTGCACCTATATTACAGCGTGTTGGCTATGGGACATGATACCTACCTTGCTCTCTTACTGTCATATGGATAAAGGAATGGCACTGTCTTTTCATTATAACATGCCTGATTTAAGGGATAGCTGTTATCACAGTGACATTTTTCTGTAGACTTTATACACAGAGTAGCTATTGTAAAAGGTAGAAAGAACTCTTCTCTAAGTGTATTATCTGTACAGTTCAACTTGGCCCTGCTGAATCCCCCATGTAATTGTTATGCTTTGTTCAGCTTATAAGAAAACCTCTGCAGACCACCATGAATTTATGACACATGGCAGCTTTAAAATTGTTTGCAAAGGTTTAAAGACAGGAGTTGAATTCCCTGGACTAAAATTAATTTTAAATGCTTTAATGGGGTGAACTCTCTTACTGAAGACTGATGTGCCTGCAGGCTTTGTAAAACAGCGGCATTCTAGGATGCAGAGATATTCTCTGAGTCAGGTTGCTAAAGGATATCACACACCAATGGCAATTACCACTCTCCTTTTTGCGGTCACATACGATGCCATAAAATGGGCCCCAGACTTCCTTATTTAATTGCCTGATTTCTTTTCATCTCAAGCACAGGGCAAAAGAAATTCATTTAGCTCACCCTTGTAAAATAGCGCACATTTTCTTACTGTTACGCCTTTGAAATATTGCACATGACAGCAAATATTTAGAGAATTTCATGAATGGCAGAGACTTGTAAGCAGCTTTATCCTGGGGATATTTATTGGCACAAAGCTTCAGTGGCATCATGCTTCAATGGTATTGAAGAGGTAAGACAAGTTTCTGCTGGGGGATATGAGTGTGGGAAGACTCTTCCCACTTCAGAAGGGTGACTTGTCTCCTAGCCTGGCTACCTGAGGACCATGCAATTGATGTACAAGTCAAACATTTGCATACTTTTCATTAGACTGTTTTGAATGAAGAGAGATGATAATGCCATTTTGCAGCACTATTGTCATATTGCAGCTTTGATTTGACAGGTGATAGAGGTCCCAGACCCCAGTGTGATCTCAGACAAATTTTGAACAAATTGCTTCATGGAATGGACAAATTACAAGTTTATGCCTCAGTTTACTCAGGTGTGTATTAGGAAGAGCAGAAATTATAGAAATCCTGCCATCCTCACTGAAAATGGTCTGAGAACCCCTGATGAAGGAACTAAGCTAGTGTGAAGTTTTTAGTAGTATTACACAATTCAAAATTTATATGAGACATTGAAGTTTTTCACAAAATAATAAAAGATTTTGGGGTTCTGAGGCAAGGAATCCTAGGCAATCCAACCAATCCCAAGACAAAGACACTGCCAAGATTGGCTGTTGTTGATGTCTCAACAGTCATGCAGCA
Source organism: Falco cherrug (assembly GCF_023634085.1). Classification (NCBI taxonomy): domain Eukaryota; kingdom Metazoa; phylum Chordata; class Aves; order Falconiformes; family Falconidae; genus Falco; species Falco cherrug. The sequence continues at coordinate 63,222,629 of NC_073698.1, forward strand.
TAAGGAGAAACAGGAATGATATGAGAGGTGGGGAGCAGAGGAGGAAAGGAGAAATGATCAGCGAAAGGAAGCAGAAAGGAGAACAGGTTAAGTGAGGCTTTGTTCTGCAGCATTCTCCTCTGGTACAAGCCAAAGTTGAAGTGCAGGACAACACAGCCCTAGCTTAAGTGGCTCCCATTAGATTGCTGCAAAGTGGTCAGCACTGCCTGTCCCTTTCACCTGCCTGTGACCTCTGTTCAGATGCAGAAAACCTGAAGGGAGAAAATATTCTGTACCTTTGAACCAGTGCCACCAGTTAGCTGCCTTCCCTGACATCCTGTGCTGACCTACCCATCCATTCCCAGTACAGAAGGCCAATGGTACCACCACACACCTGCCCTGTAGCGGGGCCCAGGAAATGCTGCTTTAAGGAACCACTTATTTTCCCCTTTTTTCTTCCCTACTGGTGGAGCACAGAGGTGGTAAGCAAGCATTTTGCTCTTCCCACTATGCCTGAGCTGCCAGCTTCTCCCAGGGAAGCATCTGCCAGTCTCTATGTAGGTCTGCCCTTGCACTAGTTAAGCAGGAAGAAACCCGGGTCCCTCTGATCTCCAGGCAGCAGGATGTCAGTGGCAGCGCCTACAGAAAAAAAGAAAAGACATTTTTGTTAAGAAACACATTTTCACACCTCAGAAGATAAAGCTTCATCTGTTAAAAGTTATGAAGTAGTGGTTAATATTTTTTTATAATGAGCTCTGGACTAAAAGATAGTTTAAAGAAATCATTCTTTTCACCCATTTGGCTTAGCAACAAAAAAGAAGAGGAACAGGACACCCACAGTAATAAAGACACAGGCTTTTAAACTCTGTAATCGCTCTGTTTTGCACAGAATGAATGAATCAGAAGCTCAATGAGCTACAGAAAAGAATTTTAGGGAAGCATGAAGACAGTCCTCCTCCGTAGTTGTATAATCTCACTAATGCCTGGAAAAATAAAACCTCTATATTCTTAAGATTTAATACCTCCTTTTATTTTCCTTCCTATACAAATTCATATGTCTGTTCCCTAGCACATGTTGCCATTAGACTACTAGTTGTTCTGGTGCTAAAGAGGATTCAGAAGCAAAAACATTAAAAAGAAAAAAAGAAAAAACAACCAAAAACTTCACTGATTAGCTCACCATTCCCTCTCTGCTAGCTGCAGGGGGAAGAGATGGGGAGCCCGCCTTTAAGGGCTGTCACGGCCAGACTGCTAGAGATTACTGTCCTAGGGACCTGCTGGCTGAGCTACTTGGATAGTCAGTCCCTGACCCACATCCATCAAAATTAGCCAGGTTAAAGCTGAAAAAGGGTAAAAAGTGCTAGCACAAGTGAACCTGTGGAGGGGGCAGCGGTGGGGATTGCCAGGCACTCCCACTGAGGCATTGCTGCTGTCAGCAGAGGATGTGTGGTCACTCCCTCAGAGATGAAGACTGTGGGGACCTGAAGGTGTTTAAAAGGAAGGTTTCTGTTACTGAGCCTACACTGTGCTCAGCCTGGTGGTACCTAGCAAGCTGGCACCCCAGGGGTGTGAAAGAGGAATCATACAATTAGTTCCTCTTGGTGATATCTTCATAAGAGAGTAGTTGCACAGAACATATATGTATATTTTTGGGGAAAGCCCAGCCATGAAAATATGACTGCTAATACTTGGTGAGACAGAAATGATACTTCTCAGTCTAATTTTAGTGCGGTAAACTAGGGACAGAGCTCTAGCTAAAATATAAATGCTTGAGAATGTGATTCTGCATTTCATAGTATTTAAAAGAAGTGATACCTAGAATAATCTTTTGAGGAATTCATTTTGCAGTTGAAACAGCTGAACAGCTTCTCTAGAATTTTTTATTTATTTACATATCATTTGTCTTGCACTTAATTTCACATTCCGAGCCTAGCTGTGCTTAGGGACATTCAAATGTTCAAGTTCAAGAGGAGCACTTGTAAGGGGACATAGGTCTTTAATACTGTGTCTCTCAACTGAGCACGGCTTTAATTGTATTGCTATAGAAGCAACAGTCAAAAGATACATTAGGCAAACCTTGTAAGAATATGTAATAACTTTTATTAAACCAGCCTGTAAAAAACAGACAGCCTTTTGGATAGGCATGCCTTCAGGCCCGAAATCAAACCTCTTCATTGTCTTCAGTAAATGTTGCATCAGGATTGAATAGGCGTGGGAATTGGTTCCTGCCATAGGTGAGAATGAAAGATGACTGATCAGCCACTCATCAGTTTACAGAAAGAATCCCCACAGAGGAGTGCAGAAGGAGAGGTGAGGTGCCTAGAGGTGTGCCTCATCTCTCCAGAAAATGTTTCTCCCAAGTAGACAACTGCAGTTCCCTTTGTACATGCATTTGAACTTCATTATATACCTGGAATCTCTGAGGGTGACTTTTCTTTGTGGTTCAGAGCAAAAATAAAGTATTACTAACCCTGTGGCGTAAAGCAAGCGTTACCTTATTTGATGTCTTGTCACTTACTGAAGTGAAACACTGGGGTCTATTTTACAAGCTCACGAGCTCTGATTCGATTCCAGCATTTGATTCCCACCTTCCCCACCACAAAGGCCCTATCTCATGAATTTATGTGTGGTTTATCTTCTACCCAAATTAATTGGTCAGCCTCTTCTATGATCAACTGGACGATTGTACTAGACACAGAAAGGATCTCAAATATATGCTGAAACAGTCAAGTTCTCCCAGGCTACAACCTCACATCAAAGCCTTTCCCTTCTTACAACACACGCGTATGAAGGATCTTCCAGACATGGTGGTCCAATGTGCAGGGAATCTCCTGTCATATGATTTAATGCACAGCACCTTGTGTACTGGGACAGAACAGACTTAAGTCCAGCTGAAAGGCGGTAAAAGCTACTATCATGTATAGGTGTGCTTAAAGGTAATGTGTACATTAAACATCCTTCAATGTATACCGAAGCAGCAATTAAACATTCCTTTGGTCAGTGGCAGCTGTAGTACTAAGATAATGCCCAACAAAGCAAGAGCAAAACCAAAGCTATGTGAACTGATAGGTTTCCCAGGGGCTTGCTTGCAGAAACAGGATCTGGTAGCACTGATTTATTTTGCAGCTGGGTGAGAGACAGTCAGAAACTGAGTACAATGCCAGGAGGAAAAGAGAAATCCAGTAGTGTGTGTTGCCTTCAGGCAGTGCTTTTTTGGGTAAGTAATGTTTTTTGGGGGAAAATACTAACCAAAAGGGCATGTCTGAATTCCTGAAAATGGAAGTTGCCTCCTCCTTAGTATTACAATGGTGAGGAGAACAAAACTTTAATTTTTTTTAAAATTTTTTTTGGTGTTAAATATTTGAAGACTGTACCAAAGAAATTCTTGGTCCACAATTAGCTACTTCTAAGATTAAAACTGTCCTGTGAGTTCCAAGTATCAACATTGGGTGCTTGAACTAACAATCAAAACAGTTTCCATGGCAAATGGAAAAATTTCACAGTGAAATGAGGATTCATTTGTTCAACCTGTTTTGCTTTAGCGAGTTTGCAGGGAGTGTGCAACACAGCCACCTCAGTTATTTAAGTCATTGAACAGCACACAGCTGGCCTGGTAGCATTTTCTTTCATCAGGTTAATTTTGAGACAGGACAAGGGAGATGAAACTGTAAAGATTTTGCAATTTTTAATTAAGAAATTATGTAAGTATATGAACAGCCACATGATGAACAAAGTAACCAGACATGAAAGAGTTTATGTTTACACAATACAGTAATAAAAAAGAGTCATATAAGGAGAGAGCTACCTTCCTTCAACCTACTAGAAACAGTGTATCCTGAATTACCTCTCATTGTGCTTTCATGAGCCCCCTCCTGCTTATCATCATCATCTTTATCAGAATTACCAGCAGAGCTGAGCCACATAAAAATGTTGTTGAAAAAGAATTAAGACATCGGGCATTGCAAACTGTATAGCACCCTAAGAACAGGCATGTTTTCTGTCAAAGTAAAAAATAATGTGACATATGCACGTGGATGGAAATGCAGGCATTGCTGGAGGAAGAACTTGAAAGTTTCCACGTGAACTTTGCCTCCTTCCTTTCTAAGACAGCAGCTGCCCGGCTGCCCGCTGCCTGCAGCGCTGCAGGGCCTGAGGGCAAGGCAGAGCCCCGCAGCTGGCACTGCACGGTGGGGCTAGGGCCAGCTGCACCGACGCAAGGGCGTGATTAAGTATTAATCTGCAGCAAGGCGGCAAATTGTATTTTACCTGATCAGCCAATTAACCTTTATTTCTGAAGAAGGCCGAGCTCTCATCAGGAGAGGCACTCAGGTGGACTTGTGGGGACTGAGAGACTCCTCCGTGTTTGTTTCTGTAGGAGACAAAGGTGCTCAGCTCTGAAAAGCATGTCATGTTTTAACCCATGAGAGGGTGAAGAGATGGCTTCAAGCACCATGTTTATGACAGCAGAGAACCTTATACACAAAAATATAGCCTTGTATAATTAATACTGATATGGCCAGACCCTTATGAAGAGGTATGAAAAGAACTTGGGAATTTATCTTCTGTTTCCATATATTTGGTTCAGAAACCGTTCAAACACGGACTGATTTGTCCAATGTTAACATGTAACTGCACTCTGCTGATTGCTGCTGCCCTCTCCCTTGTCTCCCAGAACTTTTCCTCACCTTTTAAATTCCCCTGGCTCAGTGGAATATCATCAGCCTACATTTGGGTAATGAACATGAAAAAAGTAGTCATGAGAGTGAAGTATATAAACAAAGGAGATGTTAAAAGAAATTGAAAAAAAGTGTTTTAAAGATAAAGGTTAAAATAGCATTTAAAATAGCTAGAAGAAAAAGAAAATCAGCAAATAATCAAAGCCTTTTGATAAAAACTCTGATTCCCTTCCTGATGGTAAGCAGTGTCTTATTCAGTAAGACCAGTCAGACTCCTCACAGATTATGAGATTTCTTTAAGTTTATTGTAACTTGAGCAATAGGAACAAAAAAATGCCTTAAGTCTTATTAAAAGTGGTAATGATAATATAAACTTTATTCCTTTAATTTCAAAAGCATTTTCTGGGAGATTTAAAAGAATTTATTTAACCTCAGAAGAGCAACTTGAAAGATTACTGTTGAGTGACAGGGCAACTCTTGAGCAGTTTTTACTCCAAAGGCTGCAATGTCAGTTCAGAACTTCCTTGAATTATTTGAGGACTAATTCCAGAATTAGTGTGGTTTCATGCAGTGTAATTGAGATCAGAACGAGGTCAGAAGATTTCTTCATGTTACCTCAACTGGCTGTCCAACAAACATGAGTATATTCCCCTTTTCTCTCACTGACAATATCATGGACTAACCTGGGATTATTAACAGGTTTCTCCAGTATTAAAACTGACCAGTAATATTGCTAGCATTTTTTCAAAAAGCACAAAAAAAATATTTATTCTCATAGGAATTAATTTAATACCAGTGTGTAAAAAGCTGCTCTGAAAAGGTATTGTTTTGGTGTGTGTATATATACATATTTTTTTTTAATGCATTCCTATACAGATGTATTTAAGCTGCTGTTTTATCAGAAAGCATTCCCTCTGATGACAGATGTCTCTTTAAATTCGTCCCTGTTTCAGTTACTTCTAACAAAAAATGAGGGGATCTGACATTAGTCAACCACATAATTTGAAATTTAATTATAAAAAATATTTCTGTATCCTGTTGCAAAGTGCTGGTATTCAAATCTCTGCCTGTTGCAAAACATGTTGCTGTTTACCAGAAACATAAAAATTGCACAGACAGTAATGAAAACTGCTTAAAATATGTAAGCAAGAAAAATTTCTGACACGTTTGTAATATTACGGTATATTGGATTTCAGCTGAAAAAGCACAAATTCCTAAAAATATCCATGTGTGTTCACACACACGTCCCAAAATTTCAATTGTTCTTTAAGAAAGTAGCAGAAAAACAAGTTCACTAATTAGATGTACCCAGTAAAGAAAAATAGAGTTCCTAAAATATTTTATATTATGGTGGGTATGTGCAGAGAAACGTCACAGTTACTTTTCAATCATTTAAAGGTGTAATACTTTTGTTGCAGATTTTAAGCCTTAATCTACATTGTAACACCTGTGTTATGTGTATGACTGGTTTCATAGGCTATGCAGCTATCAGTCAGATTCCACTATATGAAAGAACAATTTAATGAAATAATTTTATGTTAGTCTGGTTAAACCACACGTATCCTGTCTGTGTATCCACAAATTTTAAGCTGTAGGTTATTTATAACGCTTTGTCCAATATTATGGCAACTGAGAATGGTATTGCATAGACATTTGGTATCAACATAGTTTATTTATTACATATAAACCGTGCAAATACACTTTTTAAAGTTATTGTAAGAATTTCAGTAATTTTAAAGTCAAGCACATGCTGTCAACATTAATTTTACAGTGTAAATATTAAGAGAGAAGATTTTATTAAAAATCTTAGTTAACAAAAGAACTTTGGAATGGAAATTCTCTTCTTCAGAGAGTTGCAGAAGGCATTGCTCTCTGTTACTGCCTCTAGGCCTGACCACAGAAGAAATATGAAATATTGAACAAACGGAGCTTCTCAGAAACTCCAGGCTGAATTTTCCACATCCCATATAATCGTCTAAGAACAACCCTAAAATAACGGGAGGCCAGACTCCTGGTAAAACAGCCAGTAAAGAACCATATCTAACTTTATCCCATCCTTCAATAAGACCTATAGAATGACCTAGAAAAGGCATACAGTCTTCTTACGTATTTATTGTAATCCAGTTGACAATGCTGGATGTAAACAGGCTTAGCAAGGATAGAAATCTTCCTTTTTTAAAATTTTTTCTTGCACTCTCTAAAAAAATTTCTCAGCCTTTTTCAAAAGACTTAAATTCTTCTGTCACCCTCAACAGATCACCATCCCACCATTATTGAGAATAGATCAGTTGGTCAATACTGTGATAATAGCAACAGTTTTTGGATGGCAAAATTGCTGTAGATGCTGTACAACTGAGATTAATGAATAGAGAATCCTTGCTACAGGTATGTCTCCCTAAGCAGCTGAAAAAAACTTGTGTTACAGTAGTAGAGAAATTCATATTTCACTGTGGATCAGGCGGAGTTGTAACTTTCTCATCCTTTTTAAATGATTCAGCCCATCTCTGAGACTATGTCTGTTATCAGATCAGTGATTTCTTGCCAACCTCTGGTTCCAGGTAAGCGCTACAGCCAGACCTCAGCTCTCTTGTGAGGTGAGGTACAGGAAAACATGATCTTTCCTCTTCCCTGTTATCACAGAGAAGACACCAAGGTTTGGGGGCTGGAAGCGAGCCCAGTGAACCAAGACCCTGAATCCCATGAGACACTTGGTGAAATGCGGGTGTCCTCTGAGATCTTGTCACCTCTGCTGCCAGAGAGTACATCCATCAGCCCCGGCTGCGCCCTGTCCTAGAGCTCATTTGGTTCAGTGGTCATTGTCTGTGAAAATCCCTTCTTAGACAAAGCAGCCCATGCTGATCCTACCAGACTTTTTTGGGGAAGGCATCAGCCAGCTTTCCCCAAGGTCAGTAGGCAGCACAAAGCTTCCAAGATCATGAGGATCCCAACAACTCCGTGCATGATCTGAAGAGATGTACCTGTGCAGAGCAAAATACTGGTTTTGTAACAGGTTTTCATCTCTCCCAGATCCAGATCCAGGTCTTAGAATCAAACAGGCAAAATTCTCTAACCTTAGTGTCTTTGTGGCACTCTAATTACCATTTGACAACACAGCATTGATTCACAGGCTGATTTGTCACCCTGAGTGACAGCAAATGTTTCAGAAAAAGATGAAAGAAAACACAGAATGAAGAGGAGCAGAATAATCTAGCCATGGGGGAAATATCTACCTAACCTCTACTGGCTCTCTTGTGCCATACTGCACCGTATATGCAAGGTATATCCTGCAAGTTTCTTATCCTAATTAACTATGAATGTCCTTATTACCTGTATAAAAGTCCAATCATTTTCAAATCCTGCTAAGCCCTTTACCTATATCTTCTAGCTATCAGTCTTAATAATTACACATTGCATATAGAGCATTTCCTTTAAACCATGTTTAAAATTGTTGTTTGCCAATTTCACAGGCCATCCCCTTTCTCTCATATTATGAGACCCATAAAAAGAATCTCCCAGTCTACATTCTCTATTTAGATTTCCAATGGTTTATCTCTGTCTTTTAGTCTGTCTTACTTGTCTTCTTCCTAGCATGAACTATCTCAGGCTCTCATGATGCAGAGGTTTCTGCATAATCCTCATGATTTTAGCCCATTACCATGAAAATTCAATTCAGGCTTTATTTTGTTTTGCTTTGTTGTTCTTAGATATGACTACCATCATTTGGCATACTCTCAGTTTACATAACCATATTCTTCTCCATCTTCTTGTCTATCTTAGCATTGTTTGATTTTTATTACTGATGATACATTATGAACAGAGATTTTCATTACAGTTCAGATGGTGAAAAAAATGTTTTTTTCTGTGTGCTGACTGTCACTTTTGATTCCAGCAGTCCATAGAAAATCTGTTTAATTCAAAATAGATAGCATTATTTATCATACATACCTACAATTATAAAAATTTTCTGACAGGATTTAATAAAAGCACTTTGGATCTCAAGGCTGTGTGCTTTTTTATTAAAGATGGTTTGGGATTTTTCAATAAAACATTTTTATTTTGGAATTCAACTTTTATTTCAAATGTTCTGCCTTTCTAAAGAAACATTCGGTGGCAACCTTTCTATGTGTGTTAAGATCACATGAAATTATGACAAAAAGGGGCGGTGGTATGTGTGAGAGAGAGAACGAGGAAGGAAGGGAGGAAGATGGCCAGGGCTGCAGAATCGGGGCTCTTTCCCAGGTATAAGACACTGAGTGCTGAAGTCCACTGATGTGTCCTTGGATTTTCTGTCTACCAGGAGCTCCTGGCATTTCAACAAAAAGTTGGAAAGATCCAAACTTTTCAAAGCGCAAATTTTCATACAAAATGCAATTCTTGGGTTTTGTCAGTCCCATCCCTCAGAATCTGCTGTTGTGCTGAGATTTTCACAAATAGACATTTTCTTTGCAAAGGCAGTGCTTATTTTCCCCTGTTATGTTCATTGCAGCATTTTGTAATTCTAATTTTGGTTACCGCTCCACTTAATTTACTAGTTACTGAAGAAATGGTTCTCTGGTTTTGATCTCATGAACATCCCTTACAATATTTTTGAAAGAGATGCAGCATTTACTGCCATCACATTGTTTGGTACAGAAACTCATTTTAGTGCATTGCTTCATGTTCCTACCCTTCTTTTCTCTTATACTTCAGAACTGCTACCCCAAACCTACTCACAGAATTGTGTTAAACTGTACTGATGAATGTTAGCTATTATTTGGAAAAATTAACAAACTTCTCCCAGCTACCTTCCTGTTTTTCTATTAGGAACACATTTCAATGGACGTATTAATTTTTCCATGCTTCAGGGACCAAAGTGACAAGTTATTTTTCGATTGTTTTTGCTTTGTGGCTGGCTAGGTAAGAACTAAGGGAAAACTGGCAAGGTATGCGAGTTCTTTGCCATACATTTAGAGGGGTCTGCATGGAGAAGCAGAATGCTGTATGGCTGGCAGCAGGGTTGACATGATTCAATGAGTCACTGGTGCCAAGAAAGGGCTCAGCAGCAGGGATGGCAAAAGTCTGCCCCCGATGCGCGATGCTTTTCAAGTAGGAAGCGCCCTGAGAGGAAGGGGTGGGAGGAGGGCAAGCAGCTGCTGAGAGTGAAGGAATTACAGATCAACAGGCATGTATGGCTCACACCACCAGTTGTCTGGAGGTGGTCAGATGTTGATGAAGGTGGATCTATTATAACTTTTATTTGCTTTTGCCAACAGCCATGTATACAGTATGCATAATCATAACACAAAGCAGCTTGAAGAGGGAGTTACACTGCTGTAAAAACCTGCAGTGCCCCATGCCTTTTCAGATACCTAGGCAGTAGTTTACAAATACATCTGGTGTCTGGACTGGGTAGATACCCAAAGCCCCCCACACCCCCAGTCTATACACATAGGAATATTGAAGAATATCCCCAACATTTTTTGATGTCTTATTTGACAAAGCATGAGAACAGAAGCTGGTATTTATGACTCTACAAGGTGTAAGGCAGCTCCTCCTTTTCAAGGGTACTGCCACTTGTTGTGAGGCCTCCATGGCTGTGGGCTCAGCAGGTTTCACCTGTACATGATGCATGTCTGGCATGCCATCGTTCAGGTTTTTAACACTTGTATGATGATATCTGGTACGTTGCTAGTGTTCAGCTATGACATGTCAGGGCAGTTCTGTGTGGAAAGAGGCTTTGAGGAAAACTGTTTAGGTGAGGAATGCTAAGGCCCCTCCACATCATGTTGGGCTTTTGCCCCACAGCGTTATTCTCTAACTCTCAATAAACCTCTGCCCTGAACCACCCCAGATTTTGGCAAAATGTGTCTATTTTCACAGCAGTGGTGGCTGTTCTCTCATCTTTACAAACACACGCATACACACACACACACACACAAGCTAAAGCTGATTTTTGTCTTTCTAGAAGGGAACTAATGAAGACTTTATCTTCACTGATGCTTGGCTTTCTGGCCTTACCCTTGAGGGTGGGAGTACTATAATGAAGACAGTAGAAGATGAGCTTCTGGATGTTGTGTACATTATATCTATAAGCACAAAACTTGGGTATCTGGCCTTCAGAAGCCTGACAGACAAGTTTTGGAGCTGCAATCCGTAATGTAATTTGATAAGAACATACTGTCCTCTAACTTCTAACCTATTCAGGTGCAACCATGCCTAATCCCCCTGTGAACAGTAATCAGTATGTTGCAAGTGGACTCAAACTCTGGATGCTAACCACTTCTACACCAGCTGAATGAAATCAGTTTCTACATCTCCAGTGCTAGTGGGCCTTTTCAGGTGCAGAACTTCAGTCTGTGATTTCCTTGGTTTTCTAGGGTCAGGAGTGCATGTGGCTGAGTTTGCCAGAGCAGAATCTGCAGTTCTCCTTGCCCCAATTCCTTATGCATGAAACTTTCATGCCAGGGGTGTACAAGTCTCAGCTTTAATCCCTCATTAAACTTGGTAAAGTGACAGAGAAGAAAGAAATCTAACCTTAACTGGAATTTGCTGACTATTAAAAATTCCCATATATACATACACACATATATTTATACACACACACACACACACATATATATATAAAATCTTACAATTCTAAAACTTCTTTTGATATAAAGCACCAAAGATTTACTGAAATTGTCTTGGTCTAGCTTTTGCTTTTTATCTAAGTCAGGACCTCAGAGCTTTGAGGATGAGTCCTTTCTGTCCACTCTCTGTAGCCACTTCTTGAAGGTGTGATATTACTCTATTTGCTCAGGTATTTTCTGTGCATAGTCAGGAACTACGTGTCCTGGCCAGCAATGAGCACTGATTTGCTTCGGTTTTAAGCAAGAAAAATATAACAGGTGCAATCAAGCTTTTGAGAGCAAAAGCTGGAGAATGTTGTGACATGAACAAATAAAAGCATCCCATTTGTCTTGTTGAAATGATAAAGTGAAAGAAAAATAAAAGCCAAAACCTTAGAACAAATTACATTTCCAAGTAAGCTAATTAAAACCAACAATGAGGTAATGGAAAAGAAAGGATAAATGTAGGATTGGTTGCAGAAATGGCATGGAAAAAAATATCTATCATTACTTTTTCAGATATCCAAGTTGTGGGAATCTGAGGTTAAATTTCCTCCATCTGAAAATATTTGAACCCTTTCCTCTCACTAGAGAAAAAATGCTTAAATACTTATTTGTGCAGAGAGAATAAATTCCTGTGTGTTTTAGAAGCAGTTTATGCATGGTTTCAAATACCAGGCTCAGTGCATGTTTCAGGATCCCATACAGATAGGAAAGCTTCGGCCAGAAAGGCTGATACCATATAACTTACTTCAGAGCATTCAGACACAGTGCTTGGGGGACTGGAGGTCCAGGTGCAAATCCACTTAAGCAGAGAAAAGAGCAAGACCTAGGCCTTCCAGGCTGTTAGCAAAAGCTCTTACTCCTGAAGAAGGGGGTGAAAAGTCAAACAAATGAAATTCCTTTTTCCTTTTTGCAAATAAATGATTCATTACAAAAATTAGAACTCTTTTTTTGTGCTCAGCTATAGTGTCCTAGTGCTTTTTTTTTTTTTTTTTTTTTTTTAATTTGTAACTTTCTCTGCTTGTTTGGGTTAGGGAGGTTTTTGTCTTATGAAATTTTTCCATAAGTTATTCAGAAATGAAGACAAAATGAGCTCTCATGCCAAGCTGGATGTTGGCTAGTTCTGCAAATGTTTCCTTAAATACAGGTCATTTCTGGGAACACCAGGCTCCTACCATTTCAAACCAGCTATATGGCTCCTCCTGGCACAAAACAAAGCCTGCTATCTCAAGTATTATCATTCACCTGTAAACATGTACAATACTTTTGTAATAAAAAAAGCAATATGTCTCTTTGTGACGTCATAAAGGACCCTATAAACTGTAATGATACTATCAGGGCTGCCAGAAAGTCCCAAACAAGTGAAATTTCACTGTTTATCAGGTTCTGGATGATGATTACTAGGGTTGATATTCTCAGGTGTGTCTGCTAGTTGTTGCTTGAAGTCTGGGCACTTTTACTCATTCATTGACTGAACAGCGCGAGTCATTAACCTTTATATTTACACACATACACACACACACAGAGGCACACACACACTTACGTACACACACACATACCCTGAACAGCTGGGCTTCTAAAAACTTTTAAGCTATAAACATTAATAATTAATTCACTCTGGCAACTACCCGTGCCATTTCCTTCTAAGTCTTTCATAACATCTCCTCAATGCCTCCTCCTCACCTTTCTCATCAATGGGAACTGTTCCCACCTGCCAGTGCACACACACGCTCACACGCATACGCAAACACACACAGAGTAAACTGAAAATGGCAAATATGCCATTCAAGAAGGCTGTCATGGAAATAAATTTCCAGGTCACCAAGTGAGTCATTCTATACTAAAAAAACAAAGGGTTGCGCTTTTATGTCAGCTGTGTTGTCCCAGCTCTCTTTGCTCACTAAGACAAACACACACATAAAAAGTGAATGTCAGAGTAGAAAGTGAAATAAGTTGTGAAATATTTGTCAATCCCACTCCCTTGTTAGAGAAAATAATTAGAATAATTATCTGGAAATAGTTTTCTTGGAAAAACATAAATGAACAGGCACCTGACCAGTTCTGATAAATGTCAGCTGAGGGCTTAGATCAAACATTAAACCTTCAAGTGTCTTGTTTTGCCTAAGGTGGTAATGCATATTCAGCATGGATTAGGAACAACAGATTTAAAGGTATTTAGGTGCTTAACTCTCATGTTGTCAGGGACCCATATAGTTTAAAAAATTGTTTCCAATTGAAATAAAAAATAACTTTAAACCACCATATCTCACCCTGAAGGGTATCTCCCTGCTAATTTGAGCATAATTTCTTAAATGACTGCAGGGTAATCGGTCTTCCTGCCAATAGGAACCGTATAGCATATCTGCACAATCGAGAGTCGTAAAGCACACACCACATACGTAGGAGATCCAAGGAGAGGAGGAACATGAGGGCTGGTCCCAGGAGGAAGGTGGCTGTTTTGACCAAGGGTCTCCTTTCTTCACCATGGATTGAGAAAGGGGCATGAAAGGCCAGGGCTGGAGTCTGCAGCTTCTTCCCCACTCCAGGGTCTGGATTGCCCTCTGGCCTCAGCTCCTGCCTAACCTCAAGCATTCAGCATTGCTCTTACATGGGTGTCTTCTCCAAGCTGCTTATAAGCCATGTGCAGTTGGTCATCTGTGTTCAGAAGCTGAGAGAGACAGAATGAGACAGAGCGAGTCTCCTTTAGCAGGCAGCTCATCCTAACTGCCTGCGTTTATTATCAAGAGAAACTGGCCCTACGAGGTTGTGGTTAGCCTACATGAATAATTCCCTGTATTTTATTAGCTTGAATTCCTCATTCTTCTTTGAGCTGGTAAATGTATTAAAAGGAAGACAATGACAGTTGCACAGAGGAAAGCTGCACTGTGTTTAAACCTTTCTTACTGACATTGCAGGTTTATACTTGAGCCTTAATAATTGCTGTCGCTTGTTGTTTCTTTGCAAAATAGAGAAGACAAACCTTTCCTGCCTCACAGAGGTGTAGTGGCATCTAATGAATTCCCGTGTTGTATTTTCAGCTACAGGTTAAGATGCTGTGTATAATGGACAAAGACAGCACTTTCAAACATTTTTCTGGACTTGGGAATGTTCTTACGGACCATTGTTCAAAGAGCACCCTAGGGCTACACTGGTGAATGAACAGACACAGAAGGTGTAGATGTGGATGGAAAGAAATCATCAGCTTTTGTTCTTCTGAGGGCAATGCTTCTTTTCTTCTTCTCTTTTATGCATCCAGATGTTATCACTTCTATCTTTCTTTAATGCGTTGCAATGGACACACTGTTGTAGATTCCAGTTTCTCCTACCAGGCTGTATTTTCTCTGGTTGCCATTCTCACAGTTAGCTGATAGATGGAAGGAAACATAATTTCTTCTTACTGTCTAACATCCAATCTGTGCATCACCATGGATTCACACCATACACCTACTCTCTTTTTCACTTTTTATGTTAGGTAACTAGTTAAGTCTACTCCAAGTGTTAGCTCAAGGGATCAGACAGAACAGTGCTTATTTCTAAATAGGGTTGAGGAATTTGACAGCCATTAAGAACATCTGTAGTTATGCTTCTGTCCCCTTCCTGACACAGGAATTTGTGCTGCCTATGATTGCCTGGAGGGACAGGAAAGCCTCATGGCACACACCCAGTTCACATCTGGTCAGATAAGTTTCAGTGCTTTCACTACCTTGGCTGCAGCAAGAGACACAAAGACTGATAGGCAATTTCTGTAATTGCATGTTTCTGTGGAACTATTAGCCAGTGAGTAGGATTCCTGCTGTTACAAATATAACAGGGGGAAGAAGTGTGCTGTCAAAATGAATTAAACACAGCTCTGGTTTAATTAGCAAAGTGGGACTGCACTGCAACTATCTAAGTCGTTTTACTGAATATGCACTTTAAGTTGCGTGATCTAAAGTTGGAAAAGGCCCCTTCACTTGTGGAAATGAACATACAGGCCCCAGCTGGAAAAAGCAGAAGCATGCTACCTCTGCCAGAATGCTCAGAGACCATATTTTACTCATCCTCACCTCCAGCCCACAAGAAGAGCAACAAAGATGCCTCGAGCAGGGAGCTCACTGCCATTGACCATGCTTAGTCCTAAAGCCTTGACTGCAGAGGCAGGGAGCCTCTATAGGGAGCCCCTTTGATAGGGAGCCCCTCAGGGGGGGCACAGGCACTAGTGGCTCTTGGAAAAAGTCTAGTTCTGGCATGGAAAAACTGGGTTATGTATGTAGCTGTGCAACCAACCCTACATTTGCCTACAGCCTGCCACAGCTGTTCCTTGGAAGAAAGACTATGCCCATCACTGCCTCCTGTTTCTTGCTGTACTTGTGCTTAATTGAAGCTTTCAATTTTGTTCTTCATTGGGAATATAATAGTATCAAAGACAGAATGCGTACATCAAACGTTTATATAGGATCTTCCCTTAGACTTGAATTGAGTGTATGGGAGTTGTGGGGGGCTAAATTCTCCTCTAACAATTTGCTCTGATATGCTTTGATTTTATAACATGGACAGTGTTTTGTACTGCACTCTAGCAGGTGGTACATAATCCAAGGACAGTAAGCATGCATTTTGCTCCCCTTTTGCATTCATGAGCCTGCACTGCTATTGTTAGTCAAGAAGTTGAATAGCAAAATATATAAGACATATAAAAAGTAGAAAAATTAGAACATTCATTGATGGGATGATAGGGAGCTCAAGCTGACAAGGAAAAGGGTCTGATGAAATGGAACTTCGGTCATGTGAGCAATTAAGATTAAAATAAAATCAGCCCTTCCTTCTTTAGTTTACTACTTCATGGAGAGCAATTAAGGAGGCACAGTGTGCAAACATTCCTGAGTATCATCCATCACCTGGCTAATCTGCCTGCCAGCCTGCCCAACCATACCTTTCCACTAGCTGCTCCCTCTTTCTCTTCCTACCTTCCCTCTCTACCCTTGTTTAGGGGAGTGGAGAGGGTAGAAGGAAGGAAGAAAAAAAGCTAATAAAAAGAAAAGGAAGGAATAGTTTCCCTAACACAGTGTAGAAGTGAATTTACAGTTATGGTTGATGATGACTTTTCACAGCTATCATTTTTTATCACCATCATCACAAAGGTTAATCCTAATGTTTCCATTTGAAGCTATGTCTTCCTGATTTTCTATTTTAAAACATCCTGATCCATTTTAGGACTCATTTTTCAGATATACGCAAGGACAGGAAATTTTTTAGATCACTAACAGATCAGGAAAGAACGCCATAAACAGCATCAGAAACCAACTCTGTGGATATTAGATGTGACTTTTCCTAAAGCATCTGATATTGGTTGCTGCCTGGAAAGGAATGATCCTGTTTAGTCTGACAACATTTTTTCTGATTTTTTTCTGATTTCCCTGTGGTGCAGTATTTTCACCATTTCTTTCACCATTTGCTTTCCTCGCCTTATCCCCAACCGGGTTGTCTGAGACGATAAATAGGAAATGGTTAATATTCAACTATAAATTAAAAAATGCTCTCGCACTTGAAGCATGTTGAGTATGATAAGGGTCTGAAAGGAATCAGAGGAGGCGCAGATGCACAAATGGTTATGTCAGTATACTCCCACACCTCAGAGAAGCATCTAGTTATGTAGAATATCCCTTTATAGACACGGTCACTTCCATTCCACAGACATCTGATAACATCCTACATTTTAGCATAGGAAATAACACAAATTAGTGTTATAAACAAAAGGCGAAAGAGAAGGATAACAAGCATAATATTTCTAAGCATATGATTCAATGTAGATAAACTATAGGAATCCTAATCAAGTAAAACTTAATTTCTTAATGACTAGTTAATAACAGGTATCCCTACTGCCATTATAAACTAGTGGCTTCCCCCAGGGTTCTAGCAGAATGTCCTAAGAAAAGGGCTTAGGGAGAAGTAGATAGCAGACAGCTTCTTGAGCTGTACTGGGGAAGTGTTCCTTAGGCTGTTCAAAATGGGAGAAGGAAAGCAAGGACACCAAAGGTGACGCTCACCAGCATAGCAGGGCACTGATAACACAGGGTGCTTAAAATTGGATTTGCTTTGATTTCTCTCTCCTATGGCACTGCAAATCAACCAGGTCTGCCTGCATGCCAGAAATGACCTCCTTGTGTCCCAGGCGACGTCCCTGAACCTCGTTTGCCACGATGCGCATGTGGCTGGGCTCCACTGGCAGCTTTCCACAAGGCCCGTGGCCATCAAGGGACTTTTCACCCCAGGTCCTACTATTAATAGGGCAAAGAGGCGGCAGTATGCAGTGTTATTCTCATCTGCCCTTCTGAACTCTGAAGTGGCATTTAATCTTCCTTGTTTTGCAGAACACCATTCAGACCTGGTTAATGCCTCTTATTTTATCCAAATATCTGGTTTCCTGTAACCCTTTTGTTAGCCCAAAGTTTCTTCTAAGCCTATATAGAAATGGGATTTGATGATTGATGTAGGATTAAACAGCCTGATTGTAAATATCTTTTATCAGGTATTTCAGGAGATTTTTGGTGTCTGATAGTCTGCAAAATCTCAGAATGATTTATCTTGAAACATCAGAGTATCTTTTTTCCAAAGAAACACATCAAAAGAACAAAAGAAAACAAAAATCTCATATTGATTATCATAGAATCATGGGATAGCTTGGGTTGGAAGGGACCTTAAAGATCATCTAGTATCATCACATAATAAGTGTAAAAAGATGTATGAAACTTGAATATTTGTGCTTAATGGTTGAAGTAGATAAAACTCTTAATTTATGCTCCTGCTAATTCCTCAGGTTGTGAGGAACAAAGTTAGATGTGATCACATAGCTGAACCTCAGGCAAACTCCTTATGATGATTCATTGATGCTTATCCAACTGGAAGATACAAAGTAGTGAAGAGGAAATGCCAGACACCAAACTGGAAAGATTTAATTTCATTTTTTAATAATTATAATTCTACATCAAATATTTGCTTTTAAAATATGTGTTATTATGTGCAAAATTTTGCACACTGTCTCCTAAAGAGAGGAAACAGAATTGATTAAAACTGCAGCCTTTTGTTACACTTTGGTGGAATAAAAAAAATCTAGTCCATTGCCCGCCCCCCCCCCCCCCCCCCCCCCCCCCGCTTTGTTCAGTTCCAAAAGTATCATTTAAGGAGAGAAATTTTAAAAAGCACATAGATACAATGGTAATTGTAATTACTTGTAATTAATCAAATGACTTAGATTACTTCTGTTCAACCTTCTCACTACTGGAAAAAACCCCACCCTCTACATATAACCAAGGAGGTAGGTTTGCCATCAACTCTGGCCTTTTTGAACATAGTAGGAGGCATTTTGAATACAATCGAAGTACCTATTGTACTGCAACATAGTAGGTTCAGAGGAGACAGCCTACAAGTCATGTAAACATTACTGACCTATAGATGCTTCCAAGTCCTCAGGTCCAGATACCTACTTTTACATTAGGGTGGGGCAGATGCAAAAAAGCTTCCCTGTACCCAAATTCCTCAAGAGAAAGGGGGCATGGAAACTAGACTAGGGATCCTATAAGTATTGCACCCATCTGTAGTGTCACATCTCAGCTACAAGGCCAGGATACCAATACAAAAATCTTAGCTTGTTTCCCCTTACCCCCTGAAGGCCGAGAAGGGAACATGAAGTAATGTCTAAATGGACACTGTGGCTTGAAACAGTTGTGGATTTTTGAAGAGAGTTCCCTCTTTGCCTCTGTTTCAGCACCTTGGTTCAGGCAGCAGAATGATTTTGGTGTGCACGTTAAATTCCCCTTGGAGAGAACTAAAATGAAATTGGCTCTTCAGAAGTGCTCCGATGCTCCATGGAGACGGTGGGAGACGGTGGGTTTCAAGCCAAGGTGTGGGCCACATTGCCACCAGGTGTTACATAAAATATCTGTGCTGTAAGGAGGCTCTTGACACTTTCACAGATCCCACAACACCATAAACTTTGCCATGCAAAGGAACAAGTGCCATCTCTGCCTTTCTATTTATCAACAACTGCTATGCCTTAGCTGTTTTTGTAAATCACCCTTCATCTTCTACTGAGGTGTTCCTGGGTGTGCTACCCTTCTCTTTGGTTACCAACCCAACCTTGTCACTGTCTCCTTTTCCAACTTCCAATCTTTGTTTTGTCTGCCAAATTATCAGACACCTGCCCATTTTCCTAGAAGATTCACAGAGACTTGAGGAAATAACATCTTTCATAAAATTGTGAGATGAACAGGCTGATATCTACTTGGGCAGTTGAATAGCACAATGGAAGTATCAGCAGGTTGCTAGCAATGCTGCATGAAATTCAAGAAAAGAAAGGCAGTTTTTCTGAAGAAAATAATCACGCTGTGGGGACATGAGAAGATCTGTGCCCATTACAGACACCTTTAAAAGTTCTATGGTTGGGAATCCACCACAAAGTTGGCTGCTTATTTGAACCCCCATAGCCCTGGGTCACAGTGCCACCAGGCCAGTACTGACCCAGAGATGCTTCCCTAAACCCCGCAGAAGGCATATGAGGGCATTTTGAGGGGCTCGTGCTTTGGCCACTCCCACCATGACCTGACCTGCAACACTCACCCTTTGTCTAGGTTAATTCAAGCATGGGTAAGTGTAGAGTTTCATACTCATGTCTCTGGGCTAAGAAGAGGAGGAGTGAACCTCTAGCAGCTGTATTACAGCTGTATATTTAGAGCTGTGGTTTAGCATATTGTTGGTCTGACCACTATTGCAAACTATCCTCCAAGGGTTATAAGCTGCCAGAGGATTTTTCCATGTAGCAACTGTCTACATCCCAAACCATGCATCCAATCCCACCCAGCAGGTACATCTAGTTCAGCCCAGGCATCCAGGAAAGCTGGAAATGCAGCACAGCACACCATGGTGATTCATCCCTCTCAGCCTTCTGTGGACTGACGCTCTTGCACAGCGCCTCCTCCTTCCTTTATGCACTGGATTATCATCTGAAGATGTAGTGATGACATCATGTGCAATAACACTATTGCTCCCATTCCTGCCCTGTCATGAGACTGAAAAGTAGATGCTAAAAGTTTTCCCTGTATTTACAACACAAAGTTGCTAATAACTGACTACCACTCCTCTCTGTCTTTCTTCCAGTTTCTCACACCAAAAAAGAAGCTGTATGGTTCTGCATGCCTGTGCATGACTGCCTCCTTCCAGGACTTCCTGTGGTCATGCCTGTCCTCTCATAGAGATCCACTATGGCACCAAATAGTCAATGAAGTTTTGGAGAAAATATGCTTCCAGGAACACAGCATCTAGGGCAGAGAAGTTTTGCTCACTATTTCAGCAGGCAGCCTGAAAACAGAGGAAAATCTGTGGGTTTTATATTCCTGGAAGAAAAGCGGAGAGATTGAAAAGGTTCTCCATCCTATTCGCAGACACCATAATTTCTAATAGACGTTCACAGCATGATGTCTCATGATCTGGGGAGATGGGAAGATGGACATGTGTTGGAATCAGCAGCAGTTCTGGGAGTTTGGTTACTGGAGGGAGCACCCAGCAGGGTTCTGCACAACACCTATAGCACACAGCCCCAGACCATTCCTCAGTCTGACAGGTGGTAGCAAGGCATCCAGCAGATTTGTGGCAAATCCTGAGGGGATGTCTTCACTGCAATCAAAAATTTCATCTACTACCTCGGGGAGCCAGAATGTCTTGGCTCAATACATACACATTCCAGCCAGTGAAAGCAAAGTAAGGGATCATTGTGAGCATGGAGGAAGCTTTCTGCTCTCGCTGCCTAACAGCAGCTCTCTGCTCTGCCCCTCTCAGCACTTGAACACTTGAAGTTTCTTGCTGCTCTGCCTTCATCTGCTGCAGAGGTTAACTGCCCACTGGAGACTTTGTTTCCTGTGTCAAAGTGCTGGACATGGTGTAGAGGTAATTTATCAGTACCTGGTAGGCTATTCAGACCTTGGCTTCACATGCCTCTCAGAGTCATCTGTCAGGGTAGAAAAGGTTCAGTTCCAGCTCTCCAGAAAGCTGTGCCCATGTCAGCTTGGGAATGGTGGGGAGGATGATTGCAGCCAGCAGAACAGGGCACTGCACCCTCAGAAGCAGAGAGGGACTGTCAAACTTGCTATTCCCTTCTCCAGGAGCCCTCTCATGAAGATGGGGCACAGAGGTTGCCTTGTCCTTCCTTTTCCCACCCATCCCAATGCTGCTGTAAGCAGAAGGCTCAAAAGGCCACCCCAGAGGATGGTGCAGGGCTCAAGGGAGCATCAAGGAAGGGGAAGAGACAGTCAGTTCAGAACTGGTGTTACAAGGATTATTCCAGATGCTTAAAAGGGCCAAGAGCTCAGAAGCAAGACTAGTGGCAACAACAGCAGCTCCTCCACCTTTCTTCAGAGCTTCAAGCCCGGCTCTTCCTGGGAAGAGAAGGAGCTGGAGGAGGAAGGGATTTGAAGAGAGATCTCCACAGCAGCAATGGCAGGTAGACAGCCTGGTAGAGAGAGATCAAGCTCTGGACAGCACAGCAACTGCTTTCATCTCTTCAGCAGGCACAGTTACAGGCATTGTGTTGCCCTTTTGTTAGCCATATTAGCCAGTTTTTACCTACGTTAAGCCCGCTCAGTTGTGTTACACCGCTGACAGCAGCAGGGACTGTTCCCCAGGGGGATGTTTGCACTGCTGACTGTTTTCTTCCCCACCCCCTGCATCCCTTCCCTATTTCTCTTTCTCTGTCCTTGCTCCTCAGCAGTTCTTGGCCATGTTAGCTTTCCCACCCTGTACCATGTTGATCTCCTTACCAGCGATGAGGCCTGTCAGCTCAGGAGATGAAGTCACCTATGCTAACCCATTTCTGCTTAGCTACAGGTATTGTAGCTTGATAAACCTGTGGGCCATCCTGGCATATGCAGTACTTTTCTTGCATGGAGCAAGCTGCTGGAGAAGGGAGTGTGGGTTGTGGGTACTAACGGCCCACCATTGCATGGGAAAGTGTAGCAGTGGTTCCTTGAACAGCTGTGTCACTGCAGAAAGCTTGGCCCCTAAGTGCTTTGTGTGTGAAAGGGCAAGCACAGTTTCTGGGACTCCAGCTTTAAGTCACTCTGGCGTAAGGAACATGGGCAACTTGTGCGGCTGGAAGGGCTCAGTCTCACTGTGAATCAAACATTTGAGGCAAAAACATAGGCACAGAAGAGATGGGAGATTTTTTTTCCCTAAAATTTGAATAGAATGAAGGAGGAGTAAGAGAAAGTTTTGTCTGACACAGAGGGAGAATCTTCCTGCTGAGGGGTCCCCTCCCACCGTTCAGGGCCATCTAGCTCTACTATTTCAACACTTATCGGTTTTCCCATCCCCCAAGCAGCTTCAACTAACAGAGCCTTCAACAAGCTTCCCTCCCACCACTATGTCTGCTGCCAGCTCCCTGCAGTGCCACATGCAAGCAAACCACCCTCAAGGCCCCCTTCTCCTGTCAGATCTTTGCTGAGCAGCACAAAAACACACCCACCCACTGCCCCTTTCACCTGAGCTGCATGTATATTCTGGCTGCTACATCCCCCAGAACAGCTACTCCAGGAAAGACCTGTGAGAGCAGGAGATTCACCGCAATGGGGGGTGGGGGTGGTATCCTGAGAGTTATTGAGCCAAAGCACATAGTGATATGCAGAAAAAGTCACAGGAGGCAGAGAGAGCTGGTGAAGACTTAACTAGAGTAACCATGTTTGCTGAAAAGGGATAGTGTATTGAGTGCTACCAGTGAGTAGCTGAAGCCGCCTCTAGGGCTATAGAAATCCCCTATAGCCTCTCCTGGAGGAAAAGAAGGACTAAACAAATCTAAAAGACATTTTGGGATATTTTTTTAAAAAAACTTTTTTATTTCCATTATGGACTTCCATTTCTGGAAAAGATGGGGACATGAAAACATCATCTCAGATGCTCTCCATTAGTGAAGGAAAAGATAGCATCCCAAACATGCAGGCCATCCTGGGTGTTTTGTGCACAGACTGCAACAGGTTGTGCACAGTTTTCCTGAAGAAACTGTTCCTCCCAGTTTCACTCTAAAATGTTTTCCCCCACAACCCTGCAGGACAAACAGGCACCCGTAATCTGGATGGCACTGGCATCAAGGCTGCTCTGTGTGGCCCCTCAGCTTGTAGTGCGTTGGCCAAATGCACATGACTTGCACATAAGTTAAGAAGCTCCCTACAGTAAGGGAGCATTCCCATCCTTGGTGGTGTAGTCCTCAGTACAGACTCATGATCCAGTGATGTATGGATATGCAGCTTTTCCACAGGGTCTGAGTGCCCTGAATGATCCTTGTTCAGCTTGAAAATGTGGTACTAACACCCCACTGACTTCACAACCAGAACTGCAGAAGGCATGATGTTGTGGTTTAGCCCTGGCTGGGGGCCAAGCCCCACGCAGCCGCTCGCTCACTCCCTCCACAGTGAGAGGGGGTAGACATGGGGACGGGGCAGAGAATCAGAAGGGTAAAAGTGAGAAAACTCATGAGCTAAGATAAAGACAGTTTAATAGGTAAAGAAAAAGCCATACACACAAGCAAAGCAAAGCAAGGAATTCATTCACTGCTTTCCGTCAGCAGGCAGCTGTTCAGCCACCTCCAGGAAAGCCGGGCTCCATCACATGTAATGGTTTCTTGGGAAGACAAACACCATAATGCCAAACGACCTCCCTTTCCTTCTTCTTCCCCCAGTTTATGTACTGAGCATGACATTCAATAGTACGGAATATCCCTTTGGCTAGCTCTGGGCAGCTGCCCTGGCTGTGTCCCCTCCCAATGTCCCATGCCCCTCCAGCCCTCTCGCTAGCAGGGCCTGAGGAAAAGAAAAGTCCTTCCTAGTATAAACATTACCCAGCAACAACCAAAATCATCATTGATATCAACATTGTTCTCACACCAAATCCAAACCACAGCACTGCACCACTTACTAAGAAGAAAATTAACTCTATCCCAGCTGAAACCAGGACACATGAGTATGCTGAGTCCTTACGGCGAACTCCATCAAGGCATGGTGGCCTGCCTTAGGCCTGAACAACAAGTGGCAGTGTAGCCCTTGCAGTTTAGGTGATTGTAGCTGCCATGCACTGGGAAGTAGATGAGAAAAAAGGGCCCTGCCCCTCTCCCCCATGATACGTTCAGTTCTGCAACCCCTGGATTGCAAAGGTCTCAACGATTTTGCTGGAGTCACTTATTTGCACTGTATGTAGGAAGCAGCTGTGGCAAATGGTCTTGGAGAGCTTCACTGCACTCTGCCCGTGGTGGACTTGCCCATCCCACATTGGTTAGCCACAGACCAGCCTTTGAAGTTTGTAAGGCTCTGTAGGGCTACAGCTGCTATTCTGAAGACAGATACCAGCTTGAAAAATTTCATGTAAGATGGCAATGTCCTGGCACCAGCTCACAAGAGAGATTCTTGGTGGTGCTCCACTGCAGTGGGAAATTTCATACCCACTACTGGTCATGCCTATGGTGATGCAGTCCCGGTAGCCTCAACTAAACCACCGACCAAGTCTGGGCAAAGTAGTCAGAGCAGACACAGAAATATGGGAGTCCAGGTGTCAGTTCACTCTGGCTGTCCTGCTGGGTTACCTACTGAAGCCACAAGATTCACTCCTTGCCTGCAGCACAGTGCAGCAGACACTGCGCAGGCTATGAGGAGGGAGGTGGATGAAGCTGCAGGTGGTGTGAAGCAGAGACAGCATGAGCTGGAACAGAAGTGAGACTTCCAAGTGCTCAACCTTACACAGATAATAGCAGTGAGGAAACTGCCGTGAGCAGTGGCGTGAAACTGCATGAGGCAAATGGACAGTGTGGCACTTCCTAGAGGAGCCCTAGATTCAGGAAGAAAAGGTCTGAAGCACAGGTTTCCTTTAGAAAGCTTTGAACCACATGTGCAGTAGGAGCATTCAACCAGAATAAATCATATCCCAATTAAACTCCAAAATGCCCATAAAGGATGTAACACAGGAGTCTCAACACTGACTGCTTCTGCCTACCGATCCAGTCTTATTACTGAAATTAATTTGCTAATGTAGCCACAGCTTGACTCTATTCCATTAGCACCATGGAGGGAGAAGATCTATTTAAACTCTCAGATATACTTGTAGAAGAACAGGTAGGTATAAACTGGCTATTAATAAGTTATAGCTGGAGATGAGAAGGTTTCTAATCTTCAGTGCAGTGAGGTCCTGGAACAGCTTTCCAGTAGGAGCTGTGGCAACAAACAATAACTATTGTTAACTGGAGCTAAACAGGCAAAGAGGGATAGAAGTTGTGTCTGACTGTAACAGCATGAGACTGAACTATGCGGCTCAGATAGACTCCTTCAAGCCCACAGTGCCACATACAGCTGAGAAGATGCCAGGGTCTACTTTGGAGTCCTCCATCCTGGGCCATGGCAATGGAGGTACTTAAGGGAAACAAGTATGCCTACCACCCTTCAGCTGCCTAGGAAGACAGGCTCCAGTCCTTAGACAGCAGAACTAGGAGGTTGTGGTAGCCTCTGGAAAATGTTTGTGTGCTCTGAAGTTGAGGTGATGCATGGGTACCACAAAGTGTCACTGCAGTTCTGTTCTTCTGCTAGCATATGGTATTGATAGACTACGAAGGGGAGAACAAAGCGGAAGCAGACGGCTCGGTTGTGTCGCTGTCTATAACCAGAATCTCTCAGCAGTTGACAGAAGCATAGTCTCAAGAGTGGATTTTGATGAGTTGTTTGTGAAGGAAATTATGTGATATAGTTTATTTTTAGTTCCCCAAAATCAGTGGGAAAAAAATTCCATTTATTCCAAGAGATTTTGGTGCAATCCCAGCATAAGTGTATGCATTACAAAGGAAAACAAAGAGTAAACAACTTCAGATCTTTGTTTATTACAGTTACCTTTACTGTTCCAAACTAAGTATCTAACTACATGTATATAAATGTTCCATATCTTTACTGTGCATATTTTAAAGGTAAATAGTTTTCCATTTTCATTTATCTTAATTTCCTGAGAACTGACGGAAGGAAATATATCCATACTGGGGTAGATTTTCCTAATTTAGCAGGAGTAACTAGCACGAATATCTGAGACTGCTGCCCTGTTTTGCAAATTTGCAAGACAATGTAGTCTTCTCTTGGCCATGCTATTTAAGATCATAGGACCTCTACCTGGCTTGTTTCAACACAGCTTCTTAGAAGCAGCATCTTAGACATCTTCACTAATGAATGCACTTGACACCTGTCTAGATTCATCGAGTCAAAGACAGACCATTATATCACCTAATCCAACCCTCTGTATATATGTGCATATAAATTACAGAGATACTGCTTCACAGAAACCTTCAAGTTGTACTTCATTCTCATTTTGTCTTTTTTGTCAACAGTCCGCACACTGCAGAACCAGCTCTTTCACGTGCATGTTACTAATGTCTTTCCAGTTTAAGCCTTTCGGTCTAATCTTGCAAAACCTTCCTACATGTTTCTTACTCAGACCTATCTTATTTAAAATATGAGAATATTTTCATTGGCAGGGTTGGTCCAAAGATTTTAAATTAGTTCTTTAAGACAGTTTCCTGTTAATTAGAGAGGAAAGAGCTCCATCTAGCTGTTTTGGGTCCAAAGGTGGAGGCTGGCATGAATTTATGCCAAAAGAACATAGAAATATTAACAGAAGGACAGAACATACCCGGTTCTGACATCTCATAACTCTATTTTGGAAAAATAACACTTCTCTCCAGACACTTTATCAGTACTGCATTAATAGTAGAGCAATACCAGGACTAATAAACAAAGCCATTTTAAGAAGATATTTGGAGGCAAGGGGAATCCTTCCAACCACAAATGCACATAATTTGCTTTCATTTTAAGACATAATTATCCCCAGAAGAAAATGTACAATGAATGGGAACAAAACAGTCCACAGATCATTTTGTTTGCCGTCTTTTGTTGCATCACCTATTCTGCACTAATAAATAAACATTGACTGCACAGTGAATAGTTTTCAAATGATTCAGCAGAAGTTATTAATGATTCATTATTATTTCTATTGCAGGAGTGCCTGAGGGTCCCAGTGGGGAACTGAAACCCCATTGTACAAACAAATCAGGGCGGAGCTGGTCTGTTTGTGTGGAGCTGTGACTGGAGCTCATGCACACCAGCCCAGTCTAACTTTAAACTGGCAGGAGTGATGTTACTCTGTAGCTATGGCAGCACAATTCTCAGCTTGGGTTATGCAAACCACCTGAGAAGCTGAATAAATAGCTGGAAACACAGCCTGCACTGGACTCTGCTGCCTCAGCTATTTGTCAGGCCATGTCCAAGGTAGCTACTACAAAGCATGTCCAGATATACCTGTACAACTAGCAGCGATATCTCTGACTGCAGTTGCTCTGACAGACAATCACATTCACTGGTCAACAGCTGGAGCAACTGAATATGTTACGTGCCTTCTGTATTGTGCAGCTTCTTTTTCTTCTGCTGGTGGTCACCACCACTGACACAGGAGAAACCTCGCAGAAAGCCATGCACTTTGCACTTTGGCATCTTAACATGAATCCACTGTCATCAGCAGCTTAAGTGTGAACTGGAACAACCAAGGTGAGGGCACATTTTCTGCTCTGCTCGCTCTCTTCAGGACAGTGACTTCATGCAGGTGGTGATGGCATCCAAAGCTAATTCAGTAGTATACTCCTGTGCTCCTCTGCCAGGAGTTACCTTCAATAACAGGGGAAGGAAGCAGCAAAGGAGTGGTTTTTACCAAAACAGCCTTTGGAGGCAAAGCATATATGGTAGGCAACACAGTGTTGGTCTCAGAACTCGTAAACCAATATTTGTGTAAATATTTTAACAATAAAAATGAATGAAATCTGAGTTTATTAATGAAAAATGTCGCTCCAATTGGGCTGACAGAAGCAGTCCATCCCTGCACCTTGCCAATAGTTACTGACCAACCTTAAAGAAAACAAATATGCAGTCGTCATTATCAAAGTGTTCCAAAGCATTAAGCACGGTACTCACTTTTTTTCCCCAGGTACTTATACACACACAAATTGCTGTCACCAATGCAGCTGTTGCAGATAGTGAAAAAACAGAATACCTATGAATGCAAGTGTTGCAGCACTGAGACATAGGAAAACACAAGCAGTACAAGGGGAAGTTCCTAACAGCACAAGAAGGCAGAGACGGCAAGGATTAGTCATCTGCTAACAAGAAATGCTTTTAGAGAAAAGAGTTTTCTAAGCCTCAACACTGTAAGATTCATTTCAGATTTGTGAAGGAGCTGAAGGATGCAGCTGGAAGATGGTGAGTGATGGAGGTAACATCTGTCTTCTGTGACACAAAGCAAACCTACAGAAGCCAGCCACAGAAACTTTATGGGAGGATTCAGGCAGTTCTAGTCACCTTGCCTATTCACTTCTGAAAAAATACAAGAAAGCTGATCAGGTCTTCAGCTGGTCCTCAGTAAGAGTATTACACGTCCTGGCTTATATGAGGTGGGTTTCCATGGCATCTGGGATAGCAGTGGGGATAAATTATATCCACTTTGGTGCTTTCTAATATACATTAAGAACACCACCAGTGTTATTCTAGTTCCCATATATGTCCTGTTTGAAGAGTGAATGGTGACCCTAAGAAGAATGCTGCTACTTCTCCCTGCTCCCTGTCCCCGAAAACTACAGATGGGAGGAGGCTGCTCATCGTACAAAGCATGCCTGTACAACTCTCTCAAGTGTCCTGCTACTTACAATTTATATGCAAGTAAACGATTATGAATTTTTTTCAAGAAAAGGAGCTGGCTTTCCTGAGCTAAACCAGGGTTCTTTCTGATTTCCTGAAGTCACTTACTCCTTGGCTGTGTCACTGAAATGTTTTAGGCAATGTTGTATTTCTAGATAGCAGGGTTTGCTCTGGTAAATGTCCTTCTACTCTGACCAGTATACATGCAAAATAATGTTCACCTTAATAACAGTATTACTAATTTCTCCTGCCACACACCTTTTGCCATTGATTTCTAAGTTCTGTCTTGTCATGCATTGTTTCCAGAACTGCTTTATAGATAGAAGGAACTATTTAAAAGAAACCGTGGACATACTTTTAAGTATCTTGTTAAATTTCATTAGATTAATGTGAGTAAATCTGTAAACTGTAAGAAAACCTGTAAGCTGAGGACTTACAAAATGGAACTAGCTTCCATTTTCATAGCTATTTTTAACACTCTGAACAAATTGTATTGATCTTAATTAGTGTTATGCTCTATCTGTAGGGATTTCAACATCTAGTCTGAATGAAATGCACCTTTGATTGTATTTGCCTTTGAAAGCAGATATCCAGCACAGAATGATAGACCATAGATGCAGTGTCTCTTGTAAAATTAGCACTGTCTTTATAAAATGAGTGATTGCAAATATCAGGAAGAACAAAAACAACGTTAAATATTTAATTCAAGGATGATCAGGGTCATGCTAAATTCTATGACAATTCTAAATCTTGAAGAACTCTTGTAAAAAGATGGGCTTCTTGGAATCCATTGTGTTACCGATATTTTTATAAGAATACAAACCTTTATAGCCCTCTGCACGATCAAAATCTTCAGATGGGAGTATCCCTTTAAGACAGCATTATAACCACCCAAAAAGTGTGCTTAGTTTGAAGGGAGACCTTTGGCTTCATGGCAGTGATGTAAGGTTCTTATGCCTGACATGGATTACAGAGCAGATGGAGGTTGTGTGAGTCATGCATATACACACCTGGGATTTTTAGAACATCCAGAAATGCAAGGTATGACAAGAGATGTGGCAGATGGATGCAAGGTTTCAAAAATCTGGAGGAAGTTTTGGGGGTTATTTTAGCCTTTTAGCAGTTATGGGCTCAGGCTTATCAGTCTGCAGTGTATGGCTAAACACGCCTGCTTTTGTGAGGTACCTAAAAAAATATCTGTGTAATACAAAGATTCTCCCTGTCAAGAAGACAGCTCCCCCCACCCCCGTCTTTTACATTATCTCTAAACAGACACATCAGTTAACTAAGATACAATGTCTTCAAAGTCTATCAGTATTTTCCCTCCAGTCCTGCAAAATACTGCCTCCTCCAAAGAGGCCAGCACAGGAGATGCGGCAAATGAGCAGATCACAATAGCCTACGACAGCTAGCATACGGAGTATGGGCACAGCTAAGACAACCAAGGGTTATTTAGGGAAGGTTTTTGTTTTATATTTTGGGATGCATGCACCTTGTTCAGTCCTTTCCCTCAAGATTCACAGTCCTGAACATTTTCCTTACCTTTGTTTCAAAACTAGAGCAGGTAAGGACTTCCCTTGTCACAAGTAGCTAGAGGAAGAGAAGGTGATGGATATGTCCAGAGACTCCACAGGTAGGGCATAGCTCTGAGGTGTGAGAGACATAAAGCTGAAGGCATTCTCCAGCTCTGACCAAAATCATTCTGTAAGGGTATGGTATCTACAGATTCACTCAGAGACATTGGGTCAGAAGGAGAATAACTCACATTTTCACTTGTAATAGCAGCATTCAGCTGCCTGCTGATGCATACCACAGCTATAAGGCTCAGACTAGATCCCAGGTGGCCTCACAGGCTGAGGATGAGCATCTCTCCCCAATCTGCCTTCTCACTTATATCTCCTTTCTCTGGCATGTCACTCACAGACCCCTTTTCAAGAAGAGGAAGACCCGCATGAATCTCACAGCATTCCAGATATAACTCAGTGGCTAGGACAGGCCCCAGGAGAAAACAGGGTCTTCAGGGCATATCTACCCATTATGTTTTTCAGTGGGCAGCTGGGGTAGCTTTCTGCCCAGCTCACAGGTGTCTTCAGCCCCCTCTGCTCTGAGATGCTTTCCCCTCCCCGTGGAGTGAAGAGAGGGGAGAGACATCTGGCTCTGCTGGTCCGCCTTGAATCCAGGCATCAAGAAGTGAAGTGCACAACCCCTGAGCCATTTTGGGGTCTCAGCATAAGAGTCTGAGAAGTACCAGTTGATCAGTCTGAATAGTTTCTGTTTTCTTACTCAGAATCTAAAGTTATATCCTGAGCTTCATCTAGCAAAGAACTGAAATGTCCAAGTTACCCTCTAAATATTAGCAGGCTGTTGAGAAAAGGAGGCCTTGCCAGTTACCACTATAACTTCTTGGACTGATTTTGCAGTGTGTAATGCATTATCAGCTTGATGCTGGCAGTTCCTGAAGAATGGACTCAGTTTGCCAGAAAAGCAATATACAAGAAAGAGTTTGATATTTAAAACAACAGTAAGGCATTATCTACCTTGCCCATTCCTTTCTGAGGATAATGACAGCCTCCAACCCCAGTCTGTCTTGCACTGGCTGTAAGTTATCCTAACATATATTAACTATGTCCAGTAAAAAATGTCAGAGGTACAACCCATGATGCACAAAGCATAGAATCACAGAACGGTTTGGGTTGGAAGGGACCCTAAAGATCATCTAGCTCCAGCCCCTCTGCCATGGGCAGGGACACTTTCCACTAGACCAGGGTGCTCAAAGGCCCACCCAGCCTGGCCTTCAGCACTGCCAGGGATGGGGCATCCACAGCTTCTCTGGGCAACCTGTTCCAATGCCTCACCATGCTCATACTGAAGAATTTCTTCCTTCTCTCTAATGTAAATCTACCCCCTTTCAGTTTAAAACCATTCCCCTTTGTCCTATCGATATGTGCCCTTGTCAAAAGTCCCTCCCCAGCTTTCTTGTAGGCCCCCTGTGGGTACTGGAAGGCTGCTGTAAGGTGTCCCCAGAGCCTTCTCTTCTCCAGGCTGAACAACCTTAACTCTCTCAGCCTGTCTTCACACGAGAGGTGCTCCAGCCCTCTGACCATCTTTGCAGCTCTCCTCTGGATTTGATCTAAAAGGTCCATGTCCTTATAGCAGGAGCCCCAGAGCTGAACGCAATGCTTCAGGTAGGATCTCATGAGAGTGGAGCAGAGGGAAAGAATCACCTCCTTTGACCTGCTGGCCACGCTTCTTTTGGCACAGGCCAGAATTTGCTCAGCTTTCTGGGCTGCAAGGGCACATTGCCAGGTCATGTTGCACTTCTTGTCCACCAGCACCCCCAAATCTTTCTCCTCAGGGCTGCTCTCAATCCATTCTCAGCCCAGCCTGTATTTGTGCTTGGGACTGACCTGATGCAAATGCAGGACCTTCCACTTGGCCTTGTTGGACTTCATGAGGTTCACATGGGCCCACTTCTCAAACCTGACAATGTCCTTTTGGATGGCATCCCTTCCCTCCAACATGTTGACTGTACCACACAGCTTGGTGTGGTTAGCAAACTTGCCAAGGATGCACTCAATCCCACTAGCCATGTCACCGACAAGGATGTTGAACAATGCTGGTCCCAGTACAGACCACTGAGGAATGCCACTCATCACTGGTCTCCACTGGGACATCAAGCCATTGACCACAATTCTTTGAGTACGACCATTCAGACAATTCCTTATCCACTGTGTGATCCACTCTCCAATTTAGAGACAAGGATGTTGAGTGGGACACTGTCAAATGCTTTGCCCAAGTCCAAGTAGATGACATCAGCTGGTCTTCCCTTATCCACCAATGCTGTAACCCCATTGTAGAAGGCCACTAAATTTGTCCGGCATGATTTGCCTTTAGTGAAGCAATTTTGGCTGTCACCGGTCACCTCTTTATATTCCATGTGCCTTAACGTAGTTTCCAGGAGGATCTGCTCTACAATCTTGCACAGCCCAGAGGCAAGACTGACTGGCCCATAGCTCCCCAGGTCTACCTTTTTTCCCTTTTTAAAAATGGGGGTTATGTTTCCCCTTTTCCAGTTTGTGGGAACCTCGCTGGACTGCCACGACTTCTCAGATATGATAGGTAGTGACTTAACCGTTTCATCAGTCAGTCCCTCGGGACCTGCAGACACATCTCATCAGGTCCCATGGCCTTGAGCACCTTCAAGTTCCTTAGATGGTCTCAGACCTGATCTTCTCTTACAGCAGGCAGTTCTTCATTCTCCCAGTCCCTGCCTTTGCCTTCTGCAACTTGGCTGGTGTGGCTGGAGCACTTGCCAGTGAAGAATGAAGCAAAAAAATCATTTGAGTACCTCAGCCTTCTGCATGTCCCGAGTAACCAGGCCTCCCATTTCCTTCCAGAGAGGACTCACACTTTCCCTAGTCTTCCTTTTATCACTGACATACCTATAGAAGCTTTTTTGTTGCCCTTGATGTCTGTGGCCAGATTTAATTCTATCAGGCTTTCCTAACCTGATTGCTTCCTGCTTGCACAATTTTGCTGTATTCCTCCAAGGCTACTTGTCCTTGCTTCCACCCTTTGTAGGCTTCCTTTTTAAGTTTGTCCAAGAGCAAACTGTTTACCCATGCAGGCCTCCCAGTGTTTTTGCCCAGCTTCCTCTTTGTAGGGATGCATTGCTCCTGAGCTTGGAGGTGGTGATCCTTGAATATTAAGCAGCTTTCTTGGGCTCCTCTTCACTCCAGGTCTTTATCCCATGGTACATGCTATCCCAAACAGATCCCTGAAGAGGCCAAAGCCTGCTCTCCTGAAGTCCAGGGTAGTGAGCTTACTGTGCACCCTCCTCACTGCCCTAAGGATCTTGAACTCCACCATTTCATGGTCACTGCACCAAGGATGCCCTTGAGCTTCACATTCCTCACCAGCCCCTCCTTGCTGGTAAGAACAAGGTCCAGCATAGCATCTCTCCTTGTTGGCTCGTCTATCACTTGAAGAAGAGAGTTATCATCAACACACTCCAGGAAACTCCTAGATTGCTTATTTACTGCTGCGTGGTCCCTCCAACAGTTGTTGGGGTAGTTGAAGTCCCCCATGAGGACCAGGTCTTGTGAACATGGGGTTGCTCCAATCTGTCTACAGAAGGCCTCATCTGTTCAGTCTTTCTGGTAGGGTGGCCTGTAGCAGACCCTCACTATAATGTCACCTGTCCCTGCTCTTTCTTTAATCCTGACCCGTAAGCTCTCTGTTGGCTTCTCATCCATCCCCAGACAGAGCTCCATGCGCTCCAGCTGGTCGTTAATACAGAGGGTGACACCCCCTCCTCATCTTCCCTGTCCTTCCTAAAGAGCCTGTATGCTTCTATCACAACACTCCAGTCATAGGAGCCATCCCAACACATCTCTGTTATGCCAATAAGATCATAGCCCTGCAGGTGTGCACACATCTTTAACTCTTTTGGTTTATTACTCATGCTACGTGCATTAGCATAGAGGCATTTAAATTGGGTCCCTGATGAAACTGATGTACTGGCTGGAGTGGCTGGAATTCCTTTGTGCTGCTCTTCAGGTGCTCTCCTGGTGACCTGTGATCCTTCTGAAGG
The DNA here is from genome assembly GCF_023634085.1 of Falco cherrug. Taxonomy (NCBI): domain Eukaryota; kingdom Metazoa; phylum Chordata; class Aves; order Falconiformes; family Falconidae; genus Falco; species Falco cherrug. Next base: position 63,257,187 of record NC_073698.1, read on the forward strand.
CTCTGGGTATCTCTTGCTGGCACTGGCATCAAACTGGTAGGAGTTTCCTCCCAGTTTCCTCCCCCAGCAACTTTAGTTTAAAGCCCTCTTCACCAGCTTGGCAAGCCTATGACCAAAGATGCTCTTTCCCTTCTCTGACAGATGGACCCCGCCAACCCCCAGTAGACCAGGTTTCTCAAAGTGAGTCCCATGGTCTAAGTAGCCAAACCCCTGGCTGTGGCACCAGTCCTGTAACCCCTTGTTGATTTACCAGATTTGACTGGGCGTTTCACACCTCTTCCCTTGAGGATTGATGAAAAAACTACCTGCACTGGAGAGTGCTCTACCGCTGCTCCCAGGGACCTGTACTCCTTCTTGATACTCCTCAGACTGCTACTGGCTACATCGCTGGTGCCCATGTGAAGCAACAGAAGTGGATAATAGTTAGTGGACTGTACAAGTCCTGGTAATCTGCATGTGACATCTCTGATAAGAGTCCCCAGTAAGCAGCACACCTCTCTAGAGAGTGTGTCAGGTTGGCAATGAGTTTTGTCCAACAGAGCAAAAACTATCTAAAAATTAATTGGATGTGAGGAAATGATAAATAGATTTGTTCCTTGAAGAAAGGATGGCCAGTAGGAAAGCAGCAAGATTAACAGGGACAATTATGATTGTCTGCAAGTCCTAAAAGGGGAGAAGAAAGCATACTCAACCAAATAGCCCAGCCTCACCTCTTCCTTATCAATTGATTCCTGGAGACCTACTGGCAGAAGCTGCTTAGTCAAAAGAGATAATCAGATTAGCATGCACACTTAAAAAATAGATCTCTACTAATTTAGTTATTTTGACTGAAATGGTTTTGGAGCATCCACATAAGCCACCCTGGTAGCTGACAGGAAGGACAGAACAAAAAAATTATATGCTCCTGCTGCATGAATGACATGGGTTGGTAACATTTTCCACTGGTGCATCCTAGTCTGGAAAATGAGATCTGTCCTCAGGCTATCATGAATGCCTGAAAGGGTACTGAAGGGAATATGGTAACAACCTACAATAACAGCCCCAGAATGTAAAATCATGTAATCCAGAAACAAGCAGTTTTCAAAAGATCTTAAAAAAAAATTCCTAGTTCAGTCCCTTCATTCCTTTCCCTGCCCCACTTCCAAAGTCTACTCTTGGCTGATGTTTTTCTAATCTGCTCTTTAAAATCTCCAGATGATCAAGATTCCAGCACCCTTCCAGTGCTTCTCTGGCCATACCATTACAGTGTATTTCCTAGCGTCTCCTCTGTCCTCTCCCTTACCACAGCTTAAGATCATTCCTTCTTGCTGCATCAGCCATCAGCTTGGAAAATAGATAATTGTAGCTGCTTTTTAGATATTTGAAAACTATAAAAAATTTTTCCCTCCGTCTGTTCTTCTCTAGACTAAACAACTGTGGTACCTTCAATCTTTTCTCATGGGTTATGTTTTCTAGACCTCTACTCGTTCCTGTTGCTTTTCTTCAGATCCTTTCCAAGTGGTTCACATCTTTCCAGAAGTGCAGTGCCAAAAACTGACCTTCCAATATCTGATGTTCAGGCTCGGTTTGTATGAATAACCTAAGTTTGAATGATAAGCAATGTCTGAACCTAATAAGTCAGTAAAATTTGCAGCGCAACACAAAAGTAGGTTAAAAAATGGAAATGGAAAATATGAGTTCGATTTTACTTTTAGCAGTAAAGTTTCTGGTGTGTGTCTGGAATACTGGTATGTGTGTTTGTGTGTATATACATGTACACTTTTCTAGGAATTAGAACAAACGTTTATAATTGAGGGCATAGCTGCTGTTGCTGTTCCTGTAACTGATCTGGATCTATAAATAAATGTTTGAAAAGATGAAAGATTAACTTCACAGCAATGAAAACTTTGGCAGATCTCACTGATTGTTCACATATGCAATTATATTCAAAAGGACAGTTTCCATTACTGCTGTCTGAAAGAAGTTAACTGTAAGCTATCACACAGTTTTCCTCCTAATAAGCTTATTTTTTTCTTGCTGGAGAAAAAAAACTCAATTAAATAGCTAGTTTTGTTTTGGTTAAAATTTTTGTTTCTTCCAATTAGGAATGACATTCATTATCAAAATACAATTTTTTCCCTTTCTAACTTTAGGAAGCAATGATATCTCTGTGAATGGTCAAGAAATAATGGAGAGGACCCAAAGCCGTCATTTCAACAGCTAACATGGTTGCCACTGTCTAAGAAGTAGATACATAATGGCTGTGCAGGACTATGTGTACTTTTCCTCTCATACGTAGTGGGTGGAAATTTTCAATTACAAAATTACTGAAATTACATCAGACTGTAACAGTTTGTTCCTTTCATTATTTGTTTTATGAAGCTCTCATTCTTACATGTGTGCTTATAGAATGCCAATCTTGTTTGTCGAAGTGTGCTGTTTATGTAATGAATACAATTTCTCCTTATATCATTTTGGTTTTGTGGAATAAATTGCTACACAATAATGTTTTATGGATCAGTAATAGCCACTCATCCTTTAAAGGCTCTTAAGGCTACGGCTGCACTCAACAATGCAGTGCTGACTTCAGATATACGATCTACCATTAACTGATTCTCAGGAGCTAGTTTGCTAGCGAGCTAGCAAGCTGGTAAATTAGATAGCAAGTTTGCTTTCTGAACACCAGACCACTGTGCATCATAGGCATTCTCTCACACATCTACCCTGAAAATCGGCGCAGGTGGTCTACAGCAATCCTTGAGACCATACATCTGAAATACTCTCAGGTGCCAGGCACCTACCGCTGCATCCACAGTTGCACTGAAAATCCACATACATCCTAACCTGAAACTATAGTATAAAAGTTGCTACAAACAGGTTCAGAGTAGAACCCAGATGGATTAGGTTTGGGGGAAGGGGTATAAGGGAAGAACCTTCAGTACCAGACCTCTTACTATGGATTCTTCTTCTTCAAAGAAAGTCAACAACATTCATAAGATCATCATTCTTAAATGCAGATCTTGAGTCTTCTTTTACTGGAATATTTACAATCTGGTGGTGAGGAAGGAGAAGGGAAACAAATCTAAGCTTGGCTGAAAACTTAAGTAATAAAGGTATCTAATCAGAACTGCAGCTTGTGCTTACAGATAATTCCAAAATTTTGTTATGATTACAGAGATTATACAATGTAGCATGGCTATCAACAAGGTAGAATTAAGGAATAAGAGTGGAAAATTTATGTATGGTAAGGTAACTTCTCTACACATGTATAACCCACTGATGACTGACCTTCAACTAATGGAAGAGGAAAAGATCATGTTTTGCTTAAACTGCTTCAGACCTTATTCAAAGGAAGCAATCCAAGGAAAAGTAGACACCCTTCTGATTTTTTTATGCATTTCACTACTTTTATTTTTCATGACTTCACCCAAACCCATTATCAGAATTTTTTAGGCCAGAGGGAGGGGAACAGAAACATTTCAAGGTAGAGGCAGCCAAAGATTATATGGAAAAAAGGAAACATCAACCCTTTCAAAATGTAATATGTACTTGGACTGTGTTAACAGTCTTCATTTTCTGAGGAAAAGAATAAAAAACAGAAAACAGACTTGATAAAAACGACCCTCCCAGAAGAAAAAGGAGGTATCATTTATGGGTTAAAGTAACCTCCTGGCATTACTGGCCTTGCAGTTGTCAGATGTTGTAAGTGGGCTCCAGTTCCAAGTGCCAGCCTGAGGATAACGGTGCTCAAGCTGGGGTAGGTAAAGCAGGTCAGCACTTTTATTGATTTGATAACATGTATGACCACTAATGTTTAACTGATATCAGCTCATATTAACCATAGTTCCTACATGACTTCAGCTGCAAGCCACAGGAACATGAATGGAGGCTCACATGTGTCACAATTGACATGCCTGATAACTATTTGCAAAACCTCATACACAACTTCATTGATACTGTATCTTTGTCCTGGCATACATACATACATGCATACTACACTTTAGTAAGCACCAAACTCTCAGAAACAACAAAAACTGGAACCATGATTTAAGTTATTTTTTCCATATCCATTTTGGATATGCCAAGATAAACCTTAAAGTCCTGCTTCTAGCAAGCATTTCCTGAAGAGATATATCTACCATGGACCACAACTAACCAGCTTCCCTTCCATCCCAAATGAAATGTCAAGTACAGCTGTTTATAAATCAATATTTTTCAAAAACATATGAAGGCTAGGGAAATAATATTTTGACTTCAACTTGAAAAAGATGTAGGCCTAAATCAAATCAGAAGTTCCTAAGGAAATCCCAAGAATTAAGGGTGCAAGTAGTGTCCATTTAGAGAATTCTGAGATCCCAAAGCCAACTGAGGTCAATGTGACTTCAAAAGCCTATTTAAAAGCTTTTGATGAAGGACTAGACCAGCAGAAGAGGTGCTGGTGAGGAGGGACATGGATTGTCATAGCTCTTGCTTGCCCCATCTTAGACTACTCATTGCTGTTGCATTGTCTATGTAAAGAGCACCAAAGTAATTATTCCATAATATCTTTATTAATCTTTTTATTGGGGTCCATTAGGAATAAAATAATTATGTGGAATTACAGCACATCATTAACCCTCTAACAAAAAACCCCACACCAAACCCATAACATCACGGTTGTATAGCCTTTTTTTTTTTTTTTTTTTTTTTTTTTTGCCTCCTAATCCACAAAGCTTTCTATGCCATAAGATTTTTCTGAAGATACTCAGAACCGAACAGTACAGCTCCACCTGCGAGCAGGAGTTAGCAGCGCACACGCCAAACTTGGCATACAGGTAAGTTTCTGAGTTCATGCAGCAGGGCACGGCGGGGGGTTTGTGGGCATGGCCTCCTGATGAGCATCAATAAGAGGCAGCAGCTCCAAGCTCCTGGGAGAGAAAAAGAAGCATCTTGCTTTCTGTGAGAACCCCAGGGAAATCACATGGGATTTACATAAGTCCAAAGCCTGACATGTTGTGGACCTCTGGAATGAAGGAGAAATGTCAGACTTTTGACTTGCCATCTCCTGGTTCCCAACCAGGTGCTGCAGCATGGTGCTGTTATCAACCACTTTACAAAGGCAGACAAACAGGATTTCTAAAGGCACCAGGACATTACAGTGATCAGTAGCACTATGGATATCCACCCATGCTGCACACAAAACAATTTCATGTATGCATCTTGACAGTTTCATGCACAGATGAGAAGCCTAATATTAGACAACATGTACAAAGATGCAAACATACAACCTGTACAAAAAAGCTTCATGAAAGGAGATACACCTTAGAAAATATAGGCCCAAGATTACGCAGAGTACCTCTAAATGAGTTCTTGTACTGTACCCTGGAATAATTTAAGAGGTTATTACTCTCAGCTGCCTGCCCACGCAGCCAGGAGTTACTACCCAAAAGCTAAGACTTATTGCAGTTTCAGTAAATACACCAGGCTATGACCTCTGTAGCTCAGAGAAGGGTATATCACCCTTTCTGCTGTCTCTGCTGCTGGGGTCACAATGTCTGGCAGAAAAATGGAGCAGGTATTTTAAATCACTCCTACACAAATAACCAAAGTTCATCTTGAGGTACTCTCATTAAGGTGAAACTAGAAGACCAATGTCCTTACAGTTATTTGATGCCCTACACCCTCACCTGTGGAGTCTTTGCAAAGTTCAGAACCTATCAATTCATCCAATAAAGTCTTTAACACTGATAGATGTATTAAAATGGGAATACAATTCATACTTTCTATAATTGGCCAGGAGAGGAAAAGCAGGTAACAATAGATGAATCAAGCATTAAAGGTAAATCTAATTTTCTAGAGAATCTTCCAGCTTTCACATTCCTCTGGAACATCCAACAAATCTCTCTTTCTGACAGTGGGGTTTTAAATAAAGAAATGCTCTAAACTAGAGCCAGAACCTCAGGAGATCCAGCAGACATAACATAGGTCCCATTTACATGCCCCTGATTGTACTCAGTTCTGTAGTTCAGGCTTCTTATCTCTGTTAGTATAACTGCAAATTAGCACAATATGTTCTTTAACCAACCATGTCAGCAGACCCCACATTGCTTGCCAAATAATTATCTCTAAACTTCAAAGTCACCCTTGGAGGCTTTTATGTAAAGCGCTGTATCTTTCAAAAATAAAATTTTTATATTTTCTGAATCTAAGTAATTATTAATCACCAGCTGATAGAGTTAAAGAAAGTCCTCATGTGAATGTATGCACCAAAATAGCTTGCTTTGCAGAAGCAGGGTGATGCCTAGATGAAACTGAGAGGTAAGAGCATTATTTTTCTTTCAAGATACTGTCAGAGAAAAGAAAAAGCCTTTTTTTCTGAGCGAGACAGTTGACAGACAGAAACCACCTCTCAAAACACAGGCAACACACAAAACACAGGCAACACACAAAGCTGGTCAGAACTGAGACAGTGATAATGGTTGATGTGATGTCAATGGGGGTAAAATCAAAAGAACAATTCAGTTTGGCACAAAACAAGAATTATTCTTGATATTTCTTGTTGAAGCAATGAGAAAATTCTTCCCATGTTGCATTAAACATTTAATTTGACTCAATTCCTTCTTAGATGCTGGTAATAAATGCAAAGGAAATGATGAGTTGGAGTCACTCTGGCAGGAGGATGCAAGAAAGGAAAATCAAGTTATTAGGGCACCTACCATGTGGCAGGACAGGTTCCTAGAGTTCCAGCTATACTGCTGCCCAGCTGCATACCAATACAGGCAAGATAGACAGTCAAACCAACAAGTTTTTTTTCAGAGATTATATCAAGACATCATCTGCCTTGTACCAGGTGGCTAAGGTGTTTCTGTCACACACGGGTGTTGTAGCTCCAGATGACCTCAGTCCAAGAAGGGAAATTAATCCAAATCTGCAGCAAGTCCCCTAGGGAGTCCAGTCCCACAAGATTTGCCTCAACCAAAATGAAGCCACACAAACTAAACCAAGACTTTCCTGATTTTCCTATCCTTTTTTTTCCCCCACTGGATTTTGACCTGACTTGACCAGCATTCCCAAGACAACATGCACCCACATGTTATGTATCAGGCACCTGTCAAGAAAATAAAATGATTCCGCACTCCTCCCTGGAGCCTGGCGATAAGCACTGCTAGGATGGAGATGAGGGGAGAGCGGGGCAGGTACTGTCTGATGGAGGAATGAGTCTGTGATTTATTGCACAAGCCCTCACATGAGCAGGAGCACATGGAGATCTCATGTACAGCAGCCAGCAAGCACCGAAGGTGACAGCTTATGCTGAGGATGTGGCCCTGGCATGAAGCCCAGCAGGAGAAGCTCTTTGCATGGCATGCTGCTGGAGAGTACTCTCAACAGCAAGCAAAGAAAGTAGTTCCCCCGTTCAATTCCTTTCAAACTCATGGCAAAAAGGATCTCATAGCAGCTTGTGCTATTACCAGAAACATCCTGCACTACCCTGAATAATGACTAACCCTTGGTGACGAGCAGGACAACAGAATGAAGCCTGGAGCATGAGTAAGATCTGTGCTCCCCAGGACGGTTACACATAACCGGCTCACCAGTTGCCTTTGCTTAGGTAAATGTCACATGTGCTAAATAAAGGCTGTGACTAATTGATTTCTACTGGGAAGGAATGAGGAAAAACAATTGTTTTGTTGTTGTTTTTATTTTTAATACATCCAATTACCGTAGACTAGCAACAGTTGCCAGGACAAGCTGTTCCAGTTTCATTCCTGGTGCCAGGGAAACAGGCCATTTTAAGGAGTGGTTCATACAGGCAAGAAACAGAAATAACCAAAAAGCCAAAGTGTCAATATACAGTAAAGCATGTTTAAGAACACTGGCAAATTACTTGGGATAGAAGCCCCTCAGGGAGGTTGCTGAAGTGATTTATTACAGATTTATAGTAGTTCTGAAGTTGCAAACAGCGTTTGAAAGCCCACTAGAACATCAGTGGGACTTATCTAAGGGGGTCTCCACAGAAATCTAGCTTGCTCCGATCACAGCTAAATTGTTGAAGTTTTCAGATCGACCCTGAATTTTCTCTGGGCATGGCCTGATAATTACTTTCTAAACCACAAGCAATAGGAAATTATTTCATGTATGGGATTCAGCTGGAAAGATACAAAACCCTGACAGACTGACTTCTTAGCTCCACGAAGTAACAAGAAAATTCCTGCTGAAGAAGGAGTCCTGCTGCTGCATCCCACCTTCCCTGCTGCCTTTAGGGCTTTATTTGGAAATCTATTTTCAACAGAGCCTCTGTGCATGAAACAGGAATCACTCAGTACTGGCCTTAGATTCTGGATAGAAAAAGGTGGTTTATATCCCAGAGTACTCACAGCAGAAGCATTTTAGCCATACCTTGATAAAGAGTTTAGTCATAATAATCTTGAATACCTATTAATTATGAATAATAATATTGGATAATATATCTAGACAATATTTCATTGCTTCAGAATAGCTATCACAGGCCAAATTTCTCTTTCTCTAAGGTTTGAAAAATTATTTAGGCAAACTTATACTGCTAAAGTAAGCAACCATATATTTATCTCAGTAACCTTTTAGAGTCAGAAGTTGAACAATTCTGCCAGGTTATAATTCTTTAAAAAACAGCCACAGATTATTAGCAGTATTGTCAGCTCCAAGTATTTCAGAAACCAGTCTCCTCTCTTCTCTTTTCAACTACAAATCCCCCACCCTTCTGGCTCCTTGATGTCTGTTTGGCATGGAGACAGTGCCTTTCCACAAGGGAAAGACAGACAAAACCAATGAAATTAAATTGCCTTGTGAAAATTTGTTATGAATCTCTTTTTAGTGAAATATTTCTATTCCACTGGGACTTACAGACTATTTGCTGTATGTCCTTCTCTGTAAATAAGGTTTACTGTTTGGCCTACACCTTCCATGAGACACCACATGGTCTCCTATTAGCAAGAGATGAAATTGCATCTGTGGGACTGCAGTTCAGTTCATGAAGGGGAATTACATACAAAGAAGAAAGAAAACCCCGAACAGTCTAACCGTAACTTTTGCAAGACTGCAGCAGAATATCTGAACTGAAACTTGTGGTCAGCTCCTACCTAAAAACAAGTCAGTTCAAAGTATGAATTTCTTGTGAATTTTTCTTCTTGAAAACTCGGTTTTCCATCTGAAGCAATTTTGAAAATGTGTGACTAGTCATCTCCATGCCCCTCTAAGATTTTCATCTATATTAGATAAATTCTTTACAGTCAAGATCCTATTTGTTCTGTGTAGTGCTCAGAACATTTATGGTTCCTCATAATAAACACTTTGCCTTTTAGATGGACTAGTAGATATCTAAAATTCTGAACAAAAAAAACCTCCAACAAGGCAGAACAATTCCTTCTTTCACATGATGGCATATGCCAGCTAATTAGCCACATGGGACACTGAACACTGCAGGAGACACAGATGGCAATTTGGGGCTGATAGTCCTACAGCAATGGAACAGCACATTATTTGTTGGCAGAATATATTGCCATTTTTGTGCTGATGTCTGTGGAGTAATCATAGCAGCTCTTAGTCTTGATGGTTACAGCTTCTCTCAGAATAGATTCTTATGAACTGATTTATTATTGCTTCTTAAAAAGTTATGTTTCATGATAACAAAAATTAAATACACTGCAACTGCACAGGATGTGATGGGAAGCTTTGAGCGCTCTTCAGTTTATGGATCTGCACAGGTATTTTGGCTACATCCTAGCTCTATTTTGCAAAGAGATGCACAATTTTACTTCCCTTGTCCTGTTATCTCAAGACTGTGTAAAGGACAGGGCATGTGGGATAGATACATTTTCCAAATATGACACCAGATTAGATCATCAGGAAACCATGCTGCAGGTTACATCATGACACACGGCAATGCAGGTGTTACCTATTACTTTCTTGATAGTACAGCAAAATAATCATGAATGCTTACCTTAGCGTTTTGGAACTGATCTCTCTAATCTCTCTCCATCATCATTTACCTCATCACTAAATATTCAGGATGCCCACAGAAGGGGACTATCCCTATACTGAACCTGTCATCCCTATATCAACCTTTTTTGATGTATTTCAAACTTATTTTAAAAAACATCGCAGTGCTGGCACCATCCCGAGGCTCTGTTGGTAGCTTGGCACCCCCATCAATTTGTCATCATCACTCTGATAAGGGAGACTGGGAGAGATCAGCTCTATGCTCATCCTCATGCAGGTTTTAGATGCTAATCTCATTCATGACAGACATGGTGGAAAGCAGGAAAACCTACATTTACTGGAAACATCCCTTTAAGACTTCACATTCATTTTCAGAGCTAAAGAATGACTCAGAATTTCTCTGCAGCAAGACATCATTCTCCCATTTGTTTCTGAATCCCAGTGTATTTTAATGGGTTATGACTTTGCTGGGAAACTAAACAAGGCCATGGACCAGCCACACTGTTGGTAGGCCCCCTCATATAGTTCAACTCTTCCTGGCCAATATTCAAGCATGATTCAGGCATAACATAGACAAAGGTCTGCTTCCAGTAGAGACAATGGATAAGAACAGCTTATTTGGTTGAAAGAAGAAATATTTTAGCCCTATCATTTCACTGCCACTTGCTTGGTGGGCCAGAGAACACACTTTTTTTTTTAGTGGGATACATGCATCCTTCAGGACCTGCCCACTCCAGATCTAACTGAACAAATTTGATGGAAAGTAACATCTTCACCAGTTTGTTCTAAGTGTACCAACAAAAGGCTGCATAATACCTTTAGGAAGATGGGCTTATAGTTTGCCTGTTAATCTGCTCCCAAACATAAAAAATATTTTGCTTTCTGGCCCAGAGCCCTAGAAGGAGGGTGATCACATTGCATGCCTCAGTCTGCTCCGGCCCCCAAGCCAGAGCATGCATCACTTTAATATATTTCTCTGCCAGGCTTCTCCCTTCTGGAAATGCTTCTTCTCACAATCTCTTTCCATCACACCCCTGATATTCTTCCAGGCATTCTCTGATTTCCTGGCTATTTTCCCCAAGCCTCCATTTCTCCATACTTCCTCTCAGATCCTTTCATCCTTTTATCTAGCTTCCCTTTTGCTATTCTGGCAGACAGATTATTCCGAGCCCCATGATGCCATCATTTTACCTTTGAGATTGCTTTCCCCAAAATTTCCTGTTATTAAACCTTCAGTCAAAGGGCTCATAACACCAGCTCTTAAGAGCTAGCACACTTGAGTATGATCACAATCTTAGATTGCATTGCCACTAAGACTGGAAGATATACCCTAGGAAAGAAGAAACAGCTCGCTTTGTGTAGATTGTATACTTAACAGCATATGCCAGAGAAAAGCAAGAAGGCACCAAAGCCAGACCTAGCACAAATCTGCTGCTGTGCTCATAAAAAGGGGAAATGTTGTTAAATCTGTTTCAATGAGGTGTTTTTATGGCATGTTTCTTCCTGCAGCGCAGAAAGCAAGCTAGTTTTCCTGGAGCTCTAAGCCATAAAAGGTTACCTGCCTCCTCCCACCAGAACCAAAAGAGTCACATAAAGGTTGATGAATGCATTCCAAATGCTGTGGAAGTAGCTTGGTTAGATATATAGAATTTGATGAACAAAGCCAATTTTAAATGTGAGATAAACAGGTGCAAATACCACAGAAGTTTCACCTGCTCACACAGGTTTTGAATTAAGTGCTCTTTAAGGAACACTTAAGCACAGCAGATAAGTCACTCAAGCAATAGATTAGCTGGAAACCCATGTTTGAAGACAGGAAGACAAGTAAAAAGGTATTTGCAAATCATTTGCTACTACTGGGAATTTCCAAGGGAGGACAATCCTGAAATGTTATTAATAGAGCTTGAAACTTTGTGGACATAAATTTTAGGCCTCATAAGTGTGCGGAGGGAAAAATATAACTTATATGGACTTAAAAAATCCTATGTCTAAAGGGAAACTTCATTAATAATGAATTTTGTATTCTTACTGTTACTGGGAAGAGCAGTAGAAAGATATACTCAAGATCTAACAGCCATTTAAAATTTCCGTGGGAAACACAGGCACTCTTGATAGTACATCTCACTCCCTTTAAGCGTGCAATTGCTTTTCAAATTCCAGAAGCCAAATATATTAGTGAAATGTCATATGTTTATAGATCCTGTTACATTTATTCAGCACCTCACTCTTCCCACCTCCCTTTCCTCCGTCATTACTACGTAGTTTGTACAGTACATCCAGGACACAGACCTCATTTCCCACTGGTGCTGAAAACAACTTGGAACACAATTAGTCTTGTCAAGTCCTTCACTGGTATGCCATATAGGGCTGCCAGCTTTCCAAGCAATTCAATAATCCCTAGAGCACTGCCGCGGGGTCTGCAATTAACAGAGGTGTTTACATGTCTGAAAATGTACCAGGCTAAAAATAGAAGTAATTTTCTTAGCATCCTGTGATGTTGAATTTGTTCTTTTCTCTTTCTTTCCATTTGTCAGATTGACAAACAGTGTGTTTGCTTAATTCCTTCAACTGATCTAGAAGATCAACAACAAAAGAACAGTTCTGTGGTGGTAAAAGGAAACAAATCCCAAACAAAGTACTTTCTGTTGCAGTCCAAAAAGAGAAAAACACCTAAGAGTGCTAGCAAATTGGTCTTCTCTGCAGCACAGAGCACAATTCCAAACTGGGGTATCCCAAGGAAGGGGCCAAAGATGGTTGCTCAGTATCCCAACACAGGCATTTTCAATTTGAAGGTAAGGCTCTAGAGCTGCATGGGGAGAGGTGAGAGGCATACACAAGTACCAGAAGTGCTTCTGAGCCCCTGATGTGATAAAGCAAGTAAGTAGATTCCTATTTATTTCCCTTTGGGTGGATCATGTGGGATGAAGACTTCCCTGGAAAAGAGCAGTGTAAAGAAACACTAGTCTGGCATCTCTAAAAGCAACACTTTAGTTTTTTGTACTCTTTTCTGAAGGTTGGTTTGCAGAAGGCCAGGACAGACCCATTCTTCCTCTCACCCCTTCTAAGGCAAGACATCTCTCGGAAGCCACAAGCACAGTCCCTGCTGCTCAGCAAAAGGACAAGCAAATGAGTTCATCTCCTGGAGACCTGATCATTCCTACTGTTTGGGTGTTGTTTCAAACTATTCCCATTTGCCCTTACTAGGGCAAATAACATCTAGCGGTGCTAACCCTGGACATAATGCAGTCTGTGACACTTAGCCTTGGGCTGAGGGTTGGTTACTGAACCTCTTTTCTTCTGCAGCAGAGACTCAGCCAGACCTGTTTAGTGGTCACTGCTGGGCTGAAAGTCGCTACTATAAATGTCAGATCAGATTTTTTTCCTTGAAGCCAGAGCTCTGAAAGACAGACCACTGAGAAAACTTGTGCCCACTTCATGCCATAGAATGGGTAGGAACAAGTCCGTTCTCATCATGAGCCTCGCATGAGTGGAAAGAACAAATTTCCTTTAATTAGAAGTGCATGCATCAGAACCAAGGCACTTACATCTACAGATTCTAAAAATGAACAAAAAGCCATGGGTAATACTAGCATGAGACAGTACCAGTCGTATCAGAATGACAGTTGAATGGATTCTCCATTCAGCTCCATCCCAACACAGGGTCTAGTGTAATGCAGTTTGATTCAGCTCTGAACTTGTTCAGAACTCTGGCTTGTTTCAGACCCTGGTGCTGGATAACTTGAATTTATCTATCCTGGGTCACTGTAGCCAGGTCTGGTTTGATCATAGGAACTGCTTATTCCAAGATATGCCCCCATTTGGGCATTTGCAGACTCTTGTCAACTTTGTAATTTTGGATTTATTTATACCAGGTAATGTAACTTCATAGACCTTAAATGAGTTGGTTATTTTTATTTTTTCCTTCTTTCCTTTTTATAGCAGTACATATGGAGCATGCCCACTGAAAGTCACTTTGGCATGGTTAAAATATGATGTAAGTCACATCCACACTGTTTGTGTGGCTGATCAACAGCTGGGCTTCATACTGTGCAGGAAAAGAGCTGAGGACATTGCAAATAGATTGAAGACAGTCCCATGAAGAATATAATTTTCTGTGCATTTTCTTTCATTTCCATAATTTCTTCTCCTCTCAGACAGCTTAATAGACCTTTCTCATGGCTGTAAAATTTCTCTTAGATGTTTTATACCTAGACATTCTACCTAGACTTTAGTAAAGCCTTTGACACTATTTCCCACAGCATTATCCTGGAGAAATTGGCTGCTCATGGCTTGGATAGGTGTCTGTTTGCTGGGTAAAAAAACTGACTGGCTGGATGAGCCCAAAGAGTTGTGGTAACAGAGGAACATCTAGTTGGTGGCCTGTCACAAATGGCTTTCCCCAGGGCTTAGTACTGGGCCCAGGTATAGACTGGATAATAGGAAAAAATTCTTCACCAAAAGGGTTGTCAAGCACTGGAACAGGCTGCCCAGGGAGGTGATTGAGTCACCATCCCTGGAGGTATGTAAAAGATGTGTAAATGTAGTGCATGGCGATATGGTTTAGTGGTGGACTTGGCAGCGCTAGGTTAACAGTTGGACTTGGTGATCTTACAGGTCTTTTCCAATATAAATAATTCTATGATTGTATGATTCTTTATCTAAATATATTATCCAGATTTTTGATAGATTGTTAAAAGGATCATAGAGTCTTTCATCTCTCTCTGTCTCCAAAATCTGAAACATATCTTTCGTTTACTGAGTGCCAGTTACAGGAATGATAGTTTGCCACCAAAAAGATTTGATCCCCAAATATAATTGCTATATGGAAAACTCACCAAAGGGGTCATTTTAATGGGTGACAGACAGCTCTGGAACAAAACTGTGGCTATTTAGCCATTATGGCAAAGATCAGTAGTTCACAACTGTGGAAACACTGAGGTAACTCAGCTTTCCTAGATGGAAGTGTAGCATAGAGGAATGGGAACTTAATCCCATATTTATAACCCCTGGCTGAAGCTGTAGACATATATCCTCTTCCAAATCCATCTAGGTCAGCTGAAGATAATATCAGCTCCCCTTCTCTCCCAGCTGTTTTGTTACACAGCACAGCCAGCATTAGGGGTGTCTTCTCATACCTCCCCATCATAGGCTGCCTTAGGAATTGGAAGATTTGTATATAGAACAGGCTTTTGAATGCCTTTGCCCTGACTTCTACAGTTCTATGTAGCAAAATCACCTGTGCACTTTGTGACTCTTTATCGTATCTGCAGTTAATGAGGCTGATCAGATTCAGTACATATCTGATGTAGAACCACAGAAAGCAGGTACAGAAGATCTGCCACTTCCCAGAGTTCAGCTGGAAAATTCTGTATTAAAGCATCTTTACAAGTAAAGATGAACAGTAAAAATCACTACTGTGTTTATTTCTGTCTTGATAGAATTGAATTTAAACTGTAAAATCATCTGGAGTGTCTGTCCCAGTGTTGCCAGTTGGCAGGAGGGAACCAGACTGAACTAGACCCCAGAGTTATACCTCTTGGGCTGGCTTTAAGCTTACCTTGAAAAATACATAAATGTGATGTCCCAATTTCTTTCTTCATTATTTGTTTTTCTTTAAAGCCACTCACATTTAGAGAAGTTGTATATTTAAGGCTATGATAAATGAAGCTGAACGTTTTAACCTATGAACCATATTCACTGGAGAAGCTTCTAGGAGAATGTGCTTTAAATATGATATTGTGTGAGAAGTGGTGTAGCGACTGTGCGAGTTTCAATTCCCTTTAGATTTTATTTCTGCTAAGGTCAGATTCCAGTGTATGATGTGTACTTGTTCGAAGTTCAGTGATTTATAAATAGCAAATGCTTTCAAGGTTTACCTTACTAGTTTTGACCTTATTGAAATCCCTGTTGTATGCACTGAACATAAAGAGCAAGCCACTTGACTCACAATCTATCACAGTGTTCAAAAAGGGTGCTGTACAAACAAATTGACATGGACATAGTTCGTTCCTGTCTGGGTTTTAGTTTTTATCATTGAACAATAACCAAAACTGTAGGAGCGTACATTTTAAAAGCATTTTGTGTTATATATAGATCAAACATTTGGCCCTCCACTTATTTTGAAATTGAAGTTATCCCTAATATAGTGTATTACCTCTTCCTATTACTGTATGAATAGAAACTGCTGAATATTTACAGTATCATGGCTCTTGGGAGATACATGTAAAATTATTAATAGCAGATAGTATAATTCATTTGCTCTTCTTTTTAGGAATATAAGTTTAGCTAATTTTGTGTGAGAGCAGGTGCTGGAATACTTTTCTGGAGTGCTAGCAGTATGGCATTCAGGATCATTCTGGTACAAAACTAGCTCTTCAAAACCCATAAAATCTGCCTGAGGGAAATAAATGAAGATCTCTTTTTTTCTTTTTTTTTTTTTTTTTTTTTTTTTTTTAGGTACACTGTTACAAACCATTACTACCTTATCTGAAAAGCCAGCTACTAATATTAATGTGCAAAGGTAATCTGTGCTCACCTTGCCCTCCAGACTGCACATGCTGCCGTGTTTTATGAAAAAAAGTATGCACCTTTTTTTGTAACCGTTTTCACATGCTTTTATCGTGGGATTAATGGATTGCCTAAGTAGCAGATTTCTGGAAGTCACTAAGCCTCAGATGGCAGAGCATGTGTGCCATTTTTTTCTATAAATATCTTACTCATCAGGGCCTTGGAATATATGCCATATTAAAATGGTCCTTCTATTTATGGCCCAATTTTCATAGAAAGTTCCTTGTCTCCTCAGATGTTGCCTGTATTCCCATTCTTCCCCCACCAACACTTCCTGCTGGACTGATCCTTTTTCATGTATACCTTGAATTCTTCCATCTCTTCTGGTTAAGTTTTTCATCCTGTGTACCTGCTTAGCAGTACACTTCTCCAAAATTTAACTGTAAATGTACTGGGGAGATCTGAGCTTTTATTTCTCTCCTGTTGAAGCACACCAAATAGTAACAGAAAAATATTGCATGACTTCATCCTTAGAAACGTCTCTGATAAATTCTGGCTAACTGTGCAGGGCCTGGGGTTGCTGTAAGGGAATTTCTTAACCTTTCAATTCTTGGAGTATCATGTAAGCCTGTGGCTAAGACTTTCCATTTGTTGCGGAGCCTGGTCCTTTCTCTCCACTGTCACCAGTTTAGCCTGATGTAAATTCCTTTACTAACAGGCATTGGCACTTAGAAGCACACCACCCTCTCTTGGAGATAAAGCTTTGTGGGAGCAAACTCAAAAGAGATGCAGACAGTGGTAGAAATTATTCTTAAGAGTAGTAAGAAATATTTAGGCTGGGTTCAGCCATCATCAGATCCTCCACCATCAGCCGACCAGCAGTAATCTTGTGTGAGTGTAATCTTGCACGTGTAATCTTGCAAATGTGAGGTAATTGGATTTAATTGAGCCTGCAGTAATA
The DNA here is from genome assembly GCF_023634085.1 of Falco cherrug. Classification (NCBI taxonomy): domain Eukaryota; kingdom Metazoa; phylum Chordata; class Aves; order Falconiformes; family Falconidae; genus Falco; species Falco cherrug. The sequence continues at coordinate 63,274,588 of NC_073698.1, forward strand.
AAGAGTTAAGATAAGCTGAATTATCTTGCATTTGTTGCAGACTAAGAACATACAAAGGGAGCTACCTCGGCAGCTGATGTGCGGTAGCTTGTTAAGCTCCAGAAACTAACTTTGTTGTGTGTCTGAGCCTGCTGTGGTAGCTTTCAAAACCCACAGATAGAACTACCTGCTGTGGTACTAGCTATACCAATAGAAAAACAAGAAAATAGATAATAATAATTAAAAAAAAGATTAAAAAAACAACCCTGATGCAGGTCTGAGGATGAGACCGGCTACACCACCGCACTGCCCTGCACAGGCAGGGGAGCCAGAGCTGGAGGCAGTGGCAGGGTGGGCCGGCCCTTACCCCCCTGGCACAGACCCACAGTCCTCAGTGGCCCCAGGATGGTCACCAGCGCTGGGCAGGGCCCTGGGGTGGAACCTGGGATGTCCAGCCAGGCAGACGGGGCTGGGTCAGCAAGACCGGCCACAGCGCTCAGGCAGGCACTGCTGGCCAGGGCCTGCGCAGAGACCTGGAGCCCAAAGCAGGGGAGGCCCCCAAGGAGGCTCCTCGAAGCCCTCTCACGGCTAACGGGCCCTAAATTGCTTCACACACGATCGCTAAAATAGCCATGCTTGGAAAAGTAGCAGCTCCTCAATGTACTCCGTCCATGAGGATTGAGAAATAAATGTAAGCTGTGAAACCAAACCCACGTGGACAGCAGAGGAGCAGGGGAGGAGAAGGCAGGCACGCATATGTCCTTTCCCTGGCTGACTGCAGGCTGAGGGATTCAGGGAGAAAAGTTTTTAACAGGTATACAAGCAGTATAGGAACACCTAGAGTACTGAAAAGAATTCAGAATAAAATGGAAAAAAGGTCTGGACCCTACAGAATCTCAGATTTCTGAGATCCTGCAGAATGTGTCAGAGGCAGAGAAATAGACTGGGAGGCTTCAAAGATTACACAGCATCCACAACAAATTACTTCTTCTCCCTCTTAGCAACCTTTCTGGGAAACACAAGCCTTCTGAGCTTTCATTACATTTATTTTCTTAATATCTCCCACACACGTTATCTTAAATGCTCTTTCCCCCAGTGGTAAATAACAATTTAATCAGTAACGTGTAAATAAACACTTAGGTCCATATTCCTATCTAGAAGCAAAGTAAGAAATAGAGGCAGCAGTACCAGTAAGACATGGTTCTGAGCTCTGTACTGATCCTACTTGGAGGCCGACCCCATCTCTGGCCCAAAATGGGACAGCTTGAAGTTCACAGTAATCTGAATCTGGCTCTCCAGGACAGAGATGTATCTTAAAACCAGGATAATGTGTTAGAGCACACTGGACTAGGTCTCTGCTTGTGTCAGGGAGTCCCTTACACACCTATTTTCAAGTTCCTGGTTGACTTTGCTTCTTTTTTGCCTCGGACCAGCACACACATGAAAAGCAACTGGAGTAAGACCAGGTTCCTCCCTCTCCCCTTGTAAAGACCCGCAACACCCAGAGATGCTGGAAAGTTACACTTCTGTCAGCTAACCTCAGGTTAGCCTTAACAGGCAACACCTTCATGGCTGCAAGTGGACAAGGAAGAAGGGGACCTCTGATGGGGTGACACGAACAGAAACTCTGTCTGTGCCACTCTTGGGATTTCACCATATACCAGCAGGTCAGAGCTCACACGAAGGCTGTGGGTAGCTCTTCGCTTCTCCAGCCAACCCTCACTATCTGACCTGGGATGGTAAAAAATGGTTCCTTGTTTCCTCTTGCAAAACAGCCCCACCTCTCCCTGCTGCCGAGCTGAGTTTGGGACTTTTTTTGGCACCTGGCAGAGCTGGCGGCCGAGCGCACACGCCCTGACGTGCGGGCTGCCAGACGGCTCGCAGCCCAGCCGCAGCAGCCAGGCAGGCCCCGCAGGCTGTCTAGACCTCTGCACAGCAAAGGGCTCTCCGAGCAACCCAGATTAACTGTGCAGGGTCCAGGAGAACATCTCAGACTGTGCCATACAGTGCCGTGCCCTTTACAGCCCTCTGGGACACAGCAAGGTAGATGAAAACCCAAATGACATCTGCCTTTAAAGCTCTATATTCTATTAGCAAATGGTCTATTAATTATACCCCAGTGACTAGTTGTAGCAGCAGTATCCCGTCTCTCTAGCTAAAGTAATAAAAATAACTTAATCACTTCTCTGGTTTTCCCACTCAGAAAGCTGCCGTGCATTAACTCAATCCATCATACAAAAGATTTCATTTTGTTTCTGCATTTCAGCCCTAAAAGGAACCTGTCAAGCTTTTATGGTAAAAAAATAATTACCTCCTTCGACAGTGGCCCATTTGAATGGATCTTTTAAAGAGACATCTTGGGTGTATTTTTCCTTTCTTCCACCCTGACAAGAAGAAATGAAACATTTATCAGCCCATTATCCTCTCCCTCCTCCAAATTCATGTTAAAAGAAAAAAAAAGCTGCCCATGTTTATCATCTCTCTTACCTCTTATGGATGGTTGTTTGTTCAGTCAGAACTTGATATAAAGCTAATTGAAGTCAGTGTGCTTTTCAATCTGTCTTAATTAAGTCTTGGGTGAGGTGACACCAAAACACAGCATCAGTGTAACATTTTACTAGAATGTTCAGTAGCTCATGGTTTAAATCTTATTTTTTTTTCCCATGTCTGTACTGGGTGGGATTGGTAGCAACTCCTGCTAGGAAGCTACCCTGGCACTTTTCGTGATAATGCTCTTAACAAGACATCCCAGCACAGGATTTGTCAACCTCTAACTACACGTATGAAAGACTTCCAATTGAGGAGGACACTGGATGCTGAATTTTTGTGGAAAATTTGACACAGCAAGGTCCAGCCACCAGTGGGTATGGGCAAAGGATAGCGTTTTGTACATTTTTTAAAACTTTTAAAAGCTGTTCTTAAATTTAGAGGTTCACAGAAGGCACTTGAAATCCAAGGGGGCATGAGTGGCTTACATGTAAAAAAACTCCTGCTTTTTCCCATCCAATATGGTCCAGTTATAAGCCTTTGAAAAACTGTGATTCCACCTGTTTAGATATTTAGCTAATTGTCTAGAAATTGCATCTCTCCTGCACATGTTCCAGGTGGAAGCTGCAGAGGGCAGAGCAAGACTTCAGTTTTACCTGGGCAAAGCAGGAAACGAGCTGGAGCTGGAGAGGCCAGGTCAGGGAAAGGACTGCAGGGTGAGGGTGGCCGGGGCTGCGGGCAGGGGGAAGAGCCCACAGAAGGAAGGACCTCGGCAGGCAGCACTGGAAGAACAAGCCTGAGAAGAGAGATTTGGACCTGGCCAAAGACTGGAGCAAGGGGAAAGGAGGTGGAAAGGTGAAAATGGGCAGTTTGGAGTGTGATTTCTAGGAAGGAGCAGGAAACAAGAATGGTTAGCAAAACAAATAAAAGTTTGGCAGCCTGGAGGCTAATAATGGCCAGAAGAAAAGGCTGTGGGCTATCCTTTACTATCAGACTATCAGTGTTTAATCTAGCAAGTAACAAAGCAGCAACTGAATTACTACATTTGGCCGTTCAAACGTTACAAGTACCTACTGACATCACTAAATTTAAGAGGAACGCTCCTGTAGCAGTAGGATAGAAAACCACTCCCCAGTACGGCATTCAAAACCATGATTCTAACTGTATGCAAGCTTCAGGTCTTATCTTTCTCTTCACCTTGCCTCAAAGATTTTTCTCCCATCACTTGTGTTTCCTGCAGATCTCCAAATCTAGTAGCCCTGAGGTTCTTTCCCTCTTACCCTTATCTAGAACTGGTTTTGTTAGCATTAGAAAGATAGCAGAGGGGAGCAGTGCGAGTGCATGTGCCCACACATCTCATGGCTAATTCAGCCTTAAGCACTCTGTATATTACCCTTCTTAATAGACTCCCACTTATATTGTATTAAATAAGGAGCAGATCCAGTTATAAGAGAACCTTGCAGCCATCCAGGCAACCAAGAAGCCATTAAATGTGTTATACAGGTCTTGGGGCTGAGAAGGTAGAATTGGAACTGTTACTGCTGGACTCACAGCAGCATATGTCATTTGTTCTGTACTGCTCAACCTGGACACTTGGCAGTGAGTGTCCAAAGCAGCAGCTGCTGTTTCTGGGTGCAGCACCTGGGACCTGCACTTCAGGTCTGTGTCACAGATCGGGGAGTGTGTGAGATGAGTATGGGAATTAGCCGGTCATTTGAAGAGAGAGGGAGGGCTGGGACTCTGTGGCAGGGAATAGTGTCCATATATTGGGCCGTGCCTGAGAAGCGTGCCCAGAGGACAGAAGCATGAGAGGAGAGGATTGTTCTGGGGAGAAAGGTAGAGTGTGAGAGCACAGAAGGTGAGACGGGCTTGAAACAGGGGTAGGGAGGTCCAGTTTGGGCACTCAGAGGGCATATACAGTGTGTTGCATTCCTTTCTGGGATTTCCCAAACACAAAAGTGTGTGCATATGTCACAGTCCAGTATTCTTGGGAAGTGACCAACTGGACAGAACTTGCATAGAAATCTGATTCTTTCCAGAAATATGCACATCTTCAGGTTTTTCATTTATATGTCAGTGGTTGCTGTTTCTGTGCAGCGACTATGAAATAACAGACAAATGTGCATTAAGAAAGAACAAAGGACAAACTGTCTACTTCAGCATTATTGAGAGGAAAGAGTTTATGTAGCAACAACAATTGTCTTCACATGAAGTGTCTAATATACTCAAATGATTTTTGCTGTTGAAGACTAATTTTCTTACCTTAATAAATTACATTTGTGCCACTAAACAACATAGAATATAGCATTAAGAAAGCCTCATTCCAGTACTTCACTTATTTATCTGGCGTGTGAAACCCTACTTCTACCACAAATAGCTGCATTTTAAAAACTATGGTTTAAAGGCAGTGGTACTTAGTACAATATTAATGACAGACATTTTTATATCTGATGAGCAAATGCAATTGAACACAGAAAAAACTGTACTATGGAATATCACAGAATAATAGAATGGTTGAGGTTGGAAGGGACCTCTTGAGATCATCTAGTCCAGCCCCACTTCTCAAGCAGGGTCATATGGAGCTGGTTGTCCAGGATTCTGTCCAGTAAGATTTTAAGTGTTTCCAGGGATGGAGACTCCACAACCTCTCGGGGCAACCCATTCCTGTGTTTGACCGCTCTGACAGTAAAACATTTTTGTATGTATGTTCAGACTGTTTGTTTTGTTTTGGTTTTTTTTTTTTAATTTGTGTTCGTTCCCTCTTGTCCTGTCACTAAGCACTACTGAAAAGATCCTTGGTCCCAGCTATGGGTATTTATATACATGGATAAAATCCCCCTCAGCTTTCTCTTCTCCAGGCTGAACAGTCCCAGTCTCTCAGTGTTTCCTCATAGGAGAGGTGCTCCAGTCTCTTCATCATCTTTCTGGTTGTTTGCTGGATGCTTTCCAGTAAGTCCATGTATTGGGGGGCCTAGAACTGCACCCAGCACTTTAGATGTGGCCTCACCAGTGCTGAGAGGAAGGATCATTTCCGTTGACCTGCTGGCAATGCTTTTCATCAACCTGCTGGCAATGCTGTCCTGTGGCCTTCGCCACAGGACACGTTTCTGGCACATGCTCAGCTTGTTGACCCTCACATACTTTTCTGCAAAGCTGCTTTCCAACTGAGTGGCCCCTAGCATATACTGGTGCATGGGGTTATTCCTTTGCAAGATGCAGGACTTGGCATTTCTTTTCCTGAACTTCATGAGGTTCCTCTTTGCCCAGTTCTGAAGCCTATCCAGCCCCCTCTGAATGGCAGCACATCATCTGGTGTATCCACCACTCTTCCCAGTTTTCTGTTGCTTGCTAACTCACTGTAGGCGCATGCTGTCCCACTGTTCAGGTCATTAATGAAGTTGCTGAACATTATTGTCTCAGTATTGACCCCTGGAGTACACTCCAAGTGATTTGCCTAAAACTGTGCTTTGTGCCACTGATTGCAGTCCTCTGGATCTAATCATTCAGCCAGTTTTCAATCCATCTCACTGTGTATTTACCTAATCTGTACCTTGTCAGCTTGTCTGTGAGGATGTTGTAGGACACAGTGTCAAAAGCCTTACTAAAGCCAAGTTAAACAATATTGACCAGTCTTCCCTCATCCACCAAGACAGTCCCCTCATGGGAGAAGACTATCAGGTTGGTTAAACATGATTCCCCATTTTTAAAACCTTCCTGACCAATCTTGATCATCTATTTTGTCCTTCACATGTCTGGAAATGGTTAACAGGTGAGGCTGACAGACCTATAGATGTTCCTTCTTGCCCTTCTTGAACATAGGAGTGACATTTGCTTTCTTCCAGTCCTCAGACACATCCCTCAGGCACCATGACCCTACAAAGATAATCAAGAGTGGCCTTACAGTGACACCAACCAGCTCCCTCAGCCCTTGTGGATGCAACCCGTCAGGCTCCATGGACTTCAGTATGTCTGGTTTGTTTAAGTGCTTTCTAACGTGGTTCTCCTTCATCAAGGGTAAGTCTTCCATGTTCCAGACTTCCCCACTGGTCTTAGGAGACTAGATATTATGATATTATATACTATTTTATGTGCAAACAAATACACAAATATGTGACATTTATTTATAATAAGTATTGGTTAGATCCTCATAGCTACATAGGTGTTTATTTTCTACTAAAATAATCTACTTTAGCCAATATATATAGAACAATAAATAATATTAGAATAGCTCAGGGAGGGCTTGCAAGCAGCCTCTTTGTCTATAAATTGGTACTTTGCTCTTCTGTTCAGTAAGGAGTCACCAAGAGAAGGGCTGCCACAAACCTTAAAGAAGCATCAGGGAACAAGTCTGAGAAGATGAGTAAGCTGTGAGAGGTAAGACCTGAGTTTCCTCGCACTGGGAAAATAGTGACAACTTTTTCAACCATTTGATATGAAAGATAAAAAGATATTTTTTTTTGCTGTTGCTGTTGTTACAGTCAGCTTTCCTCTCCTTCATTTATTTTCATGAGCTGGGTTCGAATCTCTTTATCCATCGATTAGTCTCAATGCCCTGTGAGTCAGGGGAGTGCTTGTCTGGGAAGTGCACAATGATTCAACCCAGCGTTCCAGAAATTCACATTCTCCAGTCATGTACCACCAGGTGCATTTATGAAAATGAAAAATTTTGAGTACGTTAGTCTGGCATTTCATAGTAGCAAATCCAAAAAGTAATTTTCAATCTTATAAAATTATTTTTATATCTTGCAACCTGAGCTGCAGGGCAAAAATCCACACCCTTCCACAACCCCATTGATTTCAGCTGAGGTTTTCTAAGGCACTGGAGTCAGCTCACATAAATCAAACAACAGGATCAAAGCCAGTGCTGGAAAGACTCAGGCTATCAATTATGATGGAGTATAATAAATGGAAGACCCAGTGACATTTCATTTTATATCACACATGTAATTGTCAGGGTTCAGTGACATGATACTACCAAAAAGTATCATAAATGCTGTTCTGAAAAGCATGGCTACTTGCTTATTTTTCCCCCTTGTGAGTTGTTGCATCTTTCTGAAGCCCTGAGCTTCTTTCTGAGATGTCGTTTCTCCTCCCAGTGTAAAAAGTTGTTTGTTTGTGGACTGCCCTTCTAATTATGAAAGTAAGCCACAGATGTTCTCGAAAAAGAGCTAAATTCCATAACTAAGGCTCTACCCACTGAAAACATACTTTGCTTGGAAAGGCTGCAGGAGAGCTGTGCCACAGCTCAGCTGTTTATAAGCAGCGCCCCATTCACTCCCGTCTCCAGGACCAGATGTGACAACAATACAGTAGGCTGCTCGCCTTTTGTGCTCGTGCTCCCAAGGTCCTCTCTTACCACTTTTGAAGCTCAAATCTGTACATGGCTGGCTCTACCACAGGCCACACTAAGTTCTCCTCACAGTGCTGGGAACTGCCTCATCTCACAACTAATTCAATTCTTTTTTTCATTGTTAATTACAGAGCAAGTTACTATTAACATGTGTCAAGTGTTTGTAAGATGGCTGTCAATTAATCTTGAATTCTGAGATGCCCAGTCAGTTTGAAGTGCATTGTAGTTATTTCAAAGAAATAATGGCAGTGGCAAATTTAGGCCTAAAAGGAACATATGTTGAACGCAGATGGTATGTATTCAAACACTTGTACAGTTGAATCTACTTTTAGAGTCTACAAATATAGCGACCTTTTACATATACTGTAAGAAAGTCAGATTCCCAGATTTCCATTTGCACATCAAAACAGTTATATTATAGCCAGGCATCATGCATACGATGAAATTGTTCTGTTTAAAAACAAAACCAGATTGCTATAATAGGATCCCATTGTATCTGTGAAATTAATCTGTCTTAATACTAAGGAATAGCATCTGTTTTTAATGGAACAAAAATACCTCAGCCAGTATACCAAATAACACTGTAAAGTTTCCAGACTTTCCACCGAAGGGATTCCTTGGTAAAGGTGACTTAGGCTTCCCGTGTTTCCACATTGAAGACTGTGATTCAGACATTTCCTAAGAGGGAATAATTGGATTGGCTTTGCATCAACAAAATGAAAGGTGGGTGTTTTTTTCTTTTTTAAAAAAAAAACCAAACCCAAAACCAACAACAACAAAAAAACCTATACAAAGACAACTTTAATTTAGAGTTGCAAAGCTGAAGGCTCATGAAACATGGCACAGAAAACTAGATATTGAAATAATGTCTTCTCTGCTTCCTTTATAATACCTTTTACAAAAGCCTTTTATATAGCTGTGCCATAGGTTCTTGATAACACAAACTATTCCTTGTTTTGAGAATCATTACAGATACACATCTTGAAGCATATTTGTAACCCTAGGATGATTAGTCCTCAGCCGACCACAATCCATGCTGTCTTCAGAAGAAAGGTTGGATCACTGTGAGCAGTAACTGGCTACTAAGTTAATAGGATGAAAGATTAAAAGTCTGGTTGGAACATTTACAGTAAGAACTGTTGCTAAGATTGATTTACCTGGTTTTGTATGTAAGAAACCTTCTGATATGGTTCCTGCACATGCCATACAAGCAGCTGAAGTTAGGTTTCTCAGCTGGGAAGCAGGGATACTGCTTAGTGACACCGTTTCTGCAAAAACTGTCAGGTGTAGCATTATTCTCAGGTGTTGTCCCACTGAAGTCAATTAGATTATGGCAATTGTCCTGTCGTGCATAAGTGTTTGCAGGATTGGAGACTGCTGATAATGGCAGCAAAAATGAGAAGCTTTCAGAATGGAAGTAATTTTAAGGGACAGCTTAAATTAAAATTGCTTTAAACCAACAAATTATTTTTACATACTTTCATTTTAAATGAAATATACAATTTGTTTTCAAACAGACTGCACATCTTACAAACCATCAGCATTTCCTACTCCAGGCACTTGCAAAGATTTTAATGTTTTATGAGTGTGGAGTTATTTCTAAACATTTTTGTGTGCTTGAGATACTTTGTTCTTGAAAATGGAAGTGAATTAAGCTGTGTGTTCAAACAAGCAGTTCAAAGACATATTGAAACAATTTGTATCGAACAAAAGGCGCACAATGAAAGGAGCAGCCACTAAGTCTAAAATGAAGCCAACATTTTATCACCACTATTAGACAATCAGAAGAAACTTAAACAAGTGCTTCCTTCTACTACCATTGTCCATAGTTTGACTCACATCCCCTGTGACATCGGTTTTACCAGCCCTTCTCTCCTTTCCCTTCTTCTATCCCCAACCCTTTGTCCCTGGAGTGAAATGTATGAGTTATACCACACAGGCACACTTATCCTGGAACTGGTTTGCAACAGCCTCCTCACAAACAATGTAAGTAAAATTAGAAAATGGTTCCAGAATAAAAGTGCTCATATCAGTATGCAATCGTACAGATAAAGTTGTAACAATAATTACGTGGAAAAAAGGTTTTTTTTTATGTAGACCAGACCTGAATCTTGTCAATTCTTCTTCTGAAACTAGTTCCCTAGACAGGGTTTCACTTCACCTCGTTTTAGGTGTTTAGAAATCAGATATTAAAGTGCAAGTAACTCAGTTTTATCTCCCATCATAGTTAAATTAAAAAAAAAAAAAAAAAAGTATGTCAGAGAGTACCAGTAGGTATCCCCCAGTATCATTTGAGTACCTTTTTCAGATTACATGGCTCACCTTCAGTAGGAGCTTGTACACCTGTGAGGGCAGCAATAACGACTAAGTTGGAACTGACATATGTATGGGAATCATACCAAGTTTTAAACACCTAAATTTAGGAGAGCTTGGAGAGCATTCTAGACGTTCGTTCTAAAACAAGCATCTAGGACTTGATTCAGCTGGTTCAAATGTACCCCAGACATAAGTGTCCAGCGTCCATTTCAGATGCATGCAGGTATCTGAGACATCTGTGTGGACTGGCAAACATAATACAGACCTCTTTGTCCTACTTGTTTCAAGAGAGGCAGCTGTAGGCCAGATGGCACAGCTTAGGACATCTCTACTGGCATTAGATGTCTATGTTTAGACAGCTGAATCATGCCCCAAGCAACTTGTCTGCTGAATTTCTCTCTGGCTCCCATCGACTAAACCTCTGTTGACAGTAGTGGGAGCTTAGACCAGTGGACCATATGTGACACCTATGTACCATAACCACAATTTAGGCATCTCAGATTCAAATTGAATCTCACCTATCACTTAAATGCTTTTGCCTCATCCTTCCTTCCCTTTAGTTATATCTCAGAAAACCTTTGTCTTCCCACTTTCTGTTTTGTGCTTTGTTCAAATTCCAGCTCAAATTAGGTCCTTCAAGAATAAACCAGGATCTGCCTATGTGTGAAATGTCATCAGGGCATGATCTCGGCCTCTTTAACTAGACTGGGGTCAACGCCCACAGATGCAGAAAGTGTGGTGAAGTCTGGCCTCCAGACAGACATTCTACTGTTGATATAAATGTGTGGCTTTCATGACAAAATCACGCCATCCAAAAGCACAGTAAGCATTAAACTCTTCTGTGCTAAGCTGTCTGAAGTAAATCACAATGTGAGGGATGGGAGCAGGGAATATTTTGCTGACCATTGCTTTGCATGTCTTTGCTTAGGATTTTTCATGTAACAACTGTTACCCATCTTGCTTTCAAAACCTGTTCCTTCACCTTCCAACCTTAAAATCAGCAGAGAGAGAGTTTTGCTGCTGCCTTGCCTTCTGGCTGTTTCTTAACATCAGACTCTGCACCACTATTACTATGCTTTCTCACCTGGTAAAAACCATTCTTTCTTATTTTTATTCATTACTTGGTTTTGCAACTCTGACCTCCATTCCACCATACACATAAATTAAAACCCACTAACCCGTATACATAGTTTAAGTTGAAAGATACGTAAACTCAGTAAAGCCTAAGAAGGCATTATTTCCTCTGTTCTTTCACCAAAAAAGTTCCTTCCTTTTTTCTTTTTTAAATCATGCATTAAGGTACATGCTTCAGGCCTAATCTAGCAAACATAGACACATATGAGAAAAATACATCACAGTTCTTATTTGAAATCAAAGAGATCATGTACCTGTGTTTGCAGAATTAGGTATTTCAACTTCTTATAGAATCATAGAATCATTTAGGTTGGAAAAGACGCATAAGATCATCCTTTAGTAGGTTCACCTTCTTACTAGTCTGCAGAGTGCTATGTGCCTTCTGAATGCAGTTCACCACCTGCAAGATTTGTCTAACAAAACTGTCATTGGTGGAAAGGAGGACCTTTAGATGAGCAATAGCAGGTTAAAAAGAACACAAACTGAGGTGCAATAATTGTTATTTCTAATCAGCCCTGATAAGAAGGAGTGAATTTTATTCTCTTTCCTAGCAGCTGGCAGTTTCACCTTGTGACTTTGTGTCTTACACGGTTAACAGAACCAAATGGCAGCTTTACTTGTGAAGTTATTGTAAATGTTATTCATATCAAGCTAATTTGTTGTTCTGCTAAACTGGAACGCTTGTTTCTGAAGGGCATTTACTCATTGTGATTGTGAACTGTTGCATTCATGTCTCATGTTTGGTTAATCTAGTAAGCACTGTAACCTGACTTTCCTCTTTGAAAGAGTGGTATGATCGTAACTCAGCCCTGAAGGGTGGGGTTACACTCTAAAGTCTCAGCAAAGAAAAATAGATGGTATTTACCCTGGGTAAAATCACTTATGTTTATACCACTGACGTTTGGCTCAGTACCAAACAAGTCATGAAGAAAAGACTCCTCACAAAAGGAAAAAAAACCCAAGCAAACAACACCTCTCGCTGATAATTCCATCTATGTGAACATACCGATGCAAACGAAAGGCAAAGAGGACCTGTGAAGATGTTACAAATATATTGAGAGTTTTTCTGCGATTTGAAACTGGCTGCAAAACCTCTCCTGCTAAGCAAAGCTACTTTCTTAACAAAGCCTCAAGCCCTGTGAGAATAAAGCTTATAATCTTTATTCAAAAAAGAGGCTGCTGCTTAGTGATTTCATCAGTCATAAAAATACATAAAACTAACTTGCGTGGTGTTGGGTCTGTATGCCATGTGACTGTACGTTATAGAAGCAAGAAGCGAAACACAGGCATGAAGCCAGAACAAATGAGCGAGTGAGAAAGACATGGCTGTGGAGCAGGCAGCTACACCCAAAGCTTAAGAATCAGATCCTAACGCCAGAGAATATGCTGGGTGAGAGTCTCCTCCAGGTCTCCCTTATTTCAATGGATTTGTTTTGCTTTGTGAAGGGGTTTTTCAGTCCACTTCAGCAGAAGTCACACAGCATCAGCACATCTGCCAGTGTTGGTGGCCCTGTGGACTCCTTCACACTGAGAAACTGAGACTGTATCTGCAGGGTGTTGTGAACCAGCAAGACAGGCATGATTGTCTTCACACTCACTAAAACCATGAAGTAACTGATTGCTAAATAACTAAGCATACAGAGTTTACTTTAAGCTGAAATAGCAAAGAATAATAGCAGGTATTCATTTAACCTTAACTGGTTCTGAGCCCAAGGATTTGGCATTAAAGAAATCATAAATGTTTATGTCCTGTGACAGACATTTCGGGAGTGTCCAGACTGCACGTAGAAGTGAGCTAACTAACACAGACTAGCTGCTAAAATTTAGAAATAACCTGCTTGCTCCTCACTCGCCCATCAGAGCCAAAGGCTTGACAAAGTCTTTTTGACTGTGCGTCTGGGCTCCAGCCGACAGCAGCCCATTACACGCGCCTGCATGTAACATAACTGGTTTCAGCTGGCTTGCGGAAAATTCCCTTGAAAATATCATTCCCAATACTTTTTTCCCAGCTAAGGATAACAGAAGTGAGAATGATTACATGATGTTAATGTGATATTTATAACCAGCCTATTAACTAATCTAAATAGCAGCCTCATGCCTGTGTCTCTTGCACACTTCCAGCCCGTTTCCCAGGCTAAAAAGCCTGATTTAGGTAGGATGGGTTTACTGTAAAGAGTAAATTCATGCCTAAACTCACAGCTGATCCAAGCCCAAGCACCCCCCCCCACACACACCCCAGCTTGTCTGCAACCCACAGTGTGGATGTGAAGCAAGTTTGGGCTCACTGCATGTTTAGAGCCATACTCAAACAGCAGTGTGGGAGTATCTACTAATCTTTGGTCTTAAATCAGCTCTTTATTCATGTAGCTCCAGGTTCACTGTGACCTGGAGATCTGTGTCATGCTGCAACTATTCCTTTGTCTGTTAAAGTATCGGGGGGGGGGGTGGGGGGGGGTGGGGGGGGTGGGGGTGGGGGGTGGGGGGGGGGGTGGGGGGGAACAGTCCAGTCTTCACCAGTATAATTTTAGAGTGGTTTTGTATGGAGCCTGACCATCCTGCTTTCTCTAATCACTATTTTATTACTCAGGACCATTTTCTACCAAGGTGGATTTATTTGTTTAAATGCATGATCCTTTCTATCTGCCTGAGTTCATGTCCACTAGACCGTGCCCTGCTGCCCAGCTGCATAGCCCCGCTACCTCTTCAGTACTAGAAAAAGGATTCAAGATCCAGGACAAAGTTGCACTTAGAACTTAGTCAAATAACATGTCAAGCAAAACCACATTTCATTTGTACAATCACCTGGTTTAGCTGCAGTGTCTTTTAATAAGATGATATCGTTGCACTGAGAGTAAGATTTTACAAGGACACAGGTTTTTTTCCATCCACCATACTGAAGATCCAGAGATCTTTTCTGGTTCTATGCTCCTTAACAAACAAATCTGTCTCCTTTGCTACAGGATGCAGACTTTTTCTGTGACATCAGCATGGGCTCCTTTACTTTACTTGGCTTTTCTTTTTGGCATATATGACAAAACTTAACAGATTTGTCAGTGCAAAACACAGATACTGAATAAAGCACTGTTCAAGCCATTTGCCTTCCAGATTTCCAGAAAATTTCAGCTCTTTTGGTTTTAGCTACTTTATTCTGCCATTCAGAGTATTTCATGCAGGTAACATTTGTTCCCAGATAATATCTGTATTTTTTCAGGAATTACTCAGAGCCAAGGGCTCTGACAGAGGTCTGCTTTGTCTAGTATATAGCTAATGATCAGCACTGTTAGCTTCTGGATAATGGTGGACAACTAGTTTCAGTGGTATATGCTAAGGATTCTTAAAGGTATAGCTAAATTAATTTGATAAGACCTGCAATTGAATAGGACTGGCCCAAACAATATGGACCTTGCAATTTTAGAAGTCGCTGCGTTACTGCATTTAATAGAAATTAGATTTCCAGAGCTAATAAAAAGGTAACTTTATGTTGTAGCTTTTGAGTTAGCAAGAAATTCTTGGGAATGTGTAGGCATAGCTTCATATTTTACGTATCAGTGTAAATGTGTCTCTTGGAGAAATGTCTGTCTTTAGTGCATTCCTGGACTGCCCCAAGTGTCCAAATTAATTGAAGTCAGGTGGCTCAGCTTTGCAAGTTATCTCTTTGTCAGGGTGAAGATGGACACTAGCAGGGGCTTAATGAGCAGATTTTGGCTCATTTACTCTGCCTCTTTTTGAATTACCTGCTGTAAGTAATTTAAAACTTTGCCAACATTCCTTTTTCTAAGAAACTCACACATTTAGGATATGAAAGCAAATAGGCCCAAAGCAGTGGTAGGAGCTTCCCGTCAGATCACATCAGTACTGGGAAAGTCTTCAGGAAAGCTTGTGAACGTAGAGGTGCTGCATTTAAATGACAAAAAAGTGCTTTGTTTTATGGCAGCTAGCTGGATTCAGGGGTTAGAACCACTCCTTAGCTCTGCTGCAATTTACAGTGCTGACACATAGTAAAATGCTGCTGCCAGGCATCTCCTCTGTGCTTCTGTTTCATCTCTTTTTAATGACAACGAGATGCAGTACAAGTGTACAGGACTGGGCAACAACAGGATAGAGGGCTCAGCTTGGAGTGAGAGCCTGAACGGGGAATTACCTCCTCTCAGAGGCTGGAGAAAACAGGAGTACTTTCTAAATTAAAGGAGGAACAAATGCATTAAAAATGCATCCACTCATTACACATCCATCCTTCAGGTAAGATTCAGCCTACGCTACTTAGTGAAATGAAGCAGGAAGTATGTGCGTTTTCATTTTATGTATTTTGCTTGATGGCTTTTTCATTTTCAGTTTGTGTGTTCCCTGTGCATTGGATATTGCATTCATGCACAGGCTGCTCTCTTTTATGCATCTTTGCATTAAAACAGTATCCTTCTCCTTCCCACAAGATTTGACTTCAAAATCTGATTCAAAGCATGACCCTGTGTGGTTGGATATTAATTGCTTCTCAGTGATTCTCCCAAAAGTATGGGCTTACCCCATATATTTCACCACAAATAACAACACAATAATTATCACTGAGATCGGATTTTTTTTTTTTACCTCTTCATCTTTTCCTCAACTGCAATATCCTTGCTCACTACACTTGATCCAGTTCCTCAAAATCATAGGCATCTGCACAACCTTGATTACAAGTGCAGCAAAATTTGAAGTCTCTGATGCACATATTTGGATGGTTCACAGGTGGAGAGCTCATTTTCTGTTGAGCCCAGTCCACTGTTTTTTATCCCTCAACAGGGTAGAGCTCAGCTTCATAAAGTGGAGCTGCCTTATCTCACTGAGGTGCAGATGCATCCTCATGTAGCTGAAGCTACATACACATATTCGTGCACACCCAGGTACTTCACGTGTACATACAAGTAAGAAACCAGAAGGTACCAATTCAGCATCCGTCCCATATAGCCCCAGATAATCAAACAGCATTTAGGGAATTTGCATGAGCTTCAGAGGTCTGGTTCTACCCAAGAAATGTAGGTCGGGGCCAAAATAGGTGGCTGTTTTCACAGGCCTGGTACAGAAGTTTCCAAGGTAGAGTGGGGAACAACTGTAGAGCTCATAAGTCTGGAGGATCTGAAGCCAGTGGAAAATCCCTGCCTTAAATTACAGCAGTTCCTATAGCTGCTGTGGGTTACACCCAGCGATGTGTCAGTTGCTGGAACGTGGTCAGTAATGGAGTGAGCACACCTTTCCCTGCCTCCCCTGCTTTTTTATTTCTCAGAAGACTCAAGAGTCTCTTACTCTGAACCTCTAGCATTAAGTTAAGAAAAATAAAAATGTTCTAGGTTTTACTTACTGGAGCATTTAAAAATTCTGAGAGTGCAATTTCTCAACCTGTAGGTTGAAGTAGTTAATGGGGAGGGGTCAGAGAAGCAGCAGAGCAAGCATGGAAGGCATCATGCCCTGGTGGGAAAGGTACAGCCCAGGTGGCAGAAACATCATGGGCTATCAAAGCATGGAACATCTGCATACAGGAACAGAACAACAGTTATTGTCCATCAATGTATTTTCCTAGAAAGCAGACAAGGAAAGGAGCCCTGGGACCCCAGTTCTGTAAGAAAAAGAAAATCAGTCTGAGGAAGGAATGACAATATTGTGCAATACCACTAATCAAACCAAGGATATGATAGAAAGGTGAGATCAAAGTTGGAGGGTCTTCACAGGATATTTTTATTTTTCAGACTGCTGTATTCTCCATTCCTGGGTCTGTTTGATTTACTCTTTTGCCATGATGCATGTTCTGCATCTAACTAGAAACCAGAGCTTCACTAGCTAAGAAAAACTACCTTGGTAATTAGGGGGTCAGGAAGGCTGTGGCACCAACACCATGGTCTAAAGCAATGAGTCTATGGGATCCCACTGACTAAGACATCAGATATTGCTTCTCAGTCTGAAAAACACATTGCTATGAACCATGATGCTGTCCAGGTTCAAGGGTCTTTGAAGCGCCCAGCCTTTATAACGTACTCAGTGAGATGCAGTTAAAGAATGATAGGGTAGATGCTGCATAAAATTGGAAGCAGTGAGCACAGATAATATGGAAGTAGATATTGAAGGTACTGCAGGAGAAATCATGGGTACAGTTACTATGTTGAGGTTGGAAAAGACCTCTGGAGGTCACCTTGTCCATGTGTTAGCTATATTGTAGGACCTACCTTAGGAACACTTGGAAAAAGGGCCACATTTTTTTAGGTGGTGGCAACAAATGAGTGACATTGGACATTTTTCATGGAAGTTTGAAAAAGGGTGAGTAGCTATGTCTGGGTGAAGAGTTAGGTAAGGTAACTACAGAGACTTTAAAATTTCCACAGCAGGTGCTGATAAGAGAATTACCATGTTAGAGCTCATTGTGGCAAATATTCACTGACAATTTAGAATATTTATGCTTGCCTGTGTATTAATGATCATGACTGGGTTAAAATTATTTGACCACAGTACAGCTATTAATCAGCATTATATTTTATCAGGCCTTAAATAGTCATTTTAAAATGTTTAAACTAATTGGCAACATTATCGAGTAGAATGTACATGTAGAGTGAGAGATGCTTTAAAAAAAGCACACGAAGAAACATTTAAGAATTAGTTCTTGGATTCTAAATTAAAAACTGTGATTGAGCAGCTGTGAAAAATGCAATAGATTAAAAGTAAAAAGATGCAGAGGGATAAAGAAATCCTCAAAATAAATGCTTAGAATCTGGGAAGGAAAGAAAAATGTCAGTGACGATAGGTTTTAACTTTAAAAAGGAAGGAGATAGTGGAAGCTGACGGAATCAGTGAAATGTCACCAGTCACAGTGAATGACCAATAAAATTTAAAATGATAACAGAGCTTTCAAAAGAGAACAAATTAGAAACAAAATGTACTCTTTAAGTCACACTCAGGTCCATTACAGGACACTGGCGGTGAACTGTAAATAGTGATGGAAAAAAACCAGAACTCTTAATTGGATTCTTTGTTCCATATTTGAGAAGAAACATTGAAATATTATGTTGACAAATTTGCCATTCACAGGAAAAAATGAGCAACAACATCTGCTATATTTAAACACTTTAAGTCAATAAAGTGTACACTGATTTATGCCAGTCAAGATTATGCATGGGTCTGGGTTACTGTCCCCAGCCAGGATTTATCACCAGTGCATAGCTGGATGGGAATAGCCACCACAATGTGAGAGATCTTCACATCCTTACATCTAATATTATTGGTTAGAATAATGGAATCATAAAATAATTTGAGTTGGAAGACACCTCAGGAGGTCCCTCATGCACCCCTGCTCCAAGCGGGGCCAGCTGTGGGATCAGACCAGGTTGCTCAGGGCTTTGCCCAGGTGGGTCTTGAAACCCCCCAAGGATGGAGCCTGCCCACCCCCCCGGGCAGCCGGTCCCTCTGCCCACCCCCCGGCCTGCCTGCCCTCACGGGGGAGAGGTTTCGCACCCAGCCTGAACCCCTCTCGTTTCAGTTCACGCCTGCTGTACCTTGTTGCCCTGCTGCCCCCTCCCCATCCCCTCCCCGTAGGCACTGGGGTGGCTGTGAGGTGCCCCTGAAGCCATCTCTGCCCCAGGCTGGACAAGCCCCACTGCCCCAGCCGCTGCTCACAGGGACACCCTCCAGCCCTGAGCATCATGGGGGTGAACTCACCCCAGGTCGTCAGCATCTTTCTGCGCTGAGAAGCAGCAAACTGGCCACAGTACCCAGATGTGGCCTAACAATGAATGGCTGGGCAGAAGGGACAACCCCTGCCTCAACCTCCTCACTGGGCTTCTGCTGATGCAGCCCCAGATGCTGCTGGCCATCTCTGCTGCCAGGGCTCGCTGCTGGCTCCTGCCCAGCTGGCTGCCCCAGAGCCCCTTCCCCAGAGCTGCTTCGCAGGGAGTCTGTTCCCAGCCTGTGTCACTGCAAGACACTCTTCCTATCTAGGTGCAGCACTTTGCATTTGTTTTCCTGAATTTCTAGAGGTTCCTGTTGGCCCACTGCTCCAGCCTGCCTAGGATCCTCTGAATGACAGCCCTTCCACGGAGAGTATTTGCCGGCCACTCCCAGTTTGGATTATCTGCAAATCTGATGAGAGTGTGCTCCATGACCTCCTCTAGGTCACTGATAAAACAACATTGAGCAGCACAAGTCCCAAGACAGACCCTGTGGTACCTACCCTGTGGCATGCTCCAGGCAGAAAACGATCCTCTGACCATGACCCTCTGAGCTTGACTATCTGTTTTCTTAACCAGTCTAGTTGTCCACCCATCCAGGCTCTAGCATTGTGGGAGACAGTGTCAAATGTGCATTTGCCCACATGGATATGTTTTTGATATCGTTTCAGACATTCTCTCAGGTCATACTCCCCTCCTAGACAAGTTGGCTTCTGAACAGAAGGCTTCTGGTTCACAGTTTGGGTCTAAGATACTTCATCTGCACCAGAACCTCAGACTTCCTTGGGCTGTGGCCTCAACTACCTGTGGGTCACTAAGAGCAATTAGGGACTGACTTTTAGGTACTTCATGCTGCAATGGTAGTGCTTATACAACGTAATCAGCAAAGGCATGCTCTGACCACAGGATTTTTTTCTCATTTTCTCAAGGACATGTCTCCCCTCACACACCTATTTCTCCATAGGGTCACAACTGTGGAACTATTTTGTCCAGAATTCAGATACTTGAGCAGAAGTGCAAGTCTTTTCACCCAATATGCCTAACAGCCATTCAAAGGACACAAGCGATTAAAGACAAGGACTCTGGTAGCCGTGTGGCACTAAGACTTGGTAATTATAAATAATTGGTAAAAAGGCTTGGTAAATATAAATAAAAAAGATGATGGATGTTTACCTCAAAGGTACTTGCAGAGTATGCGAGTAGGAGTTGAGCTGAGTGCACTGCCATCTACAGGCTGTCAATACAGCACCTTCCTGGCAATGTTTTGTTATTTTTATTTTTTCCATCGCTGACCCTGGCTTCTGTTCTGTTTTTCTGCATTCCTTTGGGTAATGGACTTCATTGGACTAGATTTATAGTGACAGTGTCCTACAAGTCATGCTGATGGAAAATTCATTATGGTTTAGGATTAGTTGCTAATCTTTGGGATTATTAAAACTATACCACTTGGACATTCTTCTTTTTGTTTTAATTGCCTGTGTTATGAACAAAGGGCACAGCCAGTCTAGCATCTGGTGTATGTGTGTAATTTCTTGTGAGCATTGACAGACAAATAAATATGAGCTATTTTCAAAGTGACCTTCTCCTTCCATCTGTATTAGAATGTTCTGACAAAATTCATAATTGACTGAAGTCTTTTTATAGCAGCAATGAACATAATGACCAGGGACAGAGTTTCCAAGCTGCCCCATCTCTGCTCAGTTTCCTGTCACAGCCATGGCTCCAGTTGGGCTACATACGATCAGGGTAGCGCCTGTACTCTGGCAGAGTGCAAAGGCTCAGCAGCCTCCACTGTGGGGATTTGACTTCACAGTGGATAGCATTTCTAACTGGAAATAACGATGCTTTGGAAGTGTCTAGTAAACCCCAGCTGGCCATATGTCCTATTGTTCACAGAATGAAATGGAGATTAAGTCATCAGCGGTAATCTACAGACAATTTGTTCCTAAATTCTAGAAAAATCCTGTTTGTCCTCTCTATAATACATTATTAAATTATATTGATTTTCAGTACAGTTTACGGTTCTCGGTTCAGCCTATGGTAAGAAAAAACCTCATGGATGCATGACAAAGACTTAAACTACAGTGTGAATGTCCTGGCAACGGCACCAATCCTAACGGTTTCTTGCTACTTGACTATAATACAACCCCCTCCGCTGCCCCCGCCGAGTTCCTGTGGGCAGTGAAATAGCTTCTTGCCTTCCAGTTCCTGAAAGACTGAGCGGTGTAGCAGGAACCTCAGCAATCCGCCATAAAGAAAGAAAACATAGGACAGCTAGCAGTTTGCAATTCTAACCTCTTTTAGCTTGTTACCCAAAGTGTCTTCACATTCCTCCGAAAGATTCTAAGGACTACGATCCCATCTAACAGGGTACTAGTGTGGAAAGAAAATTTTGACTCATTAAAAAAAAAAGTTTGTTTGTTTGTTTTTTTTTTAAAAGCGCCCTTCTTTGGCAATATGCCAGCCTGAGACACATAACTGAGTGCAGTCACTTGTGAAATAATTAATGCTCGCAGTGGCTTGGTCGATGTGATAGTTTGAATGACAAATGTCACTGCGTTCCTAATGTACTCTTAGTGACCCCCACACAGACACATATCAAATAACGTGTAAAATTAGGCACTTCACCAGCATTCAGCTACCTAGGCACAGAAGAAGAAAGTGGAGCAGAAAAAGTGCCTTTAAAGTCAGCTATGATTTTGGATTAGTACTGCGGCATGAATGGTTACACAAAGGTAGGACTATCGTATGGTCTCTTAACGTGCTTCAGCATTTCAGAAGGAATATTTTTATACAGCTGTAAAGTGCTGGCAGTGATTGGTAGTAGCTGTGGACGCAATGACAGCAGGGCGTGTGGACATGGCCTCAGAGCAGGCACTGAGTGTGTGAAGAAGTCCGGCTCTAGCTCTACTCCCAGCCCATGGCTCATGGGCATCTTTGCCTCAGCTCTTCCACCTGGGAAACGGGGATGATCAATCACATTGCAAAGGCCAGGAGCAAATGGCATTATGTAAGGTTGAAAGCTTGGCATTGATGACACTTTTGTGTTTATAGTGCACTTTGATGTGGCCACGGAGAAAGCAGCAGGTAAGGAGGCAAGCCAGGTGCTTTCTCAGGACACCCAGATGGCAGTATGTACCGTGTCAATGATGGCAAGAGAACATATATTTCCTGCTTCACAGGAAAATCATTCATCCAAGCAGTTTTTGCTCCGTGGTGTTTAACAGAAGTCCATTTTCTGTACAATGTAAGAAAACTGCTTTTGTTACTGGTTATTACAATTAGTTATTCAGAGAACATATCCCAGAAAGTTCTCTCACATTTCCTACATTTCTTATACTTCAAAAGACTTCTGGCAATTCATGTCCACAAAGTAGTAGGTAGCAAGCCAGAAGAAGATCTATAAAACTGAAAGATTAGAAGTAGCTCTTAGAAAGCAAATCCATGTTCCCATGCATGAAAAAAATGGCAAATTTTTCGCAGAGAAACCCTTGATGATAAGCAAAAGGTAAGAAGCTCCTTAATTGTGCCAGGGAAGTGAATATTAAAAGAGACACTCCAAGCTAGGCTATATTTTTTTAAAGTAAAGGCTTTTGTTATTTGTTCTCACTATTTAAACCTTTTCCAAGCAGACTAAGAGGACAGAAAATTAATCCAATCAGAAGTTTATAGTTTGCCCTTAGAAAAGGGGCAGACTTTGTGTGTATATAGTAGAGGAACATGAGAACAGAAAGCCTTACTCAGCACCACAATTCCTGCCTCTTTGTAATAAAGCAAGGTATGTTGGCATCTTTTTGTGGAGCATTTTACTTGCTCTTGTGCTTCCACCCAGCTGCTCTTGTTACCTTGTCAAAAGAGGATTTATTTTGTTGCAGAAAATATTCATGGTCCTATTGTTCCCAGAATTAAATTCTAAGCAGGGCTAGATGAGGATGTGCCCCCTAATACTGACACTCAGGTGATACACCACTCTGAAACAAAACAGAGGGGTAGATACGACGTGGTGGTGTGGTGCTTGTCTCTGAATATTCTGTAGGGGTAAAGGACAGGGAGAGACAGATGCTTGGGCTAGCCATAGGACATGCTGAAAAGAACTAGACTTTGTTGGGATTTTTAACCGTTACATTGATAACAGAGAGCAAAGGTTAGAATAGATGGTGGCTGTAAAGGAACAGGTCTCTTCAGTTTGATTTGCTTTCATCAGGAAAACACACTGTACAACAGCCACAACTTTCAACAATGGACTGGCTGGAGATGAGTCACTAAAATGAATAATCCTTTTTAATCTCTATGAAAAACATCCTGTTAGTGTTGCCATATTCTAGGAATTGTTATAGCAGGAGCAGCAAAAGGATTAAGCGCTTAAACCTGTCCCACCAGTACAAGTTTACTGCAGCAGAATCTCTCTGTTGCTAATGAGTCTCCACTTCTCCTTACAAAAACCAGAGAATATTCCTATTCTGTGTTTCTTTTTTCTGTAAAAAGCCCTCCAGGACCCACCAATAATATGGCTATTTTAAAAAATTAAAATCTAGTTCAACTCACAGCACACGCTGAGGATGAAGTAAAAGTAAGGATCAGAAGTTCACCAAGATCACACGGGAGCCTGCTCTCGGTGCCTTTCACTCAGAGCATTACACCTCTGCCAACAAATCCTCTGGAGAGTAAGAATCCTGTAGACTCAACACTGTCCTTTCTGTGCTTTGCAGCGCAGTGCTGTGCCTCTTTCAAAAAGTGAATGATTCTGGGAAGTGATTAAAATATGCAGGATATTCTTTGCAGCATAAGGCTGAAGCCTGTGCTTTCAATACCAAATGCAAAAATGCTGTCAGCTATAAAGCATGAAAAAGCTATCCAGCTACCTGACAGGAATGATTAGTCTCGTGAGCTATGAAAATTGCTAGAGGAGGCAGATGACTGCTTTGTTTTCCCCACAATACTTAAAATGGCAAGAGCTTGCTAAAATATTTAGTGTTAATAAAAACTGATGACAAGCTCTTTCTTACTGGTCTCTTTTCCAGAAGCAAGAGTTCAACAAGATTGCCTTCTTTCACTGGCTCTGTCACATTAAGGTATCCAAAAGATGTTGAAGGTGATACAATACAGAACCCCCAGAGACATCCTCAATTAATCTCAGATAAATTGATGTCATTTTGTCATCAACAGGTACGTTTTGGACCATTCTTTTTAAATAAATCACAAGGGATTTTTCAGGATGCTCAAGCCTCACCAGCAGCTCTGCTCCCATGGACTAACTTTGACTTGAGCAGAAGCAGAGCGGGATGACACCAGCTGTGTTTGCATGGTGGGGCAGGTGGTGTGCTTGTAGGCCGTGCACCAGCCCCAGAGCAGATTTACCCCACAACGTACCCGCCAGTCCTAACTCACTGACTGCCCACATCGTGAACCTGCTGGAACTCACCGCCAGCTTGTCCATCCTTTCCTGTGCCTCTGGGCTTCTTCCCAAGAGCAAGCGTGGTGGAGAAGGACTACTCTGCACCTGTATCTCCCTTCAAGGTGGAGCTGAGGCAGAGCTACAATTTGCACCTAGATCTCTCCAGCTCTTGGCACACCTCCTGTCTTCACCGAGTAATTAAAAACTACAGAGGAGGACTTCTTAGCTCTTATACATCAGGTTGACCCTTCTGTCAGCTGATTTTTAATAACATTTTATACGAGTAGTACAGATGATGAGATAATAGTTCTTAGATGTACAATACGTGTAACTTGATTTGATATACATATGTATCTTATATTTATTTTATATATGTATGTGTGTGTATGTGTATAAATAAATAAATAAATAAATAAATAAAAATAAAAATAATAATCCCACCAGAAAATTGAAGGGTAATAACTGATAACAGGAAACTGCAGATATGGCCCACAGCTGTGCATTTCTGTCCAGTAAGTGCTAACACAGTTTGGGATGGAAAGCATCCAAGTTCTTCAGTCCTGCCAGCCCAGGCAATCCCATCAAATAACTATGCAATTTTTTTAGGCCTTAACATTTTTTTGCCCCAACATTTTTATTGGAAAAAACAGCTCCAAATCTCTCTTTGACGTTTATAAAGGACTCAACAGGCTGAGGGTTTTTTTATGGTCAATTTGCACCCAGTTTGCCAAGTCCTTGCTCTATCAGACAGGAAGAGCGTTTAGCCCCCTCATTGAAACCATGTGAAGGAAATTTAGGCTTCTGATCTCAGAAAAAGTACAGCTAGGATGGATCAAGGACAACACTTTTAAGAGTTTGTACGTCAGGATATCTGGTCATCCAGAACACCCTCTCCTAGCCATTATTTCTCCTTCTATACTGACTCTTCCTGGAGCCTAAAGAAAAAAAAAAACAATTAAGTGATATGCTGCCTTTCCTGAAAAAAATGTCTTGCCTTTTTTCATCTATCATTAGTTGGCTTTGGAGGCTCTACTTTGAATACCATACATTAGTGATCTTCTTCAGGAAAGCGACTGAGAAGTCACAAGGCAACTGTCAGTTGCCTCCTCTCATGTTATTTGACATCTCATGTACAATACCCACGTATCTGATGCAGCTGCCACCTGAAAACTACTGCAACTGTTTGCTTTCTATATAAGATTGTATAAAGTAAAAAGTCTAACAAATGCAATGGAATATTCAAACCCTAAACAAGTGTTTCTTCTTTTCATCACTGTTCAGGAGTGTCTGACACTTTGGGGCAGACCATGATCCAGCAAGGACAGGCCTGGTCCAGGAGTTAAGGAGTAACTTATTTTCTCACTAATTACATGTAATTACGTTTCCACTTTTTCTGCTTGTAAAATGGGAGCCATGGCATTTATCTGCAATGTTAAAAAACGTAGAAATATATGAATCAAAAATCTTGTACATCACTTTACTGCAAGTAATGGTTGAAGACAGTTAATCCTATATTCTTCGGGGTTTAATTTATAACTGCATACATAAACATAACCCTTCTTTTGAATTTGTGGCTGTTCAGATGTTAGCATTCAATGTACTTTTGTTATAGGAAGCAGAAAAAATTTGGCTGTCACAAGTCTATGCAACTATATAAAATTAGATTCACTCCATAAGAATGACAAGAATGTCCTTTGCTGAACCTTAGTGCCTCACGGAAGAGCTGGCTGCATGTGAAAGGAGGTAGATGATCTTACATGTCCCCTCTCCTAGTACTTGCTGCCACATGATGAGTTAATATTTGATTAGACAGTGCTGTATCTATGACACCTGTTCACCAGGGAGACTAGGCCAACAACTGATGTAATCTACCTTATTATATACTTAATGATAGAGGAGAAGTGCTGTCTTTTCAGCTTCCCACGTCTGCTTTTCATTTCCTCTCCTACACATTCCTGAGGGGTCATGTTCAGTGCCTTGCAAGAGCAAACAAACAACTAAGGGTTGTTGGTTTTTTTTTTTTTTTTCTTTCTCTCTGTGCTTCTCTGCAATTTGCCTGAAAAAGAAGATAAAAGGTTTAAAAATTTCCACTGCACAGCGTGTTTCTGGAAAGAAATCTACTTCTTGTTATTAGTTATTAATATACATGTGTTGGCTAGATTTCTCTGACTACAATAGGTCAGGACAAAACATACCAAAAGCATGTGTTGCTGCTAAAGCTACAAAGAAGAGCTCATATTTTTGATAGTGGTGAACCAAGCGCTTCCAGATCCTGTTCACAAATGCCTTCTCAGACAATCTCAGGCTTTGACCAGTAGTACCTACTCATTTTTTTTTAGATCAGATCTCTGAAAAATCAAGCAGGTCTAAGTGAAACCTTGCAGGGGCTCCAAAGCACCTAATCTGAGCAGAATCCCAATTATTCTCCCCGCAGTTACTCATACCTGTGATCCCCAGGTCACAGCGCCTTCTGTTAGAAAAGCTGTTGCACCACTAGCAGTTGCAGTAATCTCCAGAATCTGGATATGATTTGTATTTCAAATGTATAAGGTTGTGTTCAGGACAGTCTATTCAGCTAGTTTAATTTGCCCTTCATAGCTCTTTTAGCTTTCCAGTTAAGAAACCCCCATCTTTATAGGGAATCCCTCAAATTCCCTCATGACTGTAGACGATTATAGCATTTCAGATACTGACTTTCTTACTCTGAGTAACTGTCGTTACAATGTTAATACATAATCTAGAGAATGTTCTCAAGTTTCCATTTCAGATTTTTCCTTCCCATTTTAAAGAGGTCACCATCTTTCCCTGAAGTACGATTTGCCATTGAACAGAGGAAGAGGAGAGCTGCAGTGTATTCTTGTTGGAACACCAGCACTTCTTTTCTTTTCTATGTGTTTTTTATTGGGAAAGGGAGGGCAGAGAATAAGGCAGTGTGTATCTTTTGCTGCCCTGGGCTAGGTCCTTTCCTTAGTTCGGGGACAATGCTAAAAGGCCTGGATGGCATTGGCTCCGAACAGAGGTGCTTGGCAGTTCCCAATTGCTGATCAAGGGTGGTCAAAAAATCTGTGAAAAAGCTGCAGTCAGTCTACATGGAGATGAGAGCAGTCATTTTGTTTGTAGATATGCCTGTTGAGCTGCCAAGAGTCTTCGTTCAGTTCTGTCTGGTACTCACCTTCTTACCTGTCAGAGTTCCCGCAGATGCTGCAACACATCCATGCCAGGACAGTAGGAGGTAGATCTCAATATAACTGTAAAATGATACTTACTGAATCTCCCCTGGGAGCCAGCGTCTGAGCATCACAGCTAGTGTGGGGATTCCCAGATACATTTTTGAAAGTGGCACACAGAAACAATCCTTGACACGGCATTCATGTGATTGCATTCAAGTCCCTGTGATTTTGTTGCCACTTTGATCACATCTCATAAACAGGTTCATGTCCAAAATTAGGCTGGAAAAAATGCCGCTGTAATTATTTAGAGGAAATAGGAAGAGGGGAACATCTACTACTGCCAGCTATTATGTCCACAAAGATAACAAAAGCTTTGGCAGAAGATAGCACTGGGCATGTGCTAGCACTCTCCACTTTGAACCTCTTCCAGCAACCGATGGTGAAAAATAACCACTTTGGTGCAAGCCTGACAGGTACATTCCAGAGAAAGCATACGGTGAGTTACACCAGTCTAAAAGCTGTGCACTGAGAATAATAAAAAGGTTTGATCAATGCTCTTTAAACTGTTTTACAAGGACTTTCTTCCCTAGCCAGGTCATTTTACATGCTTATTTACTACAGTGTACATCATACTTCATGGAGCTGAGATGACAAATGAAGCCTGCCACAATTCCGCATGAAATGTAACATGTTTTCTCAGGCAAGACAGGAGTTGACAGAGCATCAAATGATCATGTTCCATCTATAACTTTCACTCTGTCAAATCTTCTGTCCTCTGCATGCCAATTATAATAAATATAGCTGACTGCATATAGCCAGAGGAAAATGAAGGCAGCTCTCTAACATATGTAAGATTCAGACATTTGTAAATCTTTTGATTGTTTACATAAAAGCAACGCTCTATTCTCTTTGGTTTAAAGAAAATAAGAAGCTGGAAAGGAATATATCTTTACAAATCAGCATCGAAATGTAAGTAAGAATATTCAGCTCAGAGTAACGTCCTCTTCCAGTGGGAGCTGGAGACAGACGTTTGCGTCAGTAAGCCTGGCTGGGTGAACTCCCTTTGCCATAGGAAGCATTTCTGAGCTCATGAGAAGCAGTAGTGGTTTATCCTCCCACAGGTATTAACACCTCAAGCAACACAAGCAGCATATTGTTTACTGGTGAGATATAACCAAAAACTACACACCTCCCTCCTTGCACTTTTTGGAAGGACTTTCTTCCGACACTGAAGGAACAGAATGGTTTAAAAAATTTTACTTTCAGGAAGTTATTTTTTGAAGTTGTTCTGATTGTTAGTGCGTCTTCCATAAAGAACATGCGGAGCTTTTTGCTCAGCTGTTAGTGCTGTAAGTTAGTTTGCGTATTATTTTTTATTTCTAATTATGCTGTACGGACCCCTCAATACCAAGTTCATATTAAATAAACTGTACTGTAACTAAGTGAATGGGTGGAATGATTTCCTTTCAGAGGCCACATGGAAGCATTCAGCCTCCCTGTTTTCAGACTGATGTAAAACTGAAAATAGAGGCTGAATGCTTCCATGTGGCCACCGGATATGTCTTTCCTTTACAACAATTAATTAATATCCAGACCATCACTGGTCTCAGCATTAGCCTGACCCTGATGTATACATTCAAGGATCCACATTGGTGCTTCATGTTCTCGCTGTGTTATCTAATTCAGGACGTGAAGTTTGTAAGAAAGATTATTTCTGCATGAAGAGGTAGAAATGCGATGGACAACACATCACGGCCGCTACGTCAGTGGCAGAGAGTGGGGAAGCTCCACTGCAGCCGCAGGAAGAATGCTGCTGGGCTCCTTCCGAAGGTCCGCGAGCAGGTGTGGCCAACACTGCTGCTACAGCAGGGGATGGAAATACCAAGACACTTGTGATTTCAAATTGTCAGCAGTTTTTCTTTGCGTCATATTTTCTGGCTTGGGTTTAGTGGGTGCTCCGGGGCCCATGTGCCTGACCCTGTGTTTTACATGTTTATGTTCCGCCTTCTGTAGTTAGTGCAGATTACTAAAGATTTGTAAAACAGGAAAGTTAGGAAAGGAATTCTCAAAAAGTCACGCAGCATTATGATTTCAATTATAAAAAGGTATGGTTTTAATACAATCACTTTTCTGGGAGTCTAGTATGGGGATATTGTTCTCAGGAGTCCTGTTTCATAGAAAAAAAAAGTGTATTTCATCAAGGAATTTACCACTGTGAAAAGGGTAAAAGATAGAATTACAAACTCCATGTCCATCTATCAGAAAAGACGCGCAGGCTAAGAGATCATTCGTTTCGAGATACAGACTGGATTATTTCATTACAGTCTATTTTTATCTAGGTATAGAATTTTATTTTATTTTATTTTTAACTGAAGATTGCTGCGTTCCTATTTCAGAAGGAAAACTGCTGGTGACTAGAACACGTCGGAATAGAGACAGAAACCTGGGAAAAGAGGGAACTGTCGGGCTGCTTTGCATTTTAGCGGGTTAGAGAGCGAGACGTTCGGCGGCCGCGCCGCCCGGCCCGGGCTGACCGTCAGGCGAGCAAGGGCGCCACCTGCTGTCCCAGGCGTGTCCCTGCGGGTCACGGCTCCCGCTGCAAGCGCGGCGCCCAGCCGCGGCCGGGCCAACTAAAGCTGCACCTCTTCGGGAAAGCTTCCTCCCAGATTTAACCTTACGCAAGGCAGTGTTAACAAACGATGCGGTTGCGGTCGGCTGTTCACACAATGAACTGTACTGCAGCCACTACGCTGGCTGTAAAAGGCTGAACACAGGGCACTTGGAGATTTTTGAAAGCCAGATAGTGTTTCACACTGCTTTTCTGCTTTAGTACATGGGCTCTTCCTCGCTCAGGGCATCAAAATCTGGCGTTCACAACGTTTTCAGTAGATCTGATTGGTATTTGATAACCTCCAAAAAGTTTACTCACTGGCTTAAGTAGAAACAGCATCGCTAGCATGACAATGGTTTCAGTCATTTTCTGAGCTGGAGGTTACGGAATAAATAATTACTACTAGATATGTAAGACATCAATATATATTTCAAACAGTTGTTGAAAATTTTCAAAGGACCTTGTTTCCAAAATGCTCCTAGTTGAGAAAACACAGGTTAGTACACACCCAGCTGCAGTGAGCCGTCCCTTCACTGGCAAAAGGAATTGTATTCTTACATACAGATTTGATTTGAACATATATGAAGGACTTTACAAATTCAACTGTCTGGCACTTCTGACAGGCTCGAACCAAGCAAATTAAATCCCTAGCTGACCAGGAAATAAGCTGTAGAGTGCAACTAAAAAGTCTGAGCAGCAGCTTGGATCCTCTGAGTTAGAGAAGGCTGAATTAAATCTGCTTAGTTCTTCATAGATGCGACAAGGAATCACCCTATAGTCTCCTCCTCCTCTTCTGAATAACAAGCAGCACTTCGGAAAACCCTGCATCAGGCTGATTAGACATAACCAGACTCTTGTATTTTATAGGCTGGTAAGCGTCTTCTCTAAGGACTGGTCATTTATAAATAAAATTATCATCTGTAAAAACTTCCATCAGACAGAATTGGCGCCAAAGGAAATGGCCAATTTCTGTACAGGGGCCCTCAGCCATCTGGCCAGCCAATGTCCTCAATGGTTTTAAGTGAAAGTCAGCAGCGACAGCAGCCACTTCTTTACAAATTTTGGAAAACCACATGCAACATCAACAAATTACGTGCTTTTCCTAAGGAAAAAGATATCACAGCCCATTTCTTCTTCAGACAACCAGAGCCAAGATGCACCTTGCCCATTTACAAGCAAATTTACAAGACATATTTTATTTTTTATCCTGTGTAATTCAGTTCTGATTTGTGCATGAAAAATTCAAGGGAAGAGTGAAAAATACATGTAACTTGATCGCTTCCCATGAGCTAAGATGAAGTTAGCAGACTTTTGTAACATGTTCAAATCAAACATACTTCAGGAATGGGCACATAATCCATGTGTTTTTTCTATCAGTAACAGTTCTTACAAAATAACGATAGAGGTGTAAATCGGGTGTCCTGTTTTCCCCTTCTGAAGATGCTTTGTACATCTGAAAGATGTGCAAAACAAAAATAATCTAGGATTGCATCAAGCTTGTGCATTTATTGGTAGCTCATTAAAAATTAATTCATTGCTGTAAAGGAATGCTAATAACAAATTAGTAAAAACTTCTTCTTTTCTTCTGGTTTTTTTTTACACAAATAGTTTTATTACAAACTTGAATTCTTAAGAAATACACATGTAAGAAATTACACAAAGGCCTTGGCATTTGTAAAAATCTTTTGGTATTTCCATGGTAATAGTCTATAAAACACTTTTGGACACAGATGTGCTCAAACAATGGTATTATTGCACAGAAATTCTTTAGAAATATTTCTGAGGCCACTTTGAAGAATCTTTTTGGCACAATATTAACAAAATTAAGGCTTTATACTTTTCAAAATCAAGTCATTCAGTGTGTGAGTAGCATTTAAAACCCTGAAAAATATTAAATACAGAATAAAGACTACAAGCTCAAAGCGGGATTTACTATAATAAACACAAATAGCTATTAACCCGGGTTCAGTCTCTGCAACTTCAGTATTGAAATGGCCTATGTAAAATGAACATTTCACATCATCTTTTGGCATTTAACATCTAATTCATGACACTGAAAAGAAGAAAACTTTTGTAAGCTTCTTTTTGAAATTATAAACTCAGAGCTTGATTTGCCTAATGGTTGATACCTATATAAATTACTAAAATATTTATATATAATTTTTCCTTGACCATCGCTGGATCATTCTTTATTCCACAGGAAAGTTTGTCCTACTGCATAAAGAAGCTGCATAGTACCAACATAGCAGAAACACTTACTTGCCTATTTGGGAAACCAGTTTGGCAATCTCTTCCAGATGTAGACCCATTAAAACCAGTAACGCTGAAGACTACAAACAGAAGCAAAGGTTTGCAGAATGGCACTCTATGTTGTGAAAAGATGGTTACGTGTTGCTTAACCACAGTCTGTAATCCCAA
Source organism: Falco cherrug (assembly GCF_023634085.1). NCBI lineage: Eukaryota > Metazoa > Chordata > Aves > Falconiformes > Falconidae > Falco > Falco cherrug. The sequence goes on from NC_073698.1 coordinate 63,307,133, forward strand.
AACTCTTTTTTACATTAGTATTGCTTTGTACAGGAACAATAAGTACATACCCAAGAGTCTGGGATTTCGAGACACCTAGATAACGGTAACAACAAACTTATCTGGGGAAGAAAAATGAATCAAAATATATAATACAAGAATGAGAAAGGGGGGTCAAACAGTATAAGGCAGAACTGCATACCTCCTAGCACCTTTGCATTTTTTCTGGATAAATGCTGACTTTTTATTCTATCAGTGCATTGCATTTATATAAAAAATACATATATTTTGATCAAAAGTGCCATTTGGCATGTCAACATTTGAAGCTTATCTTTGTTGTCTCTTTTCTTCTTCAGCAAGGACAGGGCCAGTAAAGCAGTGTGTGTTAGTTATGCAAGTTCCTAAAAGGCACTTTACTGTTTTCATATTGGACAACAATGAGGTACATATGATATATGTCTAGGCTTCATTGCTGTTAAACGAATAGCACCATATTGTGTGAAATTAGTTGAAATTCAAAAGTCATTATGTTTTTCTCATACAGACTTGACAACGGCTAACATTGGAGCGCAGATCCCCTGCTTTCAAAGTTGAGGGAGTCGGTTTCCTATTAAAAAAAAAAAATAAATGAAAAGACCCATGAACAACTGTTGATACAGTCAGTCCGTTTTCAGGTTTATAATTGACAACGCAAACTTTGCATGCAGCCAAGTGCCTCTTCAAGCTGTGCTGAATCAAGAAGGTGTCTCTTAAGTTCTCCAATGTATAGTCACTTTCAAGTTTGGTCACAAGCTATCACAATCACAAAACCAGTTAGTTTTAAACACTGTCCACTTCCAGTTACTTCAGAATTTAGTTCTGTCACAAGGCCGAACATTTTCCTAACTGGAAGATGCTACCTGTTTAATCAGCAGTTTGAAAACATGCTGGAATTTGGGCAGTAACAAAAATATTAAGAAACTGAAGACATTTCACTGTTCATGGGTTTCTGCTAACTCTTGTGACTTTACAGAAAAAATGGAAAGCTAGCAAAGGAAATTACATGATGTCATACAGAAAGACAAACCAAAATCTTTAATCTCTAACCTATCATAAGCAGTTACTCCTAGCAACTGGCAATAAAGCATTTTCAGAAAACAGTGCGCTTACATTTAGCACTTTTCTTTAAAAAGGATTATGAGTTTAGAGGAAACTGAAGAGTATTTGTCAATTGTGATAGTAGGACAGGTCCCTTGATATGGGATTATTTTATTATTTTGAGATACAGTCTGTAGCCAGAAAAGGATATGAAGCTCACAGATTTCTGGGTAGGACTCAATGAATAAAAACAACTGTAGTGGTGACTCCTCTAAATTTTCCTCTGACCAGCTTTCCTCTTTCCTAGGGAGCCAATGCTTAACCCCAGCACTGACAAATGGGCTCTTTAAGCAGTAGCTTTTCTGGTTGATGAGATTATCACAACTCCACTGATAATCAGTGCTGGTGCTCAATTTTTCTACCTACTCAGTTGACAATTCTCTCATAGACAAACAGTCCAAAGTGGTTAAACAATCTGACTGAGACAGGCTAAGGAGCATTCACAGATGTAGAAGACATGAAGAGATGAAGGGTATCAGATGAAGGGTACCAGAAGCAGCAGCATGGACTGTAGTGAAGAAGATGTTTGCCTGCACTCTAGAGGAATGTCTGCTAATCAGGCAAGCTATGCAGACCTGGGAACTGGTCTATATGCTAACAGATCAATAAAATTTGTATGGAGCAGATTAGACTGTGTTGAAAAATACTTATGTGCAGGAGACCAGAAAAAAGCCTACTACCACTTAATTCCTCAAATTAGAACATCGGCAGGACTGAAGAAATGTCTAAGGCCTCTGCCTTCAACTGCATTTTATTCCGACATTACTTCCTCTTACATTAGGAAAAGGTAAATAATTGTTCAGCTCACTTAGTTCAACACCTGCACTAATTTCCAGTGGTTCTATTATGTGTTAACACCCACTAGAGGGGAATGTAATATTCTAACTTAATTTCAGCCAGTATGTCAGCCTATCCCAGTTACCACTCGGTGAATACAAACATAATGGAAATGCAAACACCGTTAGATTATTCTGAAAAGCAAAATGCTAGGTACAAATGACACATTGTAAACACTAATGGAAGATACATTCATTAATTCCCCCAAAAGCTATTATGATTTTTTTCTTTTTGTTACAAAAATCATTACCTGCGTATACTAACCAGGCTGGGGCACAGCCAATACTTGAACCATGTATTACCTTCAAACAATACTTCTCTTATTCAGTGACAACCCTTGACTAAGTCTCAAATACCGATAAATAAATCAAGGACTTACTTGAACATCTCGTTCCTCTCTATAGTGGCAAGCCAGAAGCTGTAAGCATTTGCATAATAATTGCAGGTGCCCCGGCCATGGCATTCAATGAAGGGAGCGCTTCGAAACTCCTCTAGGCAGGAACCAGGAGACGCCAGGGCTTGGCCAGAGCCCTCCGCACCAGCACTGGTGTGCTAGAAAAATGCAAAAGTATCAGTCAGAGAGGGATTCTTTACCTCTTCTGCTACAACACCTATTAACTCTCTTGCACAGGTATTTCTTCACATGCCTCTCCTTGTTCTCTGTTGCGTCTGTCTGCTGTTTTGTCCCTCAGCTCAAGGAAGAGCAAGAAGGTAGAGCTGAAGGGCTTGAGGTGGCACTGGGTTCTCTTGCTTAACTGCAGCACAATTCACCAGCAACATCAACTTCAGAGGCAGCTTTATGTACAGAAATCCTTCAGGACTGACAGTAGAACCCAAGAACTCCATATAGCACTCTATGCTAGCAACAGACCAGGGCCAGCTCTCCAACCCAGAAGACATACAGACGGGTAGGGTTTATACTGAATAGCTTAACACAGTTCCTGCCCCACATCACAGTGGCCTCTCTCCCACTGCGGAGTGCTAACAGCTTTGGATCCATGCTGTTTCTCAGATCATGTCCAGACCTTGCCTGGGAGAGTGTCTGTTGATATAGGTGGTGAGCATGACAAGAAGCATGCTAACAACTGAACAATATGGAAGACTACAGAGTGGCTCTTCCAAGCCACTCCTTGGCCCTATTTGCTTTGCTAGTATAGATACAGCTGAAAAAACTGGATAAAAGGACAAAAATGCCATTTGAAAACTGAAGGCTTATTCATCAAAAAATGGGAAGTGGATAGGCACTGATATGCTACAACTCTAAGAAGCTACTGCAAGGCTGCAACATAGATGTACAAAGACAATGGAAAATTATGCTTGCTTCCTCATTTATTCAGCCCTCGGATCCTGTGCTGGAGCTGCAAACAAGAAAGCAAGCTGTGTGCATTTCCCCAAAAGTGAACACCTAATTGCTATATTGCATTATTCTCATTTAGCAATTAGCCAGAATCTTAAGTCACCAGAAAGGGTAGAGGTCTAATGCCCTTCTAAGACCTGAAGCGACCTAGTCAGATATTAACTTTCCCAGAGCAGGAGTGCAGATCAGACACTCGAAAGAAGTGGTTTTGTCAGCTCAGAATATGCCCCAGTACACTTACCATGACAAAGGAGTAACCAATCCAAAGTGAACTCCAGCCTTCAGGACACGGTGGTATTTGAATTGTTTGACTGTGAACAGCTATTACCATAGCAGGAGCTTCACACACAGAGCATCTAGAAATACCAAGACACAAATGAGCTACACACACTTGAGGATTAGTATTTCCTTTTTCAGAAGTTATTTTAAGGAATCTTGAATCAGAAAATGTCACTTTCAAAACCAAAGGGAAATCAAAACATTTCATTTAGAAAAACAAACAACTGGTTCTTTTCTTTTTTCTTTTTTTTTTTTTTTTTCCTTCTCATTTGCTTAGGGACAGCTTGACTATTAAGTCTTATTCCTATTAGCTTTTCTATGAGCAAAGAACAAGAGATATCTTATTTGAATTCAAATATATTTGTCTTTTCCTAGTCCCATTTGTACTGTAGTTTCTAAAAGTGCTCAATGTCATGAACATGAAAGGCAAATAGCCAAACATTGTAACTCAGCAAGTATCACTTAAAAGTGGTCTGCTGTGACGAGAGACAAGTAACAGCAATTCATCATCCTAAACATAGCCCTGAGTGACTTCCAGAGAGAAAGCCATCTCTCTGGAAAATGTCTTACAAAGGTAATCACTGCTAATCTAATCTAATGCAGACTCTGCCTCATGCATTTTCCTTAAAAGTGGCTTTTATTTACATTTGTGGTCTTCATCTCCAGTAAGAGATTTCTCGCGAAATAACTTCAACAATGGACTTGAAAGCTACTCTTCAGAAAGCTATGCAGCACCAGTTCTTTTACTTTAGATAAATCCATTGTGTCTCAGAACTGCTAGGTTACCGAATAATCCAATGACCTATCGTGCCTTCACAGGAGAATCATAAAAAAATGTTAAGTTGGGCTGGAAATTTTAATACGGGAGCTGGTAATAAGGAATTTGATAGATATAATCCATTTTTCCTTGTAAAACTCCTAAATTGGCTACTGCAGTTAGCAATGATGAAAAAGACTCGAAACAGATACTTAGAACTAAACAGTCTGATTCTTGTTATCAGAGCGGTGAAAAGAATCAAGTGCAAAATGGATTAAGGTGGATTCTGGAAAATGCACAGAAGCAAAGGAGTTCAGAATGAAAGCCTTCTATTTCTGACTTGTGAGGACTGCTGTCATACCTACTGCCTTCATCTTTAGTGCAGAAGCAAGACAGTTATTTTAAGAAACACATCAATGAAAGAGTAAGTTAAAAGAAGAATGTAAAGCTGTCTCTATTCTTGGAGCTCTGCTTTGCTTCAAGAGATTTCTGGTATTTCAGTGGAAGGCCTTACATGAAAAGAAATCCCATGACCCAAGGCAGCAAGTGACACTTCTACACCTTTTCAACTTTTGGACAGGGAAAACACTTGGTTTAAAAGCCTTGACTGATAAAATAAATTGAAAGAATAGTCTTCTCGGATCCTTTGCTGGTTTAAAAAATGTGTATTACAATTATCTCACTCTCTTCTACGGCTAAAAGGAGAAAAACCCATGCACACATACACACATATATGTGTGTGTATATACATATATATATATACACCCATATACATTTTTATGGTGCAAAAGCTCATCTATATGCATAAGATAAAGCAAAATGTTGGTGGGTACCTCCCTGAGCAAGAGTTTCAAAAGTGCTTGTTAAAGGTTATTTTGGGTGCTTGATCAGCTATGGCATAAGAGGAATATGAATTTCAGAGGTTGGTCATTTGAATTTTTCTGAAAGTCAAGCCCCTTCCACTCACATCTAATGAACAATCAAAAACGTCACATAAAAACTATAGCCTCTCTTGAGAATCTTGCCCTCAATCTGCCCACTCATTTTCAAGGCATATAAATTTCTATGGCACTAAACAAAAAATACAGCAGAGAGTACAACTGCAGACACAAGATGGATTCTGTTATGCGGAATAAATACTGAACGTTTTGCAGCAATGCCAAATAGCTTTTTGAACATACCAAGATGTCAAGACTACAACCCACTGATGATTTGAATTGTCCTTTCTCTCAGAGGGTATATACAAACCTGAGAAAATAATAACAGCAATCTTCACTCCTATTTACTTTACATGGCAGGAAGGGTGATCAGCAAGAGCCGATACTGATCAGAAGCAGTGATAGGAATCATAGTAATGCCTATATCTAATCATTATCATCTAAATTATAAGTTTAAGATTCCCTCACCAGTGATGCTGTTCACCACACTCTTGTTCATACCTCTGCCTTCAGCACTGGGCGTATTATGACAGGTTAGTTTTTGTTAATGGCCTTAAAATCTAAAATGGACCAAAAGTTCAATATGTTGAATTGATGGCAGAACAGTCATGTTTGACACAAGTGCCACACTTTATGCTAGCTGAGAATCTAGAATTATTAAAAAATAGATGACTGATTTTGCAACCATTTCCTTTAATTCAGACAATAATGGCTGTATTCAAGTAGTATGACCAAAACAATGGAAGAAACCTAGCAATCTACTGTATGATAATGCAACCATTTTCAAGCACAAAGAAACCAAGCCCTAAAGAGCTCCTAGCTATGGCTAGTCAAAAACGGAAGTGTTTTAGATAAGAATTGTGAATAAATTCAAAACTTTTTCTCCTTCAAAGTACATTATAGCTTTTGCAAAACATAATTTCAAAGTAGCTCTTTTCATTTCAATTAGACTCAAAATAGACTACTCATTTGTTTGGGTTTCCCCCAGATGGATTTATTTTTTATCAAAGTCTAAACTGAACCATTTCATCAAAGGATCTCAAACTTTAAATTTTTAAATTTAAAGGCAGGAAATAAAAATATACAGATTAAAAGCCTTCTTAAAAAAAAAAAAAAAGAAAAAAGCACCATATGCACTTTTCACAGGCTTCTTCATTTTACAAACACAGCAAAATTGAAACCGTACCTGCTGATGAATGGTCTAATATTATCACCAGTGATCGGAGCCATACTCATCGGCATGGGTTCAGGAGTGGACAGCCAGTAGGAATAGTCATTCCTCGATGCAAAGTTACATACGTTGTTGATATTGCAGAATAAGAAAGGCATGGTACTAAATTTACGAAGACAGCTTCCTGCTGTGCCTGAAATGTTAAGTGAAAGGTTATTTGTTAACCCATTTTTATTAAACCATTGCCAACCTCCAAACAAATATTTCCAGGAGCTGCTAAAAAGCAGATGACACTCACTCTGGAAGGCCCAGCTCTCCCAAAGTGACTTCTCTTAGCTCCGTAAGGAAGGAACAGGGCAAGGCAAGGGGTAGCCCCATCTTGCCCATAGAATTATGGAATAATTTAGACTGGAATAGACCTCTAGAGGTCATCTGTCCTAACCCCTTGCCAGTTAGATCAGCTTGCTTGGGTCCATAGCCAGTTGAGTTTTGAGTATCTCCAAAGACAGATTCAACAACCTCTCTGGGGTCCCACTCCAGTGTTTGAGCATTAGCATGGTTAAAAAAGCTTTTCTTTTTGTTTCATTGGAATAGATCTCATACTTTGTGTTCATTTCTTCTTCTGTCACTGAGCCCCTCTGAGAAGGGTTTGGCTCCATCTTCTCTATCCTATGTGCAGACAGCAACAAAGGCTTCTCCCTAAATTTCTGTTGAGGCTGAGCAAACGCAGCTCCATCAGGTTATCCAGACCTCACGAGCCATCTTAGTAGATAGCTGTTGTATTCACTGTGGTACATCACAGTTTCCCTTTCTCTGGGAGGCCCAAGCCTGGGCACAATTTACCAGATGTGACTTCACAGTGGCCAAACAGCGGGGAAGAATCACTTCCATCTGCTGTTTGCACATTTGCCAACAGAGGCCAGTAGGCTGGGCAGTGGGGAATGGGGTAGCTGTTTCAAGGGCACACTGCTAATTCATGTTCAGTGTTGTGCACCAGGGCTCCCAGATCCTTTTCTGCAAAGCAGCTTTCTAGCAGTCTTTACTGCTGCTACTGGAAATAGCGCTCCACCCTTAGTCTGTTCTGTTGCATGACTTTATTTCATTCTAGGTGTACTCCTCTGCATTTGCCTTCACTGAACTTCAGGTTCTTCTCAGTCCTTTTCTCCAGCTTGGCCAAGTCCCTCTGAATGGCAGCTGCGTTCACTAGTGAATCAACCATCCCTTCCAGTTTGGCATTACCCACAGCCTTGCTGAGAGTGCACTCTATCCCATCATCCAAGTCATAAATAAATTCATTAAATAGTATTGACCCAGTACTAATTCCTGAGTGACATCACTAATCAACAACCACCACTCAGACTTTGTACATCTGATCACATCTCTCTGAGCTTGATGGACGCACCAATTTCCCACTCACCTTATCATCTACTTAGGCAGTCCATAACTTGCTACTATGACTACAAAGGTACTATGGATGGACCATGTCAAAGGCTTTGATAAAAACTTTCTTAAATAAAAACTAAACGGACACAGTTTCCACTATACACCAAACCATTATTTGTACCAGCCTAAAAGGTTGTATTTGTACCAACCAGCTAGCCAAGAATAATTACACAGGTTTGTTCAATACAGTTCTACAAATGAAAGAAACATTTGGTTTGTAATGAGTTCTATTTGAATTCTAATTTGGTCTCTGCTTACCCAGATCTTGGCCATGTGCTCTTTCATTCCCTTGTACATAAAGTAAGGAGTAGCCATGGTAAATCAGCCTTGTTCCAAATGGACACGATGGTTCTTCGGTGGTTTGACTGTGTCTAGTAACAAGGAAGCCATGAGCAACAGATGGTGCACCTGGTGGGCCCATAGCCCCAGGCAAACCTTCAGGGCCAGGTGGACCAGGGAATCCTCTGGGCCCTACAATACAGAGAGGTTTTTTTCATCTCTACAAACAGCAGTACTCTGCCTACATAACTAAAGAAGTGAAAATAGATATATTGACACCTGATCTCCTATGTTAATTTTCTATGAAAGAACCAGGTCTTTGAAGAACTCATGGGCTTACCTGGGGGACCATAAGGACCAGCTTCTCCTTTTTGCCCAGGTTTACCATCAAACCCTGGACTACCAGGTGGTCCAGGTACACCTGAAGGTCCTGTCACCCCTGTTGAAAAGCAAGGACTAGTTATTACCGGATAATACCTCATGTTAGCTCTGACTTACTGGCTTTTAATACAGTACAGCACAGGCACACCTCAGCATAAGCTAAATTCATGCAGATTCAGTGTGTATATTTCAATATCTAAAGCACATACATGGGTTACTGCAAGTCAAGTGATTATAGTAGAGAACAAAGAAGTAAGCAGAAGGCGTACTTCTAAAATAACTAGTATTTGTCTGGACTATGAAAAGGAAAGGCAGCAATCTCCTCCCTCTCTGCTTATCATATGACTCAATCAAAAACAGACCACAAAAAGTAAGGTCATGAACAGTGGGAAAATCAGCATTCTCCTAGCTGCTTCCCAAACAGGTTTTCAGACATATGCTATGTCTTCCTTTTATCAATTTCTAGGGATGCTTTGAGTCTGATTGTATTTATACTGAGTACATAAACTCAGCAACTCTGACTTTGGGAAAAAGAAGTTAACACCATATCATATCCTGTGGCATATCCGAAGCTTCAGATTGTCACAGCTGTCCTTTTCCTGATCTCTCAGAAAGCAATACTGTGTTCATGTATTGAACTGACTGCTAGAAAACAGCAACATATCCCATACAAGCAAACCAATGCTGTGTTCAGTTGCTGAGATTATTTCACAGCTATATGCTAATGGTTAGCAGCTGCAGAATTGCAACCCCACCTTCAAAAGCAAACTTCCGTATCAATTACTTCAATTATATTCCACCATAATACCCCATCATCTTCTCATAAAACAATCAGGAACAAAGCTTTCCCTTAGAATATTAATAGCTTAAGAATACCTCTGAGCTCCCACTCTCCATGTGCTGTCATTGTGAAGGACATGTGTCCTTGTGCCAGCATTCTATTTGTCTTACTTTTTGCTCCATTCCCTTATTCCCTAATGTGTTAATTTTTTTTAGTTCACATTTTCTTTCTAAAAATTGCAATATCTGGACTAAGAGATGAAATCTAGGACTGTGGAACAAGCTTCCCGAGGAAGCACTTTCCACTCCAAGGTTAAGGTGTTTTTCCTCATGCTTGTCTTCTCCCAGACACACACAGTAATTAAGTTTGGATTCAACACTGAAAAAAGAAGGTACCTCAACAAATACATTCTGGGGAAAGGATGAGCACTGTGTTGCAGTCATTCTGCTTAAAGTTAATCTCAGATACTGATGACTGCAGAGTGAGAGCATATAAAAAAATTACTAGGAAGGCATCTATTTCTGGGACTCCTCTGGATGAGCTTCAAAAAGGACTCTCTTCCTCATCACAATTTAAGTGGCTATTAAAAGCTGGATAATATTATACAAAAAATCTTCCAATGTCTAGCCTACCATTGGCCTCTTTTTACATTACTTAAAATGGATTTGTACTGGTAAGTTAGAAAGTCTCACCTTGCTGTCCTTTGGGACCTGGAAGTCCTGGGAAACCTTTGAGACCAACTGGTCCTACAGGGCCAGGTAAGCCAGGATCCCCTTTAACAAGCTGAAAAGCACCTGGTGGGCCTGGTGGGCCTTGTAAACCTGCCAATGTTAACAGAGGAAGTCAGCATGTATGTAGTATTGCACAATAAGGAAGCGAGAAAACAGTGTTACTTTGTATTGCCATTTATGTAGTTGGAGAACAGAGCCTATACCTACAAGTCATCAATGTGTCCAGGACTTCTCATGTGCACTGAGTAGAGCCATACCTGTTAAGAAGCCAAACCTGAAGTTGTCTGAGGGTAGAAGACAATGGGGTTCAAGGGACAATGGGGGAAACAGCCTGAGCTGGGCCTCTGCCACTTAGAAACTTCTGGTAACACCTAAGTAGCTGCACAGGCTGCTGCTGAAAACCATATTGCTACCTCCCACATTCTCATCTCTCCCCAGACAGAACAGAGCAGCCCCACAGATGTAGCTCTGACCAGAAGCAATGCAACCAGCGCGGGCAAACAGGGAGTGCCATCTCTTGGGGGTGGCATTGGCAGTTTGCGCAGCGGTTTGCTCAGAAGAGCTGCACACTGCCCGTCACTGGGCGGCTGCCTGCTTTGCTCGCCGGCAGGCTGAGGCTGCAGCCCCGACAGTCACACCAACCAACTGATGGCTCTGCAAGCCAACCCAGAGGTCTCCATGGAATTATTATTAGAAGGATGACATCTTTCAAAAGAATTACCATTCTTAAAGTGGACTCTTTTTCTAAGAACTGTAAGGAGATTGTGACCGGCTGAAAGAAAATGGTGTCCAACACTGCAACTACAAGGCTATGGCCAAAACCCAAACAGAAGCACTACAGACTATCTACGCTGATATCTCCACCCAAACAGACCTCCCAAGGACTGAAATAGCTGTCCAGACCTTAGGCTGCATGGGGTTCCCTCAGCAAGGTTGCGGGTGACCCCAGTTGCATGGTGTAGTTAATACGCTAGAGGGAAGGGATGCCATCCAGAGGGACCTTGACATGCTTGAGAAGTGGGCTAATGTGAACCTTACGAAGTTCCACAACACCAAGTGCGAGGTCCTGCACCTGTGTTGGGGGAATCCCCAATATCAGTACAGACTGGGGGATGAATGGATTGAAAGCAGCCCTGAGAAGGATTTGGGGATACAGGTAGACAAAAAATTGGGTATCAGCCATCAATGTGTGCTCTCAGGCCAGAAAGACGACTGTATTCTAGGCTACATGAAAATAAGCACGGCCAGCAAGTGGAGGGAGGTGATTCTCCCCCTCTAGTCTGCTCTCATGAGACCCCACCTGGAGTACTGTATGCAGCTCTGGGGTCCTCAGTACAAGAAAGACAAAGACCTGATGGAGGAGGTCCAGAGGAGAGCCATGAAAATGGAAAATGGTCAGAGGCCTGAACACCTCTCCTGTAAAGAAAGGCTGAGAGAGTTGGACTTGCTCAGCCTGGAGAAGAGAATGCTCTGGGGAGACTTTATTGCGGCCTTTCAATACATAAAGGGGGCTTATAAGCAAGATAGAGAGAGACTTCTTACCAGGGTTTGGAGTGACAGGGCAAAGGGCAATGATTTTAAACATAAAAAGGGTAGAATTAGCTTGGACTTAAGGAATAATGTGTTTTTTTTTTACAGTGAGGGTGGTGAGACACTGGGACAGAGAATTTGTGGATGCCCCATCACTTGAAATCTTCAAGGTTAGGTTGGATGGGGTTTTGAGCAACCTGATGTAGTGAAAGATATCCCTGCCCATGGCAGGGGGATTGGACTAGATGATCTCTAAAGGTCTCTTCCAGCCCAAACCATTCTATGATTCTATGGTTCTAGGACACCAATTAAAGATTCTAATAATAACAAAACCTCAGTATTGATTTTTCAGAGCAGGCGATAAATACATTCACTTTCTATGCAATACTTCAATCTAATCTGACCATTCAGATGCTGATATCATGATATCTGGTTTCATATTCTACCTGTTTGCGTTGAATAAAAGGGGGAGGGAGATACCCATTAATTAGTTACAAATGACCATTTTAACAACAACATCTGGGAAAAAAAGCAAGGCTTTATATTGTACCTTTAGATCCAGGAAGACCTTGGTCACCTCGCTCACCCTTAAGGCCTGGGAAGCCAGGAGATCCTTTTGGACCTGGAGTCAAAGGAAATATTTACATAAAAATTAATTGATTTGGAAGGATATGTGCAGAATAATCATGTATGACCCCATGATCAGGTAAGGGCCATGACTTTATTCACACAAGTACTTTTTACCTGTTTGCCAGAACAAGATAAAAACAACAGCACTAAGCCACCAAAGAAATGAAGACTGGAAACAGACTTATCTTACTTTAGTTAATAATATATTTCTCGAAATTACAAGAATTAGTTTTTTTATTAATAAACATTTTTTATACAGGTGGTGTTTTCATGTATGTGATGGTGACAGTAGCAGCAATATGGTCAGCAATGGAGACATACTAAGACTGGATTTTCCCAAATACAGCTGTAACATTTGCCTCTCCAATTCTCAAGAAAATCTTGAAGATTCTTAACTGGTAATGTCTAAACCATTGATTTTACATCCACCTTTTAAAGCAAGTGCACACTTGAAAGTAGCAAAGCAAGACAACAGGCAAAAGGCAAAAAACCTCGAGAAAAATCTCAATGCTTTTGTGTGCTTTTTGATGCAGCTTTCAGTGTCCTGTTTCAATAATTTGTAACATAGAGTCAACATTCTTTAAGCATCTTCTTTGAGAGAGGAAGGATATGAAAGAGACATCTTTGCATACTTCTTAGGAATATGGTAAATTTTCTTCTCACCTGGAATACCTGGAACTCCTGGAGGTCCCAGATCACCCTTAGGACCAGTATCTCCTGGTGAACCAGGACTACCCTGTATAAAAGAAAATGTGAAGTATAGTTATCTTACACTATTATGATACAACTCACAAATAGGCTGTGTATTTCTTAAAAACCTATGAAAAAAAATTAAAATGAGAGAAAAGCCATAAAGTTTAAGGAATGGTTACTCTCTACCATGATTAGATAAGAAACTTCTCTTACAAGAACAAGCATAACACCTTATTCTTACTCAACTATTTATTGCTTTACAAAGATACTATAATAGAATAAGGTCTCACTAACAGTATAGCTAATTAAAAGTATAGCCATAGACCACGCTGTTATGAAAACCATCACTAAGCAGAAATCTAAGCAAATAATAATTTCAGTGCAGACCCAGCAGACGGTGGCTACTTAGATAATCAAATGGGGTAACTCTAGACCACAGTAGACTTGAAAACTTCTACATTCGCATATGGAATGAAATCAAATGTGCTCAACAATTTATAATTTTCTGAAGATTTTTACTTTTCAACAGGGCTAAAATACTCAAGGATTTAAACGCTTCAAACACAACATGAACTCCTCCTTCTGCCTTCACTATTATAAACTGCTCCCCTGAAATTAATGGTCACAAGTTCATTGTAGCCTCACTTCAAGGAAAAACAAGCCCACTTTTCAAAAGACGCTGTGAATAGTCATTCAAAGGACTGCCAATTTTCTGTTCTTTTGTCTGTTGCAGATCATCTGCAAAAAGCTTGTTAAGTATAGTTTAGAGATTTGCCCTGGCTTAAGGAATATGGCAGTGATAGTCCCCAGTATAATAAAATGTGGAACACAGGTGGAGGAAAGAAACAAAACCCCTTTGCTAATTAACGTGTTGAGCAGAGGCGGGAGATGTGAATCCAGTACTCAATGCAAAATAATACTAGTGGTAGGATTAATCTTATCATATTTGCAGAGCAACAGAATAGATACACACAGAACTGATTTTTCATTTGACATAAGTTAGATGTTTATATGAAGGTGAGAAGAATGGCTCCCTACAAACGTCTGATTCTTTCCACTGACTATAAAGGGAGAAGAGATGACTAGTTCAAAAATGGATGTCAGCAGTGAGGCTTCCAAAGTTAAACAAAAGAAGCGCTGCCCTCGGAGTGGTAAGGGAGGCATTAATGAAGTAAGGTTCCCTGGTTTCCTTCAGTCATATAGTCACAGTATGCAGAACTGTTTAAAGAAACGGCCATCTTTTTGTATCATGATGTGAACTCCTGTAACACATAACAGGAGGGTTAACATTCATTCAGAAGACAGTCACATGTCAGATGACCTCTTTAAAAGAGGCTTTTTAAAATATTTTTAGGTTATAATTATAAAACAGAAGTATTCATAAGAAGAGTTTCATGGAAGCTTTCCATCAAAATACTTTTTCCACAACAGTATGCAGTTTCTTAAACTTTTTTTTTTTTCTTCCTCATCAGATATAGCTTGGCAAACAATGTTTTGCTTTGGTTCTTTTCCAAACAAAACAAAACTATTTCGGTTTGTGAAAATGAAAATGGTTCTTTTCTCATTTCAATGTTAAAATGCACAGAAAAACCCATTTGTGTTTCACAGTCTAATCTCCTCATTCACTTCTTTTGGATATGATTTTTGGACAGGCTGTGTCACCCATCTTGTAACAAAATCTTCTTTCTGATATAGGTTACCATATACCTGGCAACCTCTATGAGCAATTGAGCCGTAATCAGGGCAGGAGCCTGTCACAATGGGGAGGATAAAGACATTAGAAACCCATCTTAGTATGTGCCACCAGAAATCTATTGAAATAACTCTCACTGGAGCATTTCACACTGAGTTAACAACCCAATACCATGTATTGTGGCTTAAGGCACAGAATCAAAATCCTTTGGCATCTCCCATTCTTGATAAACAAACAGTCTTGGACTGGAATATCAGCCTGTAAAGAGCTTTAGAATTTCCTGGGATATAGAAATTTAGCACTATGCAGAAGTACTGCAAATTCTTAAAATAAGAATATTATTTTGAAATTCACTTCCTTCAAGCTGGTATGGTGTGATCTCAAAGATAAAAAGGCATAGCCAAGATTTGGTGTCAGAACAGTGAAGCAAATCCTGAATGTCTCTGTGAAGTGAATCCTGGATGCACAAAAGGATACAGTGGATCTTTGCATTATCGAGAATAATGTGGACCTTTTACGTCCACTATCAGTATCCTGCTTTTTCACATCAGGACCCTATTCCCGAGTCTTCCTTTTGTACACTAGGAATTGTTGAGTCATATCCACCTACTTTCCTATTCCTTCTTCCAAAATTATCATCATCATAATCACAATTATTATTAATAATTCTTTATTTTTATTATTTTCTTAGTAGGAAAGAGGAATAGTTAAAATATAGACTGTATTTTTCAGTGTGGAAGAAGGCAGCGGACACTCCAAGAGGAAGAGTATAGAAGACCAACTATTCTGGGTGACTGTCTTATTCTGCTTCATTCTCCCTAATACACAGAAAAGGGACTGGTTTAGACCAGGGAAAATGAATAATATATGACCACAAAGTACTAATATCATTGCCTGTTTGTATTTCTAAATCAGCAGCTATATTTCATCACTTACAGTACTGAAAGTGCACTTTATTTGGAAGTTTTCATAACAAAACCAAACAATTCAGATATTTTCAAAAGGCAATTTATCATGAAATACGCAACCTTTAAAATTAACTACTAATGCATTTGTAGGATTTATGGATGTGCTGCAGCCATCTTGTACTGTTAATACACTCTAAATTATTATATTCTGGGTGTTGTATGCTACCACTCACTATCTATAAATTTCTAATAAGTTCATTAGCTTACCGGGAAGCCTTTAGAAGGAGAGAACTTAAATGTTTTCAGACTGACTTGACATCGTCAGCAGTGAGTCCAAAGGCACTTTGAGCATAAAGTATCATTATTTTGAACAAGAAATATCTATGATTAATACATCCATTAATTACAAGAACCAACTTTCAGCATATCTGGAGGGTACTAAAAGTAACTTACTGGCAGTCCCTGGAAACCTGGATCACCTTTGACTCCTGGACTGCCAGGAGTCCCAGGCCAACCATTGCTCCCCTGCTCTCCTTTGGCCCCTTTCAGTCCTGGGGGTCCTGGTGGCCCTGTTGGACCTGGTAAACCTGCAAGCCAGAAGAAGACATTATTTAGTGGCAAAATTTGTTCAGAGCAGTACCTGATGGAGAACAAGCTGGCTCAATCTACAGGTAGGCAGAACCAAAGTAATTATTGTAACAACATTTCAAGAAAATAAGCAGAGGAATCTGTTGCAGGGAGGTCCATATGACTCCCCATCCTAACATTTATCAGCCTGTGACTGATGGAAAATAGCGGAGAGTTCTCTTTATGTGCAGAACAAACAGATGGTATGTTCTCAGGTATAAACATACTAAAGACATATTGCAGCTCTGCTCTGCTCCCCTCCTTAACCTCTAGCACAGGGCCACTGCCAAGGTACGGCCACACTGGGCCATTTTTAAACACACTAACACTCCAGGACATAAGAACATACAGCCATGGCTGCCTCACAACAGTAAATAAAGTCCAGAGGGAAAGATGGAAATGGGAGGCAAACTTCTCAACATCAGAAAGATTCCTGGACAAAACCAACTGCCTGAGGACATAAAATCAGCCTCTCCTAGGACATAACACCAAACTGCCTATGAAGGGAAGCTATGACCTGTGAGAAGAGGATAAACAAGAATATGCAATACTGATTAATCATGAATTAATTAGGTGAGCTTTGCTTAACAGCAGTACATTAATACTAAAGATAAAGAATTACCTGGAAGACCAGGTTGGCCTTGGGGTCCTCTGTCTCCTTTAGGGCCCTCAATTGCACTTCCTGGTAGCCCAGGAAGACCTTGGCTTCCCTTAGGACCTGGTGGACCAGCATATCCTGGTTCTCCTTTCAGGCCTGGGATCCCCGGACTTCCTGGGGATCCTGGAAAACCCACATCACCTTTCGCACCTAAGATTTGAAACAACCCCCAAAACACGATTAGAGAAAGAATCACAATCACTGAAACCTTCTGCCTTATTATCTACTCACAGTAAGCTTTATTCCTTAAGAACCTTGCCTTTATACCTTTGTATAAAAGTGCAAAACTTTAGGAAAACTGTATTATTCTCCACATGACATAAAGTATGAGGAAAAGAGTAGTTAAACTGACATATCTTTTCTTAGCTAAACTGATCACTGGACTATTTTAAATCACTCTAGAAACAGATGAACATTCAGCATCTCTGTATGAGTCTTTACAGAAAGAATATAAACCCCCTAAAGCCTTACTCCATTACAATTATTATTGTCACAGCTGAGTAATGGATGTTTTGCTTGACTAAGCATAAAAGGACTTGCTCCTGGAGAAAAATGGAATACATTTTTTATTAAGATCTAGATTTAGACACTTAGTACTTACCTTCAGGCTTGCACAAATATCGGTCAAATTTTAGATCATGATTGAGCAAAAAAGTATATAGATTAGCTGGTGTAAGTACAATAATAAAGAGAAAATGTGTAAAGAACACTATCCTTGGCTCTTTGCCTAAGCAGAAGAGGGTCTTTAAATCCTAGACTTTTTGGAACTACAAAATATTTGGAACACAAACTATGTCAGTTGGATATCTATTTACTCTAAAATCAGATATTTTTAAATGAGCTGTGCTGATAAAATGAGAGAGATGGGTGAGGTGAGAAAAATGCTCTCATAATCTAGCATTCTACATACCTTACTAAGCTATGATTGGAAAATTTGCTTATTGGAATAAGTTCTCTAACGTTAGGGCTTTCGCAGCAATTAATGACCGTTAATTACTCTAAGATGGTAAATAAAACATATTCTAAAAGCCTGGTTTCTCATTTTTGATTGTCCACACAAATTTCCTGTATTTATAGAATGAATGAGTGAGGTCAGGCATTTTAAGCTATGTAAGTTTTTCAAAATCTATCATGTCATGTTAATTTCATACACGAACTACTTGAATCTTTTCTGTTTTCTGAAAGTTTAAAATTGAAAAGCCTTTAACTGCATCCACTTTTGTTTATCAGCAGCACTTTGATATTTCTTCACTACTGTATCTATTGCAATCTATTGTCTAGGACATACTTATTTCATAAAATGGAGCATGGTGCATTACAAACACTTTAAACAAGCACTGACTCAAGCCAATCAAGCCATTCTCACAGCACAGTGTAGTGATGCACTTTAGCCAAGACCACAAGTGGTCTTGAAATTGTGATAGCTATGTGCCTGTACCCGAGCTAGTAAGTCCTGAGTCCAGGCAATAACAATTTTCAGTAAGATCTCATCAGGTCTCTGCTGTCTTTTGCACCTCTGCACCACGCTCCTGTGCATAGCTTAGACATGCTCTGCTGAGCTATACAGAGTAACTATTTTAGCAATGAATAAAATTACATCTGGGCTGCACAACAGACTTGGGTAAAAAAATCACTGCAGTATCCTGGCCATGAAACTATTATGCTTAGCTGTTTGGTGAACAGAGCCTCACTAGATTTTGATTCTTGCAGAATTAGTAGGAAAACAAAAATAATTGGAGTCAAAAGCACAGCACACAAATACAGGAGTTATTTATATTACCTCATCACAGCACAGCTTGCAATAAATTCCACACTATGAATAATTACCTATTTTAGGGCATATCTAACTCATGTCCAAGATGCTGCCACTGTAACAGAAATTAGTATTTGAGCCTCTCAGAGTTTCTGCCTACTCTGAAAAGGTATAGCATGTAAAAGATTGAAGTATAAAGTATTTCTGATTTACAGAATTACGGTTATAATCTGTTGGGAGGGACGTTCGCTGCTTGTTTAAAGAGGTGTTTTACCTTTATCTCCCTTTGCACCGGGAAATCCTGGAATTCCTCTACCTGGAATACCTGTAATATAGAGGCAGCAAAAAATTAGAAGATGGGACAGTACTTAAGTTTAGTCTGTAAAGAACAAAACTCTATTAAGCAAATATAAAATCTAAATAATTTTTTTATGCAAAAGCTCTACAGGGCAGAGACTGTCTTTGTTGTGTATTGGTATTGTATGTAGCACAATGCATCCTGTATGACTGAAAATTATACCCTAAGAAAGCTTGCTCCATTATTTCACAGCTAAGCTACAGACTGAATTTAATTCCAAAATTCACCACCTCTTTAAAGTACTGCCAGCTTTTGTGGAAGAAATTCTTTCAAGACTGATTAAACACAGTTGTTCATCTAAATGATCAGCTTTACAGTGATGGATGATAGTCAGTAGTTTGCAAGACACTACACTAACTTTATTTTCTAAGGTTCCATCCAAAGTACACCAAACCCAGCACACCCCTCTACCAGCTACTCTTGTGTAGCCTGCCTCTCTGCATTTTTGTACCCCATAAAATTAACATGACAGTCACAGTACCTTGTTCACCCTTGGCACCAGCTGCACCTGGAATCCCATCATAACCTGGTTCACCTTTCTGTCCAATGGAACCAGCAGGACCCGGAACACCAGGTTCACCTGAAAAATCATTGCCATTGTCATTTCACCCAAGAATCGTCAGACTTTTGTTTACACATTTTCTTCCTCTAAAGAAAAGCTTGACTCACTCTTTTGCTTCCACAGAGACGAAGTAGATACTGCACAATGACTTCAGTGTGACTTTTCTCTGAGGTTACTTCTGAATTAAATCAGCGTGAGACATGGCTCAAGTGTTACAGATTTTAATATAGCTAATTATCATGAATCTCAGTGAGTGTACAGTGCAGGAACTCCAACAAAGACTTGTAAATAGCACAGCCCATTGTCCAATGAGTTGATGTGTCCTGCAGCCAGTAAACTAAGAACACAAGGCTCCAAGTTCAAAAATGCTACACTCATAGCAGCAATGGACTCACTCCCCTCCTTACTCTATTTCCTCTTTAACATCTGTGTAATAATGCTAATGTGGTGATTCAGCTCTGGGCCCATGGATCAACTTTATTCTTTTTAAAGGAACTCAGAAACAACCGAACTAATGGCTATAGCACCAGTCTTGTGGAAGGTGCTAAAATCTTTTCCACAAACAGTGCAAAATAGGTATTTAGCCCCACACTACACTGACTTAGATTTACCTGGGAAACAGCACTGTCTATTTTTGCTTATGAAATGAACAAATGTACCAGGAAATAGATGAGCCAATATGAATGTAGAATGCCACAGTATTTGTTTTAGCTAGTGCCTGGACGTGATCAATAAATACTTCAAGTAGCATTTGGCGTTTTATATCTCTTATCTACCTGGTTCTCCTTTTAAACCTGGAATGCCACTTAAGCCAGGAAGTCCTTTTTCACCCTTTTCTCCGTGGCGGCCAGGGCTCCCTAAAGAAAGCAAGAAGATGTGAGTTTATATGCGGGATATTTAGTTTAAGTTTCACATTACTTTTCCTCTGCCATTTCTGTTTAATTAAAGCATAAACACTTGCCTGGAAATCCTGCCATGCCAGGGGATCCTTTGGGACCTGGGGCACCGGGCATTCCAGGAATTCCTGCACTACCCTTTTCACCCTTATCTCCAGATAAACCTGGACTACCCGTTCTTCCTGGTTCTCCCTAGAAGAAGCAGCACACATTATAAAATCCACACATTAATTCTGAAACAGCTTTTTCTGTTTGCAATGGTAGATGTCACCCCTCATCCATCAGACTTACAAAGAATTTCATTCTTTTTCCATTTAGAAACAAAGTAATTTAGGATTAAATTTTGCATTAAATTCCACTATCAGAATTACTGACTTTTCTAGCAATTGCTTAATACCTACATACAAAAATGAGTAGTTTTCTATGCATTTTATGACAGTTTTTACAAAGTCATTTCCAAATTAGCCTCTTAACTTACTTATTACGCTTAACCATCTTCAAAAAATATTTTTTTAAGTCTTCAGCAAGTTTGATAACAACCAGATTAGTAAGTTTTATTTTTACAAATTTTACTTATAAATTCGTGATTATTGCCATTGTATAGCTAGGAAAATGAATGTGAAACAAATGAGAATCCATTAGAATACTATCAGAGATTCAATTAACTTTACAGACAGTATCAATACAGTTCTCTTTTCAGTAGTATCTGAGCATTTAATGGTTTGTTTCAGCTTTCCAGCAACTCTGTGAAAGTACAGAAACACTATTTCGGTGTTATTATTCACTCTGTAAGAAGCCCTTTGCACGCACTTACTTAGTATTTTAAAAGTTCTTCCCCTCTGACATTTCTAGCACTGTAAATTAGCCTATTCTGAAGAGACAGAGTAAGAACGAACCCTGGAGATAATGGTCACATCAAACAGAATGCATTTAAACCCATGCATATGCACAGCTTTCAAATTTCTCATCAGGTATTTAAGTGAACATAATAGAAAATATAATAAAATAGCTTAAAGGCCAACAGCATCTTTTCAAATTAAGTACTTGGAAGAGACAAACAATTAAATCCTTAGGGGTATAAATACCTTCTCACCAGGAGACCCTGGAAAGCCAATTCCAGGAAAACCTGGTGCTCCTTTGTCTCCTTTTTCACCTTTTTGGCCAGGGAACCCTGGTGTGCCTGGTGAACCTGGTACTCCTGGCAGACCCTTTTCTCCGGGTGTTCCTAGCAAGAGAAAAGGAAAAATGGGTTTATCAGAACTAGCGGTACCCTAGCAGTGTTGATAGTCATTTCTCAGTGTTGTCTCAGCTATTCAGAGCTACGAAAACAATGTAATTCACTAAAACAGCTAGTAAATTAACTTTTGAAATTCACCGTCTAAATGGGACTTTTTATAGAAAAGCTCTCCTCATAAGGAAAGGTTGTAATCCTGGATTCAGAGTAAACAGAGCTCTTGCTAAAAATATGATTTGAACAGAAGTTTACATTGATTTGAATAGTTTCTAACAGGAACGCAGTGACAAAGGGACTCTGCTGTAGCAAATTATTCTGTTCCTCTTTACCATTTCAGTTTTCACCTTTGATTTCCTAAACATGCTAGGCACAAGGCCATCTGACTCCAGACAAAGCTTCCGTGTGAAGATATAGGTTCTTCTCCATTCTATTCTTTACCAATCCCCTCCACACCATCACTCTGCTCGGACCACTACAGTCTGTGATTAACATGCAGCACGCAGCAACTTACCAATCTTTTTAGAAGGGGGAAAATACACAAGAAGTTTAATGCTTCTTAAGCTCACACGCTAGCAGAGACAGACAAACAGGTATCATTTGAAAAACCGCTGCCTGTGACAAATACACAAATCCTACATATCCAGCTAAAGCCTGTGTATGTAAAAACTTGGGAAACCATCCTATTGTATATCACAATAGGCTTGAGAAAGAAATGTCCCAAAAGCCTAAAGTTCACACACTGCAAACAGTGCAACTGTTTAGTAGATCCAACCAATAAATATTCCATACAGGTCTCTGTTCTATATTCACTTGAGGGAAACAATAGTAAGGAATTCCCAGCCATCAGTACCTGGCAAACCCATTTCACCAACTGATCCCTTTTGTCCTGGAATTCCTGGATCTCCTGGGTACCCTGGGGGGCCTGGATCACCTTTTGGTCCTAAGGACAGTGGAGAAATTAAGAGTCCCATTAGTTAAAGAGGTTTTAAATACCTGATGAACAGTCTCTCTGTTGCTAGCTTCAGACATACCTGGCTGTCCTGGAGTACCAGGTTCACCATCCTTTCCTGGAATTCCTGGTTCTCCATACTCCCCGCGTAACCCTTTTTCTCCTGTTGCTCCATGGTCCCCTAGACACCAGCAAACACACAGAGTGAGATCAGTTTTATCAAAATTCACTGTAATGTCATGTAATAATCCTTCTAGCTAATTTTTGATCACTGTTGCTTTCTCTGCTGAACAAGGAAATAGCTGAATGCAAGCTTCATAGATTGTATAGTAGAGTCACACTTCAGTAAAACACAACTGTCCAGTCACTAAACCAGTGCTGAGAAAAGGCTGCAAATTATTACAGTTTTACAGGTGTCTGTGCAAATTACTAGTCAGGTTACATCTTTAAAAGAAATTGCGAACAAACATGTGTTTGAGTTAGATTAATGAGTTACTTCAGAAGTGCCAGACAGTGTCAGGTTTTAACAGAAATGATTGATTTGACTGTTCTGCTGTCTAAAACGGTACGTGGGAAGAACCAGTTCACAGCCAGAATTTTGTGTTTCCTCAGTCCTATCTAATGTTAAAGCATCTTCACCATTCCACAAGGCTCCACCTCTTATCCTGTGTTGTGCCTCTCTCCAGCTTTACAATCCAAGCTTTTTGGTCACAACCCTTTCTGTTAGTGTTGCATATATAGTACAGGACTATAGGTTACTGACGATAGCTCACTGAATGTTTTTAAGTGGAATTTATTAAAAACATCCCAAGATTTCAAAACCATTTTTTTTCATTAAACGTCAATGACAATCTTCTGTAAAAATACTGTACGTTTTCTGCACGGTTTGTATTTTAGAAGCTTTACAAAACATTACTGTGATATTCATGCCTAGAGAGATAAAGGCAGCTAACAGATCAGCAAAGTTATGGAGTATAACTAGGTTATTTTTCTCTGCTGGTACTAAGTATCTTTGGGTTGAAAAGGATGAGATGGGCAGAAAAGCAGCACAAATTTTCAGGCTGCGGTCTGTCTGGAACCTACTCTTCCAGGCTGTGTGAGCCAGGCCAATCTGTAGACTGTGTGGTCAGGAAAAGGTAGAGCATACAAGTTTGCAAGCATGCGTTATTAGTACTGGAGAGATTAAGTTAGAAACTAAAAGAAATGAACCATTTGAATTTCTGAATTTCTCAGCAAAGGCTTCTTTATATGCATGTATCCAATGTGCCTAATTTGTATTTCTGGAAAGGAAATACAACTATTTAGCAATCAGTCAACCTACAGGTCAACAGCAGATAAGAAAGTAATGGAAACCAGCCTATGTGGATTTGTTTTAAAGCTTTTCATACCACCATATATATCAAGATCAGAAACAAATGAGGAAAAATTAATCTAGATGAAATCTTTATAGGCTGGGAACCTCATCAAATACACAAGTGCTCTCAGACACTGCATCTCAGCTTAGAGGCAGATCCACTCCACACTTGCTCCTGCCCTCCCCTGCAGTCCCTGGCTGTCCAAGCTGGGAGGCTCTGCCTATTCACATGCCTAGGTTTCTCTGAGACTCAGCTGGGACAGATGAGCCCAGGTCTTCTGACAAGTAGTCAGGACATGGAGATATGAGATACCCAGAGGAAAACTCTCCTGTTCCCACAGTCCAAATATAGTATAGTTATTGGTGACTCACTGCAAACTGGAAAGGAGTCTCAAGTGCTCTGTTCTGGGCCCGAGAGAGAATATATTGATGAAATGTACAGATGACACTAAATTGGAAAGGCTTTGAAAAGAGGACAGGATTAGACTGCAGAAGGATTTTGAAGAGTTGGAATAAAGGTTGAAAATCAATATCATAAAATTGAAAAAGCACAATACACCACATATGTGGTGGTGGTAAGTCAAAAGCATGCATACAAAATGAAAAATGATTGCATAGGCAGCAGTTCAGAAGTAAAGGACTAAGGATTACAGCTGACCACAAATTAAGTTGGCTGTTGTTTCAAGAAAGGGAAATTTCTTTCTAGCAGGCCCTGAGTTGAAGTACTTCACTTGTTTCAGCAAAGTGCACTCTAACAAGGATGCAGCCAAACTGGGGAGAAGTCAGAAAGAATAACAAGAATGATAATTATTTCAGAAAACATGATACACAATGAAAGGCGGAAGGATTTGGCTGAGGGAAATAGAAGGCTACCTGATCTCGGTAGCTCCCTTCTAAGCCCTACACTTCTATTTTAACTAAAACAGTTATCGTTTATTTACAAATTTTTATGGAATTTAGTAATAAAAAGTAAATCATAATTAAAAAAGGACAAATACATATATAAAAATACACATTATTTTTTCTTTGAAAAAACCCACCGAGGAGGCAGAATGATCTTAAACAACTAAATTTCCATGTAGTAGTAAAACTAAAAATCCAAAAAGAATGCACTGTCTAAAAAAACCTAGTATCTCTACCACTATTAAGTATCTAAACAGAAAGCTGATTGCCTTTCTCCTGCATATTTCCAGATGTTTCTAAACTGACATAAGTTGATCTTTTGGTACCAGTGGCATACAAGTGCATCTTTCCTGAAATTTCTTCAGGTCACAGAGAAACATGCGTGCCAAAAAAGGCTGCCCACTTTTTCCTGCAGTATCAGTTGGCCTTCATGGCCACAACAGTGTTTCCACTGTATGTTTTACATGAAAGACAGCTTTTCTCTTCTGGCAAGCTCTGGTTTCTACTATTAAAATTTCTTTTCTTTTCTTTTGAAAGAGTTTTCTGATAAAATAAGTAAAATGGATTTTGTAAGAGCAAATTGAACCTCTTCCATACAACCAAAGCCTCTTCTGTCTGTGATTAATCTTTGTTTCTATGGAGTTGAACGATACTGGAAAAATATTTGCTTTTGCTGCGTGAAATTCTTTAATCTTTTTTTTTAAAATGTTGTATAAAACATATACAACTGAACTCAAAGCATTGCTTTTTAAGAGTGTATGAGTGTTAATTACGCTTATCCACAGTTCGAGACTGAAGTTACCTTTTTCTCCTTGATCTCCCTTTTGGCCTTTGAGACTAACCATGTCCATGGTGTCCATCGTTCCAGGTTTTCCTGGGAGACCAGCTTCACCTTTATCTCCTTTGACACCAGGATCACCCTGTGGTCCAACTACACCTTTGAAACCTTGGCTACCTATAAAGGGATAGCACAGAATATTATAGTGGCATATAAAGCTTCACAAAAATATTTAGTAGGCAACAAGTGAAATCAGCTATTTATTCAAATTTTGAGCACTGAATACAATGCTCTAGAACATCTCATTCATCTTGTACCAAGTTATTCTATATCAAGACTTCACAACAGCTCTGTCAAAAAAGTTGGCATATTTTTCCCACTTCACAGCCATTAATTTTAGAGTCTCAAAACAACAGAGACAGGAGTTTGGCAGTAATACAGGATTTAATGAAGACCTTCC
This sequence comes from Falco cherrug, assembly GCF_023634085.1. Lineage (NCBI taxonomy): Eukaryota > Metazoa > Chordata > Aves > Falconiformes > Falconidae > Falco > Falco cherrug. Next base: position 63,333,189 of record NC_073698.1, read on the forward strand.
TGGTGGCTTTTTATAATTTCAAACACAGTATTTTTCTTGGAGCAGTATCTATAGCATCCTCGCACCTACAATGTTGGAGAGTGGATCAAAAATCTTGCTTGGTGCCCAAATACATGACTGCTTCTAAGATATGGCTTTCTAAATTACACTATTTTAACTTACACAGAAGTTACTTGACATAAAGCATTCTTTAGGCCAAGCATACTCCTTACATTTGGTTATTTACAGACTTGACTTCTGCCAGGAAAAAGGTGGATTTTACAATTTTGATTGTGAAAAATCTCTCTCTCACCTTTTTCACCAGGCAACCCCGGATCTCCAACTGGTCCAGGAGTTCCTGGCAATCCAGGAGTTCCCATAACTCCCATTTCTCCTTTGGCTCCTGAAACCAAAGTGAAACAGTGAATAACAGAAATAAAACAAGCAGTGTAAAGAAGTACAAGAAACAGAGTTATTTACTATCTATCATATTAGGAATTGCCCTAATTAAAGAAAAATGGGACATAGAAAATTATTAACCTAAACAGCCTGATAGAGAAAACAACAGTAAAAATAGTGTTACGAAAACCAGGATGAAACAGTTTGTAATGGGTTTTTGACAAATTCTTAAAACTTCCTATTACAGTAAACAATACTGTCACTAACAAAGGCATTATTAAAACCACATTGTGTCACTGAAACCATGCAGAATAATCCCCTTTTATTATTACAGGCTAAAGGCTAGTTCCTGCAAGTTGCTGGACTTGATCCACCAAAGGACTTTAGCAGTTCAGCTACACGTGCCCAGAGCTGCCTTACTGACGTCAGCTCATGTGTTTTCTCAAGCTTGGGCTGTTTGATGGATCACTTTCTAACAGAGTACAAGGGCTTATGACCACAACTTAATAAAACAGTTGTCAAAGATGCTGGTTTCCGAAGGAAAGACATTTACCTGCTGATCCTTTCAGCCCAACAGCCCCCTGCGGACCTGGCAGGCCGGGTAGCCCCACAGACCCTGGCACTCCGGGCTGGCCCTGGCTACCTTTATCCCCTTTTGGTCCTGGCATATCTAGGCCTGGGACACCAGGGAAGCCCCTTTCTCCTTTTATTCCAGGAAATCCTGGGAAAAACAGAAGATACAGGATTAGTCCTAAACAGAGCAGAGACAACATTATTAACAAGAATATCTGATAACGTCCACCTGCGGTTCAGAAACTATATGGCATGAAGAATGAAGACTCAAAGCCAGACAGCAGAAATAGTCCTAATTTTCTGAGTGAGACTTTTGATCCTGTATATATTATCCATCGATGACCCAAGGGGACTGAACAAAAAGCTTCTCAGGAGGCCTAGCCCTGTATTTTGGACCAAACAGAGGAGGACCGCTGACATGCCCCCGCCGTGCACCCCCACCGACCTCACACTGCACAACAGTTCACGAGCAACACTTTCACCAATGCCAATATCCATTTATGCTGAAAGTCCTCTCCTAAGCACCATCATGGGAGTATTTTTCCCTCACCTGGTGGTCCTTGGGGTCCTGGCTGCCCAGCAGGTCCTGGTGATCCCTGCGGGCCCACCCCCGGTGCACCTGGAGAGCCTGGCAAGCCTTGCAGTCCTGGGAGGCCAGGGTCTCCTGTGGGGAGACAGACACACAGGCTGAGTGTCCTCCAATGTTGTTGGAAATCTTTCTTGCTGAAGATGCTAGACAAGGCAATTTGGAAGCACCAGCCCAAGAAGACCTCATTTCAGTCTCTAATACCTCCCACCCAGGCTTGGAGGAAGGGCTGCTCTTTGCAGCTAGCATTCATTACCAGTGGTTGGTAGGAGAAAACGAGGAGAAGGAAAAAGGGTGATTCCCTGAGATATCAGTAGGATATTTCAGTGGTGAATAGACTTCTTGCTACATCTGTAGGGGAGTGCCTTTAAAAAGATATAGAAATAGAGATCTGCATTTTTCCAGCGACATTACCTCTGAATCCTTGCTGTCCAGGTATGCCCGGAAAGCCTTGCTCACCACGTAAGCCAGGCAGTCCTGGATTTCCCTTTTCTCCAGGGATGCCAGCAGGGCCTGGAGGGCCTGGCAACCCCTTAGGGCCAGGTAGACCTACACCAGGTTCACCCTAGCCAAAGAAGCACAATAGACATCAAAACCAAGAATTCATTCACTGAGTGTATTTAAATCACTCCGATGCAGAGAGCTATATATGACTTCAAGGGGGAGCCGTAAGCCCTTTAGCTTTAATGTCAAGCATTCATCCATCTGCTCTGTTCCTCTGTGTGCACAGTGGAAAACATAAGATGAAGGGCAGTTTGGCCAACATTATTATTATTTTTTTAAAGAGCAGGATCTTTGCACACATTCCTGTTAACATGGGCAGTCACAAGTAACAGTACCAGCAGCTGACACGTACTTTTTGACCTTGTAAACCTGGTACACCTGGCAAACCATCCAGTCCAGGGGTTCCCGGAGTCCCCGGCAGACCAGGCGAACCAGGCTGACCTTGGAAACCTATAAAAGAAATCAAAACTCACATAATTACTGACTCTGCCTGTAAGTGTCCTCCGCTGTTTCTTCAAGCCTCCAACTGAACTACCTCACAGGGATAAGTTTAAAAAGGTCTGTGTAGTCTTTATGTCAAACTTCTAGGGATGCCAGCACCCAAATGTCTCAATAGAGATTCAAATGCTGAGCTTCGTGCAGCATTTGGCTTCTGATGAGGAACAGCCACCCAGAAGAAATAAATGTCTCCTCTTAAATGAACAGCTTTGTGGGTTCATGTCATTGAGAAACATCCTGTCTGCAAAACTGGGTTCCCAAAGTCTTCTCTAAAAAAGGCAACTTAACGTGTGGGGCACCAGACTGAGGGATGCACAACAAAATCCATCTGTGAATCAACACCTTTAGTTCAGTATGCGCTGCGTAACATTCTTACACACGCCACTGTGGGCTGCACACAGAAGGTTTCTATGCCACAACTGGCCCATGCACTGCACCTTGGGAATGCAGAAAGAATACACACAACATTCTGCAAATCACTTGGAAGACAGCACTCACTCAACACAAGCACACACTGAACAAATTGAGATGAAGCTCCTCTCCCAGGCAAAGGTCTCATGGAGTGGGAAATCCAGCTTTTAGGCTAAGCCCCAGGAAAGGCACTGGGCAGAGCTGAATTCAAGGAAGAGTCCCTGAAAGAAATGTATTTGATAGGCCATCCCTTTCTTACTGGCATCAAAGAGCATACAGAAACCCTTTTCCAGATACAACCAACCTCCTCCGTTCGGGTTCGTCCCACACGAGCCTTGGAGGAACTAGAGGTGGTCACAGGTAAAGATTTGCCCTTTCTCATTATTATTTCTGACCCTCTCAGTTCACTGATCTGTGGAATAATACTAAATTAAATAATAAGATACACAAGAATTTTGGGTATTGAGGTGGCTGCTGAAAGCTCCATCATATAGTTCTAAATGAGTAGCAGCACTATGAAATACATCTCCCCAAAATCTGTAAATAGAGTACGAACACCTAGACTCCCTCTAAGTTACGTGCATACTCTGACAATGGCCATGCAGTGAAGACTAAACTTATGCTGAACGAGCTGGTATTCTAACTAAACCACTCTCAGCCACCTGGGACACAGCAGAGCTGTGAAGCTCCGGCCAAAGAATGTTATAGTTACATCAGCACGTTTTTTGGACCAACTACACACAGTGCTTCATCTCTCAGAAAGGTCATCTCATCTCTCAGCAACCTCAGTTACTGCAGTGTAATATGTTGTACTAAATCACTTTTCCATTCTGGCAGTAGCTTTGATACTGTCTGTATCTGCACCGCATCACTGCACACAGCAAGTGTGTGTTGAAAGTATGCTTATTGTGGTGCTTGTGGAATTTTGGAAGGGAGGTTCTTCAGCTGCACCTCCCATATCTCATGCAGGCATGTCTGGATGATATTACAGGCCTCCATCCACACTCAGTTACATCAGCTTTGTTAGATGGCTAAATTTATCTTACCTTTGGGTCCTGGAGGTCCAGGGAACCCTACACCTGGCAGTCCAACAGCACCTTTTTCTCCTGGCAGACCGGGTCTACCTGGAAGCCCAGGATTCCCTTTGTCACCTTTGCAAGTCAAAACAAGACAAATGTTAATACAAAGTCTAGCTTCTGGGGAACAGAACCATTATGATCATCAGACAAAGATTAACAGGCTACTGTACCTTGGGGTCCAGGGAAACCAGGTGGCCCAGGGAGGCCATCCGCCCCAGGAGGTCCAGGGAGTGGTACAGTTCGTCCTGCTTCACCCTTTGCTCCTGTGAATGTAAAAATGTATTAAGTACAGGAAGTGATGAAATTAAACAAGGGAATTTAATTAAACCATCCCATTTGGCATAAGAAATTCTTCAAGAAAATTTCCCTCAAAAAGCTGCTATTATACTGCTGAAAGCAAACACAGATTTAAATTAGAAAGTCTTTATTTCCATCTTAAGATCCAGTGATCCTCTAAGTTGTAACACTTAAGCGGTACGTTTATTTTCAATTTTTTTAAGCATACAATAGCAATACCTGGAAGGCCTGGTAAACCTGGGGTTCCAGCAAAGCCTCTATCTCCTTTGTCACCAGGTAATCCTGCAGCGCCTATCCCAGGAGGGCCAGGAAAACCTCTTTCACCACGTACTCCAGGGAATCCAGGTTGGCCAGGGGGACCACGTTCTCCTTTCAAGCCAGCTGTACCCTAATTTTTGGAAAGTATAAATGTAATTCTTGCCTGATTGGCAAGACAGAACATGTCATTCTCTTTCTTTGAATATTTTCTAACTTGGATTTAGCACAGGTATCTGTAATGCTGAAGAAAGTGGATTTTTTATCACTGAGTTCAATGGAAACAGAACCGGGGTCCATATGGAATAGCACATGGAAATCATACCTAGTATTCAGTGCAGCTAACTGGACATGTAGGCTGTGTTCCCAGTGGTGGATCTGGGAGGACATGTGAGCTCCGCATTCAGCTCCACATCCATACCACACTGAACTCTCTATTAGAGCAAGACTTTGAAGCATTTGTTTTCACAAGAAAAGTATGCTAGAACAGAGTTGAACCTTGTCTTAACAATCTCTACTTGGATAATTGCATTCCTTCAATCATCTCCAGATACCAGCTAAATCATCCACACTAGTTCTCACTATCAAGCTGTAAGAAAGTGAAAAAGGAAAAAAAGCATTGTCCATGCCCACAGCTTTGTGGGGGAAGTAATCTTGCTCGACAAGTAAAAGGAAAGGGCTAAAATCTAACTCTGAAATAGTCTGTTGCTGAAGGACTGTCTTCCTCACTGGTTCCAGGGAAAATGGAGTCTTCCCCTGAGCAAGAATGAACTACTCAAGGTAAGGACAAGATGTGGACCAACAAATGACCAATGAACAAAAGCATGTCTAGGGCATAAAAGCAGATGAATTCTGGCCTGAAAGATGGAAGGTATAGGATAGTATGTAAACATAATAAACATACAGCAGGACAATATGTAAACATAAAGAAACACACATACCGATGCTCCTTTTGGACCCTGGAGACCTGGCAATCCATCTTTTCCTGGTCTTCCTTCTCTTCCAGGAGTACCTGGTTGTCCTGGGAAACCAGGATCTCCCTTTTCACCTTTCAGGATAGAATCATAAGTAAAATCTCCTGGTTCTCCTTTTGCCCCAGGACTGCCCATAAGTCCTGGAGTGCCGGGGGGGCCCTGAAATTTTATAAATTCAAATGTCGTCAGTTGCCCTACCAACACTTCAACTGATACAACAGAAAAAAAAATATTCAGAAATTAAAGACTACACCGAAACCAAGTAAACCATTAAGTTTTCAACTAAGGAGGTCAAATGAGAATATTTTCCAGGACACAGCAGTGTGACTAAGGAATTAATGCACATTGTCTTGACCATTTTGTCATTTATCATATCACAGGTGTATTATTTTAGATGGTGCACATAAACTTACACAAGAACTAAAGGCCATGACACCAAAAAACTACCCTGAATTTTCAACGGACTATCCACTGGCTTTCAGTTATGCGCATTTATACAATATCAGCATCACAGTAAATGAGGCTTTTTAAAGAGGTATTTCAGAGTTAAAGTGTCTGCTCCAAACTTTAAATACTGAATTCTGTAACTGTGGAACCTATTTCCCTAACAGAAATGCAACAAAAATATCTCTACATTCCATAATAATTCACAATACCAGCAGTAGTACCAATACAGGAAAATGACACAATTCCATTATGCAAAGACAAACTCAGTCAAACTTATAGGTTTGAACTGCTTATACAAGCCCCACCCATGATTTTCCTTCTTTCAAAAGCTTTTAAATCAACTAATATTCATAAAATACATAGCTTGTCCATGAAATTAAATTAGTTGTCTTAAACAAAACTCAAATATTATTTGCACAAGAGCTAAAGCTGAAGGCTGAAAGCTTCTCCCTGGGTAATTTATTTATGACATTTAGCTGATGCAAATACACATTCCCCTTCATTACTAATGCTCATTGATTTTGTACAATTAAAAATCACAGCCATTTGGCACTATCAGAATACTATCCACATGCTCAGAAAAGAGTTTTGTAAGGTCTCCTGTGAAGAAATTATCTACCTAATAATACACTATAGGATTTCCAGAATGCCAATTTTTCCCTACATAATTTCTAGGACCTAGATGAAATTTTCTCACAGGAACAATGTGAATCAAAGCTACCCACTAGGGTAGTAAAGCACAAACTTCATGGGCAATGTCCACTGCTTATGGCTGATGTGTGCCCTCCACTTAAACCTCAACCAGAATACGGCCAAAGGCTATCCTTCCATTAGCTTTCATGGGTCCTGGATCAGACTCTGATGCTCTGGCACGGCTCTAAACAATGTGAGCTCACAAGGCTGGCTTCTATGTAGTTTTTCCAAGCTAAACTATATGCTGGATCACCACCTGGCTGAACTTTGTGGAGCAAAACAAGTTTAAAAGCAATCAGAACAGCAGCCAGTCCTTGTCTGATGAAAGACATGAACAGAACTTAAGAGGCAATAAAAGGAAAATATAAAGGTGTGGCAAAACATGTGGTGAGAACAAAATGCAGACACGAAAAAAGTTTAAATACATTAGGATATCTTTTATTTTTCTCCACTGTTTCTTTCACAGATCCCATTGGCATTATAGTAAATTCAGTCACTGAGTGATACAATCTTGGTTATCGTACTGGAAATAGAGAATGGATTCCATTTCAGCTAACTCATTGGCTGAATTCAGGCATCTAGGCTTTATTATACTCAAGGGAAAGAAATAGATTCCTTGATTAAGGAATTCATACAGGTGGTTGGTTTAACTTCTGAAGGTGCCTCTCTCACACCACTGGTGATAGAGGGAGCTTGAGTAACTGGTGTGTTAAAGGCAGTGCACATGAATGTCACTGGGAAGTTATGTTGCCAAAAGTGATCAGCTGGAAGGAGAAAACAGCTTTGGGGAAAAAAGTCTGGGAAGACTCCGACAAACTCAGTCTACTTACATTAGAAATGGTGTCAAAATCCACGTTATACTACAGGAACATGTATGCTAAGGTAGGCCTTGACAGCATACCACAGTGTACGTAGGGACACTCAAGTGAACTCTGACAAGATCAAATGTAGTTGTGCTAGTACAGTGCTCATCTAGGAGTAATTTGTGTTACATTTTAGACAAGTGATATGCTTATGACTGTTCTGCTTCTGATAGCCAGCCTTACTCACTGAAAGCTATGTTGCGCTGTGTCAGCAAAATTTCAAGTGATCATATTATCAGTGTACTATCCACTTTCACAGATTTCCTTTATTTCTTCAAAAGTACTTAGCTTTCCTGATAACTAATTATGTTTTATGGAACATACTGCACACATCTCAAAACTCAGACAAACTGCCAAAGTATACTGCATGCTAATATTAGACTGCTTACGCTACACTAGATGGCACTGCCTCTCTCTCAGTATATATGTACGCAGCAGCAAAGAGTTATTGGAAAGACTTGTGAGAAGGTCAGGGCAGACCTGCATCTATTTGCTGTGAAATCCTACTTTTTACCCAACTCCACCGCTTAGCTTGCTCAGCCAGAAGGTCACGTGTCCTGCTGACTCCATATGATGGGCACACACAGAAATATAACCCATTTCTGACAGCTTTTTTTAACTCTCATAGCTCAGCCATGCTGCTTCCTACTTTATTTTGCTAGGCATTGTTCCTTAATTTTATCATATCACTGTGCTGGTCTCTTTTTAAACAGAACTATTATACAACCACATTGACAATAACATGTTTTTTGATCACATCTCATAGGACACATAGCATTTGGCAAGGCATTACTTACAGGTACCCCTGGAAGGCCATCAAGTCCAGGTAAGCCTCTGTCACCCTTGAAACCCGATTGTCCTGGAAAACCTTATCAGAGAGACAAAAACACAATTCTGTTTATTACATGCTTTTACAAATAGCTCATTTCATCTGAATTCTTTGTGACCCTTCTCAAAGTGTCTCATTTCATCCCCAGTCACATCAACATAATGCTGCTAAAGTCAGTGAAATTGTCTGGATTCATGTGCTTATGTGCTATATGTGTCTGCATTCATAAACTCAGAAGTTGATTCGTTTGACTTAGGAATGAATTAACCTTACTGTTCAGACCTATCATGTAACCATTGCAGTCTTGAAACTACCTAAACTTTATTCATTTTTCTTAACAGCCACTAGAACAAACATTATGTACAATATCACTGTTTGCATGTGGCACTTCTCTCATATGGCAGCAGAAAAATAGCTTTTTTCTTTTTTTGGCTAGGATTGGGAATGTATGTATGGGCTGCTGCCAAGCCTGGGCACATAGGGCAAATGCTTCCCACATTATTTTTCACTTTCCCAGTCTTCTGTGAAAATATTTAGGCCACAGTCTGCAAAGAGCCTCCATTGTGGCATATTTGGAATCAGGCCAAAAATAGGAATATTCCATCCTCCTTTCAGTAGTTTCACAAATAATTTCATTAGTGGGACAAAAAGTAATTAATTTTATCATATATGTTGCATCTTTAGATTTTAGCCTACGTAGTTAATGAGTTTTTACCTGCTGGACCTGGTGGCCCTTGTGGCCCTGGAAGTCCAGGTGGTCCTACTTTATCACATAAGGCACAGGATTCACCTTTGTCACCTGAAGAAGAGAACAACAAAACAACAACAAAACTAATTAATAACAATGAAAAGATTTTAGACAACTGCAAGCAGGTGAATTCAGGGGAAAATGTCAATTTAATACACTACATGCTGAAAGAAAAAAAACAACAAGTGTGCTACTTCTAATTACGTGCTTCAAAGAAAATTTATCAGCAAACTGATATTCAAAATTCTTTAAAATTTTTAAAGGAATGGCATGAAAATCAACTTAAGTCTTATCCTAGGGATAATATGTAACAGAACATTTAAAAGGGACCAGGCTGAAGAGGATCAAAAAGATGAAAAGAAATATACACTGGGTATAGAAGAAACAAAAAGATTAAAGCAAAAAAAGGAGAACCTCCATAGTCACTGCAGTTTTGTAGTTTTAGCAAAGCAGTGAGCCAAATGAGATGAGGAAGGATCAACCACTGTGTAAACGAGTGCAGCTTATTTTTTTATATGTCCATTTAGTCAATGCTGCAAAAACACATGGTCGACAGTCCTATTTATAGGTGTTACAATTTTAGCTTCAATCATACCCATGGCAATGATTCATAAACCATTTCCATTCCTAACTCATCTGCCTCTCCCTAATTCTTAATCTCAGAATTCACATCTTAAACTCCCATAAACAGTTCAATTTACACTTAGTGGGGCTATATTCAACTCTTTCTTTCTTCCCAGCTCCTCTTTCAACCCTGCGAGCCCTGTGTGATCCTTTATCACTTTCCACCAATGTGTAGGCTGAATGAAATGTAAGTGAAGTCTGTGTTGCACAACTCAATACACAGTATCCCTCTTTTACTCACCAAGACTCAAGAAACATCTTCCATTTCCATGAACTATTTGTTTAACTAACTTTAAGAACACTTTCACCAGACCCAGCCTAACTTGCTCGGCCTCTTTACATACCCAAGCTCCAGTGTACAAGCATTAGAAAGCAATCACTTTAGAATAGTGTTACCTTTCTCCCCCATCTCTCCTGGAAATCCATCTCTTCCTGGAAGTCCAGGACTACCTGGTGCACCAGGTTCTCCCTGCTGGCATTGATCAATTCCATCTGTAATGGAAATGCAATAAAGAATATTGTTTGACAAACACAAGTTTCCACTATAGGGCTACATTTATGAATGTCCCAGCTGAATGTATCTATGAAGACTAATATGTCAGGATAGCATTTAACTTTTCTATTTGATTCACTTTGAAAAATTCAACTGGGATTCTGTATTCTGATTTCATACATAATGCTTAAGAAACCCCAAGAATTACACAGAAAAAGACAGGCTCTGCCATAGTAAGGTTGCTAACAACTTTCACATAAAATCTACTTTTACGTTAAGTTTTGGCTAAGAAAAGTGCTGTTGGTGAAAAATGGCTGGTTTGGCCCTGAAGAGAATAGAAAATATTGACGTTCTGAATAAATTAAGTAGAGATTTTTGTACCCTGTCTTTTCTTTTCAATGTTTTAGGAAAATTTCTAGGTCGCAAACATCTTGTTAACATCTATTTAACCTCATCACACTGATCAAGCTTTCTGAAAACAAAAAACTTCGTATGTTGGGAACTGAAATAGATAATAAACAACATTTATTTAGCAGGCTTAATATGAGAATACAAATTATGCTTGTTCTGTTTGATGACACAGGTTCTGACCCAATACAGTATGACATCAGTTTGGACAAAGCCAGTAGTCAAAATGTTTGGCAAACAACAGTTAAATGAAAACAAATTGTTTCCCATTATGCATTTGAAGAAAGCTAAAGAAGTGTCTGGGGAAGGAGCGGAATTAAGCAGTGACAGAAACATGTATGAAAAACAGGAATTGCTCTTACTTGTAGGGCAAGGTAAGTTTTAGCTATTTAATTCTGTATTCTAGGTGCTGGATTTTGTATTGCTTCATTGGCAAACAAAGCAACAACTAGGTAACATCAATCGTTTTTGAACAAAGTATTTTGGTTTAGGAATTCCATAGAGAATAATGTCCCTTTCAATAGTTTTAGCCTACCTAAACTACTGTAAAAGGGAAATCATTCTTCATGTTGAAATGACACTTTAACTCACTGTATCAGTATCAACAACAGCAAAAGTTTTCTTTCAACGAAAGAGTTGAAACATCAGCTGGAAAGAGCTATCAAGCTTGGACCACTTTCATACGTACTTTTTTCATTTCTTCATTGCAGAGTAAAACCAAAACATTTTTCTCTTTAAAAATGCTTTATCAGAAACTAATTATACACAGCTGTATAATGCTGTTCTCATTACCACTAATATGCATTTGTCACATCATTACTAGTTTTTCATTTACCTCCATAAAGCATACGTTGACCACATTCTCCTGTAAGATAATTTCATTTTACAATAAAAACTTTTGGCAGACTAGTATTTCAGTCTGCAGTTCTTACACCCATTCAAACTGTTACATAGATTAGTACTGCTGACTTGTAAATTGTGACAGTGAACAGCCATCTTTTATGCCAAGAACAATATAAATATCTGTTATTTTTTTAATTGAAGATCTACAAATATATCTAGGTTGGAACATTAGGACACAGGGGAAACCAGTGTGTATTAACGTCAATTATTTTAACAAACTTTTGAAGAAATTTTAAAAACATTTATTTAGCAAAGAATCCTTGTCCGAGTAAGGAAACAACAGCTTGTTGCATTGCAGAAAAGTGTTTACTCGGTCCATTAACAACTCAGATATGTTTCTTCCACAATGCATATGGATTCTGATTATAGCTTTTATAATCTAGTCTCTTTTTTTCTTTTTTATTGCATTCAATGTGCATTATGGAGTCTCCATTGCGAAAGCAACCGAGTGCTTTACCTACCTGTTTTGCCTGGAGGACCTGGTGGGCCAGGCAACCCCGGGGGACCTGGGAAACCATCTCTTCCAGGGGGTCCAGGTAAAGCAAACCCTGGAGAACCCTTTTCACCTTTTTCACCTCTCTCTCCAGGGACACCTGGAGATCCTATCCTGTCTGGAAGTGGTCGACCTTTGGACAGAGTAAAACATACATGAAAAAGTGACAAGTGAAAAGACAGTAACATTATCAACATGTTAGCTTCCATTACGTTTCAGAGAGAATTGAAGAAATGTTAGTGCAAAATAAAAAAGGACTGTTTTTTCACTGTTGGTGATTTGTGTAAAATTGAGATTATATACTCACTACAGCTCAAAGTAACTCACTTTGGTTAGGTCCCTACACAAATACATACAGTCTGTACTAAGTGCCTTTTTGAGATTTAGTTGAATCAACTTTTGTTGGGTAGTCAAGAGTGGTGACACAAGAATTTATATATTACACTTAGAAACTATTACATACTTCCTTATCTTGTAATAAACCAAACCTTTAACACACTTAGAAAGAGACAGTGTACCTAAGAACTTCAGTAAATAAGTATTCAATACTAGCAGATGCTAGCAGATTTCAGGAATGCTAAAACCAAAACTGGTGGTAAGATTAATAAGCAAACAGCTAATAAAGAGAAGCAGTTAAACACCTAGAAAAAAAAACACTTAAGATCTGCTTTTAGCTATTGGTACAGTCGCACACACGTCTTCATACTTTAATGAGCTATTTCAGTTCACAACTAACCATAAGACTTGATCGCTAAACCATTTTGAGTCTTCTGCAACATTGCAGGAAGATACTGAAGTCACACAAATCTCAATTTCTGTAGGGTAATGACAGACTAAGAGCTACCATTCTTCTTGTCTTGTCACACAGAATTCTTTAGAGACTATTATAGCCTGCAGTATATAGTATCTCCTCCCTAAACTGTGAAAAATTTCCTAGAAACTATCTGACCCTGGCTCTCATTAATTCCTTACTTAGCTCACTGTCAAGATAGAAAATGTGAGCAAAGGAGGTAATAATAGTATCATCATGTGCCAAAGTCAGGTTTCCACAGATGATTTGCTTGATTTTTAAAAAGCAAATATCATAGTTTAGTTCAAACACATGTACATATACACAGAATAGTAGTGTTGTCACAGATGTGAAGATGCTAAGACTATGAAAAAGGCAACATTTGCAGGCAAAAGAAATAACTTCTATTAGATCAAATGACATAGTCAAAAAAAAGCAGAAACCCTTCAGGAATTACTTTGATCTAATAAATATTATTTCTCCCTGCAAACCTAGTTTTATTAAAATTATGAAAACCCATACAGAGCTGAAGTGAGAGAAAAACAAACTATTTACATATAAGTATACATACATAGGTACATATGCACATATTCACATTTTACAGCTCTTCTTGCCCGATGGAGCCATGCTCTCTGCGCTCTCACTGATGACCTGTGCACACTACTTCTTCATTTAAGCAGGAAGTTATCAGGACTGTACACAAAGAGCAAGGCCAGATCACATCAAAAAGATGAGAAAAGTCATCTGCAGGTGTGATTGGACCCCTGCAGAGACCACTGCCTGGGTGTTCTGTAAGTCAAGGCAGTAACTGGCAGCAGCTAAGGAGAACACCTCTCAGTACTCTTCACCCAAGAACAACACAGGAAAAAAGTGAACATCAGTGGCCATGAATTCATACCTGGAGGTCCTGGAATTCCTTGTATACCAGGGAAACCTTTAGAAAGAGAAGTTTTCATTTAGGTGATTAAGTCAGCAATGCCAACATCAGTGAAGTTTTAGCATATGTTATTTAAGTACACATTACAAGCTAGTATGCCCTGAAGCAAAGGTTAAGTTAAATAATCTATAGATACCTGCAAACAATACATTTAGGGAAAAGGCTCTGCTGTGTGCCATACTCTCCACTGATATTTCTTCAATAGGGTAAAGTCTGTAATGGTGAAACTGGGAAAGGGACTGCTCGATTTACTCTGTTTACTGAAGAATTTTGTAAATTATGCAAGCCAATTATAAGACTAAAATTTAGCTACTGACTTTTTAACAGTAGTCTCAAGACTCTGCATTGTTACTCTCTTTATGCTTGTGTTGGTTTCCATCTTTCTTAAATAATCTCACTGGATTATTTAACTGCCATAAAAACAGATCCCAATTTATCTTTCTCCAATCTATAAATGAAAGCCAGTGTTATTTATGATGAGCAGAGGCATCCTACAAACTGCCACAAATAGTAATAACCTGAAAGCAATTAATAACTGAAACATTTCACTGTCATATAGAGCTCCTGAGCTCACAGATAGTATAACCTGAACTTACTTTAATAAGAAAACGAAAAGCATAACTCAGTCAAAAAGACAAGAAAAAATACATACCTTTTTCACCTTTTTGGCCTTTCAGTCCAGGCAAACCTGAAACTCCAGGCTCTCCTTTTTCACCAAAGGTATCTATTGGTCCAGGATCTATAACCTGAATCACAGGACAAAGACTAGGACACTAGAAACATACACCTGTGCCTTCATTTGTATCTCCCTTGTGTTGACCTGATGGTACAGAGGCCATTTTGTTTTGTAATAACAATTTTGAGCAGTTTTGGTTATAATTGCAATTTCACTGATACATAACAACTGCCGTGGGAGGGTTATAGCTGTTGAGGAGCTACCAGAGAAAAAAGTATTTCTTATTCTGACAAAATTCCTTCAAATCAGTAGTAGCATTAAATGGAGAGCTTTATAGCACCTTTCTGAACAAGAAAGATGCCAAGAAACCTCAGCGTGGTCTAAGCGCTGACCCATTAGGTTTCTATTTAACATAAATACTAAAATATTCTGTTCTCGCAATTTCTGCCAACATTGATACAAGCTTGACATATAGGATACTAACATTTACAATAAAATATTCAGGAAGTATGCACAATTTTTCAAATCAAATCAGCAGATGCTGGGAATTTTCCTCCATGTTGGGGAAGCAGGACCATCAATGATCTAACTGTTGCTGACTAATGCTATTTTTTATTTGAAGTGTTCAAAAACTTACAGACTGTAAAGCTGACAGACTTACTCTTTCAAACTTTCTTCTGGATATTTTGTATGATTAACAATACCTATCATTTGCATAGTTGAAAATATTTGAAAATCATTTCCCTTGAGAGCTCCTTTCCCAAATTTCAAATATACTTAAAGACCTGTATCTAAATTCTGTTTCCATTAAGAAAAACTGAGGATATGACTGATTATAATAAGGTCAGAACATGCATAGGTTTTCTTTTTTTTCCTCACTGTTTGAGCACTTTGAATTTCACAAAATTTATATTTTCACTGAAGTTTAAAACAAAACAAGAATTTATTTTACTTACTCTTCCTGGAGGTCCTGGAAAACCTCGATCACCTTTGTCACCCTAAATCAAAATACAATTTACATTTTAAATCCAAATCAGATTTTCTTCTCCACAAAGTAGGATTTCCTTAGCAAATTAACACCTTGATGCAGATTCATACAAATTCCAAATGATAAGTACCCAGGCCATTACAATAAGCAGCAAGTAGTTAGGTTGCATGCCTGTACTGCCTTACACTACATAAAGAGAAACTGGAATTTTTCGTAAAGTACACTTGTACATATACTGGCTGGGCAAAAAGCTTGTGAAAATAAAGCTTGCATTAACCAATTCATGTAAGATATGTAAACCAAGGATACCTATGCTACCTTAATTTTGACTTTTCCCAGTCAATGAGTGATGACTTCACAACTTAGTAACATTCATTTAATATGGCTTTATGTCCATTTGTTGCTTTACTGCACATCTATGAACATGCCATACAAGCTCTTAACTCCACATTCTGTGTGATGGGATTCAAAGGCCGGTACTACGCACCTTTGCACCAGGCTCCCCGGGTCGTCCTGGAACCCCATACCCACCGGGCAAACCCTGTGTGTAGAAGACAGAAAAACCAGCAAAGACAAATGTAGTTACATCTTAGCCCTGGCAGCATCTAAGTTTTAAATTTTCAAATAGTCACTAATTCACAGAAAGCAACAACTTCAAGCAAACAATTCAGATGGCTAGAAAATTTCAACCATTTTGTAATACACAGACAGTTCTTTGCTTTGAATGTAAGAAACAGCACTGGAAATTCAGTAAAATACATACAGGTTCTCCTTTTGGTCCTGGTTCACCATCTTTTCCAGGCTTTCCCTGTAAAACACCAAGATCCACTTTGCTTAAATAGATGGCCACATACATGCAATGTCTAAACACAGTGGGTGAAACACTAGAACAAAACAATCACTATTATAATGCATTAATTGAAGCATGCTAACGCAGCTAACAGTGCACAGGGTATAAAGTAGGCAAATAGTGACTGCCTAGTACTTATATTACTTAACATCCTGCAAGCTGCAAAATTAAATAAAATTCTGCAAATTTGTTCCCAGATCCAGGAATAACATACAGATTTCCCAGTCAAGGAGGCTTCAAGACAAATATATCAACAGCACAGGAAACTGGAACCAGACCCAGAAACTTTTCCCTTCATAGCAATCCATTCCTACATATATAGTCTCCTGCCTCACAAAACACTTATTCTAGGCATTCAATGGCTCAGTTTCAGCAGAGGGCTTGGAGAGTGGTCCCATATCAGATCGCATGGTAATCTAGTGGGAAAAACCACTTCCTCTAAAGTGAGAGTTACAATTTCAAATCACAAGGCAGATGATAACCTAGAATCCAAGACTCCCTTCTCCAGAACAAAATGATTCACTATTAGACCACTGTGTTATCTTAAGAGGGGATTAGATTTCCTTGAGATAATTAACAGGCAGATGATAAATTATCTAGATGGATTAAGCTACTTTTCAGCATTCCCTTCCTCTTCTTATGGACCATGAAGGGACTGGCACCTAGGCTTGTAGCCTAATCCACTGGAAACTGGCTTTTAGTTGGTGTCACAGTGCTTAGATTGTATGCGTATCATAAGTAATACGAATATTTCCCATAAACCCAAGAAAACGTATACACTTAATACGCAAAGTAACAGTGTATGCAATTCAGTCTAAAAAATTAATCTATCAGTTTAGGTCAAAAAAATCTGTCTAAAACAATGTAACTGAAGGATAAAAATGATACAACAAACATGAACAGGCACCAAAGTGTGCAGCTATGGTATTTTATAAAAAAGGGTTACAAAGTAATTTTTAATGATCAATTAAAATTATGATCTGTAAAGTCAGGAGAGTCTTCAAATGTACCCTGTGATTGGAATTAATCATACGGTTTCATTCCATGAAACTAGAATATCAGATCTTAACATCTGTTCACCTTCCAAGCCTTATCTTAATTTCAGAAGTAGCTATGATTCCCTTGAACAGCAACAATTATATATAAAATATCTTAAAAAAGGTATTCAGGGAAGTCTTTAGAAGCTGAAAGCTGTATTTTTGAACAATTCAAAATGCTCTGGTTTCCTCAACAAGCTCTAGGCCAACATTTCTCCATTCTTCCAGTTTTCAAGCCCTCATTTACTGTAAGAGTAAAAATACATACATGATAGCAAAGATAATCCTATCATGTTTCTTTACTGAAAAGATAACAGAACATTTGACCTTGTAGTACAGTAGAGAGGGAGATTATCTCTTTTTCAGACTGAAGTACAATTCAATGCCTACAGATGTGCTGGTACTTTTTCTAAGTTTATGAAGACCCACAATTTAAGAAACAATACTTTAGATACGTTTGCATGTAGAAAATGTGTATTTTTGCTACCAGCTCAGCTATGAAAGTTATGAGACTATGGTATCGGTCAGACTAGGCAAATATAGCAGACCTTATGTCCTCAAGCTTCTACAGTCAGGCTAGAAAGTAGCAAGTGAACTTATCTCAGTCATCTATATTTTTTGCTCCCTTTGTAAGAAACAGTACCTTTAGGCTAAGCAAGCTTATTTTGTAGATTGCACACAAGAGTATATGAAATACATTCAATACATTCCATGTAGCTAAAGTCACTCCTACAGAGCGACTTGTTTTTCTTTGCTTTTTCTTCTGTTCTGGAATGACTTAATGTTGCTTCAGTTGGGATCAAAGTGAGTCTTGCCTTTGCCTTCAGCACTGCAAGCTACTGTTAGGTGTCTTTATCTGAAAGCATGTCATTACTGTATGTTATTACTACTTTGACTTGTACACCTGTCCAACAGCAAAACCTGTTTGCTTGAAATATACCAAATTTGCTGTTTCACTAATTGTTACTAAGTTTAATTATCTTACGGAAACAATACAATGACTGTAATTATGATACTGATAAAATTGAGCATACTTACACGTGGACCAGGCTTCCCAGGTTCACCCTTTTCTCCTCTGAAACCTGAACCTGGCAATCCCTGGAAAATAAATACACACCAGATCAAAAATACTGCCAAATTCTAAAGGAAATTTGCTCTTGTCAAACAGCTATACTTAGGGACATTATCAGATTCTTTACAATTTTTATAGTAATAAAAAAAAATCTACACAATACTCACTGGGGCTCCCTGTTCACCCTTTTCACCTGGATCACCCTAATGAAATCATTAAGAAAATGTAGATTAGTAGACAAAACCTTAACCATTATTCACTTATGTTGCAAATAATTTAATTTTTCATGTTAGCAGAAGCACATTTAACCCTGTTCTCTGCTTCAAGAACTATGCCTAATAGTATGATATGCAAGAAGTTAGACAAACACAAAATGTGAATCCATTGAGCTAGTTTATTATACTAGTATATATTGCTTAGATTGCTTAATTCAGTAATAGAAAAATTCATTAGCACTCAGATTCCATGAATGTGATTCTGTATATGATAATCCAGTATAAGCTACTTAATTCAAATTTTTAGAATATTTGTTGTTTACAGAACTATGCTTATCAGTCCTCCTTCCTCAGGAAAGTCCTCTGCTGTCTGTGTTACTTATCACATTATTTATGCATTTAACCTTTACCATATATTTTTCAGAGAACTTCTAGAAAGACAATCAAAATTCATTTATGAAGTAAAACAGGGAGAAATTTTTAAAAATTTGGCTGTACGTGACTTTTTTCTTTCTGTTTTACTTTTGTTTGTTAATTCCTATTGATCATATTTTAATGAAGACTACAACAAGATTAATTATTTAAGGTCTCACCTTTTCTCCCTTTATGACTTCAGTCCCTTTTTCTTTCATATGTGGTGCTGGTCCTGGGGGTCCTGGGGGGCCCCTTACTCCTTGTTCTCCCTGTCAACACCAAATCCAGGATAGTCCATTGAAAATGGTACCGACACTGAGAACAAACATTACTAAGACCAATAACATTAAAGAGAACCACAACTCATTTTTAAAAATATAGCTAAATGAATGTTTCTTTTAAAATTCTTATTTTGGCAAAATCAGTCAGAGAAAGGGTTACATACACAACTGTATGTAACCACATAGGTTACACACAGATAGGGAACACAACTGTATAATCGGTGACAGATAGAGACTGCCCTGAAGAAAGATCTCTGCATTTCCTGTTAGGGTGAAGATTGATTAATGCTGAATATCAGTATTGTAATAGCACAGAAGTTTTTTAGCGCCTCCTTTAAGGAGGACGCAGATTAGGGGGAAAGAGTTCAGCTGCAGAAAGCTGATGCCTAAAGGAAAATGTCAGTCCAAGCTTATAGTGTTCCATTAGCTTTACAACATTATGCAAAGGCCAACTTCCCAGATGATAACTGTGGATCATACTTTTTTAGTATGTATGTGTCCATGGCCAGGTCAGAACCTCATCTCCTCATATAATGCAAAATCTTTTAAAGTAAAACAGCTCCAAAAAAGCTTGATACATTTCTATCAGGCCATAATGCATAGCAATACCATTAATTTTTTGCTAAAGACAAATCTGAGGAGGCCAGGAAATCTCCATATGCTTCTATGACCAACATTTTTCAAGCAATTTTATGATAACAAGTTAATTGCAACAGCGTGTCATGCCACAAAAGATTCTATCCATCAGGAACAGTGTGGCTCAAAATACATAAATAAGGCGGTGGATTAAATAAACCCACCTAAGTAACACTTATACTCCAAAAGGCCTCTGTCAATGACACTCATGGGAAGCTTCTGGGGAAGGCCTAAGACGCACTATCAATTTACCGAATAACCCATGACTGCATGCATTTATTGGCTCCTGAAAACACAACATAAAGCGCTTTAGCCTAGACCTCTCAGTGGGAGCGGTAACAGATTAAACTTAACATGTTTTACTACCCATTTGATGTTGGTTAAGAGAATAAATGGGATCCTGGAGCACATCTTTTGGCTCACTGTCATTCAAAAGTAAACCAGTCTGCGTGCTCTGAAAGCTGCTCCTGGTTGAGTCAAAACACAGTAAAAGGTGACAACTGAAAGATATGCTTTAAAAGTATACACTACCAAAACAGGCCCTCAAGGGTCCTACCACAACTAATTCTGATAATTCTGGACAACACATTAAATCTCATCCCTCAGAACTAAATCAATTTCAAATAGATAACACAATGAGTTCCAATATACAGAGTAAATACTTCCAGACCTGCCTACTGCAAACTAAAGTAGTCAGTACTGGTCACAGCTGGAAAACCAGGTAACAACCTAAATTAATGTCAGATATAGCACCATCATGAGCAAACTCTGTAACCGTTCGTGAACTTTGTTCATTTAGGTGTAAATTACAGCTTTACTCAAGTCTTCCAAAAATTACAGTGCTGCTTTTCTCCACTGATTGATTCCAACAGTTCATTTATTTAAAACAAAATATCAAAAATATTTCTGACAGTTGTCCTCTAGAAGTTTTTCAGAGACCTACCTTTTCACCTTTGGGACCCTGAAAGCCCAAGCCCATGTAGCCCTGAAAATACAAAGCACACGTACTTAGTCAATTTTTCTCAGCAGTGCATGCATGCATACAACTATACATTCATATGAAGGTATTTTGTACACGGGAGAAGTTAAGAGAGGCAAAAAAAGACAGAATGTGTCTTTTAAATGCATGTGTGAAACAAATACATATTATGTCCTAATCCCCTGCTGCTTTTTTTAAGTCCTGTGTCACACCAGTTCTTGAAAAAAAAGAATTAAATTTATCAGATAATTTTATTGTCAGTGTTCTCCTTTTTTCAACATTTTTGTGACATATTTAACATTTTAAGATAAGTTCAAATAACCATAGAATGCTGTAATTACTACTGATTTGATCAAGTGAGATAACAGATCTAAACAAAATTGAAAAAAACATTAAAAACGTGTTAAAAATCTCTTTATGATGCCCATTAAGACATAAAAATAGATCCCAGAGTGTAAAACCCCCACTCCTTTAGAACTATAAGTTTCCTGATTTTTTGGGATCTGGTGTGCCAAATAAATAAACAAATAGACTTCATCTTTATAATAAACAGAGCCTTACCTTTTCGCCTGGGAGTCCTGGTGGCCCAGGGGGACCCTACAAAACAATACATTTTTGCATATATATGTATATATTACACTAGGTAGAATAATGTGTTATTCTATAAAGATAGTAAAAAATGCAATTTTTCCCATTAAACCAAGATGTAAAGTCTGCTACTGTGCAGTACTCACAACTTAGAACAAATAATATAAACAAACAGAATCTGTCTCTAAGATATCTCATCAGACCTTGTTTTGCAGTTAAGTGTTGGACCTAATCAGCATCTAGACAAGAGACAATCAAAAACGTCTGCGCTGTAAAATTACTTTATTGATGACTTTTTTTTTTCCCAGTCTTGCATGCTAAATATTAGTCCTCACCTTTCTTTCATTAAAATTGTTCTTTTTCACATCAGCAAGTGCAAATACTGACTAAACTGTACAATTGCTTTCCTTTACATCACTGTCAGTTTTCCTGAGAAGGATAAGAGATCTCACACAGCTCACTTTCATGGCCAGAATCATGGGGTAGACCAGATGGCAATAACTGATTGCTGCTAGTGTTACCTGCATCCAGTGCAGGAAGAGAAGATACTAGGTATCTGTTAGACCTCTCAAAATGCCAAATAGCTGAAATGCCTTCAGCATTTGTCAATTACTATAATTGACAAAATAAATTCCTATAATAACAGACAGTTCATATCCTGTTTTCCACCGTACTGCTTACTGTGGCTGCCCATAGGAACAACCTCAGCAAACATCTTGATTTAGATCTGGCTGCTAGGTTTGTAGTTTATTTTCTATAAAATCAGTGGGAGAAGAGGGGAAAGGAGGAATAAATATTACAGCTCCTCCCACACAAAAATGTCCTCCAAGCCTGCAAGTGTAGATGACTGTAGGAGCAGCTGGTATTGAAAACCTACGTTACGCAGTCATTCCTGCCACGGTAGAGTCCAGGAGTCTAAACATGAAGCCTGGAACCACAGGTTGTCTTTCCCAAACCCCAACAAGCACTGGCTATACACACCTTGTAGAACTTTCCTATAATAAAGCTCTATAAGTAAAGTGCAGATCGGCATGAGAGGAAACTTACTGGTTCTCCTGGAGGCCCCTGTGGCCCCATTGGTCCCTGAAACCCTGGAGTTCCAGGTGGACCCTATGAAAAATTAAAATGGCATAATTAAAAAGCGATTCTTGCTTGGTAATTTCATGATACTGATATAATTTTAATTGAAGCTCACTGCTATTCAAACATCATTTGGACTTACAGGTAGTCCAGGTTGGCCAGGAAAGCCTTTATCACCTTTTAGCACACTAGGAGGTAAAAGACCAATCACTTCACCTGGATCTCCCTATAACAAGAAAAGAAAATGAATAATACTTGAACATCCATTCAAATACATTCAAAACCACTAATATTGCAATGAGAGGGAAGTTGGAGCTATGCAAAGAATCATTTGGAAAGCTGACTTAAAAAAAAGTCATCTTACTTCTTTTAATTCAGTTGAAACATAGCAAGAGATATTAAAAGTGAGGACCCTAATTGTCAAACCTTTAAAGTCACCTGAAGAGATTCCAGTAGGAAATCTTCTTTCATATCCTGATTTCCTATACTTTAATGGGTAATCAGAAAGATTTTTCCCACCAAATCTATCACTACTTCAGACAGGGTCACCACATAACTGGAGAATCTGACCTGGCTGCTGAGAGAAGTGTAACAGTCTCTTTTCCAGGCTAAGATATTCAGTCTTATACCTAATTTTGACATAAAAGCCATTTATGGCATCCTTTTTCTTCAAAACAGGAATCCATTTTGTCTTGCTTCAGAAAACTGTTCTGATCATTATCCACTTCTTTATGTTTCTCTTTTTTGATAGCAAAAGATCCCATTTTCCCTGCATTTTTGTACAAAATTGCAATATAGTAAGTAATTTTATTTCAGGAGTTGTGTACCCATGCATACATGCCTAGGGGACAAATATTTGAGCACGTCAGTGAATAGACTAAGTCAGTTCTTCCCATGTGAGAGAAAGAGAAAAGGGAATTTTACAGCTTCAGGTAGTCAGGTCATTACAAATCTGAGATTACATTGGGACTTATGTTCAGCTTACAATTCCAAATTATATCTGTTCATTTTAAAAAGCAAAAGCTTTCCGTTAACATTCAATATTTCATTCTCCAGCTCACAAAACACACTCAGATACCTATGTAGTTTAATTTTTTCTTTATAAAAACTGTTTAGTATGTGTTGGATGGTTCTCATACTTTAGGCTATATGACCTTCTTCCACAAACATTATCTGTGTGAAACTATTTAGATAAATGAAATGTCAATATCAAAACAAATGTTTGAATCACAAAATCTGTATAAAACTTTATACACAATTAGGTGGGCACCACACTGTTTATACATAATTAATGATATGTACTACTTATTTCTGTTGTAATCTCTGTAATACTTACACTTTCAAGGCCTGCATGGAACAACTCATGTGTTCAATCGTTATTAATTGGAGGTCGCCCCACTGTCTTTATTTAGTGGGACTGCAGAACAGAGTACAAAGTGAAACATGGTGGTACATTTTTTCAGTCCTTAAGTAAGAACTGCTAGTCTTAGAGGGTGTAGAGTTCACCCTAATTCTTACTGTTAGAACATACTTAGAGCAAAATGTACCTTCATTCCTGGAGGTCCTGGGGGTCCCTGTGAAAAAAGACATATTTGATGTAATTGGTCCTCAGTGTTTGATATTTTACATCTTATACTCTGTATCATTTCATATAGTTATATTTGCATTTCAAGAATCAGGGTTGAAATAAGTGGATCAAGCATGCAAGAATCTACTTACTATGCTCCCAGTCAGTCCTGGTAAACCTGGGGGACCTACTGGACCTCTTTCACCCTAAGGAGAAAGAGAGAAATTGGTTTTATTTAGGGAACATATGCTTGAGGGATGTTTTTATTTCAACACAAGAGATGCTGTTATAAATATATGTAAATGTCACCTTTGTGCCATTACACCCTGGAATGCCAGGTGGACCAGGAGGGCCATCTTGTCCAGGAATGCCCTACATGAAAAGAAAGAAAATAGCAGTATTAGCAATAGTCCAGGTCAGATGTCACACTTAAAACTTTGATGTACTTTGTAAAAATACATAAACTTCATACATACAGGAAGGCCTGGGTTTCCTGGAAAGCCTGATGCTCCTGGGGGGCCCTGCAATTGACAAAAACATAAACTGAAATGACAAACTCACAAAACAGCAAGGACAAGCTGTAGTCCAAGTCACATCTCCAGCAGTGACAGTCAAAAACCAAGTAACAGTTTATTTTAAAGTTCCTTGACAAAATAGCTCTAGTCTTCAAAACCTCTCAAACATGGCACCTTAGTAATCAATAACTGAAAGCAACTTTCTATATTTCTTTATCTTTTTAAGCAGCAATATGGATTTCCTTCAACAGGAACTGGACCACAGCCTTACGTACAGGTAAAAAAGAATGCAGAGGTTCTGTCTTCTCACACCCATCACTCCCAAAATGAAATTTACTGCAGGCACCTCTTCATAGCAGACGAGGATGTTAATGCACTGTAAAGATGCTTCTCTGTTTCATACTCCAGATCAGTGTATCAATACATCCTCATCATCAAAAAAACTATGGGGTTGAGATAACCCTTTCTCCTTGAACAGTATTTCAGTATAATGAATCAGGAGTTTGACTTGGCGCATCATTTTCATTCTACCAGCTTATATATTCATGCAGTATTTCCTAATACATGTATTATGAAGCAGAAAAGATGTATGGGAATCCTGTGCTCAGATAGCATATTTGCATCTTCCAAAACTTTATAATTGCTAGAAGAGTCTACTTGCACTGTAGCACAAAAACACATTTGCCAGGAGCTGAGAATTCACATTAACACTTTGGATACCCCAGGGTATCATGAACACCATGGACTGAAATAAGGATCTCTTGATCCAGCAGAATACCCTCTCTGTAATAGCTCAACAACTGCAGTTATGCGCTGCACCAACTGTAGGCAAATGGCAAACAATACTGAGACAGTATTTTGAAAATCTGTGGACAGAAGAGTATAGCTGAAAATGTATGCATCATTACTGGTCAAGTCATTTGAATCCTCTTTCATCATTATATTACGAAATGTGAAAATGCTTAGAATGGGCTTGGCACCTCACAAAACCTGAAAAGACATGGCCCTGGATAATATAATGTGCTAAAATAAGTGTTACATAGGTGCCACATTAAAGAGAAATGACAACAGGAAGGTTACAGACATATTCAGAGCCTCTTCTATCAAAGTCAAGAGATCTTTGTCCCTGGCTTTAATTCAGCTCTGCACCTTATGCACATTTTTAACATGTATATGCTCATGGGTGTGTCAGCGTCTCTGCTAGAGCGCTTCAGGGAGGTTAGATGGCAAACATAAAGGAGAATTTTGCATGAAGTAATAAGGTTGGTTCATATTCAAGCTGGAAAAAGCTTCTTGGTATGTCAGAAAAATATCAAAGGCATATTAAAACCAGTGCTGTTGATGCAGTGGTAAGTACCAGGTGAAAATGCAAATGGACAAAGGCACTGACTGCCCAATGCAGAAAGAACTTCAAAGGCAAAAGCAAGACTTTTGAAATCATTGTGCAGCACAAGGGGATGTCATTGATTTAACTCAAAGAGACTAACCCCATCTTGCACTTGAAGGCAGCCAAGGAGAGTTAAAGACATATAAACCCATAGACATCAGAATTGCAAAAAAAAAGTAAGTTAGAACTCACTCTTGTTCCCTTTGTTCCTGGTAGTCCTGGTTCTCCAGTATCACCCTGCAAAGGAAAAGAGATAGCTTTGTCTTTCCCAGGGACGACAATTTAGGGAAATCTGAGTGTTTTAAATACTAAAGCTTAAGTTCTTACCTTAAGCCCTGGTGGCCCAGGGGGACCTTCAGGTCCTTGCATTCCAGGAAACCCAATCACACCCTGTAGTCCTGGCAAGCCTCTTTCTCCCTGTGGAAGAAGAAAACTCATTAGCAATTAAATAACTGAAGCTGCTTCTTCAAGCAACCCACATATCCCCTGTTTCTCTGCTCAAGAAACCTGTTAGGTGGTAAGAAACTACACATGACAGCAAACATTTTACATTAGTATTTGAAGAAAGGATTATTATAAACAAAGAAATATTTCTGGTTCAATAATAGATTGGCAGAAGATGAGTGTGGCATAACAGAAAAGCACTCTTTGAATGGCAGTAAAACCTTTTTTCTGTCTCCCTGGACAGCACTCTTCACGGCATGTTTATACCCGTGGGATCAGGAAGGCCATTTTCCCTCTAGTAAGACCTATCTGCATTCCTTCAGAGATAACACTAAATCCTAGAAAACCTAACACCCCATATCAGCAATTAAATGCCTGAAACCCACAAATATCACTATTCAGTCACTACTGTATGAATGGCTAATACCATTCCTCTTCTTATATATCATTCACAACAGCAGATTTTGGAGACCAGGCTTGTCACTTGGACTTGGAATTTCAGGGTGGTTCAGAGACAGAGTGCTTGAAGATACAGGATCTTCCCAAGAAGCTGAACACAGAGATTGTATGTGTCATCCTTTAGGCTCTTCTTTAATGTATGGGACATCTGTTTTCTGTGCTGTCCCTCTCCCTACAACCCCAAATGTATTTAAATCAAAGAAATCTAGAGGCAGAAAATCCATCCACACTCTAGATCAATATTGCAGTTATCATACATTCACTATACTTGGACTCCCAGTGAAACCAAGATGAACACTTCATAAAGGCTGCAAAATCTACACATAGGGGAGAGGGAAAAAGAATTATGCATGTCAAAGCCAGAAAATAGCAAATCAAGCAAATCAAGCAAACCCCAAAACTTCCATGTAGGAAATTGTCCTTTCAAGGTGTGGTACAAAATGGGGAGAAACATTTAATATTGTCCAAAAATGTGAGAATATTGAATGAATAAAACATTAGTGAACAGCTGCAAAAAGGAAAAGGTATGCAAGTTTGGACAGCAGCTAAAAAACATGGCACCTCTTTTAGAAGCTCAAAACACAGACCAATTTTTAAAGGATACCAATAAGAAAATAAAACCAACAAGATTCAAAACACACAAAATGAAGCTATGCAAAGATTTAAGTATTTTCACCAAAACCGTGAGAGGTAGGATTGCTATTTGTAACTAACAAGCAATTTAGTAATTGGATTTTAGGATGGTGAATAGCAAAAAACTCTTCTGTTTGCTCAGGACAAAGATTCCCAGCAATACGCTGGTAACTTGCAGCAGTCAGCTGAGGACTGAGCACACAAAAGAAGAACATCAGTTTTGGAAAGCGTGCTCCTGAGGTAGGTACAACAGGCACCTTGCAAAGAAAAGGTTATGATATGCAGGCAGAGGAAACTTATGAATCACGGACGTGGTGCTAGTTACAGTCTTGGAAGACGAGAGGAACTGGAAGATTTGTTACTGGGGTGATGTTGGTTTTTAGCTCCTTGGCTGGGATTTTGTTAAGAAGATGAAGAGACAAGGGACAGGAGAAGTGGTTGATGGGTAAGAAGAGCAGGGCCAAGGAGGAAGGAGGGGAGAAAACTATAACTAAGATGATAAGAGCATGAGAAACTGAAACCAAAATAACTTTTATTTATTAAAATTCCCTACCAGGATAAATTCTCCTGCTGTTTCTCCTCTCCTTCCTCCCACAAAAATATTTTTTTCAACAAAAAGGTACTTTCTGAGGCAAACAATCAGTTTTTCCTTGAAGTGCTGAAACGGCATGATCTCCTCTATTTACTCCCCAGTATTCTTTGTCATGGTTTGAGAATAAAGTTTGCTAGTAACCCAAATCTGAGTTAGTGTGTTAGACCACAAAACACAGCAAAACCAAGTAAGCAGCAGAACAGCTGAAGAAATATATTTCTAGGTCAGCTGTGAGGTAAAATGTCCAAGTTCTAAAATAACTAAAACTGTTTTGAAGAATATTTTAAGGAAGAATGTATCAGGATCCAGGCCTCTGAATAAGTGTTAAAGTAATTAAAAACCTGAAGGCTATCTGAAATGTTAAATACATTACTGAGGTTCTTAAACCCGTACTTCAGATGGCTAATTAGCACTGCAGGAACAAGTGTATTTCTACAAAATCAGATGTTGTGTCACTTCAGAGCAGGATTTCACACCAAACCCTGGGCACTTTCTCTCATGACCTGCTGGGAGTTGGACTAAGGAGGGAGAAGACACTCAAGTACATAGAACAGGGTTTTCCATTGCTGAAAGAAAGCACAACATGTCCAAATGAGAAGAAAATTACTTTGACACCCACTGAGAAATGAGTCATGTGTAACATGACTAATGCTTTCTGCACTCAGGAGTTCTGTCCATCTGAGGATTTCAACACACTGAACCACTGCACCCTGCAACACAGAGAAATAGTCTTTCCTCCGCTCTTAAGGGAAGATAAAACTGAAGTTTACAGATCAGATTTTCGCTTAGTCTAAGGCTCCCTTAAGACTGTTCTGGCACTGTAAAAGAGCCTTAACGTGCCTGTAAATCGCTCACTAAGGTAATGACCACTCCAGCTTGCCAAGGAGGTTAACTCAAGGTTTGAAATAAATAAAAACTTGGGCTTCCAAGGCAACTTCAGTAAACTCTCTCAAGGCTGTCTTCAACCTCCCAGGCTGCCCTGTCCAAGGGGCAAAACCTAGCTGCAGGAGCAGAGCTGAGACCATATCGAGTCACTTCAAGCTAAGATACATCCAGGTTTCCCTAGAAACATTTTATTTTACTGACTTGAACTGTTAAGCCAATGAGCAAACTAACTGGCAATTTTTCCAGGACTTCTGGACATCTAGTCAAGCTACTGGATATTCAAAGGCCTGGAGAACATAACTCCTGAGTATGTGGGGGCTTGTACCGTCCCAAATACTGCAGACTCATGGTTTCTCATACTGGAACTCAGCTCATGTTTTTGCCTGTGATTTGCCAGAGGGAAGTAACGAAACATGAAGGTGACTGCACGTATGAGAGCTGCCAGATCCCTCTCTGCATGCAACCTGCCACCTTGGCCACTTGTTCTAACAGGGGAGCATGGACACTGTTTACACTTCTCCCTCTAGTCTGCCTTCTCATTTCATTTCACTGCAAAGCAAGTTGGGAGTACGTAGTCCAAAGTAAGTATTGGGTATGTAGCCCGAACTTGCGCAGTCTCAGGCTACACCGTTAATAGGACCTTCCTCCTCCACGCCATCCACAAAAACTCAGAGAAGTTAGAACAACCTATTCCACCAAGACCCAGTAACAGACCTTAGGGGTGTCTCCTGAGTTCCAGCCCCTTTCTTTAGTCCAGGTATCACACTGCCTTTTTGTGTAACAGTCTTAGAAAATGTGTGTGACAAAAAGTGTAAGGAAAGAAGCAGTGCTAATGAACCGAGGTTTTAATTCAATATTCCTGCTCCACTTAGTGCCAGCTTCCACCAAGAGACATCTTTTTGGCACGAGTGAAACTACGCTATATTACAGCAAAATTCTATCAGTCTCAAAGTGTCTACAACTGAACAAGAGAGTACAGAAACCCTACCATCTAGAAGCTATAAAGTCATGTGAATACAGAGCTCCATGTGTCCTAATGTCACTGCATAGATTAGCCCACAGAGGTCACCCAGGTAGCAACATTTGTACTGCCGCTTCCCTATACAAAGTGGCTTATTTGGAACTTTAAGCTTAGATGAAGCTATCAATTATTATGCTGTGCAGTACAAATATAAGAATGTCCTGAAGATGCCTTGCATTGCAGGAAATACTTGAGCAGCATCCTTTCCCTGCTTGCCTGCTCAGTTCCTTTCTTCACTCAGTGTTCCAACCCAACAGCTAGTGTTTGCACTGCATTTATGCTGCAACTCATTAAGCATCCACACTACATAAATTGGCAAGCACCAGATCACCACTGCTACCCCACTTACTTTTCGCTCAGCACTGACATTTCTAGCTGTGATGCGTGAAGAGCTTTAGACTCTGACCGCAAGGAATATGTATTATTCAAGTTCCAATATTCACAGCTGCAAAATCTTGGCAAGCAATATTGAAAGAGCTTCTGCTTCTTACAAATCAATTCATGAGACTCAAAAATTAAAACAGATGTAACCAAGTCCTATGTACCTCTGCTGATTCAATGCAAACTGACAGAGAGCACAAAGGAGAATTCATTTCTCAGTTCACAAAAATGAATATTCTGTGATTCACCTGCTGAAAATGCAGAGGTGTTATATAAAAAGACAGCAAGTGCTCAGTTGTTGCTGCACTCATTTAATGACCAAGATGCCTGTGTTAGGCCAGCTTTTGCGAAATGCATCCAAATGCCTTTGCATTAGATAGTTCAAGTTAAAAGCATTTGAATGGACTTCTAAACAGAGGCAAACCTGTTAAGAGTGTAACTGCATAGGCTGGTATTTTTTCTGGCACATACCCATCCAAATTAGCTGTGCAATGCTGTTTGACATATGGAACAAGTGCAGATTGCTAAGCAAGAAAGTCACATGAAGTAAGTAGTTTCAGAAGATTCAGCTGTAATAAATTAAGTGCTAAGGGGGAGGAAATAAACACCACCCCATTATAAATTATTTCCCCTGTTATTTTGCCTAGGGACTGCTGGACTGGGAGATTTTAGACTTAAGAGACTGGTAACATGGATATAAATCAACTGTTTCCAGAAGTGTGGGCTCACAGGGTGTCTGGGCCTGTACTAATATAATGTTCTCAGGCTCTCCAGAGACTCAGGCACGTGGTGAATAAAAATGTGCAGAACTTCTCAAAGCCGTTTGAAAGACACTTCATTTGCCTCTACCAGCAATCGCTCTGCAGCTGAGACGGCAGGACAGATACATGCCTGCCCTTCAGCTGAAAAGGCATAAAAACCAGTCTTAGGAAGAGATGTCAAAGGGCAGTTGAGCTGATCTACCCAGCAAAGGGGGCCCTTCTCCTCATCCTATGCTTTTTAAAGGGATGGTGCCTACTTCTCTATGCCAGCTGGTACGATTCCCTCAGCCTTCACCACACGAGTTCAGCTCACTAAATTTGCTCACTTTTCTTTAGGGAGTGTGCTTGCTCTGGCCTCAGTGAGCTGAGGAGCTCATCAGGTGGCCAGACAGCTGCAAAAACTGATGTGAGGGGGACATAGCAGCACAGGACACTGGGTGGAACAGCAGCAAGAGCAGCTTCTCACACCAGCACAATGGGGGTTGCTGGAGTTCATCCACCAGAGCTTCTCAGCTGTGCCTTTGCTGCAAGAGGGACTGAGCTGGGAGCCAACAAATGCTTGACCTTGCCAGAGAGCCATCTTCAGAATGGTGTTGCTGCTGACTCCAACATTGTTGTAAGTTCAGACCTTCTCACTCATGCTTTCCTCTTCCCAAAATTTAACGTTCATTGAACCAAAACACCACCAAGGGCACATGTGGCAAAGCTTCAAGATGCAAACTGAGGATGCAGTTTCCAAAAAGACAGAAATAGGGCCTGACAATTCAGCACTCTTTTCTGTTTTTCTCTTATCCTCAGACTGATTTTAGAAAGTCTGAAACATTACTTTTGAAAGAAATTAGCTTGAGACCTAGGTACAATTGTTAACAAAACCCACCATCCAAAACATTCCTCACACATTGATGCTCCAGCGTGACCTAGCCCAAGCCACATGAGAGGTGAATGCAGGCTCTGTATTTGTTCCTTCAGCTGATACAGCTGCGAGTGCTCAAGCGAATTGACTTCAAGGTGTTAGACCAGTAATTAAGGGGGGAACACCATTGTGCGACCTGAGTAGCACTCTCAAGTCACTATGTTTCCCTCCACACTCTTCTGAACAAGTTACAGAATTGTAATTGGATCAGTGTTACATTCGTGAAGACAGAGGGGAAAATCCAATTCTTTACTGAAGGAGTATTTTTAACCACCAGAGGGAGCACCAGCCCCGAATATCTTTCAGGATTAAAAATAAATTTACAATAAATATCATCTGTTTGTCCTCAGCTGCACTTACCATTTTCAGTATTTTATTGAAAGTGTGAAGTACATATCCGTCAAACAGAATTATTGCTATATGCTCACAGGGCAAGCGTCCTCAAATGCTCTAAGAATGCTTAACATTACAGAATTCCCACTGCACATCCTTCAGCACTAGAATCTGTGCTATAGCTATACAATTCTGGAGTCACATGAGTAATCAGTAATTAATTACACAAACATAACTGTGAAGACATGCAAAGAATCTGTGTAGGAGCTCTGCAAAGACTTTGGCTCACCAGAAGTTTTGAGGCTGAGTTCCTGACAGCATGCAGAATGGAAGAGCAGGTCAGGGAGGACAGAGCAGGGAGAGTCAGCAAAATCTGGATTCTTGCACTGCCAGGAAGCATCTGAGAAAGCTCACTCACATGGAAACATGAGTTCAGCATTTTTGGCATGACTAGCAGAAGGAACAGCCATGACAGTTTTACATCACCTACACAGCTCCACAGTGAGGCTGGCTGTGGGCTGGATGAGTCCTCTGCACAACTTCCAGCATTACCAGGGCTGTTCTACATCATATGCAGACATGTATGTCGACAAAGAGCTACCCCAACAGCGGCTGGAGAATAGCGCACTCTGGTCACGCCCTCTGCCATGGTTCTGCCATCTCCTTCTCCCTTTGCTGACTTGCACCTGTGAGACTCCTTCAGCCCTGCCATTAAGCCCGTTCTCAGGCTGCACTCCGAGGGGGGAACACTGAGAAATGCCCACTTACAGCGCAAAAGCCAGTGCCATACAGGTTCACATGCATAGGGGCAGAACCTCCACTCTGATCACCAAATGATGGCACCTCACTTGGCTCTGGTTTTTCACTCCCTGAAAGGATTACCCTTCCTACTAGGAAAGTATCCGTTTCCAAGACTCATGAATTTACAACACCAAGGAACCTGTGCAGCTTGATACAAAATGAACCCAAACCGCTGACAGTGAATCTATCAGTATAAACATTTAATTAAAGAGCTGCTCAAGTCTACTGCTCAGGGACTCAGCCTGGGACTCTGCCTCCTAAATACGAAAGAATGCTTAGACTGAAAGCATATTTCAGTGTCACCTCATGGCTGTGCAGAGCATTCCTCAGGAAGCCGCTAAGTGCTTCCCAGGAGTATTAAAATAGAAATGACGATCTTAGATTATCCTTTTCTCTACGTATCAGTGTGTATGTGCTTAGTTGGTGTGCAAGTAAGTGGGTGGATATACAGTGTGTCTGAACTTGATTTACAAGCTGAATAAGAAGTAAAATAAGAAGCTCAGTGAAGTAAAATTAACATTCAAAAGTCAGTCATGGCTACAGATTCAGCTTCCATTTAATTAGTGTCAAGCAACCGATTGGCTATCAGCATCATACAATTTCAATTAAACTAGCTATAACTAAAGGCCCCTCCCCACATGATTTAACAAGCCTTCTTCATGTAATTCCTTTTCTTGCCCACCCATAGTTATTCCTCATTTTCCAACTGCAGTATTCAGTTTTTCCAGTGGAGGTGCCCAAATTTCACTTTTTAGGACTTCCTGATGCATGTACTTAAGCTCTCAATGTTTCCTTACATTTGTGTGCCTTTGGCTGATGTACTTTTTGTGTGGTATTTGAATCCAGTGTAGATAAATATTACAGACCCAGAAGTAGCTAGGATGCTCAGAAGGAACATATTTGTGCTTACAGCAAAATATTATTTTGCTTCTTTTCCCTGCATTAAAAAATAAAGAAAAAGAAAAAAGAAAAACTCACTGATGTTTAGTGAAGTACACGCACCTTTCATTCATTCACAAAAGATGGCATGCATGACCCCTAACTTGAACATTTTATAAGCCAGTAGTCTATCTCAAAGCACGACTGAGGGCATGGAATATGAAAGATAGGAATATGAAAGACAGGAATATGAAAGCAAGACTAACAGACAGCTGAAGTCAATAGACTGCAAGTGAACTTTATTTTCAGTTGTGTAAGTCTGCCTGCACAAAGCCTGGCAGTTTAACACCAAGGTACCAAGGTATGTGGTTCATTACCTTTATGTTTAAACTTCTCTCGATTTAAAAAAAAAACAACAAAAAAACCCAAAAACAAACCCAAAAAAACTAACAAAAAACCAAACCCCACAACCAAAGAGCTCATGATGTTTCAGGAGAAATTCACACAAACCTTCTACCAAAGGTACACATAGGTTTTTCCAAGCATTTTAGTTTTTTAAATCAGACGAGGGTTAAGGAGCCTCTTCCCATCAGTTAGAGTCACCCTGGGGAACAGAAGAACCTCAAAGAGCCACAAGGGAAGAGGACATTTGAAGGACAAATGCGTTTGCACTGTAAAAAAAAGGAAATTCTATCACCTGGAGACAGGTTGAATCAAAAGAGTGCTGTATTTCCCACCCCTTCCAATCATCTGTTGAACTCATTAGGTCTGAGTAACTCTTCCTTTGTTTTATTGCACATTGTGTTAAATCACTTCCAGTGCTGAAGGTCCAAGAATATAAGGGGTAAAAATGCTCCACACCCTTCCTTCTTCATTAGTGAAAATTATTTAGCATTTGTTTGCATTTGGCATTGTTTAAAGGCTCACATTTAAAGATGAAACAGCAGAAAAAAAAAGGTCTTGAACTTTTCAGATTTTTTTAATTTATTTTTGTTCAGATCCTAGACCTGGAATGAAATGTGACGTTACATGCAAGTTTTATTCTCTTGCCAAAGGTTTGTCA
The DNA here is from genome assembly GCF_023634085.1 of Falco cherrug. Taxonomy (NCBI): domain Eukaryota; kingdom Metazoa; phylum Chordata; class Aves; order Falconiformes; family Falconidae; genus Falco; species Falco cherrug. The sequence continues at coordinate 63,368,422 of NC_073698.1, forward strand.
TGGACATATTTACAGAAAATAATCTCTTCCATAAATAGTAAAAACATGGGCAGCTGGTCCTAGACAGTACAGACTGCAATAAAGTTCTCATAATGAAGTAGTTCATATCTTAGAGAGTACATGACAGGCAGTAATATTGGAGACAGTGCTAGTCTAGCTGCTTTTTTTGGGTTGGGCTGGAAACAGCATTTCTACAGTTTTAAACACTTTGAAAGTTGTATAGGAGGAGAGTGTCTTTCTATAAAAACTAGAGGAAATATTCTGGCTTCTGACTCTTTATCATGAAAGCACCACAAAGCAGATAACATTATACCTCAAAAATGTAAATCCGTGTTTCTTTAGTTTAATCCCTAGAGTCTCCACTCAACCAGATCCACTAGAGAACAGACACTACAATGTAGTTTCTTTGTAGTACCTCCAAGGTTGTTTAACCTGAATGAATTAAGCTAACAAAGATACAATGATGATTAATAATTATTATTTTGGCATTGTGGAGGATACTAGCATCGTCATCAGTGAATGCCACCCAAAAGCTGGTCTGCTGCTTTGTAGGTGGCTCTAAGGTTTTCTTTCGGGGGAGCGGTATGTTATAAAAAAAAAGAAAGAAAGAAAAAAATGAAAAACCAAAACAAAAACAAAAAAAAAAGAAGAAAAAAGGAAAATAAAAAAGGAAAAAAGAAGAAAAAAGGAAAAGAAAAAAAGGAAATGGAAAAAAGGAAAAAAGGAAAAAAGGAAAAAAGGAAAAAAGCAAAAAAGCAAAAAAGCAAAAAAGCAAAAAAGCAAAAAAGCAAAAAAGGAAAAAAGGAAATAAAAAAAGGAAAAAAGGAAATGGGGAAAAAAGGAAAAAGAAGGAAATGAGGGGGAAAGGAAAAAAGGAAATGGGGGAAAAAAGGAAAAAAAAATGGGGGGGGGTGTCGGACGCGGACAGGCAAGGGTGCGTGCGGGGCCTGTCAGACCAAAGGAGCGCGGCGACGCACGGGTGCCACCCAGAGGAGCTGGCGGGGAAGTGACAGGGCCCGGGAGGGCCCCCCCCGGCGCGCAGCGAGGGGCGGGGTGCGCAGGCAGTTTTGTGGTCCAAAGCTCGTACTTGGCCTGCAACCGCGGAGCTTCACTTCTACCAGCATTAACTTTTTCCTTTTTTCCTGAGGTAAACGGCATCCCGCGGTTGCCACGCCTTCAATCAATATAAAATTATTTGCATTTAATACCTAGAACTTCCTAAAGAGACCCCTTTGGATGACTGTCACAAGGCTGCATGTGTCCTTGCTGGATTTCCAGCTTCCATCTCCACGCTTTCGGACAGAGATGAAGTTTGAGCCAAAGACTTACAATCACATCCTTACGTTGCAAATCTTGTCAAAGGTGCCGCATGCAGCTGGCAGCAGCACTGGCTTCTCTGTTCACTGCTCCACTGTACCAGCCTCTGGTATTCTTCCCGCTGGAGTCAGAGGGCACTTCAGGCTGCCCCTCTGTACTAGAGTCCCCCCCCACCCCCTCCCCTACTACTGCTTAAACCCATTTGGTTTGCAGTTCTGCAGCATCTTTCAGTCTTTGCTTGGCAGTCGAGCAAACTGTGCTAACAAAACGGAGGGTTACCAAATCCCCTCCAGGCTTTTAGTATTCTGCTAACTAGCCATGAAATACTTTTCTTGCGTCCGTTTACAGTCAGTAACAGTGTTGAATGAGAGAAGAGTTAAGAGGACATCCAATGTGATGCCAGTGTTCACTCACTCAACTCAGTATTTACTTTAACTGTGCACACTGATCTTTGACACAAGCCTTGGTGAGAATTATTTTTGTTGGCATATCAAAACACTTAAAAATATTCCAGCTGAACTTCAGTGGAAGCTGTCACATGCTTTCTTTAAGAGCTACAAAATTTATGGGTAGGTTTTGCTATGCTAGTTACTTTGAAATATTCTAACAGATAGAAACATAATTTTCGGGATGGGAGCCTAAGTTGTTTTTCCCCTTGCTTTAACTTAATTTTGCTTTTCTTCTGTTGTTAAAGATGACATAGGAGAACATTCTACCTGTTAATGAAACCTACTAATTATTTTCATCATTTAGGTTAACTTCCTATGCTACGTTGTCTGTAATTCAATTTACTTACTGCCCTGTAACACTTTCTCAGGTGTTATACTTACCTGAAAGGGAAATATTTTTTAACATCTCTTAAAAATTCTTCCTCAACCCTTCTTGCTCCTGTGATATTAAGCTTCTTTGAGGCTCTCCAGCTGGTGAGGAATTGCTTGTGTGACAAAGTACTCCACTATCACTTTTTTAGCAGCTACTTCAGGCTTCCTCTTTGAAAATCCCACTTCCATGCTGCTTCTTACTTTTCTGTCTCCTTCCAGGCATATATGGCTACAAGTTTTGCTATTCCTTCTGCTGGAAGTGATTTTGAGAATTTTGTATGAAATTTGGTTTTTTACTCTTTCTTAATGAAACTCTAAGAGAATTCAGATCTGCATTTGTGAAAACTAACATCATAGGGCTTGATGTTTTCACTGGCTAATAGAAGTTATCACCTCTCACTGAAAACATAGGTCTAGAATCTGAAATAGGAGGTAGCTGAGCAAAGAGAAGCAACTACTAGTATGAGATACAAAACAAACAAACAAACAAACCAAAAACAACCCCCCAAACTGCTTTTTGTTCTTGGCTAGAAAGGCCAGAAAGTGATTTAAGGAGGTTACATACTACTGTGGTTTCCTAGTAATAATTATTTGGGCCCAGGTTGCTTCTTGTGAATACTGCTACAGAGAAAATGTAGGCAGAGACTCATTACTTAACTGCATCAAGTATTAAATGCTTGTGTGGGAACTGACATACCACAGAACTGTCAATTATAATGGCTGTCTTAGTTTGAGATCCCCTGTAAACACAATATAAATTGAATGGCAGAATGATTTAAAGAAGCCTGAGGGGTCAACTACAAAACGTATTCCTGCTGTACTCCGGACATTTGCTGTCCCAGACCTGTAGTCCATACCCACAAAATCCTGTCAGCATCACAGAGTATTAGTGGGCAGTAAGATGAACATACAGCAAGCAGAAGCAGACTGCAGGTGCTGTCATGCATATGACCGGATAATAAAAAAACTGCACACTGGGATATCAATTTTATAACCACTGCGTAGTCAGTAGATACTGGAAGCATGACTTTGTTTGCAGGGACAAAATGTCACATTTGGGGAGATTCCAAACTATGCATGGGTATTGCACAGGCACTGGGCGGCTCCACTTCCCAAGCAAGCAGATCGCAGATTTCAGAGAAGCGGAAATCTTACAGGTCTTTTCTCATCTTACTTTGATCTCACATTCGGGAAACTTTACTGACTTCACTGGAGGCTCACATACTTCAGATCAAAATAAGGCCCTGCAGTCCTTCAAGAAACCATAGTGAAGACATACACTAACAGCAGTTGTACAAATGTAAAGTCAAACTCTGGGAAGCTAGAGAGCATGTTCTGCTCCATGAAGAAATGCCTGAGCCTATACCAACACCCTTACAAGCAAAGATAGGCATCTGGCAACGGCTGCTTAAAAGGTCATAATATGCCAACTGAAATAGTACTTTGTGAAAACCTTCAGAAGTCAGCCCTGAAAACTAAATATGAGCATACCCCACCACATAGTATCACTGGGATATCTGCTTTTATAGCACTCTTTCCACAGAGGTAAATTCATCAGTGTAATCCATTGTGTGATTCGTAATCCGTACCACACCGACTGCAAAAATACATCTTAATACAGAAAATTATGCCAGAGACATCCAGTCCCATTTGGACAAATGGGCCAAATGGTTCCAATGACTATTTTGAACTAAGAAAATCTGATGGCTCCAGATACCACTTAGCAGTTTGGTCTGACAGTTAGGAAACTGTAGAAAACTTTCAATACTTAGCATATCTCCATCAATATTATTCAAAGTCTTTTGACATCTCATTCTTTTCCAGCATAGCAGCTTTGTTTGTGTGCTGTCTTTATGAAACAGATGTTCCTTTTTCCTGATCTGAATTAAAAGGATTATTTTTTCTTTGACTGCCACTGCAGAATTGACACAAACATTGTGACAATGGCCTGATTTAAAAAAATACTTAAGAACCACAAGTCTCCTTGTAGAATATCAGATCTGCAGCCGAACAATATCTTCACTTACTTTATTATGGTTTTCTGATTTCTCCCTTTCAGGAATGATTAGATGATTTCATGTTATCTATTAGCCTTTTCCAGACTGCAAACACAATCTTTCCTTCCATATTGCCTGTCACCCCTCTTTTCAACGTCATGGCTCTCTCTGGGGTATATTGTTTCCCTGTGGTTTCCTTAGTGTCCTCAGTTCATACCCTTTCCAGCTCAGGCATGAACAGGTGCTTACACAAGGTAAGTTCCTACAGCAGCCACTTAAATAGAAACACTAAGCAAAAATACCGAAGAACTTATAAAAGCCAAATAGCGCCCATGAAAAGTGTAAAATATGAACATGTCTTGATGCTGCTAATACAGGTTGAATATGAAAAGCACAGATCTAGTGATTACTGATTTGCTCCACTAAAGGAACTGTTTTGTTGCCCTCTGCTATATTGTAAAGAAACTCAGAAGTACTTAATAGTGATCTTCCCACTGACTGCCAGAGCTTCCCTCCAGCAAGGGGGTTTACATTGTTTTAACTCATCAATATCACAAATATTTTTGCTCTACCTTTTGATACCTAAAATGACAGGAAAAGCCTTGAAGGCCCTCCCAATCTGGTAAACCTTAAAAAACCCAACCCAACACAACCATACAGGGACACAGCCCACTGGAACAGTCAACTCTTCATTACACAGAGAAAATGGAGAAGCACAAGCACCTGCAGACAACCAAACCATGTGTGACTTTTCAGTGTGTAGGAGCGTGCAGGTTCTGGTTCATGTTGACAGGGGACCACAGAGATGTCCCAGTAACTCTCAGCCTAAGCCAGTAACAGAGCTACCTGGCTTCCTGACAAGCAAAGCCAGTTTGTGTACTTTCGCAGCACAGTCAATCCACACAGGAATGATGCACCCATCAAGGGAAATGCAGAAGTGAATTTTATGTAGGTATAATAACACGGATACAGTCTCAGAATTAGGCAAACCAAAATACACCAATATAAAATGATTTGCTCAAGTTTTCTTGCATCTCAAACCATTAAAAGGTTAAAACTAGCAATTACGTAAGAGTTAATTCTATTCTCATTTTCTATTTTCTTTCAGAATATCTTAGCAGATTTTTTTTGTAAAGTGCAATACCTAATGTGCAACGACAAAATCACATTTGATGTTGCTAGTGAATTCAACTTTCCATGGGTAATAATGAGACAGGGAAATCATCCTAAGAGACTTATACTAAAGAATGAGGGTTTATACTTCAATGCATTCTAACTAATAAACGCTAGAAGACTGATCATTCTATATTAGTTACAGCAAAGTTCCAGTGTTGCCTCCATTTATACATGTTTCTGCTATGGAGTAAAATGAGTGCAAATGGTCACGAATGAGAGAATGAAGATTCCTGGAAAAAGTCAGTGCATGGAGAATTTTACTCAGCTCTATACAGCCTTTGTTCTAAATGGTAATTAAATGCTTAACATGCTTTTTCTACACACATTAATGGCTAGCACTTCTTATCTCCACAGCTGCTTGAAATTGTTCTCAGAATCTAGGTGGGCATAAAAGAGAAAACATAGCTTTTGTGTACTTCTGAGTAACCCAACAAAATGTTTGCAATCATTCAAAACTCTAATCGGTTTAAACAGATCTCACACTTTAGTGGTTAGAAAGAACAGTCAAGTTATTATGCAGAAAACCAAATAAAAAGTGTTAGAGGAAATAAATGAAGATGTTTTAGGCTAATCTGACAGAAAACAGTAAGGTATTATTTATTATTTTAGCAATATTATGCTTTTCTAAAATAGCTGCACCTTTTGTTCAGCACATACATGATACTTGACATTATATAGCTTAAAATAACAGCGTGATGTTCAGTGTAATAATAAAGGCTTTCTAGGATAAGAGCCATCTGTTGCAATTACACTCACATTCCGTGATTTTCTGAAACGGTTGAAAACCCTTAGACTTTGTCAATTATATGCCCTTGATATAGTATGAGTCATCTTAAAGGAGTTTGGCATAGACATGAAATTTTCATGGAAACAGTCTAATGAGTGAACATATTGAATGTATTCTAAATATGGCCATCCAAATGGTCATATTGATGAAAAGATTCTCAAATGAGAGAGAAAAATATGGCAGTATAATTCACTATTCCATGTTTGAAATGCTGCCGGGTAATATTGCTTGGGCATTTCACAGCTTTTTAGTCAAATACTATTTTCAGCACTTTTACTGGTGAGATCATTAATATAATTATTTGGCCAAATGTATTTTAATTAAACCCCACCCCGAAATTGTAGAGTCTGGAACTTCTTCCCACACTATGGTAGGAAATATACCTCCAGATGTTAATAATTAAGGCATTAAAGGGTAAACCCAGCACCCACTTCCGCAGCTCCCCAAGCTCCCACGGCAGTAAACTGGTGTGGTTACATCGCTGAAGAGTGTGGGTGGATTGGAAAAGGCCCTTCAGAATTTGTGCACTTCTGCACAACACGGAAGCCAGATCAAAAGGGTTTCCAGTGTAGGCCACATGTTGACTGTGGATGGGGCGGGACAGAATGGATACGTGCTTCCCATGCAAGTGGCTATGTGAGAAGTGGAGGCAGATGTTCTCTAACGTGGTCTCCTGAGGTACCACAGGAGCTGGACATGGCTGCCCTCTTCGGGCCTGGATCTTGGCTAGGATCAATGTTTCTAATCGGTCCTTTCTCTGATAAGCAGCATTCATGTAGGTCTTTGAGATAACAGGTACCACTACTGATGTGTGCATTAATGGGAACCATGTCTAGCAGAGACATGTTTCAAATCCAAAGGCACTGCCTGGAAAGAAATATCTCAGAGGCAAGCTCAAAGGACACTTCCCTTGCTTCCCCTCACCAACTTCTGCCTTCACACCTGGAACTGGGTAGCAGGCTGTCTTTATTCTAGACAGGCATTAAATGTGAAGAATCGGAACGAAAAGCTGCACTAGGCCGAAACAAAGGTGGGGGACAGATGTTTTAAAATAAAACTCAGTTTTGTGTTCAACATGCTAAATACACATTTGAAAGCCTCATAGTGGTACATGATCAGCAAGCATTGATATATATTGATCTGAATCAAGTTACCTCTTCATGCATTCCAAAATACCTTCAAATGCCTTTCTTGAATATTGTTTCTTAGGTATAACTATTCATTCACCTGTCTAGATGTCTCTAATATCAATAATTAAATTTACTACACAGTCTGAAAGTATGTAATTATTTTACTGCACACATGTTTAAAGTCAGAGAAGTTTGTGATGGAACCTATTAGGAAGAGCACAGAGTACACTGATGCTGGACAAGCCTGCACAAGATATGGAATTTACTATGACTTCTGTTGCTATGGACTGATATTTTTCTCTCTTCCATGTTTTTAAATAACCTATGTTCATTTGAGATAGTTTTGGCTTCTATCATATCAGACAAGCATCTATGTCTTTCAAAAAGAACTTTTTGAGACTCTGGACTATGCAAACGAAAACTGCCAGCAAGGCTTTAGCAAAGAGTCAGAACTGCAGACAGAAATATATGAAGTGCTAAGGTTTAATACAATTTATTTCCCCAACCTATCATTTTTTAAAGTGTTCTAGTTACAAGATGCTGGCATACCCTGTGAACTGAAAACTAATGGCTTTCAGCAAGAGAGTTACAATGTATTATCTCTCTCATTCTTGTTACTGAAAAATAAGATCAGGTATCAAGGAATAAAATCAGAGTTCCCAACCTTTCCCAAACCTTTGTTTTATTTGTTTTTAATATATAGCTGACTTTTATTAAACAGATATTAATGGGTCATTAAGAAAAGAAGACTCCATCTAAAAGATATTTTGAACCTCAACACTGTTCATCTGTCTCACAAATTAATCTATGTTCTGTTACAAAGAAAATTGTCTTTGCTTGGGTCTCCAATTAAATAATTAACATTCCTTGTTCCAAAAAACACCAAAGAAAAGCCACCAAAAAATACTCTTAAAACCCTCATTCCTAACTATGTAGTTATCACATGTGAGACAATGTAGAACAACAGTTCTATATTTATTCAAAAAAACCCAAAACAATCCCCCCAAACAAAAAACAAACAAAACCCCCACTTCTTCTAAGCACTCCTTTGGGTGACCTAAACAACTTACCTTGAAAAATGTTCCCATTGCAATCATAGGATGGTAAAACCTTTGGTTTGCACTCATTTATAATGGTAGATGTACAGTACACGTGCATGCACAACAGAACACACTATAGATTAAAATCTCTACAGAAAATTGGAAGAGATAAGGAGAGTGACTGAATGTCTGAAATATTTACAAAAGCAAGTAATTCACCGGGGGAATTCATGGAATGCTTAAGTACACTGTATTTTTTCTTCTCTGTTACTGCTTTAAAAGAAGCATTTGAAGGGCCTTTTCTGTTTCATACACAGGAAGTTTGGATAGCTGAACAAGTACAACCCATTTGCAAGGTTCTGTCAAAAAGTTTTAAATATTATTTGTTTTTCTTGACCTGCAACACTTTTCTGTACTTAAATTGATTATTAACCTCCTTCTTCCTATTACAGGTCACTGCATCTCAGGGCCAGCCCTGGTCAGGCTATGTTGCTTATGATGCATCCCAGCCCTCCTGGAGAATAATCTGCACAGCATGCTGAAGGCAGCATCTCTGAGCTGAACTGCTCACATCATTTCCAGAGGTGGTCAGGATGTCAAGCCTGCTACTCACTGAAAAGACTGGATGTGAGGAGTAGGAAAGGTAAGAATGCCAGGTTAGCATCCCGCTCGATGGGGAAGGACGAAGTGCACAGCCAAGCACGGAGCTAGGGGCTTCACCCTGCAGTGAGGGCATTCAGCTGTTTCCCACCCCTGGCCCTCCTGCCCTCAGCTGCTGCAGCCACTGAGCTGGCTGCTTTTCGGACACCCTTCCGAAGGGCACATGGCCTGGCCTTGGCAATGCTCTGTGGTGGTGCAAGTGTTCACTGAAACCCATGGCTCACCTGCCTTCCACTAGATAATACACTGTGTGGTTTAAATAAACGAGATAATGAAGCAGAGAGCTGACTTACTCACCTTTTGCCCTTTTACTCCACTGCAGTCACATTTTCCACAACCGGAACAACCCTGAAAATAAAAGAGAAATTGAGAATTAATTGTCTGAACCAGATGACAGGCAGAACATACTGCAACGACACAGAGATGACAGCAATACCATCCTGACTGCAAGGCTGGTCAGCCTGGGGAATGTTTGCTTAAGCACAATGCAATACTTTGTTATCTTTATATAGATGCACACTTCTGGTCTTAGTCACAGTCCAATAAAAGATGTCTTTCTAAAAGAAGAAAAGAAACTGCTATTGCTTTTAACCACTGAAAACTGTTATAGTCCTTCTAAATCATTGTATTTTGGGCCATCATTTAAAAAATAACTCATTCTTACAGAATATACACATACTCTGCTGTAGCAATAGGAACATCTCACTTTAAAACAAGTGGATTCCCCTTCAAGGATTCTATAGTCACACATTCAAAGCCCAGCAGAATATTTAAAACAAAATCAATCTAGTCATAGAAGCACCTCTTTAATATTAGTTTGTTAATAAATGGCTTGCATTATGCATAAATACTTAACCTCTATAAATAATTGCCATTGCTTTGAGAAGCAAGAGGTGGTGAAACTGCAGTGCATGATTTATCTTCTATGCTTAAGGAGAAAAAACATCAGACGTGAGGAATATGGAGTTTGTTTCTTTTCTGAATACAAAAATGTTGTCTATACCTTTGGGTGTTTACCATGAGATCTCTTGCTATTGATTTACTAGATGTTTTTATCAATAATTGGCAATATTCTGACAGGAAGAGAATAGTTTTTAAAGGAAGTTAAATATTGGTATAATTACCACAGGAAACTATGCCAAGAAGTATGCCTGGACATACTTTATGAAATCAAGTCAAACCACAGCCAGGGAGCTGCTCCTAATGTCAAATATTAGATATGGAGGCAATTGTTGATGTTTACTGGCCAGGCAATGTCTAGTTCCAGGGTTCTGATCCTGTTTCTTACACCTACCACAATTTCAAGTGATATTTCTTTCTTGCCCTCTATGACTAACTGTAATTGTCATTATGATGAGAAACCTTCCACTCAGCAAAAGCACATTCATTGCAGCAGGAGAACGCAGAGAAAACATGAACAAAAGCACAACCAGTCTGAATTATTCTTCAGTAGATACTACAGAGATTTTTGTTTTCTGAAAGGCTTTCCTTAGGAGAGCATCACCTTATAGGGTTTCTACACTAGATAAACTGAAGTAAAAATACAGCCAACTTGTACCTGCAGAAGACAACGGCACTTCAGCATAGATGTTGACAGACTCCCAAGTCTATCTGGAGTCTGTAAAGGGAAATTCTGGAGGGCAAGTGGATGGGAGGATTTGAGCAGGGCATTTTCATCTCAGGAGGGAAGGAAGGTGGACTGTGCAGCTGGCCTCACTAGTCCCATCAACTGGTCTCACCACGTGAAATACTCCTAAGTGCCACTTCCCTCAGAAGCAAGGGAGAGAAGATCTCAAAGTAGGTGTTTGAGAAAGAAGCTTAATATTAAGAAATGCTACTAAAAGCTTTTACGCGTTTGTTCACATAAACCTTAAGACGAAGACTTGAGAGATCTGGGGGTTGATTTATTTAGATCAAGTCAACAGCAATCAAAACACTGGGATTTTTATGACATCATCATAAAAAGCCACTTTTTTTTTTTTTTGATGAAACATGAAAGGTGATAAAATATGGAAGAAGCCAGCTTAATTAATGCACAGGTAAAAGCTTACAGTCACTTTGCATTACTGAAGTACTTGTGTGCACTTCAGTACATCTGGGTGACTCCCCACCGTTCCTCATAGTCACGAAGCAACCAGTGAGTAACTTCACAGTCTACTGCTTTTGCTGTTGTCATGACCCTCAGAAACAAACTAGGAGGAAAACAAGCAAAACATTTGTATCACTGGATATTCCACCAATGCAGGTGAGACCCTTCAGCAGTCCCTTAAGCCATTATCCAGAAGCAGTCAGAGACAGCAGCTCTCCAGAGACAGCTCTCAGCGCACATGCTGGGCACCTGTCCCTCCACACCTGCGAGCTTCACAGTTGACTGGAACCTTGGTAGTTCTGGGAAATTAAAAGCAAAAGTACCTAATCCATTTTAAATTTGGAAAACTGCCAATGAGACCAATAGACATCATAACTCCAGAAAGATAACACAGTAACATTTTCACTTGGTAAATATGTTTTTAAAGTAAAGCATGAAAGAAAAATGGGGGTTTAGTACTGAAAATAAAATGATTAAAGGCTGTCCGATAAATCTAAAGTACCGGCTCCTGAAAAATTTGTTACTTTTGTTGAGATCCCTTTGTTTATATGTAGATCCATTGAATTTGTTGTTTGAAGTCAAACTTTCTCCATATTCACATAAAGCGAAAATAATCAGATTTTTTTCTCATACGTTATTACAGCATTTTACCATGCCATATCATAAATGCACAGAAAGACGAAAATTAACACTGATTAGAACAAGCATTTACCATATACTGCAGAAAGAGAATTAGATTGGAAAATTATACCAACATATGCTGCAATGCCAACACAGTACTGACCAGGAGGGAAAAGTGCCACCCACTGAATAATTGGCTTTACTGCTTATGGTACATGGTTACGCCTGGAAAAACATTGGGCCTCCCATTTCAAGAAGTGACCCATTGTGACCTCCCTTAGCTTTTCAGACCTGATGAGTTCACAGCTGGAAGACGCATGCTTGCAGCTCATACTTCCTCCTCCAGCATCATGTAGAATGTTATCAGTTTTATCAACACACCCCTTAAATTCAGAAGCGGTCTGTTTTAATTGCATTTGGGAATGTAATTAAAATACATCACTGAATTACTATAAACATATGTCAATCCCCGCATATTTCCTTCAGCCTGTTATTTAACCTGCACCATTTTAGAAAAAAAAAAGTATGTTGTTATTTATTTTTAATGCGGGTTTTGTTCTTAAATTTAGCATGGCCAGAAGAATGGACCTGTGCTTTTAGGTCTCTTTTTGTGCTCCCCAAAATGACGCCACTATATTCATTCTTTCCTGTTTCTTAAGCCTTGAATTACAATAACCAAAGGTGAGAAAGGGAAGAAGGTACTGAGCGTCAGGGAGCACAGCTGCATAAGATCCTATTTGCAAGCAAGTGCTGTATCCTGTTAAGTCAGAATGGGCCACCTGCCCTACAAAACTCTGCCTTTATTTTACAGTAGCATCATCTCCTGCCATCACTGACTGTAACTTCTGCAGGTGGATGGAAGGCTGGCCAATAATGACAGCCACTACTGGATAGAGTTATTTATCCTCAGCTACTAAAATGTATTTTTGAATCTAAGGGATGTGGTAACATTCTGCATATGCTAGAAGGAAGTATGAGCTTTTTCCTCCTGGTCCTCTGGGAAGATGGGAGGGCCAGACTGGAACAAGGTTTTTAATCAAACATCAATTTAAGGAGGTCAAAGGGGCATTTAAGTAATGAGATACTGGGAGAGAGGAAGGTGGTTACAGATGGGTACAGCAGGCACAGGAATCAGGGTCTGGGTTCACCTAACCCAGTGTAGGCACAAACACTTCTACTAGTCACTGCAGTTGCCCTTTACTCAATGGCAAGAAACAGGCACTTTGTGCTGGGATCCATCCTACCTATTTTTGTTCTTTGCCTTTAATGGAGATGAAGCACACCTTGGAGGATTAAGCAGTAGAGACCGGGCAGAAAGGAGTATGGGCTCTGTATGAGAACCATGGGGGAAATGGAGAGAAAATTGGATGTGGAGGATCAGAGGGCTAGAGGTTACAGACAGAATGAGATAGATATTAACAATAGCTCTCCATTCCTCAGAAATCATTAGAAATTCAGTTGAGTATCTTTCAAACTGTAGATACGGAGATACGTATTTCTGGTACTTATCTAGGAATGACTTAAGGCCTTTACACAATTCATAAGTGGGAAACTTCACCCTGAAGGAATAATCACAAGGTAAGAAAGCTGAAACTGTGCAAATTATTAGTTATTTCTAAACTTCTATGATCTTAAATCAGTCTCATGATATGAAGAATCCAGTTCATGATTTCCTGTCACACATGACTAGAGATGAGACAAATTGAGAGAAATAGTTTTGTCCTATCTCCCAGACATCCTCTTTAATGCATGGAGCTTGGAGCAATCACTGTTCTCCTCCAAGTGTCCACACAGAGAAGTAATGGTGCTGGGCAGGAAGCATAATCAAGGTGGGGGCAGGGAGATGAATGAAAAGGCAGGGTTTTTATCCCTTGTCTAGAAGCCAGTTACTGACTAATCCAAAGATTTTGGCCAGGTGCACCGTGATACCTCACCTACTTTGCATGGTAGGCTAGCAGTTTTCAAATAGCCATAGCTTCCTTGCAACACAGGCCAGCCTCTCACATAATATTTGAAGACTCATTTAATCTTACTCCTCCCACAAAATATCAGTCAGCCCAGAAGCAGAAGCTCATTTTAGCGATATAAATCGCTTCATTTTTTAACAAGCATTTCCGTTCCATTTCATTCTCCCAGACTGTCTGCAACTGATAAGCTTAGTGAATCACACTAGCAAATCAGTATTAAACTATAAAAAAATTATATCTCTTCAACATCTCACATACAAACACGCTACATGCAGACTGCCTAAAGGACAGCGATAGTTCAAAAAAAGTGCTGCTAATGAGTGGACACCCCAACCCAGACCTGTAAGTTCCGTGACACACGCACTGAGCCTTAGGACTCTACGCACTCTAGGCACACTCTCAGCCACTGTCCTGTCAGTGACAGAGCTGAGAAGGCTGCTAAAGTTCCTGCAGCACACAGAAGAAACTCTGTTCTGCATTGCAGCCTGCAAGACATCTGTCAGATTGTAGCTACAGACTTTTGTTGCATTTTGCCCTGTTTTTCCACATCCAGCTACTTTCCTGGCATTTGAGGACTACGGCTTGGAACTTGCACAGGAACGATGCAAACAGCCAGATGAGCAGCCTAGGAGGGAGACAACTGCCGTATTTGGAAATGCACCATTTCTGGAGGCTACAGAGATCTCCAAAAAAATACAAAGGCCGAGTCAGTTCTTGGACGCTCCACTCTCATACAGAAGTGTTTTTTTTCAAGACAAATGTTCTTTCCCACAACATCTGTTCAGACTCTGCTTGCTGAGTTTCAGTTGTTGAGCTGGCTACCAGCTTAGACTAACTGCACAGGTATCAACTGAGTTCAAATATTATCTTGTAAAGCACATGTGTAAGGTAGAGATTTAATTAAATTCTTGCTGTTTACTGAAGTCTGTTGATGTTTAAAATCTCATTCCAGGGAATGTAGTCACTTCTGCCCAAAATACAATGTCTTTCAAATGACTGAAAATGCTCTGAACAGATAAATGGTGAGACTTAACAAGAGATACCAAAATTCTCTGACTGTTCACAGTGTTTCTAATTCATAGCTGAAATGCTTCAGAGAGTAAAAATCATCACGATTATTTAATCTCATGATTCATTCGTTACAAAATGACATATTCTGTTTAGACATGACACTTAAACTGATGAAGTTTTCAGATGAAACGGTGTAATTTCTCACTCTACTTCGCTTTAGTTCGAACTCCACTGTGAGCTGAATTTCAACACCAGTTGCAAGTTGAAACTCCAAGAATGGCTATGCCAACGAGATGCCTGTTTGACAGTGACAGCTTTAAGTCTGAATCGCCTTCCTCCACAAAACCCACCCCCTTCCACCCCTGTGCTAACCCGACAGATTTATCCTTATGTAGCAGACACTTCACCTCTTCCTAAGCACACATATGTACAACTCATGTCACTGACATGAGAGCTTGATCAGTAACATCTTCAAGTCTCACATCCCACCAAATACAGAAATAGGGAGGTGATGCCAACTGCGACACTTATCTTGCATTCCTCTCATTATTTTCTTCTCTCTTCAGAATGTCAAAATAGCTCCCTGGCTGTATTACTATTCTTGTCTTTACCCTTTAGATACAACCGTACTGAATTAGGCAAACTGCTCTTTTGTGTGCAAAGTACCATTAGAGAAAACCACTGTGATAATCCAGTTAACCTTGATATTTTTCTTAACTGATTTTGCAGTCCATTAACAACTTTTAAAAAAAATCATGTTGCTAAAACTTCTGATTTACACTTAGCTAGAATGAAGAGGATAATAAAAAAATCCAGACTGTCTTATCAAGTTAGCAAAATTTAGTAATACTCCCTTACAGGAGTTGATACAAAGCCAGTTGTGCCAGACTGATGATTGGAACCTCAACTCTCAAAATGGTTCAGGAAAAAAGCATCTGCCAGACCTTCATTTTCAGGACTTAAAGCAAGAGCAGAAATTGAGCACAGTTCTCATTTCATTTGTAAACGCATCAATTTTGGATGTCTATGGACAGATAAATAATGGACAAAAGGCACCACTTCATGATTTTATAAGGTTAGCAAGCTCCAGTCTTTCCTCCTCTCCCAATTTCTTTTTCTCCACCATTAAGAAAAAGAAACACCACAGCTGGCAGCTTATCTTTGTGTCCTTTTTTTCCCCTTTTTTTCCCCAGCAAATCATGGGTAGACTTCAATTATGACTGTTCAGGGAATTCCCTGAACCAAAGGAAGGCTTATTGGTTTTACAGCTTTCACCTTCTAGGTCACCAAATTAAGTTCAGCTCTAGTCAGCAAACACTGGAAGTTTCTGTCATGTAGTAGTTATTTGAAGTCCTTGGTCATGTCATTTCAAATGTCCACAGATCCAGTATTTACAGAGCACAGAAGAACAGTGCCATTCAAGATGTCCTGTGGGATACCACCTGCTTCAAGCTGCTAGGCCAGGTGGCAACAGCTCTCCCCTAGGTCTCAGGTCATATCTGCTAGGCCTATGTAAATATCTCATATGGCACCAGATGCCTACATTTAAGCAATGGAAGTAAGTGCAACCCAATAATCTCCAAAGGTTTATTAAACCTTGCATGGATAAGAATTAATATACTCATTCCCCTGTAGACCTCCTTTGGCTGTAGCTTGATGTACATAAGTAGGACAGAAGAAAGCACAAGTGGTCCCCACTCATTTCTCTATCAATGCAAAGGTGTTCTAATAAATCTTCTAGAGGCTGCTTTAGACCAGATGAAAAATCTCCTGGAACAAACCTACACAGTGGAAAACCACGGTACATCACGGTTACTAGTGCATCAGTGTGTCAATTCAGTATCCCTGTTAGTCTAAGGGAAAATTTAAGCGAGTCCCAAATTAACACATAGATAATATCTGAAAGGAATGTCAAGTTAACTGTCTCAAATATCACTGTGAGCTATGAAATTTGAACTAATTTACAACAATTCAGCTCTGGTTTTATTTAAAAGCCTTGTACAATTTTCAGAAAATCAACTGATTATAAGAAAAGCTCTATCGAGGGCAATTGGGAAAAAATTCATTATGGCTCTTGGGACATGGGGGGGGCTGTTTGTCGTTTTTGGCAGGGTTTTTTTCTGTTTGGCTGAGGAGGAGGGTTGTTTTGTTGTTTTTGTTTTAGCATTACCAGAATCATACAGGATGTTCATACAAAAATTGCAGACAGACCACAGATTCTTATCGGAGCTCTCCAGCGTATTTTAGCCATTCAGTGCAATATTAGTAAATTTTTAAATGCTTACTATTAATTATTTCAGAAAATACTTATTTTGTAAATTAGCACTGGTCTAAAAAGATGTTTTACAAAAGAGCACATCTTCTTAGTCAAAAGAATACCAGATTGCTGGAGCTGAAATATTTTGTTGCTGGGACCTCATTTTTGAACATTCTTTTCTAAATTCCCTAGAGGTCTGTCCTGGAGGTAGGGTCATGGGAGTCCCCTGAAAGCTGCTTTGCGAACATGACTTTCCTGTTGGTGATGTGAACATCATTTTCACAAAGCAATGCAAATCCAGGGAGCTTCCAGTTAGCTTACAGGAAATATAAAGTTATTCCTGTCATTCCACATTTGGACAAAAATGGCATTTAAAGCAACTGTTTCCTTTAAGTACATTCTTTTACAGGAAGTTCTGGCAACAGTCAAGGTATTTGCTTACTTAGCGAAATCTTCAGAACAGTGCATTATAACACTCAGTTCTGCACAGTTCAAAGCAGAAAACTGGTTTGTGAATATTAACTAATGGTGTGATCATTATAAAGTTTCTCATCAGCATTATCTACTAGCAGGTCTGTTTCCACAGACTGACAGATCCTGCTTAGCCTCCAGCAAGCAGAGAATACTGTATTCACCAAGTGAGTATCAGTCCAGTAGGTTTTGTACCCTTTTTCTATTTAAGAACTCCGCTTTCGGTTATGTTTTCAAAGAAGTGAAAAAGGTTCCAGGTGCCAGTAAGATCCTCTGGTATTAGAGTCACTGGTGTTACTTCACCAACAGCTGAGGATTAGAGCATACTCCAGGCCTCTCTGACAACCAGTGACAAGCGCTTTCAAGAATACATTTCAAAGGGCACAACCCTTCCTAAATTCAACTATGGTAACCGTTGCCAATAATCCCTACCTTATGCTTCTACTTTGTGAATGGGCAAACTGGATCCAGGCAATACAGCTGAGAAACTCCCGTTCCTCCTCTTGCTAACTTAAAAAAATATGAGGGAAGGACAGGAGAACCTATTGCAGAACCACCATGGCTCTCGCAGAGCTTACCACCCGCCTCATATGCAACTACTCGGGAGCGTACAAAGCAAACTGTTCCTTGCCCTGCCCGATGCAGATCCAAATGCCCTGCCTTCTAACTCGCCTTTTTAGTGTAACTAGCGTTAGCAGCCGCAAGGCACACAAGCTGAAGGGAAATCTTCATTCTCGTTCATGAGACGGACAGGTTGCAGCCTCTGAAACAAATCACAGGAGTTTGTTTTTCTTGCTGCCTTCTGGGATGGATCAGCACAGCCGCTTCCAGCACCAGCTAGCAGTACAAGGCTGGATGCAGCCATAACATGGCAAGATGGAAACAGCGTCATTACAATTGTGTCCCATAACTTCTGCCTCTACCAGAAGTGGCCGGCGATGTCAGGGGACAAGCATCAGTCTCCTTGCCATCCTCCCAGTAAACCCACCCCCACAGGGCTTAACTGCTTTCTAGAAATGTCTCGGAGCTTCTCCAGCATCTGTGCCTTTGCTGTTCAGCACGCATCCCCATTTTCACAAGCACAACAGCACCAATAATAAGTTCGGGCATGGGTGCTGGCGTGGTTGAAAGCCCAGTTGAAAGCAGCTCCAGCAGGCAGGCAAAACGCAGCACCACCAGAACTAGGCAGATGCTGAGGGCGAGGCGGTGGTGGCCGCCAGCCCGGCAGGGACAGCCTGCACATACCACCATGGGCCGCAAAGGGCACAGTACCACCCCCACAGCTGCGGGGCGGTTACCCTGATGGAGACGCCATCTCTCTGCCACGCTGTCCACAGCCATCGCTAAGTCTCCCCTTTAATAACCAGTACTCACGTGGCTGCTGCAAGCCCTGTCACACCACGGAGTGCAGTGCAAGGGCGAGCCTGCAGCGCTCCAGTGCCCCAGCCCTCTTCAAGGCACTTTTGTAAACCTGAAGGCACAGGAGATGCCTCAGAAGGGATACACAGGAAGCCAGTGAAGCCATTTTGCAAGCGTTTACTGCAAGTCCATGAGTGGTGCTTTCCCCTCCTTAGCTGATAAACATCAACATAAACACATTTAAAAGTAATAGCTTTAAAACAAGACAGTGCTGGGGGGAAGTGGAGGGCTTCTTTCTTGGCCGTCCTTGCGCAGACTAAATAAACAGAGAGGTGAAATCCTCTTGGTTGGGATGCACACCAAAGAATGTGAGAAAAGCAGAAGAAGATAAACTGGACTTCTAGATCTGGGCCCAGAGAGGAAACCCAGGCAGCGTACAATCCAGCACAGATACAGACTGCGGTGTTTTGAACTCATACTGCCTGAGCAGGGCTTTCCTCTGGGTGGGCTCTGAGCACTGCAATTTTGCTCATGTAACTCCTAATGTCCCATTAACCCCCTCCCACATTGTGACTGATCACCAGCGGAGGAGGTTGTGTGCACATGTGCAGGCAACACCATCACCCTGGGCCGGACCTTGCCCAGGAGGCCTCCTGCCTCCATGTCACAGACACTGCATGAACGGTGTCCGCTTGCTCCTTCTTAGTCCTCTGCTCCCCATCACCAGTTCCTTATCCATCAGCTCTCCCCGAGCCTGATTTGGCATGACTTAGGAAGTGATGCAGCTTTATGTGGGTACGCAGTGCCTGCAGCAAGGGTTCTGCAGGCGTGCTGGCAGCATTCCTTCAGCACAGACAGACTGCCACTGCAGAGCCACTCCTTGAAGCTGTGGCTGTACCTGCACGGTGTGAGCATCCCCAACACACGGCCCCATCTGACAGGTGCAGCATCCTGTTACCAAGAAGATTTACCCCTACATGTCAAATGCTGCAGCTTCTGCAAGGAAAACATTAAGGGAAGTCCCCGCTGGCCTCCATGGCATATTGCAGGTATATATGACTTGTCATTAAAATCCTTCCAGGAGGACTGTCAGATGGAGTATTTAAACACTATCAAATTTTACTAGTCTGTATGCGGGTTTTATGGCATAAACTTACCAGAACTGTCTAAATGATTTCTTGATTAAAATAACACTCATTTCATGTGAAGTTGTCTTTTCTTCTAAAAGAAACCTTAAACTTTTCAAAAATTGTGACAATGAAATAAGAAATTAAAGATGCTTAACATAAACAATTTTAAGTACACCGTTTGCACTTCACAGCACTAGATAGGAGGTTAGCTGACTCCTCTCCTAATAACACCAGGAAGAGGAGAAAGGTAAGGTAGTGGTAGCCTCAC
This sequence comes from Falco cherrug, assembly GCF_023634085.1. Lineage (NCBI taxonomy): Eukaryota > Metazoa > Chordata > Aves > Falconiformes > Falconidae > Falco > Falco cherrug. Next base: position 63,388,523 of record NC_073698.1, read on the forward strand.
TCTGGCCAACAGGCTCAACAAAGAGTCACAGGATTGTTAACGAGCAATTAATTGGTACATTTTAAGAACCTTATTACAGTATTCTGGAAACAGCAGTAGTAACCACAGCAGTCCAACATCCTTGTCAAACACAGGATTTAAAAAGCGTATATCATGTTTAGTCTACTTAGCAGCCAGCCAAAACACACACAAAAATTCATTTTATAAACCTGCTCTTCTTCCCCACAGATCTCAAAGATCTTCCAAACAGGTTCATCCTATGTTAATAGCACTGCTACAGTAAAAAATCTGCATTTAATTGCTCTAGTGAAATATTTCATTCAGCCAGTTGTTGCAGCCAGCCAGTTCTAAAAACTGCAGCATCACAGGGCAGGCCTAAAATTGGAAGAGCATTTCCTAAAGTGAAATCTGTTTTAGGAGTATTTGCATTATAAACCTATCACAATTTTGGACTGGAAGCAGTACCAGAAGTTTACCCTATGCATTTTTCTCAAGTATTTTAACAAATTGACAGTCAACAATCTACATAGGCATCTTCTCTTAAGCTCCAAGTTACAACTTTGGTTCAGTTAAACTAATGGGTTTTGCAACAAGTTCTTAGTCATTTATCTGTTTGGGTTCCTAAAAAGGCTGTACAGGGAAGCATTGCTTTCTCTGCTCCTTCACAGGCCACTCAATTCTGTCTTTTGCTTCTGTCAAGGATGCCATTGACTATGAGCTGCCTTCTCTTCAGGACACATCCAGGCCTTTTCTCCTAAAGACTGCACACTCCAGAAACGCTTCACTCAGTTCTGGCTACATTTCAAAACTACATTTCAAAATACTCCATATTTAAAGACCCCAGATGGATATGGCCATGGCTGTTGAAGAACCCCAACTTGCAAGAGAAATTTATCTTCATAGAATCATAGAATGGTTTGGGTTGGAAGCGACCTTAAAGATCATCTAGTTCCAACCCCCCTGCCATGGGCAGGGACACCTTCCACTAGACCAGGTTGCTCAAAGCCCCATCCAGCCTGGCCTTGAACACTTCCAGGGATGGGGCATCCACAGCTTCTCTGGGCAACCTGTTCCAGTGTCTTGCCACCTTCACAGTAAAGAATTTCTTTCCAATATCTAATCTAAATCTACCCTTTTTCATCTTAAAGCCATCCCCCCTTGTCCTATCACTACGTGCCCCTGTAAAAGGTCTCTCTCCAGCTTTCTTGTAGGCCCGCTGTAGGTACTGGAAGGCTGCTGTAAGGTCTCTCTGGAGCCTTCTCTTCTCCAGGCTGAACAACCCCAACTCTCTCAGCCTGTCTTCACAGGAGAATGCAAAGCTCAAGGTTTTACAAAAGCCCCTTCTCAGTAAAGAAATGGACTCAACTACTGCTCAGAAGTACAGACAAACTACTGCTCAGAAGTACAGACAACTAACCAAAGGGCAAAAGTGTGCTTTTTCTTTCATTGCTGCTGCAAGCAAATGGTCCCAAAGGCCTCTTCACTCCTCTCTGAGAAGCACCAGCTAAGTAGTAATACTCATGGGCGTGTCCAAATGGTGGTGTTCTTTAAGAAAGGGTCTAGAGATAAGGAAAAAATCAGATGGGGGAAAAAAAAAACCCAACAAACCAAACCCTAACCCTCAAACCACCTGTAAATTTCAGCAACCCAACAGATCATTGAGAAGCAAGTCCCAAATCACTGTTTCAGTTCACGAGTCCACTTTGCAAGTTCTTTACAACATCCCATGGCTGAGGCAGCAACTCACATCTGGAGCAAGGTGGTGGCTCTAGATCCTGCACAGGCAAAGCCAGAAGCAGGGAAATATCTCTCTCAGTGAGCAACAACCTCTCTCTTTCACAAACACACTCACACACCTGACTTCCACAAAAAGAATGAAGATGAGCTTTACTACAGTCTAATTTATGGATTGCGACATTCCTCTCAGAATTAGGAGCTACGAAGAAGAGTTCACATCTGCTACCTGATGAGCAGCATTATCACCACACAGGGATGTAAAAGCTAACAATGACTTGTATGACTTGCAAGAACTCTGGGCACTTGTGTATATTAGTCTTTTAGGGAGTGGCTGAACTGGATCCCTTTCAGGATGTTGTTGTCTTCCTCATTCATCCAACAAACATCAATCTCACATGGGAAGGAAAAGGGCCTTAGGCGCAGATTAGATGATCTACATCTCACACTCTGTCCCATTAAATCCATGCCTGAGGTGGTTACACCTCCTGTTGGATCCACTTCTTAGTTGAGTCCTACGGCATAAATATGTTCAGAGCAAGTCAATGCAAATCATTCGTGTGGCTGAAGTCCGGAAGCCCAAATCCTCTAACTTGCTCTGAATTCATTCCTTATATAAACACATCAGAATATTCACACTGGCAGGAACTATCCTGTCAGGTCTTCCTATACAAATCAGCTCTTTAGTCCAGAAAACATTTTCACTTGGAATCTGGATTGTGACATTCTAGATTCACATTGTACTGCAAAGAAACTTATCTATTAAAAGGCCATTTGTCTCAAAATCAGTAACTAAGGACTAAACTAGACTGATTTTCAAACAGCTCATTTTTTTTCATTTTCAGCTGTGGAACACGCTCACAGCAATGTGGCTGGTCAATTGGATTCTTTTGGCGTTTTTAAAACTTAGTCACAAGATAAAATCAGTATTAATCACATGTACCCTAATTTACTCGTCTGGCCCAAATGAAAAACAGACACAATTTTCTCAAACCCATATTTTTAAAAACTGACATTTGAAAATCCAGTTTTAGTAAAAATTTAAGTGTTGGAACACTAGAGCAAAATAGCGACAGGAAATATTATTTTAGTGCGCAACATTTGCCAGACGCAAAAGGAAACAAACTTGCTAGTCCTCTCTTTCTTTTATGTTTATTTGTTGACTAGACAGGAAGCTGACAAAAATTGATTTTCTTCCTCTTGTAAAGCATATGGCGTAATTTTTATTGTACCACTTCAGTTGCTGACTGCATTTCATAAATAAAAACATACTTCATGAGCATCCAGGGAAGTGTTTAATATCTGACAGTTTACAAAAATGCCGTACTAATTAAGTACAAAAAGAAAAGTAAATAGCTTTCATTGCAGAAACGGAAATAACGCAATTTAGAAGAGAAGCTGAAAATCCATTCCTTTCTATGGCCACTTCCTGAGTGATGGAAAAGCTATAGCTGAGTAAAATTAAACATTTGTTGAACCTGCATTCCACATGTAGAGGTCAGCAGAAGTGCAAACATTGATGAACATTGAGATATAGCTGTAAATATTTTGTGAACAGTTTATTTAAAAACAGTGAGAAGCAGCCAGTTAATATTCAGCTACAAGATTTCTTCCACATATTAACAAGAAGCAAGCAGACACAAAAAGGCTTCAACATCCTTGCTTGCTATCTAGAATTAAAAAACCAAGCTCATCCATCCCGTAAAAGCTCAATACTAAAGACCTCATTCTTTGTCAAAAAAATCAATCAAAAATTTCTGAAATCACTGAACATAATCACTGAACATGGGTTATTATATACGAGGGCTGAGTAACAATTTTAGAGTTTTTCCAAAAAATATCCTGCCATTAATAGGCTCAAGGCACCCAAATGGCAAGACGAAGGACACAACGAAGGCCACGCCTCCTGCAACTCACTGAAAGGCTGGTTCACACAACAGGTAAAGCCATGGAGCTCAGTCTTGGTGGGACCTGCCACAGGTTTGTCCTCTCCCTTCCGCAGCTCAAGTCCTACTCCTGTGTTGCCACTAGCACACACCAAAACCATCCTGGCATTAAAATATATGAGGACTAAATACAGTGACTTTTTTCCCCACGGTTTTTTTAACAGCCCATTTTAGCTTATTGAACCACCTTCATGCTGGGTGGGGTCAATCAAAAAAATGCTGCCACAGTGGAGGGGCAAGACAATGCAAGCAGGACCACAGGTTGAACTGTCTAGGAACAGCCTGACGTGTGGGGGGTGTAAGATTGACGTAGGCTTCACAAGTACTTTAATTATCAAAAGCATTTATCATTTTATTGGGATATATTTATGAGTTACTGCATGCTATTGTGACAAAAAAAAAGGAGATCCACAGAGTTTACAATTAAAATGAAATATTATTTATTGTATTCCCTTCTCCAACAGTATAACTTTCACTTACTAACAAAGACACTTCCATTTCTATTGATATTAGTGGAAGGAGGTTCAAAGTATGTCTAAAGTTACGCTGGTCTAAATTCTTGAATGAATTCGATAGTTACTTTCCATTTTCTATACCTGTATGACTTCTGTTTAATAACCTCATTCCTATTGGTTTGTAAGATAGTGTCCTCATTTTCAAAATAGTTTGATCAACTTCAGATCATTATGAATATTAGCTGAATTCACAATAGCAGTTAATTGTAATGTGATTGCAAGCTTAGCCAGGTTTCATATTTGTCAAAAATGATCATACATTGTGGCACTAGCAACACGCCTTCACGCCGTAATTTGCAAATTTTGGGGAACTCAGTCAGATGTTGAAAAGGAGCTTCCCAATGATCTTTCCTAGAGCCTTCCCAGCCTATGAACACCTCTGGAAAACATGTAATCCAGAGTACATCTAACAGCACACACAGTTTGTAACTTTGCTAAAGAAATCTAAAATTTATAATTAGCCTGCATCCATAAGTATGCATCCTTGTGATCTGCAATATGTTCCCAACACTAACATACAAGCATAAATCCAAGAAAATTATCCTCAGGTAATTAAAAATTGCCTCAAGTCATGTACAAAAGAAATGGGAAGACTCATACACAGTTCTAACTGAAAAGCATTTTGCTAGAATTAAAGCTGTTTGCAAACTATAAATTAGTCTAGCTGTTTCAGAATATTCTGAGTAGATTCATGGATGAAAAAATGTCCAGCTTAACAATTTCACTACAAGAAATGCAAATATTGACATTTTTAAGTAACAAGTGCCCCCCAAAAAATAGGAATAGAAGTGATAAATGTAAGCAAAACCACCCAAAGTCACATCACGAGACCACCTTTCAATGCCAGCACATCTGCAAAAGTCATATTCAAACTCAAAGTTCAGAACATGTCATTCTCATAGCAACATCCTTAATGCTCCAGATGTATTCCCAAATCACTCCCTAGAACAGACCACACTTTTAACCACACATCTAAATAACACTTTTTTGAAATCTCATATTTACACTGTGTGAAAACTTAAAAAAAACCCTCAAGTCATTAAAATTACCACATCTACTTAATAAAAGTGGCTCGTTAACCAAAAGGGCATCGATGCTGCCTATACATAACCTTAAACTTGTGAGTACTGCCTTACAGCTGTGTTGCAAGTATTCATCACTACCCGGGGTCCCTTCGGTTTTGGCACTGTTCTTTAGACTGGAGTTATGTGAGTCTATGGTTATCTTCCAGGATTTTTTTAAAATTTATTTAAATGTGTCATCCTCTTGACTGTCTCACAGATCAGAAATCTGCACGCTAAAGATCAAAAACAGTACATATATTTCAAAGAAACCAAAGGGTGATTATGAAAAAGCATTCTTGTAAAGCCAAAATCACACTTGCTCACATTTCTTGCACAGGGATAATGGTAACTCCATTTGGATTTCTCATAGGTCATATTTCTGGCTGATGTAATTCATAAATTGAAACAGAAAAAAAAGTCAAATATTAAATAATTTAAGCTTTTAGGTCACATTCAGTCTGTTTGATAAAGTTACCATTATCATATTTTAACCAGACTTAATGTAAGCAAAAGTCTTACAAGGGAATTAGTCCCTTAATTTCACTAGTGCTTGCTTCAAAGGAGGTATTTATTTAGATTGAGTTTTTACAATATTTATTGTTCCCCGTCTCTAACAGTTCATTTGATCTTCAATTAAAATTAATTTGGGTTTGAAAAGTAGCCTATTAAGATAAAGATGAAACTTTTAATCAAAGTCATATAGAGTGCTAGAAAGAAACAGAAGTTTCTTTTTATGATTAAACTGTGCAACTTTCAGTAGTCCTCAGAGTCATCAGAGATGGAACAGTTTATAACCCTATCATCACACACGATCAAAACTGGAAGCCTAGGAAACATGTGGAGCAAAAGTGCTCTCACCTACAAAAACCAGCCAGGTAAGCTCAGCCCATTTCCCCAGCAGTCCACATTCCAACACCACCTCAGACAGACTCTTTTATTTAACCCTTCTGTCATTTCTTCATGAAGCATGACCTCTATGAGCAACACCTTAGGCTGGCACTACTCAGAGCACTCAGGGCGGAGAAAGGAAAGCAGGAAAAAGCACTGATGTGTGGGATTAGGAGTTCTGGTTGGCAAATACCACAGCAGGAAGAACAGCAGCAGGTTATCCCAAGGGGGAGGGGCAGGAGGAGAAGGTCATTCTGATTCCAGAACCTGCATACACCTCCACAGAAGCACAGTTAAGGTTATACATTGCAATTTTGATCTATCTGGCACTCCTTTGAACTCCAACTACCAAAAAACCCAACAAAACCAAACCCCAAAAAATCTGAACTAATTTCTCATCAATGGACTTCAACAGAATTCAGAATCCAAGCATCTGTAGTCACAAACATGCTCGTGCCACAGCATCTCCCAGAAGGAACGTATCCCACAGCAATTTACAAAGTGTACACAGCAGCAGAATAGCTACAAGGATGGAACAGAAAATGCACCCAGACTGAAAGAAGAGATGGCTAGTTTTTTTTCCTTGATGCACACCCACAGTATCTGTCACCTTCTCACAATTCCTTCTAGAAAGAGACAAAAGTGATGCCAAATAGGCCATGTGAGTCAAAAGGCCTTCAAGGGGTTCTGAACATCCAAGAGGTTTTGAGCAACTAAATGATAATATTGCTGAGAGGGGCAATACTTAGACCATCCAAGTTTAAAAAATAAAAGTCATCAGAAACACTACTGGAAAAGAGAAAAACACCTGCAAAGCTTAGTTTAGCAACAGCATTAACATTGGTATTAGTATTTCCTCTGTACAAATCAAAACATGCTTCATAACTTTCAAACTTGCAGAGCACAAAGCAGATCCAAACCATTGCAGCAAAGCCTTTCAATAGAGTGTTGCACCCATCACATCACCTAAGAATGTGATCAGAAACTCCACGAGTACCCAACGATTCTGAAAAATCTTGTTACTCATTTAGATATGGCTACAGCAGCATAACTTTGGGCACCCATTCATTTAGTGAATATGATTAGATTTTGTCTAATTTTCCAAGTTATAAAGCCTTATGAATTGCAGAGACCTTCCAACTGGCCAAATTAAAAGCAAGACCATCATGAATTCTCTAACCTCCACTGCAGGATCTTGTTTTTATCAGTATTTATTCCTAATTTTAATAATTAGGAATTTAATTCCTAATAATAATAATGTATATGCATTCAACACAGCAGTTTTATTTCTCACATGTGCTAAAACCTTCATTCTGTCTTAAAACCAGCACATTACGAAGTCATCTCATGTCTCCACACTTGGCAGACTTTCTGAAAAGATCCAAAAAATATCACAACCAAAGTTAAGAGTTGGTTGGGTAAAGACAATTATTTTAACTGAAAAAACCCACTGTTTTTAGCTCAGAAGCAGGTCATCATACAATGTACTGAAACAGTCTTCTTGAAATGTTCGCATATCAAAAATACGAATGCTTTTACACCACCCCAATCAAGGCCTGATGTTACAGTAACTCAGATCACTTTTTAGATCACGGAATCACTATTTCATCCCTTGGAAAAACTCTATACAAAAATAGCATCTGTGGGAAGATGGAAACATTAGGCAATTAGTACCACAGAAGATTCTGCTATACTCATTAGGAGAGCAGCCTTCTTCCTTTGGTCTTATTTTTCACATCCTTCCTTCCTTTTAGATGGCTGTGTGTCACCATTTTGTAAAGAAGAAAGCATCTGAACTTTATCTTTGCAAAACCTCAAATGTATTATTTCCAGACATTTTAAATCATTGTGGAAGAGTAATGGAACATAAAAAATTGTAGGTATTGTAATACTTCATTCTTATCCAGAAAAACGTGTATTCCTTTAACATATTAGAAAAAACAAAAACCAACCACAAACAAACCACTTCAATTAAAAATGTGTTGTTTTCTCTTGACAATAGTGACTAATTTCAAATACTGCATGAAAGCATTCATTCTGAAACACAAGTCAGAAGGAGCCTTAATTTACATACTTTTTTTCCCCTCCTCATACACTCTTCTGGTCTCTTCCGTTTTGAGTGCTACTTCAAATAAATGTGCAAGCTGCCCTAAAACATCTTAAATACTTGAATCACAAGCAAACTTCAAATAGGCTCTAACAAACAAGTGTAAAGGTACAGAAAGTTTTTGATTATTCCTGACCAGGAGACACTGCTGGCAGTAAGGTGACCTTAAGGTACTGTTGGCAGTGAAAAGCTCAAGGACAAAACCAAACCGCTCTCCAAATGCTCAAGTTGTTCTTTTCTGAAGAATCCTTAGGTTGGCTTTTTACAGGTACACAGTGCTGGACAAGCACACAGCCGGGCCAATGGCTATCCTGCTCTTGGCAATCTGTGGTGTGCCCTCACTAAGCATGTCCTGTATGGGGCCTTTCACACCACAGATAAGTCCCAGAAGGCTTAATTTTATTTTAGAGCTTACTTGTACGGTAATACAACAGATTTGTTATACCTCATAAAGGCATGCAGCATCATTAATATTTGGTTGTTGATCTACCCTGCCAATTCACATGCTTTAACTGTGTGCCACGACAAGACGTGGACTTGGATGATGGTGAAGTCGCAAGAGCTGGTCTAGCAATGCAAATGCAAGGCCAGTAACCTGGATAATGTATGGCGAATTCATGAGCCTACTACTTAGTCTGCATGACCATTCTTAAAGCAAACTAAATTGCAGTATGAACTACAGTGTATGAATGCATCTCATGGATGTAATTTGTAAATCAGTGGAATAGTTGCCCAATCATAAGATTTCAGCCAGCAGAGTTGCCATACCATAAAACCCAGCTTCAAAAACTGCCTTTCAAAAAAAAAAAGAAGTGGAGGAAAACCCTTGTGTGGAAACCGTTCCTGAAGAGAAAAAAAAGTTTCACCCATATCTTTCATAAAAATGACTAGAAATTTCTGAGACGAGTGCCAGAAGTGACAGTCACTTGCAATCATGTACAACAGAAATACACAAGATGTAAGCAGCACGCTTCCAGAAAGGGAATCCCTATCTCCTACAGCAGAAGCAGCTCTAGGAGAGGCCCTTGCTTTCATTTAACGGATTGTTTGGTTCTGCAACTGCAAACAGCCAGTTACCGTTCCTCCTCCCAGTAACAGTGACTTCTTTAAATCCAGCTCTGAAACAGACAATGTCATCTTTTGCTGCGCAAACCCATCTGGAAGGACAAACTGTGACCATGGGACCTCACTCCTAAATATCTGCAACACATACTAGATGCAATTGTTTCCTCTCATCAACAAGAGTTCATCTTCTCTCTAACATGGTCCATACTGAGTTACTAACAACTACGCTTTGTCCCCGACTATAACACCAAGTGCATTAGTGACCAGGTATGAAAATTCTAACTTCTTCCTATGTGGGTGACATTCAAATGGAAGCCACAATCATATCTGCATTGGGTGATGCAGAGCAATGCTATGCAGGGGCAGGGTCTTGCTGAGATTAGGGCATGGATTAGATCCAGCCTGAGGATGCTTAATTCTGAAAATAAATGATGCTTGAGAGGCAGGGAAGTTAGCTGGAAGAGACTGCACAAGTAGTATCATCTCTTAACCCCTTAGTGTATGAAAACTAGAGTGAAAGAGTGGGAAACTGTGTCCTTTACAGACTACACCAGTTTTCTGGAGACTAACATTTCCAGGCACTAAAGGATTCCCGTGGTTTAAAGACAACAACAAAAAAAGGACAAAAAAAAATCCATTTTCAGTTGTCTCAGCACTGCTCCAACTCTCACTGAAGCTTTTCCTGCATTTAGAGCATTTATAAACTTTCTCATATCTAAGTGGGGAATAACCTCAATCACTTTTTCCTCAGTTATTAGTAGGATCTTGCTCGTTTTCACAACACAAAAATGGCTCAAGACCTCTACCCTTCCATCAGCTTAGGTTCATAGCAATGAACATATGAAGTTTTAAGAATAGGGAAACAGGTTTCATGGGTAAACAGGGAGAAATTAACAATTTGGTCTGGTGTCTGCCCATTCTGTGCACTGCACATATGCTCCATTTCACCCCTCCCTGATTGCATGTCCTGTTTTCAACAAACTCCTGAATGGTTTGAGATTCACCCTAAGAGGGAAGGAAGAGCAGAAGGAGTCACTGAGACTGCTCCAGCAGTTCCTTCCCCAGGCAGGCTTTTGCAGGAGCAACTGTTTAACCCACAGCACCTTCTCAGGCAAAAAATATTGTGGTCTTCACAATTAGCCGTCTTTAAAATACAAGATGTAGTAAATTAATTTCAAATGCCTATCAAGCAGAACAAAGGTACCCTTTGACAGAAATATGATGATGTATAAAAAGCAGAGTAAGAATAAGTTAGAATAACAGCTTCACACATACTTAAAGGAAGTCATATGTAGGTCTAATGAAGGATTATCAGATTCAATTTTGAATGTTATCTGTTTATTCTAGATGAATGGTGGCAGTATGTTAGCCATTTGGACATCATATATCCTATTTCATTTATAAATCCTAGAAGAGCATATCCCATAATAAAATGGCTATAAAAATAAATTCAATTTACAGGCACTAGCTTAAGAATTCTTGAAAGGTACTTTCAGGATACAGAAAAGTGATACTTACTGTATTAGAGAAGTGGATTATAGAAATGGATTATTACAGAAATGGTTTTCTACAAAGTCTTTGCATTTACCTAGAAAAAATAACATTTGAGAGGTGCGTGTTGAACAGCTGTTTTTCAGTGACTACACTGAATACTGTAATATTAGTCATCCTATTTTCACTTCAAAACAGAAGCCTACTGCACTTCATATTTTCACTTTCAAGCAAAACCAGCTGACTTTTCATGCACTTTCAGTTTTCGAAAATTAGTCCCTGGCAATTATTTAATCTCACCTCCAAACCAAAAGAGATTAGATTACAATTACAAAACACTGAAAACAGGAAATGTTGTAAACTCTGACACAGTATTAACTACGCTGGTCCAAATGGCACTGTGAAATTTTCTTAAACATAGTCAGTGACCACTTATCTACACAGCTTTTTGACCCTTGACTTCTAGGAGAGTTGCATGAGAAACAGCTTCTTTTAACAGTAAAGTCATCACCAGCCCATGTGGATCAAGTAGGGATATTTAGGATACTTGCACACCATGGCACACTTGTATTTCATTACTGAAGGAATTACAGTAACAAAACTAAAAACAGAAAAATAATTCTTCACTATACTCTTGGTTTTCAATGCTGGAAATTCAGTTGGGCAGCTGGATATTCATGCCAATGGAGGCAAAAATTTGTACTTGTTGCGTACAATCTTCATAATACATACACTTCATTTCAATGAATTCCCCCAAAGACACAAATCAGATAAGCTCCCACTACCAGCATTCACTAGATTATTCATTAGACAATCAGTCTGTATTTTCACCAATTTACTGACATGGTATTCAGAGCACACCACTCTCCATAAAGCTGCCTTTACACCATTTAGTAAGAGAAGAGAGAAAATGTTTCTAAGAAAAAAACAGCATTCTTTAGAATAGCAGCTTCAGCAACAGATTAGGGATGAGCTACTTCAACTGAGGTGAGCTTTGCTCTCAGCCTAGCATCATGCATTCATGCTTTAACCAGACAATTTTTAAAAAATAAAATACTAAATTTATTTTAAGTACACATAAACTGCAAGTACCAACATAATTCAATGACATGCAAATCAGCAGGGGGGGGAGGAGAAAAAAGACAGCCCTTTTATCATGATCAACTGGCCAGGCAGATTAAATGAAGCAGCCTCCCAGGGGCAGCACGGCAAAGGAGCCTTGGGATGAGCAGAATGGGGAGGTACTTGCAGGCAGCTTCAGAACTGGGCAGGACTGACAGAAAAGAGAAGCAACAACCAAACCCTGGGGCTGGTCTCCATACTGGGAAACTGGGAGGACAGAAATTGCCCAAAGTCAGAGGGAAAGAGTTTTGGTTCTGTGAGGGGGGGGGGGGGGAGGGGAAAGCCAGCTAAGAGTATGGACTGCAGAGACTGCCAGGACATTAGCCCAGGGTACCTGGGGAAAGGTGAGGGTGTTGTCATTAGCTGTAACCTGCGGCAGACAGAGCAAGGCTAGCCTCAGCAAGGGAACTGGGAGAGTCTTCTGTTGCTGAGGCAGCAGAGGTCTGGGACCAGATATAGCAATTTGGCATATATGAAGAAGTTCAATTCATAGGGCAAGAGTGGTGAGCAGGAGATGTCAGGAAGAAAGAAGAGCTGGGAAAAAAAGAGGAGTCCCCCAGATGTGCCAGAGATGAGCAGAAAAGTGAGACTGGGTCAAGACTGTGGACTACAAGGAAAAAGGATACCATAGGGAAGCCTCCCTCTCCCTCTCTGGCCCTTCTAGTCTGGGTGCTGCCACCCAACCCCAGCCCTCCATTAATTTTTTTTGCTATCCAAAATCCTTCTCAGTTTGGCTTACTTTCATTAATTCACATTTCAAATTTCTGTAAATCTAAGTACAGAGGGAATATAGGCTAAATTTTCTTTTTTTTTTTTTCTTTTTGGCTTCTAAGTGATGAATAAAATCACTAAAAAATAAATAATGGTTTTCAACCCTCTACTGAACTGTGTTTGCCTGCAATTTAGTATACCGAGGATCTGGACTTTTAACTATTATAATTATACACATAAAGTCTAAGCTCTGAAAAGAAATGCCATCTCAAGTTACAAAGACATGTCACTGTAGCAATACAGTCTTCCTTTACCCACTAGGGGAAGCATTATCTTTATAACAAATACATTGCTTCAAAAACTGCTGCAAAATACTAAATCCATGGCTCATGCAATTTAATGTAAGCCGCAGATACATGCAAGGTCATATGCTAAGTGCATTAAGAGAACAATATAATGGCTCTGTCTTCTTGCCTAACCGCACCAATACATATGTTTTGTGTACAATGCCAGCAGTGCTGAGCTGTGCTACGTGGGAGGGCAAGCAAGAGGGGTGAGGAAAGAGCCTTTCACAAGACCCTGGAGTTTTCTTCGACACTGACTGGCGTGTTGGCAACATGCATCCCTTGCCCTGAGAAACATTTAAAACTCCTCTCTGCTCCTATACAGGTTCTCACTCAGTTCAGCCACATTCACTGAACTTTTTCAGAACTGCCTCATAACTCTCCCAGACATTCACTCTCAAAGATGATTAAAAATTCACTATTATGGGCAATATGGAGAATCTGGGAGAATGGTAAATTTAGCTACAAACAAGCAGCACTGGATGGAGGTATGGCCTTTCTGTGAAGCACTTTTTCAAAACTATTGTTTCTCTTATGAAAGAAAATCTTCACTAGTGTTTCTTCCTAAATTAAAAATCCTTTTTTTTTTTTTTTTTTCTCCCCACTTTTCTTTGCTGAGATCTGAAAAAAATGTAAACCAAGGGTCAGGAACAGGCAGTTAGGAGGATCTCCATCAGTGCACAACCCTAAAAGAAGAGCTAAAGATCCTCTAAACCTTTTGTATATTTATTTTTTACTCAGTTTGAGGTACACTAGAAGAAAGCCATTTTACTTATAACAATCTCCAATAGCCTCATTCTTTAAACAAAAAGTGATTTTTGAAAAGGACTTCCCTCTTGCATCCTACAAGGGGGAATAAAGAAACATATGAATATAACAGGTTTCATTAGTTTTCAAGCATTCCCTGATGCACACTGAAACTGAGTTTAATTGCCAATGTTTGAGACAACTATAGGACAACATCATATATTGCCTAGCAGTCTCTCAGCCCCTCTGAAGCAAAACCAATTTCTCTGAGGTTACCTTGTAGCTCAGTGTCTACATGCTGAATTTCTGCAGGTGTATATGAGTAGTTAAGTGCCGTGTTTCCTCTTTAAGTTGAAAAAAACAAAAAGATACCTGAAAAGTGAACCCTAGAAGCTACTAAGCCTGCTGCCTTGAGGAAGCACCAACTACACCTGGTCTTCATAGTGCTTGTCTGGTCATTCTTAAAATTTACCAATGTAATGACTAATCTGAATCCTTCTCCTAGCAATGTAATGATTTTTTTCTCACCTGCGGAACAAAGTGAATTTATTCTTAAGCACTTCTCAACAACTTTTTATATAGCTCAAGATTTGAGCTTTTTCTCTTTCCTCTCATTTCAGAGGAGCAATGTCCACCCTTTTCTCCAGACAGGATATGCAAGCCTCCCACAGAGGACGGTATGCTAGTCTCCTTCCACCATTTGACCAGACATTTGCACCATGAATTAGATGAGCCATGTTAAAATTGTTACCGAGTTCCCTGTTATCTGCTGCTTTGCCACTCACCACTTGTCACTGTGTTACAGAGCCACTGAACTGATTTAATACAGCTGGTGCCAGCGTGAGCTGCGTGGGTGTTTGTTTACACGGGTGCTTCCACTGCGTTTAGCTGGCCAGGGAAATCTTTGGGGAACTGGAGATAAACTGATTAGTCTGTATTAGTTCAATGGATACTCCTTTCCCACCTTTTAAAGAAAAGCAAACCGAAGCAGGTAAATGCTCTGTCCAGACTCCTACCTCACATCGTTTCTCAAAGATAACTGCTAATAACCGAGTATATTTCAGTCAGTCACTGCCACCACAAGGAATCATCTTGTTCTCTCACACACACACAAAAAAGACTATTTTAAAAAGAGTAATTCTTCACAGGCTAGTGAGCTGAACTGGCTCAGAGCAGGACAAACAATTACAGCAACAAGAGAAGTAATGAGCGTACAGTGCTAGGAGTAAGAAGATAGAGCTGCCTGGGTCAGGTGTAACACACAGCTACACCTCTAGTTCTTACAGGATGGAAGTGCAGCCCTAAGTCCATGGGGCAATGCTGTAGGTCCACCAACACTTGAGGTCAGCACAGCCGCTGAAAGCAGACCTCTCGCTGTTCCTCTCCTACCAGCAGCTCAAGCATGCAGTAGACTGGGTTGGTGAAAGCCATTTTCCAAAAACTTGATACAGCAAAGGATTTTTAAAACGTAAAATTTTTTGAGCCACATCAATTCCCTGCCCTGCTTTACCATGTAACTGGATGAATTCCTGTGGCAGCACAAGAAGGGGCAGAGTTCAGGAGTGGGAGTAAGCTCCTGGGAGTGGGCAGGGGCAGGAGAGAGACTGCTTCATCTGATGGCTTTGCAGCTTAAAAAAAACTAGGCTGTGAGTGCTGCCATGACTCCGAGTCATGAGGGTCAAATGTTTTTAAAATATCCATCTAAATTAAGTAGGTTCTAGCCTGCTCCTTCCCCAAGATAGCTCAGATTCCTGATGATGCATGCATTAACCACCTGAACATATAAGCCTCACTCATCATGGGGTTTTCATCTCCAATTACTAAGGTGCAAATTTTTGCCTTATGTTTTCTCTTACCATCCGCAAGCACAAGGAGTATTCTCTCTTTATTATGCCCCCAGTTCATTTTACCTCATTCTGCCCTTTCCATGTCCTTACATGCCCATGATACTTACTTATAACAGTTCCTAGTAATTTGGCCTCACTGCCATTTTCTGTATAATGTGCTACATGTCACTCAATCTCTTCAGTGAAGCGCTCAGTTAGTTTCCTATTACGCTTTCTGGTTTTCCCATTGTGGTTGTATCATTTATACTGCTTAAAGGTACAAAACTAAATGTTTAGGCTTGCTTCCAACAAGATCCTACCAAAGCATCCTGGAGTCTATTGAAGAGAATCTACTTTAACTTTATTCTTTCAACTAATTTCTACTTCTTTTCCTTTCAGAAATTACGAAAACTGTAATTCCCAGTCATCAACAACCATAATTCACAACTTCTCACCATTTCCATAATTCTAAAATTTCACCTCACAACAGGTGAAAATCAGATCTAAAAAACCACAACCCCTAAAATACTTCCCGGATGTTTATTCCCTTTTCAGATTAAAAAATTACTCTAAATTTCCCATTTTCCTGCAATAAATGTTAACACCAGGCAACTGCTGTACCTTTATGTTAGGGCTCATTTTTGTAGGATGTATGTTAATAAACAGGATATTAAGTAATAAAAACTGTAAAACAAGAACATAGACTAGGAAAATATGCACTCACAAAAAAAAACAACAACCCAGCATTATGAAACTTCACAAAAATTGTGGCATGAATGAAAGAGCATTTCATTGTCTGTCCATTCTGATTTCTCTGCCGCCTCCACAAATATCCCTGGACAGCAGACATACTAATCCTCTTATTCGAAGGACGTGTATCTAATCCATTACAAGGCACACTTGGTTCCACAGCACAAGCTGTAGTAAGCTGTTAGGTTAGCACCAAGCCAAACATTAACTTTCCATGAAAAAGAATCTGAGAAGCTGGGGGGAAAGGGGGTGGATGAGAAATGCTTGCTGCATTACACAGTGCACTGGGTAGTAACACTACTTGAAGCACACGAAGCAAAGAACCTGGGAGATACACCTTTTCCTAGATGTTCTAGCTCTCCTTCAGGTCTAGGTGTGGAGTTGTTTTGATTTTTCCCTTACCATCTTTCATCCATTTCAGTACAGCACCAAATGAACAGAGCATATCTACAGGCACCATTTGCAATAAATGCATTATCCATATTAACCAGTAATTAATAATATAAATTCTTTCAATTCAAAACATAGAAGCAGCCACGTTTGCTCGAGCCTCAGTTTGCCAACCAAAAAAAGCCCCATTCCTTTGATGTAAGATCAGAGAATGCTGGTTAGTCAAGGAGGCTGTATGATCTCGAAGATTATTTAGCTTGTAAATTCTCAGGCAGTCATCATCATTTGTTCCACAGTAAAGACTCATTTAGTGAAGAAAAAAAAAGGACCCAATGGGAACTTACTTGCCTGTTTTTGGTTATTGAGAAGACTTCCATTGATATTCCTGGCTTGGTATATTTTTTCCACTGTACACAAAGATGACAAAGGTCATGCATTTAAATTTTCTCATAGAAAATAAATGAACCATGACTCATACATGGGTACAGCACGTTCTTCAATTTTTCCCCTGAAGTAAGAGATAGTACCAAGTTTTTTGTTTGCAGCTGCACAAATGGGATATGAAAGATATATATTCCTGAACATATGTTTCTAAAATTCACAGTGGAACAATTGTGCCAAAGTCTTCAAAACTGAGCATACAGAGTCTGGAAGAACATCAGTACTCTTCAACAGTGAACATCTAGTGACGCACATCTCCAACATGTTGCAATATAGGAGATTAAGACAAAAGCCGTCTTCAGTTAACACATCAGTGATGGCATCTGACCATTAGTCTTCCAAGTATTAGTCACGTTTGGTGACAGCATAACAAGGTTGCATACATTAGGGCTCCCATCTGTTACATCTTCACTTTTCCCTCATGCTCCTGTACAGGTAGATCTCCAACAATCACAGACTACTATATTTTAAAAGCCTCTAGAAATAAGAAGTGGTTCTTGGGGAGGAGAGGAGGGGGTGTGAGGCTTGGCCAGCAAAGCAACTGATGGAGGACAGGGGAGCTGGTGAGGAGGAGGAGGAGGGTTAGCTCTCGAGTGGGAGGGTTTGGGGGCAGGAAGGTTTGAGGGACAACTCTGTGTTGCAGAGATGTGTAGAAAGTGTGTTTCTGGGTGCACAAAGGCAGGAAAGATCATGGAACTTGGAGCAGAAGGGCTAAAAGCAGGGTTATGGGACCACCGCCACGAGAATCACCTTTTCCTCCCTCCTCCATGTCCCAGCTGTCACCTTCCTCTCCACTGCAGCGACAGGGTCTTCTCTCAGAGGACAAGGGGACACAACAGAGGCTTACTTCTATCCCCTACCACGCTTGTTTGATGTCAGAAATATGGCAGCTCCTCTGAAGAGGATCAGGTTTACTCTGGGAAGA
The DNA here is from genome assembly GCF_023634085.1 of Falco cherrug. Classification (NCBI taxonomy): domain Eukaryota; kingdom Metazoa; phylum Chordata; class Aves; order Falconiformes; family Falconidae; genus Falco; species Falco cherrug. The sequence continues at coordinate 63,406,589 of NC_073698.1, forward strand.
CAGGGGCCCCATGCCTCCCACTTGCTTAAAGCTAAAGCAGTACAGGGGAGGGAGAGCACAGCACTCAGCAGCAAGGGCATCCCAAGTGAGCTCCATCATGATGGCTGTCAGCCACCTAGGCAGGCCTGTTTCCTCTTTAATCTCCGTTTCAAGTGTTTTAGGACAAAACTTTTCACATGTGAAGCTCTCTGCTGTCAAATCCATTAGCCTTAAACTTCAGGGACAATCATGGACCTCTTGATTTTGATGCTTCTGCCTCATTGAATATACTCAGACGCACAGAACTTCATATATTGGACCCTACATTAAGTTCAGTAACTAATATACTACCTTATTAACTGAAGAAATAAAAATCAGGGCAATGAAGTATCCTGCATCTACAGGCTTAGGTAAGCTTTCATTTGCTGAAGCAATTTTTTGCTTCATAAATCAAGTTGTATATTTAACCAGTGTAGGTTAATATGTATCAGAGAGCACAGCAGAGGCAGGGGGTGAGCATTTTGGCCAACTTTGTAATCAGCTCCTGAGCTTCAGCTATTCAATCTCCTGCCTTTCAATGCACACTGAGGCTCATCCTGCTGCCCTCAAGCTGGCAGAAAGTTACAGTACAATAAAAGAGCTAAGGCAACAAGGCAGAAATGCAAGCTCATTTCTGTTATGTCATGTGAAGTTTTGTTCAGTACAGACATGAATTAAATTGGCAGATTAATTTAATAGAGCAGAACACGCATGAAATGCACAATGGCTTGCATTTGATTTCTGTGCAAGACAGAGCCACCCCTCTATTAACTTCAAATGATCTCCTTTTATGGACTCCAAGCTTTTTGTATTTTTCACAACTGTAACTGGATGACGGGTTAAATACTCGGAAGAGCACAAGAATGTATTTTTTTCTGCAGCCAACAGAGAGGGAAATTGCTGAACTCATTGCTTCTATAAAACAGGAAACTGTATTTTGGGTGCATCTGAATCATGCTGTTTCCCACCATCACCCGTATACAGCCATAGTTTGGTCCCCCTGTCCCCCCACCATGGAAGGAACAGGAAGCTCTGCCGATGTTTTTGCTTCCATTTTTCTACCTGATTATTCTAACACAGGTATACTTTGATAAAATTAAAGAACCTTCCCCGAATTCATATGCCTATAGTTCAAAACAGGTTGATGAGAATTTTATTTTACAGATATACTCCCCTGTCTATTTTTCCATAAGCAAAACCAGACTGAAAATCTGCGCAAAGTATTTCCACAGCTTTTCAAAATCAAAGTATCACTGACCATCAGACGAAAATGGGTTTGTTCAAGCCCACAGGACAAACACCTCTTTCTGTATCCTTGCCAGCAAAGAGTGGAACCAGTGCCTGGTCCAATTTGCTTAGCATAAACAGTAGGCACACGGGATGCTCCCTCCATCTATCACTTTCACTGCTGAGAAGGATACTGGGAAAGGAAATGCCTCTTCCCCCCTTGTTTCTACCTTTGATAAAATCAAAGGCAAGGAGAGAGCTGAGAATCCATTCTCTTCACAAAACCAGAGCTCAGCACTGGGAGCAAGTGGTATAGAAAGCTCATTAAAGATCCGGAGTGTACCTACAAAACAAATACTCAGAGGAAAGCGGCAAAGCCCGGAGCCTACACAAAGGCATCTTCTTTCCTCCCTTCATCTGCTGGAGCCATCTCTCGCCTACAAAAGCAACTCTGCAGGCACTGTTGGGGCCTGTAAGTTTTAACTTTCTCTGCAATTCTTTCATCTAAATACTAAGAGGAGCTAAAGCTACAGAGGTGAGGAGGCCCAGTGAAACAAAGAAATCATTTGCACTTAATGCACACCATTCAGAGCTCAGGCCTCTCAAACAGTTTTAGCAGCAGCTGCTCTTCAAAGGACCTTACTTCTGTGAAATCCCTTTCAAGCCCAAAGCCAAATTAGGCTTGTACAAGATTCAGATTTTGACCAAGTCTGTAAAAAAATTTAACTGAGCATTGATCCATTTATATATATACTGAAATATATGAATATATGAAATACTGAATACTGATATACTGAAACTCATTTATAACTTTCCTGAAAAAGCAAATGCATGACAGTTTAGTACCAAGGTGCCATACTCTGCCCTTGGGATATACTCTACCTCATACTATACCACTTGGGATTCAAGGTAAAGTTTATGGGAAAGTGATTAATACTTTCTCTGTATAACATTTTTTCTTGACGTTTCCTGCAAACTATGTGGGCTCAGCAGAGGGGAGCTGATAGAGGAGAAGGAGTTTGGCAAGTTTTGTCGTCCTTGTTGGTACCTCTAAACCAAGTGCCTGAAAATGGAAGCTGGTGTTTCAACGCTACTTTGACCTACTTTTATGTACAGTAAATAACTGGGAAACAACATTTGCATTTCCTCTTTGTGGCACCCATTGTTCAAGTCAAGCTATTCAGGCCTGGCCGCAGCCCCCACCAGGATAGGGGACCTCCAGTACTGCTCATCTGCGTCCAGCCCTCCCAGGGCAGACAGGACTGCACAGGGCAGTGCTCATAGCTGCACAGTCAAACCTTGGTCACCCCACAGTGGCATACACCATTGCTGGAAAGCCGGACAAACCAGCTGGCAGAGTCCACAGTCTGCTCCATCTGATCAGTTCTGAACTTCAGAAAAGTTAGTTCACAGCCAGGAAACAATTTCTACAGATTACAGAGCATCAAAATAAATCTCTCCATCTTCTGCTTTTTTTTTTTTTTTTTTTTTTGCCTTCTCTAACATATAAGATCCATCTACATCATATGTACTTTATTTAAAAGACTAAAGCCATGCACATACAGTCCCTTGAGGAACAGGTCAAACAACTAACATGTTGCAAACAACATAATAGGAAGACGTAGTTTAAGGTATATGTACTGAAGAAGTCATAATCTAGGCATCTATTTCCTATTTGCTACAATCAAAACTGTTCTACTGTGAAAACTAAACATATCTGCTAACAAAGACATGTACTGACTCACATGGCAGGCACCCATAACTTTGGAAGAAATAAAGGATGGTCCTCAGCACACACGTACATGGACAGGCATCTATCTCTATTGCTATGAATTTATGAATGGAAAACTGGAAGCAAAGGAGCTAAAGGCAGGGCTAGTAACAAAGATGTACATTAGCAGTTGGAGTCTAAGAATGTAAACTTTTTTAGGGAGGGAACCAGATTGGCATTATATTGGCATTACTTCATTTTAGTACTGTTACTTAATCTGTATATCTAATTCTCCACATAAAGCTTGACTTTGTGCTAAATAAGAAATGCCTTTACACTCCACCAGCAGGCTCTGTCCATTCTACAAAAAAACGAACATCCATTTATTTCATCTAAAGGTCAAAAGTGAAATGCCTTTGGGAGATCCCATGCAACCTTAAAATAAAAGTCACATTCCTAAACTCCGAACTATCTAGAATGCAACACAATGTCATTATTATTCCTTTGAAAATGTAAAACAATTACTCACTTATATTAAAAGCAAAACTCTTTAAAAGAGAAGGTCGTAAAAACCAATGAAATACCAACAGTGAGAATTTAAAACCCTGCTGTTCAAAAAGAACAACTTTTTTCCTTGTAGTTTTATGCATTATGAAAGTCATGACACCCATAAACATTTAAAAGACGTGATGTAGTTCTAATATTTGCTCACTTTGAATTAAAAGAAAATGGTTCTTATTCAAACACCAGCAGTAGCCAAAGCAGCCACCCCCATCATTCCCCAAACTTTTCAGGAATTCTTACTAAACTGCATGTTTATGTCATCATACCTACCTGCAATTATTCATCAATATTTACTGATCCCATTTAGCAAAATCAGAACACATAATTCCAATGGAGCATAAACTTTTGACTATAAGGTTTCTTCTGGTTTCCTTCTTCATTTCTTAGTCTTAGCAGAGCCCTAAGTCCAATGTTCAAGATCTAAACTAAAGCACACTGAAACCACGGGGAGCTTTCTAGTCCTTATAAGCTTTGAAATTATTGCATGTACAAGCTATAAAACACCTGCTATAATATCACACTCAACCCTCCTAATTTTCCCCTTCTACTGTATTTCCGCTCAGCCTATTACTAGACTGAAAACTACATATTTCTTTTTGTCCGAAGGGCTATATAAAATTACATCACACTGCTTATTCAGCTTCACAGTGTCAAATTACTTGATTCAGGAAAGGCATTTAATGATCTTTTGGGACAACTAAGGCTTTTTTTTTTTAATCACTACTTTAAACAGATAATTAGAAACATCTCACAATATACTCTGTGTTTAATACATCTATAATGCACGCCAGCTTTATAATTAGTTTTGAGGTGCTCACTGCCATCAGTAAACAGCTGGGACTACCTGCTACCAACAGCATGTAGAAGGCACTGCATGTAGAGAAGGACATGCCATGTCACAGAGCTAATGCTGATCTTCAGAAAGTTACTCTCTAAGGAGAAACATGCTTAGGAGTACTTCAAGTTTTACACATTTAACAGTAAAATATGATTTTCTACTACCACAGATAATTCAAAACAGGTTGCAAAACCCTGCATCTGTCTACTCTACATAAAGCCCAAAATAACTGCGTTGTAGTTTTACCATTGCTTCAGCTGAATTCATAGATTTTATCATTCTCCAGTTGTTTCAACAAAGCTTTTAGCTAGTTTTAAAAACTTCATATCTGTGAGATGAAAAGCAGGTTTGCAAGGAAGTCCTGCAGCATCTGACCTTTTTATTTTCTCACAGCAATAGTGGAGTGGACAGCAATAAATGCAACATGGAAACTCACAAAAGCAAAAACCCACTGACCAATTTCCAGGGAAAAAGAAAGGCAATTGTTCAATCAACTATTCCATGTTTTCAGACACGCAAGTTATATCTGGCAATGGCTCTCCAGAAGGAAAGGAAAACCAAAAGAGGAGCACAGACTAAACATAGATGTTGTAATCAACCAGATTAAGCAGCTTGTAAACGGGGAACTGCCTGCTCATCAGCAGTTAAAAGGCAAAATATTCAGGTACATACAATGCTAACACCAAAACCTGTGGTTTGCCACATACACTTTTCTTCCTTACTACAGGAAAAGTCATAGCCCTGTCAACATATGTAAGGCTTCCTGTGAAGAGGGAAGGGTAAGACTAAAATGATAGCCAAACACACTGGGACTGGACTATCAGGGCAAAGGAGTGAGGAGAAAAAGGATAACAGATCAGATGAATAGATAACGTAAAAGGAAAATAACTGATACAGTCAGGGCTGTGAAAATGAGAAGAAAAAAGCAAAGAGTGCAGTCTCGTTTACTGCAGCACATTAATAGTAGCTGTTGTGGTTTTCTAACAGTGGCTACTGTATTATTACAATAATCCAGACAATAGTCTGGATGAGACGTGAAAAATTAACTTCCATTTCACCACTGTTTTTGAGAAAGGATTTTAAATACCACACCTTCCTCATGCCCTGAGCAAGTTGATGGGATAACTGAAAGCAGCAGGGAACTGGTACCTCTCATCACAATCTCTGTGGTAGAGCTATCACAACCTTCCTTTCTTGAAAGTGTCAAATCGAAAAATGATTGCATTTATCTTTTTTTGTTCAATTCACTTTGTTGTTTCAATTATTTTTGAGGGGGTTTGATTTACAACCTTCTCCTTCCATGCTAAGGCAAGTTAGGAAATGCAAACTAAAGGCACTCTGGGAGCTCCGTACAAGCCCTCCCCTGAGCAGAAGGGTCCCTTCTTCACAAGCAACTCTCTTGCTTTCCTTGCATAGGTTGAACACACCGACTTACTATTGCTCTGAGGCAACGAAGTCCTCCACACCAGCCCGGTCTGGCCAAGCTCGTACCACTCTAACTGCCTTGCACTTTTGCTGCCTAGCAAGCCACAGCAAGGAACTGTTTAGTGGAAAATGCTTTCCCTTTCTGAAAACAGGCATGAGCCATTAGAAAGCATAGCCATCCCCAGCCAGTGCCAGACCACGCAGGTCCATTCAAAGAGAATATGAAATCTCAGCATTAGGGTTTGCTATCATAAGTCAGGCTGCCTGCATAATCGCTGTTTTGTTGCTGCAGTTACTGCAAGATGCATGGAGAGCCGAGACAGATAATTGCAAAGACATTTCCTGGTTAAGGCGATTGAGCAGTGCCCTGGGGAAAGGGATCCAGTCCCTGCCTCTACCATGAAATCCCTTGAAGATGCTGCACAAATACTTTTCACTGGTAGGCACTAATTGCATGCTCCCCATTTTCCATGTCTTTGGTGTTAGATCCTTTCTCAGACCAAAGATCTCAAGGACTTGGCTTCAGCTGAAGTTACTGTGTTAAAAGTAAACCATGAAATGCTACTGAATGTTAATTAGGAGGTACATTTGACATCACCTTCTCTATGCTTCCTCTCCCAGGAAGTCAGCAAATAGCTATGAAAACTTTAGGAAAGGTTCAAGCACCATCCAGGCTCATGCAGACAGAATGGGGTGAAATAGCCGAGTGTATCAATACACTGCCTCCTTCCATCTGGCGGGTATGCGCCTGAAAATCAGTGCGTAGTTTTTTGAAGCATTCAGGTATTCTTGTGATAAAAGCCACAGGAAGCTTATAAGAAGCCAAAGGCAATTCTGCCTTCAAAGCATGACTTGATTATTAGATACTAAATCAGAAGCAAGTCCAAGAAGTGAAGAGTAAGGCAAAAAAACCCTGCAACCTCCCTCACTCAGTGAGCACAGTCTGTTCTGCGTATTGAATGGGATAGTATCCTGTGAAATCCATTAAGCAATTAAAGGTTAGTATAATGCAAAAGGGGGCCATATTTAGGTTGCACAGAGCTTGACTATGAAAACAGAATATTCTTTAAGCCTTTTCTCTGTGCAAAGATATGTTAGTATTATGTCAGCATATGGCCAGCAGCAAGAGGGAAGTGCATTTGGCTATACATCATGCAAACACATTTAAAGGCCACCGCTGTTCCAAATGCAAACAGAGGAGAGGGAGCCAAGGCTGCAGTCTGGGGAAGCCAGCTAATAGCTGGCTGCAACCAGAAGGTCAGCCCCACTCATCCTCCACCCCTCCTCTAGGTCAGTCCAGCTCTGATGTGAAACCACACCTTGAAGTTGTGGTTAACACAGTATCTGCTGCACAGCCCAAAATCCCTGCTTCTGTTAACATTTGTGGTCTGGCCCTGCTCCTGCTCCCTCTCCTGTGCTAACGCGGACCGTCACGCAGCCAGCTGTATCAGCAGCCAATGCTGGGAACCAGCGGGGCCGAAATGGGCTCTGGCTTACAGCAAAACAAAACCTGATGCTAACATACATGAGGAAAATAAGTGGAAATGTCTCCCTTGGCAGCCCTGTGGGATGCAGCCACTTTAGCATCAGCCAGTAAGTCAGTCCAGCCTGCTTCCCTGTCCTCTCCAACGCTGTTAAATTAATCACAAAGCATTTACAATGGAGACCAAGTATCTTGACTCCCAATATCTTGCCAGTGGGGTTAGCCTATTCTCCTAATCCTACTACGACAGCTGAATGAAGGTTTGCTCAGAAGGCTGCCTCTTCTTACTTCTCTTTTAGGAAAAGCAGCAGATTTATTTCCCCACCAATGGGTTCTTCAATACCTGCTTCACTGCTAGTTGATATTACTGGGGCAAGGAGCTGACAGCAGCTGGGAGCTCTCTTATTCTGAACTCAACAAAGAAAATAGTCTACAAGCAAAACACAGTGCTTACAAAAGTAAAATCACATCCACCCCTCACTTTATAGCCATGTGTAAATTTCAGTGTTTCTTCTGAAAGTCATACACATTGCACTTTCAAGGGGAAAAGAGAGTAAAGCAAACTGATTGGATGCTTGCTTTGCATTTCCATCTCCATTTCTGTGTTTCAGCACCCGAATACAGAAAAATTTACTTTAATAATGATGCAGTGGAGTGATTTAGTCTTTGTAAGTGTATTTAAGATAGGTAAAGTATTTAGGTGCCCACCAAAAACCACAAACAGTGAGGAGAATGAAGAACAGCAGCTGTCTGCTGTACTACCTAAAATAGATTGACATAGCTTTTCTAAACAAAAAACATGTAGGGGTGCCTAAATTTGGGGGGATGAGGTGTAGTTTCATGCCATTTATTCTGCAACTCTGCATTTATCTCACCCATACTCCAGCTGGTGGAGCATACATCAAGTATCCCTGAGACAAAGTACTACAGTATACAGATGTGCCTATTTTGGAAGCAGTTGGATCACTTTTCCCTACGAGGTCAGGGGTTTGGGACCAAAAGAATAGCTCTACTGTTTGCTATCCAGCTGAGAACAGCTTGGACTCCCTATCTTGTTCAAAGATGTAAAATTAATCATGAAGAATTAAATCACTCCCCCTCTATTTTCAATTAGCAGTGGAGGAAGAGGAAAGCAGGTACCATACTGTCATACTATTACACTGAACTTTTTATAGTTATTTATAACAATCCAAATCTTATCATTTATTGGCAAGCCTTTCCTTTATTCATTTACTTCATTTCCCTTTCTTTCATTGGAAAGGAATTTCACGTTAAAGAAACTGAAAAAATTTTTAAAAGTTAAAATTTCCATTTCCAAAAGTCTTTTTTAAATAACTGAAATAAATGTAATATGGACATCTTTGCTGGTTTTGCCTCAGAAAAATTGGCAGGTATCATAAAATATGTGGGTTTAAAGCTATTCTGTCCAATTACTTTTATTTTCCTCCTCTACACTGGATATCAAAATTCAAATCTATTATCTTTACTCATCCAAATAATACTGTGAATACTTGCCTTTTCTTGTAAAAAAAAAAAAAGAAATATTTCTGTTTTATGGTCCTAAGCAGAAACAATTTCGAATATATGCTTTTAAATATATTATCATTAAAGTTAGAAACAATTTTGTTCTCAAAGAGTGTCACAAAGAAGTAGCCAAAATTAAAAGCTTCAGATGGAAATCCCTAGTTAATCTGGTGCCCTATCCTGAACCCTCTGACAAAATTCCCCTTGATGATCCATCTTTTTTCCCATTCTGATATTTAGCCTCTTCGAATGTTTGTCTCTGTGGTTACTGTAGAAACACCTAAAAATGAGAACAGCAAGGGCCAATACAGGAAAAAGCTAGACAACCCAGAGTTACATGTTAAGTGATGGGTGCGAGTGCATTGCCAAGTTTTGGGACATGCACACTCCTTTTATTCCTGAAGCTGGTGATACTGGGAAATTAATCGATCAAATGCATTTTTATTATACACTGTCAGGCTTTGTATAATCCCTATCACAGAATATCATACAACTGACTTATATCCTACTTTGAAGATGAGGAAGTTTAGTTATCCTTACTTAACTTTTGGGAGAGGGAGACACAGGGAAGCTAAAAATACTGCCTAGGGCTGCCAAAACAGGGACTGGCTGCTCCCTCGTGTGCAGACAGCCACATTCACCTGCAGCTGGACTGGATACTGCCTGCAACATCTCCTGAAGTCCACTATATCAGCCACAAGCTGAACTTATTCTAGGACAGGAAGCAGATAAGCGGTTGATCAGCTTTATGGAGCTAGAAATCCATGCTATTTGCTCCAACAGGGTATCTAAGCAGCCAGCTGGAGCTGCTCAGGGAGAAGAGTTCCTTCTTGAACACCAAATGAAAAAAGAGAAAAGGAAGGAACAGTACCAAGAACACTACTTGTACTCAAGGACACGCTCCTTAGAAATATGCCAGATCCACCACTTCAGGCTGCAGTACCTGAACCTGTTTGCAATTCTGCTTGTAGCTGAGGGAACATGTGGGTGCACAATGGGAGGGCAACCACTGGAAATGCAATGATCGTATTGTATACTTCTGACAAAAAATTACAGCCCTCAAGGGGCTTGTGGCATGGCAGTGTATGACCAGAGGCAACATTAGAGATTTATTTCTGAAACAGACACTCTACCACCAGACAGGATGCAATGTCTACTGTTTCACACCTAAAAGGTTTGATGAACATGCCACAGAACAAACCAAACTGGAAAAAAACTTAGACTACACAGTGAGAGAATTCATAATTTGACCTGAAAAAGAGAGAAGAAACCCCCACACTATTTTTACCACACAGCTATGCCAACTTTATTGGAGGAAAAGAAATTCATTGGAACCTATTATTCTTCCTTGATTATCCATCTAGATCCATGGTCCTGACTTAGATGTGAGGAGTTTTAAAGGCTTTGGGAGAGAGGTCAGGGACACATACATTTTTCCTGAACAAAAATAAAAGGGAATGAGGGAAGGGGGGGAAAAATGTATCTGCAACAGATAATTGCTTAAAAAAATGAGGTTTTATCTACATTATGCATAATGCAACTCTTAGTCTTAAAAGGAGTAAGCAGTGCTAGATATACTTGCATGAAATGAATTATAAAATACTTCTGAATATTACATGTAATATTGGGGGGTGTTATTAACAGATACTTCTGTGAGTAGGCACTAATGGTATATGTCTAGAATAAAAAAAAAAAAGTGTTGAAAGAGATATAGTGTCAGTATCATTAACTTGTAAAGAAAAATGAAGATTTCAGAAACAAGTACATGCACAGGTACTTTATAATAAAGAATAAAAGAGATGGTTCTGGTGAAAAAAATTCCATAGTTACGAAACATAATATGCTAATGTATAGACATAGAAATGTTTTTTGACCAGGTCTGAAAATAGTACAGACTGCAGTGCACAGGAATTGTGTTTGGCTGATACTGCAGGTTCCAAAATGAAGTTGTTTATTCAAGCTATTTATAATTCAAGAAAGAATTCTGATAAATAAAAGTACAGTGGTAGCATTTTTATCATTACCCTAGCAATTATTTTTCTGCGTATTCTGAGACAAAAATACATAATGTACATTTCTTTTGAATTTTTCTGCAAAATTTTCTTTTCCAGTATTTCTTGATAAGGCCTGGAAAAAGAAACAAAAACCCAAGAAACAAGTAATCTTTTATTCCTAAACAATTTCTGCTGCTTCTTCCCCAAAACACGTGTGTTCCTGAATTTCACTGGCATTCTAGATGCTGTGATCCATACCAACTGTCAGTAGTCCTTAAAAAAGAGACAATACACCAGCTGAGCACAGTCACAAAACTTTACGGGTTTCAGTCATCTTATCCCTCTTCCCTGAAAACACCTCTGGACTAAAACGCTACCAGAAGATCCCACCCAGTAGTTCATCTCCTTTGCACTGTTAAAAGAGTTACAACATGTAGAAAAGCAGGTACCAAGAAATACACCCAGAGGCTTTGAAGATAGTTTGAAGTGTTCACTTAACAGTGGGAAATCTTAAACCAAACTCTATAGAAAAAGTTGCCTTGTCTTCTACTGACAACATTTTGGAAGATGTCTCTTTGTTAATGTCTTTATTATTAAAAAAAAAAAAAAAATCTGTTTGATGACTCAGCCTAGAGCCTCAGGAGATATTTTTCCCATATTAATTTACATTAATCCCTACACCCAGGTAGTTTCTCACCTGTCAACACATCCAAAAGCTTTTCGTGGCTTCTTGATACTACACAATATTTTCACATGTTCTGTTATATTTTAATTGACGAACCTTTATGAAGCTAGCGGCCCATCAACACTAAGTCCCAACGTTGAAACAAACATATATGGAAAAAAATAAAGTCATTACAGACATGACATCAGACTTCAGTCTAGGGAATAGGGTAACGCTGGTTGAAAGGGAGGAAAACAGGGACAGGACACCTGACCAGCTTCTCTTTTTCTCTCTGTAAATCTGTGAATATCAAATAACCTTCAGGCAACCAAGCTGACAAAACTCATTTTTACTGTGCTGACCAAGACCACTAGCCTACTTCTCTGCACATAATTCTTCAGTGACAGAAGTAATTTCTCATGTCATAAATCACTGAAACACCGTAAGACCAAGAAAAGACACATAGATCTTTCTGACATTTTCTGGCCTTTTTACAGCTTGCTCCTTCCCCTTTCTTATCGCTTGTAGGTTGAGAAGGGGATGCAAGAGGCATTGCTCTTGCTCCCTACACCGTCAGCTGGAGAGTTCGGCTGTGAAGGTGACTCCACGCAAGGACGGAGCAGCACTACCACTTCAGGCTGCAGATCAAACCTCTCCAGTCCCAGGGGAACAGACCAAGGATGCAGGATCCCTGCCTGTCATCTCGGGCTCACAGGAAGCAGATGCGACCGCCAAGGGTCCAACTTGGGATGTGCAGCCCGCCAGCTGATCAGCACTCCTCTGCCTCACCTGTAGGATGAAGGGCAGCAGGTGCTGCTGCTTGTCCCACAGGAGCCCATTCCTGCTACTGGCCAGCCCAAGCCTCAGCCGTGCTCCTGCTTCAAATGCAGCTGCTGGCAACCAGCAAAGGACAAACGGTGCTGATTTCGCCTGCGAGGTTTTATGTTAGGAGGTAATAGCCAGGGAAGAAAAAGCTGGTATGCCTTTTTTATATGCCACAGTAAAGCAGGTGTAAGGAGGAGGCTGAAATGCCATCTTTCCCACAGGGAGCACAGCACACATGGGAAGGCATGTCGGGAGGGCAACCAAGTTGTGGCCACTGGTCTTACCCAGCCAATATACTTAGAAATTATTCCTCTGCCCAGCTGATACCTCAGAATTTCACTACAACACGCCAAGTGCCTTGGCTCTTTTACAGTCCCATCCCTCTTCCACCCCTCTAAATAAGGCAGGGAAACAGCCAGTCTAAAGAAGTGTAAGATCAGACTTCTCCACGACAGACACAGTTATACACTTAATGGGTCACTAAATAATTCCTGCAGCCAGTCAGATACTGAAGCATCAGCACAAAAAACTCAGTCAAATGACTAATTCCTATGAATTATCCCACCTGATACTGGGCTATCAGATTAATAATTGGTACCAAAGGAAACACACAGATCACTGCCCACCACCAGTGACAACTATGAGATTGGTCAGTTATGATGGTACATCACAATTCTGCCTTTAGCATGGTGTGATTCAGATTTTAAAAATGCTTTCCTGGCAGCTTCCACCTAATACTATAAATCTAAGCACAGGAATTCTGTACTTTACACTTTCTAACACAGCAAACAACAGTGACAAGAAACAGATCACTTTACATGCAATATTATAAATTCAGTTTTAACTAGTGATGTTGTACCCAAGCTTTCCATTTTACCTAACATTCCAGAAATTCATTAGTTGTCTTCAGGTACAGAACAATTCATGTTAAGAGGCTCACGTTTTAAGTACACCACGACATTCAATTCTTTTCAGCAACACTTCACATCCAGTAATATGTGCAAGTTCACAGAGAACTCATTCTCCATCTTCATGACTGATTTGTTATGATTTATATATCTTTGGCTTTAGAACTATGAAATAATTTTCTCGACAGCTGAATGACATTTATCAGACACGCAGGGGTGTTATCAAAAACAATACAAGACATGACATAATCACATATGCACCTCCCCGTATCAATCAATTTCGTACACTTCTCTTGGCAAATAAAGATACACACTGTGCCATGTGCAAACCAGTCCCGTGTAATTGCCCATTACCAATGATGGCATGCATCTGAGCAAGCACAGAGAGGGAAATGTAGAACTTTTCATGTTTTGTTCATGATATGTTCAGACTTTATGACAATGAATGGGGATTTACAAAATTTAAGATTGCTTACGAGCCTTACAGTACAGGATAACAGCGCAGCTAAAATAAATCTGAGCTCAACAGAATACAGACACTCAGTACATGGTCTGTTTTGGCACTGGCACTAAGTTCTGTGTGCTGTTCTCTTTTATAAAATTAAATAGAATCATTTTAGCTTAACAACCAGGAAACTTTTTATTAAAAGTGGACCAAAATCATAATACATTGGCTTTCATTTCAAGCCCCACATGGACCTTGTAGATGCCATTTCAGGCCTTAACAAAGGTTCAGTTAGTCTTGATAATATCCTACACGTGTTTTGTGCAGTTGTACTTCTTGAGGGCCTAGTAGCATCCAGGACTAGTGTATCTACAGGACCTCACAGACTTTTCTCTCACTCTCACATTGCCAAGTCCATTCCAGCACCAGGAGCTCATGTGGTATCGGTAAGAAAGTGTTTCTGAATGCAAGGAAAGTATTTAGAACAAACACCTTTTAGTAGGCGTGTATGTTACCTTTGCAAAGACTGTGGTGACACAGATGGGTACCAGGCAATCACTTGCCAGGCTTGCTCCTTTGAGGATTTTATTTGAGGACATAAAGAAGAAAATATGATTCTTATAATGACGGCACACAGAAGAATCCTTACAAAACAGTCCTCATTTCTGACCTATGCAAGTTTTCTGGCTTTGCCCTGTCACCATCATCTTCTTTGGTTTCCTTGATGCTTTAGGAAAAATTCCTTCCACAAACTTAGCATCTTCAGCTACCCTAAAAATGAGTTAAATGGAGGCTGAAATAATCAGCAGTTTTGAGGAAATGACTCTGCACCTGACAGGACAGAGGGCACTGAGCTAGAATCACTGTGAGGTTGGCAGTTGCCTGCCTGTACGTCTCAGAGGCTAACATTCAAAGCTTTTCTATGCTCATGACACATCCAGTCCACTCAAGATCACAAACTCTGACCCAACCAAGAACACCATTCCTGGAAAACACATCAAAAATCAGCATCTAGTTTGACTGACTAGTGTGAATCAGAGCACATTTTCAAAGGCATGTCCCTAGCAAGATGCATTTGTTTTTCTGCATGATTTGAACTATTATTTTGGCATTTTCAAGGGCATGAGCTGAGACACTATTTAACCCAAGGGCTTTAAGCATTGGTACAATATTTGTTGTATCACTGAGGTCCATAATGGGAAGTAAGTTTTAAAATAGTAATAGAAAGTCACAGACAGTAGGATTACATTGCGTAAGAATTAACAGCACCAGAACCCATGTCTGAGTCTTCCCCCAGCTGGGATTTACCAGTAAGGATCAGAGGAACAACATCTTCGAGGCTTGGTCTGCCAGCTGGGGGGTCCTTGCCACTGGTGGCAGGGGCCAGGAGCCAGAGTCAGCTCACACAGTTGTTTTTCAGCTAAGCAAAACTGTAACTGCAGGGCTCTAGCACTTAGCCCTTTCACTCTTTCCTGATTTTTTTCTTTTTGTAATACCAATTTTTTACAATCTCTTCTAATCCCTGGCTTCCGGGATGCTTCTTGCCCTGGCTTCTACTCCAGCCCCTTGGGATGAGTCATGCAGCCTTGACTCTTCAGAATCACTGTACCATTTAAAAAAGAAAAAAAAAAAAACACCACAGACTTCCTAGGATAATTTTCAGCTTTTTACTTTCTTCTCATTTTCACTTATACCTCTTGCTATTCCCTACCTGTCTCAAAATACTCCATGTTGACTTCAAAAATGCAGCTGTTTGTAACAAAGATACAGCCCCATTCAATAGACTTCAGCTAAAAAAAATAACCATTGTTTCAGTAAAAAAACCTCACAATTTTCTAAAACAAAGCCATAATATTACAAACATTTACATCATTTTAGCATTCCTTGCCTGTTCTTGCAAAATGTTAAAAACACACATGTATTTACAGCTAAAATACCTTCTGAGTTTTGGGCCTGAATACTGTTTGCACATGCATCTTGGGTTTATGGCAGCTAGAATTTATCCTTTTTTATTCTGCTAGCAGATAACTGACTTACCATTGCCATAAAAGGGACAGAGCTTCAAGCACAATGTGAAAATTCCTGGAATGTTTGTGTCTACCCTCACTTAGCTGATTTTTCCCTTAATATGTGCACCATGAATACAAACCATTAATGTACTAATTCTTCTTCAAATTTTTGTTCTAATTCTTTACAGCCCTGTAAGTCCACACCAGTGTAATTTTTCAGCCTTATTTGGGTTTCATTACAAACTTAGGATTTGTTTTGATGCATTTAGATTATCAAATACTTCAACAGAAGTCTTCAGTAGACTAGAAAACAAGTTTTTTTCCAGTAGACAAACAACTGCACTAATAAAACGAAAAGACTTACAATATCCAGTCAGCACATAGCTATCCAGTGAAAATGGGCTAATTTGTTTTATCCCTTAGCTACAACTGAACATTTGTCATGACAAAAAAAAAAATAAAATACAGCCTTTCTCATTCTGGTATTTGCATACTAAACTAAGGATCCTACAAATCATCTATTAAAATAGTACCAGCTAATAAAACTATATTTCCCCCTAAGTTAGTAATTATATGCATGAAAGATTACATACTTCACTGCAAATTTCCAACATGAATATCTGTAGAAACAATCCTTACCTAAGAATGGCATCAACTACATAAACTTTCATCCACCAAACCATTTAGAAATGCTCTACCAGAATCCTGCCCCAAGTGCTAAGACAGCATCCTCACATACAGAAGACACAGGAGAGGGCACCTAGTAGGAAGGCTGACTGCCCTGGTGAAACCACAGATCTCTCATGTAGCTGGAGACATTACAAATACCACAGAAGCCAATACAAACATGGGCAGAGAAAAGGCTGGACACTGGATTTTAAAGGTGGTAGAAGAGATGTGATGTAGTAGCCTCAAGCCATTTTCTCCTAGCAAATGCTAGGCAACACCACAAGCCTTTTGGCACATTTTAGAAAAGTTCAACATCTATAAATGATTTGCAGCTTTCATCTTAATTCAGAGACAAAGCACGGAGTCTGCAAACTCAAGCTCTTCAGCACACCTCTTCTGCTCCCACTTTAATAGCTGGACAGGGTTCTCCAGTGGGGGGACAAACTTCACCTAAAAACATACTTCTTCTTCCCAGTTGCAGCATTTGAAATGTTCTTTAAGGTATACATCGTTATCGACAGACAAGATAATGGATAATATGTCCCATGCTTAATCTGTAAAAAGCTATATCTCTTCTGAATGCAAAAGACCTAACTCATTTGGTTTTCAATTAAAATATTCTAGTACTTCCTAGTAATTCTTGTTTATTAGGGTTATTCTTACATTTATTTCATAACTTTGATAATTTCTTCCATCAGTTCCCTCTCAGACATCTTGAAAATCTTAATCTCAAAACGCTCTCTCTGTCACCGCTACTAGGGGATGAAAACCACAAAAAGATGAAAGAAAATTAATTACTTTGCAATTTGTTTACTCCACACACTTGACAGCACTCTGTGTTTTGGCCTTCACATTGTTCTGTTGAAGATGCACACCCTCCCTCAGACCCTGCAAGAGGCTGTTTGCCAGCAGCAGTAAAGCTGAAGGCAGCAGGAGCACACACAGAGAGAAAAGGCAGAGGAAAGGAGGGGAACAGAGGATGTTCAGTAGTCCTCCTCTTGGATCCACCCAAAGAAACCCTCCAGCCTACATAAAATTCCATAAAGGCAGCTGAATAACTTTGCTAAAAACACAGTTTTTACTTTCTCTGTATTTTCTTACAATTCACACTTTCTGTGAATTAAGTTGGCACATCGTTGAAAATCTTATGCTATTTATTTCAGAACATGTGTGAGGACAGCATCCTTTTGACGTGAAGGTAACATGAAAAAAGAAAAGGGGGAGGGGGAACCCCATCTTTTTCCAGCTCTTCTCTGGCTTCCCTCATTTCAACTCTTCCATGTCTTTTTTATTAAGTTACTGTAAGGCAGTCCAGGGCAGGCAAAAAAAAAAAAAAAAAAAAAAAAAGAGGTTATTTTGTGGGCTGTGAGGCAACGCTGACTCATCTCCACCCAAGCAGGTTCCAAGGCTGCAGCACCTGCTGCTCGCTCCTGTGCCACAGCACCTTGCACCAGAACTGCACTGATGTCACTGAAAGACCCCAGCACTAGTATAAACGCAGGACTAGACTTCTCATTGGAACCCATATGTAAAAGTTTTCAGACCCTTGACGATTTGGCAAATCAGAGGTGCGAAGGGGTATTTCCTACCAAAACCACACATCCACCTAAGCTAAGAAGGGCTAATACAACCTTAAAGCATACTATGCTTTTTGCCCACATTGGAAATGTGATGGAAGCAGGCACAATGTAAGAGGTTTCCTAAAAAATAAATACGTATTTGAGATACTGGATTGATCAAAGTGGTAGTAAGTGAACCCAGAGCTGAACAGGGTATAGCAGAAGTACAAGCGACTGGAAGCTAAAGTGCTTATAAACATATACTACTGTGCTTTTTTTTTCTTTTTCTCTTCATTTTAGAAAGTTTATCCAAGTTCCCCCTTCTGTAAGAGAATATGTCAGAGATAAAGGAAGATTAAACAGTCCGGTTTTTGCTTTTCGAAACATTTACTGAAACCTGTTACTTACATACATGTATTTTTCTCAATACTAAATACAAACTTAAAAGACAAAATGGACACAATTTTTTTCTGATTAAATCTTTGATCATCCTCTGTCTGTTTATACATGCCAGTGAGCAACAACAGACAATGGCTTTTTGCACTATCTACTCATACACTTTGTGAAGAATACATCTGCCTTTTTCCTTTAATGCAAGTCACGCAGATCAGAATAGCATGACAGTAATTGCCATATTGACAATGTTTTAACTTGTTCTGTATTTTACTTCCACATTGTCCAAGATACTGCTATATAAAGACTCTTGGTGGGCTAATGCCACATACTTTTCTGATGTATTAGATCGCTAAGAATAATTCCAGCCAGTCACAGCCCAGAGAAGTCAAAATTTTATCTTCCCACGATCATCATTAAATTGCAGCAGTACTTCACGCCTTCAATTACTCATTAAAGGCACAGGTTGCTACTCCAGTCGCGTCACAGCCCATGCCCAGACTGTTCCCTTTGACCAAATTTTGCAGGGTTAAGGGCCTTTGTGATGGGAAAGTCAACAGAAATTCTGGGAAGGGAGTACTATGTATCTTTTAAACACTGATGAAGTAAATCAACTTATTCTCATGTTGAGGTTGTTGAATCTTCCTTTGTTTAGTCTAGTTCTATAAAAAGAACAATATTCATAAGCCTATCCCTAGAGATGGTTTCTGACATTTTCAAAACTATTGTCTTAGCTGCCTGCAGCAGCTATCCCACATTTCTCTACTTGATCAAGGCAACCAACAGTATATACATCCAGCATAACCTCAGGCATTATATAACCTAATTAAAGCCCAGAACTATATATGCCAAGCAGACGAGTTATGATGAAACACTGCAGTAGTTCTGCAGGCATTTGGTACACACAGACGCTCAGAAGCCAAAACTATGCTACTTGGGATGACGGTCCAGGAATGCACTTGTGTGTGCTGACACTCAACAGCTGGCTCCAGGAATGAGGTTCACAGAGATGAGTCAGGACTGACTGCTTGGGGAGGCTCAGGGACTGCACTCTCCTACACAGCTGGCAGCCAACAGGTACATGTTCCCAAAACAGCTTACCCCTCTCTCCTGACTCTGGCGCCCTGTGCCATGATGCTGTAGAAGAGGTGGCCAGAGGGAGAGGGGAAGCAGGCAGGAAAGACAGCAGAGACAAAGACTTTCCCTCACGGAGCAAGGAGTCACCAGACCTGCCCCCTCATCCCCAGCAGTGCCCATGCACTTTACTCTGTATATATTTTGGCCAAACGACTTCCCACTGTAGAGGAATGAAGCTGGGCTAATTAGCATTGATAATATACAGCTCTGGGCTGGCTTCAGGGGTATCAGGTTGGCCAATATAGATAAGGTGCAGGTGTGGCTGGTTCTGTTAAGGGGTTGAGAGCCAATGAAGAGAGAGCAGCCAAGGAAGAAGCAAGAGAAGAGAGAATGGGCCCTGGATGAGGTGAGGAGAAGGTAGCAGAGAGACTGGCATGAAGAGTGTGCTGGTATGAAATGGTAAAAGACCTTGTTGCAGCTTGATAGTCTGGAGAGTGCTGCGACACCCCACTGCTGCATGTTCAGCAAGCGTTCCTTGTCATGGGCTTGAAGGCCACCCGCCTGCCCGAGCTCTCACGGCCCTCTGTGGTGCACCCTCAGCCGCCCCAGGTCTCATACCCCTTCCTGCCAAGCCACCTCAATCCAACAGGAGGAAAGGGGAGTGTTATACTTCTGTACTTCTCTGTTGTGCTTCAGACCCTCCCACACCCCACCATAGCCTGACAGGAGGAACCAAACCCGTTTCCCTTTTCCCTCTGAAGCCTTCTAGCCCAAGAAATACTTAACTTACTGGAAGTCATTTGGGTCTCCTTCTGGCCATATTTTCTGAACTGAAGTGACCATATCTCCATCCTGAATTAAAACCTGTCAGGGTTTGTTAGAAGTGCTCTTGGTATTGACAAGTCCTTGAGGACATTAAGGATTTCAGGATCAAAGATGTCAAATGGTCTTAGGGGATAGGTCTCTCAGCACGGAGGGACAGCGGCAGCCCTAGATGCAAATGGCTGTAGAAGGCAGGTGCCCAACCCAGCCTTATTCCACCAGTAAAAGCACACCCAAGTGAAGTGCTGCCAGTCATTCGCTCAGTCATATGACTTCTCTTCAGCCACATGCCAAAAGCCCAAGTCGTTTTTTTAATCTGCTCTTGGTTTATGCATCCTGTACATTTCACCTCAATAAACCCCATTTCTAATGAAAAAGAAACAGAAAACTTGTTCAGATTAGGTGGAGGCAATATGTTCTTTTTGCTTTTGGCCTAGAATTGCATGTGTCAGGCTGCAGCCCCAAATAAGATTTAAAAATAGGAAGGGTGACACGAGGAAGGCGTGAGGGCAATACAGCAGAGCTGCCTCTGCCTGGCCATGGATGAGGCACCACTCCCTGTACCGAGCTTACCCGGGGACAGGAACCTCCCAGCCTCCCACCAGCGCGTCCCCAGCTACCATCAGACATTCAGCTCAAATAGCACTGGTGGAATCATCATTGCCCTCATGGAAAAAATTATGCCTGCTTTTATCACTGTTTTGGCCTGCCTTCCCCTAGTAGCTGGATAGAGCTTGCTCTCAGCTCTGGCCCAGCTCCCATTTCGCCAACACTAGGAGTGGAAAGGGAGGTGGGTTGGGAACTCTGAGAGATGGCTAAGCCCACCACCAAGCAGTGGCACACAGGGCTTCATCTCCATTACCCCCGTGTTATATGGCAGGCAGACCACTTGTGCGACTTGCCCCAGGACTCAAGCACAGCTGGAAGATCTTGTTCCGCTACAGAAAGCGCAGGGACCAGCACTGCAGTAGCATTGATGAGGTACCAAAACATGAAACCGGGATTTCCATGGCATTGTCAACTCTCAACCAAGCAGTACTAATGTTAGGAAACAGACTTTCTTCAAAGGAAATGGCAGCCTAAAGAGTGTCAGAAATGAGATCCCCTGCAGAGATCCATCAAAACAAGCTTCTCCTGTAACCGTCTCATGGGAGCAGTCTCTCAGCCTGACCTGGAAATATCTTAATCTACTGCCCTGTCTTCTACTCTGCTCTCCTTATAATTTGAAAATGAATCTCCTAAGAACACAGAACAGTACAAAACCCCGGATCAGCTATAATTAATATTTTAATTATAATTGTTCAATGTAAAAAACACTGTGCTTCCAGTGCCACATCTGGATGCATTTTATAGTGCCGCATTTCAAGTAGTGGGAGCTGCAACGGAGCAGCTCCCTTGTCTGTACTGAGGCATGTGATCCTGACAGCAGCTGGCTCAAGGCTGGCTTTGCTAGGTCAAATGCCCCTGTGAGAGCAGTCCTTCCAAACCTCCTTGTATGTATTTAATCATGGATACATCAGTGTTAAAAACAAGTTTTCACTCTGCCAGCCCTGTTAGACTGCAGAATCATCAACAACCTAGCACAAGCCGCTTCTGCTATGTTTGCATTCCCAGGCACCCTCTCACATCTCAATTAGTTACCTCTGCGCATCCACGCTGCACTTACAAAGAAATATTCTTTGCTGTGAGGGTAACTGAGCACTGGCACAGGTTGCCCAGAAGGGTTGAGGAGTCTCCATCCTTGGAGATACTAAAAACCCAGCTGGACACAGCCTCGAGCAGTGCTCTGGCCCTGGTCTGAGCAGGGAGTTGGACTAGATGATCTCCAAGGTGCCCTCCAGCCTCAGCGATTCTGTGACAAAGGGCAATTAAGAACACAAGACCGTGGCTGCACAAATACATTTTTTAAAAATATCTTGCTAATCTCAGCTATTTTGGGGAAGGAAGGAGCCAGCATCATTTTTTTGCAGGAGAAAAGTTGTTGCTCCATTCAACCTATTGCAAACAGCATTGCACACAAGCTTGCCTACCACGCAGTGCTCAGCTAACACAACTACTCTCTAAATGTAAACAGTGGGAACGCGTTCATCTGAGGACATTGTGAGCACCAGGCCAGCTCTGCCAGCTCTCCAAAAGTGAGAGATCCTGCCCCAGGTATACAGTGGATCACACCACGCAGCCACAATCACTCGGAGGGTTCAGCCCAGCTCAGGGACCTACAAACAGAAGCCCCTCGACCACCTGGTATACTGCAGGTCAACAGCAGTTTCCATTGCCTTTTGGGTAGTTGCTAGTGGCAGGCAACAGTGTGGAGCTGGGGGCAATGCCAACAGAATTTAACTGATTGAAAGGCCACCCATGTTCGGCTGAAAGTTTATCTAAGGCAACAAAACTGCAATGCAGCTCAATTTCCACAGCCTACTTGTGTTTCCCGGTGATGCTGATGAGGAACTGTAAATCTGCAGACAGCATAGCATAGAAAGAACAGCTAATTATGAGGATAACTTCATAATACCATTAACGGTTCCAGATTGCATTTTAAGGAATCTTGATTTTAACAAAACAATTTATCCAGCATATACAGAACACTTCTAAAACAAAGCCTCTTCAGAGTTGCTACAGAAGACCTGAAATTGTACAACTGATATTAAAGTTTGTATCTTCTTTTAATGAGCACTTATTCCCTACATAGTCTTCTGGTTTTGATTGACAGTCATGGTTTACCCAATGACTTCACTCTACAGTGCAAGACGGAAACATGTATCCCAGACAGGTACTTAAGTCTCTAGGAATACCAAATCCAGAACTCAAACGTGAATCACTTAAAAAGATTTTAATTAATTAAAATTAATTATATCCTGAAAGGAATACAGTTCAATCAGCTTAATGCCAAGTGATGGGCAAATTACTTAAAAGGTGCACCATCAAGTGATTTACTGCAATCACAGTAAGCCTGATATCATCAGCCTAGGAGCAACAGATAAGACATCAGACATTCAGTGCATTTCTTACTTCAGCTGATTCAAGGCATACATACCATCCCCATGGTCACACAGGGATATCATAATTTACTATATAACTTAATTTCATCTGAAACCACAGGAAAAAAGTTTAAAATAACCCCTTCCCATACTTCCTTTACTGATGAAAATGCTAACCCAGGATCTTACATTTCTAACAGGAAGCATGACAAAAACCCATCTGCCCATGCCTACACATGAGTTTTCTGCATCCCTTAATTTCACTACTACAGTATCAACCTAGTCCAATGCAAAAGATCAAGGAGACAGGAGAAGATGACCTGTTTCACATTACTATGTCAACTGCCCTTTACTTAGAGGTACAGAAGGAACAGCGCAAATATTTCAGGAGTGCCAGGAAAGAGAGTCCTTTAACTTAAGGACAGTGGATAGCTAATATCTCAGTGATAAAATTAGCTCCCTTAGCAAAACTTTCAGACTACTTGCATGCTTTCGATTTTAAATGTCTGTAGCTCAATCTGGCTCCATCGGGAAAGGTGCCAAAACTCAACTTTAACCATTAACATCGGGATCTTTCCTGGTCTCCAGCCTAATGCCCATCGCGGGGGTCAAAGGCAACGAGCACGGCGCTTTGAATGCAAGCAACCAACCACTTTTTTTTTTTTCTTCCCCCCCCTTCCCCTCTACAAAAAGCTTTTTTTTTTTTTCTTCTTTTTCACCGTGGAAACACAGCTGGCTACTTTTACGTCCCGGTGGGTGCGCGCTTCATATCCCCTCCCCAGCCCGCGGCGCCCCGGGCCGAGCGAGAGCGCGGCGGACCCGTCCCGCGCCCCCGCCCGGACCCCGCCGCCAGCCCGCGGGGAGGCCGGGGCCGCTGCGCGCCCGCGGAGGGCCGGCGAGCGGGCGCAGCCCCGCGGCAGCGGCGAGCAACCGGGCATCCCCGCCGAGCCCACCTGGCTGCCCCACCTTCCGAGAGCGGGGCGCCCCGCACTTCGCGCGGGGGCAGGCGGCAGGGCTGGGGGCTCACCGCGCCGTCCCCCCAACGCGGGCGGCCCGGCCCGGCCCCGCGCCTCCCCGTGAGGGGTGCCGCAGCCCGGGGCAGTCACCCCCGCGTACTCACCGCGGCAGACACGGCGCTGAGCTCGGCGCTCAGCAGCAGCCCGAAGCCCAGCCAGAGCCGCATGCTGCCGCGCACCGCACAGCGCCGTCGGTCCCTGGGCGGCGGGGCGCCGTCGGCTCAGCGTGGGGCTCCGCGGGGCCGGCCCCACATGCGCGGCTCTCCCCTCCGTGGCGGCCGCGGCGCCTGCAATGCCTCGGGGGCGAGGGACTCGCCGCGCCGTAACCGATGGGCGTCGGCAGCCCCCTCTCCTCCCCCCAGGCGGGGACCCTGGGAGGGCGCAACTTCGCCCGCTCCCGCTCCCCGCTGGCCGCAGTTCCTCCTCCTCCTCCGCGCCGCGGGTGGGTGGCGGGCCGGCGGCGGGGGGGCGGGCGGAGGGGGGAGGCGCGCCGCTTACCTCGCCCCACACCGCCGCGGCCGCCCGGGAGGGCACGGCAGCGCGGCGCGCAGCGGAGCGGCGCGGGGCCGGGCGGCGGAAGGGGCCGGGGCGGGGGCCGGGGGCGCTGGCTCTGCCCAGCCCGTCGGGGTGCGCGCCCCCGCGGGTGACGGAGCGCCGGGGGGCGCCGCGACAACCCCCTCTCCTCCGGCAGCGGCCCGGCCGCTCCCTGTCCTGGCAGCGGCGCGGGGGCGCCCAGCCCGGAGACCTCCGCCGGGGGCACCGGCATTACATGCGGGCTCTCCTCTGCCTTATAGGCGCGGCCGTCCGGCGGGAGGAAGCCCTGAGCCGAACCCCCGGGCAGGGAAGGAGCGAACATGGACATCTCGCAGCTTCCCAGTGCACGTATTTTCATTTGTCAGTAAGTAATTCCGCTCGGCAAGCTTTTGGAAACAACTTTTTTAAAGTCGTATTGTCACCTTCAGCTGCAGAGTTTTGTCACGTGCTTGTTTAGTCCTAGCTTAAAGCAGTGTCGTGCTTATTCCCCTTCCCCTGCAGGGATCTGGGGCTTCTGCTGATCCTGATGGAAGTCGTGCTGTCGGCCGTCAAAGTTGATGCTGTAAGTACGATGCCTTATGACTTTTACTGGGGAGGGAGAGGAGGAAAAAGCAGTTTCCTTGGTACCGGAAAGTGAGGAACTGCATTTTCCTTTGCCAGATGGCTTATCTATCATTCCATTAAAAGAAACAACCAACAAATCATCTCTACAAGCTTTACAGATTACTGCTTTCAACAAAATGATGTTTAGCAGAGATGTGTAAGGCTTCACTGTCAAGTTGTTTGAAGTATTCCACTGTTACTGTTGCTCAGATTGGGTAATTTGTTAAAGCAATAGCAACACAAGCCCCCCAAAAATGCACCAAAAAATGCAGTGCTGTAGATACCAGAGAGTACTTTGGATAAGTTAACCTGCAGATGAAATATCTCCTGTAAAGTACAGACCTCATCTGAGGACTGAGAAGTTGAAGCTATGGCTTAGTTTTACAAATCAGAGGCATGTTTATAAATAAATGGTTGTTTAAATTACATTGTTAAATCCAACAATAGATCAGTTAGGCGCTACATAGGTGGTTAGGACTATCTGCTTGAGGTGTTGATGTAAACAGTTATTAAGCTCTTGGATTATTGTCACAAGGATGTGAAAGAGATGAGAAGTAACATATACAGGAGTACAACATTTGCCTGTTAAGAAGTTTGGTGAATTTAATGGGAAACTTGTAATTAATGTGCCTAGGCTTTGAATCAGGCCTGAATACAGCAGGCTGAAGGGCTGCTAAGACTTGGCTTGTGGCTGCATTTGTCAGCCACCAAGTGTGGTTAAGACTCTGCGGTCATGTTCAAGTGATTACATTTTTTCAAAAGCTGTTGAACTTACATTTTAATCCTACTGTCTGCAGCTTTCACCCCTTCTTTATGACTTTGCCCTCCTTGTAGGTACCTGATGTGGTTACAGTTTTGTGGTGAGATAACATAATATGTTAAGGAATGGGAAACACTAGGGATTTTGCAGCAGGTGTTGTGACACGTGATAATTCTGCACTCAAGTGCAGTTGGCACGTAGAACTTCTATCAGTCTGTGTGGCTGGCTGGTCTCTCCACATCATGGCTGAGCAAGAGGTGGCAGGCTGGAGACCCACTGCCCCATGGGAAGGGACACGAGTGAGGACCTTGACTGTCACGTGCTACTTTTCTTTGCCATATTTTCATAGAAACATTATTCTGCCAGGCAGCAGTAAGTGGATGATAATATTGCCACACGCTATTGAAACCAGAGCCGGCTGGTGATAATGCAAGTGTTTTAGGCCCAGTGATGAAATCACTGGGATCAGTTGACATAAAAAGGCAGCATTTGTGTATGACTCTTCTTTTCAGGAAGTTGTGCTGTAGCATGCGTAGCGTGATACCTGAGTTTCAGCTAAACCGTGGGATAATTCATTCTCCTTCATGTTCTTGCTTGTAGACTGCATGCTGCCATGTTAGTATACAGGTCTACCAAAGAGGTGTTCGAGCTGCCTCAGTTAGTGGATACGGTCTGGTCATAGCTGCTTGAATCTCCACATGCTGGTTTTCCCAGAGTATCTTGGAAGAGTAAATTGGCCTGCCTGGAGGTCTAACTTCCCTGATTTAAAGTTCCTAAGGTGGCAGCTACACAGGAGATGAAACATGCCAGTGAATGCGAGTGAGGAAGTTTGGTCATGTTTCCATCAAAAACTAGAGCTGCTTTGCCACCGAAATATCTATCCCATTTTCCACCCGTGTGCCACTCCCTTCCCTTGGTCAGCACAGGACTTTCTGTAGTTGTGTCGTGAACTGAATTGGAAAATTACTTGTTTAAACTAATCAGTAGCCCAAAAGGGAAGAGGGGTGAGGGCTAACTTCAGCCTAGATCATATCACCACTTGTATTCATAAAAACTTGGGCTGGCACAGGACTGGGAGCAGGCAGCTGGGGGTGGAAGGAGGGGGGTGTCTTGCTCCTTGCGGTGACAGCTCTGGTCGAGTGGATTTGCAAAGTGACAAAGTAGGCATGTGTGGGAAGAAGCAGCAGCACCTGAGTAATTGCAGGTGGGTGGCTGGCAGTAGTGTTCTTTATATTGTAATCCTGTTTGTCACATTGATTCTTCTACTGTTGGTTACACAAATTAATGTGCTAATGTTATGAAGTGTTTTATTAGCTTGGATTAAAAAAAAATGCTATGAATTATTAAAGTTTGTGAGACCAGATCTTAGAAGTCATGGTTCTGCCTGTAATGAGACAAGCAGAGCTGCAGCTGAGTTTGACATGTGAATGAGTTACAGCTGCTAGAGATAAGTGTTATTGAATGAGTGAAATTGCACATAGGAAGAAACTGGAATGAGATTAAGGAGGAAGCCAGGAAGGAGGGAGAGAGGAAGAGTGGAACTTGAAACATTTGACTGGATGTCTTGCCTGGCAGGCGGCTGCTAGCTGTTAGGGAGATGGATGTTTCTCAGCTGAGAAAGAAGGGAGAGGAAGAAAAAAAGAGGAGGATGTTTAGGATATCTGAGGACTGGGGAAGAAGATACGGCGTCTCAGGCAAGAGGAGAGGATGCTGGTTGCAGCCTTGAAAAGAACTAAGAGGAGTCCCTGAATGGAAATCCTAGGAGAGACGGCCAAATAGAGTGGATCAGGCCCCAGTTATCTTTAGCACTCTTTGGCATACACTGGCTGGTGATGTTAAAGGCCTCAAATAACTTTGGAACTACTCTAAATTGTAGATTTAAGAATTCATGTGGCTTAAATAAAATTAAGTTATACTAACTACCCGAAGTTTAGCCAAGTTTGCAGATTTCTTCCTTTTCCTTCTGTCTCTGCAAATATATTGCATCCAAAATATAATTCTTGAATTATCTTTTTTTTCTTTTCAGAGAGCATGTATCTTCTGCTAATGCTGATATTTTTTCTTTTGTATTTCCCAAAGCAAACTTCTTCCTAAGTAGTTTTTAACATTTCTCTATTGGTGCCCTTTTGGTATATATTTTTTTTAAACTGCTCCTAATGAAAATTACTTTTTTTTCCTCAAGCTGTATCCTGATGGGACCAATGTAGTCCCAGAAAAGAGGGGAATGACTGTCAGATAAAAGAAAGAAAATTGAGAGTGAGTTAGAGTAACATTTGCAAAAACAACTACATGTAACAGATCACAACTGACATTTGAAAAGGAGAACATATATAGAGAGATTTATATAGAAAGAAAACAGAGTTAAAGTAGTGCGTGAGATACAATTCTCATGATTTCTCTGACATTGTAGTGGGATGTATTAGAGGGAATGGCATCCAATGGGGCAGAGCAACAATACTTAAAAAAAAGAGAGGATAAAACCAACAGGACTATATACTTCTTTCTATTAACTTCATAGAGAAATTAGGTTGCTCACATGGATGCCTACGTTATTGTTTTAAGTTAAACTGTGTCAATGCTCTGTAGCTATCTTACGTCCAGGTTTTCCCAGATGTGTCCTGTTTTATTGCATCTGGAAACTTTTGTCTGGCTGCAACAGGAGGACTTTCTACATTAACCCAGGATTTCCAGGCTGAAAGAAGCCAGGGTGGAGTAATCACTTGGCCCATCCTGCTGGGCACATGCACCGTGAATATATGCAGTAGGATCACAGTGTGCAAAATGTAATAGTGCATATGTACTGCCCAGGTGATCTAGGAATGAGTTGTCAATCTGATGTATCAATTTCTTCTGCCACATTACTTCATGCATGCAAAGTGAATCAATCAATTTCTTTTTTGGAAATACCAGACTCCCTGCCTGTTCGCTGCTTCAGAAATAGCTCTGCCAGGGAGATCCCCCCAAAAGACATGTTGCAATCCTATTTTAGAACAACTTAATTTGAAGCATTTCCACACTGACAGACATGTCTTATTTGTGTCTGTTTAAACAATGTGTACACTTTGGCTCATCTTTGAGGACAGAATAATGATACCTTACAAAAACCCAGCATTCTGGGGATCCTCCCAGCATACTTGATCAATCTATTCAAATTTTTTTTGAACCCTGAAAGAATTTTTGGGTAGTTCAGAGAGGACTCTTTCTATGTTCAGTCCTGGAGCTGTGAAGAAGGGGCAACTCTGTTGAAGAACTGTGAAAAGTCCTGACTGAAGGAGGTGGCATCCAGGCAGGTATATAAGGCAAATCCCCTCACTTTCACTGACACCAACAGCCATGCCTTGATCTGGCAGTGGTGTGTCCGTGGAGAGGGTCACAGTGTGCATCGTGCTGTAGATGGGCAGCAGGACAGCTGCCCAAATTGGGGGTTTGATTTTTCTTTTATCAGAGCCAGGATTTCAGCCATCAGTATTTGATGTCAGAAAGACTAACACATTTGGTGCAAGTATTGCATACAAGGAAACGTAGTCATGGTCCATAGCTTTAAATTCCTTATTTCTGGTCCTTTCTTCCCCGTATGCTGTCTGCTCCACTCATCAGTAAGTTTCCTTAAATGTCTCTTGATACACCAGAAGTCTGTGCTGCCATTCAGCGAGACCTGGACAGGCTAGAGGGTTGGGCAGAGAGGAACTAATGAAGTTCAACAAAAGAAACTGTAAGGTCCTGCGCCTGGAGAGGAACAACCCCACTTGCCAATACAGGCTAGGGGTTGACCTGCTGGAAGGCAGCCCTGCGGAGAAGGACCTGGGAGTTCTGGTGGACAGCAAATTGCCCGTGAACCAGCAGTGTGCCCTGGTGGCCAAGAAGGCCAAGGGGATCCTGAGGTTGAGGGAGGTGATCCTCCCCCTCTCCTTTGCCCTGGTGAGGCCCCACCTGGAGTGCTGTGTCCAGTTCTGGGCTCCCCAGCTCAAGAGACAGGGAACTACTGGAGAGGGTCCAGCACAGGGCTACAGGGATGATGAGGGAACTGGAACATCTCCCTTATGAGGAGAGGCTGAGGGAGCTGGGCATGTTTAGCCTGGAGAAGACTGAGAGGGGATCTTACCAATGCATGCAAATATCTTTGGGCCAAGTGTCAAGAGGATGGGCCCAGGCTTTTTTCAGTAGTTCCCAGAGACAGAACAAGGGGCAGTGGGCACACATTGCAGCACAGGGAGTTCCATCTGAATATGAGGAAGACCTTCTTTACCTTGAGGGTGACAGAGCCCTGGGACAAGCTGCCCAGAGGGGCTGTGCAGCCTCCTTCTCTGGAGACATTCAAAACCCACCTGGACGCAACTCTGTGCAACCTGGTGTGGGTGAGTGACCCTGCTTTAGCAGGGGCTTTCAGAGGTCCCTTCCAACTCTGACCATTCTGTGATTCTGTGATTCTGTTATTCCTCAAGTTCTTCCTTGAAATTCTTTTTTACTGCCATGCCTATGAAGCCAATACCCATCCTAATTTCCTGTTAATTAATTACTCTTCCTAGGAAGATTTCTCTAAGAGTCATTTCTGCTATGTCTGTGTAGGTTAAATAAGAAAGAGTATTCTTTGCATACAGTTATATCCTAACACTGATTCAAGTTATTCATTCAAGGACTAAAGACACGTTACCTAAAAAGCAATATATTGTCTCCCTGGAGTTAGTGACAAGGAGAAGGAGATTCTCACATGCGTCCCTGTTCTTTAATCTCTCAGTGCAAAGCCACACATACATTCTTTATTCACTTTTTCTTGTGAGATCAGAAGCATGCTGAATGAATGTCTGAAATAGTATATTCAGTGTAATTCTATTTTTTAGAGTTAAGTGGCATGTCATACAGTTGTGCTGCATTTGGTAGAAGAAACAGAGTTCTGTCAGCTCCCCGTATTTCTCAGAGGTTGAAATGTTGATACTGAGAGACAAGAACCCTGACAAGGTAAACTATCATGTAATAAAATGATCTTGTTATTTTTGTCACCTTACTCTGGAAGTAGCTGAAGCAGTTTCAAAATTACAGCATTGCTTTTCCTTGAGCCTTTAAAGCAGCACATCTGGGTTTTATTGTGTAGTAATTGCACCACAGGAAGTCTTTATGCATTATGGTACTAAACCTACCATGTATTTTTTAAATTTTGTGAAAAAAAATGATTTATAAGTCCAAGCAGATTTGCCTTACCAAAATGTAAAGCTGCATTGTGGCTTATTCAGTATATATACTATAAGCAAACACATTTCTTACAAATATTTTAATTCAGTAGTTCAGAACACTGTTTGGATTAGTGGATCTTTTTTTCTTTTTGCAGTAATGAATTTCTTGTCTGCAACCAGACTATATTAGTTCTTTGCTTTTGTTTTTCTGAGCCAAAAATTGGTCAAGGAGTGGAACATTCTTCATATTCTATTATACCAATCCAAGATCTTGGGAGAGTTCAAAATTAATTTAGTAGCTTAGTTATGATATCTTTGCTTGCCAAAGAAGGCAGCTTATCTTCTCTAACCCCTTCTCCCTTAGGAAGCCAGTGCCTTGTGCTATTCACAGTACCTTGTTTGCTCCTGTGGAGCAAAAAGCACAGTGAAATTCGCAGTATTTCCTGATGTTTATCAACAGTTATTTTCTTTAGAAATGACAGCAGCAGTTGACTCAGCTCACAGTGAATGTATGTGATTTTTATCATGCAGACATTTCTGAGTGACTCAGTTCATTTTTGCGTGCCCTTTTTTGTGCATTTGGAAGCTGAAGGTGCTGCTGTGAATCACGACGCTGGCAAGGGTAGCTCCTTGTTGTCAGACCCTAGAAACAATGCGTAGCAAGGGAAAAGCTCTCACAGAGAAGTTAATGAGCTAACTTGCATTCGCATGAGTGATTGTACACACTTCAGGCCGGATTGTGCTTTTGCAGCACAGTTTCCCCTCTTTGACAGCTACAGTGTTTGAGCAGGCTGCTGCATCTTCTGTTTTCCATGCCATCTTTCAGTTTCTGCCTGTGCATTTGCACATCCTGGGAAGGAGGGGTGATGCAGCTGTTCTCACCCAGTGTGGGCAGGGGGGCCGGGGGGCAGGAGATGGAGGCCGGAGTGGGAAGCTGGGCAAGGCCCCCACCCTCCGGCGCGTCCAGAGGTGGTCGCTGGGGTCCAACACAGCCCTGGAGAGCCAGGCCATGGGGACAAGGACAGGCCGAGGCTAGGCCAGGACATGGGCTCACAGGGGGAGGGCAGGGGATGGGCATGGCTGACCACAGCACAGGCCGGCACCCAGGCCCAGCGTTCAGCCCGAGCTCACGATCTGCTGGCAGGCTGAGGGGAAGCCCCGCTTCTCACGGCCTGTTTCCCACACAGCTCCCTTCATTCCCCTCTGCCATGCCAGGCTGCACAGCTGCAGCGGGAGCTGGCCCAGGGCCCCGTGCCCGGCCCTGGGGCTCCCCCAGGGCCACTGCCAGCAGGTTGAAAATTCGTTGGAAATTTTAGGGAAATTAGCGCGTTTTAAGAGGGCCAAGACAGAGTTTCAAAACTGACCGGAGCCTTCCATGTGTATTGAAGAGCGGCATTATCTGGCTTTTCTTCTCCTGACAGAGTTGCTCAAAAAGGGCCTTGTCAGGAAAAAAAACACGATTTTCAACATTAAATTTACCAGTGAGTTCTGTTTTTATTTTAGACATGTGAGATCAGAACATTTAAATTGTATCAGTTACCAAGGATGTACACTTACTGGGGTCTTTCGGGTGTCCTACTTATTCATAAATGATCCCAACCTTTATTTTGAAGTAGCTTTCTGAAGTCAGCAAGTAAAGATCATTCAGATAAATAGGGCTTGGCTTATTTTTGGCAGGTCTTAGCTGCAGATCATGCCCACACCTCCTCTCACTATTGGCTGATGGAGCCAAGTAATAAATTCTTTATTCCTACTGTACTTTTCCTTTATATTTCACCAGGTGCTTAAAGGTTCTTTGCTGATCAAAATTACCTTCCAACTATATAATCAGGCTGTATACAAAAAAGGGATATCAGACAAAGTGAAATATTGTGCATACAACACAAACCCTTGCATTTGTCCTGTTCTGCAGATGTTTGGGGTTTTTTTGGTTTGGGGTGGGGTTTTTTTTCTTCTTTTTGTTTCTCTCATTAAAAAGCAAAGAGCAGCTCTGAGCTTGTTGAGTGTTTACATCCAATGTAGCTCCTAGAGCTTGCATACCAGCTGTCAGTGCCTGGTGCAGCAGGCAGAGCGACATAAGTGCCTTTCTGCCCATCCTCAGGAGGCTGCAGCTCCTGGCTGGCAAGAACCTGACCCCCTTGCTGCATGCCCCAGCCTCCGGAAACACAGGCTTGGAAACAAACCTGCTCTTCATCCTGTATAAAAAGAAGAAAAAAAAAAGAAAAGAAAAAGAAAAGGGAAAAAAAGCATCAGTGCAAACTGGTGATTCTCTGCCTGTACCACAGGAGTCTCCATTGTCAGGTCCTGCCCACGCTTTCTGCGCCTTGCAGCTGTGGGGGCCAGAAACTTTTGTCAAGGTAGGGCCAGGAAACTGGGAAAGCTTAGCAGGCTTTCCCCGTTGCACTCATGTGTGCTTCACTCTTGGCACAGCATTGATTGCATTGCCTGTGCAGTCCCTGGGCATGCTGCAAACAGATGAGGAAAGGCATTTTTACATCTGAGCTGCAGCCTCACTGACCCCGTGTTAATTGATGTTCAGCCACCTGGTCTGAGTCTCACGGCATCCCAAACACATGTGCAGAGACTCCAGGGAGCAACGCCAGGAGGACAGCAGTGCTGCTCACCAGGGCTGCCGTCGTGTCCTGGGCTGAGCCGCGGCGAAGGGAGTGGGCAGAAAGGAATGCCGTTCCCTCACAGGGCTGGGAATAGCCACTGGGGCTGTGGAGCATGGGAAGCCTGCATATCTCCCCGAGCCAGCAGCCAGAGAAACAGTCTGCTGGAATTGGCCCAAACGTCTCTGCATGACACTTGGAAAGTCTTAAGTGACATTGACTGGAAGAAGGAAGTGAAGGGGGAAATTGAAGCATTTTCCTTGCAGTGTGGGGATGAAGCTGAGTTCTCCCCAGGTGCTTTACAGGTGTGTGGTAAGAGTATGTAAAGGAATAGGTATAAAGTTGCCCAAATCTTCCGTCCTCTGTACGTACCCACAAAGTAGCTAGCACATCTGTTATCTCTTAACTCACTAAAGCTCACAGGCTGCTTCCTCTCTGGCTGTGTCCCTTACAGTAAACCACAAAGTCCCAGGTGTATTCTCTGCCCTTGTGGTCAATTGGCACAGTCTGTCCATGTCCATAACAGTAATTAGCCTTGGTGATTAGCCTCAGTAATTAGCCTCCTTAGTTTCCAAAACAGGGTGGCCCCTTAGAGACTGCCTGTGGTCCTTACGTTACACTGACTCCTGCATCATGCCCAAAAATGCATTTGCTGAAGCACAGCAAGCGAAAGCTTCCTAGA
Organism: Falco cherrug; assembly: GCF_023634085.1. Taxonomy (NCBI): domain Eukaryota; kingdom Metazoa; phylum Chordata; class Aves; order Falconiformes; family Falconidae; genus Falco; species Falco cherrug. The sequence continues at coordinate 63,441,100 of NC_073698.1, forward strand.
CCAAACAACAGGCATGCACGGGACCTTTCTGACAGTGAAACAGTACAGATGGTCAAGATGTGTGGAACAGGGCTGCTTAATACATTAATGTAGACATGGAGCATGTGTGCTTTAGACTGTGACATTAACTGGCTGGAGATCAAGGCCCACACTCATTTCTCACATGCATCAGTGTATTGGGTAGTTTTACCTGAACAGGGATGAAATAGAGTAACTGAACTATTTTATGGTCAGGTACAGAAAATGTCAGTCAGCATTCTGAATACTTGCATCATGCTTTGCAACAGTATTGCAATGTCACCCGCTCAAATAGGAAATTTGTGCCAAGGAAAACCAAAACCCCTCCTAATAGTTTCATTTTAAACTTCACGTGATGTTTCATGGCATTATTGTGCCTATTTGTTGATATCTACATTATGTAAGTAAAATAAAGGACAAAAAAAACCCCTATGTAAATAGATGTAAATTGGTAACAGCTCACAAACCAAATTGCAAAAGCAGAACATCAAAAAACTATTTACTCATCCTCTGTCATGCCTAAGTGTTAGGAAAAATAGTCCTTCCCAAGGACAGGACCGCAACTAGAGTATGTAGCACTTGGCTACATGCTTGTCTTCTGGTGGCTTATGCTGCACTCCCCAGCTGCACTGGGATCTGTTCTTGGAGACTGTGAACGCTGCAGCACATCTTCAGCTGCCTCCCTCTCCCAAGAGATTTTCCATCTACATGAAGTGGTCGGATGAGGGGAGTGGCAAAAAATGTGTTCTTTTCCCTTCTGGTTTTAGAATATAGTCAAGGATGGGTGAGTAGTAGAAAACAGGGCATTTAATTGTCCTCATTTGATGTGAACTGGGATTTATCAGTTGTCAGTCACACACTGCCAGCTTCCCGTATGGATTCTTTCTTACTTTTCTATTCCAGTCCTTGCGTAAAAAGTTTTGATTTGTTTGGCAGATCACAGCCTTGCTGCCTCAGCTATGAAGCTATTAACACTGGTGCTTTTAAAAAAAAACAAAAAAGTCTTCTATAAGATAGTCTGCTTAGCTTTTGTGCCAGTCTTCAAAATTAAGGAGAGGAATTCTTGCGACTCCATCCTTTCAGGGACCCAGGGGCTAAAGGGATTAGTACTCCTTTTCTCTGAGTAAATAGACTTAATTAAACTCAAAGAGGGTGAAACATAGTGCTGTTCCCACATGTCAAACTCTCTGTACCTGAATCCCTTCCAAGGAATGATTATTTAAATAAACTTATATGGCCAATTGACTGGGAAACAATCTGGAAAAAATTGTATCTCTTTAATATTGGTTTTCTCTTATGAGTTTATGCCATCAAATTGAGATCCAAACATTTTATACCATCTGTCCAATGCATGCTCTGACCAATACTGATCTGATGATTTTTCTGTGTAAGAAGGAAATTTTAAACTCTCTTTATTGTTACTCATTCACAATAATCCTGTTTGTGCATTCAAGGGGATAAGAGAGTGGCCATTCTTGATAAGGTATGTTCTATAGCCGAAGATGTTAGAGAACTTTAAGAAACGTTACCTCTGCTTTAACAGCTCTAATCTCATGCTTGAAGTTGTATTGTGCCTTAGGGACACAGTACTACATAGGGTAGTTTGAGGCTGGATCATAAATTGCTTTGAAGACTGGGACTGTAGTCTTGAATTTGTCTGAGTAAGGAATCTCTGTGAACCCTGCAGCAACATGGTTGCGTGGTGCTGGTTGCTTAACAGGTATGCAGGGCTTCATGCTTTGAACCAACTGGTCTGTTGTGGTTTTCCCAAGGAAAAACATACAGCAGTTGATATGACTAAATCACAGGCAGTCAGAAACATCATGCTGGCATGTTGTGAGCTCTTTGTGTATAGAACCTGGTTTCCATGAGGTGGACTCCAGGCTTCTCAGCTGCTTCATTGGAAGCATCTCAAATTAGGGATGATGTAATGTTACTACTTCTTCAAGGTATTTAATTTTCAGTTAATGCAATTTCCATGTTAGCCATGTATCATGCGCTGCCTTCCATAAAGCTAGTAACATCTGTAAACAAGGAGAGAGGAACTCAAGTACAGCCGTCATTCGTTATGGAAGAGAGGTACACTGAGATCTGCCCTGGCCATGTATTCTTAGCCTTGAGGCTACCAATCTTTCATTAGGCTTTAAAAAAAAATATTCCAGTAAGACAAGGACATATAACTTCATAGAATATCATAATTAATTTTGGGAGATTAAAGTTCATCCTTCTCAGGAGATAAAAGGATATAAAAATGCACATCCAAGTAGTTTCACTACTTACCCTGCAGACGTAGTCTGTAGAAAGATTACAGTGCTGCATGCAGGTCATGGGCAACCCCATGGTAATCCATTCATCTGTGCAGAAATGTCAACTCACAAACCCATCTATGTACATGCAGAAGAAACAGGGTTTCTTTATTTAAAGAAGTACAGGGACTTCCTAAGACTATTCAACTCTCACCTCAAGATCCCCCCATGTTCGCAGCTTTTCTGTAAATATACATTTACTCTCTTCTTTAAGGAAAGTCCTGTTTCTCAGTAGCTGAGAAGCCAGGCCTGGGACCATTCTGTTGTCTTTTTGTGGTCTGATTGCCCTGAAGTTGTTTCAGCTGCAGAAATCTTGCTGTTCAATCTCAGAATTTTTACTGTATCTTCCTACTTCCAAGTTTGCCTACTGTCAAAAGGGAGTACAGTTTTCCTTCAAAAGGACGTGGGACAGTGGTGAATTAAAATAAAAGTGCAAGGTTGTTGCTTGGTTTTTTCTTTCATGTTTGGATGAAAGACCAACTCAGTTTTGCCATAGCTTGAAGAAATTTCCTTGTTTTCTGGTACTTCAGAACAAAATGTAATTTTAGAGAGTCTGGTTAGCCTTTGCAGAGTCTGGTTAGTAACATCAGCTGTCCCTCGCGCCTTTCAAATGAGCAATGTACACAAAGACTGTATTCCAGAGCACAAGCAGGAAAAACTTCTGACCTTTTGATCTGATGATCTGTTCCCAAAATCTCTGCATGGCCAAAAGCAGCAAGACAAATACCAGAAAACTTGGAGACCTGAGGAATGGGGAAGCTCCAGCATTTCACAAGCAGAAGCAGAGAGCAGCTCCCTAAGGGATCCAGCTGCAGGACAGAGCTTGCAGCTGAGCCTGTGGGAGACCTGGAAATGCTGGCCACTGTAGACCCACACAGCTCTCCTCCTTCAAGCATGAGTGTCAAACTCCATCAGCCTCTGCAACAGCAGAGCCACATGGACTCTCTTAAAACATGACCTCAACATGAGAGCTGTAATTGACTAACTAGGGAGTGTGAGCAAGTCAGGACTCACTGCCCGTCCATCCCTGTGGTGTTGGTCTTCCTGCAGCCATGGTGCAGGTGAGCCATGCCCCAATCTGCACGATGTAGAAGGTGCGTATTACCTGGCCAAGCATATAGGGGTGAGGAAATTCATTCTCCCTGTTGGTGTATAACCTGTTACGGTGCATAAACGGCTGTTAACCATTTTCTCCTCCTTAGCATTCAGTACACACATCCATCCTGCAGTTGCATTACATTATCTGTTAACACCTCTCAACTTTCAAAATAACAGGGAAAGAAATACTGTATCCTTCCACACTCAGAGTAGCATGCTATTGCCTGCTGATTTCCATCACTACTGGTTACTGAGCTGGCTACCTTGCCAAGATAAAAGTTATTTTCAGTAAGCCCTGTGTTTCTGCAGCTGGAACTTTCCTAATGAATTCCTCTAGGAGATTTTACAAATACACAGCAACCCATCCTATTCAGGCCAGATACAGTACCCAAGGCCGGGTCATTTGAAACCCGCTTTTTGAATCTCTGTGCTGTATTGCTATGTGCTGCATTAGACATGCCCCAAAAGGTCACATTTCCAAAGAGTACATTCAGCATGCTTTGTAAACACTTAGCAGTGTGAGATCTTGGTATATTATTGTGTGGATTCTGTCTGATTATTAAGGACATGTGACCAGTTGCCTTGATTCTAAATAACTAAGGATGAAGAACACAATACTTTCCTGGCTTAACTATTTTGTAATGATTAACTACAGTGTTACGAGAGCCATTTCATGCCACTAGATTTTAAGCAAAACAGCATGTTGTCTTCAACAGAAAATTTTAATTTAAGTTGGTGCTATCAAATGGTCTAATGTTTTCAGTCTTTAAACTGAGATTGCAGCATATTTGTAGAAACCACCTTTAAATCAATGGATTTGAGCACACTTTGGATCAGGCCATAAGCATTCAACCTTTTCTGTTGGTTGCTGGGAGATGCAACGGAACACAATAGAATTGACTGAATGTAATGTTCAGGGTAACAATTAATAGAAATGCTGCCTGTGTGTGCTGACAGTGGGTATTCATGTTAATCGTTACTGAAGTTCTGCTTTCCAAGCCTCCCACAGGTAATAATGAGTGACTTAACATTACATACATCTTTTAGCTTTCCTGGTTTTGTAGTTTATGTTGTAGCTCTCTGTCTGAGCTGAGAAATGTTTTATTATAAGCAGGATCGGGTTTTAATTTCTAGGAACCAGAAGTTCAGAATAGGGTCCTGGATGAGTGAGTCAGAATATGTCCCCAAACTGGTCACCTACATTTGTTATCAACCAGTGAAGTTATGTCTGGGATTTGACTTAATGATCATGCAAGCAGCCAGCTGGGAATTTTTATTAATTTCAGTCCTATGATACTCCAATACATTACACTTTCTTATGTAAGACTTACAGCACTGAACTGTTAGGTTTTTATCTCTCATCTGCAGTCCTTGCCTATCGTCAGTTGAAAGTACGGATTCAGTTTGATAGAGTACACTTGATTCTTGTGACATATTGGTGTAAAGAAAAATATGGGATGTATAAAACAAGACTAATATTTATAACGTAGGCTGTGAGATTTTCCTGAATTGAATTCATTTGAATTACAGTGTTGGTTTTAGGGAAACATCCCATTTATATTTTTTGTTTTTCCGATGTCTGAGAGTCTAACAGCCTTTGCTAAGTTGTTCCAGTACTTGATTACTCTCACAATAAACACAGATGTTTGGCCACATTGATCTAGCTTTAAAATCTATCTCAGCTTTTGTTTTACCTTTGCAAAGCAGATGAAAGAGCTCAGCATTACTAGTTACGTAGATACTGTATACATATATATATATATATATATATGGTTTGTAGAATTTAACCCATTTTGGAGTGTTACAAGGCCAGACATGGAGCTGGGAGAATGGCATATCCATGATGTCTGCCACCATTGCTGATGACAGTGCTATCTGGGGAAGCAATTTTTTTAAACCCTTATTCTCACTTTCTTCTTATAAAGCTACATAGATTATCCACCTGCAATTTGTCACTAAAGAAGCTTTTTTTCCAAGTCATTGATCATTCCCTACGGCTTTACTCCAAGTCCTCTTCCATTCGTACTTGAAATTGTCAGTCACAACTGGACGAAGCATTTCATTAGTCTTAACAAAGAAAGTTGCATAACTTCATTATTTCTATTCAGTACTACTCAGTTTATATGGCCAAATATATTATCTGTTTTCACTGTAGTGTGGCACTGGGACTTCATGTGAAGTGACGGATTATCAGGACCCTTTTATGCCTCTTGTCAGAGAAACAGATACACCAAAAAGAGTCTCTCTTACTCTGTGTGCCCCCGGATTGATTGTTTATGGGTAAGAAGTTACAACAGGCAGTGCTAAAATGTATTTTCATTGCCCTCATTTTAGCATTTATTCAGATTCTACTTCATTTTGTCGTGCCCCGTCTTCATGACATCAGTTAACTTTGTCCGTGAAAATGTTATACGTTCTTCCATGTAACTTACACAGCTGCTAAATAGCTGTGGGTGAAGAATCAGTCACTATGGGGTGTCACAAAAACCCCACATCTCTTTAACTGGAATTTAATTTGACACTTTAGCAAAATATCTATTTTGAACCCATTTAACATATATTGTGTTGGTTTTGTTGGACGGTAATTTCCTACATGATTCGTAATCAGAATGTCATACAGCATCAAGTCGGAGTGATGCAGTGAAGTTATTATCTTTGTTACTCCATGAGAACAGTTTTGAGAGTAAATTTTTCTTAGGTATTACTTAGTCGTATAAAACTGTAAGTGAATATACGAAATTTGCAATTTACAGCAAACTGGAAAAAACAAACCTAGTTTTTAAATCACAGCCAGTTAAGGAAAAATAACCTTTCCTTTCTCATTTCTTACATACCTTCCACAAAACCCATGGACCAGGTTATCCTGTCACAGACACTGTGTGATTCCCCTAGGGATGGGTATTGGATTTTGCAGATGTAACTGAAAGGCAAATGTGGCCCTGTATGTATGTTGATATGCAAAAAGCATCAGAAGCATTCTTGCCTTCAGGATAATTACAAAATTGTTTCCTTTTTTGTCATACACCCATGATGCCATCTAATTTTATGTTCCTTGGCTGCTAGCTGTTAGCCTCATTAACCTTACTTGATAGAGCATTCCAACATTTATGATTCTCATGTGAAAAATGCTTCCTGACGGCTGGAATTTGTTTTTCTTTAATTTCTACCTTTGCCCTCTTGTCCTATTATGTGTACTAGGCTGAAAATAGTAACTTGAGATTGGTGTGCCTACTCCTTACAGTGTAGTGAATTCCAGTTAATTCTCTTGTGTTTTCTTTCTCTTAAGATAGTTGTGGTGATTTCAAATTATTTAACCAGCAATCCTACTTATTTTCATTTAGGTCCCTTGTGTTTTTACATTTAATAGTAAATTCTTCTGTGGAAGGAAATGAGGAAATTCAGATATGTATCATTCATCAGTTGGCCTATTTCCACAAATGTAACGTTACCCTGATGTTGTTAACTTCATTGTCTTATTTGGCACACGGAGTAGCGCCAAGATGCTGTTACTGTGGGCAGTATAACTTGCCATTTGTAAGGTTAAAATTTCATCAGTCAATGCAATTTTACTCTGCACAGTGGCAAAAATCCTAAATCCTTAATCTAAATCCAGGTCACCTAGCTGTGGCGATCATTGTCAAATTTGCAGTAGTCAGAAGTATGAATTTAATCCCCATTCACAAACAAAAGGGTTTTTTCCCCTTTTGTGGTCATACATACTGCACACATACCTTCTACACTGGTAGCAGCAGATCTTTCCATCCAGCATAGGTCAGTGCTAGAAGTACCACCACAAAGGCAGGCAGTAGCACCACAGGAACAGAAGCAGACATCTCTTTTTATTTTTGTTACATTTTCTTTATAGTTTTGACATTATAAAAAGGTTGGATGTCGATCTGTTAAGAACTACTAATAGAAATTAAGGATTGGTCTGTAATGCAGCATCTTTTCTTTATATGGATGCAGATTCATTTGAAACAGTATGTGCTTTTGGGACAGAGTGCATTGTACTCTCTGAAGCCTGCAATATTTTCTTAATCAGAAAAGCTACCGCACTATTTCAATTAACTTCTTTAATATTAAGTTAAGTTCTTTGAGTTAAACTGATCTAGAGCCTGGTGGGTTTTTCTCTTTCTTTCTATTGTTTACTTTGTTGTTTCCTAGTACAGGCTTCACAGGGTGAAGAGAGAATCTAGGAAAAGAGATCATCCCATTGAAGAGGAGAATTGTTTACAGTTGTTTACAAACAATTCTCTGCAGTTAGACCTTTTAATTAAGTTTATAAAGGAGGACAATAGGAATAGGAAGAGGAGATTGTGTGTTACCTAACTGGGGTGTTCGTGATAAAATAATGCAAAGAAACAATCATAGTTTACTTAGAAAGTGCAGCTGTTCTTGGACTGAAAGGTTGAAATTACTGTTACCATTCACTGGCAAATACGTTGTAAAGTCCATCTCTCTGGATACAACTGGCTTGAGGGCTGTTTCCTCTTTTGAGTTTACAGTTTTCAAAATCAAGAGTTTGTACAATGGTCTCTGCCGCATAAGAATATCATGCAACCAAGTATTTGCTTCTTTGGAAATGGGTATTTTAGCATATAGTGGAACATACACACCTTTGTTTGACTCATGAAGAAGCACACAGTAAAGGAGTTTTTGCTTTTCTGGCTATTTAAAACTGACTATTTAAAACTATTTAAAACTATAAGAGTCTGTCTTTTGGCTGAGGTCCTATTTTCTGTGCAGAGAAGGTATTTTCTGAAAAAATGTCTGGCCTGGGACAAAGTTTGTGGGTTAATCAGACTGTAAGTTTTCCCTATCTGTACATGTTTGTATAATACATGTTATTCATCCTACATGGAAAATAATCCCTTCTGTGAATTTCTTTAATTATACTCTAGTAACTCACAAAATTTAGTATCTTTCAAAGTCCACATTTAGGGAAAGTAATTTTTTTCAGCCTATTAAAGGGTAACGTGCAGATAGATAAATCCAAATCTCTTTTGCAAAAATAGCCAAAAGTCACGCATTTGCTGGAAAGAAAGTTATACTATCAAAAGTATTTACAGAGTCAAGCATTACAGTGCCAGGTTCTCCTGGGAGGTGTCCCAAGAAACAGGAGGAAGCCTTCCCTGAAGTACTATAAATTCAATGGTTGTGATATAATAGGATCTCCTGAAAAGTCTGTTATAGAAATTAATTGCACACTTAGGACAGTAACATGTACCTTCCCAAGTAAGTTTAGACATTAGCGGGCATGCATTTCTAAGTCCTTGCATTTCTTTTCATACTTCTGAATGCATGCCACACATCCACTACTTTTGCTGACTGCTAATCCAAGAATTTCTCCACATTGCCAGGAAAAAGCGAACTTTATACAGAATCACAGAATGGTCAGAGTTGGAAGGGACCTCTGGAAGCCCCTGCTAAAGCAGGGTCACTCACCCACACCAGGTTGCACAGAGTTGTGTCCAGGTGGGTTTTGAATGTCTCCAGAGAAGGAGGCTGCACAGCCCCTCTGGGCAGCTTGTCCCAGGGCTCTGTCACCCTCAAGGTAAAGAAGGTCTTCCTCATATTCAGATGGAACTCCCTGTGCTGCAATGTGTGCCCACTGCCCCTTGTTCTGTCTCTGGGAACTACTGAAAAAAGCCTGGGCCCATCCTCTTGACACTTGGCCCAAAGATATTTGCATGCATTGGTAAGATCCCCTCTCAGTCTTCTCCAGGCTAAACATGCCCAGCTCCCTCAGCCTTTCCTCATAAGGGAGATGTTCCAGTTCCCTCATCATCTCTGTAGCCCTGTGCTGGACCCTCTCCAGTAGTTCCCTGTCTCTTGAGCTGGGGAGCCCAGAACTGGACACAGCGCTCCAGATGTGGCGTCACCAGGGAAGAGTAGAGGGGCAGGATCACCTCCCTCAACCTGCTGGCCATGCTTCTCCTAATATCTGAAAATCTTGTTGCCTACTTGCTGATGTAAGTTGTCAAGCTGATAAACTTAGTCATACAATGTTTTCTTGCTCATAATGGTTGAAGTGCTGCCAATAGTAAATGTCTAATGTGACATGCTTTGGAAGAGTCAGGTTTTTAAAAGACTTGGCTTTCTCTCACCCAGCATTAGCCATGGAATGGCTCCACTGTAGGTCTAGGCTGACTGCCAGGGTGGAGGTACCTGCTGGGCACAGCTGAGCCTGTTGCTAGAAAGGCATGACAGCTGGACCTGGTTGTCTTCTGGAGATGTTTGTGTCTCTTCCCTGGTGCAATGAGTGTCAAACAGGCCCTTCTGAAGTGTCTCAGCAGCACATCTAATCTTCCAGGTATCCATAGCCAGTTGTCATTTAGAAAACACTGCTGGCTTGTGCATCTTAACATGGATTCGGGTCTGTGGCTCCAAGCACATTCAGTCTTCAGGCACTTTTATTTACTGCTGAGTGGCTTTCATTTGTAATGAACTTGCAGGGCACAGCTTAGCTATATTTGTTGCATCACATGCCTGTAATGAGAAACATCTTCCACCCTCTCAAATGCATCTCTGGGGTGAGGTGCCCATTGGGGGAAGCTGCTGCTGGCTTCCAGCAGCTATCAGCATCTGCTGTAGCCTCTCCTGAGGCAGCTTTGGCTCAGCCCTCACCCAGTGCCAGTGGACAGGGAGCTGGGTGTTCCCCAAAGGATGTGTGACACCCCTGGTTCACACTGCAGTGATCTGGGGTCAAGTGGTGGAGGGAGCATGCCTGCTGGAGTGCGCCACGCCACGTGTTTCCTACCTGGCTCACCACCTGGTCAGCAGGGAAGCATGGAAGTGCCTCCACACAAAGGGCCACTGGGGCAGATAGATACAGTGTGGTTCGTTTAATCATTTTTAAGCCTGAGTGCATCTCAACATGATATTTTTTTGCTAAAGATCAGGAGACATGAAGATGAAAGAAATCTAGTTAAAAAAAAAACAAAAAACCAACACAGAAAATGAATTATAAAAAAAAGCAACAACAGAAGGAATAATAGTGCTTTGTTTATTCTTCCCCTTTGAGCTTTGTGGACATATAATAGATTTCCACTTCTTGCTTCTACTTTCTTTTTTCTCCTCCCCTGCCCTCTGTCTTGCTTCATTTTTTTCTGTGACCATTAGCACTGTGGGAACCTACCACCCACAGTGTCCATTCATTGCCTTTCCAAAGAGGCCTGAAAGTGCAACCACCCCACGCAGGCTAACCTGGATTCAAAGGGCAGCATGATGTTGTAGCCTGAAGCCAGTTACTATTTGTATAGCAATGTGACTTTGCAGGAAAAGAGTTCAGTCATGCTCAATTTTGCTTCTAGTATTGCAAAAGCAGCACATCAGTGGTGGAGTTGTGCTGATTAGATGGAACTAATTATATTAAATTGTTCCATAGGAACTTTTTTTAGTGTTGCATGTAGAAGAACAGGCATTTTCATGAGAATTTGAGTCATGGGAGGCTTCATGGAGCATTTATTTTATCTTTAACTGTTCAAGTCACCTTCTTCCATGAGAAAACTGAGAAAGAAATCTTTACAAAATTCCCTGTAGAATTTCCTCCCCATTTCTTCCTCCAGGCATTTTCCTTCCTCAAGCTGCACTGGTAGCATGAAATGTGCAGAGAGCCCAATTCCTTCTCCCTGCCCCTCTGTGTCCCCTGTGGCTACCTTCAGTAGTTTAATTAAGAAGAACTCCTCTGTAGGATAAATGCTTTCCATCTTAAAGGTACAAGGACCGCAGCCTTTCATTCTTAGTTTCCAGTTGGATAAGAGGCAATTTCTTTTCCCAGACATTTTATTTTCCCGATACATAGCAAGTGCTCCTAAAATCTGATACTGAAGATTGGTGAATAACTGATCAAGGCTTGTTATAATTTGAAGGTATATGAGGCAATACTCATGCTTCCCTGAACTCGGTCCAGCTCGTTTTCCTCCATCTTAGATTTTACTGAGACCACCAGAACACTCTTGCTCAGGGCAGGCAGTTATCTTTCTTCATCACTGATGATGACAACTGGGTTCCTAGTGTCACAACACTGTTATTTATTTTCCCTGCTAGGGCTTCATCATGCTTTTAACTAACTCTAGTTAAAAACATCTGCTAGAAAAATTCCTGTGGAAAATTCCATATACAGCAAGCATAGAGATAAGAGATAAGTTTAAAGCTACTTTGCATACCTCTGCTTAAGAAAAAGCAGCAGCACAGGAGTTAGTTTATATGACTTTTTTGGTGCAGTCAGAAGAATCAAAGTAGCAGTCAAATGAAATTTTATTTTTTCTTAATGTGCTTCCTGAGATTTTAGGTTTCCTAATTCTGCTTTCTACAAGTCATCACGTTTTTCTCTCCAACCCAGTCTTGCTGTTACAGCTGCCTCATCTTTATGATGGTTATATAGCATGAATATTCTAAATTACCAGCTTTATTGTTGTGGTCTTCCCACACACTGGTCTCAGAAGTAGCACTGATGAACATTTTCCCTTCATGGGCCCACATAAGTGAAGGGGAGCCAGATCTCTAATACCCAAGTTCAACCTGGAGACAGGCTGATTTTGACCTCTGCTTCATGACTCAGGCTGCGTCAAGGAGCCAAATGTTTATGACTGTTGATGGAAAAGCCATATAGGCACATTGTTTGAAAGTGGTGCACATGTGCCAGCTAGAGACGGCAGCTTCCAGCTCTGCTCATTTGAGTCCCCATCTGTGTGTAGGCAAAATCAGAAGTACCCATTTCTACCGCTGCCCCCTGGCATGGACATACTGCAAAGCCCATAGGGTATCTGCAGCTCCAGCTGAGGATGCTAGAGCTAGGGTGTTATGGGAGCAAGTGTATATAACAGGAGGATTAAAGAAGTGGTTGCACAGGTTTGAATTTGTGAATTCAAAGAATAGATGTGTGCACTTGTGAAAGCAAGAGTTGTTGCCATCATTCAAGCAAGTCTGGGTGCCCCCCTATGTAATACTGCTTTAACACTGAAGTTCAGTTTCTTCCAGTTCAGTAGTGCTCTTACATTTTTTTTGAGTTGGATGAACCTCAACTCCCTGTTTCTTAACTACAGCTCTTTCCATCAACCTGCTGACAGTTAGACATGTAGGAGAACAGGAATGATGGAGGGAACTGTTCTTCCCATTATTTAATTAGAAAACTAAGTCCCAGAAACCCTTCTGCAGTCTTTGTTTTTCTATTTTTAGAATATCCTGCACTTACAGAGAAGACACTTAGCTTTGCTGTTTTTGAGAAATGCAGGAAAAATGATGTTATGTCCCTACATACCCCTGTGTCTGCTTATATTTATCAAGTAAAGAATGACAAATATGCTAACTTGCTTTGTCATAACAAGATAAGTGGTAATAGTGCTGTTCTGTAGTCCAGGCAATGCAAATTTATTTGATATTCAGCCACCCTGGAAAGTTCGTTTTGCTGCCGGCTGTTCACCAGGGATTGGTCACAGAGATAACAGAGGCTTGGGAGCTCTCAGCAATATTCGCTCTTGCAAATGAACATGCAAGTGAAGAACATTCTTGTTTTCTGCATTGCTAGCCAGGAACCTGCTCCACATGCTGCTTGTGGTACCTTCTGTTTTCCTGATGTGGTAGGTGTTGCCATGTCCTAAAGAAAGGGAGTAGTTGAATGTCAGGAGAAGAAAACTTCAGTGCAGGAAAGGATTTTAGTGAAACAAGACAGGAGTCCTCCATGGAAAGGCTATAGCCTCAACCAGATCAGATAGCAAAGTGATACCAAAACTGCCTTTCATATTCCGTTGATGCTCCTCTGCTTTTGACTAGCGGTATGGTGCGAAAGGCTGTGCTACACCAGTAATATCTGCAGGCTCCGGCTGTACGTGGGAGACAGCTGGAACAGCCATGTTGGTCTTTGTGGCCTGCAGTCCTGTCAGTCCAACCTGCAGCCTTATCAGATATCCCCAGCAAAGCGGAGCTGGGCGAGCCTCCCTGAGGTGGAGGAGTCTTAGAGCATGGGGCACCTGAACTACATGGAGGCATGGAAAAGAAAGTTGCCTGACCTTTCTATTACTACTGTTTTCCTGAAGGTCTGTGCTACTTTTAATCTAAAAGAAAAGAAGTCACATTTTAAACATATTTAATAAATTTCATTGAAAAATATCTGAAAAACATTTTTTCCTACTCCAAAAGAAGAAATGAAGAAATGATCTATCATTTTGATACTGAAGTTTTCTATTCTTTATATTTACAAAGAGTATGCTGCATTCGTGTAACTTTTTCTGACCTGACTGTATAGAGTTAAAACATGTAGTTGACATTGGGAAAAACCCTCTTTGTAATCATTTACATTTTTGTTTGAATACAAAAAAAATCAAAATTAAGACCAAGGTAAATATTCTTTCCTGACTTTCCCTTGGCTGATTAAAGGCTTTTATGTGTTTTGATACTATTGTTGCTGTCTCCTACTACACACAACTAATTTTTGCTATTTTTGAGCCCAAGGATTAGAAAAAAAACAGTAGCAGAAAGCATATAAATGCATTTTTAGGCACTATATTGAACTTCTAGCTTAAGAATTACTAGGAAAAGCATATTATGCTGCTAAAAAACAGCATAATGAAAATGTTTGGTAGTACTGATCTTGATCAGTTCCTCAGATGGTACGGTTTCCAGCTAGTTACTTAGGTAGGATGAACATCTGCCCTGCAGCAAGCAAATGCAAAGTACACATCCTGAGCTCTGGTACTGAACCATGCCACAAAATATATGCCACAGGTACTATGTTATGGAAACAGAGTTTCTTTAGGATGAAAGAAAGTGACTGACATACTAACACAGTTTCAGCACTGCAAATTAGAAATAATTAATACTTTTGGAGCTATTGTAGAAATGGGCAAGGAGGATGCTTTTATTCAAAGCTGGAACGTGGTGTCCAGGCTGCAGATGTGGGGTGAGGTGCACTGGGGTGATGCGGGTCAGTAACAGTTTGACGCACAGACTCTTCACCTCGCATGGCATGTCGAGCACTCTTTGCCCAGTTTTTGAAAGCCATGCAAACAGCACCCTTACCCAGCTCTTGAGAAGTCCTGGAGTCAGAATGCAGATGGTATGAAAAACACTGCCAATGTCTTTCATAGACAATAAATATTTTATTAGTGTGTTCTGCACTTGGAGAAACAGATAGTTCTGGTGGTGGAGGCCAAGGAAGTTTTATTATGGGAAAGCAGAAAATTCTGCATGTTTTCACAGCTAGCTCTGCAAAAAGAATAAATTCCTCTGAAATTTCAATTTTCACTGGGGTTTTTTCCAAAAAGGAAAAAAAGAGAAATGATTTTTTAAAAAGCAACATATCTGAATTAATATGGAGAATGAATTATCGTAGTTTATATGCTTTCTCTCAAAATCAGAAACCCGATCAAAAACATGTAATATCTAAGCATGTACTTGAATAATATTATTATGGCATTTAATATTTACAAGTAAGCTTATTATTATGAAGTAATGAACAGTGTTGCATTATGCCATCTCAGTTGCATCCTTTTAGACGTGTAGTTAAGTGTAAGGGTCTATTTAAGCAATCCTTAGCCAGGTCTGCAATCCAGCCATCTAGGTATTACATCTATACATTTTGCTGACAAAAGCTTCTCTTACAGATAAAGCCAGAAAGGCAAAGCCTTTCACACAGAGGTGCTCCACTGGCAGCAGTGTAATTTGACAATGTGATTGCAATAGCAGCCTTTCCTGGCTGAGCTATCCAACCGATAAATTACACTTAATCACATCTATCTATGTACAGGAGACCTGTGCTTCTAGATTTAATACCAACTTGTATGCATTGGTTCTTTAGACATCTGTATCTGCCCGCATCATTCAGGTAGACCGATGTGTAACCCAACAGGGAATTCAGCATGAGAGAAACCTCTCTGGCAAGAAGCAATATAGGTCATAATCAATTTTGACTTTCCTTACCAAAAAAAACCCCAACAACCCACAACCTGCAGAGCCAAGCAAACTGCACCCGTTTGAGCTCCACCCAGAAATCTGGCAATCTAAATTACGCTCTCTTATTGAGCAGTACTTCCCTCCACAGGAACAATGAATCAAACAAAAGGACTTAAATAAATAAATCTTTACACTTCCCTGTTCTTTCGACCTCCCAATTAATCATACGTCATTTTGGAAAACCTAAGTAATCCACAGCAGGAGGCAAAACTACCGTTACGGAATATGTTCGCAGCATCAGACCATCCTGCAGGAGCTGCAGGTGGTGGCTGTGATAGCTTGCTGTTCCCCGCCACCTCCCAGCCCTGCAGGAGCAGGGTGCCTGGGTCTCGCAGGGGGTGGGTGCTGTCTGCAGCTGAACTTGCTCTGGCCCTAATCCCCACACATGTTCTGCTACACTGAGCTCTACTACTGGTTTTGCTATTAGTCGCTGCTGCTGCTGCGACTGCTGTGCTGGCAGCCAGCTTCCTGACTACTCCCTTCTCTGGTCTCCAGCTACCACGCAACCACCGTCCCTGCGGTGTTTCTGGTCCTTTACAGAAAGTGCAGGGATCCATACAGAGCCCCAGCCATGCAAAACAGGCGTACAGAATTAAGACTTCTTTCTTTACTAAAGGAAGAAAAGAAAAGAAAGGAAGAAATAATCTGCTTGGAATCTTTTTCCCTACGTAGACATTTTTTTCTACTTCTCAGGACCAGACAGTTTATTAGGACCACTGTTTAGCCCAGAAAAATTACCCGAGTTTTTGCAAATGTGTTTGTGCAAACCATTTGCTACACTTTTTAGCTTAGTTGTTTTGAACACAAGGGCCCAAAATACTAGAAAATAAATGTTGGTTAAGCCTGATAAAGCCTGGTCAGTTGTTCTCTTCCTTCACCAGTGGATGCCAACAGATGATGTTCCTTCTCTAGGCTGTGGAGAAAACTCATCCACGGGACTTCTTGAGAAAGGGCTGCTCCTCAGACCATCTGCTGTCACAGGAGAAACTAGCTGAGTTTGTCCAAGCTTCGATTGCTGCATGAGGAGTTTTGAGTTCTGAAATACCTGGTTATCACTTACATGACAGGAGTTTCTTAAGTTACTGGGTTTAGTGTTCTCATGCCATGTTCTGAGCATTACGCAAGGTCCAGGTTGAGGAATTTCCACCAAACAGGTCAGGTTTCTAGCCTGACAGGAAGTTCTGAAATTGCTGCAGAAGGCCTGCTGGTACAGGATTTCTGGTACCATTTCACAGAGCATTGAATAGTCCCGATAAGATTCAGATAAGTATACTCTCTGTTTTGGGTGCTTATCTGTAACTCCAGATCTTTTGAAGTTTGCCCCTCATGTATTTCAAGTCTATGTTCTTTAAACAGAGCTTCTTCTAAATGATATAATTAAAATTTCTTTGTGTCTTCTCAGAGAACCCATGTGTTCATTTATGATCCCCAGAGGGGAGGCTAAATTAACCCTGCTGTCTTTTGTTGAAGTATGACCAAATGACATTATTTATACTAGATTTAGCCATAAGTCCTTGTTTCCAGGGGCTGTGTCTCCTAGAATAGTGCAAAAAGGATGTTTTTCTTTCCTTTCTATCTTTGTGGCATGAATAACATAGACAGCTGCATCTTTTCTCTAGGGTCTCAGAGGACAACTGTAGAATCATAGAATGGTTTGGGTTGGAAGGAACCTTAAAGATCATCTAGTTCCAACCCCCCTGCCATGGGCAGGGATGCCTTCTAGTACGTCAGGCTGCTCAAAGCCCCATCCAGCCTGGCCTTGAACATTTCCAGGGATGGGGCATCCACAGCTTCTCTGGGCAACCTGTTCCAGTGTCTTGCCACCCTCACAATAAAGAATTTCTTTCTAATATCTAACTTAAATCTAGCCTTTTTCAGCTTAAAGCCATTCCCCCTTGTGCTATCACTACATGCCTTTGTAAAAAGTCCCTCTCCAGCTTTCTTGTAGGTACTGGCAGGCTGCTGTAAGGTCTCTCTGGAGCCTTCTCTTCTCCAGGCTGAAGAACCCCAACCCTCTCAGCCTGTCTTCACAGGAGAGGTGCTCCAGGCCTCTGAGCATCTTCATGGCCCTCCTCTGGACTCGCTTCAACAGGCCTATGTCCTTCTTCTCTTGGGGGCCCCAGAGCTGAATGCAGTGCTCCAGGTGGGGTCTCACAAGAGCAGAGTAGAGGGGGAGAATTACCTCCCTCGACGTGCTGGTCAGTCAGTATTGACAAGAACTTTGCAGGCTGAAATAATCTAAAGATATTTATTTAATGTCTTTTTCAAAAGTGTAAAGAGCACATAGCAGATCAAAGATCTCCTTTTCATCAAAAAGTTTTATTTTTCTATCAGTGAAGATTTTATAGCTAATCATTACCTACAGCATTCTTGTCCCCACTACGACCAACCACCCCACCCTTCTTCTGGTATGTAGAAACAGTTCCCTCCAGTGCTCTAAAACATAGAATTCTCTCTGTCTTCTCTCTGATTTCCTTCCTTTGAACTCTCCCTTCGTATTTCAGACATGTAAAACAGACAAGATAAGAAATAGATGTCTTCCCAGGAGGAGACAGGATGGATGTGCAATTGAGAAGAACAATTCCTTTTTTCCTACTGCCTTCCTGGGATGGGGTGCAGTGGGGGCAGGGGGGGAAGTGAGAAGTAAGTTAACCTCCTTTTGCCAGCTGTGCCATCTATTCCTAGCAAAACAGACACAGCAAAGCATGTTAGTGCTATACTGCTCTCCCACGGAAAGCGTAGAATTGTTAAAAAAAGATAAGGTAGGAAACGGGTGGCTAGTAACTTGCATGTTTTATCAAAATACAAGAGCCAACCATTTGTTTTAACGCATCCTAGTGCTCTTTTAACATCTGGCATAAACTGTTGTCTTCAGTCATTTAAGTCATGTTTCTTCAAGGTCCCCTGTTGCTAGAAAAAGCTGACAGGAGAGAGTTAAACTCTTAACCACTGTGGGGTAAGTCACATTTGTTGCAATTTTTTACAAAGACTAGCATACCGGGGTTGACTCTATAGGAATTAAATAAGTGAATTTGTGTGGAGAATGAAGATTTCTGCTATTGTGAGATTTTACGAGTAGCTTTTTACATTATTTTTATATTATTTCTGTGGCTTAGTGAGGAAAACACAAAATCTAACATTTTCTTAGTTACCTAAAGATAATAAAAAACAGCAGAAGCAGAAAAAAGCTTGTGATTTTCCATGGGATCCTAGCTCACATAGTAGCAGGAATTCACAGCCAAGAACATCACACTTTATGAATGCTGCTGATCATCGAGGCTCATTTTCCATGATTAAGGGGTACAGTTGAGTTTAGTGGGACAACTGAGTTCAGACCTAGTGGTTATTTGCACTGGAAGATAGTTTTTGGGGATGTGTAAGAAGAAGCAGGGCATCGGAAAGTCACAAGAATTTCTGGAAAATTTGTTATTATAGTTACCCTTTCTCAATAAATAGGAGAAAGGAAGTCCATAAGGGGGCTTTATTACCATACCAAGGTCTTCAAAGATTGTTTTTGTCATGCCCATATTAGTATCTTGCCTGTCTGCATCAGTGGTGACCTAGACTCCAAAATCTGGCTCATGTATAATATAGAAGAAGCACCAGAACACCAGTTGGAAGAAACACTCTCCTAAGCTACTAAAGCCAGTGTTCTGTGTAACAGTGGACAGCGGGAGTCCCTAATGCCACAAAATACAAGTTAATGTTAGTGTGACTGTAACCTACTTTAGGGAGTTCTCCAAATGATCTGGTGACCCAGGTGTTGTATAGAGAGAAGGAAAGAGCATGTGTATCCATAAGGAAAGTAATGGGCAGCAGTCAAAAAAGTCGGGGGAAATTGAAATATTATGCTCGGGTTATGAGAAATAAGAACTGCAGAATAAATATTCTGAATGGACTGTGTGAACAGTTGGCACCATGAAAACTGGGAGCTGTAGAGAAATGATCCAACTGTGCTAAAAGATTGTACTTCAGCAGCAAAATTGAAATTGAAACAAAGGTAGCAGCTGATCAGGGGTCTCTGGCTACCGAGCAGCAGTTGCCTGAGTGGAAGCCAGTTCATCAGAAGAAACAGAAAAGGAAAACTAGCCAGAATTAAAACTATTCTACTTCACAGCTGGAAAATTAATTACACTTGTGTGTGTGTAAGTACACACTAAGGAAATAAGGAGGATGAGGTTTGGACTAAATGCCTCCAAGACATTTTTTAGCATCTTTCCAATTCGGTTAAAGAGGTTCCAGGATCTGATGACTAGGGAAACCCTCTTCTTACCTTTCAGGTTGCAAAAGGGAAGAGATTACAAAGTAAGCAGTCTAAACAGAGAATTTTCTGGGGACTGTTGCTCATCTCATTAGATGGAGAAAAGAGGTTCTAATTATGCAGCTTGCAGGCACTGAACGATCAGTGCTCAGCCCCTCAAATGCATGCTTAGTGAGATGCATCTGTGAACAACAGGTGTTGCTGACGAAAGTGTGATAGGGCTCAAAACTGCATTACTGATCCAGTGTGTGACAGTGCTGTTACCTTTTCATGAAAAAGACCTGCCTTTCAAAAATCAACCGGAATAATTTATTAGAGGCTGGAAAAAAAGAACACAGAAGGAAGGTCTAGTGAAGAGGCAGCAATGAAGCAATTTAATGGTGCTTTCAGCAGTTCAAGCATTGAGTCTAAGTAAATGCTGAGAGAAGGTTCTGCTAGGAGGAGAAACATAGTGGAGTTCTTCCAGAAACTTACTGCATTTGAGATCTATCCTGCTTACAAAGTATGACATAGATACTGACTTTTCCATGATCAGGGAAAAGAAAGACAAGACAAATGTTTATTTTTCTGTTACCTAAAAATGAAGCTGTGGCTTTGTGCTGGAAACCAAAGGGCCCCTGAAGAACAGTCTTGACAGTGGTTGAGCCATACCTTACTTACATAAAGATTCTCTAGGGTACTGATTCCTCAGTCTACATGTGGAGGGCTGTTTTCTTCTACCAGGCTTGCATCTTACATCAGGTAAAAGCCACTGAGGTTTTATGTTTTGGAGCTTAGGGAGGCCTGTCCACTGCCGTAATAAGGTGGTACCTGTCCAAGACATTGACAGTCTCCTTACTGGTCTCCAATCTGAAGTTCTGTTCCAAGCAGAGGTATGTGATACAATCTGTGAAGTTTCAGGGAGGCAAGCAAGGAGATAGAGCTTGGATATTTTTTTTTCTGAGCAATATTGTGACCTGTTCACATGAACATTGCAGTCCCAGGTTATTTCCACACCATTGCTGACAAATTATTTCTAAGATCCATTCTTGGGCTTTGGGCATTCTGTCTCAAAATCAACATTTTGAGTTGACATCACCTGTGCAGAGTTTCATAGAAAGGTGTTTATGGCAAAACTGAACAGATACATCCAGTCTGCTGGTTGCCTCTGCAACATTCCTAATTCAGAGTCATCCTTCCTGAGTTAGGTGGGGTGTACAGCTTATACAGGAAACATGTTCTGAATAAAGCATCAGTTACCAGTTGCTAAGACCTTTGAGCTTGATGAGCACTGTGGGGTCTGTTCTACCTCTTCTAAGACTCAAGCCCATCTAATTTCTGATACAGTGTACTATAGGTATATTCCTTACTTTATTCTTATGAATTTTATACTTCTTACTGCCAAGGCATGAACATTTCCACATTTTTGTAGTTCTGTTTGCAAAAAGACAAGCATATAATGAAAAAGGATGTGAAAGAGAAGCCAACTGACATCACTTAAGTCAGTTTAAAGAAGCTTGATATTTGGTTGTTTATAATGTCAGTATGTTAGTTGTTTGTACTGTGATAAGAGCATTTTTGGTGTAGAGACTGAGCCACAAGACTTATTGCAGCAATGCAGACAGTGTTTGTCTGTTGGTTAGGGAAATGGACTGGAAGGCAGAAAGGTCTTGGGTCCTAGACCAAGCTGAACCAGTCACTCATCGTGCGACTCTGGGAAAGTGTATTTAACTCAGTTCTGCAACATTGCAGAAATCAGCCCAGCTGTTGAACTGAACCGAAGCAGGCTGTAAGTCACAAGTCAGTGGTACATGTGGGAAAGATAAGCCGTTTTTCTTATTCTGGGTAAAAGTAAACTCTACATTATCTTCTCCTGAGCAGCATTTCATGGTGTGGCTGTGGTAATATTCTTGTATAGTCAGTGGGATATTTTGAAGGAAATTGAACCTACCCCACCAAAAAACCTTCCCACCCCTCCCATGAAATTTATGTAGAAGCAGGTATGAAGGATGAAAAAATATCCAAAGAAAAACCTGGCTGTCATTTATTTTTTAGTATCCAGGAGAACTTAATTTGGCCATTCCAGGTTTCAGATTTTGACATCTACAAATACAAATACACAAAACAGGCATTACATTGAGCTAGAGATTTTGTCTCCCAAGAAGGCAAGTAACTAAACCAGCTTTTTGGTAGAAGTGGGAATTGAAATATATCACATAAGTTTCAAGAGCAGGAATTATAATGCTTCTCCTGTTTGAATTTTTCAGGTGCTTCTTATGTACATTGGGACAACTTATTTGCAAAATAAATAAAAAAGAAAGGGAGCTTTTGCAGGTCTTGATATATCACATCCTCTAATATTCCTTCTTTATCTGGTATACCCCTTACACAGTCTGCTTTACCCAAGGCTTTTACCAGTGGCAACACTGATCAACTCAGAGCAGAGAGAAGGCGGCTGAGGGAGAAGGTTAAGTTTTGAAATCCAAAGTGAAAAGTGAAATGGGTCAGTAAGAAAGCTAGTTCTCATGGGATTTTTCTTGACTGAAAATAGAAAGGAAATGGTGGGTGTTGCATCTGACCAAGCAGTTAGCAGTAAACACTTCCATCATCAAATGCAGTTCTTTTCCAGTTTGCAAATCTCTTATCCATTCTTCTTACTTTTAAGGAAATACCAGTCCAGTCCCAAGAAGCACTTCTGAAAAATTGCATAGCAAATTTCCACATTTAGTATTTTCACTACAGTCATTTGTCTAACTGCTAACTCTGAAAACTGAGCCAGGGCTGTGAGCATTATAGTGGACTAGACTTACCCATCAGCATGTTTGATAAAAGTAGTGTCAGTCAATCTGTGCCATCACTGGTAAACCTGTGCAAATCCATTCCTTTCAAATCATGCTCTCAGTGATAGCTCCATACTTCTAGTTCTTGGTATATTTTTATAATTGGAATTCAGTAAATATTTCTGCAGGGAGAACTGAAACTCAGCTCTCTTTCTTTCTCTGCTGTATTTGATTCTTCAGGCACAAAAGGGTTAAAAATGGCCATTAAAAACTGTCACCAACCTCACCCCTCCCAAGGATAAAAAACCCACCCTCCCAGGATCTCTGAATTTGTAAGAACCAGGTCAGTGGGTTATGGCTGTAAATAGCTGTTCTTCAGAGGAAAACTAATCCAATTTATAAATGCAGTTCATAGACAATCAAGCATTTTTAAGTAATTATAGAAAACATGAAACTGGAATAAAATCTCAGTGGTTATGCTTACATTTCGGGAAACCCTGGTAGCATTGCACTGCACTGAAGAAATATAGATGATGCAGCCATGCAAACAGCTGTACGGCTGCTTTCTGTCAATCCCTTCCCCGCAAGCAGAGCTAATGCTGCCGGTTCAAAAGCAAAAATCTGCCCTGCATTGGCAAGTTGGTTGCTTCTTAGTGTAATAGGTGCAGATGAGTTTTCAGAAATACTGGATCCATATCTGACATATAATTTAGCAACTTAAGGTTTACCAGTCACTAAGAATAATATGTTCTTAAGTCAGTTTCCTGAGTCTGCCAATTTACGTAGGTGAGTAAACTAGACAGGTCAAATAACTGGCGTGGTTTATAAATAGACTAAAAGAATCTCCATATATAGAATAGTATCCAGACTTTCTATTGTTTGAAGCAAATGATATCATTATTTGGATGTCTTTCCAGAACTGAAAATGACTAGACTTCGGAAACTAAAAGTAGTTAAATATAGAAATTGCTACTTTAATGAGTGGATGCTGTGTTTCATTATTATACTACTAGTATGTGAACAAATGCCTTTCTGTTCTTAGGGATGGAAAGGAGGATTTTATTCCAGTAATATAAGATATAGGACAAAAGCCACATTCAGCTTAAGGGCCGACAGTGTCTTTACCCTCATTCCTTTGTGGAAAATATTTTTGATCCACTGTGCAGTGTAACTGCACCTATGAGATGATAACTCTGTCCACTAACTTATGCCTTGCATAAGCCTTTACATTTGTACAGATCAAATACAAAATACACAGTGGTTTGCATAAAATAATAGAATAAAAATTAAAAGAGAAACAAACTGTGCCTTTCAGTGGAGATTGTCATCACAGACTCCCTAACAAGTGATTAAGTCTGCTTTGCCAAGTCAGAGTGCTTTCTTCGTCACTGATAGATAGAAAACACTTCTGACTTCTACTAATTTTTAAAACCATCTAAGTAGTTTCTGTGGAGATATACTTAATTTCTAGGGAAGACCACCGTCATTTTGGATGAGAAATGCCATGTTGGATGCTAGATGACAGTCTGCTATCTTATAAGAAAAGATAATAGATTAAAATATTGTGTGTCTCTAAAAACATGCATTTACAAAGATAGTCAAGTTTAACAAGATACCAAAACAAATTTTAACTTCACAATCCAGATTTTCCTTCAGCTACTTCTACTTCTACCTTTCTCTCAGATTTAGCTAAAATTTCCCATTTGAACAAAGAGTCAGTTGATATGAATTCACCTAAATCCAGGCATCTACATATTCACAAAGTGTCTGAGTACTCATTATAATCAGGGAAACCAATGGGCTTGCCTTAACTAATAGTATTGATTAATGTATGTAGTTTTGTTTAATTCTATTAATACATTTCCAGCTTCAAATTCTTACTAGACTCATATCTGTGGGGTTTCTTTCTGAAAGCAAACCCGATTCTTGAGGTGGGAAAACTGAAAATGTAGTGCTCATGAGCAACACTTCGATTGTCCTTCTGTAATCGCTATGGGCCATAGGTGTCAGTTGATGACCACGTAACATTTGCCCTTTTGTAAGATGTAAGAGGTATTTTCAACAATGGCTGCACACTCTTCAAAGAGCTTACCTCTGTCTTCCTAGTGCATGTTCAAGCCTTAGTTGATGATTAAGACAAAAATTGTCATTCATTTAAGCAACTAAATCACCTGTCTCAAATAGAGAAGTGCCAGAGGACATTGTTCTTCCTCTTCTGGATGCGGTTTTGTTCTAGGAAAAGCCCTCTGCATCTTAACCCTCCTTCATTAGCTCCTGAGAGTTGGAGCACATTCATGCTTCATTCACAAAAGTTTGCTTTTTAGGATTCCCTTTCCCATGGCATTAAAGATTCTTCAAAAATAAGCAGGAGTGATAAATTTGTCTATAGTGGTGACATTTATTTTTTTTTGTTGGACATTTTAAAATGTTTTAACTCGATTTTCCCATCTTATATTCTAGTCCCTGTCTTAGGATAACACATAAACATCTCTGTGAGGGGAAAAGAGATAAAATGCAGCAAAATATGAGACCCCCATTCACTGACTTCGTGACAGAAAACTATGCCACGGCATGCATTGCTTCCTCAGAAATGTACTGTTTGCAAGCAACTTGATATTGGGCAAATGGGCAAGATCCCGGGTAGTTATTTAAATATCTGTACTGTATATTTAGGCAGCTTTTAAGATTTACTCTCTGACTGAGCCTCTTAAACACCTTTTTTTTAATGCCTACTATATCACAGCAGCTCCTTCTGGATTCCATCTGGTTTGCTGGGCAAAGATGTGTTTGGATGGAAGCCACAAAATTAGAAATGCTTTTATGAAAATGTGACGGGTCGGTTCATACTGTTATCATGTCTGCTTCTGCAGTTGTTAGAAGGCAGTGTCTCGAGACTGCAACAATAGAAATTTTTAACTTGAAGAGGCGATGGTAAATAGTACCCCAAATAAAATGAACATGTGGAGCTGTGAAGTTTCACTTTGAAATGAAACTATGCAGCCTTTCAAATCAAGGCCACGTGCCAGAAAGTTCATATAATCAAAAGTCAGAAGCCAGCCCATAAGAAGAAAGTCTTCTATAGCTTCACTTCTGAGAGGTACAGAATTCATGTTTCCCATTGCCGGCTTCAACATACTTGCCGAGACACACTTGAGAAGACAAGTTTCCATCTGTTGGGGTCTTCTCAGCATCAGAGCCTTTGTATTCTCTTGCCCTTTCTTCCCTCACCCTAAACATTGAGCACAGGCATCCCAGTCCCTGGGAGCAGTGCTGCTTTTGGATATTCCTCTTCTGTCGACGTTCCCAAGCCCGTCAGGACTCAGAACCAAAGCAAGCTGCTTGCTTGCTTAGCAACCTGCCTCCCAGTTTTCTCTGTGCACTCCATCATAAGAGGGAGGTGGCATGTGAAACTCTGCACCAATTGGTAATTCATAATTGATTGCTGCAAGCATTGCTGTTCTCATTGAATTAGGGAAGACTGCATTAGGCAGTTGTTAGGAAACAGCTTTGTTAGTATAGCTGGTGGTAAGTCTCTTTGTGTTCCCCCAGGACCAGCTTTCTCCAGGTTTTTTTTCATTGAAGGATGTGTAAATACATGGCTCCCTCTGCTTGTGGTGGGAAGTGTAAACATTCGTATGATATTGAGATCACACACTAAATTATTCCAGTTGCATGTATCCAGTCTAGAAAAGGTTCTGGCTTCCATTCAAATATGAAAGAAAGAATTACTTCTTAGCGACATAATTCTCAGAACAGTTGGAGAGAGGATCCACACCCACATCTTTTCCTTCCTCTCTGAATGTGCCAATTTATCTCTGCCTTTCCCTTGCCAATTAAGGTCTTCACAGTGGTCTTACTATCCGGTGCACTAGTAGCTACTGGGCTGTGAGCAGGCAGTTTCAGATGCTTGGTTCCTTCTTTGGCATTGTAACTGAGGACAGAGCATTTTCCAGACCAAGCCTGGTGCTGGGCAATCGAGGACTCCCCTGCTGACACAATTCTCCATACTTTTTTTTGAATGGTTGTTTATACATGTTTCTAGAAAAATAAGTTTAGCACCCAGGCAGCAAATGTTTTTGACTGTTTAAGGAGTAAAATGCTGTATTTGAGCAAATACGACTGTGCAGTCCCATTTGAAACCAATGAAGTTCCTCTCTGTCTGGTTCATCAACAGCCGGAATACCCTGTCATACTCCTACTTTAGTTTTTTCTCCTTTCTTTTGAAGGAAACATAAAATTAATGTTTCTAAGTCAGGGCCTTATAAACCAAATTTGAAGTTTATGTGAGTTTCAACAGCTGAAGGTCAAATGTGGAAACAGAGGTCCATATTGGAGGTGTGGGCTGGTCTGATCTCCCTGGCAGTGACACAGAGGGGTGCCTTGCAGGCATGCCAGGAATCCCCTTGGGACTTCGAGGCTGAAGTCTCACACAAAGCATCAGAATGTGCTGCTCTTTGCCATACTGCAGAGGCATGCGGTATGTCAGCACCCCTAGTCATAGTTCAGCTTTTCAGCAAGCTCCCAAACCTTCTAAAACCCCTCTTGGTGAAACTTAACTGTCTTGGAGGAGCTGCTGCAATTGATGGAGAGAAAAGAATGGTGTTTGCCAGGACAGAAGTTAATGCACAACTGCAACCTATAAAACTATCAAAGAAGATGTCGGTGTGCAGAGTCTTTTGATTCCAGGCTGCAATATTTTCATTATAATTTCCGTAATTTTTTTTTGAGCTGTATGTAAGGAAATGGCTTATATTTCCTGGTCTTTCTGCACTCATAGAACTGTACTTTGAGGTCTGTCCTCTGGTTGCCTTTGTTCTTTGTCAGCATACCAGCCCTTGAAGTGAAGGTACTTGAATGAGCACACAGAGATAACGATTACACAGACGTGGCCAAGATCAGTAATAAATAAATCATTAATGTGTGGAAAAGTTTAAAGACAATTGCATATATGTTTCTGGGTTTCTTAAGTGTTTGGCTGAAGGAAACTGGATTTAAGTTGTCTTTTGTTGGCTGAAGATGTGTAAGTACAGAAGCAATACTGTTTGGGGATGAAAAAAATTACGAAAAGCGAGAGGGCAAAAAAAGATTTTGTGTTGGGACACCCCCATTTTATGCTTGCTATTTCACATACATGAAAATGAGAAGATATTTACACTACGCAAATGTATAACCTTTACAAACATAGATGACACTTAGTTAAGTTTTCGCTTTCATGTGTTCATGTTCCTTGAACCATCAATCTTATTATATTCCTTCCAGCACAGTGACCCAACAATATTAAAAGGAGATTCAAGAAAAGTTCCTTTGCTCCCTTTCTGTTGCTTTCCTCATTCTTTTTCTCCATCCATTCCAGCCTCGTTCGCAGCCTGCTGGTTAAAGCTTTCCCAGGGGCAGATGCATGTTTAATTTTCTCTGTCAGAGAAGTGCAATTAGGTCTCCCATTTCCTAAGAGACTGTGTTGACTGCTGTGCTATTGTGTGTAATGAATGGGGCAGTGTAGAGCTGTTCTGCCCAGTCTTCCTCTACCCCATCTTCTCCAGCACTATTTTAAAAATAAAGGAGCTGTAACCACATTTTCCAGTAGGTCAGGCTCCATGAACTGGACATACCCATATGGGCCCCTGTGGAGATATCTTAAGCTGGTAAATAAAAGAGGGCAGGGCGTAAAGTGCAGATGTTAATCTGCTCTGGACAGATATTAATCTGCTCTGGACTGCTCTGTCCTGGTCTCTGCAAAAAATCTGCTCTAGAGATGCCTAGCTTTGAAAACTGCAGACCTAAGGGGATCTGTGCCACTTTTCCACAGAGCTGGGGGTCTGTCTCCAGCCCTTTGTGTGTGGTAGTTTCTGCCTGGTTTTCAGATCCCAGAGCAAGTCGGCTGGAACCCACATGGCTGGGATGGCACATACTTGTATGTGTGACCAGAAGCAAAACTGCCCTCCTGCCCACAGGAGGAGATGGACAGGATGCTGTGGTGCCTCCAGGATGCAGTGGAAGCTTTGTACAGGGGTCTTACTCCACAAATCCCCCTCTAGACTGGAGATATCAGACATACGATGTTTGCTGGTTAAAGAACACACCTCTAAGAACCCAATAATACTTTAATTGCCAAAGTAGCACACCAGTGGTTTTAGTAGTATTAATTCACAACTACATCACTGCAACAATTCTATTGCTTATTGTTAGTAGTAGTATTCATACAAAATTACTATAAAGAAATCTTATAAATTGCACAAAAGGGCTATGAGTTGCAATTCTATTGCCCTTGTTCCTGTGATTGGTATTCAGGAGAATACCTTCCTTACAAGTTTATCCCTTCTTACTCCACGCTCCTTCAGCAAGTCTTTCCAGGGACATGCCTGGTAGAGAAGCCTGCAGGCTTTCTCAGGGGGGGTCCCAGTGGGCTTGTGCCCATAGCTCAGTATCACCACTGCCTTGCAGGTGTTTCTGCTCTTGCTCTTAGCATATCCTCACCATCTTTGTTGTTCATCTAATTGGATGCCCTCTTTTTTTTCCTTTTCTCTTTTCCACCCTTTTACTGCCCTTGCACCTCCTTTTCTCTGCTTATACTCCTCCCAAGTAAACAACCTACTCCTAGTTACTTTTTCCTCATCAGTCTCAATTTTTTTATAATCAAAAGTTAGTGTTTCTGACACTATTACCTAGGCAATTTTGGCTCAATATGCTATTACCATTACAGCTGACTAAATGAGACAGCCTTGCCTCCAAAAGCTGCCTTCTGACCCTTTGGTTACATTTCATTTATATTAGGTATTTTTGGAGAGAATTATTGTACTTTAGTCTTGACTCCCCAAGTGAATACTAATTAAGCAACACCTCACCTTATGCACTGAGAGCTTGCATACCAGTGCAGTGGTATAACCTGTTTTGTGTTTGCACCATATGTCTGCTCTTAAATAGTTTTTGTCACAATCAGTGTTCCCATCAGAGTCCATAGCTAGCTTTGAGGATGAGATTTGGACACTTAGCATAGGACCTGAAGCTGGACATCTCAACCGATTACCCTAGGCTACCTTTCTAATCCCCTCACCCTTCTAGGATCAGATTTAACTCAGATGTCTGAAATAGATCTGATGAGATTCTCTGGAGGGTCTACAACAGCAGCCAAATATTGTGCCTATATTGCAGAAAGATTATATAAACCCCATCTAGACTCTGCCTGGACTCTGGAGTGTTTAGAGATTAGTGGAATTTGGAATCATCCAAAACATGAGCAAGAGCTGAAATTGAAGGTTTTCTCAGCAGACCACTTCAGAATTGGGGGCTATTGCCAGTCCTCCAGCTTGGTAGTACAAATCCTAGAATACCATTCTGCTGCAAATGCGCTTTTCTCCGTTTAACTACATGTTGAGCAAATCAGGAGATTCATCTCCCTGTCGTTGGGCTCCTACAGGGGGGCCAACGTCTGCTTGTAAGCTAGTCACCTCCACCCACCTTTATGGTTAAGAGAAAGCAGCAGGTGCTTTCTGGGAGAGATGCAGTCAGCCAGTTTAGATGCCAGTCTCAGGATGGGGTAAATTGTATCCTAGGACTGACTGTTCTCCCCACTGACCAAAAAGTCCAGACATCTGTCTCAGAACAAAACAACTACATTGGGTTGTCACCATTGGTATTATGTTCCCAGAAACCTGTTTTCCTCAGGTCATAAATAGTGGTCGTACTTTAAAACTACATTGTCCATCACTAAATTTTGAACTGGGCTTTTTGCATTCTAATTATTGACTGATACAGGTCCATTTGATTTCCCTTCATCTCAATTGTATGTCCATGTGTATAAATGCTTTTGACAAAGTTTTACAAAGATTCTTGACAAACTTATTTTTTAATATTAACAGACTTTTAAACCATAATGTTTTATACTGTAATTTCCCATTAATGTCAGATTAAATGACAGTGCAATGATCTGCCTTCAAGAAATTATAAACACTCATAGATAATAAAGTAGAAAATGCTACATGTGACTAGAAGCTCCCAGAGTCATTCCACTAGCAGTCAAAAAGTGAAGAACTGGAAGTTAGGCAGTAAGGCGAGCCCAAGTATAATACAGGAGACATATATTAATGCGGGTCTCAAATGTTTTCCCATTATGTTTCCTACCTTTGGAGAATCTTCCAGATTTTTCTCTTCATTATCTGAAGAATCTATGTGCATAAAAGGACATAAAATGAGAAAACTTAAAAAAAAAAGCTTCCTAAAATTGTGGAAGAAAACAATTGTGTCCCCACATTAGCTGCTGGTATTGTTTAGCATGCAAATTAAAATTCTGGATGGTGGATAGTACACAAACAATAGACCTTGAACTTCTTCCAGTTGAAATAAGCATTAGCAGCCTCCTTTTTTTTTTTTTTTTTTTTTTTTTTTTTTTGTACAAGTGCACAAATATCTTGCCATAGGTCTGATTCATACTTTGTTTTCTCCTTAGCAACAGTTTACCAAATTTAGTCACTCTGCTAATTAAGAAAGAAAGAAACTTACTGTTCTCCTTGTTGTTTTCTCAGTAGGCATAATTGAAAACTCACATGATAAAATTACTGTATCAGTCAGTCTGTTACTGTTAGGTTGGGCTATACTGTTATTTACAGCTCCAACCAAAACAACTCTCTAATAAAAGTTAAGAACTGATTCTTATTAATGGCAGCACTACTTGGCACACTGCTCCTTAATGAAGAACTGCATCCTGCAGAGGAGTATGTTCGCACAGGTTGTACATCTGCATGGTGTCCATAGAAACAAATAGAACTGTCTCCTAATTTCTGAAAGGGAGTTGAGGGGGAAGTGCTGTGAAATGAAGGATGAAGGATACTGAGAAAGAGATGCACGTTCTGTCTGCAAATAGGTTAATAAGAAAAAAAAACCATGGAGATAGTGAATTTGTAGCCATCCAAATATTAAACCAAAAAAATACACCAGCCTGAGCAAGCTGCTGGCGTTTATAAAACTGTCTTGGCTTATTATTTCCTCTAAACAATAGCCTAAACATAAAGTAAAGTTCATAACATGAAGTAGAATGCTTCAAGATAATTTCTTGAACCAAGCACCTAACCTTTAAACAGCTTGGGGCATGGTTTCAGTTCTGTGGACTTTTATCAGTATGAAAATCCTACTTATTTCATTAAATGTAAGAATTAAATATAAAGGTGAATCAAAAGTATTTAATACATAAAAATAGTTAAGATATAGGCACAAACCCGCTCATGACAACTGTACGAACTTATTTTGGGAAATTGTTATTACTGCTTGTCATAAGATTGAGAGCCTCTTGTACAAATACGGCCAAAGGAAGGGTTAGGCAATGCCTGGTACCTGCTCCATAACTTTATTCATCTGGCTCCCGGGGAGGAATCCAAAGCCGAGAACTGTGTTTTCAGGTTCTCTGTAGAGTAACAGCAGAAGTATGTGATCCAACAACCCCAGGGGCTGAGTAGGGGATTGCTTGTAGTTACATGAAAAATGCTAAGCATGGCAGTGGTGGTCCCTCTTGGTCTTTTAGCTCCTTGAGTCAAGGCTAGCAGCATCACCGTCTATTTAAGCAACAGCATAGCAGCTCAGAGCACCCATCTTGTTTCTGGGGGCTTGTTTATACCCCTGTTGCCTCTCTTCCAAGAGATGATGTGCTCAAGCTGTCAGGGAGGCAGGAAGGGTGAAGGGACCATTTGTGCCTGCTGCAGCAGGGTTCTTCCAGCCAGGAGGGGAGCAAGTGACATGGAGCCTGACTCTGTACACTATACCTGGGGTTCCTTGAGGATTTATCTAAAGAGTGGTTCATGTGAAAATTAGCAGCCGCCCTGAATGGAGCGGCTGTGGGTCCAAGATGTCCTTCCTGTAGCCACTAGACTTCAGTCCTCTCTTTTTCTTCTGGCTCTATTAAATAGCCTCTGTGGGGCAAACCAGAGTCAGAAATAGCGGCGAGAGGTCCCTTTGTCCTTTCCCAGATTACTTACTAGGCTGGTGGGGCACTTTCAAGGGTTCAAAATTCTGGGTTTAGGTGGGCCACAGGCTGGTCTTCACAGTATTCCTAATTATTAAGTTACAGTTATAAGTCATACCACTGCATGCACAACATCTCTGCTGTTCAGGTTTCTGAACAAGAGTGACTGTGGCTGCTGCATTTCGTGCAGGCGGTGTATCCTAGGTGTAATCTGAGCTGGCCTGCCTGTTGGAAGTCTGTCCAAGGATGGATTTGCATGGAGTGGTGCATATTTTGCGATCCATATGTTTGTGGCCCGGGCCAAGGTGGTTCTGGACAGGCAGGAGAGATGTAACTGCAGCCATCTACTTTAGGTCTGCCTTCTAGGTCACAGCGGTTGGTCGCTAGCAAGTTTTAGTTGCCTCCAGAACAGGCAGCCATTGAAGAGGAGAGGGCAGGAGACTGGCTTATAATTTTGAACATGATACCTATGTCTTCCTTTGTGTCCACTCATAAATATTTTAAAATATAGCAACGATTTAGAGCATGCAGAGAAGGATGTGGTACATTGTGACCTAGGACTTAGTCCATGTCCCTGAAGAATCCAAGCAGCTGTGCCTCTGTGATACGATATCTGTTGCATGTGTCAAAAAGATGTGTGAGATACTGCTCAGCATGGAGCTGCAATGTTTTGAAAATGTGGAGGGAAATTAATAGAGTAACATTATATTTCTTGATGCTGATCTCGAAGAACTGGAAAGCCACTCATGGTTGCTTCTAAGCACTGATTAGAAGAGGTTTTAACTGGAAGTCATAGATCTGATCCTGGTCTTTGCTTGGGCAAGTTCCCAGTGAGTCTGCTAATCAAACCTTATGGTGCTGTGCCGGGTATTGTAGCTGATTCGTTTTAACTTTTGTTTTATGTGTGTTCTGGTTTGCAGGGTGGAAAGACTTACACAGGACCATGTGGAGGCAGAGACTGCAGTGGAGGATGTCAGTGTTTCCCTGAAAAAGGAAGCCGTGTATGTAACATTTTTTTCCTGTAAAATGTTCCTGATGGTACTAGTTCAATACCCTTTGCTATAGATGGACTTGCATCAAATTGCTAAGAGTATGCAAACAATTACTCTTTTTCAGGAAAAAGTTACTCTCATTTCATTTTGCTTTCTCAAGACCTTGTAGATTTGAAGAAATACTTGGTTATGAAATATAGCAGGTTCTTCTCTCTAAATTTAGGACCAAGGGACCTGACATCCAGGATGAGCTGATTGGATCAGAATTTTAGGGATGCTACGTGCTAGAGTGTTATTGGATTGTGTAACAGTGCTAAACGAATATGGACAAAATCACTCAGTAATGTTCTTGAAGTCTTTCTAATGAAATGGTATCTGATGAAAATATACCCCATACATGTGATTTCTATTAAAGCAAAAGGGAACCAGGCCTGCAAAACCTGAAATCCTTGCTGGGAGCTGCTTAGGACTTCCAACGTTAGGGTGTTGCTGGTAGTCTGTTCTTTGTTTTGGGGAATAGTGAGGACAGAGGGCAGAGGAGGGGAGATAGGGTGGAGGGAATTAGCCACCTGCTGCCAAAATGCTGAGAGAAGTAGGGCAATTCCTATCTTATATGACTTGGAGCCCTGGCTGGCAGGCTCCTTCTGTACAGCTTGGTCTTCTGCAGCTGAGACAATGACTCAGCTTTTTTCATCCACCCATCTCTAAGAGTAGGTCAGGGAAGAGATGTGGTGGCAGGTCATATGCTTGTTCTGCTGCCAGAAACCTTGTAAGATTTTTTCATTCTCTGCCTGCCTTCCTTCCATGTGGCAGGCCATCAGTTCCCATTCCCATTGCATTCCTCAAGCTTGACTCCATGTCTGAGTGGAGGAAAAGGTGGTAGGAAAACCACAGTGTAGGTGGGAGGCGAGGAACACTCTTGTTTACAGCAGAAGTCCCAACATCTCCATGGAAGTCAGATGATCCTGGAGTTAC
Organism: Falco cherrug; assembly: GCF_023634085.1. Lineage (NCBI taxonomy): Eukaryota > Metazoa > Chordata > Aves > Falconiformes > Falconidae > Falco > Falco cherrug. The sequence goes on from NC_073698.1 coordinate 63,475,410, forward strand.
CATGCTATGAGAACCATAATGGTTGTACTCCCATCTCCTGACCATTATCTGCTCACAGTCTGCTGTCCATTACAATAACCTAGTGGCAAACTGATGAAGCTGAGGAGGAACAAGCCCTCCCCTAGGACACAGCTTCGGGTGGAGCTCCCTCCAGCTGTTACTGCCGTACCCTCATTATCCAGCACATGAAGTTTGGTGACTGCCTCCTGCCACTTCCCTCCAAGGGCAAACTCAAAACCTGATGCTCTATGAAATGGCTTCCAGTATGACATTACTATTTCTTTTCTCAGTGTCATTTCTTTTGGTTGTAAAAATGAACCATGGAGGTACTTGTTCAACTAGGGTTCATGAAAATATCTGTTGCAAAACTACCAGATTTTGTGACTGAAATATTTTTCATGTTCCTTACTAAATTAATAACTTTTAACTTCAAGATGCCAAGGCTGCAAAACAGAAGAGGTAGCTAAACAAAAGTAACTGCGTAGGTTAGAAAAGCTGAAAATATTACATTACCAGAGTAGAGAGCCAGTTAGGTGCCACTGATGAGAAATTCCCTGTGAGTTGCTTAGTATGTAGGATTAGGAGATAAGGGCAGATTTTATGCACTTGCTTGCCACTCTGACTCTTTCGTTTATCTCAGGGAAGTAAGCAACCCCAGTAACTAATCACACTAGCCTCCCTTTAAATAGACACTAAAAAAGAGAAAAGGAGGATGTTACAAAGCATAAATTATATTTTGCTACTTGTGGCTAATTGTGCACAATGTGAAGAAGTATTGGGGAAAGTGATTTAAACATATATTTTATATATATGTTCAATGTAATATATATTAAACATATATAACACTTCAAAAACTGTACGTTAACTCTCTGAAATGATACATCTTATTCTGAGTCAGCACACACTGCATCTAGTTTGTGTCTGTTGGTCTCTTCAGATGTCACAATCTCTGTTAAACATCTGGTTTAAGGAACAAGATAGGCGTTTAGAGACTAGTCAAATTTGGCATAGCTTCTGGTCTCATGCTAATCCTCAATGGGAATATTTATTTTCACAAAACCTCTGTATAATCTGGCACGACACACATTTTCTGTTCGAGGTGACTCATTACATGCACAATAGACATATTGCGTGTTTGCACTTGTAAGAGTGCCTGAAGCAGTCTGTCAGAGCCAGCTTCTGCAATGACTCTCCATCTCGAGTGCAACAGAGCTGTCACTTGGAGGGCATCTGGAACTCTGGTGAGAGCAGCATGGCGAGGGTCTGCAGCCAGCTGCTAGCCCCACCATCCTCTGGAAATTCACCTTCTGTTCATGACAGGTCTCTCCAAACCAGGCAAACAAAACCACTTGCTTTGGTTTGCTGCTACTGAATGAATATCAGAAGCTGTTGAATGAAGTAAAGTCATAGGAGTAGTAAATACAATTGCAAACTATGAAAGTAGGGAAGGTCTGAGGAAATGGCTATTTTTTATTTATATGTGTTTCTATTCCTTTTCTGTCATTGCTTCACTTACAGTCTTAAGGTACAGCATTTAAATAAAGATGCTTCTCTTTATTTTTTGTCTTAATCCAGTGGTTTTTGTTTTTAAGTAAGTGTGGGTTTTTTTACAAATACACCCACTGATATCTTCTGGGGGCTCTGTCCTAGAGGCAGAGAGGTGCTGGCTCGATGTGTGAGGACTCAGCCAGGCTTTGGTGATTTGTGCCAGGTCTCCAGGTGCAGGACAGCTGGAAGCCCTGTGCTTCTATATACACTGCTTTTGGTTCAGGACTGGTAAGGTTAGGCACGAAGGCACAGGAAAGTTGAATTGTGTTTCGTAAGGGCAGTTTCTAGGTTCAAAAGGCCACCTAGCAGAAATTACTGCATGTGCCTGGCAGGCCTACTGGGAAGAGGTATGTGGTTTTACTTTTTCCTCCACTCTTTTTTGGCTGGGCTTGGCCCTGCAACTTTCTTTGGGCTCAGACAGAACTCAGCAAAATCCATTGGGTGCGGGAAAATGAAACAGCAGAAGCTTCATCTGCTTGCTGTAGTGGTGAGGGAGCTGCTGCAGCAAAGCAAAGGTAGTGGCTAACCTGCAACCTCCTGCCTGTCATCAGAGCTGCTCCTGGAGCTGTGGCAACACCTGCAAAAGGCACTTTCTGCCTCATTCCCAGGAGGAAAACAGGTTGAATTGAAATGTTCAGGGAATCATAGGACATTGCTGATAGCCATGTTTGCAATTCACAGCAAATGCCTAGCTGTGGCTTGGAGAAGTTTCTGTAAAGGAATGTTTTTCTTGGACCGTACATGATGCCCCTAAAGTTCCCACCTCCTGTCTTGCGTTTGAGTTCACACCTTTGGAGGAGAAAGAGTAGAGGGAACTTCTTCCATAAGCTGAGTTTTTTTCTAGTGTCTAATGACACTCTAATATTTATTCTTTTTCACTGCAGCCTAGTTATTTTACTTTAACCTAGGTGTGTATTTACTGTTAGCTGGACTGTTGTGGTTTAACCTCGGCTGGCAACCAAGCACCACACAGCTGCTTGCTCAATCCCCCAACGCCCAGAGGGATGGAGGGAAGAATCAGAAAGGAATGTAAAACTCAAGGGTTGAGATAAGAACAATTTTATAGGTAAAGCAAAAGCTGCGCACACAAGCAAAGCAAAACAAGGAATCCATTCACCACTTCCCACCGGCAGGCAGGTGTTCAGCCATCCCCAGGAAAGCCGGGCTCTGTCACATGTAACAGCTACTTGGGAAGACAAATGCCATAAAGCTGAATGTCCCCACCTTCCTCCTTCTTCCCCAAGTTGTATACTCAGCATGAAACCATATGGTATGGAGTATCCCTTTGGCTAGCTCTGGGCAGCTGTCCTGGCTGTGTCCCCTCCCAATGTCCTGTGCCCCTCCAGGCCTCTCGCTAGCAGGGCCTGAGGAATGGAAAAGTACTTGACTTAGTACAAACACTACCCACCAGCAACTACAAACATCAGTGTCCTGTCAACATTGTTCTTACACCAAATCCCAAAGCAGCACTGGACCAGCCACTAAGAAGAAAATTAACCCTATCCCAGCTGAAACCAGAACAGCTGGACACAAATATCCAGTCTAACTCAGGGGTCCTCAAACTTTTTAACCAGGGTGCCAGCGCGCGGATGAAGTGGCAGGCAGTCATCTGCGGCTGCTTGGTTGCCCCCCCAACCCCTGGCGGGGGGGTGTCTGTAAATACTGGGGGCTGGATTGAGGACCCGGGGGGGGGGGGGGGGGCGGGGGGGTGCGTATCCAGCCCTCTAGTTTGAGAACCCCTGATCTAACTGTACCTTGCAAGGTAGTGGAGCTGTGGCTCCAGGAACCAAGCCTGGAGACTCATCTCCCCTTCTCACAGCTAGCAAAAAGCTCAACCAACTTCTAGCAAGCATCGAAGCTCCTGCAGGAGTGTCCAAATCCACATGAAAAGAAACCACAGTATAAGCCTCAGTGGAGGGTGAAAAGAGAGAGGAAAGACAGCAGACTCTTGTTGTCCTTAAGATGAGACAGACTGATCTATCATTTTCCTCTAAGACAACTTCTCCTAAGTTGTTCTCCTTAGACGGCAGACTTATCCTCTCCCTAAGCTACATGTAGAGAAAATACTGTGAAGAGTACCCAGCTACCTGGATAAGAGGGAAAGGAGGCACTGATACAGTATTGAAATTTTGTTTTGAGTGAAATGGAAACCCTGGACTAAAGGAAAAATCCAAATTAAAACCTTTGGTTTCTCTCTTTTTCCTCTAGTTTTTTTACTGCAACTCCTAAAATTTTGAGACTGAGAGTTCTTTGCAAACCATATATTGTGCAAAGTACAATATATGCACCTTTAAAATTTGTTAAACGTTCATGCATTTATATAGGAAACAATATCTCCTTTCAGTACAATGGCCAACTGTTTGACCTATTGAAGTTCATAATCAACCTAGAAGGCTTTGTAGAAGGTGGAAGTGAACAGAAATCTTTTTGGTCTTTCTATAGAGTGAGAAAATGCACTCTACTGAAATCTCACTTTGTACTTTCTGTCTGAGTCAAGCATCTAACAGTGCTCGAGCCATTTAGCTATTGTTTTTGCAAGGGGCTGGAATAATGGAAACTGAAATGAAAAGACAACTTCATGTCCCCCCATAAAGGCCACTTTTTGGGAATGCCTAAACATTCCTTTTTAACCAAGACTGACATGAGGGTTCACTATAACATTTTTACAGGTATCTGTTATATTGCTTTTCATAATGCAGTCACCAAGGGTAAGCTATTACCAGTTCACTAAATAATCACCTCCATCTGCTTTTGGGTGCTGTACAATTGTGAAATATAGTGTCTGATCTTTACTTACAAGCATTTTCCATAGAAGCTTATATCTTAATACATGGGGTAGATCTAGAAGATGTTTTCTTTGTAATTAAAACCGCAACTAAATACAACACTTAAATATTCTAAGGTCAATTCCATTCTTATATCTTAGGGAAATGTTTAAATCCAGTAAAATCATTTTATCAGCTACTAGTGCAATTCTTGAAGATCACAATTAACTGGCTTCTAAGCTGGTGTAATGGCAGTACTTCCTTTGTAGCTCTTTGTTAGTGTAAGTTGATACATCATAAAAACACAGAATGGTTGGGGTTGGAAGGGACCTCTGGAGATCATCTCGTCCGAGCCCCTGCTAAAGCAGGTTCTCCTAGAGTAGGCTGCACAGAGTTGCATCCAGGCAGGTTTTGAATGTCTCCAGAGAAGGAGGCTGCACAGCCCCTCTGGGCAGCTTGTCCCAGGGCTCTGTCACCCTCAAGGTAAAGAAGGTCTTTCTCATATTCAGATGAAACTTATTGTGTTGCAGTTTGTGCCCATTACCCCTTGTCCTGTCATTGGCACCACTGACAAGAGCCTGGCTCTATCCTCTTGACACGTGCTTTTAAGATACTTGTACGCATTGATAAGATCCCCTCTCGTTCTTCTCTTCTCCAGGCTAAACATGCCCAGCTCCCTCAGCCTTTCCTCATAAGGGAGATGCTCCAGTTCCCTCATCATCTCTGTAGCCCTGTGCTGGACCCTCTCCAGTAGTTCCCTGTCTCTTGAGCTGGGGAGCCCAGAACTGGACACAGCACTCCAGATGTGGCCTCACCAGGGAAGAATAGAGGGGGAGGATCGCCTCCCTCAACCTTCTGGCCATGCTTCTCCTAATGCACCCCAGGATCCCCTTGGCCTTATTGGCCACCAGGGCACACTGCTGGCTCATGGGCAACTTGCTGCCCACCAGAACTCCCAGGTCCTTCTCCGCAGAGCTGCCTTCCAGCAGGTCAACTGCTAGCCTGTGCTGGTGCATGGGGTTGTTCCTCTCCAGGTGCAGGACCCTACACTCACCTTTGTTGAACCTCATTAGGTTCCTGTCCTCCCACCTCTCCAGGCAGTCCAGGTCTTGCGGAATGGCAGCACAGCCTGCTGGTGCATCACCCCCTCCTCGCAGTTTTGTATCGTCAGCAAACTTGCTGAGGGCGCACTCTCACCCTTCATCCAGGTCACTGATAAATAAGTTCAACAGGGCTGGACCCAGTGCTGACCCCTGGGGAACACCCCTAGCTACAGGCCTCCAACTGGACTCTGTGACATTGATCACAACCCCCTAAGCTCTGCCATTCAGCCAGTTCTCAATCCACTTCACCCATCTAACCCACACTTCCTGAGCTTACCTATGAGGGTGTTATGGGAGACAGTGTCAAAATCCTTGCTGAAGTCAAGGCAGACAATATCCACTGCTCTCCCCTCATCTACCCAGCCAGTCTTCCATCGTAGAAGGCTATCAGGTTGGTCAGGCATGATTTCCCCTTGGTGGATCTATGTTGACTACTCCTGATAACCTTTTCCTCCACAAGCTTAGAGATGTTATCCAGGATGAGCTGTTCCATCACCTTTGCAGAGATGGAGGTGAGGCTGACCAGCCTGTAGTTTCCTGGGTCCTTCTTCTTGCCCTTCTTGAAGACTGGAGTCACAGTCTTCAAGATCCTCCAGATCTCAGGCACTTCTCCTGTCCTCCATAACCTTTCAAAGATGATGGAGAGTGGTTAATAATAACATCTGTCAGCTCCCTCAGCACTCAGTGTGCATCCCATTGGGGCCTATGGATTTGTGGGTGTCAGGTTTGCCTAAATGATCTCTAACCCGATCCTCCTCGACCAAGGGAGGATCCTTTCTTTCTCCAGACTTTCTCTCTTGCCTCTAGCTAGGTCTGGGATTCCTGAGAGCTGGCCTTAGCAGTAAAGACTGAAGCAAAGAAGGCATTCGGTAACTCCATCTTCTCTGTATCCTTCATCCCTAGGACACCTACCTCATTCAGCAGTGGGCCCACATTTTACCTAGTCATCCTTTTCCTACTGATGTACTTGAAGAAGCCTTTCTTGTCAGTGACATCCCTCAGCAGATTTAATTTCAAATGAACATTAGTCTTCTTCGTCATGCCCCTGCATGTTCTTACAACATTAAATAAATATCTGATGAAATCTGATATTTTACTCTGGTTTTGCAAAATAAGAACATAAGAAGCATCTTCTCAAATTAGAGAATTCTAATTTTTCATTAATTCATCTAGCCCACTACTCTGTCCCCAACAGTGGCAGTAGGAGATGCTATTTATGGGGAGCACAGAGGTTTGACAACTTTCTGCAGTCCATTTCCCTTGTACCCAAGCTCACCCTATATATGTGTTCCTTCAGTATCTGGGTTTCTCCCTGAATTTGTCTAATCCTTTTTTGAAGCTGCTGTAACTCTGTGTCTTCACAACCTCCAGTGACATCAAGGAGTTCGCTACTCAAGTGATGTAAGATCACCGTCTGACCTGTTTTAAGTAAAAAACATTTTGAAAATCCAAATATATTGCGTTCACTGGGGCCTGCTTTACCATGCTTGTCCTTGTGCACAGTTATTGTATTCTTTAGACTACTGCCTGACCAAGCAGGAAAGTCAGATAAACTGGCCCACAGTTCACAGGGTCTCCTCTGGAGCCTCTTTTCCACATGGGAGCCTGGTTGGCACCAGTACGGTGGTGCAGTGGCACTTTGTAATGACGGGCTGCACACCTTGGCCAGCAGCTCTGCGGTTTCACACTTGAGTTCCTTCAGAAGTCACAGGTCAATGTCACCCATTCCTGTTCACTTAATAATGCCTGCTTTACCTGTTTTATCTACTACTTCTTTTATATTTACCTGAGCATAATCTGGATCGAAGAATAACTTGGATTTGGGACCTTCTCAAACACCTTCAGCAGTAAAGACCTATGCACTAAGTTTCTCTGCTATGGCCTTACCATCCCCCAGTGCCTCTTATAAGCCTTTGGCATCATATGGTACTGCTATTTCCCTTGATGGCTTCTTGCTTTTTTTAAAAAATATTTTTTACTGTTGGCTTGATGATCTTCTGCAAAATATTGGCATTCTTTTTGAGTCATCCTAGTTGCCATTTATTCTTGATCTGGTTTTTTTAGGGCTTTCCTGTTCATTTCAGTAATTTTTTAAAGGCTAACCTTTTTCCCTACAATAGCCTCCTTGCTTTTTTTATGAGCTATGCAGAATTTTTATTGAACTGTTTTACTTTCTTTTTGATACGTGATGCAGTTTACCAGGACTTTTAATACAGTGTTTTTTAAAAGCCTCTAGGTTGCATTAGGCTTCTTGCCTTTGTGACTGTTTTTTTTAGGCTTCTGCTATTTTTGTGTATCTCCCCATCTTGAAATTGGGTATCTGTGTGATGTATTTGTTTGGCTTACTCCATCCCACTACAGCATTAAGTTCAGTTGCACTGTGAAGCTCTTACAGAGTGGTTCTCCCACTAGTGCCTCTTGAAGCAGGTCCCGTGCAGTACTTGAGACTTAATCCGGAGCAGCATCCTTTCTTATGGGTTCCAGGGCTCACTGTGCTAAGAAGCAGTCAGTTGTGTCCAAAAATTTTATCTCCTTATCTCATCTGGATGAAATGATGTGCCTGACAGTACATTGGTAGTTGGAAATCACCCAAATTGCTACATGACCTAGTTTTGCAGCTGCTCTAATTTTTCACTATTTCATGATCAGTGTCTTTAACAGGGGAGTCCTAAATACAAATCAAGTCCTACCTTTCTGTTATTTTCACCCACAAGGACTCCCTAATGCTGCCCTCTACCCTCAGTATTTTTTCCTGTTACACTTTGTTTTAGCCTTCACATGCTGTGCCACTGCCCTGGCTGTATCTCATTCTCTGTCACTCCTGTGAAGTAGACAGCCTAGCACCCCTGTATGCTGCTGATTATCCTCCTTTCACCAGCAGGAGATGCCTGTTATATCAGAGTTGTCATTTGTTGCCAAGCAGTATAATTCTGTAATCCTCTTCTTTCGATCTCTAGAATTGGTGTAGACGCACTTAGAAATCTTGCCCATTCTCTGTTGCAAGTTCCAGACAAGTGGCACTGTAAATTTACCTTCACTATTTATTGCATTTATGCCATTTGTTTCCTCCCTTGCCTTTTCAGGGATGATTTGAACATTATTAGCCATGTGTCCCTCACAAATTCATTCAGTCTGAACCAGGTGCTCCACCATGGTTGTCAGTCTTGCCCCTGTTTCTAGTTTAACTATTTCTCTGTGAACTTTTTAATTTTCAGTAATAACAGCCTTTTGACTGAAGTCCAGCCCATTCCTCCTGGGCAGGTTTCTCTTGTTGCAAAAAGTTTGCAAGGACTTCTAGTCTCCCACACAGCAGCCTTGAGTTAATACCGTAGGACATCCCTACTCTCCCTCATTAGTGGTATAACATGGATTGTGACCACTGGTTCCTGCCTTCTACCAGTCTAAATACCTATCCAGACATCTCATGGGCTCTGCTACCTTTGTACTCGGTGGGCCTTTCAGTCCTCTCAGCTGTCTCAAATCCAGCTATCTGTGTCAAGTACTCAATCCTCCCACTGCCATCACCTGGTTCCTCTCCTGGAAGATTCACTCTGCTCCAGGAACATCCTCACACCAAGCAGACATTGGAGGCTAGAGTTTGTCAGAGATTTGATCCCTTATTCCAAGCTGATTATCCACCTTCCCTCAGACTGACATCCTCTAAATACTAGCTTAATCAACATCGGGAGGTTTTTTTGATGGTGGCCATATGAGGGCAGCCACAGCAGAGATGGGACTGCTTCACTACACCCTGGCAGGCCTTGCCTGCAGACCTGTTTCTCTCCAGCTCAGACACTCTTGCCTCTAGACAACAAATCCAGGACTTCAGCTAGGATCAGGGGCTGCACATACAAAACCTGCCTCTTGGATCAGCAATAACATACCTTGTACTCTCTCTTTGCAACAAACTGAGTGGTCTCTGCTCTGTTGCTTAGATTCTGCTGCATCCTGAGCTTACAATTTGTTAGCTCTTGAAAGTTTGTGTTAGTATAACTTCTCTTTTGAGAGGTGAGGGGGATTACTTTTCCCTTTCCCTGCTCTACCCACGTTAAGCTAGGTAGCAACAAGGAAGATCTCACTGAAATGTATCTAGAAGTTGTGAGGTGAAAGGTGAAGGCAAGCTGACCTCTGTGTACAGGCTGATGCAAGCTCCTCCATTTTAAGGGTCAAGGAACCACCTTGCTAGTTCACACAGCCATCAGACATCCCCAGGAAGCCATTCAGCAAACACCCAAACATGAACCCACTACCAGGGGAAACCCCACTGTTCACGCAAGGCAAAAATTTACAAAGCTTACATGCCTTGTGGTGGCCTGCCCTTCCTTGTCCTTCTCTTTTTGTTCTTACCTTCCCAAGACAGAATGGTTTGAAAAATGTCCTGTTTTCTCTCTACTTTTGGGGAGCTTGATCATGTATCTTCTGAAATATTGTCAGTTCTGCCCTGGAATGGCTATGAAGTACCAAAAAAAGACGCTTCAAAATTTCACATTGCTTCCTAGGCCAAGGTTAAATTTCTGGAAACTTCCAGGAAGAGGAGCTGCCCTCAGAGGGGAGGTATTTGTAATGGTGGCAGATTTAAAAGCAAAATACCTATAGTACTAATAAGCATTATGCATGGACAGGAAAAGGCACTCTTCCGTTATTTCAATATTGTAATCAAGTCTGGTATGGTACATTGAGATTTAATTTTCTTTTTTTCTCTAGCCAAGGTAATAGTGGGGAGCAGCTTACTGGTGATGGCAAAAGACAGGAAGAGTTTTACCATAAAGAAGTGTTTAATAGTGTGAAGCTAAATTCTGCTTTCAGATACAAGAGTACAGTTTGCTTTTACACACGTATTGGAGGGTACAGTTTCAAATGCGTCCTGTTGTTTATGTCTATACTTTCAAAACACTGCTGTACAAGGTCTTGCCAGCATACATAAACCCCTAAAGTCTTTATATTGTTCCATAGCTCTATATCTTGGGCTTAAGGCTTAATTGCATGAACTGGTAGCAGTAAATAGGCCCATATCTTTAGGGTTAACTACCGAAGGCAGGTGGGGTACAGGTTTGCTTGATAGAACTTGAACTTGAGTCAGTCTGAAACTTAATGCCTAGTTTATGACCTAGTGTTTTATTTAGTGAAAATTATTTAACCTGGGCTACACTGACTGTCAATCAACTATGTAGCGGGATACTCATGTTGGTTGCTAATTGCTGTTCTTAAGCACATTTGTCCTGACAATTTTTTGAGTGAAATATGCAAGTTTCCTTTTTTTACTTCTGTTTATACATGTTTAATCAACATCAGAGATCTTTTTGAACTGGTGGATGGAGGTTAGATAACTTTCCCATGACCAAGAAGCAGTGAATCTTCTTTCCATATATGCATTCTACACAGAATCTGAGATTTGGGAAGAGTCAGTGAAAGGTTTTCCTAAGAATCTGTTTCAAATAAAAAATGCAAAATGTATAAGAAAAAGCAGGGTGTTTTGCTTCAATACATGCAGGAATGCAATTAAATTTTCATGCCAAAATCACGTTTTCATGTGTAATTATTCAGAATATTGTAAAGAATGTTTAAAAGTTAAACTAAACTCAAATCGAGTCTTTCTTTCAAACAAAATATGCACATTGACCAAAAAATATTTTCCGCCTCCTTTTTATCGCTTCGTTATTTTGCAGAGCATTTCTGCTTCAGCCACATATGAAACATTTTTTTATTCCATAGGTAACCTTTAAAAATTGTATATATTTGCAATCTAAAGGACTACAGTATTGTTAAGCCCATCCCAAGCTAACAAATTGGACTCTGTCTTTTGCTCCAGCCCTGAAAGCAAAATTCTTCCAAAACATTTTCATATCAACCATACAGGACAAAAAGAATGATACTTGACTGAAAGATAGTCAAAAGAACACATCCACTTTTTTACTTTCATTTTCAACTTCACCTTTTAAAACTAGATTGACATACATTATCTCCAGCAAAATAAGTACAGGTATGCAGCTTTGATACAGATATTGCACATACTTTCTAAAGCCCGTTGACCTAGGTTAGATCTTTGCAGATACTTCTACAAGCCTGTATCAAAAACCTTTGCAATTTCAGCTGGACTGACAAGATAACAATTCAACAGTGTTGGAAAAAGCTCAAGAATTAGTGTAGTCAATCAAAATTAATACCAAGGTTGTAGTTTGAACAAAATTATGACCGAAGTAAATGTGCCTGATAAACTAGTCATAATGCAAGTTCAGCTCTTGTGTTTGAAATGACACCATCTGATACCTTTTGCATTACCTATATATTCCATTGATTTATGGGCTTGTTATGCTCAAATAATAATAAAAAAAAATTATGGCAGTTTGCTAATAAATTGAGAAGGTACTTGCGGAATTTATTTTGATGGCAGCATTTTTAAGAGTGTATTTGGCCATCTGTGTATCACAAATTGGAATGAGACATTGAGGAAAAAAGCATGAGAGATCACAGTAAGGAATCAAGAACCATTTTATTGCAGAAGATAAGACTAAAATCTTAACTGTAATGAAGAAATAATAGAAAGGAAACCTGTTGATGAGTAGTGCAAAGTTAACTTTGGTCACAATAGCTGATGCTGGGATGTGAACACTTTGGATATGATTCACAACTATTTTAAAATACTTAAAATTAAACAACACTTTTTTTTTCCTTCCTGTCTTCCTATGAAATACTGAAAGTATATTTTACCTTATTTAGAAAATAAGTACCTGCAGTTAAGCCATTTCATGACTGTCTGCTGATGTGTAGTCTTCCCACTCATTCCGGTCAATAGTGTCTGTACAGCACAGTACGTTCTCAAGTATCATTGATATTTTTATTTGGTTTTCACATATGAATTACACTTAATTATCGAAATGAAGTGCACTGTCAGGATTGTTTTAGGACAGATATACTGTCCATTTGGTTAGACTTTCAGACTTTACTGTGCAAAGATATTTTTCTGCTTTTGGCCAAGTTTTGCAATTTCGCTTACTGTGACCAGGAGTTTAAAGAACATGCAGTGGGTGGATGATGGCCTTGCTTTGTAACTTTGTAGCTCGCACAAGGAGCCCAAGGGGGATAATCCAGGCCATCTTTTAACACTTAAATTACACTCTAGAGAGTGTAAAAGTTTCTCATGACTTGTCCAAGGCTTGACAAGTTTCTCAAATGGTGCTTGTTTCTATTTTCTGTATTTTTCTCACATGGGAGCAAGTAACATTGACCCATTTTCTTTTTGTCTGCTTCCGTAAGTACCAAACTATTAGTGGAATCCTTTGAGTCTGACCTGGAGAGACCAGGAATGTGGGAACGGGCAGACTGTCCTCATGAACAGTATCTGCTGAGGCAGACCAAGCCCACTGTCAGCATTTTCTTATTGACGCTTAAGAGAATAAATGCTCCTTCTTTACCTCAGTTTGTACATAACGTTTCCAAATACTTTTCAGTGTCTTTGTGTAATGAACAGGACTGTGGAAGTACATGTAAGCGCTTCCATTACATTGATCTGGAAAAGGATGACAAGCATTAAACTATCTTATAATTAGATATTTACTTTGGGACCATGCAGAAAGATCTTGAAGGTTAGAAGTCTGTGTTTTACGCATGGCGAATGGTTCTAGACAATGAATAATCTGCAAGCCCAAACAAAACATCTGTGCAGCGTTTTTTCTCCCACAGGCTAAAATTATTTTTCTATTAAAAGATTATATTATTCTGTCAGATTCCTTTCTGTCTAGTATTATCGCAGATGCCCAGTGAAGAAAAGCTCCTTGGGATTTTCTATGTTTCTTTTCTAATATGGGTCATAGTAGTTCAATGAAATTGCTTATTTTATTAGTTAGCAAAACTAATTTTGCAAATGTCTGTGAAATATCTGTGTTCTCCTTACTGGTTAAAGAGATATTATCAAGCCTTATAACTTTTTTAAAAGCAGATGCATTTGGCTCCAAGGTTTCTGGCAAAGCATAGTATTGGTGTAAGAGCAAAAAAGAAAGTTATTGTGCTCAGTGTCCTCCCCAGTACGCCTAGTGCTTCACTCCATTCAGGGTACAGCAGTCAATACAGTCTTTCTGTCCAGTCTGATAAGGACATGGATATGTATGCATTATTCTCTTCTGATCCAAATACTCTTTCTCCCCCCCCGTAAATCACCTCTTGGTTTTTGGCTCTTTCTCAGTTTCTAGATCCTCTCCTTCTTCTCTATTTCTTTTATGACCTTTCTGTTACCTGCTCCTAAGCACACAACATCTCTTCCTTTGCCATTTCACCACCCTTTTTTGTGTTAAGGGCTTCCTGTAAGATGCTTCCCTTCTTGGTAGCCTGGAAGAGAAATGAGAGAAACCAATTCTGTGAGACAAACTCATCCCCCAGCAACGTGGGATGTCGTGGTCTGCACAGCAGGCTGTGCTTGGCTATGTTAGGATGTAAGCTCCTTGGTGCAGGAGCTGTTTGCGTGTGGCTCTTCATACAGGGCCAAGGGCATTACTAGCACTTCCATGCTAGTGACAGAGGTAGCAGCATGCAGAAGGGCACAGTGACAGCTTCTTTCCAGTGGGCAGGGACTCCAGCAGCAAAGAGCCCAAAGACACCACACTGCGCTATGGATGTTAGACTTATATATTTTTATTTATTTATTTATTTATTTTTATTTTCATAATTCTGGTATTTAGTGAGGGCAAGCACTGGCATGTGGGTTTATGGATAGAATATACTTTCCACAGGAAACTCCTCATTTCAGATATAACTGTACTGCTACTGTCATACTTACCACCATGAGACTAACTCTCCATTACAGAGCATCGTCCTCCATGTGCTTGGCACAGATGTGCAGTGTATCACCATCTTGCACCCTTTCCCCCAGCTTTTATTTTACTTTATTTATATTTGCTAGGGACTTTGCACCGTGGCAGAGACTGTAGGGGCCATTCCCCTACCATCAGCATGCCCTGCAGACAGGACAGCTAAATTGCATGAGTCCAGCCTCTTCCTTCTTCAAGCTCTGCCCAGAGCAAGGCTGCAGAATGGGGGCAGTGGGCTCCCCTTGTGTAGCAAGGGGCAGCTTCTGATGCTGTCCCCTGCGGCCCCTCCTCCTTAGCCCCTGCCATCAGAGCAGAGGCAGAGGTAAATGTGCAGGCTGAGGACAGATCCATTTGTTTTTCTCATTAGGAAGCCTCACAAACTAAACTGCAGAGTTTGCACTCTGCTAGCTCATACCTGGTGCTGCCAGCAAGGTCTTGACTGCACTGTATGGCCGCAGGCATGTAAAGCTGCTCCAAATTGCCTGAACCACAGCTCCCCATGCAGGTCCCCTCCCTCCTTCTCAGCTGGCTTCTTTCTTTCAAACAGTTGCAGAGTTGGTTTTGCTAAATGACATAAGGTTATAATAAATCAAGTGAGAAGATTTGTGCTGTGCTTCCTACTGTATGGGAGACATCCATATGGTTTAATTACTTCCTCTGTACGTCAGATATATGTGTATAAAATCTCTGAAGTCATGTGTAACTGCCAAGATCCTATGGTGTGGTTTGAAACATCCATGCAGTGAACTCTCAAATGCTACAGATGTGCTATGAAATACAAATGTAAAATGGAATAAGGCAGTTTATGAAATTAAATAACAGCAATAAAATTAGAGAAGTCAACGGAGAGATCCAGAGCTCAGCAGAACACAGAAGGGGGGAAGGACCAGAAAGCTTTCACAAGGGGCGTTTTATCATCAAAGGAAATGGGAACAAACCAATATGCCCCCCAGGAAAACAGCAGAGCAGCCTGAGGAGAGGAAGCATGTCTAAGAAAACCACTTGGTGAATTGTAAAGCCATCTGAAAAATGTCATCATAAAATGTAGCTGCTGCTAACAGCAGACCTTTGGCCTTAAAAAATGAGCTATTCCTGTGCCTGCAGGCAAAAATGCAGAGGAAGGGTAAGCAGACCACGTAGACCTGTAGACCCAGGATCATGAATGCGTCCTTGTGCAGAACGAGGAGCTGGAGGCCACCAGGCCCCCATGCTTCCTCCCGCCCTGAGCAGGTAGCGAGGGTGCTGGGGCAGCAGCAGCCCTTGTATCCCTCCCCTTCTCTTTTTCCCTTGGTCCCCTCATACTGCCTGGCACAGCTTATCCAGGGTGGGAAGTGTCAGGATTTTCTCTGGGCAGAAAGGGGAGGGGGAAAAGGAAACACAGTTGTGGTTCTCCAGGACAGGACCTAACACTTGCCACGCCATGGCTGTTGGAGGCACAGCCCTCCTCCTGCCACTGGCCTCAGCATTGCCACGGTCAGCATCTTGGCGGGGAGCTGGTCACCTCCACACCTTTAGAGCTATTTTCTTGGGGCTTGGCAAGTGTGTAGTGGCATATTTTCTATCTGGCACAACGGCTCGAGCATCTCTTGAGAAGGGGAACGGTATGTGTTGGAATGATGTTGTTAAAGATGCAGGCCACCTCCACAAGATCAAGCACCTCCAGGGCCTGATCTGCAGTGGTAACCTCAGTCAAGTGTGCTAGAGAATGGGCTTGCTCCTCCTGCCCCCTGAGCTGGCAACCTCCTGTGTCGTGCCTCTGAAGCCATCTGAGCTATTCCAGATGCATGGAAGTGGAGAAATAGGTCTGCTGGGGTTAGTCCAGATCCATGGTTGCTAACAAGGCCAAGGAAGACAGGGTTCCTTCATCAGGATGCACCCATGGGAAGGATCAGGGTGCCCTTGGACCACCCCTGAAGGTGACCCTGGCACTGCCCCAAGGAGCCAACACTGACAACTCAGCAGGAGACTAAGCCTGTGCCCCACCGTCATACACAGTGTGCAGAGCAAGAAACAGGCAGAGGAATGGGGGTCCTCCCCCTTGGGGGAAGGAGTCCCTCCTGTCCCTGCATCTCCCTCCCCAGCGTGTCCAGTACTCACTGGAGGGACACACCGGAGTACTTTCCTCTCTAGTATGAAGTATGTATATAGCCATCAAAGATACACATTGCTGTCACAAGTAACAGTTTTATTGAGAAACAGTTTCTGCTAGCCAGTGCTAATTGTATCAGTCACATACCAAAAATCGACTAAATAATTTCAGTGTCCTGCCTGACAGCTTGTCCCCTCATGTTTACCAAAACTAAACAAATGACAAATACCACCCCTCAGTAAGTACACTTTTTAAAAAAAAAAAGATTATTTTTATCTGCTTAAAAAGCCCCAACACACTGGTGTAAGTATACATATCGTATTGTCTGCCGAGTCTGTGGGCTCACTGCATTTACACAGCTGCAGTATGGATTGCTGTTTACTCTCCCCCTTGTAGACACTGTGTTCTGCCTTTTCCCTGTAAAGAATATCTCAATCTATTCTTAGTCCCAGGCAGAGACCTATCCTGATTTATATACATTGTGTAACTTAACTGACTTCAAAGATGTTTTGCGCGGTGTAAATCAGAACACCAACTGGCTGAATAAACCCTCCTGCAATAAGACGTAATTGTAAAGCTAAACATGTTCCTGCCTCTCTGTACTAAATCAACAGGAGTCCTTTTCATTTTTGTGGGATAAAAATACTTCTCTGCCGTGTATTTACAGTTGCTGGAACACTCTTGTAGGCACTTGTGAATCCCTTTCTTCAAAAGGAGATCTTTGATGTAGAGATCTTTTCGTACTGTAAACTAATTCTGTAAACCAAATTCTGTTGAAAATCTCAGGAAGTTCATGCAATAAGAGTCTGCATAGCTGTTTTCCATGCCTGGTGGAGTACAATTTCTTTTTCAATTCAGTTAAAAATATTCCGATAATGAAATCCCATACCTAGTATTAGTTTCTAATTGTTCATCTACTCCTGAAGTTTGTTTATTCAAACATCTACAACAGTTTTCAGACGGAAGATTGGTCAGCTTGTGTTTTCTCAAGTATTATAATCTTACCAAGTCTTACCATGAATTTAAATGTAAGTCAAACTTAAGCTTACCCCCTAAACAGCCATTTAATTCAAGGAAGAACTTCCTCAAAATTCACTCAGTAGGAAAGCAAGTCAGTCCTGGGGTCTTGTAACATCTATCAATTAACCAGCATCTTTAAGTGAGTACATGATACCCTTTGGGCATGTGTTGCAAATTAATCCCTTCAGCTACAGGCACACATTAAAAGTTGTGGGAGGTATCCCACCCCAGCTGTGTGCTCGCCACGTAAATCACAGCGGTTTCTACCAGACAAGCCTTGGTTGAAGCCCTGCAAGAAGAGCATTTCTGGTTTGATCACTGTTATGGTTGCTGGTCTGATAAGCTTTCAGAACTGAAATATGGCAAGAAGTAAGGTTTGGCTTTTTAAGAGCTAACTAAGCATCTAAGAATTCATGAGAGGCGCAAAGCGTCTTTCATAAGAAAGCAGAAACATCAGAGACGAATTTTATTGTGTTTAACTGGGGGAAGACCCAGGTGTTTTAAATCAAAGCTGAAACAGTAATGAAGACATTCCAGAGGGTCCAGGAGCAAGATGCTTAAGCTTCCAGTTTACTCTTCTGTGAGAACTTTTCAGTTTCTTGTAATGGAAATAGGAAATAGCCGTCTGTGCTTAAATTTGACTTACAGGGGTTAACTGAGATAAAACCGTCCAGAGATATTAATCTACTACTCTCTAAAGCAAAATAGCATCAAGACTTCCTTCTTAGAAGTGCCTTCTTCCATCGGCACAAAGCTTTTGGCGTAATCGTAGAACAGGCAGAAGTTTCCTTGAGTTGGTTAGGATAGGTTGGGAGGAGGGGAGTGTGGTAGTCAGAAAGAAAAATTGTAAAAGTGTACATAGTGATATAAGGCAAGTCTTTCAAACAAGCGACTAATATTTAGATACTAAAGTGTCATGAGATAAGCAGAGCCAAAGAAAAGGAAACCTCAGCAATGAATTGTTATTAAGAACCAGTGATTGAAAAAAACATTTTGTCTTGTAACAAGTATTTTTCTCCCTGGGAGAGGAAATGTTGCACAACCCATAAACACTCGGATGCAGGAGCATTGGCCAGCTGATGACTGATGAATTTCATTTACTTCCTATCAGACTTCTGAATATTCAGTCAGATAAATATGCTAAGAATAAATTCTGATGGGGGCTGTGAAACAATCCCCTGCTTTGTTTATGACCTTGAAACTTAGGCCAGTTTAGTCTATGGCCAGTGCATATGCCTTTGTACAATGCCATGGTGCTTGTAAAGCTCTCTTGGCTCCTGCCAGCTTTTAGCCTGACATTTGTGCTCCTCCGGATTCTCTTACAGCCAGAGTCAGATGTGTCCCTGAAATGATGTAATATCCTCTGTTGCTCTTGGTGTGATATGTATTTTTACTGCTTTGTGGCTGGTGGATATGGAGGGCAAGTAATATGAACTGCACATTTGCTTTCTGTCTTGTGCTACTGCGTGTGATCCCGTAACCACTTCAGGACACTGTTACTTTTATCACCGTGTTACAAGATGGTTTTCTGTATTCTGTACCTCTCCTTTTGTTTGGGGTGTTATGTATCTCAACTAGATGAGATACCTAGGGCTAACCCCCTTGCACTTTCTCCTCTGTGTCTTTAACCTGAATCTTGATGTCACTGCATGCAAGTGATGCACAGGATATGCTACAGATCCAGCCACATGGGGTGCTCCGTCTTTGCACAGCCTGGTCCAGCCAAGGAGCTGCGGGGGGTTGGGCACACTCTGAAGCAATGGAATCTTCCCATGTTTCAGCCATTGAAAGTAGAAACCTTAGTTGAGTGTATGCAACTTTATAAAGGTTCATAACTTGCCCAAGTTTCAAACAAAGGTCAAAAGTTGCTTCCCTGACACAAAATCCTTTTCCTTAATGGAGCATGGGGAGGAAAAACAGTTCTTCAAAGAAAGAGGTCCCCAAGGAGACATGCCCAGACACCAGGGCAGACCTATGCCATGACCCAGCACAGACAGACAGTGTGGGCAGTGCAGGAGGGTTAAAGATGGCCTCAACTCTTCAGAATTCTGTGTTTACCTTCATGTTAGAAAACTTAACAGGAGCATTTCTCATCTAAAACTAGTAACTGATAGTGTGCACCAGCTCGCTTATTATGTTCTGGAAGGCATGCTATAGAGAACAGACAGTTCAGGTAGGTTAACAGATAATAACAATTTATGGTTTTCAGAGTTCAAAATCATCACATATTTAATTTCATTCACCACACCTTCCTTTTCAGATACCACTACTCCAATACACTCTTTCCACATTAGATTTGAAAGATTAAAGGGAAGGAATAGTGGGAACCATGTTTTGGATAGTACATACCAGTTTTGTGCATTTGTTTCTCTGGAGAGAAGGGATGCAAATCATATGCATGGGGAACAAGTGAGCAATCCAAACAGGTGCTGAAGTTGAAAACTATATATAAAGAAAAAAACTCACTCTTCAATATTTTGTCCTTTTACATTTTTAGCCAGATGTCATGCGAGTACTTTGGTACTGCTTTCGTGAACACTCTTAAAGTATTACAGAAAGCTGAGAAATGGAAAGGCTGTAAATGTATGTGCATTTCCCAGATGAACTGTTCTTGCCAAGCAGTGCATAGGAACAAAGTAAGTTAAAAGTCAAAGTAGAGAAATTCCTCTGAGCATTTTGATTATGAGAAGATTTGTAGGGCTTTACTGTAATAACTATAAAATACTTCAAACTGGTTTCTTAATGTTAGCATTATTTATTTTCAGAGCAAAGTTCATAAAAAATTTTAATTACTGTATATGATTTTTTTTTACATGTTGTGGCTCCTTCAAATATACATATGTATACTTTTATTTCAGAGGTGGTAGATTGCCAAGTTGTCTGACCTCTCAAGAGAGGAAGTTGGGAGGACAGTTTAGTAACTTTTTCTTTCAATCCCGATGTGGAATAAGATCAAAAAATATGTATTTAAAATTCTGTTAATAGCCTTATCTTTTCTAAAGCATAAGGTACTGGCAAAATAACAGCACAAGTAAACATGGCTCTTGATGCACCACATTAAAAAAATGCCTTTTGTTTATGAAAACTTTTTTTTGTTGTAGAAACTTGTGGGAATAATGTTGTATTAATGGTAGGATGTTGACCTTTTCCAGCTATGGAAGATAGTCTCAGAACAGGATCCAGGAAAAACAAACATGGAAACTACTTAACTCCTTAGTTGTGTGCTCAAAATTTTGTGAGGAAGTGTTATTAAAACGTAGACTATTGTACTTACAGATTGTGTCATTACATTAAAGTGCCACACACGCACATACAACCATTTTCACTAAGCACAAAGTTATCAAGAGCTTAAGGGAACAAATAATGTCTGTGAAGAAGAATATTGCTATAATTTTATGTAAAAATATGCAATCGTCTGCTATTGTCTGTGTTTTTTGTCCACATTTATTTATAGTCTCCAGGTCAAGAGCAGGGCAGATTTTCTCCAGATTTTTCAGTGCACGGTGTAGTGCTGCTGAACAAGAAGTTATACTGAGAAAAAGAGTGAAAACAAACAAGTTCCCTGTTACTTTGGACTTGAGCTCAGGCTCCTCTTGTAGGCTAAATCCATCACCTCTGATTTTTTAGGTGAATAACGCCACAACTCAGGTGAACTCTGTAGAACTTGTGCATGGAACCTTTGCTATAGCGTCTGTAGAGAATGAAAGCAGGTTAATTAACATTGATAATATACAGTTGTGGGCTTGCTTCAGGGGTGGTGGGTTGGCTGATGTGGATAATGTGCAGCTGTGGCTGGTTCCTGCTAAGTAGTTAAATAGCTCTAAGAGGGATGGAAGGGGATCCCTGGGTAGAAAGAGACCTGGAGGAGGCAGAGGAGAGAGGCAGAGCACCCTCGATGTAAGAGAAACGTGGAGAGGCCTTGGGAGAAGGGTGCCTGGATGAGGGGAGGCTGGCTGGAAGAGGAGCCTGGGGAAGGAAGACTGTGGATGCAGCAGAGGCAAGAAGCAGGGAGGACTGGTCTGAGGAGGCTAAAGAAACAGCACAGACAGTAGATGAACTTTTGAAACCTTATGGGGGATTGGTGGCTGTGCCAGGGTGAGGAGTGGGAACTACTTATTGAAGTTAACTTCATATGTGATGGTAAAAGCCTTGTTGCAGCCACCTAATTTTGATAGTGCTGTGACAAGAGTCCACCTTCACCTCTGCTAAAATCATTTGTGAACTGAGAGGTAGCCACAAAACTCAAGGACTACTAACATCCACTTGGGATCTTGAAATGAGGCTTGGGAGGTGTACAGCTGACTGTTGGTAGTTTCTGTGTGGTCTGGAGAGAAACCAGTGAAGGCCCATGGTGAGGAAGGAACAAGAATACCTCTGATCCACTTGCGCACCACATTTTCCTCTTTTTGGACCAGTTGTAGTCAGATGCCATGTAGGTAGTTTCTCTTCCATTCCTATTCCTTTGCCCACGCGTGTTTCTTCTAAAGTCTCTCTGATGTCAGTAGATAATAAGTCATTAACTGTCCTGTAATAAATTCTGACAGATGCTTTTTCTATCAGCATCATCTTCAAGAAGAAAATGAAGCTACTCAGTCTCCTATCAGCTGGGCACCTCACGCATGGTCTATGTTAGGTCTCATTCTCCATTCTTGTCAGTCAGATTGTAACTGTCATTGTGAACAAAAAAGGCAGATTTTATTAACATCAAGCTGTTTTAAACTTTTCAATAAACTGTGTAAATCAAGAATGCACATGGTGAAATCAGGCATTACTACAGTGTACCATCTGACCTTTTAGAGTAATCCATGCCCTGCAAACAAACCGAATCAGAAATATTGTTCTCAAAAATAGGAGGTTTTCCCCAAAGACATTATATTTCTGTATTGTCTTTAGAAAACATGTAACTTCTACCTTTTAATTACCAGAAATGCACTTTTTACCATTCTGGGGCTCCTGGACTTGTTGAGGTACAAGGTACTTCAATACCTATAAAGCTTGTCGGTGGGGAGCCTCAGTATAAGCTTTGCTAATATGGGAGTATGTGAGAAGCTACTACCAAAAAACAGAAGCAAAAAGTATTTCCCTCTGATACATAAAGTTGTCCCTGCTCCTGGGGCGTTTTGGCAGCCAGGTCATGAAGCAGCAACTAATCCTACAGCTTGCAGTTCACCCTACTGCAGTGAATCAGCACTGATTTTGACCCATCTGTATGTACTTCTGATAGTTTAGTAGTTGCTGTGTAGGTGTCTGAGTTGTGCCCAGAGCCAGTGCATGGGCAGAAATGAGGTGTAGGAGTTGCTGCAACCTTCAGACGAGCTGTCCTGTTTGTAGCCCTGGGCTCTCAGGAAACACTGCTTCCTTTCTTGATTTACCCACAGACTCCTGATCTGTTGGAAGGGAAGTCATATAAGGTGAATCTCTCAGTAGCTCAGTTCTCTTTAGTTACCAAAGCAAAACAAATTTTTGAAAGTGTTTGACAATGAGTTGTGTCCGTTGTGCGCTGATTTTTTGTCACCGTGCTTATTTAACAAGAAGTAACTAATAGGGAGTTGAGCGCTCCTTAGGAAAATTGGAGCCAGGTTTGGTACTGAGCATTTTCAGAAACTAGGTTCTTGTCTTTTGGTTACTGCTACTGTGGTTGAGGCTCTCAACCTTAGTAAAGAAAATATCAATAATTCCCTCTTTCAATCGTTTTGTTTATTTACAGTGAAAGCTCTCTAAACTGTTACTCAGTATGCATATAGAGTGCCTCTCACATGGAGGCCTTGATCTCTTTGAGAGTCTGCAGATAGTAAAACTAATAAGCACTTACTGCATTTGACAGGGCTTTTTTTCTTGTTTATGTCCTAGTAGACTGTAAGGTATGCCCTATCTGCTCCTGTTGCCAACAGAGATACCTTTAACTTTCTCCTAAAGACCTCCAGCTCTGGAGATTCCGGAGTCTTACCCAGCAAGCTTGTCAACATATCTGAAGTGCACGTGCTAGTATCTCTGTTGGTGTGCCCCACTTAGTCTTTGCTGCTGCAGTCTAGGGAGAGCAGACTCATTCGTTTTATTACTTCTAGTAATAATAATAAAAAGTTTCTTGTACTACTGATCATTCTTTATTGTTTTCCTCTTGACTTTTAAAATGTAGTGTCCAGAACTAAACTTAGATTACCAGGCCAAGACCTTATCAGTGCTGAGAGGAGCGTAGGGATTACTTCCTGTGTCTTATGGGGTATATATATCTGTCTACAGTGTTCAAAAACTCAGAGGCAAGAAAGGTCATTAGATGAGACAATTGTCATTTCCATCTTGGATTATGTTGTTGTGGCATCTCTTCAGAGTTGAATCTGGTGTTGGACAAATGTGTATGTGTCTGAATATTGAAGTTCAATATTTAGTGCAATCTTTGTTTTAGTGGGAGCTGTACCTTAAGTCTGAGGAGGTGAAGAATTATTCCATGGACTATACAACTATCTCTGCAACAAATACTGTAAGGATTGTCAGTCAATATGACAGTCCTCCTGTCACTAGAAGGTTTCTTCTGTCCCCAGTCAGAACCTCCAGGAGGCTCTGAATATTTCTAGAAAAGTGGCAGAAACTGCAGTATCTAGTTGGTAAAAGGCGGGGAGCATGAGAAGAATATGACACTCTCCAGGAGTTGTGGAAATCTGTGTATACCCCTTTGGGTTTTAATATCATTTCCCTTATCAGTTTGGAAGGAATGCTTGCACAACAGTACATCTTGTTTTCATAGCTGGGTAGTAAATCAGAATGAGAAGGTATTAATGTGGCAGCCTGTAAGTGCACAGCACTGCACGGACCGCAATGCTTTCTACCCGTGCAGTATGATACCTTCTCGACTCCTTAAGATTCCAGAAAGTGAGAAAAGCCTGTTTAGGACTGCCTTTTCAACACCAGTCAAAGCAAAGTAAAAATAACAGGGTTCTTAATCAAGCCCTGTCAATTGGCAAAAATGACTGGGCATGCTTTGCTTAGGTCAAAATTTTGCTGGAATATATCACTGAGAAGTTCATTTGCAATGTAACTATGCCAATAAATAGCCAAAACGTAACACTTGGAAAACTCAGTAGATGGACAGCTCTCCCATTTGTCAGCAGCTCCTTTTCCAATGCACTGAGAACTATGGGTGGTGTTGGGGGATTGTGGGGAAGTTGGGGGGGGGAGTTGATTGGAATAGTTATAGTATGAGGAGGACTGTCTTTTAGCTAATCAGTTGTATGAGTGGAATTTTATCACTACTGGGAGGTGAGCTCATTCACTGTTATCGACCTCAAATCCATGTTTAGAAAAAAAAATCAAAGTAGGATGCATTCTTCTTCTTGATGGCTTATTCTTACAAAACACAACTTCTTACCACCCAGTGTCTCCTGAAAATTAGCTCTGTTTTGATTTCTGTCTGTTTTATACTTTCTTCTGCTGAAACAAAAAATGCAAGTCCTCAGATTAGCTCTTTGTATTTCTGGCTGGTTCTCAGTGACAGATTTTAGGCCATCTCACACCCCATAAAAATTTAATCAAAGTATTCCAGCCACCTTCTCCTTGTTGTTTTCTTTCTTCCCCTCTTTTAAGGCCAGTTTATAGAGTAGAAATGAGGCGGGATGTTTTATTCACTCTAAGGTTCACCAAATCCTTAAGTTACCAGGCAAGGAATCTCCAAAGTCTGTGTAGAACTTTCCTACCCTGCTTTCATTGCCTGTCTGTTTTTCTTTTTCTCCCTGCCTATTCTCAGGCCAACCTCACCCTTCTCTTTTAACTGGTGCTTTTCTCTCAAGGAATGTGCACTCAAGGATGAACCTGAAGATGCTCTTCTTGCCAAGTGGCTATTTGGCACAGGGATTTTGGGAGGGTGTGGAAGTGGATGGTGAAGGAGACAGGAGGAAGGTTGTGGATGTGATTTGTCTAGGAACTGGCAGCAGGTGGCTGGGACTAAGGCCAGAAAGGGAGATGAGCAGCCGGGGAGCAGGAGGAGCAGTGACCTGGGCTGTAGAAGAAAGTGGTCTAAATGCAGCAGGACTCAGGGCTGCACAAGGGGAAGAAGATAGCTTAAGTCCATTCTATGTAAATGTTTACATGGTGGACGTGATCCTTGGTAAGCTATTGGAGAGGGGGAGTTGTCATGTTTGTGTTCCTCTCCCTGTTTGAATAAAGTTGCTGGAAATTGAGGGAAATGGGGTATTGCCAGTGTAATGCTTTTTTTGTCTGAGGACCAGGTTAGGCTACAAGGTATAGCAATGCCCAGCTTGCTCACTGTGGGCGGCCAGCATGGTGTTTAAATAGACAGCTCAGTGCTGTCTCAGCCTCTCCTGCTGCGGACACTGAGCACCCAGCCCTCTCTCGGCAGTGTTGGTGAGGGGATGAGGAGGCCTTTCCTGCCACATGACTTCAGGGGAGAAGGTGGAGGAGTCAGGGTGAAGGGGCATGAGGGTTATTTAATCAAATGCAGTGAGGACTTAGTGCTATAAATCTTATTTTAGTAAATAAACTGAATCACGATTTTCCAAAGCCGTTCTCAAAGGTGATGTTGTCACCTGGGTGACAGAGAGAGGAATGGCGGCGTGTACTAGGTTGCAGGGCTCTCTTCCTCCATATCTACAGGCTGCAGGAAGGCTGCCGGCAGTGGATGGGCTAAGGGTGGAAGTGTGTGCTTCTGTGAGATGGAAAAAGTGACTCATCCATCCTCCTCCATAAATACTGCTTAGGAAGGACAGCACAGGCTGGATTTCTGTGCCTGTCTTTTGCTACAGAGAATTTTCTGTAAAGGAAGTGTGGGTGGAAGAAAAAGGGGGGAGGGGCGGTTAGAAGAACTGAATCCCAGTCTCTGTAGCTCAAGAGGCATCTGTATAGGCAGGGGTGAGCCCCACGGCTTGCCCTATGGAAAGGCTGTCTATCCTACAGACTCCATGAAAGGGAAATTCCTTTTGCAAACTTCTACCATCTGAGTTGGTCACCTATAGCTCTCCCAGCTCTCACACTGGAGGGTCTGCTCCAGGCTGATCCCATACGTAGAGATCAGACATAAAAGTGATGAGAAGGATCTCTTAAGAAGGTAACTGAATAGGAGACATTATATTTTGTTGGTGTTTGAGATAGAACTAATATCTACTGGAAGCACCAACAAAGTGAGGAAATTCAAAACTATTGGTAGTGTCACTCTGTAAGATACACTGTAGATTTTACTCCAGCAGTTTGAATTTCATTTTCTTTTTTTTATTTTATCAGGCAATTGTCAGTAAGAGGCTCAAACTTGCAATTAAATTGACGTTTGTAGATATATTCATGATAAAGAAATGCTAAACCTCTTGAACTTAAACACACTAAGATAATAATCCAGTTTGTTCTAGAAGAGCATAATGAAGGAATTCAGTAAATGGGAATTACATAAACTCTTCCATTGGTGTTGAAGGACGTGATCTATAAATTAGGAGATTGAGAGTAAACAGGAAATTCCACAGAACAATTTCAGGATAAAGAAACTATAGCAGCAGATGGAAAGATGTTTCTGTTGGAAGATTTTACAAGTTGGTTTTGATATAATCTACCTTTTTTTAAAAGAAACAACCACTCCATCTCCATGTTTTAGTTGTGAATTTCTGCTGTGCATTAGCCGAGCAATGCTAGCGCCAGCTAGAGCAAAATGCTGCACAACTCTTGTCAAAAGTTCTTGTTCCTATATACAGGTCACACTTTTTTTCTCCTCTGCTTTTAAGTCACTTTGGCAACTTTGTGGGCATGATATGTCTGAAAAGCACCCTAAATATGTTAATATATGGAGAAGCATATTTAAATGTTTTGGTTTTCCTTAGGGCTAGAGCAAGATAACAGATAAATGGAAACTAGATTTTGCAATGAAAAATAATTGAAGCCTTTACCCCTAATGCATCTTATGTAAAGTACAGGGGGGTCGGTTTTCTATTCATTTTAATGGTATGGATCAGGCTTTAGGAATAACTCCTGGTAGCAATTAGTCACAAAAAGACTCAGTCACTTTATTTCACCAGCTTTTCAATCTTACAACAAAATTCAACCTGCTATTCTACAAGGATATTCCCAGAGATATATTAACATTCCTACTCAATAAAAACAGGGCCTTTCAATATTTTTAAAAATGGACAGAAATGTTCGTGTCCACAAGTTACTATTATTTTCCTAGCAACTACTTTGTCAAGCAACAAAAAGCACAAAAAAACAACAGAAGAGAGACTAATTAGCAAATAGTTTGAATACTTGAGATAAGGAATCATAATGGCTAGTAGGAAAGAAGAAACCTCACGTTTTAGATAGTTTCTCAGTAAGCTGCATAATGATGTCCAAACTTCCTTTTGGCACATGTCGTTATACACAGACAAAGAAACAGGAAAAGATATTTTTTTTTAGTTCCCTGTGTCAGAAGCATACACTGATGGAGAACTCAGCCATAAAAGTACATTATTCTTACTAGGGAGAAAAAAATAACCTTGGTTTTATGCAAAGCACTGTGTTACAGTTGGACCAATGTAACTCTGAAAAGGATGCTTTGGTGGATCAGGTTCTGGTTTTCATCTATACACTATCTTGGCTCGGTATTACTGATGTGCTCTACAAATGCCAATGGAGTATAAGCCGACTCGTAGTTGATGAAGAAACATGGCCCTTTGCTATGCAGAGCGTGAGTTTTCAAGGCTGCTGTAGACATGGTAATAGGCGGAAAAGCTGCTCAGTGCAGCCGACATTGGGCTTCTCAGTTGTTCTCAGATCTAAATATAGAAAGCTGCCCATATCACATTTCTCTCCCCGGAGGTGGACCTCCAGAAAGTGGAGCTCAGCAAGCACATAGTAAGGATGATGAGCAAATGTGAAAGAACTGTGGTTCCCCTCCTCCACAAATATGGACACCTGCATGCTAGGCATGAGGAACTTTCCATGTGCCTGTTTGTGTGTATGTGTGCAAGATGGCTTACTCCTGCTTTTACTGAACAAATCACTCTCACAATTAGTATGAGTTTACTGTGAAGAAAATTCATGCAGATAATTTGAATGAAGTTTTCTTTGTAATGTGAAATATAAAGAAAAGACAAACATGGACTTCTTTAATGAACAGTTCCAAATTAGTATGACAGATTTGAGTTACAGCTATTCTACCATCATTACTATTCACACCAAAATTTGGTCCTAATCTGAAAAAAGGGCTTTAGGCGCTGAAGTGATGCAAATAATAAGAAAAAGATACAGTTTTGCCACTGCAGAACATGCTGCCTATCAAAGCAAGAGACAGAGCCTTGAAGAAAAGGAGGTGTTATCTATTGATCCAGCTGTAAGAGCTTTGCCAGTGTTAAGAAGGAAAGCCATGGCAGAGCTGAGATTTACACTGAGGGCTCCAGAGTGTTAGTGTGGTATATTAACTATGAAGTCACAAAACCATTGAAACATTAATGGTTTGGGTTGGAAGGGACCCTAAAGATTATTTAGCTTCAACCCCCCCACCATGGGCAGGGACACTTTCCACTGGACCAGGCTGCTCAAAGCCCCATCCAGCCTGGCCTTGGACACTGCCAGGGATGGGGCATCCGCAGCTGCTCTGGGCAACCTGTGCCAGTGTGTCACCACCCTCACAGTGAAGAATTTCTTCCTAATATCTAACCTAAAACTACCAGCTTTTAGTTTAAAACCATTCCCCCTTGTCCTCTTGCTACAGGCCCTGCTAAAAAGTCTGTCCCCATCTTTCTTATAGGCCCCCTGTAGGTACTGGCAGGCTGCTATAAGGTCTCCCCGTAGCCTTTTTTTTCTCCAGGCTGAAGAACCCAAACTCTCTTAGCCTATCTTCATAGGAGAGGTGCTCCGGCCCTCTGATCATCTTCATGGCCCTCCTCTGGACTCACTCCAACAGGTCCATGTCCTTCTTTATGTTGGGGGCTGCAGAGCTGAATGTAGTACCCGAGGTGGGTTCTCACAAGAGCCAAGTAGAGGAGGAGAATCACCTCCTTGGACCTGCTGGACATGCTTCTTTTGATGCAACCCAGGTTTCAGTTGGTTTCCTGGGCTGCAAGCCCACATTGTTGGGTCATGTTTAGCTTTTCATCCACCAGCACCCCAAGTTGTCCTCCTCAGGGCTGCTTCCAATCCATTCTGCTCCCAGCCTGTACTGATACTGGATGTTGCCCCAAACCAGGTGCAGGACCTTGCGCTTGACCTTGTTGAACTGCATGAGGTTCACACAGGTCCACCTTTTAAGCCTATCAAGGTCACTCAGGACAGCATCCCTTCCCTCCAGCATGTCAACCACACCACTCAGCTTGGTGTCATTAGCAAACTTGCTGAAGGTGCACTCAATCCCACTATCCGTGTTGCCAACAAAAATGTTGAACAGTGGCAGTCCCAGTATGGATCCCTGAGGAATGCCACTCATCACTGTCTACTTGGACATTGAGCTGTTGACCACAACTCTGAGTGCACAAGTTGACCACAACTTT
Organism: Falco cherrug; assembly: GCF_023634085.1. NCBI lineage: Eukaryota > Metazoa > Chordata > Aves > Falconiformes > Falconidae > Falco > Falco cherrug. The sequence continues at coordinate 63,505,191 of NC_073698.1, forward strand.
GAGTGCAACCATCCAGCCAATTCTTTATGCACAGCGTGGTCCACCTGTCAAATCCATGTCTCTCCAGTTTAGAGACAAGGATGTCATGTGGGACAGTGTCAAAAGCTCTGCACAGGTCCAAGTAGATGACGTCAGTCGCTCTTCCCTCAATCTGTCAATGATGTAACCCCATCATAAGAAGCCACCAAATTTGTCAGGCATAATTTGCACTTAGTGAAGCCATGTTGGCTGTCGCCAATAAGCACATTTTCCATGTGCTTTATCATAGTTTCCAGGAGGATCTGCTCCATGATCATGGTCGTGTTCTTAGTTTCTGCTTGTTGTCCCCGTGTAACTGTTTGGTACCAGCTGTTTCATTAGAGGGGTGTCTAAACTGAAGTACGCTGCAGGTCCTCTTGCAGCCAGCCTTGAAGTGCTGGTGCCCCTGCAAGCTCTATTCTTCCGTCTTTGTGAGTTTCGTGATCTTCCAGTAGAGTATAGGGTAGAGGAAGGGGAAGAGGGAGGCAAGCAGCACCTGTGTCTCATCCTGATACACAACGAGGAAATGGGTAGGATAAGCTTATGGATCCAGGAGCTGGGAAGCTGTCCTGGGTCCTTCTCTTTAAATGTAGCCCAGACTGAAAAGGAAGAGGTGAATTCTGTCCTGTGTGTATGAGGACTTCTTTTGAAGAGCAACAGAAGTCGAAACCTCCCCACTCCCCTGTGAAATTTCCAGAGCATTCACTGTGAAAAATCTGATTTCTTGCCTTGTTGAGATGTGTTTTAAATAGACTAGCTGGATCGCCCTGCAGGGATGCTGACGCCACTCTGAATAAAACTGCGCAAGCAGTCCGGCTGTGATGCCACATTAATCTCAACAAATATATTCTTCAAGTGCAGCTGAATATTAAACCTATCGCAAGAGCTCATGTAAGAGGAGGTGATTATGCAGTAGCAGCTTTGTTTAACATTTCTTAACGTCTGTAGCTAACAATGAGTTCTTGAGTGCACTAGACACTACTAGAAAAGGGAAGGATTTTGCAGCTTCTGGCACTGCATATTATATACCAGCAGAAAAAGCAAAGATTTATTTTTGCTTGCTGAATGAGAAAGGGAATGAAGTGCTGAGAGCTCTGTAACATTTCATATTCTCTTAGACACAAAGAGCCAGATGAATATTGTTGGAAAGAATGTGTTTATACAAGAATCATATTTATCTCAGAAGCTGGGGTCCTAACATTAGGCAAGGCATGGGATGAAAAAGCTGAGCATGTAATAACTCAGCAAAATTCCTGCTTCTGCCATGTATTTGAATAAGCTTCAATTACTTGTTTTCAGGGGATTGTTTTAGAATACCTCACATACAATTTGTTTTCAATAAACATTCACATATAGATTGAGAGAAAAAAAAATATGTTCGTTAAGAAGGCATGGCTTTCCAACTTTGCTTAACTTTCCTGAGAGAAAGTCACAAATGGTACTCTTTAAATGCATACATTTGAGCCTTTCAAAAAAATGATCACTCAGCTTTTGGACAAATTATCAGGCTCGGTCTCAACCTTGCACTGCATTGCAGGTTGTTGATAGCACAATCTGGATGGATTCTTCTGGGATCTCAGAGTACATTCCCATGCTCTTTGACTTCATTGATTTAACAGTAAATGGCACATTCTTGGAATGCTTGTGAAAGGATTCTATATAATACAGATAGGAATAAGCATGTGAAATAGTTTGTGTTTTAAGCAGAGCTGTTATTCCCTCTTGTTATATTAGTGTGGTTTCTTTCATTCCCATGTTATTCCTAAAGCTTGTTATTTTGAGGGATTCTGAGCTATGAGAAACCAGAGTTAAACCAGCTTTTACTCTGAACTGCTTTCTAAGAAAAAAAAGGAGAGACATTGGAAATTTTCCCATCACACATCTGTTAGACCCAAATTTGTTCCCAGTTCAGCTGCACTGGTCTAGTACCGGAGTGGTGTAATTGAACTCAGCGGAGTTAATCAGAGGTGACAAGGCAATAGAGTTTATTGCAACATACTTACTGTTTAAATAGCAGTGATAGCTGTGCACTGAACGGTAAAATAATTCCAAATTAAGAAAATCTTATAGTGAAAGGCAGAAAAAACTATGAATCATAGATTTTAACATAAGGAAACTGTAAATGGCCAGAAGTTGACCCAGAGAGAACTTTATTCTAGCAGACTTCCACCATCAATATTTCTTTGCAGTGGGAACCATTTTCTGCATCCACTGCTGCATGCCAGTGAATGTCCTATTCCAGCACTGTGTTCAGTCTGTACTACCTTTTGAATACCCTTTCCTTTTTCACTAATTCTTCTAATTCTTTCAGAAAGAAATACATCTAAACTTGAGTTCTGATTTGCAGCATGTATGCTTGCATGTCACTTCACATGAAGATTAGGGAAAATAAAAGTTAAATGACAATAAAAGCCCATTTAATTAAGTGCACAAGCTGTTACCTCCATTACTTTAGTTATCAAAGCCATATTAGTACAGAAGTTATACCATTGGGAAGAAGATGAAAAATAAGGAAGAGTAAATTTCTGTCCAGTTGCCATTTGGAAAGCCACAGAGGGGAAAGGGGTATTAAAGCTGCTCGGTAAAAGCAGCTGAAGAGGTTCCCTCCAGCATGAGGAAATCTTATGCTGGAATAAGGCCAGGAGAGCCAGCCTGGTGACATTGGCTCCATTCACAGCATAGCAGGTGTAAAAGGCAGGAGGCAGCAAGATCCAAACATTCTGTCCTCCAGCACAAAAGTGAGGAGACTGCTCTTGGGCAGTGTGTGGCAGAACAAATGTTAACAGAGCCGATTTTGCTGACCTGAAATATTTTCAAGACTTGCTATATCTTATTCCTAAATAAGGCAAAACTGAGAATCTTTTTTTAAAGGACTGAGATGGAAAACTACATTTAGAAAAAAGAAATACTGACATGGCAATGCAGCTGTGCTCTGGGCTTGAACCTGAGCTTCCCATGTCTCCTATGAGTGCTGTAGCCATTCATTAACAGAGCAGTTGGCACCTTCTCTCATTTTGACCAAAACTCCCATTTTGAAATTGGGAATTCTGTCCCATTTCTCCCTGCTCAATGTCTGCTAAACCGATCCACTCAGATAATCCTTTCTGACAGATTGGTGTTTTCTGATAAAAATACATTCAGCAAAATAGTCATAACAGCTCTGGTTTTAAGGCTGATTATGTCCTAAGGTTAAGTAAGTGCTGAACTGTCTTTGGACTGCCATCCAGATGGATGGCTTGTGTGGCTTTCTGTTCCCAGCTTTGTTTAGCCCTGCAGATCTAGAAAAGCTGGAAATATGCAGTGGTTGAGCTTGTGTTACACCGGGTTTTCACAGGGTGATAAACTCTTACATGGCTTACTTGGGATCCGTCAGACTGGTAGCACTTAATTGTACAGACTTTTTGGCATTCGTGTCCAGCCTTCAAACACAGCACTTCATGACTAGGACTGACTGCAGCTTATTCATTGCTTTACCATCCATGGGCATAACATTTCACTCCAAGTAATGCTGCTGAGAGCACACTGTATTCCTGTTTGAGGTTTTTTGGAAACCTCCTCTCTCAGACTGTTTATCCATCTACATTGATACTTGTCTAGAGATATGTTTTACTGTCTATTTAGTTACAAATGTGTCAGAAAATTGTTTACCAATAAAATGTGGATTAAAGTATTTAGTATGTCTTTATCAGTTGCCAGTAATTTTTTTCTTTCCACTACTTCTTAAATGTTTAAAATACATAATAATGATGAAATTACTATGTTTTGATAATAAAAGGTATGTTATTTATTGGGGTATAGTCCATTTATTCTGGGTACCCCATAATCAAAATAAACTGACAATAAGCCCACTTATTTTCTCTGTTCAAACCAATCAAGTGCACCATTTGGACCTCATTTCCAGAATCTTTTCACATGGGAATTTCCCACTCATGTTGTGGATAGTCTGTCTGAGCAACAACTGAATGATCAGGCAAAACCGCAGTGATTGTTGCAGGCATCTGATTATAATTACTACCAAAAGTAATTATAATCCTTATTTCTCCAGCTATAGCTCCCAATGTTTAACTGATAGCACCACATACGAACATTATGATGTCTGTTTTGGTGGGTTCAGGCACTGGGCAGTGCAGACAAATGTTGGAGCAAGTTCATGAGGGTGACTCAAAAACTCTTTGCCGTGTCTGCAGCTTGTAAGCAATTTTGCAGGAGGCAGAACAGAGCATGTGAACAAAGATGGAAAATTATCTGAACTAATCAAACCAACTTATCATGAATGAATAGTCTTTCAGTGGAGATAATGAGGAGGGAATAGACTGGAATGGTGTGGGAGAATTTAAACAAGAAGCTCTGTATTTCATGCTTGTGATAGCATGGCCTTGGAACATTCATTTTTCATAGCATTTGTGCTCATTTTTAGTGTTGTAGTCTTCATGCAGGGGATTAAAATGAATCTCTGCAATTGTTCTGTGAATTTTACATAATTTTGTAAAGAAAACTGAGTACTGCACACAAGCCGGTTGGTTTTTTATCTTTGTAGAGCCTACTGTAGATCAATAGCAAGCATATGGAAAGTCTTCTTTACTCGAGGAAGATGGGCAGCACTGACCAGGACTGTAGGTGTACAAGTATTGGGTGCTACCTCATTCCTCTCGTCCACATGAAGACCAACGGAAGGAAGAGCTGATAGTGTAGAGTGGCAGCGAAGACTAGGAAAGGCAGATCAACAGCCCCCATGAAGGAAGATCTCCTGTGTTCACCCTTTCCCTCCATACTGCCAAAAGGAAATCCACTCAGAAGAAGGTGAAATGGAGATGGCTGTGTCGCATGCCTTGTTTCTGCCTCCCAAAGAAAGCTGAAGAAACTTTTCTGGCAGACGCTCTAAGAAGCAGCTAACAGTTTGGGACAATTTCAGTTGAGCAGTCCCATTAAATAGGCACCACCAAAGCTCACTGGTCTTTTTTAAGAGTTCAACCATCCTGCTGGGTTCCTGTGGTCCTTAGGAAGGACAACAAGCAGAGCAGCCACTGTACACAGCACCCTTCTCTCCTTAAAAGGAGCTGAATGAGCTTCAGCCAAGTAATTAGCATGGGCGTAATTTAACCAGAAGTAGCTCATACTTCACATTTTTTAGGCTGAAGTAGCAGGGCAGTATGGTGTAACCGGTGGCTTTGTGACTTCTAGGCCAGCAGCCTCACCAGAAATGCCAGCTAGTGGCTCTTCCAAGTGCTACTGCACATCAGGGATATTCATTCGTGTAGCAGTGGTGCAAGAGTGGTGCAAGGCAAAATTTAAGCTTTGGATAAAGGAATCATTAAGTACAATTTTTGGAAGTGTTCATACCACAACTTTATTACAAGTAATTATTCAATGCTGTACCATTTAAGTCTCCTGAAGGATATACAGGAGCATTTAAAAAGAGAAAGTTTTAAGTAGTTTAAATTGCTTCTCAGACTTTCCCATGCACTTTTGACACCCCTCAACCATTGCTTGCAAAAAAATAAGAAGTAGGTGTGGCTGCAGACAGGTGACCTCGAATGAAGTTTGATAATCATATCATATATTCAGTCTAATAGAGTATTAGTTACCTGAAAAGATAGGCATATTTTGGACCATATCTTGAAGATCATGAAATGCCCATTTTTCAAGAGTCAGTCCAGTCACTGGCTCCTTGTATACTCATGGACTGTAAGCTGGTGGTAGTTGGCTTTGCTATGAGAACATGCTGGAGTAATCCTCTGATTTCTTTGTCTTCTGTCCACTGAAAATGGCCTGCAAGATGCCCTTTTGATAATTGTGTCTGCCTAGAGCATCGTACTTCAATCCCCACCACCTAAATGTGCCTGGTGTGGAACAAGGCATATTGATTACAGCTAGAATCTAATATTTTCAATAATGTTTTTCTTTAATTTCCAGAAATTAAAGATCAACTGTGTCATCAGTGTTTTTAATCTGGAGCTGATACGGATGCGTTTTACTGAACACACACGTGTTCCATTAGATTTAGGCAAAGAAGTTAATAATGTAAAAAAAAAAAAATTAAATGGCTACTTGCATATTTTCTATTTAATTGCAGAGATTTAACTTCTTTTTTTTTACTACACATCTTTGGGATGGTGGGAGAAGTACCACTGCTGTGTGGCTTCAGTGGTTTTAAATTTCTGGATGTTTTTTTAATTATGAGGGTGTAAGCATGCTTTAGCTAGCACATGACTGAACAAGGCTTAAATTGAGGAACAGCCTGGCTTTTTCTGTTTATATTTTTGTCACTGTGTATTATTATCCCAACACATTTCTTTTGTATTTCTTCTATGAATTAACAGCTGTGCAAAAACTGTCTTCTGAAATGTTCGTCTCTTAGTTTTGTCCATAAACAAAAGAAGTCCTGTTTATCTCTGTGTTGAAGGATTGCTGTTGATGCTGAAGCAGTCTAATAAGAATAAATAGCAAATATAAAACTGAGAGAAATACACCTCAATTCAGAAGGGCTTGTGTGAAACCTGCGGTTCTCCTGAGGCGAGATAGGGATTGTGATAGCCAGGGAGGTTTCTGCAAAGGGTGGAACAGGCTCACTGTGAGTTTCAGAGAGGTGAGCATGAGGAGGTGCCGGGCATCGACTGGAGAGAAGTGTTCTCGACGGGTGCCTCCCATCTTCAGTTCACTGAACAGGAGTGATATTGCTGTTACCTCAGTGCAGACCAGTCTCAAGCCATGCACTTACTCGCTGAGGCATGAGAAGGCTGTAGTTTTGCCTGTTTATCCTGCAGTGACTCTTTAATATCAGGCAAACATTAAAATAAAAGTAAATTTTATAGTACTTTGCTCGTTAATAAAATAGTTACAGTTTAGCTACTGTTTGCTACTGCTAGTCTAGAGAGAGTGCAGAAAAAAAAAAAACAACAAAGCAAAAAGGCTTTTTTCATTCTTACTTAATTTTGTTTCCAGGAGTTTCCCTATTTTATCCTGTGAATGCTCCACCAGAAGTCTGTATTTTTTGATAGCTGAAGCATGGCTTAAAGGCAGCATTGTCGCTGTGGGAGATGGAGGTGTTCTGGCATCAAGTCTGTCTCTTATCAGTTTTCTTCCCAGGAGTTTACATGTAGCTTCACATCTCTTCCCAGCTGCCCTCTGCCTCAGACATATCATTCTAACATCTCTAAATAGGATAATGGCTGACACGTGGCTGCTAAGGCTTTAGAAATGCTGATGTCCCTCCTTAATATTACTGATCTGTTCATCTGTAGTGAACAAATTATTGCCTGCTTACTGTCGGGGTAAGATTTAGTGTCCATTTCTCTAAGCTGAAAGCTGTATTCCTTAAAAGCATACCAGTTAATGCCTGTATCTTATATATGAAGGAAAGTAATACATGTGCTCTATAAACAGCATGGACCAGAAAAGACTAGAAAGAAACAGATAACTGAACAGCCTTTCAGTAATTGCGTTTGAGGGAGGCAGTCACTGATCCTAGCTTGTGGGCGTCCCTGCCTTCCCTGCGCCGGTGGGGCATTCCTCACCCTTCCTATTGCTTTCCCTGCTGTTTTCTCCTTTGATCCAACTACTTTCAGCTGTTTATTTTTTACTTTCAACTATATATTTCTACTATTGATGGTGTCAGCAGCAGTCTAGGGCAGCAGTGTTCTCAGTGCAATAGAGAATGTTGTGCCCTGTTGTCAATTAGCCGTTTTCTCAAATCATCACTGACTTCAGCTGTTAAGGATTAGGTACCCGATTGAGTTATGAGGTTCTCTTATGACTTGAATGAAGTAGCAAGTTACTTACTTTAAATGCTGAAAAGCAGTCTACTAAATCTAATATTTTGCTAGATATTAAAATGTATTTCCAGCTGTTTTCCTTAATTTTTCTCCTGTATTTTCAAAATACATATCACTTCCCCCGCCCCACCCCCGCCAAATTTTCTGCATACTGAGATCTGAATTTGTTGAGAAAAGTTCAGTCTAGGAGGGACCTCTTCAGAAATCTCATAACTACTTTGCATAGAACAAAAAAAATTATTTGAATGTCTGTGATAATTTGAAATCTAAGACATCCGTATTTCAGTGTCTAGACAGGCCTTTATAAATAACTAAAATTAATTGGAAAATTGTAATAAATCATATTTGTCTTCAGAATAAAATAGTTTTATTGAATGCTGAAAGGAAATAGTTTTGATTTTTTTTTCTGTCCACAGTCTATCATAGTTAATAATGTAAATGCTTTCTCTGTGATGCTTCATTAAAATTCTTCTTGACTTGCATAATTCCCATGGGGTTACTGAATTATATTCTTTTAGAATTCCATCTTCTCAAGGTATCTAATATGTGTAGAAAGTAGATAAAATCATCAAAACCAAAAAGAATGTGCAAATAGGCATGTCTCTGGGTTTCTTCATTGCAGTTGGGTTAATATTTATGGAACTAATGTTGCATTAACCAACCAGCATAACTAGAAATAACTTTTCATTGATTCTTAGTACAGTGCTTGTTACTGGACAAATTCATGTATATTCTTCTTTTCATATATGTGTTCCAAAGTCTGTTGTGGCTTTCTTGCTTGTTTGGAGGTGTCAGGGCAGATAGGAAGAGAAGTAAGCCCGAACTCCAAAATATTCACAGGAACCTGAATTGTCTCCATCATCTTTCTTTCTCTGACTCTTCAAATCTCTCCTTTTAGATGCACTCTCTTTCAGTTACTTCTCGTGCCAAAAAGTCATGAAATATCAGGCTGTGTTCCGAAAAAGGTAATTTTTTTCTCAGAAGTGCTCTCTGATGTCTTCCTGTGAAAACAACTAACAGCTTTTGCAATGTAGTTCAGAACTGCAAGGTCTGCATAAAGCAGTAAGTCAGTGGAGTGGCAGGTCTGGCGAGGTTTCAGCTGAGGTTATCAAAGCGTGGCAGAACCAGAAGCTTAGCTTTTCTTGTAAATACTGCACCCATCTAAACTGTAGAGATACAAGAGACCTCACACATACACAAATATGTCTGCAACAAGGACACAGCTATTGTATCCACAGGCAGATAGCTATTATCTTGCATCTTGGCTTTTGTTAATAATGCTAACTTTGCCTGAATAGTTCATAGTAATTATCAGTTTTAACAGTAAGGAAGTATACCCCCTCACGTCAGTGACTCCCTGCCCTTATCTTTAAAAGAAACTACAGTGCTCTATGGTTTGTGTTAGACACGCAAGGATCTGAAGATGGCAAACCAAGGGGAGAATAAATACGTACACAGACAGGGAAAAGTTCTGCAGACATCACAGAGAAGATCTGAGCAATAGACCTGGCAAACAGCTAAACTGCAGGATTTTAAGGAGGATTTTGAACATCAGGTGTATTGCTGTATTTCACCGAATCACAGAATGGTTGAGGTTGGAAGGGACCTTTTGAGATCATCTAGCCCAGCCCCACTTCTCAAGCAGGGTTAGATAGAGCAGGTAATAGCTGGTTAGTCCAGGTTATTGTCCAGGTAATTTGGGGGTTACCAATCTCCAGGCTGTAGTGACTCATTTTGCCATCCACATTATCACAGTCTGTATTGAGCACTGTAGTGCTCAATAACTGTATTGCTCAGAGTTTGTTTGCTTTCATATAACAAGTGTCCTTGGCCTCTTGACAAAAAAAGCAATAAAAAATATAAGCATTAGCTTACATAGGAGAGCTAGCACTGGTTCTTTTCAGAAGCTAGGTAAAACCTGTAAGTCCTCCCAGATGCAGAAGTTAAGAAAGTTAAAACTGAAACTTTTTTTCATGGAAAAAGGGGAAGAGGGAGGTCAAAAACTCAGAGGAGCCACATGAACATGGAGTACATTTGTTACTGCCTCTGTCAAAAGTACAGAAGGCTGACGCTCCCTGTGGCAGTTGAAGTCATTTCAGGTACCTGGAGGATCCAGGACCTCTAAATCTAGGATACAGACATTCCAGCATTAGTTAGTTTTTTGGAAATCGGAAGCTTCAAATTTATCTCCTGCTTCCTTTCATCCTTGCCTGTAGCAGACAAGGTAAAGCAGGTGAAGCATCCTAGCAGAGATTCGGGGTCACGGTTAGCGTGTGAACGGCACCATTCTGACCTTTAGAATTGGAATTCGAATTTCCTTGTCAATAAATGCAGCCTCTCCCATTAGGCTGAGGGAAGCATCCCTGCAAGTAGATTGCCATAAGTTCATGAAGACAGCACATCACTGCACAGCACTGATTTCTTCAACACAACTAACACCGCAAGCAGACCATGTTTTAGCCAAGGCGGCACTAGTTTAACATAGCTTGGACTCATTCCGCAATCAGAATCTGAAATGCTGAAGGTGCTCTCCTCAAGCTGAAGCCTGAAACCAGTTCCTGGTGATGGGACCCGGATAAGTAGTCATGACAAATTCTTTAGCAATCTCTCTGGTATTCCCATAGAACAGGAAGGCTGCTTCTGCTGTTTCTCCTTGTCTGGAAGGCTTCTCTTTTCATTTATATTACCTGCATTTACTAGCAGAGAACAACACTAATTTTCTCCAGGGCCTGTCAAACTAATGTCTTTCAGGTAAAAGCAACTTGCCATTACAGTTTATAGTATCTTTGCTCCCCCAGTATCTGCAGAAAGAAAAGGAGTAAAGGATCAAACAGATTGGTTTGTCTGATTTCATCCCAATCCTTTGCTGAAGCAGCTGCGTAGCCCACACTGCCTACAATAAATGGTTAAAAAATTACCAGTAGCTTTTGAAATCAACATTTGAAATGATAAATAGGCATTCTCCTTGAGCAGCTGTGGAACTGTCTGCTGCTGATGTTCTCCAGAACATCCTTTCCCATGAGTGATGAGATTTTGGAATCTGCAGAAGATGTGTGGGCACTCTTGGCCCCCGTTATTGCTATCTCAAACTAAATGTAATAGAAAAACTAGATCTTTCTTAATGGATCTGGAGAGCTATACCTTCCTGTTCAAGTTTATACTCCACTCTTGACCCTCTTCAGGACTGTTATCACAAGTTACATTCAACAGAGAGAGTATATTTTTTCAGGTGTATGATTACAACTATTGCCTTCATGACTGAAAAGAAAATGTTTTTACTCTTTCCTGATTTCAAGGAAAAACCCCAAACTTGTGTGGGATCACAGAAATTCCCTAGATCATTCAGCTTCACCGACTACCATCAACTTACAAAAATCTTCTGTGAATCTGTGTATACGATAGACAGGTAACTTAATTGTATTATATAAAAGACAATTTCTTACAGCTTTTAGTATTTCTATTTACTACCTGAAGATGGCAAGGCTTCTCATAGATTACTTAGACTATTTGTTGTTTTTGGAGCCAAACCCAACACGAAGCCAGGCTCAGTTTAAAGACCATCGAAGTGATTGCATTAGAGTATTTGTGATGTTAACAAGCCACATCCACTGGAAGGCATAAGAGTTCATTCAGCTTCAGTATAAGCTGACTCAACAGCAGGCTTCAGCAGAGTCCTGGCTGCTGAAATGTCTAGAGCATCCGCATTGATACTAACAGCAAGATTAGCAAGTCATGTGGAGAAAACAACTGTGCAAACTCCATTCAGATGATCTCACAGCACCCTGCTGCTCTTGAGACCCATCTGTCCAGAAGCATTAGGAGAAAAAAAATGTGTCTTATTCCACATCAACAATGATTCTTCATATTGCTGCACACATCTGCCTTAAAGCCCCCCATCCTTCCTGGCGGTTCAGAGCCAATCATCTGGCCTTGCTGGGAACTCGGAGATCGTCCCAAACTGTAAATTCCCATGACCGGACTGGGAGGGTTTTTAAGGTCTGCACCAAGTCCCTTGTACATGTTTCTAGAGCGTGTATGCTGAGCTCTAGAGAGCATATTTCAGTATACAACTCACTAAAAAAGTCACAGCCTCTGTAAGAGAATTAAATTATTTCTACAGTTTAAACATCCAGTAGTAACTTAGATTTGCATTATCAAGTCAGTTCTGATAGCTGTTCCCACCACAAAAATAATTATACTTTTGTTTAAACAGAAGAGGGGCACAGAATGGAAAAATTGGCATATGATAGACTGAACTCCTGCAGGGGTTTTAATTTTCACATACTCTTAAACTCATGGAGCCTAATGAGCTTAACATTTTGGCCAGTTGCACAATTTGGAAATTTCAACAGTGACTGGGTTTTGGACAGAAAAAAAATGTTCTCACAAATATGAAAAGTGAACAGATGTTACTATTGGTGCTTCCAACGCCTACTGACAGAAAACATCTGTGTTGAACTTCCTGAATTTTAGGATCTTGAGAACACTCCCACACACTACCAGAAGCCATTTGAAAGCAATTGGACTGACGGATTGGCTTTCGGGTCTATGACTGAATGTTCTAACACGAGCAGGTGCTGGTTGTTGTCTTGCCTTGAGGAGCAAAGCTAGCCAAGCAGCAACCTTACAACCACCGACCCACTGTTATGCAAGTTGTTAGCATTTTGTGTGAACTGTGATTTTTAAAAAGTCATGAAAAGCAGTTGATCTTAATAGCGTGATGATAACAAAATGAATGGAATGAATGGAAAGAATGAAAAAGAAATACATTTTGGTGTAGATACTAGCAGATTATGATTGCACTGCATTGTATGCTGCCCTGGAAAGTGTCTGGCTTATTTAATCCTGTCAAAACCCATGTTGATTGAATAGAATTTTCTTCTGTTCTGAAAACACACACACTAAAAACGTGCGAGGCATTCACTGTCCCTCGAAATGCTCAGTCAGATGTTTATTAGGTACCATGACCAAAGTCTGCCCTTTTACACTGGGCATGATACAGCAACTGTCACTGACTAACTGGGAGTTCCCTGCTTCCTCCTGCTCCACACCCATCATCTTGGTATTTGTCTGCTGTAAGAGCAAATTTGGCAAGACGATTTTCCTCTCTGTTGAATTTTTGGTCAGCTATCAAACTAATCTTCTCCAGTTAATTAAATAGCAATTAAAGTTTTGCTAGGATAAATCAATGTCATTTTAGTGGTCTATAAAACATCATTAGTTCATGATCTCAACTTCAAGTTGATTCAAGGTATCATCTCAAAGTTATTTTAGTTAACTCTTTCTGAAAGTACGTAGTTGCAAGTCAGAGAGACAATATTGACATGTCAATATCAGTAGGTTTTTTCTGGTTTTATAGTTCTTTTAGGTTGGTTTAACCAACATAAAGTGAGTTGCTCCATTAATCGCACATCCGCTCTCGCACTAACCCAAAGCATCTGTTGAGGCTGCACAGCGTCAGGCCAGCCCCAGCTCTGCAGGTTTCTGAGATAGGAAGCTTTCCCCATGATCCCCTTACGTCCTACCAGAGCCCCATACCAGAATTTTAGCAGAGCCCAGTCTAAGCAGAGATTTTGTTATGCCCTAAATAAAGATGATAGAAACTGAGCAAGAAGCTATATAGAAGTCTTGAAGCTCTACAGAAGTCTTGGTATTTATGTGGCTCCTACCAGCCTAAACGAAACATGTATCTGAGTAACAAAAAATGGAAGCAAGGTTGGGGCCAGATGTTATACTTGGAATAAATGGATATGCTTTTGAGCACACAACATTATCATCTGATCATTTTCTTACACTGAAACATTTCTAACTCCCAAGAAAATCCTACTGGTTTGCACCACCAGTAGCAATGGTGCTGGCATATACTGACTGCCAAGTTTAGTACATTTATTGCATTTATATCCAGCACCTTTTTCATGCAGCATAATTCTCATGCTCACATTTATTGGAATCTTGATCCTAACTGCTAAATCCTAACTACAAAGACTTGATCTTTTGGGATATTGCCTTCTTGCACAGTTTAGAAAATGGAGATGTGGAGTTCCAACATTTGAGCTAGGGACCTAAACTCCTTTTGTAAGCAGGAATGGGCAGAAAAATGGGTACATTCAGGGTTCATTTGTTTGACCCTGTTCATTTGTTAATGCAGATTTGTTAATATCTGCATTAGGATGTATCACGCCATAAGGTATCACTCTCACCACTTAGGAGCTTTGCATGACTACATGGCATGTAGATAAATGTCTACATCTGTTCAATAAATACAACCCTTAAAATAAATTTCATGCCTTTCAAGTCATTACAAGTTCTACTACCTAATTCAGTAAAGCATGCTTACTAGATAGATATAGTTGCTAATATATGTCTTAACTCTAATCCCAAATTTCCCAATTTGTCTGTGCAGACATACTTCAGCAGAGATGCTGCTTTGAAGTTTCAGAGCTCTTCCCTTACTGAGCCTGCAAACAAAACCACCCTTCCCTCTGCCCACCACTTCCTTCCCACATCTTCTCCTCCTTCCTCATCTCCTTTCCTCTACGCAATAACCTTTAAAGACTTAGTATGGAAATCCTTGTGAGGTTTTGTCTAGACTTGCCGTTTTGGATGTTTTTCTTTGAAAGACTGTTGCTGTGGTCCCAGTATCGTTCTTTCTACAGCAGCTCTGCAAAGCACAGAAAGCTTTTCTGACATAAATTCTTATGTATTTTGTGTTGTGAAGATACTTTTAACTGGTTCTTTTTAGTGCTTGACCTACATTCCAGCATGTATTTTCTTTTACACATGTTTTATCTTCTTGGGTGACATAGCAACTTTCTGGAAGATCACAAATTAGATCAAACTGTGGGAACAGAAAACAGTACAAAATTATTTCATTTACTGACTACAGAAAAGGACTGTGGCTTCTGGTAAAGAGAACCCTTTCATAGTTCTTTTTTTATGAAGATTTAATGTTTATTCCTTCCTTAATTAAAAAAAAATAAAAGTGTGCAATCTGAATCACTGCTTTGGAATTAATGTTAATGTCATTTGGTCACTGCTGTCCTGAGAGAAAATGCCGCATGTTCAGACAGTGTAGTTGAAAGAGCAGCAAATTGTTACCGTGCCACTAGGCTGAACTAGCCTCATTTTTTTAGTTATTTTTAACTTTAAGTGAATTCTATAATTTTTTGTTTACTTTTTGATATAAATAAAAAAAGCCTTTTAACAAATGAGAAGGAAAGGGGGGGTTTTTTTTCTGAGAAAACAAGCTGGAATGTGAAACTCAGCTAAATAGCCTTCTCTGAAGTAGCAAAAGATAAATTAAAAATAGAAATAACCATTAGCTATGTACTTTTTTTAAAAGCCTGATGACTCTTTCAGTGCTACTCTGTGTTTAAGAATTGAATACCATAGCTTAAGGCACTTGAGAAAGTTTTGCATCATTTTCTTATCAATATTCAATTTAGATCACAGAAGTCCATCCTTTCCTAGCACTGGTAACCATGTGGTGGCAGAAGCTAATGCCAGCCCTGCAGTAAAATACAGATTCAGAACATAAATTTGAGAAAGTGCAGGCCTGTGATACTACACGTAAATTTTGCAGTCCACTGGAGAAATAATAAGTCTTTCTCGTTCCTCTTAGAAGACCAAGTCCCTATACTACATGAATTAAAGAGTGAACAATGAAACACAGGCACTGCAGGAAGCCGTGCTGCTCAGTTGCATGATGAATTTCATTCCATTTCATCTGCACTTTCCCAGTTGTCTCACTGCCAGACGTTTTGCAGGAAGCCTTCTGCTTTTGTTGCCTTAGACCTTGCACAAAGGTGTTTTGACCCTACCTGATCTCCTTATCAGATTTCCTGAAGGTTATGACATATGCTGGAAACGTGCACCTGAGGTGGTGGGATCTGTGTGCAGCAGCAATGGCTGGTGCCACCTAGTGAGGAGCTTCTGAATGCTCACTGCAAATTGAGATTAATCATTTTTTAGAAAATAGTCATTATTACAGTACTGAAGACACAGAAATAAAGTAACTTGCAGAAGACACAGAAATAAAGTGACTTGCTAATACGTTTAACAACCAAGCCTGCAGAAACTGCAGGATATTTTCTCCCAGATAATCTTTATTTCCAGTGGCTAGCATTAGCTATGTTTTGCTCTATATATTTATATTTTCTACCATTCCACAGATTGTTTTCACCTGCTTTTCCCAGGTAGAATTACAAAAATGTTTAAAACTTGCTAAAAAAAAAGACCTCCTGAATTGCTGAGGCAGATGGATCTGTTCAAACTACATTATCAATGTACAGCAAAATGATGTATGGTATAGAAATGTACCAGTGTCTTCTGTGTCATAGTAGATGTGCTTATCGGTGACTGAAGATGTACCCAGTGAAGCTTTGAAAGTGAGGGATTTTAAGCTTGGTTTATTCCAGTAACCACTGAGAAGTGTGGGTAAACAAAAATTCCATCTTAGTAGGGCTGGCAGGAAAGGAAGACTACGCATGTATCCCTGCCATAGAAAGATTATGCAAAAATAATCAGTTAAGACCCACAGGATCTTAAACTTGTTTTGGAATTGGTTTTGTAAATAGTCAGAGGGTGTTGTGAGACAAGCTCACTGGAGATCTGTCCATGCTGGGCAGCCTGGGGCCACCAGAAGCAGTCGCTGACTTGAAATGAACTTGTTGAGCTATGGCAGCAGGATGCTCTGCCTCTCAGCTCAAAGCTGTGCAGCCCATACCTCGAGTATTTCTGGCACAGCCTACACTGCATGGAGCTGAAACTCCAAACCCTTCCCTCACATATTCCCCTCTAATATGTTCAATCTGTAAACTCCTGGATTTATGCTGCGGGAGAAATGCCAAGTGGTATGCACATCCCAGTCTCACTCTGCGCCACAACAGAGTTCTTGAGGTTGTTCCTTGTAGTTTATATTTTTGGACAGTGGGGGAGCACGAAGGTCATACATTTTTTTAGTTGGGCTCAACAATTGCTTTTCTATACCTACCTCCAGAGAAGATGCCTGAGAGATTCACAAATTCCCTACATTTACACCCCCCATTCTCCATATTTTGCCAGCGTTACATTTTAAAACTTTTCTGTTTCTTTCCTGTGTGCCTGCAGGGGTGCTTTTTCCTGGGTTAGCACTTTTAATCAGCTCAGAAGTTGCTCATTTTCCTTATAACTAATTTTATTCCCTGGTATGTTGCTCTCTGCTCCACTTGCTGGTCTCCCTGTAGTGGTCCTGCATCAAGGTCTTTGCTGTCACATCCTTTCCCCATCTGTTCTTCCGGGGACCGTTCCAGGCTGAGCTCTCTTACAAAAAGTCCCAGATCCCACTTGTCTGTCACGGTCAGATCACCCTTCCCATAGGAAGTGAACTTGTCCTTTCACCAGTGACCTTTTTAAATGTCAGGGAATTAACCTCCCTTCGTCTTGTCCACTATTAAATAAATGATGACCTACAAGGATCGTTTTCGTGTGGGGAATACTGAATCATCACATTCCGTATACCAGAAGCAGTTGCAAAATGGAAGTCTGTAATGAAATGTGGAGAAATGGGCTCAATGACGGTGAAGCTCTGCAGTAGTTTTGATTCTGTCTCCTTGTATTGCGAATCAACAGTTTTCTCCTTTCTTTGTAGCTCTGTGCTGGTAGGTGGACTTCTCAGCAATTCATGATGATGTTCTTGTATTTTAAAACCTTTGGAGCAGGTACTGTCATTTATTGTAACTATATTTGTATAGCATCTCAAACAATTGGTTGCTCTCAGAATTAGGTTACCCTCCTCTACCAGTTTTGTTTCCACACTGTAAATTTAGCAGTAAATTAGAAGGAAGAAAGTATTGCAACATGACATCTCTTTCATTTGACTGATCCTAAAAGAACTGAAAATTAAAGTTCAAGCTGCAGAACATGAACATTCAGTACAGATTTAAAAGTCTGTTCAGAATATTTTTAAGTCCACTGGGACTTAATTGCAAAATGTAGTTATTAAATTCAGTCACAGCCCCGACGGCACTTTCTTTCATGCACGTCACTGGACAAGCAACAATGTATATACAACATCGCAAATATTTTCTGGGAAGATTTTCTCCAGGCTTCCTCAATTTCTGACCTTTGCTTCTCTCTGTAAATAACTTTCGCACATGGCTGGGCCAGCCACATGAATTGTGTGAGACCTCTTCCAGTCAACTGAAGTCGCAGGAAGAGCAAAGCAGGGAACGCCTGTTTAGGACGTATGCTGCCGTTGGACGCCTTGTAATTTATCTGAACAGTTGTGGAAGTTTTGTATAAGAACAAAGAAAAAACTTCATGTTAGTCTCCAAAATACTCCGTCAGCCCACTTTTTCCTTTTCTTTCTGCGTGCTCCCTTGGAGGTGCTGGCCGTAGCATGCCATGCACGCTTGGGTAAGCCTCTTAGGACTGGCCTGTAAATCCAGTGGTGGGTGACACCAAGTAATCATGCTATGTCCTGGATTCAGAAGAGTTCCAGTTCACCCCAGCAAAATGGGAAGCCTTCTGCCTGAGAGCACTGTGGGCCAGAGCACGTTTCTGCATTGCTTTATCATTTAAGAAAAGGGGGCACCAGAGAAAGTACTTGATGAATTGTCTAAAATACAACAGATAGGG
Source organism: Falco cherrug (assembly GCF_023634085.1). Lineage (NCBI taxonomy): Eukaryota > Metazoa > Chordata > Aves > Falconiformes > Falconidae > Falco > Falco cherrug. The sequence continues at coordinate 63,523,598 of NC_073698.1, forward strand.
ATAGCGTGTTTCACTAGGCTTGCCTTTTTGTTGTCGTTGGGTTTGGATTTTTTTACCTGGCAATTTATTCTGGACACCATTTTGCATCTTTAGAGAATTTTCTAGGCTTTCGCTTTCTGACCCTCCAGGAGCTCAAGCAGAGCAGTACCATGCATGGCATGTTTCACACAGGGGAATTCAGGACTCTGTTAATTGAGTCATGCTTTATTTGACTAAACCTTTCAAACTGATTGTCTTTGCTTAAATATCCTCGATGACCTTTGCAAAAGAGAGAACATTCTTAGGTCATTTGCTAATGAACAAGGGACATCTTCAACAAAAGATCTAACATAAAGAAAACAGAGTAAAAGCTGACAAGCCTGAGTTAACAAAGGTTAACAAAGTTAATTCAGTTAACAAGCTAAGGTACTAATTGGCTGAAGAATTACACAAACATTGTCATGATATGAAGTACTTCCCGAGCTCTGACTCTAGCTTCATGCTAAACTGGTCCTAGAAGGATCAATTCTGTTGTCCTTGTCGGAAATAATACTAAATAACCTCTATTTCTCAGCAAACAAATGGTCAGATATTTACCAGGAAAGCATGAGGAAGGGGCGCTGGCATTGCGCAGCTCTCTTCCTCATTTTCCATTCCTTGTTTACCTCTTCCTCCACACCTGACAGAAAAATGGGACTGGAAGTGGGAGAGTGGAGTTTGGTGTAGGAACTAGAGGTAACCATGTTCCCTGTAATGGCACCTTTGATGTCTTACAGCTCTGTGTGGCCCCTGCAGAAATCCAGGCACGGATTTAACAGTTCTGAACATAACCAGCATTTTATCAGAAGTTACAATTAAGTGTTTTACATGTGTTTTGCCTGCAGCCTGCTGCCCACAGGAGGGGTATAGATGGGCACTGAAGAGATGATTTGCATATCTCAGGTGGATGAGTAGCTTTTGGAATTTATTTGATTTCTTGTGGCTTTTCAGGTACTTCAGAAATGAAGCAGCATTTTCAGTGTACGGAATCCATGTTTGCCTTTCTTTGTGGAAGTAACGGAAACATTTGTATTCGGAATTTCTCAAAATTAAATTGAAACTGGATCCAACTCAAATCTCTACAGTTGAATTTGCATAATTTGTGTTCTTTGCAGGTGTATGAGATATGTTTTCATCCTTTTTAAAGGTTCCTTTCCAGATTTGTGTGTATGGGGAAGAACAAACTAACTTAAGTATTTAATTAAATTTTAAGGCTTTATAAGTTGGAAATATTTTAGATCGATATTTTCATAAGAATTGGTACTGCTTTACAAAAAACAATAAAGAGTACAAACTGCATTTTTTTTTAATGAATGAAATATCTATTATTTCCCTTAAAAGGCAGTTTCATGGTGTATGTTCCTTTGTACGCTTAATTTCTTTATACTTAAATTCTGAGGCATAGTAGGTAAGATAAATCAAGAAAAAGTGACATCAGAAAAGACTTCTTCCTGATCTTGGAGCTCACAGTGATGAATATTGGTTCAGATTTAAGTCATTATTCTAGCGCTTCTAATCAGCACCTTTCCTCTTTGAGTCAGGTAACTAAGAAAATAAGTTTACTGTGAATCTGCTTAGGCGAGGGTCTGCACCTCATAGCATAACTTTTAGAGATTCACTGATTTTTCAAAATATGAAACCTACGAATGTGGAGAAAGATGCCTTTGTAACAGCCAGCTGTGGCTGGCATAAGGAAATGAGCAGCTGCTTGTTAAGATGTGTATGCCTCCTGCCAGCACAAATTATATTTTATGTGCATTCATATAACCTTTGTTACTTCTCAGTTTGTTAACTTGAAAAGACCTGGCCTGCTAGCACCTAATAATCCACATGAATAGTCTTGGTTTAGAAGTAGGGATGCTATATAAAGTTGGGCTTAGTTGTAAGCAGAGGAGAGATTCTCTTCTCACACTGACAGCTCAAATACTTAAATCCATGGTGCTCTTTGGCAACGCTACTAAACCACATTTCGTCAAATTAATAATAACAATATAGAAAGAGATCCATACTGTGAGAGTTCCATCCTGGTCACCTGTCCTGAGAAACAACCTGTAATTCATTTGTCATACTGGCCCATTCCTAGTCTTCTTCCAAGAAAAAAATTGCACTGTTTTGTACTCTGGCTATTTCAGCTGCTCAGTATGGACTCACTGGATATAATACAGTAAGACTTAAAACATAAAAACTACTCCAACTGCTGTGACAGCCATTTTCCGCAAAAGCAGTGTGGAAAATTGATTTTTTTTTAGAACTAGAAGTAAGCTGTGTTTCAGTCATGATGTTTGTTTTCAGGTTTGTCAAGACAACTGTAGCATAGATAAATGTTAATTATAGATAGATTGTTGACAATGAAGTTTTGAAAGTGTGTCACAAATGGGCCTATCCTTCAATATGAGAATAAAATAAATTTTGCCTAATATCAATAAGGCATTGTTCAGTATCTTTACTACAACTCCCTGAATACAAAGAAATTAGGATATCTTCAGGTTCACTTCTTCAGCTCCCTGCGCTGCCCTCCTTTGCTCATCCCACCTCAATGGCATTAAATGAGGTTGTACTATTTTTCTTCTCAGACAGGGATCGCATTCATCTTCTAGCTCTTTCTTTGCAGGCGTAGGTGAGTCTGTAAGATTTTATACTAAACCAAGGTGTTAATTTTTTATCAGCTCATTTGTATAAATATCTGTTTGCTCATGTTTTGCTGTAATTCTTATTTCATGAGAAACCAATGCTGTTGCAGACTGGTCTGTGAAAAGTCTTAATTGCAATTTTAAAATATTTTCATTAGGATCAGCTTAATTAGAACGTCTTGGTAAATGGTACTTTGCACCGCTGAAGGGTATTTCTCCAGAAAAGATTGTGGCAATTTGCTGTTAGTGTCATTAGTGCACTGAGTACTGTAGAGCATGCAAAACATATGTGCCTTTGGTGACACTACGTCTGGAATGGCTTTCAGATACTTTGGTTCACAGATCTCAGACATACTGTCACAGCCCATTACTTAAACCACCGTTGTGTCATTGCATTTTTTCCCCTGTTGAGCCTTGTGATGTTGGCAGTCAACAAGGGGATAATTTTTTAACAATGTTTGAAGTGGCCTGAAAGAGCCAAACCAGTGCTGAAAGGGAGAATGACAAGCGAGCCCTGCACTCAACTCTTCAACCTGTGTGGATGCATGTACACCAAATCATTTTTCAGACTACACTGCTAAATAGAGATATCAACCTCAAAGAGGCAGAAATTCCTGCCATTAAATATCAGACTCCATTTGTACGTAATACAGCCACTAAGCAGATTTCACAGTTAAACACATTTTACTTGCTTGGTGTGTAGTCGGTTGTGTTGTAGGTCAGTGAGGATCACTCTTGAGAAGCCTTATTCCAAAGAGAACACTTTTTCATAGAATAGCCATGAATATTCAGGTGGTGAATGTTGACTTGAGTGTTAATTTCCATGCATTGATTTTGTCACACACAATGTGGTCACTGTTGCTGGAGTTTCCCTGCGTGGTGTTGCCAGATGACATTCATCAAAGAGTCTGGGCTACTGGAACGGAAAGAGATTCTGTGTTTATTTTCTCTTTAAGAGATTGACTCCATTGCAGCAGTGATAACTAATCCATCTTCGTGCATCACAACTGTTCCTAAATAAATGCTTTTTTATTATTTTTATCAGGGCCAGCCAGGACTCCTTGGATCACAGGGGTTCACTGGACCACCGGGATTGATGGGGATCCCAGGAGTGCAGGGTCCCAAAGGTCACAAAGGTGAAAGAGGATATCCAGGAATAAGTGGACCCAAAGGAGAAATGGTAACTTTTGAATATCAGATGGTTTAGCTAATGAGCAAAATACTGGGCAGAACATTGTTTTAATTGTGCTGTTTCATTCTAGGGGCAAAGAGGAGTCACTGGATTCCCCGGGGCAGATGGCATTCCTGTAAGTAGCCAGTTACCTCATCTTTAAGAAATCACCAACTGCAAATATTGCAGTCTGGTTTAAAGCCTTTGTACTGTAATTAAAATCTCTGGGCTAAATTCTGCACCAGCCACACACTTAAGCTAAGGGCATTTGTTGAAGTGTGTGGAACTGCAGATACACAAGAGAGCAGAAACTGTGCTCCCTCTCATTCCTTCAAATAATTAAGGTACATTTGCTTTGTCCTGTGAAGAAATCCCCTTGTAAAGGGGACAGGAAAGGACAGAATTTCCTGTGTCCCTGGAGGTTACCCAGCTAAGTATGCTCTTTTGTAGGAAAGAGCTGTGAGATAAGCCCTTCACATCTCTTAAGCTTGTGATGAAGGATACCAGTGGGTCGTTCCGTAATTATTTCAGAGTTGCAAAGCACGTAGAAAGACCAATAATTTTAAGACTACTAACCACTGTTATTTGCTTTATAGCTCATATGGCATGCTGAGATAGTCTTAAAAAACTGAACACTAAACAGGGTCAAACTTTGAACAAAGTGACCAGGTCCATGAAACTGAAACATTCAAAGAGGAAAACTGGGTAAAGTTCACAGCACAGTATTTTCCCAGCTTACACTTCTTTACATCTTGTGTCATAAAATAACAAAGAAATCTGAGTCACTGGAATCCCTGGACAGAGTTCCCAGGCTTGGGTTTCCTTTGTAGTGCTCCCTGACACCGGGGCCCCACTCTGCAGCCCACGCATCCACATCCACTCTGCTTTCACCCTTTTTTGTTTCCAGAAGAGTTCCCTATCGAGTTTCAGGGCTTTCTCTCTAACAATCTTCCCCCTCTCCCTCTTTCTCACTCTTAAAGGAAAAGGAAAAGACCCTCTTTCCCATTCCTATTAACCCTTCTGAAGCCAAGGACCTTGTTCATCTCACCACGTCATACTGTTTGTTCTGAGGACTCAAACATCCGAGGAAGGAGAGTAAATCGCTGCCCTGTGAAGCTCAGCGTTGCTATAGCTGGACTGCTTCTCTCATCTGAGGAAGTTTTCTTTTTTAGCCCTGCCTTCCCAAACTCGCCACATTGCACTGTGAGGGATAAATACCTTCAGACAGTACTTGAACCTGCATGCTCATTGTGTCCTGTCCTCAAGGTCCCTTGCCTTTCCCACTCGCTTACATTCTCCAACCAGTTTTCTGAGGCCGCGGCTTAGCGCTGACCATCGGAAGGCAAGTAAATAGGCGCGTGTGCAGACTGTAATGGCACAGTGCTAGGATGTGGGCTGAAAGCCAAGAGAGGATGGTGGCAAGCCTGGATCTCTTCTGGGGTGTCTAATACTAGTACCTGATGGAGCTACATAGGGAACCGAACAGATTTCTTTTTCTCCTAAGCAAGAGAGCAGAAGCAAAGAGAAAACTCTTGCTCTAGACAGAGGAGAAGGGAGAAATGTTTTATGTTAGTTTCTGGTTTTTCTGACTGAGTCCCCGGGAAGAAAGAGCTGCTCAAAGGCAGATTTGCTTCTCATCAGCCTCAGTGCAAACCAAAAGCATCAGCAATTAAGGTGAATGTAGGTACAGCAATGGAAATCCAGTTTGAGATGGGAGGCTCTGTCTGGAGGTTCTGCAGTGCCCTGGCTCCCTTGCTTTGAGCCATGCTGTTTTCTTCTGTACTTACAGCCTCATCACGACACTCAACCTAGTTCCTAAAGCATCTCTGACTTTTTTCCCAGCTTGGAAGCTGTTCAAAGCCAGTGAGGAACCTTTATTCCCACTCTTCCAGTGTGAAGCACTGAAATGCTTAACAATCCCAGTTCTTGGTGGCTCCCTGCACAGCAGCATCATCTGGCTTAGTTCTCTGCTTAACAGAGCCTGCATTGAAGCATTGAAGATAGCTTTCTTACCCTTTCTGAAAGGTCCTTCACTACTCATTTTTTCATGCTGTCTGGGGCATCTGGTTCAAGCTGCAGCTATATTAAAAAAAGGCACTGTCTGTTTCTGTCTTTGAAAATCATAGTTTCCCATGGATCCAAGCCTTGGGCTTAATGTGAGAATGTCTAAATACTGTGTGACTACAGGAAAAGGAAAACTAGAAACAGATGGATAGATAAACACTTTTTTTTTTTTCTTCAACAGGGTCATCCAGGGCAGCCAGGATCAAGGGGGAAACCGGGTCATGACGGCTGTAATGGGACAGTAGGTGATCCTGGTGACCCAGGAATTCCCGGAGTCTCTGGTTTCCCTGGTACCATTGTAAGTAGCTGGCAGCAAGTACCTGAAGCTAAGATCATTGCTGAACTGAGTTTCATTCACATGTGTGTTGGAAGAGAATGGGCCGTCTCTTAATGGAGCTCCCTTTTGGCCCAGCAGAGCATCTGTGCGGACTTATCATGGACGCACTGCACTCTGCTTGCTTATTAAACTGCAGCTGGGGCTGCGAGCTCTGACCAGAGCTGTACATGCCACATAGATCTTGCAGAGAGATTACTTCAGGAAAACCAGTATAGTTTTATCCAGTAGTGATAAAATAATATTAAACTCACAATTTCTGATGAAAGTAACCTTCTCCTTCCCTGCCCCATGGCCAAAGTATTGGCTTTCCATGGCGCAATACGTAAGATGATGCTGAGGTGAGCAATGGGTCTCCATGATTTCCCACGGCACGTCAGCCCTGGAGAGCTGCAGCTGCAGCTCTGGCTAGGAGGTGCTACCCAGTAATACCGCTCCCATGTAATGGGGGGTTCTTCCCCCGGAATCCAAAATTCATTCTGCTATGTACTGTGAGGGTTTACACTTTGTTTTTAAACCATTAATTTTCAAAGCTAGGCATAGTGTCAGCCCCTAAACAGCAGTATGAAAACCCCAACCAATACTTCTCATTACTCTTAGCCGTGTATGTATTAACATATATGATATCAAAGCTTACTTTACTATTTTTTGGTCACCTCCAGGGAGTCCAAGGGCCAAAGGGACAGAAGGGGGAGCCCTATATACTGCCACCGGACATCATAAGCCGATACAGGGTACGTCTCTTAACTCCTGTGAGTTATTCATGCTCAGTACAGTTTTACAAGCAGATGACGGAGAGTTAATTTTTCTTACACTTTGATGGGCACCTTCCAAGAGGCCCACTTCGATTCTGTCTATAGACTTTGCAAGGCAGTTTCTGATTTCTCTGGTTACAGCAAAGACTATCTGATATCCAGGGGGGAATAAATCTCCACACAGTTATTTGCAAGGAATTCCAGTCTATAGGTGGATTGCAGAGGCACTGGACCTGTTGTAGTTCAAGTATTACTCTTTTATTCGATGACTACCTTTGTATCATGCCCAACAAAATCATTCCTTTGCCATAGTTTTGTCCATTGAATGATTCTGTTTACTATTAGCATCCTTTATGTATAATTCTCATGCAGGAGTTTGGTTGACTTTGGATAAAATATGCATCAATATATTGTTTAGTTATTTAGTAAACGCCAAGTATTCCTATGGGTGCTTTTACTGTAATCTTTAAAACTTGTTTTGTAATTACTTGTAGCTTTTTCTTGTATATGTAGTCTTGTATAATTTGAAGGTATCAGATGAAGATAAGGGGTTACATATGCTGTTGGAGTATAAACTGTGAGAAAATTATGTACAATGCTTCATCTGAGCTGTACTCAGCACAGAAGGAACTGCTGACATTGTTTATGTATATTTTGTGCCAGTGACGAGCACCAAAATAGGTTTTTCTGTTGGCATATTTGTAAGTTGCCTTTTCCTTTCAGAAACTTTAAATCTGCACTTGTTAGTAATTAGGAATAATTTAGGGATGATTAAGTAATGATTAAGAATTGCTCAAGTATATTGTGGCCAAGGATGGATACTGACACCTCTATTCATTTCAGAAAGTACTTGGTTCCACAAATTATTCTGTTAAAGAAATGCAAATTAACTAGATAGATAGGATGCTATTCAAAATGATTGAAGGTGTCTGGACTGAGTACCACATTATTTATGGGTATTGGAAGGTCTTTGCGCTAGAACATTTTTGGATCCAATTTCCAAAAACATTTCAACATGTACTGCAGTTAAAATATGTGGTCACTGAAAACAGTATGTTCCAAATGCTTTTAGTGACTCAGAAGAGAATCAAAATCATTTGGTAATTCCCATGCAACTCATGAAAAATAAGCTTGTACATTTCAGCTAAGGTTATAGCCCTAATTAATCCACTGGTTAGATACAAGTTTTCAAAAAAGAATTAAACATGGTCTGTTGTCCATTGTAACTTGGATCCCTAACTTCCCTGGCCAACTTTGTACCCTCCCACTGTACTGCATGCAACTACGCTAGACATAGAAAGTACAAAATCCATGGTGGTCCACATTTGGTTATCTCAACACCTCTATTGAATGCATCTGTATGTAAGGGTTTCTGTAGCACTGTATGCTATGATTTATTTTTGGAATGAGAAAAAAAATAGTGAGAGAAAGACTTTATTCAGTTATGTATATAGTATTTATTGGATTTTTTACTTCTTTGGTTTTTAGGGGGAACCTGGTGATCGAGGGTTCAATGGTTTTCCAGTAAGTAGTATTACAGTGAATGTGATAAAATATCCATAGTAACTGATACCAGAACAACATTAATTGATGGTTGGATTTTTATTTTTTTTTAAAGGGACCTCCAGGTACGCTGGGTATTCAAGGTCCTGCTGGTCCAAGAGGAGAGCGAGGAAGACCAGTAAGTATATTTAAAATACGTTCTGTAGAAAATTAACCTAACAGAAGAATTATCTTAGCAGGTTCCATTATGTTGGATTGCAACCTATCAAATGCATAGAAAAAACAGGTTAGAAATAGCACGTAGGTGTCCTTGGATGCAAAACCTTCTAAAAAGCACTGTGAGACACTGATTCTACAGGGATGACTGTTGCAAAGAGCCATAGTTTCTTTCACCCTGTGTTGCCAGAGGCTTTTGATTTATAATGTATTTCATTAACCTCCTCAAGAGAGTCTTGTTTGTAAAGATTATTCAGTGCTATCCACTCTACAACCCCCTACACTGAGTTATCAAAGATATCAGGACCTAATTATGTTATCTTTTCAGCTTATAAAGGATGTGTATATTAGCTTTCCGCACTTCCCACAGGAGATTGAATAGATAACATTCTTCATTAGTATTTAGAATACAACTTTATTTTTAAACCATTTTTCAGTAATTTTTTTCCAAAATCAACATTTACAGCATTGACATTGACAACTCTTGCTGAATAGTTCTTTGGGAAGATTGTGTTCTCTCCAGATACCATTTTCTACGTTTCTTATTACCATGGTTATAGTTCTATGGGTCAAAAAGCAGATATTCAAATTCAACATATTTCATTGTCTTTAGGCATGTTTTATTTGCCTGTAAGACAAATATGTAGCATCTGCTTTTTTGTTTGTTTTGTCAAGATTCACTTCAGACCTGCTCTGCATCACTGATTTGAGGGGAAAAAAAAAATAATTCAGGGCTTCTTATATGCAGCCTCCACAGCTGCTTTGAGGGACACCCACCTCCAAAAAAAAATGAAAGCATTTCTAGTACTAAATCCACAGATTTTCCAAAGTCTGTTTTCTGTAGTGGCCTGTTTTATCATCTGGAGTAAGCTGCACCTTATCTTTTGCCTCTGGTCCTTCTGAAGTCCTTTACTTACTGTTCCTCTAGAGTGAATCCACAAAGTTCATAAGCTTCACGCAGGAGCCCAGCCTGCAGTGACTTATATTACCAGTACTCTGTCTTGGATATTAGGAGTGCTATGAACCATACGTTTTCTGAACCCCACGATTACATCCCTCTGGTTTCCATCTTGGCAACATCTCTTTTGAACAGTCTTCCAGAGTAGATGGATCCCCACCATCTCCAGCTCTTAACAAAATACTATATTTACTGTCTCTAAAGCTGTGACTCACCTGTGAGAGGGACCAGGGAGCATTTCCCAGGTCGGAGTTTACATTATTCCTCTTCTCTGAGTTCTAGATACTGCATGAAGGCAAGCACAGGTCCCCCAAGTCCCTGCAGGGCCTCCAGGCAGTGGGATGCCCTGCACAGTGCATCTGCCCAGTAGATTAGGCAATGGCTCACAGACTACTTGACTAACGAAAACTGATTCAAAAGTAATTTTTTCAAAACAAGTCTGTTGTTCCTGCACACAAGGGTACGTAGCAAGGCAGAGATGCCTAACAATTTCAGGTCTCACCAGAACGTTACTATCTTTTCCTAGCAGGTTAGGCTTGTTTTTGCATAACCCAGTTACATCCCCTTCAGTGCTCAGTAGGTGGACAGTTCCATCTGCAACGCTCTCTCTTTTCTATCCCTCTTGTTCACCATCTTCTTCTCTGAACAGCTCATGCTTCTTACTCACCCCACCTTTCCCACATTTGACAGAGTTTTTAAATGTAGAGCCCTTTGGGGCCTGTTAACTGCCATAGCTGACTGAAGCAAGGCAGGTTGTCTCTACAGTTCATGGCTTTCCTAGTGCTATTCTTGTAAGACTCAGGTAGCTTTTTTTCTTGTTATAGTTTCATTTCCCACCATCTTCCTTTGATCTCGTTCTGTACAATACCAAACAGGTAATCTGAGATGCATGTGGTAGTTCAACTCCCTTTACAGACAGATGCAGTACCGAAACACCAGTCCCGTGTAGCTTAGAGATGTGCTTAGCTTTAGGTTTGAGCTTAAAATGTTACTCAGGATCCAGAAGTACAAGTTCTTATTACTTGAAATAAAAACAGGATTACACTAGGTCTAAGCTGGAAGACTGTTATTCTGTCAGGAAAGATTACTGTGTGACTGAGGAGGGTGTTTTTCAAAACAGTAAGCACAGCTAATACAGTGAGGATAGCACATCGAATGCTGAGGAATACACAACCTTCTAAATATCTACTTGTATTTCAGACATAAAGTAACTGACCTCCTGCATGCATTGATTAGAAAGCAATGAGTAACTTGCTCTCCCCTGTTGTGTTTCCCCAGGGACCACCAGGGCCCCCAGGACCACTAGGACCACAAGTAAGTCTATGTGTCAGAGTTGTTTATGTCAATTTTGTGTCGCTGAGGTTTATCCAAGACCCACTTGAAGGCAGTAAAATAAAGAACTACAGGCTGCACCAAAGGCTGTGTAGCACAAGACCTTCTCTTTTGGCTGCATACCACAAGAAGTTAATCTTACACTGGGATCACCTATCCTGAAAAGATTAAACCAGTTCTAGAACCAGATTTAATTTGCTACTGTAGTCACAGTAGTTTCCTATGAACAGAGAATCCTTGCAGTCTTTACAAGGTACAATTACGTCTCTAGCGGAAAAAGTACATGAGTTCATTGTTCCAGCCCACTTAGGTATTTTTATTTAACATCCAGTGCTATTAAAAACCTTGCAAAAGAAATGCTTGATCTTTTTAAAGTGTTACTCAGTGAATGACTCAAAGTCTGTTGTAACAAGCACTGGTAGCACGAGATTTTAGTTAAAGTTGTCTTTCTGAGTGTTTAGATCTATAAAAGTACTTTTAAATCTATAAAAATACTTAGACGTAAACCTAGACTACTATTTGATTGCAGTCCTTCCGTGGTGTCCTACAGCCTTGTAAGCCTCAAAAGGCCTTTAAGCATGTTTAAATTTGAATTTTAAATTAGAGAACTGAGTCATACAGTTAGTAAATCTTGACCTACTGTTTTTGCAGGGCAACAGGGGCCTTGGTTTCTTTGGAGAAAAAGGCGAACAGGTAAATGAAAACTAATGAATTAATATCACTACTAAAGGACAGGTTGATGTTATTTGCTATTTATAAAGGAACCTGTTTTATACACTGTCTCAATTTGCAATTGTATTATGTAATTATAAGAGAAAAACAAACAAGTATAGCTTTGAAAGTAATTATAATCTCCCTAAGGAATGTCATAGCTGAACTAAGTTGTACATGTCTGGGTCTAGCTGTTGCACTCATTTACACCAACACAGAGGTAACACTTCTGATACTTGTAGAGCCAGATCACTTTATATAAAGCAATAATCTTTACCATCATGCTGGAAACATAGGGCAAGAGGAAGTATTGCTATATGTTAACCCCAGCACAAAATAAATTTATCTTGCCATCAATTTATTCAGAAATTTAGAACCATACTCCTACCAGGGGCAAATCTACCTTGCTCCTTTTGTTGCAGTTCCTTAGACCCTGTGCTGATGAACAGCTTGACAAAGTATTATAACTGTTGGTAAACGTACCCTTATGCTTTTCCTACAGGGCCCCCCAGGTCCTCCAGGTCCACCTGGCCTTCCTACAAGAGAACTGATGGGTGTCCCCTCTGACAAACACAAGGTAACTACAGTGTATTTTGCCAAATACACAAGGAACTAAGAGCTCTGCAGTACCAAAACTAAAATATTGTACAAATGTGATGTGCTTTTACCTATAGTACTTAGAAGGCTTTAATATAGCAAAATAGAAATCTGCTGCTTTCCCATAGCTTGTATCATGAAGTACTTACTGAGAATATGATGGCTAAAATCATTCAGAAAGCACTTCTCACAGATTCGAGGTGCCTTAGGCAGACTTGTTCTTTTTGTTTAAGTATGCAACTACTGGCCATCACTCACATCATCTCATTTTACAAGCAGAAATACCTGATGAGAAATCGTACAATATCTTATTTTTCATAATAGTGAGTGACATTTTCTTCCTGTAAAAGAATCATATCTTTAGGGAAGCTATCTGAATTACTGTGTTTGTTTATATAACTTATCTATGTAGTGCAGATATCTGTATATTTACAATTAAGCCTTGTTCATACATACTGAAGAAATCTTCAACAGCAAGATGCAGTTTATTCTCATCTGTTGCTTCTTGCTGGGAGCAGAGGTACTCATACCCCATACGTGTATATTCTGTATTAGACACCAACCTCCAAGCCAGTAGTTTTTCATCACACATTTGGAGTTAGAAAGTTCATGTGGCTCATGTAATTTCTGCATTAAAATAAGTAAATTAGTATGATACTGAAAGATCTACAAATGCCTTTGACAGTCTGCAGTCTGCATTAAGTAACATGCATGTTGGGATTTCCGTGACTGAGCAGAGATGTCCACATGTGAGCTACTTACATGGGGAGAATGCGCATTTGTTTGTGGTCATTACTCAGACACTCACCACCCGGACATCTCATGAAGAAGCCTAGAAACAACCTGAACTGTTTACATTCCTAGAAACCTTTTCAGAAAAAAATATCAAATATTTTTTAAAAAAGGACCTTTAAAACCTTTTTATGAAAACATGTGTTTCATTTGACAAGTGTATGAACAAAGAACAGCACAAGAGTAGTGTTTTTTCTCTTGATAAACATTTGTTATTTTGTTTTGTACAAAAATTATTGAAATGTAAATGGGTATGCCTAACATATCTGAATACTTTATTGATAGGGTGAAAGAGGAGAACCTGGACAAAAAGGGGAAGCTGGAATTCCAGTAAGTCAAGTGGAGAAGAACAAAGACAAATAATAATACTGGAGTTAATACTGGTACATTCGTCATTGAAATGATGCAATATAGATAAGGAGCAATGTAATCAGAGACAGCAGTTTGATGCTTTAGAAAAACTGAACAACATGACATGTAATAACTCCACAGTGCAATCAATCATTCTCTTACTGATTTACCAAAATAAGATTTTCCCTCACACATGTTTTAATTTTAGCTTTAACTATTAATAAATCTTTTTACTGCTGCTGGGCTGCTGATCTATGTTTAAAAAAATCCACTAAATTTCATTGAATAAGTATATATGGAAAATTTCTCAATTCTTTTCAGTCTACTGTCTAGCACATACAGACCTTTGGTCTCATTGGTCATTAAATGTGTTGAGTAAGTAGACAGTAATCCCATGTGTTGCTGTATCATTTAGAGCTGTCAACCAGGCTTGACTGAATGTAGTTTAGTTAACTCGCAGGCAACCTCTAGTCTAAATAGCTTTGCTATTGAGTGGTTCCTTTTTACTTCCCAGAGTGGTTTAAAATACAGTCTTTACCAATTAGAGATGCCTCACTGAGCATTTTGCAGAGCTTTATTTTCTCAGATGGTCTGGTCAGCTTCTCCACAAGGTTATGGGAGAAGGTCACAGTGCGAGCCCTAATAACCCTCTGTGTAGAAGTTGCTAACCAGTTCTTCAGCTGTTGGTCAGATTTTACACATGTAAAATTTTGTTGTCTACATGCGGAAAACCAGAGATTTTATGCTGAGATAGCAAAAGGGGATATGTGTTTCTCCCGGGTTGTTTTTTGGGGTTGTTTGTGGGGTTTTTTTGATAGTAGGATGGATAGCAGCATGCCTGTGTTTGCCAAGTAGCTCTCTGAAGCTACGGTTTGGGTGTAAGCTGAGTTGCTGAATTGGTTGTATAGCTGAACAATTGCTTTGACTGTTCTTCAGAGTTGCAGCCACAGAAGAAATAAAGCAGGAGGAGATGATAGGAGGGAAACCCTGTCCTCTCCCTAATGGCCTGCTTCTGCTATTGTAATGAAGCAAGCATGTTACACTTAAAATTAAGGACAACAGTTCTTTCACATGCAGCTATTATTAGATCTGCCATGTGTTACAATGATGTTTTCTTCCTGTTTAGCTTCCATAAAACAGTGTTACAATATTTTTTGCGCATAATGAAGAAATATGTTGAACTGACTTGAAATGTTTCCTAGGGTGTACTTCTCTATGCTCCTGAAAAAGGTGAAGAAGGGGTAATGGGCTTCCCAGGGCAAAGGGTGAGTCTTTCATTAAAATTAAATTTCACCCAGCTGATTGTGCAATTCCAAGCTGAGACTTTGCCTTCAGGAAGAAAACACAGATTAATAAACTATAGAAATTATTGTTCTTCATCCTACCAGGTTGTGGCCAGCTCTGAACTGCCTGATACAAGAAAGTGAAAATTATGCCTATATCATCATTGGGAAGCCTTGTGCATCTCTTACCTAAAGCTGTGCTCACTAACCACAGCTACTGTTCTGGTCCTCAGCGCAGACTATATTTCACTGTTTTCATCTTAGCTCTCTTCAGACCATGGTTAAGAAACTTGAGTTTGGCTCTAGTTACTTGTGACACCAGAGGAAAAGATAATTTAAATAGTGCTACCTTGTAGCATCTATGGATGCTTTGGGGGGGGGGGAAGGGGCAGTGTTTCTAAAGCGTTTAAACAGAGTGAGAACAGTATTCAGCATACATTTTTAAAAAATCTCATCCATCTTTAGAATCTCCATAGTCAATTCACAATGTATTGATTAAGAGACAAAAATCAAATACCAGATTTGATTTCAGACCTTCTGTTTGCACCATACATGAATCTCATTGAAAAAGTATCTGAACTCTGACTCTTAGTGTTATGAGTTTTGAACTGTCAGATTAGAGTATCTGAGAGAGAAAATGGTTTTTAACCATGAGGATGTTAGGATGTAACTTTATTTTGCTAATTGTATTCTGCCTTCATAGGGATTGCCTGGCATCAATGGTTTTCCAGGACTTAGTGGCGAAAGAGTGAGTATTTCATAAAGACTGTTTCTTCTAACACATATGTAGACAATCTGTCTGAAAAGTAAACTGTAGAGGACAAATTCTGCCCATAATTACATCAGCTGTAGTCTAACAAATATTATCTGGATTCATCTGTCATTGTAATTTGGGGTCAGTTATTTTTCTCATCCGTGAGAAAAAATTAGCCCTATAATTAAATTCTGTTTTGCTTAAACCATGAGCATTGTTTAAGAGCACTACAGGGAGGTGTCATTTTCATTGTTCCCGTTACTGCAATCGTGATTTCTGAAATTTTCTTCCAAAATGCAGAAACTTTTTTTTTTTAATAGCTATCTACAGATGTGATTGAGATGTATGGTTATCTTGAATATCACAAAAGAAGAAGAAGAGAAGGAAACTGATAAATATACCAGTTAGATCTCTGTCCCCATGGAAATACACCCAAATATTTAAAATACTTTGTTTGTTCTCAGAAAAAGGCTTCTTCAGTCAGCATTAGAAATCACTTCCATGAGGTATTCAAATAGCTGTGGGATGCATGACTTTTCTGTACTTCTTCATCCTTAGTTGTTTAAAGGCTTTGTCCTGCAACCAGGCATAACAATAATAACATGAAACACATGGGACACGAAATACACAAAATATGAAAAATCACATTTGCGCAGCTATTTGGTCCAATTACAAAACCTGGCAGTGTGGAAGGGAATATGCTATCAGTAATACATATGTGGAGAGGCTGATGCAAAACCCATGGAAGCTCGCTGGTTGACCTTAACGTAGGTTGAGTCATACTCCATACTGCAGTCAGAAATGGTCAGCATCTTCCCCTTATTGAGGGTGAATCTTGGCAACAATTTTACCAGAAGGTGCATCAGTTTGGATGGAGTATCACTGTATAACATATGTATAAGAGGGGACAGCCTACTCAATCTACTGTTCCCAATGACCTCCTTTTTGTTGATTTTTGAGTGATTTGATTCTAAAGAAAGAAAGGATGGTTAAGTCCTGCTTGCACACAGATGGTCGCAATGAGGGCTGCTGGCTTCACTTTTAGACCACTAGCTCCACCTAGTGTAAACGGATTTTACACCTGATGCTCAAGAGGCTCCTTTTCTGATGTAGTGGTGGACCGTTGCCATTATGGAAAGGTCTCTGGAGTGTGCCGTCCAGTTTGTGGCATCTTGCTGAGAGCTGTGGTATTTGTAGTGCTTCAAAACGGCATAAGTGACTTACAGAGCTTGTTATTCACATTCAAGTTCCGTATAGGAGTTGTACCCACTGTGAAACTCGGGAGATGCTGAATTTTAAAAAAGCTGGTGAATAATCTAACTGGTATGAATTATACAGATCTACTGGTTTCAGTGAAACTGTGTTAGTTGATATCAGTTGATGATCTAGCCACTGTTTTCTACTAAAAGCTTAGGTTTTTAACATTGGTCTCTTTCCAGAGTACATATGAACATTTTCTGTAGAAGACTAAAGTTGTCAAAAGAGCTGAGTAAAGCACACAGGAGACATTATCTTTTCTGTATCAGTACCACTGAAATCTGCACTTTGCTCTGTGCACTCCCAGCAACTAAAATATGCTTTCATGTGATAGGATGTACTATGTTTTACCGCACATTTTTTAATCCACATGCTTTGGATTTCAAACCTTTTAAAAGAATGAAGTGGGCAGCGCCTTAAATGTTATAACATTTGCTGAGGTAGGGATGGAAGATTTTCTCTGGGATACAACGTGCCCAAGGGTGGGAGAGTTGGATGAAGGCACCTTCAAGGCTGGTCCTGAGTTTTTCTTGGTCAGCCAGGGAACCTCTCTTTGGCCAAACATGTTCCAGCAACCTGGAAAACAGCAAAAAGGACCTGTGCACTTCAGTGCTGTTTTGCTGCTCGCTGTTTGCATTCCAGTGAAAATATGTCCACTTGTAGTGATTCAGACTCATTTAGTCTTTTTGCAGCAGCTTGGTGTGTTCTGGCTGCCTGGCCCACGTGTCTCAGGGCCAACTAGCACGGAGGGGATCCCCTTTCTCCTCCCTCATCCTGCAGCCTCCACAGAATGGTTTAAAGTGCAGGTGCTCCTTCCATCTGTGCCACCGCCAGGGGCAACAGAGCCTGCGCTGCAGCAGGTCCCTCTGGCCTTTGACAGGAGTTAGACTTGGTCCAAGAGATGGAGCATCAAAACACAGGGGGACTGAATGGTATTGCCCAAGTAACTACACGCCCAGTAGACAAACTGCTCAGCTCTGTTGCATAGTTTTCACACTAACATCAGAGGAAGCCAGCTGCTACAGACCAAGTAATTTTATTCTCTCTCTGATAAAGGAAAAGTCAATCATTTTTATGTGTATTACAGGGTATTCCAGGATTTGATGGTCCACCAGGTGGTTATGGTCCTAGAGGAAGCAAGGTACTGCTTTACTTTCATTTGCTAGAAGCAATAAAACAGATGTCATTTTGCTTTCTTTCCTGTCATGTAATAACAATTGTTTGGCGTCATTGTAGAACTGGTTACATGGGTTGTTAAACTGAAATCTCTGAGATTTTTTTAAAGTGCTTTTGAAAGTTTATTTCTTTGTGTTTCATGGGCATACCTTTCCATTTTAAAAGAAATTCTCTAGAATAATGTGCTTAGATGTGATACTCCAACTTCTGTTAACAGGGGGAGCCAGGGGAGATTGGTCCTCCAGGACCAGTTTCCTATTTTCCTTCCCGTATCCCAAGGAAAGGTATGTCTTCTTCGCTTAGATTGCTTATCTGAACTGTGTTTTACTATCTTCTACATAGATCAAAAGCATGAAACTCTTGATAATTCAACTTCCTAAACCACTGTGTTTGCTAAACTGTTCCAGAAGGTATAATTGCCTTCTGAGAGAGTGCCCTAATCACATTTTTGCAGACAAGTGGCTTCTTGGTCACTCCTGCTGAAGCTGAATTGCCATACAAAAGGCATGCATGCATTCCTGTGTCCATAGAGAAAAAGCAAGCAAAAAGGTGTGTGACTTTGTTGTCCAGTGAAAGGAAGAATGGGAGAGTCTGTCTTTTGCATCATTTCAGAGACTGGATAAAGTGCAGCAATGACAGCACAGCAGACACCATTCTTATAAGCTAGTATTTAGAAAAAAAAAAAAAAATAACCAAAAAAAACCCCAAAACCAACATCTTAAAAGCCTTGAGGAATAGAAGAGGAATTTTTTTTTCCTGTTTTAAATTGGCAGATTTCCTTTGTGATCTTTCACTAGACTTGTAGCACCTACTGTCAGCTGTCCTGCTGAGCTGTAGTGGCTCTGACTGGCCAGACTAGAAACGCGTAGAAGGTGATATCAGTTCATCAAGGCCAAAACTATTCCAGGGAAGGTGCCAGCAAACAGTAAGGGTGATCACATGCCATTGCCCCAGCCCGTGTCCTCGTACCACTGAGTTTACTAGTCTTATTGAAAGCCAGAGTCTAACAATGAATGGTTGCCTTCCTCCCAGAAAAAGGGGTCAAGAGGCCCAATATATTGTTCAGATCACACCAAATACCCTGACAGGCTCTTTGGAGCAGGAGAAAGCAGGCAGGAGGCTGGATACACTGTATATCCTCTAAGTATCATTGACCTTTGATAAGAGGATGATACTTTCTGCAGGCAATAGCTGGGCACAGGCAGATGCTTTAGGTACTGGGGAGCCGAGGAAAGCTTACATATACATCTGTTATAATGGCAACTTCTTGTAGGAAAAAGAGGGGCTCTCCTCAGACACCTGGTCTTCTGTGCTTCCCAGAGTAATGTAGCTCTAGCAGCGTATTGGTAAGAGCTGAGAGATGCTCTCCTTTTTCCTGGGCGTGCTGGCTTCACACCATTCCTGTCACAGGTCGTGCTCAGCTCCCAGGAATCTGGGCTTTACAGAAATATCTCAGATGTATTTCTTTATTCAGACTGACACAGCATGATGTAGCAGGTTTTTGCATTTCTAATGTTACCTTTAAGAAATAATTCTATATTCTAATATTCTGAAGCCCTTGAAGTTCTTAATTCTTACTTTTAAGAACTGAGCAATCTGCAGTGTATCACAAGTCAGCATTTATGAGTCACAAACAGCATCACACTAATGTGTTTTGTGGAACTGGGGATGTCTTTCAGGAGCAAGAGGTGACCCAGGCTTTCCAGGTGTTTCTGGACTACAGGGAGACCCAGGAGAGGAGGGAGATCGTGGGCTGCCTGGTCTTCCTGGATTCTCGGATGGTAACACGCCAGCAACACATGTTCCAATAGTTTATTTTTATAGCAAGTTTTAACTGAACAGGGTCAGGGTGGGGGAAATACCTGTGCAGACTGTGGAATACACAATGCAGAGTGGTAAATAACTAACTGCAGGGGCAAAAAAACTGAGGGGGCCATTTTCCTTCAGCCTCGATGGGTCTCTGACAAAACAACAGAAATAGAGATGATGACAGAGCCTTGCTTCATAACTGACAGTGATTTTGCTCAAGTGAAAAGTGCAGTTACCATTTTTGCTCCATGCTAAATATCTCCATTTTTCCTTGCATGCTGGATGCAGTTTTATGACCTTTCCCTTCTGCTACTTTACAGCTCTTTGAGCAGCATTGTTAAGAAACTGTTCTGAACTTCTTCCCTGGTTCTGTTTCAGCGGATGGGGATAAGCCAGGCTTACCTGGAGAAATGGGACCAAAGGGTGAAAAAGGTGAATTAGGATCTCCAGCTTACCAGGCAGGTCCCCCTGGGTTTCCGGGTAAGCATGGTGCACCAGGACTCCGTGGTCCACCTGGTCCTACTGGATCCCCTGGTAAGTGCATGAAGAGAGATGATGAGCATTCACAGGAACATCTCTGCTTGTGTTGAAAGATAGCTGTTGGCAAGGCAAAGTGTGAAAGTAGATTGTGGTAATGAAACTAAATGAGTAGTGGGGAGGACACACAGGGGAGAAGTGTTGTATATTTGTCAATGAAGGAGAGGTTTACATGATTTTTAGACATTCCTGGCAACATTTGAAAGCAAAGGAGGTCTGTTTCAGGCTGCGGGAGGATATGAGTGTCAAGGAGTGTCTTGAGAGAGCTGGATTTCTTCCTTAGTCTGTAGAAGAGAAAGCTAAGGGGAATTTGACTGCTATCTTTCCCTGCCTCTTGCGAGGTTATAGGGAAAACGGAATCAGATGCCTCGCTGAGGAGCACAGCAACAGGGCAAGAAGCAATGATCACAAGCTGCAACAGAGAAGTTCTGCTTAGATATTAGGAAAACCTTTTTCACTGTGAGGGGAACAGTTTGCCCAGAAAGGTTGTAGACTCTCCATCTTTGGAGATACTCAGCTGGACAAGGCCCTGAGCAACTTGCTGTAACTTTGAGGCTGACCCTGGTTTAAGCAGAGGATTGGACCAGGTGGCCTCCAGAGGCCACTTCTGACTGAGATTGTGCCGTGCCTCTGCGAAAAGTGCCACACTGCAGTGCAAGAGCAGGAGTGGACAGAAGGATGTGCAGAAGGTGATCCAGAGCAAGCGGTCTGTGCTACTGCAAAGGAATTCAGGGTGAGAGAGAGCAAAGTATGGCAAGGATCATCTGCTACAGCAGATGGGAGCAACTGAGAACAGGTGTGGGAAGCTGGGAGCGAGGAAGAGAGCTGGGGGTAGATAGTAGGCTGGGTTAGGCAGTAAATGACATTAGCTGAAACAGAAAAGGGCAGATGCAGTGCAGCTCAAAGGAACAGGGAGGAAAGAGAAAAAGAGTAAATCTACATTAGGTTAATGTATATTTTTATTCAATTAAACTTCTAGGTTCTCTCTTTGGATTAAAAGGACAGGAGGGGCAGCCAGGTAGATTTGGCATGCAAGGCTTCCCTGGGCCAAGAGGGCAAAAAGGACCTAAAGGTAGGTCATAACAGATAAGTCAGTAGATGACCTGCTGTTACGCATTGTGTAAAGCTCCTGTCGTATTCAGTCTGAGTTTATGGCATGCCTGGGGACTGATGAATTTGATCCGGGGCTAACACAACACGGAAACACTGTGTTAGTTTCTTGTAAGAAAAAAAAAAATAAAAAAAAAGAAAAGAAAAGAAGTACTTTTCTCAAGTATTTGAGAAACTACTCAAGTATTCTCAAGTCTATATATAAAATTAATAGAGCTGAACATCTATTTGTTGTGACAGAGCACTCTTTCTTCTCTTGCCAATCCTTTCCTTAGGTGAAGAAGGGGACTGCAGTACATGCCTTGTGGGTGATGAAATGAGAAGGGGGTCTACTGGTCCCCCTGGCCCTCCTGGCTTTCCAGGAACCCCTGGCCAGCCTGGGAGGAAAGGAGAACCTGGTGATCAAGGACCACATGGTATTCCTGGCTACCCTGGAGCAAAAGTGAGATACATGTTTCTTTATTGCATAGTTTTATATTCCTACTAGAAAAAAAAAAAAATCCAAGCTATGGAAAAGCTCCATGGAAAAACAGTGAAATTTATTATTTAGGTTTTTGTGTGCCACTTCAACAGCTTTCAGATTGCTATCTACAAAATTCAGAAAGCCAAAAATTGCTAGTATGGAGGTGAAAATAGGATGTTTTGGGAAGGCAAAAGATTTCCACAATCTTTCCATTTAAGTAAAGCTGTTTCAGCAGAACCCTTTCATCCAGCTGTACTACTAAGTATGATCTGACCATCTAGAAGGGTAACAATTCTGGTAGTAACTTAAGGTTGTTGCTAATATGTCAAAATGATGCAGTGTAAGGTTCTTGCTTACAATACATTAAGTCTTCCTAAAACCCACCATTCAATAACCCACAGAAAAGGGCTGTGTTTATAATTGCTTGCTTGTTATTTACTTTTAAAGGTGCTGTGCTATATAGTATGCCAGCTGCATCACGGCTCCTCGCAGTCAGAACTGACTTCAGGAATTCACATCTCTCAAGATTTTAGAATAAAATCTTTGTAAAGCTTGCCCAAAACTGATTTTGTTTTTGCAAAGATGTCAGAGCAAACATAATGTTTCAGTTAGTGCTTTAGGCCGTTCTGAACATTAAAAATACAAACACTCACAACTAGCCTAAGTTTGGGATTTTTTAGGGTTAAAATAAAATAAACTTTGACTTGATTGTGGCTGTCAAAAAAAGCAGAAAAAGTACTTTTTTCTGAAAATTCAAAATACTTGTATGAGAATTTATACTTTCCAGAAGTCATAAAATTTGACAGAAATATTTTCAAAAAGTTCAGTGTTGAAACTGGTTAAAAATTTGCGAGTTCTGCAAGGCTTTTTGCCTTTGAAATGAAGAATTTCAGTATCTTCATCCCAGAATTTAAGTTACTACAGAACAGACAGTAGTATAGATGTAGTATAGACATAGCATAGCAGTGCAAAATATTACTCAGCGGCAAAGCCCTGACTTTATCTCAGCTTTTGGTCTGCAACAAATTCAGAGTAAAATAATTTAACTTAAATATTCTTGGTCCATTTTCTTAGGCAGAAGTGACTCCATAACTCTGAGCATGTTCAACAAGTTACACATATGGACAATAAATACACTTAATCTAGATCAGATCTATACCAATTTAATGAAAATAACGTTTTATCCAAAGCAAAGGGTATTTTTTTCTGTGGAGAAAAAGAAATTGGAAACAGCTGGAAAACACTTTGAAAACACCTGTGTGCTAAATTTCATTGTACACAACATCTAAGCCTCGAAGAGCAAAAAATAGCAATGTGAACATCATATTATTAATGCAGTATTACTGCTGAAGATTCCTGCAGTCATATAGTCAGTGAAATAGTACACATGATATTAAGTTCCTGACATTTCTTTTGCCCTGTAAAAAGCAATGTCCAGAAGAAACATCTTTACTGTGGTGTATAGATGTGGCTTCACTGACCATAAAAAAGCAGTCTGCAAATATGGCCCGGGTAAAGCAGGATCCTTATACTCAAATCTCATCTCCCACCGTAGACTTACAGAACTGCAAACCTGTATTGTAGAGATGACCTGTAGCTGACATACAGTTTCCACATGTGCTTTTTCACCCAAGAAAATCTTGGAGAATGTCAGTAAAAGGCAGTGATGCAAAAGACAGCCTTTTAAATACTGTATGGCACAGGAGTGTTTTAAATAAAAATAAATGCATCAGGTACATCCCTTTAATTCAGTGTCTGCCCTGGAATTCATTAAGAGGAGGCTAGGGAAAACCTAACGTGTGGCTTGTATTTTAGTGAGCATGAATGTAGTTCAGAACTAAAGCTAACTGGTGTAAAACAGTCAACGTTAAATGAGTCTGTAACCTCTGGGCCTTGGCACCTACCATGGGTTTGGTCCCATGATTGAAAGGCTCTTGGGCAGAAGCCAGCAGTACCACTTTTCAGGTGGGCTGTTCAGGAGGATTCTGCATTATGCCAAGGCATCAGGAATGCCAGGGACTGGTCTTTAGCTTCATCACCATTTGCCTTTGCAAGAGAGGAAATCTCCGTCCTTGGAGATTTTCAAAGCTTGCCTGGGCAAGGCCCTGAGCAGCCTGCTCTAGCTCCAAGTTCTGGGTTGCACCAAGGACCTCCAGCTCTCCCTTCTAACCAAAACCTTTCCCATAGGTCTGTGATGTGGGGTAGGTCACTGAATCACTCTGCCCAAGTTCTTGTCTCTGGTAAATGAAGACAGTGCTACTTTTCAGCCTCACAACAGTGTTGTGAACCACAATCCACCACCAGCTATGAGGCTGTCCTCTTACATAGTGCTGGGCAGGAGGGGCTGCAGGTCAATGTAACACTGATTTTTGTTTCCGTGGTGCCGAAGAGTTGCTTACAGCATTTTCTTCAGTGGCTAACATTGAGTAATTAACCATGTTTTCTCCAATGCAGTTCTGCAGCTGCGGTCATCTGCAGGACTCTAGCTCATGGAAAGCCACAGCTCTCCCAATGCCATCCTCATGCAGAAGCTCCCCTGCCATGCCTTGGTAACATAGACCTTGTCTATTAAAGCATATTAATAAAGATTCAGGCACAAGAACAGGATTACTGAAGAGGAAATCATTCACAGAAAATAACGGGGAAGCAGTAAAACTTAAGGAGACTTATTTTTTTAGGCAGGGCAGTGGAAATGCAATCTTGATACTTATTTTTTAAGTGGTTCTGTTTCTTTTTTTCTTTTCAATGTATGTAAAACCAGGGATTTCCGGGTCAACATGGATTTCCTGGACCAAAAGGAGAAAAGGGAGATTCTTTATACATAACTACAAAAGGTAAAGTAAAAATTCATATCACTTGTATTTTGCTGTTGTTTATACCTTTCATGAGAGATTGGCCTCACAATGAAGGGTCTTCTTTAGGCACCAAAGGAATCCGAGGAGATCCTGGGCTGCCCGGTATCAGAGGTGAAGATGGTTTCCCAGGTAGAGATGGATTAGATGGTTTACCAGGACAGCCTGGCCTTCCGGTAGGTAGCAAATGCAGTTAGATCGTTTCCACCACACTCAATTGCTAATGCATTTAGTTCTGAGTTGTTATGATCACCAGGCTATCCTTCTCTCACAGATAACGATGCACAACTAGACTGGCTTTGCTGGTTATTGATGCATTAAACATCAGGCTTGCTCTCAGGGTTTTTATAACATCTTTCACTTCTATTTCCATTTTATTTAAACAACTGAGTAGTAGTGTATAACCCATTTAGGCCAGCTTGTATTACTGGTTAGTTTGTGATAATTATTGGTTTATTAGTGACTCCTTCTAGCATTGTCTAAGAGAGATCCTGTGTGACAGAACATCAACAACTTTGTTATGACTGAGTTAAAGAAAAGCAAAATTTACCACAATTTTACACCCCCAAAATGTAGGTTGTGTCATCATATATATGCTTGATAGCACCTCACTAACTGTAGCCATCTAGTAGTGAGACATGTAGTCTCAGTTCATTTTCTAAGTTCCTTCGGTAGGCAAAAGAAAAAATTAAATACCTTGCAAGAGGAATTCATCTCACCCATCATAAATGGTGTTTTGGACCCTGGGGTGCTCTTACATGATATTTGAAAATGGGCTGGAGCCATATTACCCAATCTGGACCACACTGCTTTTTCATACCAGTAAAGATGGTACTTTCTGATACGTCTGAGGCTGGAAACAATGGAAACATTTTCTAGTGAGGTTTGTAAGATGTTGATTCAATAGTGTGGAAATATCACTAGAGAAACAGACACAGAAAAAATCTGCCCACTTGGGCACGGCACAATTTTATGTTAGCTTTTCTCAAGGTCTCAGAAGTAAATGACGCACAGAACATTTCTAGTGATGCATATGGTTTCCCCAAAATGCACTTGCAGCTTTTCAGAAAGGGCAGTAAGCCTCTCTACAGCAGTGATTCATATTGCCCAAGTGCCATTCATGGGTCCGCATTCTTAGGGGAGTGCTCCCTCTAAGAGTGCTTCTCTTGTGCCTTTTCTTCCATAGGGTCTAAATGAATGTTAGATGATTATTTCAAAAAAAATATTTTATTTGCAATATTGATTTAAAGAGCTGGGATGCAACACCTGAGAAATTACTGCCTCTAAGGTGTCATTCATGAGAGTAGTTCAACTGTTTGAGTTATGTTTGTTTCGTCAACAAAGTCAGGAGTGACCACCTGTGTTCACTTCCCACAGGGTGACAGTATCAGAGGTTTCCCTGGTGATCCTGGTTATCCAGGTGAATTAGGCCCAAAGGGCTTTCCAGGAGAAGCAGGCCTGCCAGGTGAAGGATTTCCTGGCCCAAAAGGGTACCGGGGTCCTCCAGGTGACCATGGACAAGATGGAAACCCAGGACCTCCAGGTCTGCCCGGTCTGCCAGGAGAGCCTGGCCAACTAGGTAAGGCACTTCTAACAGTCACTCTGTCTTACAGCAAAGCCATGGGAGATCATTACTGAATTGTGTGCAGCATCTGTGCAGCACGCTGTTGAAAAGGGAGGTTATTGGGGTGAAAAGGGATCGCTTATATTAGTTGTACAGAAATCTTAAAGAAGGAAATACTTCCGAGGTCCCAGCAGTTTGATGTCAGGTATTGAAATAGCATGAATGAATGTCTTAGTGCCAGCAAGTAACATCTTTCAGGTTTTAAGCAGTCAGAAGCAATGGAGCGACATCCTGCTGTTGGAGTACTCACAGGTGGTTTTCTCTGGTCTTTCCCATCCAACATAATCTTTTAAATGACCAGAGAAAATCATGTACCCATCTTTCAGATCTCTTCATAGCGTCTCTGCAGCTTTCCAAGTCCCTTCCAGCATAAGAATGCCAGAGCTACATTCACAAGAGCTCAGGCTCAAAGTTCTATTGCACAACTTCAGGATGCCTGGCAGAATATTCAAGCCAGAGCAGGCACCTGCCAACCCTGCACAGTGCCTGGGACACAGAGCCTCCTAATTCTGACTGGGTTAGGTTTCAAGCCTGGATCTAATTAATATATGGATAGAGAGTTCCAGTATGTTATAGGAAATAGTTTGTGTTGCATGTATGCATAATACATATGAGAGTACTTTATCGGATGTTGTAATAGACATTTTAGTTAGAATTGAGAGTGTTTTACGATTTCTCTCTTTTAAATAATAACTATCTTTTCCTTCTTGGCTCATAAGATTGTGGGCAGGTCACTGAAGACTTTTCTAGAGGAGATGCAACTGAGCCAATATGGTCAGGTACTGTACATACAAATGGCTTGAATATATTTTAATATTTAGTCTTATGCTGCTCTTATGGCTTGATGCTTACTTTCTGATGACTGCTTTGGATGCTCTTGATTGTAAACTATTTGAACTTCAGGTCACAAATAACCATGCGTATACTGTATGTAGCTCTAAAGTAATTTAATCAAATTGTACATATTCTGAAATTATTGTAGTTTTATTCTTGCAATTCAGAAAGTCTTTATTTCATTGCTCCTGAGTATTTATTGTGACAAAATAATGATTACCATGCAATTTTAATGATGGTCCCAGAAATTAGGTGCCCAAGAAAATGTAAGCAACTTTTTTTAAAGAAAATCTTTGAGTGAAGATTTTCAGTGCAATTTGACCCATAAAGAAAAAACCCTTTCATTTCTACCAAAAATTTACTTTATTGCTTCAGGGGTATAAATTGCCCACAGGGAAACTAAGTGTCTCTCTCACTCTGAAAAATACATTCATCCATGAGGTTGGACTACCCTTCCTATGCCAGTCTAGCTGGAGCAGCCACCATAGCCTCTGCAAAACAGGCAGAAGAGCAGCTGTTGGGATGCAGCTCAGTGTGAGTGCTCCCCTGAAAATGCTACTACCCACAACCAATAATTTTTTTCTAGTGAAAAATAAAACCTTTTTTAAATTAAGGTTTTGCCTGTTAATTTCATTCACCTACTTTAATGATGTGATCTCAACTGCAGGTGCAGAGCTGATGAGAGGCAGCATTTGAGCACATACAGTGCTATTAACCCTCTTCATTTGCAGGTGCGGGCTGTGTGAGGCCACCAAAGGGATCCCAAGGCAAGCCAGGACTGCCAGGAGCCACAGGTAACGTTTTGCCTTCACCTTTGTTTCACACACACACGACATTTTGAGGGAGATCTTGCCAGATCTATTAAAGTTGAGCCTTAGCAGGCAGCAAGTTTTAGAAATTACAGTGGAAGGCAGAGGTAGCTTGAAGCCAGCAGAGAGGTCTAAGCAGCATGCATCCCAGGTGGCTGCGCTGTTCCTGAGCTAATTCTGCCTTTGCTAATAAGGGTCAGCCATAAAACAGGAGGCAGAAAGCACAGCTCATTTGCTATTCTCCACATGCAGGTAAGTAAGAGTTACAGAGAGAGTTTATTGCTAGAGAGTATACTGAGGTCTCTCAGAGCTGACTGGACACTTCACAAGGAAAAATCCTATCCTCTTGAGAGCAGGGTGATAAAAGGTTGCAATGGAGGACTGTGGAAGATCCTTCCTACTGTTTCTCCTCATGTGATATACAGAGTGCCTTCAGTACATGCAAGCCTAAAGGCTTTTAAGACAGCTCGCTGTAAAGGGCCAGGTTGTCTGATGCAATGCAGTTGTGCTGTCTGTAGCCACGCATGCTTTTCCTTGCAAAGCTGGTCCACCATAGCCCATAGGGACCAACTGGTGATCCTGGGCCTTCACAGCACTGAAGTTTCCCCACCTCTTTCCAAAAGGAAGAGGAAAAGGAGGTGGGGACACGGTCTGAAGGACTGTGTGAGATGGAATTGAGAGAAATGTGGACCAGGTGTACTGAGTGGTCGTAATGATTGGCCTTGAAAAGGGATCCTCTGACCAGCGCTGGTAGTTCCCATAAGTTTGTGTTCTCCCAGCCTAAGCAATAAAGCTGTTTTTCAGAAATTCTTCTCATCACCAGCTGGTAAAAGTACTGATGAAAACCATGACTGGGTCCTTCAATCTCTGGGGAAATGTAAAATTCTTGATGCACCCATTCCTATGCCCCCCATACTTTAGCCAAGGTCAGAAATCTGGGCTATAAATTTTAAGGTCAAGCTTGGGCGGGGGGGTTTCCAGCGCAAGGTTTATTATGGCACGCATGGATTGATGGACTGATTTATCAGAGACTAATGGATCTTAAAAGGGAACATTTTCACTCTGTTGAAAGATGATGTGTATCTCTGACCTGTGTTTCCTTAGTCCTAATGGCTTAGTTTGTTGTTATGAATGCTTCTGAAAGGTTGTTTTCTTTGCCATTTTTGTAATTTTTTTCTGAGTAAGACAATTTGTTTATTCTTTCATTCACATGAGCTGGAAGGTTTTTCTTTCAGCAAATACAGTCAGATTTAACTCCTAGCTGTAAGACTGCTGTAACACAAGTGATGCTGGTTTTGTGTGTTTTGTATTTTGTGCCCTTGGTTAACTCTTTCACAAATCTTTCTTTGTCAGCTCATATGTTTTAGTAAATTTAAGATTTTATTTTTTTTTTTGCATCCCTTCCCTCCAAAAACTGGAAAAGGCCCCTTGCTGAGTCCAGTGCAGAATTCTGTTCATAGCCAACTTTCAGCCTGAGGCAGTTCTGGAGCTGGAAACCCAGGAGGAACAGGGCACATTTTGCAACTTTTTGCAGGTTCTTGTTGCTATAGCTGTGTCAGTCTAGCTTTCTGGAGCATCATTCCTACCCACATTCTCCACATTCGCACAAAAGCACCAACACCTCCTTTACACTATTTTCATTGTCTGCTTAGAGTGATGTGGGTTTGTCCACAAGATTTCCCTCCTCCTTTTCAGCCAGGATGGAGCTCTGCTATAGACAACCAAGTCTCTCAGTGTCCTGGGTGCTGATGGCACCCAGTGTATCAACTAAGAAGTAATCTTTGTAGTCTCACACCCTTATGTCCTTGACTTCTTTTGAAATTCCTGGCAACATACACAGCCCACCCTAAGTTACATCCTGGTTATTCAGTAGTCTCAAGACCTATGTGATCACTGTTGAATGAAATGTTTAAGTTGTTTTCTGTTTCAAAAACAGCTAAAGCAATTGCAAACTAAACACTGATCTAAAATAAAACCTTTTTCTTACTACTGTTTGGCACAACATGTTAACACGAGCTAATGGTGGTAAGCAGTGGTTGCGTTCTCTATCTGCCACCTTCTTTCTCTAACATGGCTTTTTAATGAGTGCAATACTGAACAGAATGAATGAAAAGTCAGTTATTACAGATGGGAAAGAAAACCAAGATGCTATTTGGGTAAGAGGTACGTTAGAATCTTTCACTGAGACCTGAAAGAAAGGATTTTTCTTTTTAATTGCTTTCTGATAAGTTATTGTTCATATAAGGGAGAGAACAATAGTTTTGTATGGCACCGGGAAGATGCTATTCACACTGCATTGGCCATTTATATGCACCTTATTTGTGATCTTTTAAAAGGTTTCCTTCTCCCCTTCACAGACAACAGCTAAAACTGCAAAAAATCATGGTTAAATAATGGGAATTCAGAAAACTAAAGTATAAGGAAGTCTCAACATTCAAGTGGTATTTTCCTTGGTTTGTCATAGTTAGAAGTAGAGAGAAAATTGCTTTCAGTGTCATAAATAAAAGAGTTGCAGTTCATGGTGACGATAAGCAACAACATTTAAAATGTTAAAGCATGTCGTTGACTTTCAGGCCTTAGCTGGAAACTTAAGGAGTTTGAGGAGCGGGAGAGGTAGGGAAACAAAGCATTCCACAGGAATTATTTTCAAAGAACTTTACCAAAATATCTTGATCTTGGAAGATAATGAATTAGGGAGACTCATGTAATAAAACTATTGTATGGAAAAAACATAAAATAATAATATAAAATAATAATATAACATAAAAATAATATGATTTCATAAACTTAACAAAAGAATCCTACAAAATGCTTGCAGGTTTTGAGATGTTAAGAAACAGTAATATTTGCCCTTACCCAAATGTCAAATCACAAGGAAGTGAAGTCTTATTTTACTTGTCAGGATATAACTTGATATGAACATGAATTCAGTGCCAGAGGAACACTTTTCCAGGGCACAGCCCTTCTTTTCCTACCAAAGCTATAGGCCTGTACTGTTACAAATATAGTAAGTAGGCTGGTTAATTTGTATTCAGTTTCTAGGATGATTAGATCTAACCTTTAGCCTTACATTTCTATTTCATGTTTATCTAAACCAGTCTCTTTTTGTTCTGTGATCAGTAGAGCAGGAAAGAGAAAAATTGGCTCTTGCTACAGCATCTCATGCCTGTTTCTGCTGAGCATTCTTCTTTGACATTGGCTTTTGACCTTAAGCTAAAAGCCTTAATTTACAAAATAAAGTCTCCAAAAGTCTGTGAGATTATTTTCACCCTAGTAGTCTCCATATCATTAGTCTTTAAGTCACATTAATCTGTGTTTGTAAGAGCACTTAGCCTAGATTTTGGTCCATGTCTTGATGCTGTTCTTGAGTACTGCTAAAGAGCTACAGTGTCGTCCCGTTTAATTTAAACAAAATTTTCATCTCTGCATCCAAAAACACATGATGTTATTTACCACTACCTTTTCTTACATTATATGCACATTTCTGTTTTGTTTGTTCAGATCACACTTATTTACTTTCTTTTATGTAATTTAGGTGCAAAAGGTGTGAGAGGATTCCCAGGTGATCCAGGTCCAAAGGGCTACCCAGGGCCAAATGGTACACGAGGTGATCCAGGTCGGGAAGGATACCCAGGTCCTCCAGGTATATTGACATAATTAATTAGTCATTCTTTATATACTTTTGGCCTCTTTACTATAGTCACTGAAACAGAAAAACTTGCTTCCAGATACATTTTTCACTTATCTTCCCTTCCACATTCAAACATTAAGTTATTATACAAAACCGCTATTTTTCAAATTAAAAGGATTTCCTGCAACTTCTGTAATTACGAAAAGTAACATAGACTCCAACCTTTTAAAATCTTCTTTATAGTGCAAAACTGTGTGACAGTAAAAATTCATGACATTCACATAGAAATAAAGAAATTCAATAACAAGATATTTCAGATTCCAGATGGAATATACTTAGAATTATGATGCAGAAAGGAAAAAATACTAGTATTAGTATTTCTATTTAACTCATTCCAGCATTAGCATAAATTATACTGGATGTATCAGAGGCAGAGTACTAGCTACTCGCCTTGGCTGTAGGTGGCAACAGTGTTTGCAAGTGTTCAATACCTGTCATATTTTAGGCTAGTCTGTAACAGGTACAGATTAAACCCCAGGGCTTCTGTATCTCTCCAGAGGTTCCAGGATGTCCAAGACACATGAATTAATTGCATGTACAGTTGATCTGTTCATAGATAGTAAGTCAGATGAGCCTCAAATAATGGCACTGCATACTCATGTAAGCTCCAGTGAGTATGTTCATGGATCATCAGTCAGTCCAGCAAGAGTTACTGCAGAAGCTATCACTTCCCTGTGGTTGATCAGGTTAATCAGGTCAGAGAAATGGGCACCAGGTTTTTCTGTAGCACATTTCAGGAGCTATTGATGCAACTTAATTTAGGAGCTCTCTAGAAATTCTCTCCATCTATCTGTTTTCAAAGCCCTAAATCCTCAGATTCCAAAGAAGTGCTGCAGACTTTCCTGAAACCAGTGCCCAGTTGCTGCTTTTCCCTAAGGCAGCACATGACCTGAAAGTATTCTTCAGGCTCATCTACAGCATCTGTAGTGGCAAAAGAGAAAGCAAAAGAAGAGTTGATGCATCTTCTGTTCAACAGGCAAGGGATGCATCATAAAACATGCTCTGTGCAGCGTAGGGCAGGACCATGAACCTCTGTTTTCCCTGCTAAGCTCTGAAGAGTGCTCTAAATGCTAAATTGAGGCTCCCAGGCCACAGCGTGGTCGGCACTCAGAGCAATTTTCTGCAGTCTTCCATGCTATCTTTCACCAGTGCTTGGACTTAACTTCCAGTGCAGGTCCAGTTTCCCAGTCCACAAGAAGCTTTTCCTCTGTCATTTGTGGTAATGGGGCTTGTGCCCTCCCAGTCATTCACCTACAGGGTAGAGGACAGGGATGGTGGCACTCCTTCATCAAGAGTCTGAAGCGATTGGCATTGGTCCCTTGAGATGTGTGGGGAACAGCAACAGCAATGACCCATCTGGGCAACTCCCCCAGGTCTTGCCAGTTATGCAATTTCTATTTTTTTTCAAGTTTCACCCCTTGAAATGTGTTACCCCTGCTGTGTATCAAAGCAGGTTTTTGTGTACAGGAACTGATTTTTTACAGACTATGACATCTAGAAAATGCTGCGATAGCCATGTCAAAATAGGTGCACAGAAGTAACTGTGCTTGGAGCTGTGGATCTTTTATCACCCAGGACTAGGGATCCTGAGGGGTCATCTGTAAGTTCTGCCAATTTCCACATTTGGTCAAATGTTCTTATAAATGCTGCATGGTTTAAAAACATGCATGTAACACTTTGTTCAATTCTATAGGTTTCCGCTAAGAACTAAGGAAAATTACAGTAATATAAAAGGCATTATGATGGTGTATCTAGGATTTGAACTCCCAATATTTGTAGTGAACCCTGTAATACCTAGTCCCTGTTTTATTTATAGGTTTTACTGGGCCCAGGGGAGACAGGGGCCCGAACGGTCTACCTGGACTGCAGGGACACCCAGGCCTTACGGGAAAATCCGGTGCTCCGGGAGCGGCAGGACTGAAGGGCCTGCCTGGTGACGTTTTAGGAGCAGCAGCAGGTTCCCGAGGGGATGTCGGGCTCCCTGGCTTCCCAGGGTTGAAAGGCGTGCCGGGAGATCAAGGAGTACCGGGAGCTAGAGGTAACAGCTATTTCAAATAAAGAAATGTTTGAGTAAGAGTGTGATATAAATTAAGCCAAATTTTGGAGATGTGAGAGTAGTAAGAGACAGTGTTAGGATGCGTTGGAAGTACTGAAGACCACAGCATTAAGTCCTGTTGCCTGATGATCTCCCATGCGCTGGAAGTACTGATGACCCCAGCATCAAGTCCCAGTGCCTGATGATCTCCCAGCCCTTCCCCATCTACCTCAGCTGTTACCAGTATGCCTGGGTCCTCCAAACACCTTCTGGAGATCCATTGCTTAAGGCCAGCATTCCTTCACATTACATTACAGCAAATCAGCTACAACTGGATACCAAAGAACCAGATTTTTGCTCATCTTTGTTGTGTTCAGATGTGCTGTTAATTTTTCCCCACTGTAGTTAGGGGAGTGGTGATATAGTTATTACCCTGACTTTTAACTTACATACTGCATAATATGGAGATTGTTTCCCATGCCAGGCGACGTTTGGATAAGACATGACTTCGCAGGATAGCACATTGCACTAATGCAGAATTTGTAAATTTTAACTAAGAGGTCATAGTGTTTAGTAAATGTTAATAAGCCATTTTACCTGGTCAGTCTTTGGGCGCTCAGAAACAAGAAAAAGATAACATTATATACTTATTCATAACTTTTTAGGGTGTTCATTTTATTTCACTATTTCACAGAGCTAAAAAAAAACCACACTAAACTCCTTATAGAAAACAGAGAGAACCATAGTTTATGTACAAAATCTGACTTTGTCACTCAGAATTCTGTGGAGGACTCTCAAAAGCATATGTGAAATAAGCATCCCCTGATACAGAGTTTCAGTAGCATTTGGACACAGAGTTAAATTTAGGACTGCTGATTACCCCCTTGCCCTGTTACAGAAGTGAGAAAGGAGTAGTAATTGTGTGACTAGCTCAAAGCAAGGAGGTATATCACAGGAACCTGTTTTGTAGACTCTTCTCATTACTTTCAATACAATTTAAAAAAGAGCAGCATCATATTACATGAGTTATTTGAAGTGAGGAGAGCTGGTTTCACCTTCAGTAGAGCCCTAGAGTGAAGGAAAGAGATGAAGGCAGTTCTGTGGCACTTGACAAGTTTGAGAAAAGGCACAGAACATCGCTAACACCTCTGAAAAGGGGAAGAATTAAAGGTAAAACATGGATTGAAAAGGGGAAAAAAAATTTGTGTGACTTTGTACCTTCTCTCTAAGCATTTCTGTAAAACTAAGTTTTTTAGTAAGAACGAAAAATATGTGCAGCAAAAAGAAAAAGCATTACTAGTTTCTCTGTTCCTGATTTATTTTACAGTTCTGACAGAATGGCTCCAAAAAAAGCACATGAAAAATTTAATTATTCATACTGATTTTTAGTTTTATATGAAGTGGCTAGTGATTCCTTCGTATCATCTATGCCACTTAAACTACTGTCTCCTCAGAACAGAGAGCTAAAGCCTGTATTCTGTTGTTGAGAAAATTCACCTTATGTGACCTCAGTTACAAAGCACCTTAACTGCAGTCAAGCCAGTGCACCTACACTGATGTAAAACCTGAATAAAGAGAAACAGATCCACTTGGCATGGATTTTAAAGTGTCGTGTACTTTTGAGGTCTCTTACACTGTCGCTTCTCCAATCTGAATGCAAAGCAGGCATTACCTTTTAAATCTTGACACCTCCTTTGCTTTTACATCATAGAGCTGTAAATTTTCACCCAGTGCACTAAGTCATGTAGAATCAGGGCCTTTTTGCTTAGGTGTTTGTATGAATCTTGTAACAATGCCGTGTGATGACCTTACTTGAAAATTCGTGCATAATGCAAAACCACAACCCACCATCTGCCTTAAATGGTTGTATTCCTGCCTATCACATTTTAGAAAAGATACAGAGCATTATTTCAGTGGTTCAGTCAGCTGCCTGATTTGATTCTTACAAAGACGTATGTGATAAAGAGAGAGATCAGGAATTGCAGAATTACTGGGGTAAAAATGGAAGAGAACTGCTCCGTCTATATCCACCTGGTGCAAATTGTTTCCATTCATTTGAAAGAGCCAGTCAAACTTTCCAATGCAAATACTGAGATCATTACTGGTAATGTCGATTATTTTAAAACTAATGAGCAGTCTTTTAATTTGCTTTTCCTGTTCTCACTGAATTTTCAAAGGAAATACATACCCTGTGAAAGACTAGTGTATACGCAGAAGTTATGTGTAATAATAAGCTCTCTAGATATTTATGCTCTCTAATGCATGATTATGGCATTTTAGGAGCAGATGGTAACCCAGGTTTGCCAGGACCCAAAGGAGATCCAGGGCCACAAGGTCTCCCCGGTTTGATGGGATTGCCAGGAACACCAGGAACACATGGATTCCCAGGCCCACCAGGAAACCGTGGGCCAGATGGCAGGCCTGGCTCTCAAGGACCTGTGGGTGAGGAACGATTGCTGTCCTGTGTCACTCGTCCTGCCGGTTCCCTGTGGCAGGGCAACTGTATGGTTTCTGCAGCAGAAAGTTAAGCCTGGGGTTGTGGCAGATACCACACTTTAATTCCCAGCCAGGGAAATGACAGCAATGGTGCAGACACTGTGATTGCAAATTGTGCTGGTATCACAGGTGAGAAGCAAGGGTGATGACGGTCCTCACTGGCAGAGCTGCTGCTTTTCCTTCTATAGCCACCCACCAAGCCAGGTTAGAACTTGCTGATGGCAGACTGGGAGGAGGGAGCTACCGAATGGGAGTAGTCTTATGGAAAAGGGGATTAATTCTTAAATTAAAGAGGAGAGGAAGATCCTTCCTGGGAGTGGGTACAGAGCCAAGCTGGTAGAGAGACTGGTTTGCTTTGATGAGCTGTTTTGTCTTTATAATCATTTCTGTGGTTCTTTGCCGAAAACAATCCTAATTTTCCCCCCTCAACATGAAGCTGGTAGGATAGCAGTTTTCTCTCTCTTGAGCTACCTTGTATGGAATCATCATGTATGTCCAAACGCTTTTTAATCTCCCTGTTTACATGGCAGGTCCACCTGGTGCTAGAGGAGAAGATGGTGAGCAAGGTTTTCCTGGCCCTGTGGGCCTCAAAGGTCTGTCTGGTGACAAAGGTGAAACAGGTTACCCGGGATTACAAGGTATACGTGGTGTGACTGGTCCCCCTGGCATAAGTGGAATGGATGGCTTTCCAGGAGATAAAGGTGAGCTCTGGATGGCTGCTTTGAAAACAGTTGCTTATTCATACCAGTAGACAGATCTGCAGTATTTACTCCCTTACTTAAAGCTAGTCACATAGGAAAACCATAGGCATAGAACACCTTGGCAAGTTCGTAACTCATGATAATAAAGGAAACAGAAAAAAGTTGCTTAAAGCTGTTCTGTACTGAGATGAACAGGACACATTCTCTACTGGGCTACATCTGTTTAAAACAGAAGAATTAGGGTCATGTGCCTAATATATTCCAGAATCACTGGCTGTTTACGCCTGTGTTGTGCTTGTCAAAATGCCGGCCTGTGACATGCAGCCCTATTTAGAAGAGCAATGGCTGTCTTATTTCTCCTTTTGAAAAATACAGTCTTTTTTCACTCTCCAGAAATTTTTCCCTTGTCCCAGTCACACTAGCTTTTAATGAAATAAAAGAGATGTTTCCCCAAATCTTTGCATTAAGTTTTTTAATGCTAGCAGTTGTGTAGTGAGCAATGCCAGACACAAGACCTTGATGTTGACTTTTACCAGGATACCAGTCTCACTTATAGAGAAGGTGAGATTCTCACTTGCCAGCCACAAAAACATTATGTATAATGCAAGCTGTCTACATCACACAGGGAGTTTCAACAGGATTGAACTCCATGTGAAGCCAAGTTAAACACAAAGGTGGGGTGCGTGCCTAAAAGTGCACGTTGCAATTTCATCAGTTGGAAAGATAGGACTTTTTTCCTAGGACAACTCTGGAGTACTGATCAGGTCTCACTTGTGAGGAATGATGAACTATTTGTTGGAATGACCCATGGAAAACAGCATCCTCTTGCTCAGAAAAGAGGAGTACAGGAATTTTTGGTGAAAGAGAGCCAGCCAGACTTAGACCCATGATTTGTATCTCCACATGTAGAAGAATGGGTAGACTGAAAACATTGCTTGGAACTAGGTCCCTTTTTCTAGCTTATCTGTAGGAGAGGGAGGGGTTCAGCTGATCTTTCAGAAGAAGACACAAAGTTCTGGTCATCTCCACAACATCTCCTCTTGGCCATTTGAGGCAGTCTAGTGAACCCCGGCTCTTCTTTACCTGTCAGAGAGCTTGGGTGCCTGATGTAGAGCTGCAGATTGCCCCAGGCATCAAGGCACCCAGCCATAGGTACCGCTACACAAGTTTTCGTACCATTCTAGTCACGCGTTGCTGGTTCACATTTACTTAGTTCGCAGAAATCTGAGTGAAGTAACAACTCTGTTCCCCATCTTTCTTTAAAGGCTTGAGAGGTTCACCTGGCATTGATGGTTTCAAAGGCATGACAGGCCTCAAAGGAAGACCAGGCATCAAGGGAATCAAAGGAGAATTTGGCCCGTTTGGGGCTCGGGGCGATAAAGGCTCACAGGGTGCACGTGGCTTTAAAGGTATTTGTTTATGGATGATACCACTGTGTTTGCTTTTCACATTTGGAGAACTATTTTACAAGGACACAAAGACAAAGACGACACATTTTTCACTTGATAAATTTAGCTCAGACATTCCTCTACCTATTTCACACATGGGCCTCTGGCCAAGAGGCCTGGATTTTAGGCTCAGGGAAAAGTTACTTCTCTGTGAATCTTTACACATTTAAGGTTGGAGACAGACATTTCATTATTCAGCTGAGCTCAAAGAGTGGCACCTCTGGGCTTGTGCAGAACTAACAGAGCCTTTTCCCAGGAAGTGTAAGGTGTTTGGGGGGAAAAGATTAAGATTTTGCTTCAGTTACCCTGTAAAGAAACTGAAATATTCAGAAAACCAAGCAATTAAGTAGTTAAAAGTCAGAAATGTATCAGTTGATATCATCACCGGTGAAATGAAAGCTAACTCAGTCCTCTTTTCTTTGCATAACATTATGTCTAAATACACGATTCACCACACGGCCAAAATGTTATTTCTAGGGACCCTGAGACAGGTAATTAAGAAAAGTGGTCTGCAATTCAAAGGTTGCGAGACAGTGCTCCCAGTAATTCAGGGGAGGTCTGAGCAAAAGGCATGTGTGAAATCACCCACTGCGAAGAAAACTGCAAATACACTTCTTGGTGAAGAAGTATAAGAATATAAGTGCATGTTCATAGGAGACAAGTCTGGATGGCTGGCCTGTCTCTACATCCCATAAAGAACTAGTAACAGTCATACAGTCTGTTTGGGTCCTTTGTTCAGGATATTATTTACTGATGTCACCAGTAACCTTCAAATTGAGACCAGGAAAAAATAATTGGTAACAAATCCAAACACTTTCTTTCAGCCAAGGCGTGCTTTGGCTGAGAGTTGCCCTTTCACTGGAGCTAACCCACTTTTCTGTGCTTTCTCCAGTGTGTGTTTGGGTTTTTTATAAACACATGATACCTAACTAATCTGCTGAGAGGTAAATCAGCTATCACATAGGAATCAGGGTCCAGCTCCCCAGGATTGTATGTACGAAAGTTTAACTCAGTTTTCACGTTATCTTAAGCTTTACTGTTCTGCTGACATGTTGTATTGGCACAGGTAACTTTTTATGTAAGTGGATTTTCCATAGCTTGTGCAAGATTATCTGTTAATCCTTTTT
This sequence comes from Falco cherrug, assembly GCF_023634085.1. Taxonomy (NCBI): domain Eukaryota; kingdom Metazoa; phylum Chordata; class Aves; order Falconiformes; family Falconidae; genus Falco; species Falco cherrug. Next base: position 63,563,036 of record NC_073698.1, read on the forward strand.
TGCTAAATTCACTCTTCTGTTCACTTCCTACACAGCGCCGCTGACTAGCTTTTTGTAACATGGTTGGGTATTTTACCCTGTAGGTGACCGTGGGGATCAAGGCCCCCCGGGAGAACCCCCAAAGCTCAAGCCCAGCATGATGATGGAAGTTAAAGGTGAAAAAGGAGATGTTGGAGAAAGGGGCACAAAGGGATTCTTTGGCTTAAAAGGTCAGTGGTCACAGCAAAACAAAGCAAAGCACATTCAGGACTATCGATCAGTGACTTTTCTCAGTTACCATATTAAATATTCCCTGCTGATTGTACCACTACACTGCAGGCCCCCCAGCAAAGTCTCTCGTAGCTGCGCTTCACAGAGCCACCCCCAAGAAAAGCTTTGCAGGGTTATGTCACGTGGGTGCTCTGCCCTTTTGTACTTGTACATCATGGTGCCACGTTTCAAGAAGGCTGCTAGCAGGAAAATTTCTTACATACAGGCAACTGCAAGTCAGCCTTCCCAGGTTTAACAGTTTAAATCATCATTATTTTTCTTCTTCCCTGCCTGCAGGTAGCAAGGGAATGCCAGGCATTCCTGGAAAGACCGGAACTCCAGGGTCCCCTGGGCATCCCAGCTATGTGGCAGGTGTGAAAGGGGACATCGGAGCGAAAGGGGTGACAGGTCTGAAAGGATATCCTGGCCCAGCTGGCTCTCCTGGCATCAGAGGCTTCCCTGGCAGCACGGGAGGCAGGGTGAGTTCATGCCCATGAGGGAATAAGGGTGTCCTTGTGCTGGCATTCAGCTTCTCTAGGGAGTGGCATTTACCCCTTGAAATTGTGCTGAACAGCTACAATGCAAAGATTAATATGCAATAAAAATTGAATAAATAAATCAAATTTTTGCTTGATCCTCCGATGTTCATTAAGCAGAATGCTTTCTTTTCTTATTGGGAGGCATTCAAATTTCACGTGTCCGTTTTTCGCCAATGAGGACCAAACAGTTCCTTCTAGATCCTTGGTCTTGTTGCCATAGCTGTTCATAAAAATTATTCTCAACACTGGGTTTACTCTTCCCTTTCTCGCAGAACTGATGGTACCACTGCCAAAAACCACTCACTGTCCCTCATCTAACAGTAAAAGAGTTTAAGAATCTCAGTTCTTAGAGGGTAATTCACCATGATTCACTTTGGCTGCAAAATAAGTTACACGAGAAGAAATAAACTCTTACAAAAGGCCTAACAGTAGACTAACAGACATCATTTATTTAAGAGAGCCAAAAACTATGCTCCTTTCTCAGGTAGCTTTGCCCTTAGATTTTAATAGGACTTTTTCCTAATCAAAATCAAGGACTGCAGGACTGTTGTGGTTTAACCCCATCTGGCAACTAAGCACCGCACAACCACTTGCTCACTCCCCCTGTAGTGGGATGGGGGAAGAGAACTGGAAGGTTAAAAGTGAGAAAACTTGTGGGTTGAGGTAATTTGAATTAATAATGGAAATAAAATAAAAAAATAACAATAATAAATGCAATGAAAAGGAAAATAACAAGAAACAAAACCAAGAAAGACAAGTGATGCAAATGAAAACAATTGCTCACCAACAACCAACCGATGCGCAGCCAGCCCCTGAGCAGCGGTCCCCCGGGCAACCTTCGCCCTGCTCACTGGTGGGGTGGGGTGGAGTGAGGAGCAGAAAACACCTTGACACTGTGTAAGCACTGCTCAGCAGTAACAAAAACATCTCTGTTTTATCAACACTGTTTCCAGCACAAATCCAGAGCATGGCCCCATACTACTATGAAGAAAATTAACTCTACCTCAGCCAAAACCAGCACAAGGACTCAGTACCCATATATGTGCATGTAATAGGATGTTCTCAATTTCATACTTCAGTCTTGGTAAACATAACTTGTCCCTTGGTTTGTACTGGTTTGGTTTAACTCATTTAAGCCAAATGACTCTATAAAGTACTATGGAAACTCAAAAATGGTAAATTTAATAGCCTTTTTTCAGTATTTTGAAACAGTGCTGCTCATTAACTAACACCTGTTTTCAATTATATGACAGGGAGAAAAGGGTGTTCCAGGAATTTCAGGTCATTTTGGTACACCTGGCTCACACGGTGAAATAGGTGAGTTTTTTCTCTTATCTGAGCACTCTTTGTATTCATTACCCATCAAATGCTCAGCATTAAGTTCTGAAGAGTCTTAGGGGTCTTCAGTCTTAAAGAGTCTTCTTACAGTCTGACAGAATGATATTGTAGTTGTGGGAAGCTATGAAAAGGTTAGTACCTTTTCAGGTTAATTTCATGCAAGGTGTACTGTCCATGGATACATCCACCCATGGTAGGGTGGGTGGTTGTTCTGGAGACTTTTATGTTTTCCTTTCTTTAACTTATTCCTGTTTTATTCTTTAAAGATGATAATTGCTGAATTTTGTTTCGTAAGTTGCAATTTCTTTGAAACGACAGGAAATACTGTTTAAAGTAAAGCTTGATTGCTCATGTGTTCATTTTTGCTTTAAATAGGTGACCGAGGAGATACTGTAAACTTACCAGGAATGCCAGGCCTTAAAGGGGAAACTGGTGTGCCAGGCTTAACAGGTATTAATTTCACAGTTGCTCTGCATGTATTACTTTTCACATACTAAAGTCCACAGAGGAAAGGAGGGGGAGCCTACCATGGGCTTTTGATGACTGTTGAGCCTGTGTTTTCATGACAGCTCCTGAAGAGGTTCATCTTTTCTTTATTGAAATAAGTATGTGCTGTGTTTACCTCTTCAACTGAAGGTACAGTTACAGCAGCAAACATCACATGCAACTCTGATAAACATTTCTTTGTAATTTTTTGCCATTGATGTCAAAAGGACCAGTATTGGGCCATGATTATGGAAGATGGGATAGCAGAGTCAGGTTGATTTTGGATTGGGCTGGTTAGGTAATGTATTAAAATTTCCTGCACATGCAGTACGCTTGAACATCAGTGTCATATTCCACATAATTTGGGGAGTGCTTTTAAAAATAAATTTAATGATGGTTTGGCCATCATGTTGTGGAAAACTTCATTCTCACAGATTATGCAAGCACCTTGACTAAAAGAATGTCTTTATGTGTCAAGACCAGGACCCATTCAGTAGCCAAGTTCACGTTATGCTTGTTAGCTTAGGGTCATATAGAGATTATTAAAAGAATATACTGGTTTTGTGGTTTCCCAGGCACAAGAGGAAGCACAGGACAAAAAGGCGAAGGCGGTGATCCTGGTTTCCCTGGCATTGAAGGCCTCAAGGGCACACAGGGTGTCCCGGGCTCTGTGGGACAGAAAGGTAAAATATTCTTTTTAATGCTTCAAAGAATAAAACTGTTTAAGAAGAGAAAGAAAAATCTCTTCTCCCTCAAAAGAAAGTCATTAGGTTTTTTATATATGTTGAACATTCTGTAAGTTGGTAAAGAGTAGTGAAAAGGATGTGGAACTCGGAGTAGAACTTACTAAGAGGAAATTTCAAAAGCCTAATTCTGCTTCATACCAGTTTTATAGTGATCTTTTTATAGTGATCATGTGTCCAGTCAAAGTGTTGTAATGCTGACATACTCAGGTATTCTAATGCTGTCTCAATACTACATGGAAGTGGGCTTTTCAGTGCTCTTTTCTGCCATAAATTAAGTCAATATCCCCCAGAACCCAGTGATGAAGCCTTTGAGCCAGGCTTGTTGGCCAGCTGTGCAAGAGTACTAGGGATCTGAACTCTGGCTAGATCATGAACCCAGGGCTTAAGAACACATCTTATTGCAGGAGGATCATGAAAATGCTCTTTCAGAACAGTTGCTCTACATTTTTTACGTAATTATAGGTCTTAGAAGCTCCAGCCAAGACTGGAGTAGTTTTGGTAGGTACCTCACAGGGAAACAGTTTTTGTAAGACCAGCGGTCCAGTCAGAAAGGAAAAACAGATGTGGCAGAAAAGGAAACTGAGGTACACATAAATGAAATTGCTTATTGTAACCGGCAATAGAAGTAAAATTATCATTTTAATAGGAGGATCCCACTGTATTTCGGAGCTTGTCAGAAACCTGAGGTGTTTAATTAATTGTTCTGTTACACTTTGCCTCTCCTGCCTTTGTTCTCCTTAACTTTCTCCCACTTGGATGAGCAGTGCAGTGTCATACAATGACATTAGGAGGGGAAAGCCTTCATTTTGCTACCTGGGAGAACGAAGGTAGCACAAGTCTGTGTTTTGGGCTATTGGTTTTAAGGACACTCATTAGCAATGATTCATCATTGTCGCACAGGTTTGCCGGGACTGGTTGGCCCCCCGGGGCAGCAAGGAAGCCCTGGGACACCTGGATTTCAAGGTGAAAAGGGAACTCCCGGCTGGCCTGGATTACCAGGACAAGCAGGTATTCATACAGCTTCAACTATTAAGTCACTTCCACGTGAGCACTTGCTATTGTTCTTTTGGGGTGAAGAAGAAAGGGGGCTTTTTGCAGTTCAGAGTGGCAGAGGTCCCTCTAGTAAATATTTATTCCTCTTCCTCATGAAGTCCAGGTGTGTTAACTGATTTATGATCAGTTGCTTTCTGATTTATGGCTTCTGAAGGACTGATCTCCACTGAGCTCACTTTAACTGCTGATGACCTCCCTCAACCAGGAAAACAGTTTTCAGGAAACTTTTTTCTTTTTTTGTGACAGCTGAGAAGAAAAAACAAAAAACAAAAAAAAAATGCAGCAAGGTAGTGATATACAGTATTAGACTATTATAATGTGGCATTAGATAGCAAACAATATATTTGTCCTACATCATCACCAAAAACTGAGAACTGGTCCAATTTCTGGTTTTAAGGATAAATGACTCTCAGAGAATTCTGCTATCAAAATACAGGTGATAGCTTAAAATGAAGCTGTTTGTATCACAGGATACAGAATCTCATTGGTTGCCACCTAATTCCTTAATATATTAAGTAAGCAGAATTTTTCTACAGTACGGCCAGAAATTGCCCCGCTTTTAGTAAGATTCATCTGTCTGAATCTCCATCAAATCTAAGCCAATGCAGTTATGAAGGCTGCCTTTATAGACAGTAAAGACAGAGCCAGACAATTATTTTTGTGAGGTTGAATTGTCCTCCAGAGCTCTGGCCATTGATTGGAGATATCTGTCTAGCTTAAACATTATGCTTAACACTTTGACAGGTACAAATAGGTGGCATAAATTTTACCTGTAGCAGCAGCAGCAGCTATTAGACATTTTGTTAGGGTTTTGTTGGCTTTTTTAAATGACACAGAGTCAATTTCTTCTGAAGAAAGCTTCGTCATAATCACATTTAGAGCTTGCAATTATGCCTTAATTATCTTGGTTTGAAGATTTCGGAAAACTAAATGGTTATTAAAAAAATTGTGGTAGTGAGACTGGAACTAACAGCATGCTACCAGACTGATCGGAGCTATTAAAAATCTCATAGGGAGTTTATTGGACAATAAAAAAATTTGCCAATCACAAAAACATGGTGTGGTGTATTTCATAAGCTTATTGTATTAATTAACTTATGAATTCATTTGCATATAATACACAATATTTTAACACAGAATAGTGTTTATTCAAGCATTTGAATTTTTTGCCTAGGAATACATATAGACTCATAGAAACTATTAGGATAATAATTAATGCAATTTTAAAACAGGCTTGCCTGGCTTAAGAGGAATCAGCGGACTGCATGGTTTACCAGGCACTAAGGGCTTACCAGGATCGCCAGGTGAGTGAGTCTCTTATTCTGCCTGTTCACAGGCACACCATTGCGTTGGCTACGAGTTTGGTCAGTGAGATCTTTGCAATGTGACTTTAACTGTGTCACCCAAAACCCATTAGGAATGGGAGGAATTTGCTTTGCTATTATGGGCTCTGGCAAACAACTTCACACAATATATGCTGCCACACAGATGGATTAGAAAACAACTTGAAATTGTAATGTCTTTCCTCTTACAAAATTGAAGCTTCGAGGCCTTTTTTCCCCATAATGAGCCATTACAGACTCATGTATTAAGTAAATACACATGCTCTATACGTCTATGTTAGCATGCTGGTACATTGTTATGCACGGAAACATTTCAGCTTTTGTCTTAATTTTGAACAACTCCACAACAGGTCCAGATGGCTATGGCTCTGCAGGTTTCCCAGGTGCAGTGGGTGACAAAGGGGAAGCAGGAGAGCCAAGCAGAGTGGAAGGCAGTCAAGGACCTCCGGGTCAGAAGGGAGACAGAGGTGTTCCAGGTTTGTATTCCAGAGAAGAAGATCTACCTATTATTTGTTTCAGCTGTGGGTGTCATAGATGTCACAAAATGCAGTATAGTGTAGACAGTTGTGTAGGAGAGTTCATGCTGTGGGGAAGGTCACTCTTTGGTGCTGCAGCTCTGCCAGCCCTTGCTCAGAAACTGTGGTGTGTATTGCCCAGTGCGGGGCAAGCCAGCCCCTCCAGGACAGCCTGGGTCCTTCCCCATGGTAGCAGAATCTTGTACCACCCGGTTTGCTCAGCAAGCTACAAATGCCAGTCACTACTCTCAGCCATCAGCTCCCAAAATATTTCTAATGAGGCTCCAGTTACATAAACTATGGCTTTTCTTTCTTTCTTTTTGTTGCAGATCTGTCAATGTTCACTTTTCTTCTGAAAGCCTCATTGTCCATCAATGTGTAATTGTCCCACTGATTCCTCCTGGGCTCTATTCCCATGCACCCTGCTTTACTCATACCATCACCCCTCGTGTAATGTAAGCATACAGCCTTCTGGCTCAAACCCACCTTGTTGTAGTGGGCTACACTTATCTCAGTATGGCTCACCACCGGTTATTCTTCCATCAGGGAGCAACCAGACTGATCTTATGGATGAATCAACTAATTTCAGGGGTTTTTTTTAAAGTCTGCCAAAATTTGGCTCTGAAAGGATTAAGAACTAACATAGATATAAAATCTTACTGCCTTTGCCTACTTGGTTCAATGGCTCATTCCTGTTCTTCTGTGTTATGCTTTGTTGTTACTAACATGCTGTGCCACCTCAAACACCATTCAGAGATCAATAATTAAGCACTGGAAGAAACAGCTATTTCACTTATTCATGTTTGTTTGTCAGAATTAAATATTACAGATTTTTTTCAAAGTATAAACAAAAGGGTTTTTGTGGCTTCCTGACAACTTGAATCTACCTAAAAGAATAATCTGTCATTGGTGGGCCAGATTTTTGGCCATTTAGTAATTTTCATCTATAGAGAATTTCTTGGATTGAAACTTTTGGTTTTAACTGACCCCCCAAAATACCCTAAGTGTTTGTGACCCCTGAGTCTGCAGGACAGTGAAGAACAAAGCTGCTTTCTTGTCTGCTTCAATATACCTAGAATATTTTGAATACTTCCTATCTTGAAATAATATTTTACCTGGCAGACGCAAGACCATTAGCATTCCACACAGTGAGATGTAATTAGCTATCCAGAGAGCTTTGGCACAGAACTAGTATTTGGTTCTTTTAAGAAAAACCTCCACAACACCATCTGAAAAAATAAAGCAAAAATCAGTGGGTACTGCAGGTGTTTTCCATTTTGAAAATACAATTCCTTAGTCTAAGGTGAGTCCTTACGATTGCAGTTGTGTATTTTCCTTGCAGCACTTCTTTCTTCTCTTCCTTTCAGGAGTCCAAGGCCCTTCTGGCATTCCTGGGCAGGAAGGATTTCCAGGGCCTCCTGGGATTTCAAATATATCAGGATACCCTGGTGATAAAGGCTCCCCAGGTCTAGACGGAGTGCCAGGTAATTCGTGGCTTGTTCCCCTCAGACAACAATAAAAGATTAAGTACAAGGTTGTGCCCTCAGACAACTATAGAAGAGTAAGTACTGAGTTAGCAGCAGCATTGATACTTCTGTCTTGATTTAGTAAAATTATCCCTATTAAACGCCACACTAAAATGTATGAATAATTGTTGGACAGAACTAATGGTACATAAGATAATAGGGACAGACCTCTTAAAAGCAAAGGGCAGTTCCTTCAGGTTGTCCTGATGGAAGGGTTTGATTTACATGCAAATAACAGATTTGATCAACCAGAATTCTCTAACAACTTTCAGATGCATTATGCTAATCGACTACTTCCAAATCAGAGGTCTGTGGCAGACTTGCAAGTCTACAGAATATTTTCTTAATCACTTACAAAATTTTCCTGTGTAAAATTACCATGCAAACTAAGTTACAGTGGAAAGTATTAGTTCATCTCTCTAAAAGTCCATGCTATGAGCCTGCCTTTCTCAAACATATGAAACAGCCACTCTGTGTGTCTCAGTATTTAAAGGCTGATACACCTGCTGCTCATTGGACTGCACAATCATTTCAAACTGTAGTGCCACTGTGAAGAGCTTATAGCAGAAGTTGCAAGTGTCCCACTATCATCTTTATGTGGTGCATGGAAATTTTTACGTAAATGCGGCAAAAACTTACAACAGGCAAACCAGTTGAAAACCAACAAAATACCTGCCTTTCCAAATGGAAAAAGAACGTTAGTTGGCCTGACTCTGCATACTGATTCCCACTCCCCAGGCAGTCATTGGATTAAAAGATAAAAATAGAAGCAGCCAGGAGAGTGAGAACAGGAACACCACCTCCCAGCACAAATGGTGAGACAGGCATGGCTTACTCTTACTTTACCACATGCATCTTGCATTTGTATCCACATGTGATCCAGCTTCAACAGGCACCATGAGAGATGCCCCACTCAAACCCCTTGTTAGTAAGTCACTCTCTCCTCGGAAACAAGGTCCAAATGTCTTCTTAGGCAGAAGAGGTAACTGAAGAGAAACCTGCCAGGTTTAGCTTCAGGCAGTATGTAATTCTGGAAAAAGAAGCTGTTCCCATAATTCCCAAGACAGCATGAAGTAGTTATTTGTATCCAGATGTTCAGCCGAAGCACTAAGATACACAGAACAGTAAGTCCTTGGCTTATTTACCACCTGGCACTGAGTCAGGTACTCCCTGCTCTCCGATTTCTCTCTAGTTACTTGGACAATTTAGGATGAAGCAGGGAGGCAGCTACTGAAGTGGAGCATTTGCTGGGGAAGGAACAGCTCATTGAAGGTTCTATCTCAGCAGGCACCCCACTTCTGAAATCTTGCTTGAGATGACACTGTGCTTTGTGGGAGCTTTCATGCTCTAATTCCTCTGCCACCGCAGCAGAAGGGTATGCCAGCCTGAAAGCAGGAGTAGGAGTGCTGAGTAAGCCTATTGGGGAACTATGCATTATCTCCCTGCTTAAATTAAGGAAATAAAACCTGATGCGATACAATTAAATAGCACTGTTATTTTCCGCTGTGCCCAAGTCATAAGTATAAACAGACTGCAACCTGTATGTGCTCTAAACAGGCTACCCAGGACTACAGGGGCAGCCTGGAACACCAGCTCCACCAGGAAGCAAAGGAGAAAGTGGACAAATAGGTGTGAGTGGACAAACTGGCCCAAAAGGAAGCAGAGGTGATCCTGGATCAGCAGGGAGACCTGGCATTCCCGGGTACCCTGGACCTAAAGGTAAGGATAGGAGACACTGACCTTGGCCAGAGGCAGGGGAACCTCCTATACTACAGCAGCTTTAGTAACACGACTTTTGCACTCACTTGATCTGTGTTGAAATGCAATAATGCCACCTGTCATTTTTCATTAAAGGTCAAAAGGGCGAACAAGGTGTCATCGGCTTTATGGGCACAGTAGGATTTCCAGGTGATTTGGGACCTATCGGACCCAAAGGGGATAGAGGAGTAACTGGTAAGTGCAGTCGGATGTGTGACTCGTTTCTGAACTACTCATTTTGCACCTCCACAGAGCTGATCTAGCTGGCTCTGCTTTGAGCAGGGGTCCTCTCCAACCTGCGTGACTTTGTGACCCGTGGCAAATTCCAGCGGTATTTAACATGGGTAGTCAACTTTCTGTCTTTATGAATTTATTTTGTATGGAGTGCCAACTCCAAAATCAGAGCTGTTTTCAGGATTTAAAAAAAAAAAAAGAATTCCTGATCTAAACAAATCCTCCAGACTAGACATACTGGATATTTAAAAATATCTTTAAAATCCTTCACTCTATCTATGCCATCGTGTATTTGTGTCTGTCAAAGCCCACCAAAAGATGTTGCCACACCTCAGAGAGCCGTTGGCTGTTTTGGGGGGAACTTCCCAGCTTCCTGTGTCATAAATGAAGGAGCAGTAGCATCATGCTTATCTGTGTGCTATCCAAGAGAAGACAATCACCATACTCACACATGTTCCCCCAGTATAATAAATACAGCTGCTATACCCAGGGCGATGAGCTGCAGACCACAGTCCCTCTCTTACATAAGCAGCCAAGTAACAGCAACATATCTGTAGTTGAAAGCACATTCAGGAAAATAAAGGGTTGCTGGTTTTTTTTAATCAAACTATCTCATCTTGCTTCTAATCACAGGCTTTCAGGGTCCTCCAGGCTCTCCTGGGCTGCCCCCTCATCCTCCAAGGCTGGTTGCTGAGCAAGGTTCACCAGGACCCCGTGGAAATATAGGACCTCAAGGAAGCCCAGGAGATATGGGACCTCAGGGTCCACCAGGTGATCCAGGTAGGAATTGCACAGTCAGAGTGAAAGCTCAGTTTCCCTTAGCAGAGTGAGGCTGCCACAGCACTGCTTTGGCTCTCTTCCGCTTTGAATTCTGTAGGTCAGAAAGGAAAGTCAAATTTTGGTCTTTCAGAGCTAGGGCTTGGCTTTCCTCCTCCCCCGAGCATTCAGAACATAAGCAAAACAGGAGAATACTTTGACAAGACTCACATAGCCAAAGCAACACCAGATATGGATCTTACTTAAATCAAGACTGAATGTCTTTGGTGGAAAAGTGCACATCCTTGGGGGCATGCTATCAACCCAGGGAATGTAGCACTAGTGATGTGTGGACCCCATGCAGCGCACCTCTTGCTACAAACCTCATCACAGGTGCATGGTGGTAGCAAAAGTGAAAGATTAGGGCTGTGTGGTCATGTAATCTTGATCCCAGCAACTTTTTCCAATGAAGCCAGTGCTCTTTGCCTGAGCAAGAACCTCAGCATCTTGCCTTTAGTGTAAATTGGTAAACCTGGCAGATAGGACCAAACATACGGAACATGTGAACAAAGGGGGTAGCACGTTGATATCTCTGCAATCACTGTGCTTATAACCATTGTTGGTGCAAGGTTTCAGGGGCTCACCTGGAGAGCCAGGACTCCAGGGCAGAGATGGCATTCCAGCTCCCCCTGGCTCCAGAGGTGAACAAGGAGCAACAGGGTTTCAGGGTCCAGTGGGATTTGAAGGTAAGAGATGTCACACAGCACTTCCTTCCCTCTTTCCTGCTTCACTCCATAAATTGTTCTGTAGTTAGTACATCACTGGATGGGGAGGAGGGGAGGAGAGAGGAAGTTTCTGTTTTCACAGCTTTTTCACAAGGGACAACTAACTAACTTGTAACAGTTACCTTAAAGCACTATTTTTGGGATACGTTTCCATAGGTGTAGATGTCAGTCTGCTCTTGAGCATGCTTATTTTGATGTGAGTGTATTTGTATATTGGTTTCCTCTCAAGTATTTCAGCCTAGTGTTTTGCTAACAGCTACATTTGCGGAAATGAATGGCTGAGTAGGTGGTCTTTGGATAGATGATGTTTAAGGGAATGTGTTTGTAAAAGAAATAGCTGTGCACTTATCCAATCAAAGAGCAGAATGATTACTATCTTAATTGGCTAAGTACACAGAGAAAAAGGTTATTTGCAGAGCATAGTTTTAACTGTATGAAGCAAATGCAACCTATTAAAAAACCATTGGTTAATCTTAGACTAAGAAAACGTTTTAAAGGAAAAATGCTCATCTGTATTGTACAAAGTATGTTCAAATTCATCGTAACTTTGTATGTGCCTTTCTGTGGCTCTGATAGTGCCTGATCCAGCACCAATCTACTTCAAAAGCAACTGCTGTAATCCTAGAACTACAGCTCTTTTAACAATAACTTACCGTAAGAAGAGGCATCATGCAATTAAGCTTAGTTCATCAGCAGCCTAGCTGGAATATCAAGTAGCATCAGACTATTTGTGGGTGCACAAACGTAAGTTGTATTATTTTTTCCCCTGGCTTTCTAAGGTCAGCGAGGCCGCCCCGGTAGCCCCGGGCTGCCAGGCATGCCGGGTCGCAGCATTAGCATGGGCTACCTGCTGGTGAAACACAGCCAGTCCGACCAAGAGCCAATGTGCCCAGTTGGCATGAACAAACTCTGGAGTGGATACAGCTTACTGTACTTCGAAGGACAAGAGAAAGCACACAACCAGGATCTAGGTATGTGCAGGTGTTGCTAGCAGCAGCCTCGATTCCATCTGGATGAAAATCATCCTCAATTCTCTGGATGAAACCAACAAAAATAAATAAATACACAGAGCTTAAGAGTCAGGCGGGACTTTAGTAAATGGGCTTAGGAAACACCAAAATGAGAAGATAAAAACTGTATGTCTGCATAAAGTGCCCCTGAGAGAGCTCCTGCATATCATTAGTGTTGTTCAAGGGGACCTGTAAAGCCAGGAAAACATTCTGGGCTGCAGGGTTTTACTGACACGTGTTTGGGAAGGAGCAGGAAACTGAAAGCATGCATTGTCTTCTGTAAGAATGATTGCCATAATGTCTTCTTTTTTTTTTCTTCTTCTTCTCTTTTAACAGGGCTGGCTGGCTCATGTTTGGCTCGTTTTAGTACTATGCCATTCCTCTACTGTAACCCTGGGGATATTTGTTATTATGCAAGTCGAAATGATAAATCCTACTGGCTCTCAACTACAGCACCTCTTCCAATGATGCCTGTGGCAGAAGACGAGATTAGGCCATATATCAGCCGCTGCTCCGTTTGTGAGGCCCCAGCTGTGGCAATTGCTGTCCATAGCCAAGAAGCTTCTATTCCTCACTGCCCTGAAGGCTGGCGCAGTTTGTGGATCGGATATTCCTTCCTTATGGTATTTGTTCTCCGGTGTCACGTTTTGTGTGGCGCTGGGTTTTAAGTTTGAGCCTTAGATACTAGGAATGCTGCTCTGTTTTAGAGCCAGCAACACCAAAACCATGCATCGTTCCAGAGAACGAGGGAACTACAAAACTAGTTTCTAGGATAAGCAGAAGAGGAGAAACAAAATTTCTGTGAATTGCAGAGAAAATTGCCTCTTGTCAGAATAGCATCTGGAGTCCTTACTTGATGTACAAAATAGTGCCTCAGAGTGAGCAGAACACAGGGACAGCTGTGGATTAACAAATAAAATTGCACTGAGATACGACAGTAGCCTACAAAGCATTTTCGCAGCTAGATTGGGAGGTACTTATGTACATCACTATTAAGAAGCTAATCTGGAGAGAAAAGAAAAACCAAACAACAAAACACTTCCCCTTCTTTCGGAAACTTAAAATCACTGGTGTTTGGTTGAAGACTTAGAAGCCAAAGTATTTCACCTAGGCTGGAAAGAGAGACAGCCTCCTGTTGTTTTTAAAATTAAACTTCATTGTTGTAACTCAAATGCCAACAAGAACTGAGCTGTATAAGCCATGGGATATAGGATCTCTTAGCTCTTGTGATCTTAAAATTAGGAACTGGGATGTTACAGAAAAGCTTAGCATTAGGTGTGCCATGGAAGACCTAATGAAGGGCCTGACCTGCTTTTCTTGCAAGAGTGTACAGAGGGATCGTGTCAGTGCTGAAGGGCTTAACATGGTAAAGAGCAGATAGAATGTCAGTGAATGATCTGACAGATGCTTCTTTTTCTGACTTGCTTGATGCACATGAGAGTCAAAACCTGCAACAGTATGCCCATGTTTTTAACTTACTGAAGACTGGACTGAATGCTCAAGTAAATGGTGTTGGGGAAAATAATAGGATTTCTCTGGCAGAAAACATCATAGAAGAACAGTCATCAATCTTACCTGCAAACCATTTGTTTGTCAAAAGCCAAAACCTTAATTTTTTCAGAAAAAAACATAAAGGGAAATCTGATAGTTTTCATTTAGTTACAGAGAAAAAAAAAGGTTTTGAGAAGGCTGGTTGAATTTTTGACGAGCCCTATGTTTGACCTTTCTTCTGCTTCTATAAAAAGCCCTGATACCAATCTCATAGTTACTTCACAAGAATGCCAAGGATTAGTTAAATGTTTGCAAAGCCCCATGTAAACACTGAGCATTGTTAAGAGCGAAGTTGTCACCTCAGCAGGAACTTTGTGCCAGGACAGAGTCTGCCAGCACTAAGGAACACACAGTGAGAAGAGTTCACATTTTCCCAGCTAGCATTTAGAGCAAATTAAGTGTTTGGTGTATGCATTTTTGCTTCTTAGGCAACTGTGGAAGAAGTGCAGCACACTTGTGGCTATCTCAGAGTACACATTGCTTTACTTCCTTGGCTTAAATTTGTCACCTCCTTCCCCTGAGTAAGGTACAATCATGAAGGCAGTCACCATGGCCTCCTGCCCAAACAGCCGCAGAAGTCACTAAGAGTTCCTGTAGCAAGGGCACTCCACTAACATGCATCTCATAGAGTGGCACAAGTGTTGCAGAAGGAAAAAAGGCCTGACCTATACAAGAAGAGACATTATAGGCGTACCGTTGGAGCTCGTACACTGAGCGCAGGAATGCCAGTGTTCATCCCAAGACTGTCAGGCAGGTCTGCTCCCAAGCCCGGGCTCAAACAGCAAGTGCGGTTCCAGCTCCAGCTGCAAAGGCCTCAAAGCTGTAATAGTTTACGCTGCTTCCTACTGACTTTGTTCTTGTGGAGGGATGCTAGAACAGGTTTGCTCCTGAACTTCATACCTTAGCAAATTCTGCAAATTTGTAAAACAGCTGGTAGGCTGCAGGTGGGGGGGGGGGGAGCTGTTATTTTGTTGGTTGGTTTTTTTAAACAACTATCTAAACCTCAGCAACATGTAACGCCAGCCGGAGATCAAGAGTCCCTCCTTCTGTTAAAAGGTGGACACTTCTGTTACTCATTTATACAAACACAATGGGCCTCTCACAGCATAATCCAAGCCGGTTACAGCTTACACTTTTATAGCATGTTGTTTATTAAAACATAGGCAGGCAAACATATTGGGTGTGCCCAGACTTCTTCCTACATTTGCAAAACTATTTAGCAACTTTATTTTCCAGCTGCTTTCTTTTATACTTCAAATTCCTTCCGTTTTTAACAGAAAATTAAACGGCTTCACTTAAAAATGCAGCTGTACAGCTCTTAAAGGGACAGAGGTAATGCCTGCTTTGTTAGCCATGCTTTTGACAGAAGAAAAGTAACATTCTGATCATTACCACAGTATGTGTCAAAGGTAACAGCTGAGTGGTGTAAAGATGCATGATTTTGGTGTAATTTGCTATCAAAGAATGTGCCATAGAGGGAACTAGTTATTGTATAGAAGCTAATTTTGTTTCCACACTGCTCCTCACGTGCGATGCAGAGTAAGATAGACTTCATAATTAGGGAAATTCAAGTTAAGTATATGGTAGAAAGTTCTCAGTGAGGGAAATCAGAGGAACAGGTTGCCCAGAGAGGCTGTGGAAACTCCATCCTCTGAGTTACTAACAACTCAAGAGTGCCTTGGGGTAACCAAGGGCAACTTAGGATTCAGCCCTGCTTTGAGCATGGAACTGGCTGAAGTAACCTCCAGTGGGCCCTTCCCACCTAAATGATTCTCCAATTCTAAGACTTCCAGCAGTGAAAATCTTAACTATAGAAAAGGTGTTTGTCAGAAGATTTTAAAGTGGCATCAACATATGAGCTAGCTCCTTCGTATAGCTAAAGCATAGCCCAACCCCTAAGCCTTACAGAGTCGCAGGATTAACTGGCTGTCTGCTCTGGAGATGAGAATTGGGAGCAATTCTAGTGCTTTTCCTCTTTCCCACATATAAGGTTTAGACAGCATTGCCTGAGGTTGTACTCTGAACGCTCCTCTCCTTGTCTCATTTAGCACACTGCTGCTGGTGATGAAGGTGGAGGACAGTCACTGGTTTCTCCTGGAAGCTGCCTGGAAGATTTCAGAGCGACTCCTTTCATCGAATGCAACGGCGCACGCGGAACCTGTCACTACTTTGCAAATAAATACAGCTTCTGGCTCACTACAATCGACCAGCCCTTTCAAAGCAAGCCTTCAGCAGATACACTCAAGGCAGGACTCATCCGAAGCCATATCAGCAGATGTCAAGTCTGTATGAAAAATTTATAGAAGTCTTACACAGTATAAGGAACCTGCTTATCATGTAGTTCTTATACAGTGGAACCTTCTATGATGGTTAGACATTTGAATAAATCATGTTGGTGCTTTTTTTAACTTATTACCTCAAAAGCTGAATGAAAAGTTAATTTTTTACAATGTCTGTAAAAGCAAATTAAGTGTAACACAAATTAAGTCTAACACACATCTAGTGCTGTGTTGTCCTACTATACAGTATATATACACATTTTTGCTAGTCTTAACATTACATCATTTGCCACATGATACAAATACTCGCAGTTTTGAAACACCCAAAAAACTGCAGTAATGAATGGTTACCTTGATCAGATACCCACCACATTTACGTAAAGAGAATATATGTATCTTTTCTATTTACTGTATTTTTCACAACACTAAACACTAACAGCTGCAGTTCTGTAAATTAACACAGGGTGATCAAAGTGCTAAACCCTTGCAAAATACTGAAAATATACTCTGGGAAGTGCTTATGTCCAGCATTGAAACCCAACTTTGATTTTAGTATTTTATGCTTGGGCATTTCAAACACACCTAAAACAATCATCTTTTTATGGTATTCGTTTTTTTCAAGCCTCACCATGCTTTAGCACTTAACCACTGGCAATAGCAGAGAAACCCACAGGCCTCCTCAAAATAGTGACCACAAAATTCAACTCTTCCTATTTTGATTAAAAGACTATACGATGAAGATCAGCATTTTATTTTACAGGCTTGATGATTTTATTCTAGATATACCCCAGGCCAAAGGATCACTACAAAGGTCTCTTGCTCCACTGTGTTGTGGACGTTCAGCTGGGTCACACCACCCACACAGCAGCAGCACTGATTGGCTTTTGCATTGCAGCTTTTCCCTTCTGATACCAAGCCACTCATCACAAACGGTTTTTAACCACTTCTTGTTGGAGCAGCTATTGCACATGTTAGGTTTTGCAGGAGGACATACTGTTTGATAATACATGACCTGCAAACGCAGAACTTCCTGACCTGCCAGTTGTCCATCTGAAGGCGTGCTGTCCTGGCAGCTGGGGACACGTGGCAATGGGATGGCCACCATTCCAACTTGTACACAGCCATCCTTGCAAAAGCAAAGAGGAAGGAAGCAAGGCATTTATTTGGCACCATCTTTCCCAAAGGGAACTAGGTTACTGCATGCCAGGCTTGATAAGTGGCCAGAACGGCTAGCTCTTTCCTTCTGTAGAAAGAAGCAATTTAGCCCCAAGTTGTCAGTCACCACTGCAAGGGAGGGATCAGCTGCAAATTTCCAAATTTTACATAGTGTGATTATTTATTGGAATTCTTAAAACTGAAATCAAAGAGACTTTTATACCAATGACAGCTGATTTTTCAACAGTTCACCTCACTCCCGCTCGAGGTGCTTCTTGGCTTCTGTAATTACATTCCATCCTCACTGTATCATAAATAAAACCTGTTTTTTTCTACACCTTGTTCACTGATGATTTCCATTTTGTAAACAGTGGCTTTCTATACAGTACATGTGGACTGCTCCGTTGAATTACTTTGTCTGCACCTAAGGAATTAGAAAAGCACTACCCGAAAACTCCTTCCACTCAAATTCAAACTCTTCAACCAGGAATACAGTTGTTTATTTCGTGGCCCTTAAAAAGATTCAAGAGGGAAGCTCCGTTTCTAAAATTGCTTGTTTAAGCTGAACTATAAATAACCATAATGAGCTTGAAATCAGCTCTCTGGCCATGCTGGAGCTCTGAAAGGCAGCCCTCAAACAAATTAATCACACTAGTATTTGTTTCAGCTAAATAAAACAGAACTGAAAACACTGCAGTCAACACAAGCCAAATCTATTCCATGTTCACCAATTCTTTTAAATGGCTGTAACAAACATCCAAGAATCAGCAACTTACCTCTTCCAGGTGCTGATAGACGTCAGTGGTCATGGGACGATCACGCAGTTACCACTTGTGATTTTTACAGCACGCAACTCTGGCAATACAGCATATTCAGTGTTTTAAGAGAATTCAAGTAGAGATTATACAAATCTGTAAAAAACGGTTATATCAACAACAACAACAGAAAACAATTTGGATTGTCATGGCTAATACGTTGCCTAATCTTCCTATGCAGGTGGGGTTTTTTCTATTTTTTTTGCATGTAAAAATTTAGCAGATTGGTCTTCTTCCAACAGTTGTTTTGCCTCTTAATTTTCTGACTCACATAACCTATTCTTTACAAGTCTGTTCAGCACAGCATCGGCACAGCATCAAGTTGAATGCACAGGCATGGTGCAGGAAAAAAACAAACCAACCACAAAACCCTCCAAGGTGCCAAGCAGACTTGAACTTCTGTACTTTGCGTACATCATGTGCTTTGGGTATGTGTACTCACAGCCGCGTTTCTCCAAAGCCTGCGTAATTGCTGTTTGAGAAGGCGAGGGAGCTTGTGCACACAAACACGCGGAATACTTGCAGCAGCCAGAGGATTTCACCTGGTGAGTCAACCTAGAGCACAGCATGAAGGGGACTTACTCAAACTGCCTCTTAGCTGCAAGTTTAATTCCTCTCCTATGAGGAAAGGCTGAAAGAGTTGGGGCTGTTCAGCCTGGACAAGAGAAGGGTCCAGGGAGACCTTATAGTGGCCTATCAGCCTATAAAGGGGGCTTATATGCAAGACTTCTTACCAGGGTTTGGCGTGACAAAGGGCAGTGGTTTTAAACTGGAAGGGTCCAATTTAGACTGGACAGAAGGAGGGCATTTGTTACAGATGAGGGTAGCGAGACACTGGCACAGGTTGCCCGTGGATGCCCCATCCCTGGCGGTGCTCAAGGCCAGGCTGGGTGGGGCTTTGGGCAACCTGGTCTAGTGGAAGGTGTCCCTGCCCATGGCAGGGGGGGTTGCTCTAGATTATCTTTGAAGATCCCTTCCAACTAAAAGCATTCCACAATTCTGTGATCCCAGAACCCACTTCCAAGAAGTTAAAACGTTTTTATACAGGAAAAACGGCTACAGCAGAGCAAAACAATCTTCTTACTGAACTGTAGAGCTCCAGCCTGGGACGTAAAACCCACAAGTGTTCTGGCTGGGTTTGACCAAGTCAAATCTTTTAAAACTTCAAAGTGTGCCGTTTGCTTCCTACACTTTCCTGTTTCAAAACACACTGAAGTATAACATGCTGCTGAGCCTGGAGAAGGTAAATGAGATTCTATTCCCCTTCCGCAGGCAGCAGTACATCAGTGTATCGGCACAGATATACTGAAGTCAACACAGCAGCAACAGTTGATGCCAATTATTTCCTCAGAGTGTATCGACCAGATCAGCTGAGTTCATTCACGCCCCACATGACTGGGCTTGCCCATGGCTGCTGGAAAAAGAAAATTAGCAAACGGCAAGCAGTAAATGACCGCACAACAGAAGGTATTGGGCTGCTGCCAGAAGAGAGTCTGGGAGGTCACTGCTGATGTGCTGCTGGCACCCCAGGCAGTCAGCAGCAGCCCCTATAACAGCACAGGGACCAGCGACATCACCAGGGGCTGCCACCTGCACCCAGCGAGCATGAGTTGGGACCTGGCCTCACAGCCACCAGGGACTAGGCACACACAGCCCAAGGTATACGGGACAAGGGGAACAAGTAACATCACTGCACCCCTTGACCCATGAGCAGAGAAGTAAAACAGGCAGCGGTGCTTCACGCCATGACATGGGCAAGGGCGTAACTAAGCCAAAGCAGGTGGCTCAGCAGCACTGCCTGCCCCATGGGCACCCACAGAATCACAGAACGGTCGGGGCTGGAAAGCAGCTCTGCAGATCACCTCATCCAAGCCCCTGCTACAGCAGGTTCACCCAGAGCAAGCTGCACAGTCACATCCAGGCGGGTTTTGAATGTCTCCAGAGGAGGAGACTGCACAGCCCCAGCGGTTCAGGCTCCCTTCCTGGCCCCTGCAAGACCTGAAGCCTCGTTGGGGTTGTCGGGGGCCAATGGTAACCTCGGTCACAGCCTGGCACGGCCATCACCTCAGGCACAGGCAAGCCTACAGCTCACATTCACCCAGTGTGGCCAAAAATAACACCTCTTCTATTTCACTGTTCAAACTTCACATAACCCAGACAAAATTAATGGGGAGAAAGAAGGGGGAAATGGAGACTTGTAAAATGAGGTTCCCCTCCCAGGCAAAGCAGGCAGAGCACCTGGGTCCCCACTTTCACCCACCATGGCTAGTCCTGGCAGGGAGGGGTTCCACCTGCCTCCAGCCATGACCAGCCCAGCTCCAGGCTGTGCACCAAGGTTATCAATAGGGAAAGCAACCTCGCTGCAACGGAGGGAAATGTTTGCTGCAGCCGATGGGATGCAGAAGAGCTGGCATCGCAGAGGTGCATGGCACAGCTGCTGTTTAGTGTGTGTCCTAGCGCTGGTCCAGCCTGACTAGTGGCCCAGCCCACAGCTGCTATGCTAGAAGTACATCAGCTGCTAGGCTGTGAGGCTACTAAGGCAAGAGTTAGAACAAGTGTGCATCAGTGCAGTTCCTGGGCCGCCAGTCCCTACCCTGCAGCTTCACTGCTCCTCCCTGTCAATAAGCCACTGAATTTACTGAATTATTCCAGTAAAATTATGTAGGACAGCGGGATGGGGGTGGCCTTTAGAAGTGCTGGGATATCAGGATGCATCTGCAGAAGCAACAGGGAAATTAATGAATTCACATTAGGCCACTTAATAAGCACAAGAGCAAGCCATATTGGTATGCTGGTTAAAAAAAAAGAAAAGAAAAAAAAGGCACCAAAAAACCCCAGAAAAACCCTCCACACAACACCACTAAAAAGAAAAAAACCTGTGCAATTTCAGTGTTGAGGGTTGACCTGTGCTCTCTAATAATGCTTGCAGACATGCACAGGCACTGCTGCAACAGATCGAGCATCAACACTGGGCTGTAAAAATGGAGCTCAGCTACAGCAGAGTTTAAATTGCCAATAAAATAAATTAATAAAAAGAAATCCACCATCACACTCCAGAAGCCATAAAGTTTTACTTGAAGGCACAATCTGACTTCAGACGGTAGTAAAGCAATGGGACTAGCATGCATATTGAGCAATCCACAGCTCCTCCTGACCCGTTATCAATAGCTCCCATGTATTACACATCCTCCCAGGTTCTGCTGTGCAACCCCATGATTTCTCACAGGCTGGCAGAGTGATAGCACATCATAACCCAGACATTTCCCAAGGAAAAATAGCCAGCAACACTAAAAAGCCACAAACATCGTGCCAGACAAATCTAGCCCTAAGGGCTGAAGCACAGCAAGCAAGTCCGGTTCCTGCGTCATCTTTTTCAGTGAAAACACACAAGCCGGAGCTTTTGGAAAGACTGCAAGAATTCCTTAAGATCTCACATGAATCCAACGCTGGTACAACTGAATCGGAAATATTTTTATCTTAAGAAGTGTTAGATGTTAAATTTACAAATATTTCTTCTGTTCTGTACCTTCTAGGTGTACATCTCCCAAAAGCCTGACCTTGCAACCAGTGTGTGCTGCCAGTTCAGTTGTCAACAGATGCAGCAAAGCCAGTGGTGGACCTCTCACAGATGTGTCGGCAGATCATTTTGGTCATGAAGATGACTTGAGGTTGTAGCCTGTTTGTCTCTTTCCAGTCCTGAGGGAAGACTATATACTGCCCTTAGAATTTTGTTAATAGCTAGAAGGTTTTTAATTTTATGCAGTTTTAAATACCACAGAGCAGGTGCAGTTAAGTCTCTAACAGATTGACAGGTGTTAAACTGCAAACCCCTAGCAAATCCAAAACATAACAACCCTTAGTAGGGGCTGTAGCAATACGACAAGAGGTAATGCTTTTAAACTAAAAAAGGGGTAGATTCAGACTAGATATAAGGAAGAAAGTTCTGATGAGGGTGCTGAAAATACTGGAACAGGTTGTCCAGAGAGGTGGTGGATGTCCCATCCCTGGAAACATTCAAGGTCAGGTTGGACAGGGCTCTAAGCAAGCTAAACTCTTTGAAGATGTCCCTGCTCGCTGCAGGGGGGTTGCAGTAGATGACCCTTAAAGGTCCCTTCCAACCCAAACCATGCTATGATTCTATGATTAAGTGTACAGAGATTTTTCCTCTCAAGCCGTTCTTCCCCACTACACGTGCTCCATGCATAAACTTGAAAGCAGAAAATAAAGGTACTGCTTTGCAGCAAGTTGCTCAAGAGGACGCACTTTTGAAAAAAACATGTTTTAAATATACTTAGTAATACATTCATTATTCATTTAGGAATTGTCTCCCTATGTACTAAACAACCATGATTTAGGTGGAACAGAGAAAGGCAATGACAAAACATAAAAACAACCCACCTTTAGTTTTAGAAAATTATGCCAGAAGCATACATGGGAAGATGGAGTCCCCACACAACAACCTGCAGAGCTGGAAACATGCAAGCTGCATCTCTGGGGGTTCTCCCCTTCTGTTGTTGTTTGGTTTTGGTTTGGGAAGATTTGGTTTGTGGGTTGGTTGGTTGGTTGTTTTTTTCCAGGGGGTAGGGGGTGGGGGGGTGAGGGGATTGGGGATGGGGTTGTTTTGTGGGTTTTTTTGGTTTTTAAACTAGTAGTTCTTCACTCTGGTTATGGTGTCTCAGTGTGAGTTCCTGGATCACTGCATGTATTCTTTGTAGCCAAGAGCGTTGGGAAAGTTTAGGAACAGTATTGAGAATTACCCCCTCCCCTTTTTACTGCAGTCAGGAGAGAAACCATGTACCTCATCAATGCTCCTTAACGCGCCTTTCTACCCCCACTTTTGGCAGCCTCTTTCTCCCTTCCTCCTGCATTAGCCAGTTTCACATCAGAAAATGCCAGCCCTCACCTCCTGCCAGGTAGATGGCAACGCCATGCATAGCTGCTAAAACTCAGAGCTGCAGCTTTGCCTGGGCACAACTACAGAGGAGTTGGAAAGGAGACAAAACAGGGGTATTCAGCACCTTGGTATCCTATAGGCACTGCAAAGACATCTCTACAAAATGCAGACAAAAATAGAACACCACTTCCCCCCAAAAAAAACTTTGCTATCCACATCAAAAAGAATTATAAGAGAAAACTGAAAGGAAAAAAACCTTCCCCCTGCAACTCGCAAGTGAGAGCTGTGGTGCTGCCTGTAAATACACGAAAGGCCACTATGGAAGGAGAATTCACATTAATAAAGTCTGCAAATTAACAGTATGTATCCACAGTGATTTTAATAGTTCAGCTGATGAATCTTACAGTCGTATCTGACATAAAAAGATTGTAATTATTAGCTACAAATATAAATTATACTTGGATTTTCTTTTTTTAAGAATAAAAAAGTACCATGTGTTGAATCTTCCAAAGTTAGAATCACAAGGGGAAATATGATAATCATGTGAAAGCTGTCAGGAGTACACAAACAGATCATTTACATGCAACATGAAATGGAGAGTCATTAAAAATCAGACTCCTTCAAAACTGTTCAAATGACTGTCGCTACCAACTGTACTAACACACCATTTGTCTTCAGAGACCATGGAAACTGGCAAGTCTTCCTTCGTAATTTCGCTCACATTCCTATTTTCATACACAGAGCTTCCCAGAAACCTTTAACAGCCAGAAGATTTGTGGTTTGGTTGTTTTTGGTTTTTTTCCACATACACCATTTCAGTCTAGTTATTCTTTGACTTTTCCTTTCCAGTGAACAGCAAGCACTTGTTACTCCTCAGTTTGCTGGAGCAAACAATCCCTCCCTTTTTCGTACGTCACTTAAATGGATCAGGCACAACAACCAGATTTTGTCCTTTTTGCTGGCTTGTAGTCTGTGATGTCTACAGTTTGCGGCGGCCCCTCAGCTTTCTGCCGTACAATTATTGGGACTACCATCTCAAACACAGTTTCGAAGAGGTAGTCCACCTTGTATCCTGTTTTCGCGCTGGTTTCAAAGCACATTTTCTCAGCTGCTGGAACATCCTTCTCATCTAGCATTTTGTATTTCAGTATTTTTTTATAGAGCGCAATCGCATCCTCTGCATGGACTTGTTTTCGCACCTTCGAGCCACAGCTGGCAACAGACTTCTCGGGTTTATTTTCATCCGGTGGTAAAGCACAGTCATTGGTGAGGTCAACTTTATTTCCAACAATAGCAAAGATGCAGTCAGCACTCGCACTGTCTGTCAGTGCCAAGAATCTTTCTTCCAGCTCCGTCAGGCTTTGGAGGCTGTTCACATCATACGTGAGGATCACAGCAGCTGCTCCTCTGCAGTACATGGACCCGAGGCCATGAAACTGCTCCCGTCCTGGCAAAGGTTTAAACACAACACAAAGTTAGTGTGCTGGAAGATACGTTATTAACCAAGTGAAAGAGTTTAAGGAATTTTAAGCCAATTTCACAGCTCTGGATGGAGCAGTGAAGGTAAAAATGTGTTCTTTGTAGCATTTTCAGTTTTTTCCATCTGCTTTTCCTTAAGAGCACGACAGCGCTACAAACAGTGCTACAGAACAGCTCAGCTCACCACTGGCTCCATTTCAGAGCAGGGAATCTGTATAGACGAGTGAGCGAGCAAGTGTGACGCAGCATTCGCAGTTGCAGAACGCAAAAAAAAAAAAGTTTATTTATGTCACATTAACTACTACCCTGCTTGCACCCACAGCTGGCCCATTCCACCTACTTAACCATTTATAAGCAAAAATTAAGTTCTACTGTTTCAAGTTCTGCTACTACTTACTACTCCTACAAATTCAGTACACAGTTTCAAGTGCATCTAGTTCAGAAATCTGGATCGAAGTCAGTAACCCACTTCTTCCTAGGTTCGGAAGGATGTTGTAAGCAATTTAGTCCTGTGCTACGTGCTCACAGTTCTCAGGTACATTGGCTTTACAGGAAAACGACTTGTTTTTAATGCTATCATATATAGCCTGTATGGTATGTATCTGACCCAACCACAAACATTCACACTTTTTCTTGGGTATTAAACACACACTACATGGAGAACCCTAACTACTTTTTAAGAATAATTTATCCCTTATGTTGCCCTCACCATCACTCAACAACCAACAGTTAATAACAAAAAGTTTCTTCCTCTTGATCATTCAGTGAATATCTACTAGCACCTCCAGCTAAGCCTTGATGGTCTCCATCAAATTCATCTCTTGGAAGACAAAACTGACTCTCTAAATTCTGGGGACCAAACAATGTTCTTCACTAGTTGCAAAGGGACTAAGGGAAACGAGGCAGCAGACAGACAGACAGTGTTGTCCATTCCTATAGAGAACTGCAACTTTCCCCAAATACCAGCTACAAGTAGAATTTGCTGTAGCACATTCACTTGACTCCCCAAAACTTGATGGAGAAAAGGGTAACGCACTAGATTTCAACCAGCTAGTCAGCCAGCCTTAGGTCACTACAGAAGTGTGAATAAAAAAAAATTAAAACACAAAAAAAGCCAACTATCCGACTATGCTCGTTTGAGAATCATTTAAGAATCATAAATTTTCAGCTTTTTTCATAGTCTCTTTGCACAGAGCCTCCATTTACAGAAAATCTGCAAGTGATCTGTTTACATTCATTTTCTGCACAAAGCTACAGGCCACCCTGAGTTACAGCATTATGAAACCCTTGTAAATGACTGTGGAATAGGGAAGGCAGAAGAAATTCAGCATATATTGGGAAAGCACATCTGCACATGAACATGCACACTGTGAAAGTAACTTACAGCCTATCTCCAGTCAGGAAACAGAACGTAAAGAAGATCTTTGAGTCCCTGTAGTAAGTCCTTTGACAAACTTCAGGACTCTACTCCACAGTGACCAGAAGACAGACAAAGTGTTCATAGTCATCCGTAAAGCAAAACTGAAAAACACCAAGCTAGAACACAAAACCCAAAGCTCACCACACCTTTAACACTGAGAAATTCTGGTAACTGCCAGAGAAATAGATTTGAAAAAGTGTAAGAGTACACAATAAAGAAATATAGAAAGAAGCCAGTGAGGGCACTCAGAAGTATGCAAAATTTTTGTATGAGGAAAAATTGTGGGATCTCTCAGGCTGGTGAATGACTGAAAAAAGGGTATAGACAGATGTCTATAAATTCCAGCCTAATACTGAGAAAGCAATGCAGGAAGCAAGCATTCATTCTTTCTTATAACACAGAAAATGAGTATTTCACCTGAAAAAATCATGCATGTAGTTTAAATACTTCCCTGCACAGTGGATAATTGGCAGTGTTATATGACATTGCAGAAGTCAAGAGTTAATGAACAGAGTTCAGAAAAGCATTAGGTGAAGTTTACTGAGAATTGCTTCTGTGCAATTCTGTATAGCCTCCAATTGTTTTCCCCTAGTGAAAGAAATTCTCTAACTAATGATCTGGTAGGTAGGAAAAAAAAGCGGGGGGGTGGTGTGGAGTATATGCCCTTGTTTAGGTATGTTGGGTCAGGGCAAGGGAGACTAGGATATGGTGAAGAGGTCAATGCTTTTACACTTTTTCCTGCAATCTCCTGTTCAAAGTTGTGCTTTTAGTTGCACTGCAACCGAGTCTTTAGAAGTCTCCAATTTTTCAGTAGACGTTCGTGCCATGACCTACTTTGTTTTCATCCGAACCCTGATTATACTGCGGTCTGGAAACCACAATGGAACATACATCCTCCCTCGTTCTCCCACTTCAGATGCCTAAGCCATAAAACCCAGCCCCCAGAATCATTTGCTACAGCAACCAAATACTAGAACAATACTAGTACTTGTTTTACGGAATTTGTATGCTAATCTAATCTTGCACAGCATAATATAAACCATGACACTTTTACACTATAACTACAAACTGGCTACTTCTACAACTAATATATTGTTGAAAAGGGGAAAGAAACAGTAAGAAGAATTTACTTTGCATAAGGGATCAATTATGTCAGAGGAATTATGGATAGTCTCTCTCACTCACCCACACAGCAAAATCTACCATGCAGGAAAAAATGCATAATGTTTTTTTGCAGTACAGTTCCCTTCCACAGACCACTTCAGGCACTTATGGTCTGAAAGAACCCTAGATGTGGGGGAAAAAACCCCCAAAACTACACAAAGTATTTAAACCAACATCTTATCTGTCTCCAAGGTGTCAGGTAAAATGGTATCAGACATTAGTGTGAAAAACTTAATGCATGCAAGCAGCTGCTTCCTTCTTATAGCCAATTATTAATTCTCTGGACTCATCTGGTCCCACTCCAATCACATACCTTTTTAAACAATTAACAAAATTAAATGGTAAACCCTGAATCCAAGAATTAAACAATTTCACTCTTTCAAAAAATAAAGGTAACGGAGAAGAGCAGCAGAAGTATCAAATAATTTGCAATCAAAGGAACTGCAAGAAGAACCAAATCAACCTCAAATGCACAACATTAGGGCAATTTCTTAAAGCCAAGCAACCAAAAACTAATTTCCATTTTTCTTTTAATCTTTGCATTTTGCCTTTTTTACAGCAGCTCAATAACCCTACAGCCACAACACTACTTGCAGCACCATTAGCTTTTCAGAGGCTCTTCCACCAAGTATATGAAGTCCTGCTGGAGACTTCACCCACTCAGGAGCGGTGCAGCCACTGAGAATTTTCAAAGTCCTATGATGTTGTCATAAACAAATCAAGAAGTCTGAAGCCAAAAGGACCTCAGTACCGTAAAGTTTGTAAGAAACCCAAGGGAGAAAGAAGGGAAAAGTAGACCTTGCAAGACGCCAGCCTGACAAATACCAAAGTTAGATTTAAAGTGATGAGACTTGGACTTAAGGCTGAGGCTTTGGTCTAGCCAGCCTCCCACAGCACTCCCACCTTCCAGCTGGAAGGCAGCAGCCCACACAAACACCTTTTTTGGCTGGGACCAGAGCCTGACCGAGCATCCCCAGCCCTCCCCAGCTGTGGGATTCACTGACAGCAGCAGTGCCAGCCACTGCCCCCATCTCCTTCTTGGAGCTCTCCTGCCCACTGTCCCCGAGGGCAGTATCCAAAGTAGCCTGTGAAGTTGCTGTTAATGTTTATGAGAGCAAAAGATTTCCTCCAGCCAGATCTGAATGCTCCTTACCTACCACCTCTTCAAAGGCTTTCACCACAGCTTCTTAAGCAGCATAACTTCCCACACACGCACTCTTTCAAGAAATCCCTCTACTGGAAGAACAAGTTTTAAATCTCTCAACGCTGAGCACATACAAGAACGCAAAACAGGGTGTTAATTTTAACTCATGAGGGAATAAACCACCACAAATACTAAAGAGCTAAAAGGTCTTCCAGAAAGTACTTGCAAAAAGTACTGCTGTTACTCTGATAACACAGTCTGAGCGGGGTCTTAAATCCTGAGCTCCTAAAGTAAACATGTAGTGTGGAAAAGTACACGAAGGTGAGTGATAGAAGCATACTAACACTGCATTAAAAAATGAACGAGAGCACACAGCTGTCCAGAAAGTTCTCAGTCCATAAAGCAGGTATCTTCCAAGGATTTCCACTGTAATTTCAGCAGAATTGTAATCTGAACAGTAGATAGGAATTAACACAAACACAAGGTATCACCTAGGTTTTGCCATTCAAATTCTTTCTCCTTTATAAGAGTCTGAACTTGAGTGTACGTGAAGAGACACGGCAGCTGTGCCCTAAGGAGATTGCTAACACAGGGAAGAAAAGAGAAAGTATGACACCCATGACACACCACAGAAATCAGTATTAGAAAGAAACGAGAGCTGAGCATTTGGCTGCAGCGGATGAAGGTTCAAAGGGTGACCCTGATGCTCTTGAGTTACCTCAGCAGGAACATCTGCGTGATCACAAGAACAGACAAAGCAGCTCCCTCTTAAAAAGGGAACAAGATTTCCATCTGTTTGAAGACAAAGGAGTAAAGTTGTGACCCTTTAAAAGACATTAGAGGAAACAATTTTGCTGGAAAATGAGTTTTCTGTTTGTGCACGTATACCAAGATACATACTGTCAAAGGACAAACAATAAGGGTCCCTAAAGGTTTCAGAAAAATTCCCCTGCCCACATGTTGAGCCAGGCTGCCAAGTTCTGACAGTGATGAAGTCAAGGTTCTTGTTCAAGATTGGTATTTATTTTTCTAGGTAGCTTTATCACATTTTCCTTGAAGTCACGAGCTTTATTAAGAACGAGATATGCCTGTGGCTACTTGAGGATAAAAATAAAAGTTCACTGTCCCAAAGGATTAACATGGAGGACATAAGTAGGAATTAGTGGAAACAAATGAGTCAGAAAGCACTGGAGAGCTCAATTTTTACATATCCAGGAGCTGTCTGAATACATTATTTCCTGATCCATTAGAAAAATGCCAACATTTGGGTTTCCTCCAAGACAAAATTTTCCATAGAATAAAGTCTCAGGGGTGGGGTGGGTTACTAAACAGAAGAATCACCACAAATCCAAAATAACCCCAACCCAACCACCAAAACAATTACAGTTGACCAACTACAAAATTAATTTAAACTCCACCTTCACCTAGTATTATACCTTCACAATGCTACATTTTAGGAAATACTTGTGTATATTGAAGTTTCAGAATGCAACAGATCTCCAGCTCTACTAAAAATCAAGATTACATTTATTTTGTTTATACTCACTACTTAGATATGAATCAACAGTCAAGGCATGAACTCTGCCCCATTGCAGAAGCTTCTATTTAAGTTATTAAAATTAGTTATGGATGTCTTGGCCAAAGCAGAACATAGTATAAACATAGGAAAGTACTGATCTTAATATCCAAAGAGTTTCACTTTCATGTTTTAAAGTAGAAAGAGCTATACATAGAAGAAGAAAATAACAACCACATGTGTTAAGTAAGCAATGAACAAAGGAAAATTCTTCAATACAGCTTTCCAAAGAAAAACCATCAAAAACAGTCAGTCAAGAAAGCAGGCTCAATGTAATACACTATTGGGACAAACCTACTCCACTTCTAAATGCAACTTAATCACCAAGTCAGGTATCACTACCTGATAACAAAAGAAGATTCAAAACTGTGAGACCATCTCTTCCCTTAAATCTACGTATTTTCAACTTAATGAACAAATACTTTGAGTTCTGAGGGAGTCTGACATTCTCAAGAGCTTGCAAACATCCCTACTCTACAAACACGAACCATTTTAGGCTTGTAAAGCTCCTTCTGCAAAAGAGCAGTTCAGCGTGAGCGAGAAAGCCACATGAACAGAAGCAGCCGTTCACTTCTCGCTTAGGCAAGACAAGAAAGCACAATTGAAATGAACCCTGTCCTTCACTCAGCTTTAATTATCAGACTAGAATGACCACACCCACACTAACAAATGTTTCCCTTGGACACAGAAATTGATGACTAGAAAGACTAGAACTTATCCACTATATGATCGTTAGCTATGAATTACTTAAAACCCCTCAGGTCTTTGAAAATGAGGTTTATTCAAAAACACTTTTGCAATAAATAGGAACAATTAACACAACTGCAGTCTGTAAAGCATTTTTCTTCTCATTTCAATTTAAAATATAAAAACATATAAAAGTATCCATCATGTTACACACATGGCTCCTTCTCACCAACACACACACCCCCCTTATCACAGGTTATTCACAAGCTTAGGTCCAAAGTTATTAAGATCCAAGTCTGACATTATTTAGTATTTATTCTGCTGCTTTTATATAAAGGAAATATACTGCATAAGCCAGTCTCCTCCTCTGCCAGAGGCTGGTATTCAGGAAGGCAAATATACTCAGGACATTTGCTTCAAGAACTACAAGTATCTTCCCATAAAAAAAGGTGACAATATTCAAATGGATGCAAAACCCAGATTCAAAGGAACCAACAATGTATTTGAACTGTCTGCCACAGATGAGAAAGTCCTGGGAACCATAAACAGTGAACCAGAGGATGCTTTCTAACACAATAAACTCCATGACATTTGAATAAAAGGCAGACCTCAAGAGTTCAGTGCGTTGTTACACAGGAGGAATGTAACACTATTTTCCTGACCTGGAAATGGCATTACATTATGTGCCTATAATCTAGTCCCTGATGAATCCACATACACCAATCTTATACAATCTACTGGCAGCTCATAGAATAGAATTCTACCAAATACTAAAATATTCAATTTAATAGATCTGATTTTGTCTGAACAGCCTGATAAGTTACTTGAGAAAAATCCAACCAGTCATCCAGCTGCACACAGATAAAGGTTTTGGTGAAACAGGAAATGCCTTGGCACTATAATCCCAGATTTATGTGCTATGGTACCACAGTATGGCTTTTATCCTGAGAGATTAAGCTGCACCCTTCTATGTAAATAAAACTATTAGAGACTTTTTTTTTCTTTTAGATATCTACTAAACTATTATCAGTGATCCAGCAGTGTCTGGATAAAATACATTCCAAAATACATGTGAACTATGTTGTTAGGGAACCTAAATTCTGATAGGAAGCAAAAATGAGGAAGAATACACACCAATGAATAAATAACCAAAGGGCTGTTTGAAACAACTAATTCTTAAGCACAATTTTAAAAGAAGCATAAATATTATCTTTTATCTTTGGAGGATAACCACTTGTCCCTTGAAAGCTCACACAGGAACATTTAACAGATGTTAATATATTCTCCATAATGTAAGAGGAGAAACTGCGATAGTGTTCAGGAAAAACTGGATGAGATGATTACCGTTACCGTTACCAAGCATCAAGGCTTACTACTGGGGATTCTGTCTCCAACGTAATATACAAGGGAAAAAATGAAACTCCTCCTTTATTTCCATTCCCTTATGTAACAAAACCAACATCCTTTCAGGCATCTAAATTAGCTGTTAACATTCTGCCAAGAGAAAAGGACTACCCCCTGGAAGGCTACTCCACACCAGCAGCTACCAGCGTGCATTAAGGAAAGCAACTCACTCTTTCTAACTTCCCCTGCATTAGTTAAGGGTACTAAAAATCCAAATCATGTATTTCTACCCCCTATTACATTTCACACACACAAACACAAAAATAAAGCAGGACAAAGAAGTTTTTAAAGAGCATAAATACGAATTACAGAGAAAAAAACCCACCACACCCTGTATCTGGTATGAAGTTTTGGTCTTCTTGCTAGTTCTAATATAAAGGCAGCATATGAACTCAGGGGGCTTTGAGTTGTAATCACCACCAGCATGGCTGGGAAAGGAATGAATTCAGAATCTTTACAAACAAAAAGAATCATTAGAAAGCATCTGAAATAAAGAAAAAGGGGGTATTTACTTACTGGAACTGGAAATTTCAGTACACTCTATACCAAAGAATAGTAATATATTTAGTGAAAAAAATGTATCCAGCATTCTTTTAGCCTACTTCTTTCTCATCTCCTTTAAATATAATAACTATATACTAAAAATAACTGATAGGCCATTAACAAGGTTTGCAGGGAATGTTTCAATGGGGAGCAACAAATACAAAGTACATAGAAGATTTTACCCTAAAATTCTAGCCACTTCACCTACCTTCTGAGAGGTGAGCCTTCCCTTAAAAGGATTAATAACTCTGCTAATAGTAACGTTGTCTATATTTCTTTACAGGTTCAAGTTTATTTCTAAGTTTGTAACCTTTTCAAAAGGAGACTAATCTTAACAGCCAGCAAAAACAGATGATAGCAGCAGCTATTATGAATTTGCTTCTCCTTTTATGTTTTTCCATCAGTAAAAAGTGCTCATAATTCTGTTTTGGCTGTTTCCTTTTTTTCTTTTATTGCTATATACACCCAGAATGACTATAGCACAACCCATTCAAGACATCCCTGACCAGCTGGGAGCACAACCCCCATCACACCCCTATCCTTTCTGAGAACAGCTTTCCCCCATCAAACTTGAACTATACGAACAGGTCAAGCGGTTTCAATCGACTCTTTAATCACTATTAAAACACCATTCAATTAACATTCCAGAAATGATACTTTGGCACAATTCACATAAAACAATTCTTCCAAAGGAGTTCACTTAAATAGGCCTTTTATTGTTAGGACAAATGGCACACTGAGAAGTTATGCAAGAATAATGTCAGCACGGTATGCTGCACATCACATGCCAAACTCCCTAAGATGTGGTTAACAATCTACAGGATCATCTGAGCTTTATCTGAAGAAGACAGCTTGTTGCAGTACCTTTTTCTTCAGCAAAAGGGCACACACAAAACCCCATTTAATAAAAATGGCAAACCAGAAAATAATGAGAATTTTTGCTACAGCGTCAGTTTTATTTCATATCCTCCAAAAAGGATATCTTTCTAGGCATGTGCTGGTAGAAGCTCCAAAATAAATGTCTAGTCACAATATTTTTCTGATGTGCTGAAGAAATGACTCAAAAGACATGTAAGCCTTAACTCATAACACACCTTCAAAGAACCCACAGCTGAAACATGGGTAAAAATTTGCTGTGTTTTTTTGACAGTTAACAGTGTGATAGGTTATGGAGAAATGTGTTTTTAAGTAAACGCTTCGTTTTATAAAGGTAGTTGAATTAAAGCAGATGCTTAGCAGCTTACACCAGTGCCCATCAATCCACTGTAACATCCTGCAGAGCATGCCGAGTCACAGAGGTATCCAAAAAAGCTGGTTACGGCAGATGAAGCCTTCTCACCCACACCTCAACTATAATAAACATCCCTCAGTCATCTTGTCAAATCCTGTATTATTTGGTCATGAACTAGTTTCAATATTCCCAGAAATTTTTTTTTAATCCATCCCTGAAGAGTAGTTTGTTCATTTTCATTCCATGACTGGCAGTGAAGACTTCCATCAGTGGTTCCCAGAGACAGACCCATTGGACATACTCAAAGGAAGGAGAAGATCAATTTAACACAGGACAGAAGAGGCGGGGGGGGAGGGGAATATTCACAAAGCAAGGCCAGAAATCAAGCGTAATCCTCATTTGAGTCTGATCTCCTATGTAATAAAGATGATAGAACTTCACTCAGCCCTCATCTTGTGACTGAGGAGGAATTTTTACTATATAAAGGAGAAAAAGAAAGATAAGGTAATATCCCACAAATTAGGTTGCTGTATTTCAGCTTTCAGGCTTTGGATTTTGATAGACATTCACCTTCATGAAGTATCCTTTTAAAAAACCCAGACCCAAAACTAAAAATCACTACATACCCCAAAATCCAGAAAAACTCCACACTCTTCCCTAAAGGTATTCCTATATGACTTAACCTCCTTCTTGTTAAGCCAGAGAAATCAACTTTTTTTTATATTCAGGCTCTTTGCCTCTGGCACATTCCTCTAAACCATTAACCATACCTACAGCTCTTTTCTCCAATTTTTCCATATTATTCTATAAACAAGACTGTAAAAGAGTCTTACCGAAGCTATGAGGTTACTTAAATTGCTCACTACGTTCATCCCTCCCTACGTTTGGTACACTTTCCAGAACAGTTCATGGGCTCTGGGATACCACAAGGCACCAGGGCTCACTTTGTCATCTACTACCAGCTCAATGGACCTTGCAAAATGCGTATTGTTGCCCAAATGAATCTAGCTTAACCTGTTACCAGCTCCCCATACCATTAACCTCTCTTCATTTGCAGCCTTACACATTTGTTTAGTCTGCATATTTCTAGCTGCAATCATCCTTCTGTAAAGAGACTTGTAAACTGAGTGTCTTTGGACTAAATACGTACTCATAGTATCTATAACCAGCAACGCCTTCACCACACAAAGGAGCTGCAAAACTGCTCTTACCGTATTTCTTCTCCTCTATATAGAAGATCCCTATTACATACAAGATTAAGCCCATAAAGTAGTTTCAGCTCTTCTGAGACAGAAGAGTATCTGGAATCTATTCTGTTGCATAAATAAAGAACTATTTTTCTTCTTCGCTAGAATAAATCAGAACTTGCCATTCTAATAATGAAATTAAGCCCAAGCTTCTAAATTCACAAGAATTTTAATTTCAAAATCAAAGTTCCCATAGAAACACCAATCTTACTCCACCAATATGCTTTCTATCCAAAGTTTTAAATGTAATCATATTATGCCTAGTAACACAAAGAATTACATAGAAAAAACCTGCTAAACACACTACCTAGCACGTTTTTGCCAACAAAAACTTTGGCTAGACCTGCAAAGAGAAAAAACGCAAAACCTACTTTTAGTTAAAGAACCCACTAACGCCTCTACAATCCCGAGTAACTTCTTCATTTAGCTAGGTAAGACTTACTTTTTTCAAACTACCCATTTCAGTTAGTTCTCTTGATGTAATGTGTTTATTTTTCAGAGAAGAAAATAACCCCAGAAGCTTCAAGCAGTTCATGTGTTTTCAGCTGTCTGGAAGGGTAGTACCTTGTAAAAGATGAACAGAACTGACCTTACCCCTGCCAGACCAGCAAGCATATCTTGAGTGCATCTGCAACACAAACTGAGAAAGACACCACCAGTATTTATTTCCCTCTGAAACTTCACAGTCCTGTAGAAAGATGTTTTACCTGAACACTGAAGTCTGGCAAAAGAAATGAGGGCATGCCAGATTTATGAGACATTGTCCTCATGTCTATAAGTAAATGCTCCATCAGAACTCCAGCTGCAACACAGCATCGACACCATCTCAACTGCAAAGAAAATGTGGCAGGGTGCTTGAGAGTTAAATTTATGAAGCTCCTGTATGCTTTACTAAAATGAGAGCAGGACTGCAAGGACGAATTTAGAAATTTAAATAGAAGTAAAATGTAAGCGTCGATGTAGAATTCTTCTGAAGCCTTGTTTTTAAAAGACAATTTTAAACTGCTACTTAAAAAGAAGTGGCCATTTGGCAAATTACCTTCTTAAGGAAACATATGATTGGAAGCAAACCATGAAGGGGAAAAAACCCTGCTGACTTACTTTGGAAGAGTTCTACAGGAAGCAACAGCACTGAACACTGCGGCGCAGCAGCAGAGCTTGACGGTCAGTAGCGCAGCGGTGGGTAACGAAGAGGCCAGTTAGAGGACAGGGCTGCACGAGATGCTGGCTTTGGGTTGTGCAACATACCTTTCCGTTTTAATGCCCACTGGACCACCAACCCATGTCCTCCAAGAAAAGACCCTCCTACAGAAAAGCAATTCATTTTCCACAGGATGTGTTCTAAAAGCAGCTGGTTTTTTCTTTCCAGTACTTGAAAACTAATGCTTTTTCCTGAAATTCACAATTCCCTTCCACAGGGAAATGGGCACTGCAGATGAGCCCACTTCTCTAGCAATTGCTAAGTGGAGGCTGTTACCAGGCCCTTCTCTTCAGAGTCACTCAGAGAGGAGACCTTCACAGCCCACACCCTCCCAAAGTTTGCTTCTCAAAGGGAGAAGCGGGTCCCTAGCCCCGGCAGGAGCACACGGCCGGGCATACTTCAGCGTGGTTCCACAGGCGTGCGGGGCAGGAGGTCACTCCGCACATACTGAATGGTTTGTATTGCTCAATAAGGAACTGGCAAGTTAACTTGGCTTCCAGTTCACCCAAGCAAACACAGAGACAGGTGTGTAATTTTTAAAAAATAAAATAAATCCAGGGATGGGTAGGTTAACTGAGATCACCCCACACTCCGAAATGCTGCCACTTGTCAGGCATTCCTGCCAGGTCTCAGCAAAGGGTCCGCAAGTCAGCCGCTGCCCACTCCCTCACAGACAAGAAATGCTTCCTGGTTTTCTTCATTTTTATTCCTCTTTTAAGTTTACTTAGGTTTTTCAACTTCCTCATTAGATACTTTGCTTTGGCCTTAGATATGCCTTTTCAGCTTTTTTTTTTTTTAATCAAAATTCCCCTTAGGATTGTTTGCAGAAGGGTAACTACATACGTACCAAGCCAGTCAATAAAATACCCTACCGTTTTCTGAGTTAGAAAATACCATGAACTTAAACATCTTAATTACGAACAGTAACGTTTCAGAGAAGAAAAATAGTTCACTGTAACTGACTGCATATCCTCTTCGGATTAAGTTTTGTATCCAGCCATAAAAAAAAATTAAATGGTCTAATCTATTAGAAACCTTATTCTTTTTCCGTATTACCACTTCAACCCCAAACACGTCATATGCATTTCTGCCTCCTGGCTGTCAGTCCTCAAATCCTTTCTTCCCAAATACAGGAAATCAAATCACCAACGTGCAGTTACCAACTTTTTTGTGCACACCCACCCAAGGAGGGTCATATGGTAACACAGTAAGTCAGCGTTTCCCTTTCACAGACCCACAGGAGAGCTTTATTTACAAGAACATTAACTATGGCAGCACCCATTTTCCATCACCCCCACTTCAATGACACTTCTCTCCATCCCACCATACTCAGGAAGGTGACTGAGGCCAGTGCTGCCCCTCACACGCTGCCCCACTTCAGGGCCATCCCACAACACCAGCCAGAGTGTTTTAAGACACTGCAAAACCCTCAGTCTTCAGACATTTTCAGGGATCTTCAGACTGCTTTTACCACAGCACCAGGTCACCAGAAGCAACAGCCTTCAGCCATCAGCCTGGAAGCCTTTGAGAACAACCCTGTCACACATCCCTGGGAACACACCTTCCCACCAATCCTCACAGCCAGAGACCGTCTTCTCTCACAGCAGCTTTGTTCTATACAGGCACTGGGGCGCTACAGTATGGAGAGAGGGACCTAAGAATATTGGCCATGATTCCTTACAGAGATAAAATTAATTACTAAGCCCATATGTAGACAGTACTTCAAGCGCTATTTCCGTAAATCTTTTCTCCTACTAGAAATACTTTTAAATAACCTAGCTTTTACAAAACTGAAGTTAGTGCAAGACAGCAGCTGAATGCTGCTAGTCATCACTGTTCACCACTGGGGAAAAGAAGGTGTCTACAAGTCACAACATTATAGACTCATAGAATCATTTAGGTTGGAAAAGAAACTTAGGATCATCAAGTCCAACTTGATGACTTGGCAAAAGAAGTCATTAAAAAAGACTTGACAACTCTTTCGGTCAAGAAATCTTTCCTAATACTCAATCTAAATCTCCACTGGCACAACCTGAGGCCATCTCCTCTTGTCCTGTCACTTGTTATCTGACAGAAGAGACTGACCCTCACCTGCCTACAACCTTCTTTCAGGTAGTTGTAGGGAACCATAAGGTCTCCCCTGAGCCTCCTTTTCTCCAGGCTAAACTCCAGGCTTTACTAAGGTCCAGGTAGACAACATCCACAGCCTTTCCCTCATCTACTAGGTGGGTCACCTTGTCATAGGAGACCATGCCGGTCAAGCAGGACCTGCCTTTCATAAACCCATGCTGGCTGGGCCTGATCCCCTTGTTCTGCATGTGCTGCGTGATGGTGCTCAGGATGATCTGCTCCATAACCTTCCCCAGCACCAAGGTCAGACAGACAGGCCTGTAGTTTTCCAGATCCTCCTTCTGGCCCTTCTTGTAGATGGGCATTACGTTGGCTAACCTGCAGTCTTCTGGGACCTCCCTGGTTAGCCAGGGCTGCTGATAAATGATGGAGAGTAGCTTGGCAGATACTTCCACCAGCTCCCTCAGTTACCCTCAGATGGATTCCATCCAGTCCCACGGACTTGTGTATGTGTCCAAGTGAAGCAACAGTTCACTGACTGTTTCCTCATGGACCACAGGGAATTCATTCTGCTCCTAATCCCAGACTTCCATCTCAGGGGGCTGAGTACCTTGAGGGTAACTGGTCTTGCTCTTAAAGACTGAGGCAAAGAAGGCATTAAGTACCTCAGCCTTTTCCTCATCTTTTGTGGCAATGTTTCCCGCATTCATATTCTGAAAAACAGAGACCAGGATTCAGAAATACATATTTGAGAACTGGCAGGTTGTCTTGTCAGAAGTGACCTTGTGTCACGTTTCAAACATGTGAAATGATTCCTGCACACACAACGAGTAACACAGAGTTGCCTGTAAGGCCTTAAGAAGCTATGGTTACCGGATCAATAGCAGGCACCCACAGACGGTCTGCCCCAGCAGACACCTGGTCAATGCCTCTTATCTAGGGTTAAACTATCTTATGGTGAAATGGAACTCAGCTGTAGTAGATAACTATATGCTAGCTAGTTTATCTTTAAACCAACCTCTGCTAGCAATTTGAAAAACATTTAAGCCTTGATAAAATCTGTGAAGGCCATGATCCTGCAAACTGAATGAAAAATCTACTTTTCTATTTTCTGAAGACAAACTCACATTAGTAACATGGGACATAAATGTAGACCACTCAATAGATATTTTCATGATTTGTTTCTATATCAGTCCATTTATAGGCAGGTTCTCAATGAAGAACACATGCAGTTCATACACACATTGATTTATCCTCAAGAAAACTTCAGCTGCTTCTATTCCTTACCAAGCACCACTGGTTTCTATTCGGAAGCGAAGTCTTCTTCACAGGGTGCTTCTGCACAGTTGCAATTTGTCAAAAGCAGGAGGAAGTTCTGGTGATCTGGTGGGCTGCTTTTGGCCAGTATCAAAAGTGGGAGACTGTGCCAGATATACAGCTGCTGCCTGGGGTTTATGGGAAGCTACTTAAAACTTGTTCACCTCATTCAGATAATTTTACCACAGGATGCGTGGTTTGTGTTTTCTGAACTTGCACTGTTTAAGGTGAATACATGACTTTTACATTTCCAGCACTACTACTCCCTTTTAGTTCTGCTTCTGGCTTCTCTGCCTGCACTTTTAAGAACATATTTAGTATTTGCTGTTTAGAGGCACCAATCTGAGGATTAAAGAAATGAAAGCCACATAACAGGCACGGTAAAAATCGATGTCATCTCAATAACATTCTCCAAACTGGCACAAAGGGAGTACCACTAAAAAACGTGAACAACTCTGTTCTGGACCTTCCATTCCGAATAAGCTACAAAGAGCAATGTTACCATCGTCCAGCATCTACCCGTTCAACCCGCAGGCCATGAGGGGAAGCTACTTACTGAAAGGAACTGCCTACAGATATGCAAGCACTGCATCCTTTGGGGAAGCTACTTACTGAAAGGAACTGCCTACAGATATGCAAGCACTGCATCCTTTTCTTTCATAATTAAGGCAATGAGGTAGCATCCCTAGGTCACAAAGAGCTCTGATACTCAAAAAGAGGAGAGATGCCAACTGTTCCACTTCCATTGGTCTTCCAAGGCTTGAAGTAAAAAAAACTTGAGCAGGACAATGTGAAAGGGGCACACAGTGCTAGAACAGGAAAGGAGATAAGGTAAACAATACAAATGTGATATATATAGCTATCTGCTGTGGGAGAGAAAATTCATATCCTAAAGATAGTCTTACAGGAGCATTTGTTGTTCCTCATAAGTAATCATACCGACAGGGGTCAAAGGAACTGAGCAGTTTGAGCCATTTTCAGCTTCACAAAAGTAGAGATTTACTTTTTAAATAAGCAACAACTTGTATCAGAAGGAAGGGGGTGGGCAATGTTTGTGGAAATCACTCATTATACCAGTGGGTTGTTTGGGGTTTTTTTGTCTTAGAACACCAAAGTCTCAATTGCAGTAACCCACGAGATTTGATGATCCCTTTTACAAAACTTGGAAGATGACAACTCAACTACATAGGGCTTTTTCTTTTATTCATTTTTTAACTATAAACTGCTAATTTCTCCCTTTTCTGAATGAACCAAAATCTTTGCTTTTTTTTGAGCGCAAAAGACAGCCGGAGAATGGAAACAAATAAATAATAAACAAAAAAATGTCTAAAATATAACCAAGAGCCTTACTTCTAACTTCAGCAATTGAGAAAGCAACAACAGATTTGCACATCCAGATCACAGAGCCCACTATGAAGAACAGAAACCGGACTTCTGAGCACTTTCACAACACAAGGCATTAAACTGCATGAAGCTTCAGTCCCATCGCTGAAGTACCCTGCACAACCAGAAAGGGAAGTCAATCAGCCCAAACCCCTTGGCGAAAGGGAAATAGGAGCTCAACTGAAGGTCACTGCAACCAGGGAGCACGAGCTAAAGCAGAAATCAAAGTTGGTTGACTCCATGCAGAAAAATGATCACCCAGCCTCTTGTTTTAAGGGCTATTTCTACCGACCTACCTTTTGCTTCACATTCTTCATGAAGTGTACTCCATATTTTCCTCTTGTGCTGCCTCCCAAATTGTTTCTTTTCAGTTTCTAGTATTTTTTACAGGAAGAGCATTTCCCTGAAGGTCTAACTAAGCCATCCTTCATTTTACAGATAATGATATAATTAAGAGAAAAATAAAACCTCAAGCATTTAAATATCTAGGGTTTAATATTACACATGACTAAGAATTCCTAAGTAGTCATTAGTTGCAAAATGTAAAACAAAATTATCCTACTATTTCAGCTGTGCTGAAGACCATTATTTTTAAAATAATTACATAAGAGCAGTTGGATGGGTGGACAACATATTTTCTCTGTATTTTGCAGGAATTTCCTGAAGTACAAAAACAGTGGTTAGGAATATTAAATCACAGAACAGACGAAAGAAAAAATGTTAGTGAAACAACAGGAGAGGCTGAGGGAAAGGGAGAAGTAGCTACCTCAGATGCTTCATCATTATTGAACAAAATTATTCCAATCTTCAATTCATTAACCTGAAGACCAGAAAAAAAGGGAAAAGGAGGTATTCTCTGTAGCTGAGGGTATGACAAGTCATTTTCACAACAGAAAAAAGCAAAAACAAAAAAAGGATTTGTGAAAGGGTGGAACAGAAACAACCTAAAAGCACAAAAGCTTTTACTCATAATAACATGTTAGCCTGTTTGAGTACTAAGAGTTTTAAATGTCTCCCCTCCTGGAGTCCTGTACATGAAGTGTCCACCATGCTACAAATTAGACTGAAATGTATTTTCACTCCAACAGAATTGGTGAAAAGGCAAGAGCTCAAACACACATTTTCCTGGTTTTGCTTATCTATAAAACACTAATAAATTCAAGCTCACAAGTCTTTATGCTGTCAGCAGAGTTCTTCCATGAATGGCTCCTTGGTGGCCCAAGCAAAGCCAACTTCAATTCTAGTCTGCTTCCTAAGAGATGGAAAGATATACCACAAGAGTCACAAACACATCTGATTATTTAACTCCCTGTAAAAAAGCAATGTTAAGAAGTTCTCTGCTAGATTTGGTGTTTTTCCACGCTCAGGTAGGTTAATAGGATTAGGAAATCTTGTATGCTTACTGAGCTGGTTGTCCTAAAGGATGTTATCCTGGATCTTCTGTGGTGAAGGAGAATTCATTCAAATTAAGAGCAAAAAAAACTCATTTCCTTCGACCACCTCTGCTCTCAGCAGTAGCACTTGCATAAGCTAAGTTTAATCACCAAGTTCAGATCTCATTTCCTAGGCATATCTTCAGGTATTGCAGATGAAGTTAATAGTTAACATGACAGGCGCAGGAAAAGGAATTTATCAGAGGTTTGATGCCTTTTGATCAAATCCCAGGATGGTTTACCTGGAAGAAATCAAATCGTTCAGACTTGGGCAAGAAAATGATTCTTTCTGTTGCATGATTTTTAATGGCTTCAGATGTGTCCACCACCGACCGACTCGGCGTCCTTCTCGATGGAGACCCAAAAAAAGGTTACTTGTTTTGATATTTTGCAATAGTATAATGTGACACAGATGAGGAATTACTAATTGTACCTTCAGTTCAGGCAGTGAAACACTGCCACAGGAGAAGTCACTTGGAAGCTCACATGGCTAGTGGCTTCAACACAAGATAGTAACTGTAGTGAAGCAAACAACTCATCTATGACATAAGACATAATTGCAGCGTGAAGCTACTTAAACTAGCCTTAGCATCAGGAGCAGCTCAGCCAAGGCACTGTGAAGCTGGCTACAAGCCTCCCTGGCTTTGACATTTGTGTGCCCTAGCGTGTTATGTATGTGTGAGATGAAACAAGAAAAGTACTTGCCATACATGAGCTCTCAAAGAAGTAGTTGTAAAACCACACAGCTAACTGCTACTTACCTGTCCTGTACTTGTATTTTAAGCAGCTACCGTCACCTTCCTTCCAAAGGAAAGAGTCAAAGTTCATTGCATAGTCAATAGAACAAGACATCACAGCCCAGACTGCCTAAGTTCAGGCACCTAAACATACAATAGTTTGTTTTCCATTACGGAATGTGCCTGGGACCCCAGAAGTTACCAGACTTGAGTCAACACGAGTTTGTGCACATTCATCTCTACGTTACAGCTAACGAAGCTTTTTGCTGTTCTGCTCAACACTATTTACTCAGCTAGAGAGAGAACTACTGGGCGGAAAAATATCCCATCCCCTCCCACTCAAACTGCTGGAAGACTGGTGATTTCTTAGGCAGCTCTGGCATACATTTCACAAATACTGAAGTCAAACTGAAGAGTACAACTGGGTATTAATAACTTGCTTTCTTGCACAGAACACCTATGTGCACCTCTGCACAC
The DNA here is from genome assembly GCF_023634085.1 of Falco cherrug. Lineage (NCBI taxonomy): Eukaryota > Metazoa > Chordata > Aves > Falconiformes > Falconidae > Falco > Falco cherrug. Next base: position 63,606,581 of record NC_073698.1, read on the forward strand.
ACCTTACTAGCAGACTAGTTTTACTGAGCGAACAATCCAGTTCTTGGACACCCTTTTGAAGTTTTCTACAATTTCTCCCACCTGCTTCTGATCCACCAGAATGATGAGTTTCCATATGTGTGCAATTTTCATCAGCGGCCTTGCCACTGCATTTACATTATTTGACCAACCACTTCTCTTGTCCATGCCTCCCTCCCTCATACATTTTCAACACTGTCACAAAGCAGTCAACACTTAAACTAACCTTTCAGCTAACAAGTCAATTTTGACAGAGGTATCTGGAAAATACACCTTTTTCTCCAGTAAGCAGGGAAGAAAGGATGCAATTCCAAAGGCACAAACTCTTCATTATGAAGATTCTCAGTACCTCTCCAACTTGGGATCCAGGGCTTTAAAACATGGATTTAAGATAGACATATTCAATCAATTCAAGGACTTCAAACTCATTTGTATCAGCCAAAGCAAGAAGCACATTTCTCACAGAAAAACAAGAACACAGACATGCACCAGAGACTAAACAAACACACATTCTTGTTCTCCCTTCCACCCTCCACTCAGATGCTATTGAAAAATAGTCGACATTAACCCCTTTCCCGCCCCCCCCCCCCCCCCCGTTTACAACATGACTCTCAAACTCAAGCCTCACTCCAGGCTAATATTGTAAAGCAAAGACAACCTTTTCCATTATAGAAGCTGAGGTGCTACCGAGGACTCCAAAGCTGCCAATGTTTGCCAAGCTGCAACGCCACCGGACTGCTTTGGACCTCAGGGTCTGACTGCACAGACCTCAGGGTCACTGGTACTATTCAGAGAGTGTCTCACTGAACCGTCAAGCAGTTTCCCACTCAGGCTAGAAGGGCACAGTCACTTTGCAAGCTATCATTAAATACCGCGTGCAAAGTGGGGATTTAATGTGGGGGCTGGAACACAGAAGTTACCGCAGACGTTCGTACGCAGCATCTATCTTGGTCTGTGTCTAGTTGTTACAACAAAGTGGCTTACCCTCCCCATTAGCTCGCCTCCCCAAGAGTCGGTACTGAAATTACACATTAGAAGCAAAATTCCTCATTCAATAAAGCAAGTTAGCCATAGCTGAATAAACAAAGTGTTACTTTTGTCTCCTGTTTCTTTTTGATGTGTATTTTTCACAATTCACTCTGTCAAGGTATTTCCATATTTTTACTTCATTTGCATATGAAAGCACTCTTTCAGCAGCACCGAGTTTGCTGCCTCTGAGTTTACTTATGTATCGTTGCATTTTTAAGTTGTGGGACACAGAAAACAGGAGTTTCTCCAGACAATTCATTATTTCTTCATACTTTTAATCACTTTCCAAGTTTTTCTGCTCTTCTCAGAAAATATACATTGCAGAAAAAAGTAACCTGGTACATTGTTTCCCAACAACAAAACCATGCTTCCAGGGATGGGCTAAAGCTAAACCATTATCCCTGCCTCTGAACCTGCTTCAGAAGCTTGAGATATGGAGCTTGCTGACAGTGAACTCTCTTCAGGGGTTTTCCCAGCATGCACAAGAGATTTTTCTCAGCAGCTACCCGTACTGCCCCTTTGAACTTCTGCTCTTAAAATTTCTTGAAAAAGAAAAAGACGTGGGGGACTATAACTGTACCCAGTAATTCCAGGGAAGCCACACTATTTGTGTATGAGGCGCTGGTCCTCAGCTGCCATTGTTGTACATGCAACAATTAAGAACAACCAATACGCAGGGGCCAACACCATATTCTGCATGATAATTTTCCCAAAGGCAACAGGCAAAAAAATCAAAGCCTCTCGGTGGCAACCGGCCCCAGAGCCATGACTCATTGGCAACAAACTTAAGGCATTTTATTCTCTGTCATTTCCGTCTCATATCTTGTTAAGCTGCCTCCTCTTGAGCACACATACACACTCAGCCACCTTCCTCACTAAATGATCCCTGATGCCCAAGACACTTTCTGAGGTGATATCCCCTAAACCCTTCCAACAAGCCACCTCCTTGATTAAAGATACCTCATCACACATTCAGCAACACCCAACCCCAACTGCTTCTCTGTCACCATTCCATCAGGCTCAGAAAGGCACATGCCTCCGAGTCCTCTTTGGCTTGGACTAACCTACCTAAACCGTCTATCTCATGAGTAGCTTCTTTTCCGCTGTTGTAATCCTCTACTTCCAAAAATCAAAACCAGCAGAACATCACAGAGTAGCTACTATCAGTCTTCACTTGTGAGGAAAATATGCCACTTAATCCAACTCTTTCTTTGTTCTGTTTCACTATGATGGAGGACCATGCTCCCTCCATCCCTACAGCCAATGTGGACGCTGGTGGCCACACAGGAAGGTTTGCCTCCGGGGCAGCACCGAGGCCAGCCCACCTGAGCTGAGTTCATACTCCAAGCACGGACCCATCCCAGGTTTCCTCTGAGAACTTCGCTGGGCCACCCCCCTTCCAGGAGAAAAACATGTGCAGAAGGAAGCGTACATCGAAACAAATAAATTCAGGGGGAGGGGGAAACTCAAAGCCTAATGAAGGGATGGAGGAACCTAACGCTTCTTACCAACTAAGCACTCACACCTAGCCCCAGAAAGCTCAGCACAGGCAGCTGGTGATCAGAGATCCAAAACTCCGAGCAGTTCACACATGCCCAGCAGCACAATCCATCAGACACCAGCAAACCAGCCACAAGAGATGTAAGCGTTTGTTACACAGATAAACTGCAGCTGACCCAAGCCACCAAAAAGCCTTTTCCAGGCTATGTTTATCTCCCTTCTCCCTACCAGCTTTGACAAGTGAAAAGTTACCAAAAAAATCTGCAGGTGCAAAATAGAGGAGTGGAGGGTGTAAAAATATGAACTGATAGCTGAGAATTCACAGAAGAAAACAGTCAAATCAGTTCTCACATGCAGACAGCTAGCTCAAGATAAAAGGAAGGAAAAGAACGGAAGTTTGCTTTCCCAGTTAACCTTCACGTTTCCCCATTATAACGCTGCATGACTATCTGTTGGTAAGTACAAAACCCAGCCTCTTTCTTAAAATACACTTACAGGATCAGAAAGTGAACTTTATGAAATACTTGTCATTAACTTACCAGTTGGCCACTAATACTATGCCAGCAACACAGGGAACATGACCACTAATAATCAAGAAATCTTGCTGCTGGGAGCACCACTTATCCGTCAGATGAACAGATGCCAATTTAGAGAGACTGAAATCTAACACACAAACAACTTTTTCCTTTTGAAATATCAAGGCATCAGAAAACATGCCTGAACACCCAAGAAGACTCCCACAACATTGTGAGCTGCAGCTAACATTAATAATTAATAAAAATATTTTATTTTTCTATATAATATATAATTGTATGTTATTGTATAATATTAAAGTATTAATAAGAAAAATAAACACATTCATATTCCAGGTTTAAAGGTGGAGCAGGACAGAGACCCTCAGAACTTCAGGATGTGTTTGCTCTGCCTGAGATAAAAAGGCTATGTGCTAGCTCAGAGCTGCGTACCATCAACACCCAGCAGGAAGTTTTGGTTTACTCCACAGTTGCTGTCAGCACTGCCTACAAGATAGATAGGTATATATATACACATACATATACATATATATAGCTTTGACATCCTGAATCTCCAGCCTTCAATCCTTTAAAGTGAGAAAGTTCTTCTGGCTGATGCTGTTGCTTACCTTCCTTAGTTCAGAAAAATACTATTTCAACCATAGTACTATGAAGGTCTCAAAGGATACACTCAAATGCTTCGGAGACTAAGCCTTCCTAAAAGTTTACAGTTTCTCTTTTTTGTATAGTTTATGCACTTTTTTTTGTACTCCTTTGCACTAACTGACCCCAATAGAGAACAGCAAATACAATTTGCAGCACCAGAATATAAGTAGTAAATAAATAATTCTCTAAACCAAGAATACAACAGCAGCCATGCTGGGTCAGACACAAGACCATCTATCCAAGACCCTGACAATGGAGAAACAGTCAAAAGCAGATGGCTAGGAAAAAAAAAGAGCATAGAAACATAGCAAGCATATGATACTTCTGCCAAGTATTTTTCCATCTGTGGCTTATTTGTCTCCTTGTGTTGAACGCAATTGCCAAATAACTTCTCTCACAATCATCAGATTGGAAAACTGGAAATGTTGAATTATTTTCTCTGAGAGCATTTACATAAAAAAATAATCAAGTCTGACAACTTCTGCACATCCATTTTACAAGACTTGCGGGTAAGAATATGAAACATGTAGACTAGACTAAGCAGCTGATTTTTCCATGATAAGGAGGGGTGTGAACCTACAGCCAAAAGAGCCCTCCCTAGAATAACTAACTGATTTGCACTTCAGGGCTGTCTTGGTAGAACAGGTCAGGTGTGCACTTCTGTGATTTACTGAGTGTTAATGATAAGAAACATACATTTTAAGCACTTTGGCAAGCAAATTTAATTCTTCCTGGAAAAAATGTGAATTTTTTCTGAATAACAGACTGAGAAGTGATGCAAGATCGAGAGTGTGATGAGTAAAAATGACACATTTTAAATAATTCAGAAGATCAGCAATTAAACTGATGTAGTACTAACATCCACACATATTTAACTTTTGATTGATCACCACTACTGCGGATATCCTCATCAATTATTAAAGTCTAATCTTGTAAAAACAAAATTCCCTATTACAGGAACAAAGCTTTGGTTTATCAAGGTTTACATTGTTACAGCCAACTGCCTAACCCATACCAGAATAACAAATAGCCAACCAAACAGAACTGAAAGTAAAATATAGGGGACTCCTATGGAGATAAACATCCCCAAAATAATGCTGGCAAGCAACAACAAAAATAAACATACATTCACATACCAAATATAACATGAACTAAGAAAATTAAAAAAGAACATGCATTCCAGTTAATCCTATATAATTGTGTATTTTACTACAGTATTGAACTAGTGTAGCAGTTACTATCAGACATCGCCTCATTTTCTAGGCAAAATCTTCCATATTTCTACATTGTACATGGTGTAAAGTACTATTGGGGTATTAAGACAGACATCTGGAGCCAGCACTCAGTATTTAGGTAGGTAAGATGGCTGCAAACATTGAACCCTACTTTTGTCATATTGTTGTGCTAAAGAATGTTTAATCTCCTGGACGATCTTTTCTTTCTGGATTCCCCTACATATCTCACACACAAGAGAAAACAATGTATCTGTATTTGATGATCCATTAACTGCTTCACAAGAATTCAGTAGTACGCAATGTCAGGTTAATAAACAGACAAAAGAGCTAAATTTTAAACTCCTCCTCACTACAAAAATTCCAAGCTTACTTGGTACCCACCTGGTAGAGATAAGACAGCGACACCACAGAAAGATAAGAGCCACAGCCCAAGGACTGCAGACACATAGCCAGCAAAAGCTTAAGGTCCACACAAAAGAAAAATAAAAAAATAAACCCACAGGCTTTTGAATCCCCTTGTTAACATCAGAGTTGCAACACCCACAAGGTCCCTTCCTTCTTCACAGGACACAAGAAAGCATATGTGTGCTCTGGGAGCTGCTATTTCTTAGAAGATTAATGAGAGCTGTTAATAGCCCAGAGCCCACGGGCCCCAACGCAGTCTAGCCTGGTCTTGGCAACTTCCATTGCTCTGCAGGAACGCAAGTCAACAGGGAGACAGTGCAAGAGTCCATACCTGCCTCTGAAACACAAGAGAGGGGATGCTGGGCTGAGTACTCGCTCCAACAACAGAGAAGAGCAAGGAAGATGCGTTATGCCACCCTCAGTACAAAACAACACTACTTCTCAACTGGCACTCTGCAAATACAGCTTCAGCAATCCTGCTACAGGATTCCAAGGCTTCCCTGCTGAGCTTGGGAAGCAGCAGGAGCTTCTACTGCAGTGCTACATAGGCAGCAGCAGCATCGGCAGTGGCCCTGCTCCAGGGTGCAGAGGGAACTCCAGCCACTGGGAAGGCAAGGAGCTCTATCCACTTGCATTGCCCTGAGACAACACAAGCCTGGGCGATTCACCTGGCATATGAAGAACCAGCTCTGGAGCTTTCCAGATCCCACGTAGAGCTGGAACCCGAATCCTCAACTAACAGTGAATAAAATACTGCAATAAGAATAAACGACTGAAAAAAGGGCTGTAAAACCAGAAGACAAAACTTTGGAGGGGCTCATTTTATCACATATGATAAAAAAAAAGCAGAAGGTCATAAGGGAAATTCTCAAAGAACAATCTCACCAAGATAACCCTCTGTTGAAGCAAAGCCCACTGCTAATCACCCACGTGGGTCTGGCCTACTAGAAACAAGCAGCAATTGCCCACAGTAAAACATGTCAATTCTAGAACTAAAGGAGATTTATTTTTTGTTAAAAAATACTGCAAAGGACATGGAAAGTGTATTTAAAACAGAACTACTGGCAGAGGGCTTTCACCATAGTAATAGATTAAGAAATGCAAAAAGCAAAAGCTCTTAACCATTTCCTCCCCCCCCTCCAAAAAGTGTTTCAGCATAACTTCGGCAGTTTCATTCCCCCCTTCCTGACACAGGAAAAGACATTTTGGACTAGATTATGACATGAAGTGACACAGCAAATGAACTTCCCTCCCAAACGTCATCAAGAGGAAACTGGAATATTGCAAGATGCTGCAGCTCCCCAAGTTTCACAAGAATATATAACCTGCATTCTCCATGTTGCCAATAACGAATTTTTACAAAATTCGGCTAAACGTGAAAACAAGGAAAATATTGAACAAGATATTTCTCACGTGAGCAATTTAACGGGAAGAATGCTCATAGACCCAATTTTTCAGGTTACTCTGGCCCTCAGCATGACAGAGCAGAGCTTCCTGACCTAATAACCAAGACCAAGATATTCATATGACCAAGACCACAAACTACTTCTCCACCCTATGCCTTCCCACGTCCTCCATCCCGGGGCTTCAAACCACAACTCGCCCTCCCTCCCGCATCCCGGAGATGCTGCCTGCAGTCACACAGTGGGCCAGACAACCCCTCACTGCCATCCCAGGGAGAAACTGCCTGCAGCCCATGCTCTCCACACATTAAATCTTTTATGTGCTGGCTCTTATTCCTGCAGGGAAAGAGCAAGCCACGTCTGAACGGTTCGGGAGCTGCCTGTATTTGAAAGTCTGACACCAGCTGGTATCAACTGGGCATTCAAAAGCACGCAGCGAGAAGAGAAGTGATGAACAGAAGCCGTAACCTCTTCAACTTCTGCCTGAATGTGCAGTCAGTCGCCGTCTGCTCGAGCCGAAGGAAGCAAACAGGCACCGCAGCCTCCCCTGTACACCCACGTTTTGCAAAGCAGGTCCAAAGACACTACAGATTAGCAGTTGTGAGGCCCCTTTTGGCCCGTCAAAAACGTGTTTCTTTTCAGACTTTGTCCTACCGCCAAACTGTTCGTTTTAGGCGACTTGGCTTTACGGTAGTACCGAAATAACGCACCGGGCAGGCAGGGCGGACGCCCCGGTGCCGGCCCCCCGCGCCGGGGCACAGCGGGGTTCACCCTCCGTCCTGCGCTCCGGGTCTCGGAAAGGCGAGGCTGTCCCGAGCGAGGCCACCCGACCGCAGCTACCCCGCACCGACAGCTCCTACGTTCGGGCCCAACCAAAACGAGGGGAACGACAAACACAGGCACAGTGACCGAAACCCGGGCGGCGTCGGCGGGCAGCCCCAGCCCGAGGCGGCGGGGAGGCAAGCGCCGCTCTCACCGGTCCCGCAGGAGCGGAGCGGAGCATCCCGCCGGCAAACACCCCCCGGGGACACGGGACACCCCCCTCCGCTCCTCCGGGCCGCACCGCACCGCACCGCGCGGGGTCTCACCTGCTGTGTCCCAGATGGAGATGTTGTACGGCCCCCACTGCTTGAGGTAGAAGGCGCCGCCGACGGTGCTGACCGTCTCCTGGAAGCGCCGCTCCATGTAGCGGTGCAGCAGGGAGGTCTTGCCCACGTTCATGTCCCCCAGCAGCACCACCTTCCCGTCCGGCTTCTTCATCGCGGCTCGGCTCGGCTCGGCCCGGTCCGTCCTGCCGGCGGTCGGCTGCCGCCCGCCTGCCCGCCCGCTTCCCTTGGGCGCCCGCCGGCCCGCTCCGCCCGGCGCGGCGGAGCCCCGGAAGCGGCGGGACAAGGCCCGCGGGCCGCCCTCCGCCGGCAGCGCAAACTTCGGGGGCTCCGCCGGAGCCGCCGCGATCCGGCCCCAGCTCCGGCTCCTCCTACCCCCGGCCCGGCCCCGCTCCTGCCCCCGCCCTCCGCCGGCGCCAGGGGGAGGGGACGCGGACGGGGAGGCGGCCAGAGCTCCGCGCACCCCCCAGCCCCCGGGCCTCCGGCTCAGCCCTGCGCCGGGGGAGCCGCGGGACTCGTCCCGGCCGCCCCGGTACCCCCACGGCAGGGCCGGATCCTGCGGGGGCGTCGGGCCGGAGCCCGGCCACGCTCAGCCTGCGGGGGATCCTGGCGCGCCCCGGGCTGCCGCAATCCTTCCAGCCGGAGATAACGAAGTAACCGGCCCCGCAGCACCCCCGGAGCCCGCCGAGCCCCAGCGGGAAACCCGCGTCCCCCGCTCCCCTCCCAGGGCGCGAAGGCAGAGGCAGAAAGTTGCTCCGAAATCGGGATGTCCCACGGGGCTGTGAGAGCTGCCAGGCACGTTGGCCTTGGTGAGAGCTAGCTGTTCTGCGGGAACTAGGGGTTATTTTCCAAGTGACAGGTCTACCCACCTTCACAGGCAATTGCCCAGCTGCTGTAATTCAGCTTAATTCCAGTTCGGGTGTCAGAACTGCCATCATTTACATCACCCAGAGACCTAGCTTATCGGTTTTGCATCAGTTCTCTTCGTGCCAAAGAAATCTGGAAAGATACTTTGATGGGAAGTAAACATGTTACAAGTTTTGGGCAAGGAAAGGGATAATGTGTAAACCAACTGGAGGGGAAACAACTGTAAACAGCATTTTTAAGATAACTTAGCCGTTATCACTTTCCTGTCCCTCCTCCCACACAGAAGTGTTCAGGTAGCAGCACTTTTCAAAATGAACGAACACGCATCCTCACTCTTGCATATCTTACATTGAAACTGCTAGAATTTTTTTAGCCAGTCTGGGTTTCGCATTTATTAGGTGTTTTGATTTTAGCTTACCTGCTAAAAAGGAATAGCTGCGTAGCAGTATTTTTTTTAAGCCATGCCCAGTTAATTTTGCTTATTCTGCTTTTACTGCCCAGATTTGTGGTTTTGCAGCTGTAGCTGGTGATAAATAATTTCAGTTCAGAATCAGGTATCCACCAGATATTAAAGCACCGGAGGTACCCAAAGAGCAAAGATGTTAAATTATTTGGGGGTGGGGGAAATTGTACGAGAGACTCAAAAATAATAATATGGGATGTGATTCAGGGCTGTGTGAAATACCATGTGAGGTGGGGGTTGTTTCACTTTCATCACTGTATGACAATATTTTGCTGTGGTGTGTGCAGCCTTTGCCTCAGATTCCTGTTTCCTGCCTGGATTCCCATCACAATCCCAGAGTTGGGAAAAAGAAGCTCACTGAATCAAAGCGATTCCCTGAAGGTGTGCAAAGCTAGCAAGTTTCTTCTGGGTGCCTGGTATGAAAGTATAGAAAGAACACACATTCTCTTCGCATGGATGCTATTTGCAAATTCCCACGTGCAATGTTACACCCTTTTGAAGCGGCAGGCACCATTTCAGAAAGAGGAAAGAAGGATCTTCTATCAGTGAGCTTAGCCCATGAAGATCTGAATCTTCAGTGTAGGTACTCTCACTTTATGCCTTGATTTACTGTCCACATAATAAAGAAACACCTAAAAGCTTAAGTACGACTATTGATTTACAGCAGTGCTTCTGCTACCAAATCGTATCAGTTGAAGCGCTTAAAACAATTATACCTGTGTTTTACCAAGATTCTGCTGTAATTTAGTTATTTGCATGTACTAGTGAAATGTAGCTCTTTCTGGTGTCCAAACCAGGTATCAATAGTTTCTAACAGTGACACAGAGAAATTAGTACATAAGCCAGTTTCAATAATAGGCTGAAAATGCAACTGGGATTTTAGGTTTTGTTAATAAATAACATACACGATAAAGAGACAACACCGCTCCCTTCACAGATGTTTTCCATGGTTGCTTGAAACAGATACCCACATCCCCACATTTCTGAGCGTCCGTATGTCCAGCTAGCAGCAGTCTGACAGACAAGGGGCTCTCCTGAAAGTGCCACCAGCCAACTTGCACTGATGGCAATGCATTACTTTTGTATAATCATAGCCTAGCTAAGTGAGACAACAAATCCATCCGGCCCAATACTCATTTGGACCTGGTACCACAGCTGACGACTCTGACTGGGCCAGGGATGAGCATTATCCCACTACTGTGCACCTCCCACTCACCTCTTAAAGGATCATCTCTGTTTCATAGTAATCTACCCCTGATAATCAGGCGCAATAGTATTGGAGGGTACCACGTGTTGTTTCAAATCCTTGGGAGAATTCAGGGAAATGGTGATGTGGACAGGTATGTAGAAGGTACGCAGAAGGGCTCCCAAGGTAAGCTTTTGAAGACTCACGTTTGTGAAGTCCTCAGCAGCCTGAGCTTCCACTGACCTCAGGAGGACACGTTTGCTAGGCACAGTGCATTTGGTTATTACGGCCAACGTCTCTCTCTGTTGAATGCACTCCAATCTACAGCATACAATTTAAGTCGCCTGTTGTTAAAGTCGAATGGCTCATGATAGTCTGTAATGCAATATAGATAATAACAGAGCATATGTGAAAATATTTGGGAAAACATTAAGAGCCTGTAATTTGCTCTCGAGCCCTCAGATGTGTAGGCCTGTTGCAAGAGGATTTCCCCAAATCACTGAGTGGCCTGTAGCAGGAGGTCTCCCCTGTAGTAAGTATGGGCATGAAGAATGTCAAAAGTTGCTTGATAGGAAGGACTATGGAATACTTCACTGTCTGGGTAGTGCATGAATGCAGGCTGCACATACTGTCTGGGCTTCATTTTTTTTTCATTGGAGAGCATCTGAGGACACCATTTAATTACAGTGAGGTTGCTCATTAGCCTTTCTGACAGCGTGGCGATGTGGTCACCATGGCTGGTCTCCAGATGTTCTGGAACTCAGACACTTGGGCTAGCTTATGGAAGCAGACAACACATTAAAGTTTCCTAGCGATTTCTGTGCTAGAGTAAAAACCCCTCAAGAATGGGAATGTCAGCCTTGTGCACTAGCCAAAAACCTGAGCCAATAATGGCTGTACTGGCGTCAGGGCAACTCGACCTTTCTAGTCTCCCACACTATGAAAGCTGCCTAATTTTGCAGGAGAAAATTAGAGCCTGTTGTTTCCTTCCTTGCCAGCCTTCCCTAGGTATTTATACACACTGTCCTGCTTATGGGCCCCATTTGGTCTCCAGGCTAAGAGTATTTTGTAAGTTCACATCGGGTGAGATGTTTGTCACAGAACAGAGGTGATTTTTGCTGAGATGATCTTCTTTTGGAGACAAATTGAGCAAGTGGCTGAAGGTGTATATCATGTCAGCTGCTAACTGCTGCTCCCAACGTGTCACAGGTTTGCTATAGCCTTGCTGTTCGGCACCTCAATCCACCTCTCCTTTTCCTCCTTTGGCAGTGTTTCTGTCTTCTGGGATGCTGAACATCCATAACCAGATGAGTGCTTTCTGGAGGTACCACAGGGGACGTCAGTGGGACTATTGGTAGTGAAAAGGAGGTATAAACTGCTGAAAGAAACACGCTGCTGCTTTTTAAACAGGGATGAATCCATAAAATAGAGGCATGTACCTCAGTTATCTAGTGCATCCTAGGCAAGGCCTTACAAACAAAAGAGAAGGGCAATAAGGGCGGCTTATTCCTTGTCCTCAAAACGTGCTGGCACTCCAGCGGTTTATTTGTTGCACCTCTTTGTGAGGCATGAGGTCACTGCAAAAGCTACAAGCAGGTAGCAGTTTGTGAGGCACAGCAATTTCTGGTTTTGTTTCTGCTTATTGCCTTCCTTTATGACTTCTTTCTTCTAAATGAGCAAATGAGCGTGCATGCTCATTAAACAGAAATATTTGCACTCATCATCTTCCAGACAGCCCTACCTACAGCTCAGTCTCAAGGTGTTCTCTTTCAGGCTACAAAGCCTGAGCGAGCTATTCATCACGTTGCCACTGCTCTGTCTGCATATTTACCCTTGCAGAGACTGGGCTCTTCCTCTTCACCCCATGGATTAGTCCACAACCTACATGCCCTAGTCAAGCGAAATCACCCTGCACAGCAAATCAGGAGTTAGTCTGCTCTCTCTAGGGTTGCAGTTCCACCCTTTTCTCCCTCTCCTTTTCCCACCCCTTTCCTTGTGCTTCCGCCTGACCCTTCCCCAACCTGCAGCTCACGCTAGCACCAGTGAGGTGCATGGGCCTTTGCTTCCCCTCAGCAGGTGTCCGTGCCCTGCCCCTCGAAGCCCTTGGAGCACCTCAGCTGTAGGACTTCTCTCTTCCACCAGGACTGAACAAGCACATATACTTCTGCCTGGTAGGTGTCCGAATCACAGCACACTGAGAATGAGGCAAGTAAATTAACCAACCTGAGACATCCTCATCATGGAAAAGCCTGACCTGGGTGATTAGAATTTGTCTGTTACAGGCAGCTGAAAAGAAGGTCTTAGATAGAAACCATGAAGCAACCTGAACTTGTAGATACAGCCACCAAGCTGTAGTAAGCTCTTCCCTGATGCACAGATACTAGAAGTGCAGATGAAAACAGGGGCTCAGGAGGAGGTCCCCAGCCAGGTCTTCTGTGGGAAGTTAGCTTAGCCTTCATTGCTTAGCTGTGAGTCAAGGTCTCAAATCAGCTCTCTTCAGCAAGGAATCTGAGTTTGTGAACGGCCAGCAGCCAGCACCGTGTGGAGGGAGCAGCCCTGCTGTGTCCACACTGCTAGCCTGCTCGATTCTCTCCTCCCTAGCACTTCCCATTCACCAAGAATCATCCAGGTCCTCCAGCATTTTGTACCTATCTAGATAGATTGGTGTGTTTCACTGTATGAAAGAATCCATGTTCTAGTCTTTCTAGATTTTCTGCTATGTGAAAGAAAAATAATTTGTCCTGAATTTCTGGGGGGCTTAGCTTGGATGTACTCACCAAATCACATGGAAATATAGGATTGAGGGCTCAATCAGAAAGTAAGCAATTGTGATTCAAAGTGGTCACAATGCAGAAGTTCTAGTAAGTACACAAAATACAAGTTTTGCAGAGGTTTCTTTTCTTTGTCTGCAGCATTTTAAGGTCTAATCAGAGTCCATCAAAACATGAGAACCCAAGGCTATCCTACTATTACATCCTGTTCCTGGAGTTTAATAGGGCCCTCTGGATGTGTACGGAGGTCTATATGCCTACAAGAAGTTAGAGAATTATGGACTATAAAAAGCTTTTCACTGTTTCCAGCATCATGAAAGGGATGGAGGAAATTACCTGGTAGTAAGACAGAAGGTGCTTTAGTTCTTAAAACCTCATCAAGATTCTTGTTCATGATAAACAAATCCATGTATCTATGAGAAGTCCTATGGACTGCAGCAGCCCATGAATGGAAATCTGTGTGCAGGTTTGGCAGAATCAGATGGCACATTCCTAGTGACTAATAATGACACGGGAGCCAAAACAAATACAGTTTGTGACCTTTCAGTGTGAAGTTACAGTGTTTGTGACAGTTTGAGGAACTTTATTTGCAAGTTCAATACTGTCATCATGTGAATAATTTTAACAAGCCACATACACAGAAAAATAGACCTGTGTTTTCAGTTAGGCCCACCTTATTACTATTGGCATTCATTCAGATCAAGGATCTTCTGCATTTTATACCCTAATTTAAAGTCATTTCTCTAGGCTGTGAGCCATAGCTATTCTTTATGAAGAAATTCATGTGGTACCAAGCTTGTCCGCCTTGTTCCTGGTCAGGAAGAAAAGGCCATTAAGGAGTGTCACAGACAACTTTGCCTCAGGGCATAATCACATCCAGTCAGGAGTTATATTTTGTCCTGCCTCTAGCCATGTTACTACACTTTTAATTCACCTCTTGGCTAGATGAGCCATTGTGATCCCTTTTTTTCCTTCCTCTTTGAACTCTTACCCACCCATACCACCAGTATGCAGAGAGAAGTGGGACTTCTCCTCTGGGCCCTTGTTAAAGGTCAAAAGAATTTGATTGCATTTGGCAGTAAAGGACAGCTGTCTTTTTATCCCCTTACAGAAAGATAACGTTGTGACCTTCAAATCATAAACTGATCACTGTGAAATGAAATTTATCACAGTGATTGCTCCTGAAAGCATGGAACCCCTTCACGGGTGTTTGCTTCATCCACCTACATCTGGCCCTTGGGCAAGGGATGCACCAGCTATTGGTGGGTAACAGAACTTATTTAGAAAGGAAATATTAACGTAATTAGGGGTAGAAAGACAGTCATGATTTACTTACATGTGTGAAGATGGGACTTGGAGATTAAGAGAAGAAAGGATGATCAAAGTGGAAATTAGAATATGCAAATATAGTTGATATCAGCATGTTTTTGGAGAGCGATACTGGAAAATTTTGCTGAAGTTTGTAGTCTTCAAATTAGAAACTTACTGTATAAACTTCCAAGCCCTCTTGTAGTCCTAATTTAGAACTAGAAAAAAGGATGCTATGATGATTTTGCTAGTAAGTTACTTCTGTAACAGAAAATCTTTCCATCCTAGGATATGAAAGAGGACTTCCAGCTGCTTTCTAACTTGTGTAAGGACATAAAAAACAAGAGTATTTCAGATTTGGGTTGATAGCTAGTTAGTTGTACTTTCACTGTATTAGACATTATATCCAGGCACTAAAGCCTACTAAAACAACCCTAAGGTTTATTAAAATAATTTCAAACACAGCATAAGGGCAACATCATTATATTTGAAACATTGCCATACTGTAATATCCTGTAGAGAGTTTACATAAAGATGCTGCCTTAAGAATTTCTTATTTTTCCATAATTTACGATATATCCATATATTTACTATTAAAATAAAATACACCACTCCCCAGTGGATCCCTTCACATCATAGTGTTTCTGGGAATTCTTTTCTGTGTCATTCTTTCCAGCACATTTTCAATTTCACTATTTAGAAATTTGCTGTTGATTGATCTTATGAAACCATTCTGGTTTGCTTTTGCCCTTTCTTTTTTAATAACCAAGTTTTTCATCATTACTCACCTTGGGTACTCCTCCAGAAGTCTTATTGAGATCAGTGGAACTATTCATA
Source organism: Falco cherrug (assembly GCF_023634085.1). Taxonomy (NCBI): domain Eukaryota; kingdom Metazoa; phylum Chordata; class Aves; order Falconiformes; family Falconidae; genus Falco; species Falco cherrug. The sequence continues at coordinate 63,621,887 of NC_073698.1, forward strand.
GCCAAAGTATAAATAAGCATGATGGGATTTGACCTTCAGCCACCTCGAAAAAATATTCTCCCATCTAATTATATAGACACAATCCTGCTCTAAATTCAAGAGCAAAAATACTTTAAAATCAACTCTGACAAACAGTGTCTACTCTTCACAGCTGAATACAAAACTTTTTTCTCCTGCTATAATATAATTATCCTCTATGTGGTTCTGTTTCAGGAAAAAATTGACAGAAATTATGTTTGCTGAAGGAGTATATTTTTGGCACTTTGTTTCTGAGTTGCTGTGAATTGCATGCTACTGTTTTGACATCTTTCCAGACTTTAGATGTCATGTTCCTTGGGAGCCTGGGAAGTTACCTAGAAATGAAACGTGTTGCTGGTGACTCCCATTATAAAAGCAAGCTGCTGAAGTAATTGCTTTAGTACCTCCCGGTCTGGCTTCAGCTCTGAAAATATTACTTGAAAATTTGCTTGCTTGCTCTTTTCCATTTGAAATGCCAAGTGGGAAGTAAACATAATTGCAGATTGCCTTTCTCTGGCTACTTAGTTACCAGTAATAATCAGTATTGTCACGACATTTTCATCATCAGAGCATTGCAGAAATGTAACACTCCATTCTGTTGTTCTGTGCTGATTTACACTTATGCCAGCTTTGCTGAAACATTGCTTAAATTGCTTATGGGAGAAAATCAGTTCCATGTTTGGCCTGAAACATCACTGATTGGGTCCAGCAGCTTTGAGGATAAGGTATCCCAACCCTCCTTCGCACCCAGGGCAAGAAACTTGTAAATCGGAGAGATAACTTGGAACCATAAAGGACGGAAGAAGGAAAATGGTCAAAGAGAAGGTTTCTGTCCATTATGAGATATTTTTTTCATAGACTATGAATTATATGCATCCTTTTAATACACTGAGAAAACAGCTCCTGTGAGATAGAGGAAGTTGCAGAAAGTTGCTTGTTGCTGTTTAATCTAAATCCCTAACTTAAACAGAAGTGTTGGGTGAAACTCATTCCAGATTTAATAAGATATAGTCTAATTGACTTCGAATACCTGCTTGTGTCAAAGCTGCTCTGTTTAAGGAGTGAAAAAACCAGCATGAAGAGCACTTTTAGAACATACTGGAGATGTTAACTTGAGATATTATTATTGGAGTGAGCTTGTTTCTATTGAATTCAAATAAAGAACCTTGTAATTCTCTACAGCTCAGATGAGATTACTATAAAATAACATAGCAAGGTCACTATTCTTAAATCAGAAAAAGGAGAAAAGAGACAATTTGTTTACTAGAGACAAATGAAACCAAGTGGAAAAAATAATCAAAATTAAAAGGTGAAACAAAAGGGACCTTGTTCAAAAGAGAAGAGACAGAATATAAAGTGTAATACAAAAGTTTCATTATAGAATATGTACATGGAAAATGAGAATGCAAGAGGGCAAAAGAAAAATAAATAGGAATATCCACTCTGGTTGGAAGACATCAGTGACTGTAGACAAAGATTTCCATTCTCAGTGAAATTCAAGTAAGCACTTGATCACATAGTCTGTTGCTGGTCAGCTGAGTGCTGAAGTATTTTCTTAGCTCTTAAGAGTACTATTAACCATTAAAAGCATATCTAAAATAAGCCTATGCTAAAATTCTTCAGTGAAGAACGATGGACTTGTATTTAAATTCTGTTATGAGGAAATAAAACCCAATAGAGTACAAATGGAGAAATTACAGCAACACTTGTTAGCTGTGATCTTCAGAGCAGGTAGAAAAAATCCATCAATTTCAGTGAGCTTCAGGTCGAAGCCTCTGTTTTGAAGGGTAAGGCGTGCAAGTTCACAATGAGCTTATATTCATTATACGCACAACTTGCGATCGTGACAGAGAAAAGAGTTGTAACAAACCTTTGTATGAAAGCATAAGAACGGTAACTTGAAACTCAAGGCCTGTTTAAAATGGAAGAATTTAGGCAATTCAGGGGATGGAAGTGGAGTTTGTTCTCCAGCTAAAACACTTACCTCATTGCCTCTGTCCTCAAATTGCCAATACAAAGGATGAAAAACTAGAGGGAAGCTACCAATAGTGAGAGCAGCCATTATAATCTTGTGGTGAAAGGTTTTAAACCAAAGGAAGTAATTGTTTTTTCTCAGTGCATGATTACATTGTAGAACTCCTTGCCTTGTGGAAGCCAAACGTTAAAATAAAAAGGTTAGACTAATGGAAATCAGAAAGTCCCAAAGCTGCTAACTCTCCAGCACTTGCAGCATTTACTAGGGCAGAGCTCTTGTACGCTTGCTCTGTTTCCCACTTGAATTCTCTTCACCTCTGTGAAAGGAATGGTTTTATGAAGCAGCCCCTGAACCGCTACAGTTACATATAAACATAAAGAGAAATGTGGGTCAGCTTGTCTTAAAGCATTAATCTAAAAGCTGTGGCATTTCAGGAGATGAAAATGACGGCTCATTCGTCCTCCTCATCTGGGGAGACTGAGATTTTGAGGTGCGGTCAGGGTAGGAGCTGACTGTAGAAAGGGGCTGCAAAGGTCTCACAGATTCTGGGCTAATGCATCCTCTAGTGTAAATTAGACACACATGAAGGCTAACAACTGTCTAAGGTTTTATTTTTCAAGTTTTTCAATAACAAGCCATAGGTGCTCTTTTGTTTCTCAGTTATCAGCTGGATGGATCATAAAACTTAAGTTGACATGACCCAGATAGTTGAAAGGAAAGAAGAAAAGAAGTAGTGTGGAATTTAGGAAGTACTATAATCTACTGGATTTAAGCAAAGAAAAGTAGAGATAGTAGTTAAGAGATTATAGAATTGAAACACCTTTGCAAAAAATGCATAACTTGATCAAAGATGAGGGTAGATGTTTGGCCTTCTGGTCTTCTATTTCTGAGAGATTTTGCTGTTCAGCTCTCTTATTAGGTCTCCCTGATGAGGCAGGTGGCTGCTCCTGCCCTATTTGTTTCATGCTGGAAATAAAATTGAATCACAAGAGACTATAGAAAAAAGTGGTTCATATTTTCACCCGCTAAAATAAACATTAACTCTGAGCCCTCAAATGTTTTCAGGACATCTGACCCAGAATTTGTCAGGCACTTGAAATAAACTGTTAACTATTAACCAGTAAATGGAAGCTGGTTTGGTCACATCCTGAGATCAGCTATTTCCAAAGAATGAGATGATTCATGACCTTGACAAACTGTGTTTCTGATTGCAGCAAAAAAAATCAGCCTCTTCTAAGAGAGGAGTAGATTAGCATCTACTGTACGTGCATATTAATTGCATTAATATAATATGATAACAAATGTAGCAGTAAAAGTAACTGTTCACCAGGGTGTGCTCAGGGGTTAACAGCCCAGACTCCAGTTTTGACACTGTTTCTCTGAATTAGCAGCACAGTACTCTAGCCTTCTTTACAGTCCACTTTTTTTCAGAAAACAAAAAAACTGGTCATGGGTGGGCTCTTAGGACCTCAGCCCACAATGGGAAGCATCCTGTAAGAAGCAACTCATCATGAAACTGGTAGGAGTGGAAACTGTTGTTTCCACAGCACAAAGGACCTTTGCACCTGTACCATAGGTGCAAAGTAGGTACCCTGACAGTAGCTTCGTGAATCAGTCTGTTTAAACTCATCAACTCCATCCTCTCCGGCTGCATCAAAGGGGCCTGGGGGTGCTGGTTGACAGCCATCAGAACATGAGCCAGCAGTGTGCCCAGGTGGCCAAGGCAGCCAACAGCATCCTGGCTTGTATCAGGAACAGTGTGGCCAGCAGGGCCAGGGCAGTGATTGTCCCCCTGCACTCAGCACTGGTGAGGCCGCACCTCGAATCGTGTGTTCAGGTTTGGGCCCCTCACTGCAAGAGGGACACTGAGGTGCTGGAGCGTGTCCAGAGAAGGGCAACGGAGCTGGTGAAGGGTCTGGGGCACAAGTTCTGTGAGGAGCGGCTGAGGGAACTGGGGTGGTTTAGCCTGGAGAAAAGGAGGCTCAGGGGAGACCTTATGGCTCCCTACAACTACCTGAAAGAAGGTTGCAGGCAGGTGGGGGGCAGTCTCTTCAGATAACTAGTGACAGGACAAGAGGAAATGGCCTCAAGTTGCACCAGGGGAGGCTTAGATTGGATATTAGGGAAGATCTCTTCTCCAAAAGAGTTGCCAGGCTTTGGAACAGGCTGCCCAGGGAAGTGGTGGAGTCACTGTCTCTGGAGGTATTTAAAAGAGTGTAGCTGTGGCGCTTAGGGACATGGTTTAGTGATGGACTTGGCAATCAAGTTGGGCTCTACGATCTTAAAGGTTTTTCCCATCTAAATGATTCTATGGTTCTATGATTCTATGATTCTATGAGCTGACCTGAGCTGTGGATATACAGTGTACCTTGTCCTGAAAGCAGCCTGTTGCATTCTTTCAACCTGTGAACCACTTTTCTTCCTCATAGTTCCCAGACTGAATGATTTGGGCATAGGCTATACAGTCAATGAAGAGAGGTGTTTTTGAAGGCCTCCTGTAAGGAAACCCTGTCAGCCAATGTAGGTCTCCCCAGGGTGAATTATTTCCCATTTATTAGCTGTGAGTTTCACCTACTATTGTGTTAGCCCTTCAGTTAAATCCATTTAAGGTTCTCTGAATTTCTGCTCTGTCTTTTCTGGACATGGTAAATAAAAGAACTTAAAGCAGGAAGGATAACTTGGCAGAAGAAAACGTGAGCAAGGAGAGAGGGTAGATGTCTGGGTTCTCTTTGTGGTCAGTGAAGAGAAACGAGAACCTCACCATAGCAATTTACTCCAGCTGACAAGCAGAGTAGGGTGAAGCAACCTGCTTGCACAAGGCATGGTAAGATGGCTGGCGTTAGAGAAATGCATCCTACAGATTGTGCAATTTGTGAGAGTTACCTCATTCATCTCCCTTCTTTAACTGGCCTTTTGTCTTTCTTTTATTTTATATATCAAACCTTGTCATATCTAATACAGAAACTTGAGACAACCCTCTATTAGCTTTTTGTCATGAAGAAATGTAGTATTCACTTCTAGCACGCTTTCTGCTCATTATTTGTGATCCACACAAATGTGCTGACTGTCACAGTCTGATGCCTAATCAAGCAGTCTCACCTTGGAAAATCTCCCTCTTTGATTACAGTTCTTTCAATGTGTTCCTAAGCAGGGGAAATAAAAAGGCTAGCACGGTTTACGCAGACTTTCAAAAGACTTTAAGGTAACTGGCTACATGACATTATCAAAAATACCGAATAGTCATGGGCCAAGTCTGGCAAAAAAAAGGTGGGGTTTTGTTAGTATCTGCTGTGCATTTTTTCCTTTGAGACTCCGTGTTTCCTTTTGTAACTTCCAGGGGGTTTTTGTTTTAAAATGCACAATAAGGTATTAATTTGGAATGAATTACAAATTTGCACATGACACCATAGTTTTATGGTTGAATGCTCAAGGTCATCGCCTTGACATTTTTTCCAGTAAAATGAAGAAAAAAAATCCTTTCCATTTGACCCAAGTTATGTCAGAGAGAGGAGAGCTGAGTCAACGTATCTTTACCCTTACTATTGCTAACACAGCAGAAGCCTGTGGGTGGGAATTACGGCAGTCTGAACTACTTGGAGCTGTAGTCATGAATTTGGCTGCAATGCAGGCAATACCCATAAAGGCGTTTCTATTTTGGCTAAGAAAATGAGGATTTTAATGTGTTGCATCAACTTCCCCTCTCTGACTAAGAACATTTTTCATCAGAAGGTGGAAGCAGGAGCTCTCTGCTCACACATGCCATCCCTCACAGATATGTTACAATTCACAGGATTTTGTCCAAAATCATGGGAGTTTGGTGATTGTGATGCTCACTTCCTCCATGATGATGTGAAGTTACATCCTCCCAACCATGGAACAGTTCAGAAGAAATCCAGTTTCTGCAGTTCGATGGGATTTGTAGTGATCATCCCAAGAAGATATCCTTTGGGAGATAGGTACCTTTTCAGAAGACATCCTGGAAGAATCTACAACATATGTCTTGGCCTACAGTACGTGGGGGTTTTGCAGATTTGCATTGCCATGTCTTGAAACACGAATGGCTCCAGACACAATAGGACATTGAGGGTATGGTGGTATTATGGGGCGGGAGGGCATCTCTCTGTTGCCAAGTCTAGAGGCTTAAAAACTTGTGTCCTGATTTTATGCTTGAAGCACCGTGCCTGTCCGTTCACTGTCCTTTTTTCCTATGTAAAAAAAAAACCTTGATGTTCAGGCAGGAGGGAGCAGGTGCAGTCCTGGACAGCTGCAAACTTGGGCAGGTGGCTTTATCTGGACAAGGAGGAGAATTGAGACTGCAGACGTATATACAATATACATGCCCCAACAGTATTGGCACAGCCACAAATTGGAGGAATTACTTCTGAAACAAGCTCTTGCAAAGTAAAAACATGATTGCCATTTCTCTTGGACGTATTTTTTTTTTCCAAAATCTCCCCTGATAAACGTGCAGCATGCTTTATTAATATTCACCTTACAAAGCAGAGTGAAACATGCTGGATGTCATGCGAGTGCTTGGCATATGCCTGGTCCCAGACGGGTTTGGAAAACGGATCATATGGGGTAATTTGCGTAGCGCAGAAAGGAGGGGAGTGGGGAGGAAGGTCTGGGGGTGCCGGGGTTTCACTGCGGGGCTTTGCAGGGCAGCGGCGCCGGCAGGTGGCAGCACGGGGCACAGCCGCGCCGCCGGGGCCGGGGCCGGGGCCGGGGCCGGGGCCGGGGCCGGGGCCGGGGCCGGGGCCGGGGCCGGGGCCGGGGCCGGGGCCGGGGCCGGGGCCGGGGCCGGGGCCGGGGCCGGGGCCGGGGCCGGGGCCGGGGCCGGGGCCGGGGCCGGGGCCGTTAGTGGACACCCGTCGCCCCCTCCCCCGCCGGGCTCGCCGTGGCGGCCCGCTGGCCGTGCGGGGGCTCTGCTCCCTCCCGCCTCCGAACCCCCAGCAGTTCGCGGCGGCGGGGGCCCAGCCGGGCTGCCCCGGGTGCCCCTCCTCGCTGAATGGTCTTTCAGCGCGACACCAGTGCCCAGACATAGCCCGGCCCCCGGGCCATCCGGGCTACAAACACCGGTGGCCTTGAGGAGGGCCCCCACAATGAGCCCGTTCCCCTGGCTGCGCTGGAAGAGCCCCTGGAAAGCCGTAGGGCTTGTCACTGTGCCTGCGCGTCCCTCAGCTCGGCCTGTCGAACCAGCAGGAAAGCAGATGAGGAGGAATGGGACAGACCACCCCAGCTGCCAATGTCCCGGTCCGCGCCGGGTGCCCGCGAGCTATAGTCACCCAGCTGAGGGAAACGTCTGCCAGGGCTGAAGGAGAAAGGTGGACACCGCTATAGGCGCAGGGGTCGAAGCGTGCACTTCCCAGGGAAATTAAGTAGCCGTGGAAATCGTAACTAACGCCACACCTCTTTCTCGCGGTGTAAGTTGCAGCCCCATCCCATGTAAGCAGGCTGCGGCAGCGCCAAAGGCAGCAGCCCCTGCGGCAGAGCTGCCGTGGCCGCGGGGAGGACGCCAGCCCCCCACCGACGGACCCGCGGAGCCCTCAGCCCACCTCCCGCCGCACAGCGCTGCGGAGGGGCCACCCCGCCTCGTGGGGAAGGGTATCGGGGACAAATTCTGGCAAATACTGTCACGTGGTCACCACTGCTCCCCAGCAGCTAACAACTGCACTCGCTTCAAAGAGTCAGGGGAAGCCCCTTGGCTCTGAAGCCCCGGGAGATCGGCTGTCTCTAAGTGTTTCCTCGCTACTTTTTGCTCTCTAACTGCTTAACCTGAATGCTCAGATGCCTAACAGTCGTGTGGCTGCAATCAGAAAGCTTTTCTTCAGTGCCGGATTAACAATTTTACGTTCTGAAGAAGCTGGCAAACTGACAATCAGCCTCAGCTGTTGCCTTTTCAACAGCCTTGCTCCTGGAGAGGGAGACCTCGAGCTGCCCGGAGCCTGTGCCCGGGGCTCCCGCTGCTCAGCGGGTCTCACCCCAGCCCTGGCTGGGGGTCACCCTGGTGTAGCTCAGGGCTGGTCTCGGCAATGCTGAGATGCAGACGGGGGAAGCAGGGGGCTGCGTGTTTTCCTGGAGCACATCCCCGGTGTGTCAGCAGAGGACTATGGCACTCTTAATCCTTCTCCCTCTAATTCAGGCAGGGAACAGCAGCATCGTGAAACTGCAGTAGTACCGTGGAAGTAAGGACCAGCATTTATCCAGTTTGGATACAGCTCTGCTACCGCAACTTTGAATACGAATGATCCTGTCCACAAATTAAACTGAAAGCTTATCGCAGCAAGAAATATTTGGCAAAGACTAATGATTCAAACAGCAGAGATTACCTAGGATGTTCACCCTCTGGAAAAGCTCCACTCGTAAGCGCTGTGAAGATACTGTGGTGGAGGTGGAGAGGCTCTTCCCCTGAACAGTCACAGCATGAGTCCAAAAATCATTTATATTGCAGTCACACTGCGCTGAGATGCTGACATGCTTGGGATATTGCTGTTTGTGTTCTCTGTCACAGGCCGTAGCCTACCACTGCAGTAATCAAGAATGACCGTGAACCTAGGAACGAAATGGAAATGGTTTAGGGGTCACTGCTGAATTGAAGGAGACAAAAGAGTGTATACTGGTTTTTAGACCATTGATAAAATGGTCAACTGATACATTATTTCCTGGAATAATCTGGTACCATTAGTCAGAGAAGTACTGTTAAGTCAGCAATACAGATGAACGGCCTGGTGGAAATGACTTCACATGATTTCAGAACTGGAAGAAGCATTGGCAGAGGGCAACAGTCAGCTGATGGTGAAGGATTAGTCACAAACCCAACAGCCATGCAGTGTATGTGAGCGTCCAGAGCCCGTGGCCATAGTCCTGTGACTGTCATAACAGCCCAGAGGCTAACGCTGCCTGGGGATTCACAGACCAACGTGAGAACCCCTCTTCACGCCGTTTGGAAATGGATGCCACAGGAAGAGTGTTGAGTGCAAGCGCTGGGTTTCAAGCTGGATGCGAACAGCCACCTCCCATGTTTACAGTACTGAAATGAGGTTTTCCTTCTTCAGTCACTTTTTTCTGTCCTGCTTTTACAGTAAATTCTCTGTCATGGATTGCTCTTCCCAAGGATGCTTTATATAAAAAAGCAATAGAAATGTCATTGTATTCAGAAAATGTTCACATGTGCAGTCAGATGCTGTTAAGATCACACTCATTTTCATGAAAAACTTGTTTGCTATTTGTTTCTGGTAAGCATACAGACTGACAGCATCCCTTAAAGGCATGAAAATAAGTAAGTAACTTTAAAGTGCAGTTTGTATTCCTTGCTTCCAATCTCACAGGCCCGCAGCACAGCATATCCCTCTGGTCCCTCGCGTGCAGGCATGCACCTTGCAGAAGCCTGGTTTTGAGCAAAACCTGTGTCAGGTGTCCCCTTGTTGCCTGCTGGATAATTTTCAGGTTGTGTGTTACCACCTAGCTGTGCTGGGGCAGCTGCTGAGGATATCTTTTCCTGTTGTGCTTACAGATGTATGAAAAACTCTGCTGTTCCTCATCAACAGCAGGTGATTTTCTCAGTGCAGGGGCTCTGTGTGCAGGCTGCCAGTGCCCCCCCATCTTGGGGCTCTCTGGAAAATGGACATGGACGTCTGACAGTCCTTCTCCAGTCTGTCCTTTTCCCCTGGCACCAGTAAACCACAGAAGGGCAGCACGGCCGGTGCACAGCACAGTTCTGCCTGCTCTGCACACCTAATGCCAGTGAAAAGCCCCTTTGTGTGGAGGAAGTTCTCTGCTGGCCACCTCCAGATGCATTGCACCCTTTTGCTAGTGCCTGAGCTGTGCAGAACAGAAAATGCAGCTGGAGAAGCATGTGTCCTGAAGGCTGCAGAGCTGTGTCCTGGTGGACGGGTACTACCTTGACCACAGGAATCACAGGGGCCTTCACCTTCTGGGAGCTACCTGAGGGTGCTTCTGAAGCTTTGGGAAGAGGAATTCAGCCCTCTTTACTGTGCACAGCCTGCAGGAATGAGCAGGTGTACTAGATTAGGCTGCTGGGAGTGAAAGTCGTCAAGTCGGCTTCCAAGTATGCTGTCAGCCATCAAACGGCATTTTTCACCTCTACGTCCCCTGCTTCCCTAATCGTGATTTATATTCATATGTAATGTCAGTATATCTTAGCAACAAAATGTCTATACATTATGTTTTCTCACCCACCTCAGCAATTACCTTCTGAATAGACTAAGTACTCTGATAGCATGAAAAAATACAGCCATTTGTATGGTAAGAAAGTAAATGAACAACTCTGAGTTAGCTGTGGTCTAAATATCGTAGCGTCTTAACCCAAATCTGGGTAAGTGCCTTGCATAGCAAAGGTTGTGGTAAGGAAAGAGCCACTGGGGGGCAAAAACAAGCTGAGGATTTCCTTTTACACAAACTGCAGTGCTGAGAGTTTTAGGTGGTTTGGGGATTTATCCTTCATTTGTAATGAATCTTAATGATAATATATAGATTCTCGAATGTATTTCAGTGGTTGCTCATGGTGAGTAGAAAGCTCTCCACGGCTGCTTGCAGAGTTCTGTGGAGCAGCTTCTGCCAGCCCTGGGTACATGAGCAGCACTTACATAGCCAGTGTTACCCTGGTGCCTGCAGCTAGTTAGAAACACTTTTCTAAGAGGTGAGCTGCCTTGTTTTCAGTTTATCAGCGATGCCCATATGTCGGTGGGATAGTTAAGAAGAAAGAGCAGCCTTTACTTCTGCTGCCTTGAAATACTGATGACAGCCAAAATCAGAAAACGAAAGAGAAAGAAGGTTCTTAGTCAGGCATGGTATAGTGTTGTAAGCCATTAGAAATAAAGCGGCAATGCAACTAGCTGCAAGTTGCCTTACTTTCAAGGAGCCAGCGTCTGACACCATTTGCAGGATTGTAAATGTTAGTGTAACCCAAACAGTTTCAACACACTAACTCAAATAATGGAAATTATTAGCCAAGTCTTCTGCAAGTTAAAAAATATGGGCCGTTTTGAAGCCTGTAGAGTTACATCTATGTGAGCATAAAAGCAGTGCTGAAGTCTGTGCAAAATGAAATTTTGCACAAGGGTTTTTTTTGAAAAGTAAAGGAAAAGTATCTACTTTTATCCATATTGAAAAGGCATAATTGAACTTTTTTCAGCACAGAAGCAGGCCGAGTCTTTCAGTGGTGATATATATTAACACAATAATATTCCATTGGTTTAAATTTTGTTTACCAATTAAATGCACACACTCCAATCACAAAAATATAGAACACGAGGAGTAACTGGGTTTACCTGGATACCTAAAACTAGATCCCTACATCAAATGGTCTTGGCAGGGCCAATGAGTTAGTTGGTGCATTCAATTCCAAGTGGCTGAGACTCTATTAAAGTGCGTCCCGTCAGGCCTGTATTCTGTAAGAGACTCTAGCTAATTATTAATTTCAAGATTTTCTCTCTTACTAGATGAAAACTATGTAAAAGCAGAAATTATGAGCTTCAGAGTTGTTTTCCTTTAAAACTGTAGAGAACAAATTTGGGGGGAAAAAAGGTGCATGTGTGTGTGTTTTCTCTAACAAGGGAATTCTGACCCAAGGTAGATACTCTCTTTTTATATAATTATGAGTGGGGCTACAAAAGAAAGAATGACCCTGTGTAAAGCATGTTCATGAATCAAACCCCATGCCATCTGAGCCATGGAAGGAGTAACAGAGAGCAGCAGCAGGGCAAAATGCATTGTAATTCATGCTGATCAAAAGAAGCTGTTCCATGTCTGTTCAGCCAAATCGTATGTGCCAGTTTCTGAAGGCAAAATGAAGTCATGATACTGTAACAAACATATTTAATTTGTTTTTCCTTTCTCCTGTAGTCTCCAATCTTTCAAACAGCTTGTTAAATCCCCCAAAGCTACACATGTAATGAATTTTTGATAGTTGAGGTTACAGACTTGTTCATGCATCTGAGCTGGGGTTCCAGAACATCTCTATTAATTTTCAAGGGAGCAGTCCTCTGCAGTCTTTCTTGCTCTGCTGAACACTCCTAATTTTGATTCCTTCAGCTGGCATTTTAAGCTGAAGGCATTAAAAAAAGGGTTGTTGCAAAGTCTTCATTAGCTCGTTGAAAATATGCCATCCTGGCCAAAACCTTAGGAGTGACTTTCCTCTTTGTTATTATTCATATTCCTTCACTATTCCATCCCACAGTTCATGCCTCCAATAAAGAGGATAACGAAGCCCTAATCTTCAACAATTTATTTGCCAGTCTAAGAGGCACTGGATACAGGCAAATGACAATCATGTTCCATAAATTTTACTTACATGTACTTCACAGGCCTTAATGGATGTGTTAGTGATGTTGAAGGTGGTTCTGGATTGGATTACTTGGTTAGCCACCTTGTTCTCAGTGACAGAGACAAATTCTTGTCCAGAAAGCTGCTGTGTTTCCAAAGGCTGAAGAAGAGGAGTGTGCAAAAAGAACAGATCAGGTGAAGACTTTGTCTTTAACAGGACTCAAATGAGGTTAAGAAAGTGTCAAACTGAGTTAGACCCATTGCTGTCATCCTTGTAAGCAAGGAAATAATTCTACCACAAGCTTGCCCCCACCGAGACCTTCTTCACTCAGTACCAGTAGGCAGTTTGGAGGCAGAGGGCAGGTAAATGAAATTGCCTCTGGTAATCCTTCCACACCCTGTGGCTCCTGTTGTGTGACACTTCCATGGTGTTACAAGGTCTAGAAGGCAGCAAAAAAACAACCTTGGGTTGTTTCCACACTGCAGGAGTTCCCCCCCTCACCTCACCCCTCCAAAAATGTGATACTTGTCATCTGTGTTTCTCTGGTCAAACACGCTTCTTTGCCAAATGATTTTAGGAGTGTGTTCTGGAAAACTCAAGGCATTTCTTCCGTACTACCTCAGCTTTCCAAGGAATGAAGAACAGATTTTTTTCCTGGCTCACTCAATGGCATACAGATGCTTCCTAGAAAGTGTAAAAAGAAGCGTCTGTGTCCCCAGCCAACCTCAGAGGACCACCTGGTCAGCACAACTGTTCAGTGAATAAGATCGCCTGCACAGTTCTGCCAAGCTCCTGTTGCCACAAGCCCCTACAAAACAACCTGGTGGCAAACCTATGCAAAAGTCCAGAGGAAGTTTTAAGACTGGAGTCAGATTTTTACCATGTCCTTACACAGTGTTACCTTACCGGTTGTTTTCTTCTCTCTCTGTAGCAGTATTGCCATACTTTGAGTCTCTGTTTTGCGTGCTGGCGTCAGGCATTAGGGTTTCTATTTTGTATGCCACTGGCCAAATGTTCAAGCCAACATATTCATGACAGCACGCTCGCGGCTTTTTTCCAGGCTCTTATATGTCAAGAGGTATAAAGCATGAGCAACTGCGACCAGCTGCACTCCCATCCTACTGCATGGACACCAAAAAAATGCAGAAGCTGAAACTTATCAAATGGATGTATTCCAGGGATTTGGATGAAGAAACTGAATCCTTCTTCACTCTATGAGACATGTGAATAAAATAATACTGTAGGAAGGTTTTGCAGCATAGCTGGGTGAAATGAAATTTAAGGAAAGTAAGTGCTAATCCCCCACTTGAAATAATTTTTCAGATCTGTAACATTTTGTTAATTGATTATACCCACATTTTATGATAATTAGCTAACTATTTTTAACTCTGGCTGATGATAGTACACAAGAAACTTTTACGTGTACTGGTCACTTGAACAATTCAGATTTAACATCATTTCAGACTGGTATTATTATCATCCTTTGCTTCCTTTCTCTTTCAGATTTTGATTAATGATAGAACAACTTCTACAACCCTGTGGTTTTCAAGCTTCTTTTACAGTCTACTGTATGAAAGTTCAGCCTGTAAATTGTTTGCCTGATTTCTTTTCTCCTTTCGTTTATTAATTTGCTACAAAAAAAAAGACACAAAAGCAGTCAGAATTTATCCTCGTGAAAGCTGATAATTTCTCTTAAACTGCAAGCATAACTGCATGTTATTCTCAATGTGTTTGCTAATTACTATTCTTAGTAATGAGACTACAATGACTGGTCAGTATTTCTTTGGAATTTCTTTAGCATGAATTCAGTGTTAACAATATTTGTGTTCCTCAGGATAATGCAAAAATAAAATATAACTTAACTGGTATTCCTAGGGCTAGAGTTAAGAGTCAGGATTAGAGTTTCATCTCAGTGTGGCTTAATAAATGTGAGATGATCACTTGTAGATATTTATTAACAAGTCAGCTGTTCCACTCTTTAGCACTTCTGGAGGAGAGCCATCCAGTCCTGATGGTCACTGTAAATGTCTGTCACTTCAAGTCCTTCTGTCACTTATTCTTATGCCTTCATATTTGTGATTTACTCTTGTTACCCATGGAAAGAGATGTCCAAGTTCAGTAAACACTGAAACGCTGCCACCACTCCACCATCATTCACAGCAGCTGGAGCTAGTACCCTATGTTCTCTTTCAGTAAAATGGAAGGAAACAGGAATTGTCTCTCTTACTTGCCTGACTCTTCATAGGCATTCATTTTAGGATGACACGTATCGACTTTGATGGTATGTTTCCCTGGCCATTGGTTATAAAAGGAGCCTACAATGACAATCTAAGGCTAAATACTTTACCTTCAGACACCTAAATTAAAGTAAATGAGTTCTACCCTTGACTTTCAACCTTCATAGGGAACGCACCTGCCAAGGTTTTGGACATGTACACAAGCAAATACACTCTAGCCTTGTCACAACCAGTGGCATAAGCTCAAATCTGGTTCTGTCTACAACAAAAAATGGAGATTGGTGCATCCATATTTCCTCATAAGGCATCTGTGTAGAAGGGACCTGACAAAGGCACTATAGTCACCACAAACATTTCTAGTCCATCCACACCTGGTCGGAAGAGTACCAGTTTACTTTAACTGTTCAAATTCAAAGTTATTGCAGCTAGAAAGCAGATGAAGTGAGTTTGCTACCCTGACCTATGGACTGCAGTAGCCCAGACAAAAGAAGAAATTCTGTTCTCCCTTGCAAAAGGAAGGAGCAGACAGCTGTTGAAATTCTTAAAGACTAAATCACCACAGTTATTTGGTCCAGTACAGGTGAGCCAGGGACCTAAAAAGTGCAATATTTCTTGGCACAATTCACACATTCTGCTTGGAAAGAGAGCAAGAAGCAATCCAGTGAGCATGGTTCAGTAAGGGGTAAAAATGCAGAATACTAACAAAGTGGAGCAAAAATATACCTTGTAGAAATCTTTGAAATTGTAAATAATTCCCTTTTTTTTAAAAAAAAAAAAAGGCAGCAAATCCTCTCATACTTTGACAAAGTAGGCAAAAGGTATTCTTTCTATAGCAACAGTGCCTACAGGTTCTGGGCAAGACCCGAAGTCCTGGCTGTGCTGGAAACTTGATAACACCTAGTACCTATCCCAGTAAGCTCCCCTCACCCCCACTCCAGGGAGCTAACTTCAATACAGAACACGTGTAGATGCATTCATGAAGCACCATCTGTAGCTACTAAGCATGACCAAGAGATTCAAGTGATGTGCCAGCAAACACAGTGACAGGAATTTTGGATGAGGGCATGCTGTTGACGACATATATATCCAGCTGCCTGAGAAGGCGTGCTACTGCCCCTGGAGAACTTAGTTTCCCAACTTTGGGTCTGCAAGTTTTTGGCCCTGTGCCTAACTTTGAGCACATCAGTGCCTTCCCACTCCACCCTGGGAATCAGTTTGCACACTTGAGGTTATACAGGTGTGTATGTCTGCGTGTCCTGCCCTGAGAAAGCACCTAAGGTGAAGTGGAAAGAGGCAATGAAATGCATCCCCTCTTACTTTTGTGTTGGTGGTAAATAAAGTTCCCATCTCCCCATCTGTCACTTTAACATAAAGGATGTTTTTAGCAAACTGTACAAGCACATTCACACTGACACGGAATGGCATGCATGCGTTGTGTGTTGGAAAGAAAGTATTCAGAATTAGAAAGCCATGTACATATTCAGTACTTTCAGACCATCTTGTGGCATTCTGCTGAAAGATCCCAGCAGCATGGGAAGCATTTTAAGTGTGGGCTATAACCCCAGAAATTTTTGTCCTTGCTGGATGCTCACCCAGCTACAATCAGGGATCCAGAAGCTCTTTAAATTTCTTTATTGCAAGTGGGTTCCAGCACTGCTGTTTTAATTAATCTCTTGTGCACACTTACTAGTCACAAGGTTTACCTGTTTCCTCTCTAAAGAAATGAGACCTCACAGTTCAGCTGCTGCAGGACCAGACACTCTTCACCACTATGCAGATTCTTTAGCAGCCCCTTGCCCATAGCTCCAAGCTTGTGAGCATTTGGGTGTTTCATTTCCTCACTCCTACCACCTGTGGCAAGGGAGACAAAGAGTCACACGGACTTACAGGCACTCCAAAAATAATTTGGTTTTGTTTTAACTAAAGGAAATATTGGAAGAAATGTGCAAAAGCTAAAAACCAAGTGTTATCCTTCCAATTCAATCTTTTATTTTCAGATGGTGTGGCACACATTCAAGGATGAATAAAGAAGGGATGAAGAGATGCTCTATGATGAATAAAGGCACCAAATCAGTTCACAAACACAAAAACTGGACCATTTTCAAAAAAGTCAGGTGCACAGTGAGTGGAAGCTGTTCCAAGTCTTATGCTTATACAGCAGCCAGCAGATGTTGTACATCCATGTCTGAGCAACCAGCTGTCTTCTCATCAGTATTAAGTGTTCAGCTGACTTTAAAGGGGCAGACTGAATTAAAACTGAGAGCTCAGAAACCTAAGCAGCTTTTCTGAAGTTTACTATGCCTATGAATTACTGCACATGCTTCTTTTTTTCTCAAACAAAAGTATTAATGAACATTTTAAAAATGAGAAGAATCATGAGAAGTCACGGACACATAAACAGCTCAATAATAACATAATAATATTCTCAGGATATATATATGTCGAAAAAGTATAAGAAAACATCATAAAATGTCAAGATATTAGTATAAAAAATACAGGAAAGAGGCAGAAGTGGCTGCCAAAGGTCTTTGAATATGGTCCTGTTAACCTCTTTCCCTTCCTGGGTTTTGTACAGCTGCTTTGTAAAGTAGTTACAGATTTGCATACCATGTCTGACAGCTAAAAAAAAAAAATCACACTACTCTTACATAAGAAATATAAAGGGAGATTATTTGGTAATACGTCATAGGTCGAAGAGCATCGGGGCCCAGATATCCATTCTGACTCCATCCTGACTGTGTACTAAGGGGAAAGCCAGATCTTTGTGCTCCTCTGAGGCTCTTCTCCACCTGAGGAAGACCTAGATAGATGAGAAAGGAAGGGGCAGTGACATACTTCAATAGGTTTCCCAATGTGCAACAAGTGACTATTAATACAGGATTTACCTTTGAGTGCACTTGAACCACGGTTTTGATATCAAGGTCAAGAAAAATCAAAGTCCTACCTTAAAGGACTTACAATATCTTTACAAATATAAGTACATACTTATTTTTAAGGAATGAAATTAATCACTCTCTCAATTTATTCATCCAGAACTCAATCAGTACATTTACTTTTAGATTAATAGGCTAACTTTTAAATGACAAGAGTTAGGTGAAAAGAATTTCACTGTAAGTGATGTTTGGTTCAGAACTTCTTTTATTTTATATTAAGGGGAAAAAAGCTGAAACAAGGTGAGTGGCTCTGAAGGCAGAGATTTGCAGGGGTAATGGGTTGTAGCACAAAGCATGCTGAGTGGTTGGTGGGAAAACTCAATAAATTTAAGAGGCACTTTAGTATCCTGCAAATAATCTAATGTGGACTATACATCAATTGGATTTATTTGGATACCAGCATCTTAGTCAAATATCATCATTTTTCTCTAGACAGCTAAATACAGCTAAGAAATATGTAACTGTAATACAGGTAAGTTTCTGGTGCTGAGTCCCACATCCTACATACATCCTTCATTCTTCCATCTGTCTTGGTAATAAAAACATGGCATCTGAATTCATACCTTACTTTTGGTCATCAGGTGTATTTGGGGGAAATAATGTACAGACCGTTACTTTTCAGTGCAAAGTTTCCAAAACATTTGCCAGTGCAAATGCCTAACCCTACTTGTGAGACTTCTCCTTTGTATTTACCTTATCTTGCACTCCTTGAAATCACCTGTGGACCACAGATACTCAGAGCGTGGGCAGAAAACTAGAAATTTAGGGGGTTCCTCTCTTTCTTCCCATAGTTAGCAGCTTAGGGACTTGCTGAGCTAAAAGTTGCACTCTTACCACCATAGGTAACAGCTTCTGACCTGCATTCATTTCTTTTATTTCCTCTCCATCAGTTTGTCTTTGAAGTTCACATTCTCCGCTCTTTTTTTTTCCCTTACCAAATATATATTTGCCTTCATTTTCAAGAATTTTCATAACATGTTTGCACTGTTTTGTTACCCTCATTCTCTATAAAGATGCTGATTCCAGCCACCAACTGGCCATCAGTTGTATTTCTCAATGCATCCCTTTAGTGATCCCTCTCGTATGGGAGGAGAATGCCATAAATGTTCATGCAGTGAATGCATTGTGCTTTTTGAAGTTTTCCAGCAAAAACCTTGAAATTTATGCTGCAAGTGTGCTGGAAGTACTGCCACCCCCATGCTGATCAATAATGACCTCTTGATTCTCTCCATTTTCCTTCCTGCTTGTTTGTATCCACCCAAATGTTGTGTCATATACTTGGATTGTAAAATTTTCTGGGACTCTGTGATTTTTACAAAAGCTTTACACAATCCCTAGTGCAATGGGGTCTGGATCAGTGAGTAGTGCTTCTAAGCATGACAGGAATTACAGACAAGGATTCTGACACAAAATAGCAGTTCTCACTCTTCTTCCAATATTGCAGTACCTGTACTTGACGAGCTTTTTGGTGCGTGAGTAGACAGGAAGGATCGCTTTCTCAGAACAGTAGGCAAAAGTCACTTGCAAGATTTAAGCATAGTTTGGATGCAAGGGACTCAAAGACAAGTTTTAATTTGAAGGTGCTGCCTGGGTTATAAATCTGATTGACAATCAGAAGAATCATGCAGTCAATAATGATTACAAAGGGCAAGGAAGGAGAGAGGAAAGCTTTTGTTGGGTAGACAGCAGAGCACAGTGATATATATAGGTTACAAGAGAGGAATCACTTCTCTTTCAGGCTCTCTTCCTTAAAACTGAGAAAGGGAAGGACAAGATTCATAGCACTGCAACTTGCCAGGCTGCTCTGTGTTTGCATGAGCAGTGGGCTACACATCAGTCACTTTGCCCATTTGGGGAATGTATGAGGCTTAGAAGTCCAGGCCCAGAAAATTCATCTTCTAGAGGGACCTAATAATAACTAATGTAAAGGTGCACTGTTATGTACTGAAGATGATCCCACGTCCCTAAGATCTAGCACTGACAGCTACTGTTTTTGTGAAGAGACATTTGTGTGGCACACTGCCAAGGGACAGTAAGAGTCTTTCAGAGACAGATTTTTGCCTACAGCAGATGGAAGTAACAGCCTTTAGTTGCAAACAGAAGCCTGACAACAGTAAGAAAGGACATGACTGTGTAGAAACAGTGGCACAGACGAAGCTGATGATGCTTTTCAGGTAGATATGTACCATGGAATACCTTGTGAAGGGAATGTGCAATGAGCAGCAGGAGACCAAGAACCTTCTCATGAAGTGCAAGTTAATTATCTATGCATATATCCTCCTATGTTAGCTGATGGTATCTGTTCTTTATATCCACTGTTCAGTATTTGTGTGTTCACACATCTTATGTTGAACTGTATGAACATACTGTCTTTCCAGAAATGCTCTGTACTCATCTTATGTTCTACTGTGAAAATCCATTAGTAGTTAAATTCTTTTAATCCTTGTACAATACACCAAAAATATTTGTAACCTTGTTAGTGAACTCTGCAAAGAAAGAGATAAAAATAAGCTTTGATAATGTTTTCGTGGGTCTATTTGGGCTTTTTTTTTTAAAAAAAACCAACTTCTAGGTTGAGTAGAGTGTAAGATAAAAGAGAAATACGTGAGGAAAGTGCCCTTTCTGTTTTCAACAAGTAGGCTATAGATGTTAGTGCTGGAGCTATACAATTTGTTTTTAGCCTTCCCTGTATGTTCTCTATATACCCCATATGTATAAAATGCCATGGTTGTCTTGCCATATCATATCAATTAATAGTGTTTACTGCAGACATATGTAGCCACTTTTATCAAAGAGCCTTGAGTCCTACAGCTCTGTCCATAGCCTCACTGTCAAGACTATGCCCATGTTAGCAAGCCTGGCAGAGAGACTCTGAACAGATGAAGCTCTTGGGCTTCCCAGGAGCAGCTGATGCCATGTTTACATCCTTTATGTGTCTACCATGTGAAACAAGCAAGTGTATGAACAGCTTTGGGGACATCCAAGAAAGCTTGCATGGAAGGATTCATTACACTCAGCTGTCCCAACCATCTGGTGTGTTTCTGTGTGGGCAAACAGGTTCATAGTTTCCCCCAACCAACACAGCTAACAGAAAGATGTGTGTGGTTCCTCTGGCTCTGGGGAACCCTAGGCATCTGAGCATGTACTTGATATACTGACCAAAGTTTAAGAACCTTAGCAGCAGCAGGAGCATGTCTTTGACTGACTGGCCTGGTAGGTGTCTAATTTAGGATGAGCTCAGTAGCTCTCCAGGCCCCAATAACTCTAAGGACTTGATCTCCATTGCTTGAAATGGAAGTTTAGGTATGTGGCTCACAGGCAGTTACCTACATTTAACAGCTAAATTTAGATGTCTACAATCTGGAGCTGAATTACACTCCATATTTCCCGTTACAGCTCATGACCTGGCAAAAATACTCAGCCAGAAGCATCTTCTGAAACTTTTTGACCTCCTTTTTTTCCGTTTTTTCCACTACTCTGAAACAGTCCTCACACACCTCCACAATTAGGTCATCTTTGTCCTCTGTCACTTTGACCTCCAATTCTGAGTCTTTTTACTCACATCAAATAGTCTAAAGTGCCTTTTTGTAACAGACATGAGACTTCAGAAGCCCAGGAAAAGCAAAATCTCCAGACTCTGCACACATGAGATGTTCATAGGTTAATGTATCAATAGGTGTCCTTTGGCATCTTTGAGATCCTGGAATCACTGAGAGAGTAGCTAAGATTAATCTTACGGCTGGTAAACAAGACTGAGAAGCCTTGTGCTCTCAAGAAAATGACTGTACTAGTGAATTCTGGCTCAAGAGGACAAAAACCAGGGAGGGAGAAGGGCACAGAGACAGGGCATCTCTGAACAGGCTCAACGAAACACATGCAAAAACACGCTTGACAGAAGAGCTAATAACCTCAAACATCTGTTAAACCTGATAAAGAGTATTTTTTCCATCACATATTTACTGCCATGATGTTACTCAGTAACATTTTTGTCCTGAAATAATGTGATGCTTTTGGAAGGTGACTGAGTCACTTGAGTAATCGCGATGAACTGCCACAGCTCAGTTGTTAGTTATCAGCTTTAATAAACTCAGCCTAAGAGGGACGGAAGTAGGTCCCCCCTCCGAGAAAGGAAAGACCTGACGTCTCAGCCTTTCACCCACAGGTATCAGAAGGATAGCTAAGCCCAAACCTGTGGCACTTCGTTTTCCTCGGTGAATTTGATAAAAGTGCTTTTGAACCTGATAAACACAGGGTGCACTAAGACTGTGTGCACAGCTGCAAATGAAAGGCATCACATTCTATCTCAAAAGAACAGCATTCAGTTTGCTGATTTTCCTAACCAGCAAACTCCTCTCTGCTCTGAAGCGTTGTGAAAGAGCTCTTCCAGAAAAAAACCAAGAGTGATTAGTTTTTAATTCCCAATGCTTTCCCTCCCCATTACAGTTTCTTTGTACCAAGACAGTTCTGAATGCCTGAGCAGAAGGGACAGCCTGTTAAATACTTTTTAGGCTGTTACAGCCTTAAAATGTGCTGCTTCAGTTGCCAGGATAGAGGCAGGACCAGTGACTAGAGGCCTCAGGGAGGTGACTTTTTGTCTATTCAAGGGAAATCTTTCTGCTTCTTGTGACAGATCAGCTGATAAGTGGTTGGATGGGGATTGCGAGCGACAGCAATGGAAGGTGGACGCTTGCCATGCCAATATATCTCAGAGACCAGATGGAGTTTTTACTGAGCAAAATGTATATTTTACTACTCCCTAGGAGTGGATCAAATAAGTTCAGCGATAATCTGGTTTCCATATAATGGAAGGAAGCCTTCACAGCCACTTGGAAGGCAGTGCCTGAAAAGTCTCTTTTACAGCAGGTAACTCACTGGCTGACAACTGAGCTGAAGGCAGTTTACAGACTATTTCTTTGGTCCTCTGCTGTCACCTGCAGAAACTGCTCACCTGTGGCACATACAGTATATTGCATGGAAATAACAGCAATCCAGTAAAAGTGTGTGAAGCTCGGCACCCAGCTGTAGTGCTTGCTCCACTGTAAGGTGTTCCCTCACATTCAACATAGGGCTGGGACCCTCTTTGCAAAAGAAAACACAGAGCAGGGACCAAAGGGTGCTCTGCAGTGGGACAAGAAGGTATTCGAGAGACAAGAAGGGGAGAGTAGGGATGCAAAGGTTAGGGGTGCTAGCCTGAGAGAATGGGATGTATAATTAAAGAATGGGGAAGATAAATGTCCTGGAGTCCTTATTTGCAGGGTGGAGGTACCTGAAGAGGATTTTTAGCCCTCCTCTCCCTGCATGGGGTTGAAAAGATGGGTTAGCACGACAGGATATCAGCCAACACTGCAAGCTAATGATATGCAACGGTATTGCACCCTCACTTGAGCTCTGCATCCCTAGCTGAGGTTTGCCCTCAGCAGCTCAAGACATTCCAGCTCATGATCACTCTGCCACCTGTTTCCCCCTACCACAGTACCAGGGAATGGCGTGGTTAGTACTTGTCACGGTGTCTGGGTTTTGCTGCACACGCCTCTTCTGTTTCCTCCATCAGGGTCCTGCGTGGGTGGGTTTCGGTAGAGTGCAGCCTGTGTCTGCCTTACTGCCGGCAGCAGGAGCCGCTTCCTGCACAGGGAGAGAGGGGGCAAACCCCACCATGGACAGCCTCAGTGCATGGCAGGGGAAGGCTGGAGCCAGCTAGCACCGGGTGCTGAGCCACAGCTTGGCCAGCAAGGGAAGGGGCTGAGTGGCCATGTGTGGACGGAGAGGAAAGGTTCTGGAGCAGGGGAGCACCAGCGTGATGTCCTCAGGGCAGCAAGACTTTCCCTGAACTGCATGGGCACACAGAGACCTCTCCCCTTTACTCACTGAGAGTTTAATTTGTGAATGAGACTCTGGTTTGGTAGAAGACACTGGAAGACAGTGGGAGTGCAGGAGGGGTGGGTTGGTGCAGAGTGGTGACCCTGGCATGGGCTGCCTGAACTCTTCTAATGCGAATCCAGAGGTGACTGCAGGAGATCAGGGGCAGAAAGGCTACCTGCCTCCCTTCCTCCCTGGTCATGCATCCTCTTTCTTGACACGTGACATTTGGCAGCCCTAGTTCTGGGGAACCATATGCCAAGACTCTCCTTCCCACACCCCCACATAAAATTCCCACCCATCTTGACCTTTGTTGCTCCTTCATTAACTGTTCTTCATGAAAACATGCTATTAGGAGAACAGGATTCATTGACGTGGCATGCTTTTCTGGGAAAGGTGTTAACAATAATGAAGGACAGAAAATGGAAATGTGGCTTTGAAAAGTTTACTTCACAGGAAACGACAAGCTTCTTTGTGGAAAAATATTGGCCAAGTAATTTAAAATTGCCATAGGTTCTTTTGGGCTTGTCTGTCAAAAATAGGTACCATTTTGATTATCGTGATAGAACTAAAGCAATACATATTCCTTGCTACCTCAACTTCTTAACATGTCTACAGTTACATTTGTACAAATGTGCTTTATACTGAGACAGCTATTCCCATACAGCAAAGAAAATCATCATTCTGATGTGTCAACTTTATAATGACATAGTTATATCTACCCTCTTACCCTATTTTGGCTTTTATTTTTAAATGACCTTCTCCTTCCACAATGGGATTAATTACACCAGTAAAACTTGCAGGGTTGGCCTCGGCAGGAAGAAAATGAATTGTTGCTGCCCATACACTCATACAGCTGTGGCAACAACAGGAAGAAATAATCCACATGCATATATGCTGACTTTCAAGTAGGTGATGCTGTAATGAAATTGAGGTATGTGTGTTAAATTTTAACACCTGTACATTAAAAGCAGGCATATTAAGGACTAGAGTATACTTTACATACAGGAGATCTCAGGAATACCTAACATGAACAGCTTTTGCAGGGAGGAAAGAGAACTACAGCTTTTTCCTTTGGGCAACAAGATTATGCACAACTCCAGAAGCAACTGGAGGCAAATACATTACCTGTGGTATTACAGCAATCTGAGACTGACTACAAATGCAAGGCTTAAGGGATTGTGGGGAAAGCAACTACAAAGTCTCCAGAAAAAACTGGGGACACAACTACTAAAGTTGATATGCTGGATCTGTGAGATAACCAGCAGCATGTTACAAGAAAAAAAAACGGAGCAGAGTGCCTGAAAGAGGAACGTTTCGGCATTTAAATCCCTTTGTGGATATAGCATGTTGTCTTCTTCTAGCAGTCATGTTCGATATATACTGTGGTTCCAAGACTGAACTGCACTGTGTCATTTAAGGTAAAACTGATTTATCCTTTACAAATCTGTCCATCATCCTGAGTATCCATGTGTCTCTTAAATGCACATAAAGATGAGTTTTGAGCAAGAGGTTGACTTGTACAATGGAAAAGAGAATACCCAGACAAAGCCCCACAGTCAGCTACATCTAAATAAATACATTTAAAATAAAACATCATGTAACTATTGAATGGCAAAATCTGACATAAATTAATAGTATATTTCATAATAATAGTGGTGTTTTAAATTGTGTAAGTTAATGGATTTGGCAAA
This sequence comes from Falco cherrug, assembly GCF_023634085.1. NCBI lineage: Eukaryota > Metazoa > Chordata > Aves > Falconiformes > Falconidae > Falco > Falco cherrug. The sequence goes on from NC_073698.1 coordinate 63,646,885, forward strand.
TGTTGCCTTCTGCCACCAAAGGACAAAGCAAAAGAAGTTTTACAGAAAATGGTGTAATTACATGATATTTACTTTCTTAGAGTCTCCTTATTCCCTATTGAAAAAGAGACCATTTGTTTTAACTTTTTGGATGTGGCTTAAAAGATGTGTGAGTTTATATATGTTTGTTTGCACTAGGTATCAGGAACTTGTTTGAAGAGGCTGGGTGAGCCACAAAAACTATCTTTGCTTCTATTCCAGTACATAGATCATTCTTACCACCTGCTCTAAGAAGGGGACAAAACAGAAAAATTCTCTTTATTGTTTCTTTGATATCTGTTTTTGTCACCATTAACACTCAGCAAAAAGAAAAAAAACCTTACTGTTCACTTCGCATAAAACAAAAATGACCTGTTTCTTCTCCTTTACAGTTTCCTTTCACTTCTTTGGCCCATTCCTGTTTAGTAAGCTTTACAGGTAAACCGAAGCATGTTGATGTGTTTTTGTAACAGCTTGCTGTTAATTGCTTGCTGCTATCCTTCCTCTTGAATATAAAAATGCACAGAAGCATAGTGACAGGAATATTATTATAGCTTCAGGTCTTCTTACCCTCTTTCTAGTTTCATTGCAGCCTAGAGACAGCAAAACTAACAAACTAAAATTTACACCATAGAAAAACACATTTTGCTCTGTACTAAGAGAAACGTAATATTTGGTGTAAAACATGCTCATTCCACTCGCTTTAATGGCAGTAAATAGTACTGTTAGTAACATCTAAAGAATTGGCTCCCTTTTGATCTTATATGCCATTACTGCCTTGTCTATTACCACTATCAATTCTAACTCCTACAATTTAGCTAGGTAAACATTCAAACGAAATGAGGACTTCCCACTTTTTCACTCTGAAGAGTGCTTCCAGATACCTATTTCAACAACAAAGAGATCTTTGGTCATATTTTATGGGCAGTTTCAATTACATGCACTTATTACTCTCAGTTCTTCCATTCCCTCGCTCCAAATGAATGCTTAAACCTCCTGTTAGAGTCATTAACATGGATATGTTTATAATATTTATGAAATTAAATGATTCCAGTACAAGCTGACAATTATTTGTGGTGAGAACACAAAGAATGTTGCAAGCTCTGCTATTGCCACCTGCTGTTCACATTCTCCTTGGAATGGGATGGGTAGGCAGGGTTGCACAACAGTTGCCAAATGGATGACAAGGACTCAGATGTAAGTGCCAAGTGGGTACAAAGCGATCAGAAGGAAAAAAAAAAAAAAACCCCAAACAGAAATACTGTGAACAAAGGTTGAGCAGGAACCTGCAGAAGAGGCCACAAAATGGTCCAGTGGTCACTATTTTGGGGTCTCTACCTAGGGACATCTAACTTATAGTCCATACATCCCCCTATCTGTGCATATACATTCTGTTCCCAGCAAGCATCAGCTGTCAGTGACTGCTGCCATCTACTACTAAGTCAAATCTCCACGCTCTTGCTTACCTTGACAGTAGTAGGACATTCTCAGGTTGGCCATTGATGGCTAGTCTTTCTTTGCGTAGCAGGGGAGAAAGAGGTTGCAGTAATTATTCCACTAATGAGGATGATATGGTGTGGTGACAGTGCAGCTAGATAAGGGTTAAAATGCTGGAACTGAAGGCTGAGATCAAGAGCTAGAGAAGGAGAGGCAAAACTGAGAAAGAGGTAGGGACCAGCAATGGAGCAACAAGCAATGAAGCCAGAAGGATTTTGCCCAAGGCATGAAAGGGAATTCCTCAGGGTCATTCCTCCCTCAATGGAAGAGATGGACAAGCAAAGTGACAGAACTGTCAGACCAAGAAGCTTGATAAAAAATGCACCACACAGTGTATACCTAAAGAAATAAGTGCCTCTTGCATTTGCTTTTCCTCTTAATTCTATTGTGGGTGTGTGAACTTTTGCCTCATACACCTTTTACCTTCTGTAGTTCTGTAAAAGGCTCTTTTTCCCCGCCCCATCCTCCGGTGAAGTAACATCGCTGATGCTGGGTTCCGAGATGGCACTGGTAGTTATGGATTTATACTGCACAGGGTATGAAGATGGCAGCCAGTGCCGTACCAAAAGAAGGTACCTTGAATTAGATGCAGAATAGTAGAATATTTGAGAGGCAGCAATGTCTTTTGCTCAAAGTTCTTACATTCATGTAGGCCAATAGTAGTAGCTAGACTGTTTTAGTTGGTGTCAAGGTTGTACATAACAACCTAACAACACTGGCATAGAGGAAGCCCATAGATACCCTTAGGTTTTCTTCCACATGTGAATTGAGAATTGAGTCCTGAAAACTTCACTGATTCCACAAACAACTTCTAAGGGCTCTGCAGCATCAGAAGAACTTGCTTCCATCTCTGCTACAAAGGAAACCAGAGAACCCAGCGAAAAACATTACAACTGTATCTTTCTTCCCCTCTGTTTTGTTGGGCACAAGGTGTTTTTGGTGGAGCCAGAGATACCCGATGAGATGAAAAAAACATTTACATCGTTCATTCCCCCCTCTCTTCCAGACATTACATCACTGCTGGAGTTACAGGAAATCTACATGCTCTTTATCCTTCCAGTTGGAATCAAAACATGAGTATAAGGAAAATGGTGGTTCAAAAACCCAATAACCTTTTTCTCTGGGTGAAAACTCATGTAAAAACTAAATGTGATTGGCCATTGAATCTGTCTTTTGGGTTGCCACACAGACAGATAATCAAAGTGTAAAAAGTATTATTTAAGCTGCCTGAATACAGGGCAAATTTTACCGATCCGGTATTGCTTTTAAAATCTTACCAGATACCAGGACCTATAGAAGAGTAACTTTTCAATGAACAAGTTAATATATTACAGTGAGCTTGTCAGACATCCACGTTCTGCTCTGGTACGTGGGTTACTGTTCAATCTGGGTTACTAAAGGCTCAGGTTGTCTTGCAGCCTGCATGCCTGTTTAAAGCGATGCTTCCAAAGCTGAAGGGCACAGATCTTTCCTGCTTGGGTTTGGTCCACCAGCAGGCCTGTTTGACCACAGCTTATCTGTAACACACAACAGTAAAGGCAAATATTGTCTGTCTTCACCCCTTCAAAATACTAATTGATTGAAACATCGGCATTTTACTGCTGTAGTTAGGCTAGAAGCTTTTATGAGTTAATAATGACACTCTTGCTTGAAATACCCGGGGGTCTAGAGCAGAAATTACAGCTGTTTTGAGCTTTAATGTTTCAGATTTCTCATGCATATAATCATGTTAGTTTTTCCTGGGTGATGCTGTATTTTGATTTATTGTTTAAATTAAGTAGGTGCCGTAGGACCAGAGGTGAACATCAGCCAGTATTTTTACTGGCTCTGGTGTGTTTTAGAGTCAATGAAAATATCACAAGAATAGTGCTCTGAAATGATGCATCTGAGCTAGAAATAGCTGAGAAATGAATCACACTCATAAACCAGGTGTTTGCTCAGAAACGCCTGGTGAGGTGAGGGATGTGAAGAGCTTTCAAATGCACAGAACAATAAATGGTAATTCCTAGGTTTTGATTGTTTCCAACTAAACGGGCCAGGAAGGCAGCACCAAAGCACCGCGCCGGCCGGACCGAGCGCTCCCGGCTCTATCTCTCGGCTTCCGGGCCGGGGCCCTGCCACACAGTCGCCCGGGGCGCACTGCCGCGCCGCCGGGGCGCACGTTGCGCGGCCTTGTCCCGTTCCTTACCTCGCCGCCCGACACCCAGCGGCGCGGGCGGGGGCAGGAGGCCCGGGGGCGGGCGGCAGCGGGGAGGCCCGCGGGCGGCAGGCCCCGTCACCAGAGAAGGCCGCAGCGGCCCTGCCCGGCTGCCGGGGGGCCGGGAGCCGCGGCCGTTACCTCAGCGCGGCCCGCCCGCGCAGGCCCCGCGCCGCCATTGGCTGCCGGCGGGGGTGGGGGGAGGCCGCGGCGCGCCGCGGGGAGGCGCGGAGCGGAGCGGGCGCGCCCGCGTAGGCCTGGCCTGCCCTGCCGTGCCTGGCCCTACCCGGCCCGGCGCCCAGCCGGAAGCCGCGCCGATGAGCTGTGCGCGCTGCTTGGCGAGGGGTGTGGGGAACCCCGCGCTGTGGCTAGGTAAGAGGAGACCGCGGAGCGGCGGGCCGCGGGGCCCAGCCCGGCCACAGCCCCTGCCTTCTCCCCCGGGAGGATGTGGGGACGGGGCGCTGTCACCGCCGGCGCCCTGGCTGCGCTGGCCTTGGCCTTGGCCGCGGCCTTCTGGCTGCGGTGCGATGAAGGTATAAACCTCTCCGCACCGGGGCTGTGGCGGGCAGGGGGTGGGGCCTGCGCCTGAGGGGAGGCGGGGGCGGGCCGGGCGGTGGGCGCGTTGGGCCGGCAGTGCGCCCAGCGGCGGCGGGCTTTCCCGGTGCCGAGGGCTGCTCTCCGAGGGGGGCCGCGGAAGCCCGTGGGCGGGCGGGTGTTCCCCGCGGAAGGAAGGGCTGCCTCGCAGGGCCTCGGCCGGGCAGCCCCGCTGGGGGGCTGGGCCGGGGCGTGAGGGAGGCGGCGGCGGGCCCCCGTGACGGGGAGGTGGGCTTGGCGCCGCCGCCCCGCAGTTCCCGCCGGAGCACGGTTTCGCAGCAAAACCAAAGCGAAAGGGCCGGGGCCGGAGCGGCGTGTGGGCGGCAGCGGGTCCCCGGGGCGGCGCGGCACAATGAAACGCACCCCCTTCTGCCACGGGGGGCCGGCCGGGCCGCTCACCTGCCTTGCGAAGGGACGGCCAGGGCGGGGAGCGGGGGGGGAGCGCACACAGGAGCGACCCCCGGCACCTTCGCAGGGGTCCGCCGAGGGCAGCGGTTGCCCGACCCAGACGGGGGCCACCGGGAGGCGCCGTCTCCGCCAGCCACAGAGTGGGCTTTTGTGGCGGCCTGCGCGGGCGAGCCGAGCCGCAGGCACCGCTTGTGTGCGTGTGCGCTAGTGCGTGCGTGCGGGAGCCTGGCTGCCTGCCCCGCTGCTGAGTGACACGGCGGCCCTGGGGAGGGGGCAGGGATGCTGTGCCCGTGCTGGCGCGGCGCGGCGGTGTGCCGGGCTGAGGTAGGGCGCCGAGCGGAGCCGCGGGCTCTCGGCTGCCGTGTGCCGAGCCGCAGCCCCCCGAGTGCGTGCGTGTGTGTGTGTGTGTGTGTGTGTGTGCAGGGATCGCGCTCCACTGCGGCGGGGAGGGGGGGAAGGGAGGAGGCAGGCAGGGAGGCGCACTGTGATGAGCAGGGCCTCCAAGTCCAGCCAGCGCCGTCGTCCTGCCGCTCCCGGAGGAGCCCGGGGCGGGGGAGCGGCCGCGCACGGACGGCTGCTTGAGCGGGGTGGCGGCGCGTCCTGCCCCGGGGGAGGAGGCCGCAGCTCCGCATCGGGCGCCCGCTTGTTCATTTTTTATTTGTCATTGTTTTCGGAGGGGGGCGAGCCGGGGGAGCAGAAGGTGGGTCGTTGGTGGTTTTTTTTTACACCCCCTCCCCCCCCCCCCTTTTTTTTTTGCAGGTGCCCGCAGCGCAAAGCGGTGCCTGTAAAGTTTTGTTCGCGTGCGTGCGGGCTGCGAGCGGCGGCGGCCCGGGCTGGGATGCGGGGCCCGGGGCCCGGCTGTCCGCCGCTTTCCGCCGCACCGCGGCTGCCGCGGCCGGGGCTGGCGTAGGCGCCCCCTGGGAGAGCCGAGTGCGGGCATTAAACCCCCCTCCCTCCTCCCCGCCGCCCTCCTCCGCCCCCCTCCGTCCCTCCCTCCCTCGCTCTCTCCCTCCCTCCCTCCCTCCCTCTCCCCCGTGCGCGGCCATTGCAGTGACCCCGGCCGGCCAAGGATGATCACGAACACGCGGGGCTTCCTGTGGTCGGACCTGGAGACGCGGGCGCTCCTGGAGATCTGGGGCGAGGCGGACGTGCAGTCGGCGCTGGACGGCAACTTTCGGAACAGCCATGTGTACCGGGACGTGGCCTGCCGCCTGGCCGAGCTGGGCTTCGAGCGCACCCCCGAGCAGTGCCGCATCCGCATCAAGGGCCTCAAGCGCCAGTACTACCAGGCCCGGGACGGGCTGAAGAAGAACGGGCACGCCCGCAAGATATGCAAGTACTACGACGAGATGGACCGGATCCTCAGCTGCCGGGGGGGCCCCGACGGCGCCCCCGAGCCGCTAGCCCCGCCGCCCGACGGCGCCCAGCCGGCGGGGCCGCTGGCCGGGCCGCCAACGCCGGGCACGCCGCACAACAGCCGCGAGGTGGACGCCGAGCTGGACGAGGACGCCGAGCTGGAGTCCCCCCGCGACAACTTCACCGAGGACTCCGGGGAGTGTTCCTCCTACGCCGACCACCCCATCAAAGTGGAGTGCCCCCCCTTCGCCATCCCCGTGCCTCCGGGCGACGGTGAGTAGCCGGCGGGCTCCCGGCGCCGGGTGTCCTCCCCTCACCCCTCGGGCAGCGCGGCCCCCCCGGGGCTCTCACAGCCCAACTGCCGGTGTCTCTCTCCAGCTAGCGTGCTTCTAGTGGCTTCTGCCATACCCTCCGGCTCTCGCGGCGGCCGCTGCGCTCCGAAATCCGCCCATGTCTCCCCCCGCTCCCGGCACCTTGCTCGTTCCTGAGAGCTCCCCCCCGCCCCCCGCGAACGCCGCCGCTTGGAGGGGGAGCGGGCTCCTGCGGGGGGCGGGAAACGCTGCAAACCGGGTAGGGGGAGATGCTGGGGGACGGAGACCATAGTGAGCTTTTATCGGTGTTTATCGATAGGAAACCAATGGAAAACTAGCGCAGAGATTAGCAAGACAAAGTGTCAGGTAGCGCCGTACAAGAAAACGGGCATCCTCGCTGGAGGATTCGCCTTTTCCCTGCAGACTATTGTACTGTTTTGTTAATCGGTATTAAAATGGTGATGACGAGAATACCTGAAAAATCTGCTTATTGTTGCAGATGGGCAAGAAATCTAGGGGAGAGCTTTTATGGAATTAATAGCTTGAGTTGTTTCAGAAACACTGCTGCTAACTTTAGCGGGCATGTGGACAGAAACAGCCCTTAGATAAAGCCTGTCCTTTCCTTGCTCATTCTTTACCCTCGGCTCCGTATTTCTGTTGTGGAGGAGGGGGGACAGTGCTATTTGTTTGTTTTAAATCTAGACTAGTGCTGTGGTTTTAATACAAACATGAACCTGTCTTCAGAAGTTGACATCACTGAGGAATTGGCCAATTGGTTGACATCTTACCAACCTTCTTTTTGCACATAAACCCCATCAAAGAGTTGTTTACACTAATGTCTTTTGAAATGCAAATTCAGAATGCCAACAGACTGAAACTCAATTTAGATTAATGTAATTACCTGCAATACACAAATGAGACTATACTATTTAATAGCCTTCACTTAAACCTTTTTAGAAGATCAAAAAGACTCCTATTGTTGAAGTTTAGTACTACAACAATTAAAAGATGCCTCTGTGTGATTTTCCTGTAACCTTTATAACTTTATAGAAGGTTCTGGTTTTGCTTTGGTACTCTGAAATAAAAATATCTGAAATAAGTACAATTCACCTTGAAAAAGTATAACAACATTGTGGCGCATTAGGTGCACATCTCAATAGGGAGTTTTTTAACTGCTTCTTAGAAAAATACTTTTCTTCAGAAAAATAATTGTCTCTCTTCTTGTTTTAGGCTTTAAAGAAATTAATGCTCCAACTATTACCCCACCTCTCAATCAGCCCAAAAGATCAAAAAAACGCCATGCAAATTTAACATTGGATAAAATGATGGAAAAATTCCTGCAGCAGAGTGTGGATACAGAAGAGAAATTTTACAGATATGAAGAGCAGAGGCTCAAAATTGAGGACAAGCGTCGGGAAGCTGAGCATGCTCGAGAGCTCCAGATGTTACAGATGTTGGGACAGATGTTGGCAGGAATTTCTTCTACGGTATCACAAAGGTCACAATCTATACCAGCAAGTCCGCCTCAGAGAGCGAACCATCGTTCATATGGGGATAACTTTAATTATAATGCTATGACAGCAGCACTTTCTCCACCGATAGGTACTTCCTTCTATAGCATAAATAAAAGCTAGTTTTTTTTAAACTTCTGTGTGAAAGCACTGGTAGTAAGTAGCTTTGGAAATAAAAGCTAATTGGAATTATTTAATATTGTGGTGAAGGTGTCTGTCTGATGTAAAATGAAATTAAAACCTCATTCGTACCATTGTACTGATTATTTAATATAGATACATTAGCAACACAAATTTTGATGGGCAAAAAATAAAACCTTTCAAACCCTGTAAACATTGGGGACTTCCTTCCACATTCACAGTTCTGTAAAGTGAAGTTAGAAGTTTTATATGTAAAAGGCAAGTAGCACCTTTGCTGAAAATTGTCTGGAAACATTAGGTACCTTGTAGCGGAAATTCTGCTGCTGTTAACAGGCGTAACCCAGTACATGATGTTGTGGCTGTGCATGTGTTTTTTCAGGGTTGGGAAAAGAGTGAAGTTTTGCCTACACTGAACTCAGTCAAATGTTAAAATCCAGCTTCTTTTAATCAAAATTCTAAATCTTATCTTTAAATTAAACATCATTATATGTAGTGGGTGTAATAGAAGATGAAAATATTGGTATATTTTTTTTTCTACACTAGCTCATTTATAAATTCTTTGGGTGTCTGAATTTATTTTGAATAAAAAGGCAAAGCAATAACTCTAGAATTAGAATTTATGCACGGACGTTTCCTTCTGTACCGTATGCGTGGGCCAGAAGCTGATAATCAGATATTGGCATTCATTATCAGACTCGGGATCTGTGGCTCCATGTCATTTATGTTTATCATGGTCTCTTTGTACATGGAGGTAGACTGCATGGGCAGGAGGAAAACAGGGATACTGTTATCAATGCTGAAACCAGAGTCAGTTTGGGGCTTAGTGGTTGTAGCCTGCCACGTGGAAATTAAACAAGTCTCATTCTGTTTGAATTCTGAATTTCACACTGCTCAGGTAAAAAAAGTGTGGTTTGAAGAGAAAGAAAAACACTCAGCCTCAGTGCTGAATAATAATCTGGCATGCCAGACCCTAAAGGGCATTCTATGATTACTTGAGAGGATCTTGGAGCCTTTTCAGTTCTGTTACCTACTGCGTTTCCCTGTAAAATGGATGAGGGACTGGGGGGTTAGGCCTATTGAAGGTTTAGGCTGGCTGACTTGATGGTGTTTCTTCTTGACTGGACAGTTGGTCTGTAGCATTCCTTGATGGCAGCAGACTTCTGTAGGTAAATTACAGCATACATATGGATTCTGTGTTTTAAATGTTATTTTTACTTTTAAGTTAAAAGGAAATCTGGAGCGCTTTAGAAAACCCTTTAGGAAATCGTTTAAGGTTCTAGACTGGGGTGATGGTACCTACAAGGACTTGCCATTACTTCTGAGACATTTTGTGTTGAAAGAGTTTCAGTATCTGTAAAGACTTGAAACTAAAGTTCAGTTTTTCTTACTGGATTTCATCATGTAGGTATACAATCATACTACACTGTGCAAAAATGCATTATATATTTAACTATAGCAAGAGCAACTCGGGATTATCATTTTAATTTTTTATTTTAATATTTTAATTGGTGAAGGTGTAACAAAGCTATAATAAAATGTGAAAATAATGCTTCAGTCAGCACATCTGATAAGGATTTTAGATTTCAGTTGTGTATAGCTAAATATGCCTTAGTGATTCTGTAGATAGAGTGGGGCTCTATTAAGAATTGCTGTTTGTACAATTCTCTGTTTTCTCCCTTTTTATTATTCAATTACTTTACATATAAACAAAAAATGACAAAGAAACAGAGGACCTCCTTAACAACATTGCACTCTAAGGGTTGCAAGCTATATGATAAGTGTATTTCTTGTGTGGTTGAAAACCACTGAGTGTATGAAGTGTGATTTAAAGACAATAATCTGCCTTATTTCCAGAGGAGATGAGCGTTTTGTTCTCCTCTGGGTCACTGCAGTGCTATTTTGGCCATAGTCCAAAACAGGGTGTTTTTTTCTTTTTTTTTTTTTTTTTTCTAAATCTCAGCAAGAATGGGATGCCTGTATTATAGAAGGATTTTAAAAGCAAAAGATCAGCCAGGAGTATTTATCATTATTGAACACTAAAGCATTTTATTACTGAAGATTAGTGTGTCTGGTTTAGGTGTAGAGTCAGTGGAAGACTGAGAAAAAGATGCTTTCTGCTGATAGCGCACAGATGCAGAGTTTTCTTGTGTATTACATTTTTTCCCCACTATTATGTCCAAAATTTCTGGAACAGTTTTTCCTACACCACCACCACCATCTCCACCCCCGACCCCCACCCCGATTTTGGAATTAGGGGGTGGAGTTACTAAGTTTTATACAGCTGAAAATAAGGAGTTATCATGGGATTTTTTTACATAATAATGTATTACCATATAGCAGTTCCTTGAAAACTTTTTAGAAGATCTGTGAAAAACCAGAGTTAAGGTCTAGGAGACTAATACTAATGTTCAAATAAACCCCTCTTATGAACAGAATTGTGCAGTTAATGAGGAGCTTTGTTCAAATACAAGTGCTTATTCTTTTAGTGTATTTGCTGCAATTTATAGTTAACTCATTGTTGAGAGAAGTATTGATCTTCAGATTTGTCCTATGTTAGGTAAACAGTTTCTCTTTATTTGTAATTGTTGAAATACTTTCTTCTAAATTTTTCTAGTCTTTTGAAACACTAATTTGAATATGTAGCCTTCTGAGTGTGCAGTTGTTGTAATATGTAGCTTGACATGTAGCTTTGCATCAGAGATCTGTAGTGGTATTATAGCTTAAAATTATCTTTGTGTGCTATTTGTAATGTTGTGCATCCAGTGCATTGGATTATAGTTTTGCAGAAAGACTTCCATTACGCTTTGTAACCATCTGCCAAAATAAAAAAAGCAGTGAGATAGGCTGTGGTTCTGCTAAGAGGTGGAAGTCTTTAAGGGGAAGCAAAAAATAAAGCTAGGGTGTACATTTGAAATGTGGTTTTAGTTGCTCTGTGCTTGCTCTGTATCTGTATGTGCTTAGCCCTTACTAAGTGTACCTATTACTGTTGAGTTTATTTGTGGAAGTGATTTCAGGCTGAACTAAGATGATATTTCTAGTTACAAAATGTTCATGTAGCTATGGGTTATTTCTTCTGGGTGGTTGTTTCTTTCTGTACCTAAGCCCTAAATTAGGACTGTGAGCAGTCGATGGGAGTATTCTTTGCATCAGACCCTAAATTCGTTTTTAAAATGATCACCTTCTCTAGTTACTGTTTTCCTTTGAGTGATGAAGCATTTGGTTTTTAGAAGTATGTCACTTTGTATCTCTGATTTTATCTGTGTTTATGAATAGTGTTTCAAAAGAAATGCTGATAGTAGTTTAAGGAAGAACATACTTTAAAGTAACACTTATTTTCTTCTTTTCAGTTATAGAGAGATCTTTTTCACTGCACAGAACACACTCTCTAAAGGATATGGAGAATATTTTTCAACTGGTGCGCAATGTTATCCCTCCTTTAACAGGGAAAAGGCATAAAGGTCAAGATGGACGCATAGGCATTGTTGGAGGATGTCAAGAGTAAGTAAAACAGAGATTTTATTTTTGTTTCTGAGAGAGTTTGAGGATGTCATAGGTACTTGTAGAAGCCATTCAAACTCACCTTCCATGAGTATTTTCCAGAGAGCTTTACTAGTCCATCATGATCATGCATACTTATCAAAAAACATGTTTCCCTGCAGTTGTGTTGCAAAATTTTGGTAGTAAATGTGGTTGAAACAGAACACTCTTTGTGTCTGTGTCTACCTTCTCTCTGGTTTTTGACCACCACATTCTCTCTGCTTTCAGTGTTACTCTTTTCCCATTGCATGACGAAGTTCTAGAATAAGTAGAGTAAGACAGTGGCACATCTTAATTTTTTTTTTAATACATTTTGGTATCTTGGGAACTGGGTCTCTTAAATCAGAAATAGAGTGTTTTCTTACTGTGTACTTTTTATTATGATAAAATGTAGTGGTTACTAGATTCTGTCAATACCTTGTTTTATGTTCTGGAATAATAGAAATAGTGTGTTTCAGGAGAAAAAAAAGAGATAAAGTATAAATCAGTTAAATGCTCTGTTGACCTAGAAAGAAATCAGGTGCTGTTCTTTTCTTGACCATGTTCAGTAATCTGCACAATACTTTGAATGAGGCACTACACCTTCCTGTTTTTCATTTTCCCCACTTGGAGTAGAGATGGCATCTTTCTCCTGTGAGAGAGATCTGCCGTTGGATATCTGCCATTAATAAAAATTCCATGATGAGCAAAAAGGTGCTGTCTTATAGCTGGGTTGATTAGCCAGGAGTTAGTTTTCCTGCTGGTCAGATGGGCTTAGGTTCTTACCTCTTGGCAGAAGTAAGCACCTCTGGAGGGTGATTCTGTCCATATCTCTCTCTTCAGTCTTCATAAAGAGAATTTAGGGCAACTGGAATCACAGTTTTGGCACTTTAGTTCAGCATCTAAAACCAGATGGGACTGATCCAGGTCACAGATCCCAGATTTGACTTGCAAACAGTGCTTGACCGTTGTTTTGTTTTGTTTGCCTCTAAACTTTTAAGTTGGTTGTCTGAGAAAAGTTTGGGTTTTTTATGGCATGATCTTTATAAATATTTCTATGAAAGGATCAGGTGGCTAAGGTGAAATCCTGCACCTTTGAAATCAGAACAAGGTTTGAGATTGGTTTCAGTGTAGCAAGACTATCTGTCTTTTAGAGAAAAAAAAAAAAGGGAAAACTTAAAAAAATTTGCTCTTCGGTTTGGGACTTCATTACGGCAGGCTAATTTTAAGATTATCTAATCTCATGACTGTGTTTCCTAACCTAAATTGTATTTCGTTCTAGATACACTGGAGCACCATATTTTGCTGCAATTACAGCTCTCAAAGTGGTACGTGATCTTTTATACCAATCCAAAATGAACTTTTCATCATTTGTATTGGCGAAGTGCCATTTTTTAAAAAGCATTCGTTCTGTGCTGCATGTGAAATTTGAGTTCTAAAAGGTCTTCTATTTAACAAAGAAAATCCTTAGTTCTGGATATTTGGAAATACTTTGTAAATATGTGTCATTTGCTAAGTTTTCTGTATTTTCTCTGTACAAGGTGAAGTTAAACATGTTAACAAACTGAAGATTCTGGAGGCAGAACTGTTTTATCAGAGACTTGGATAGGAACTTTCAAAACTTGATGAAATATTTTCTCCAAAAGTGGACAACAAAATAGCTTGAGATTAATGTTTAAAGTTGTGTTTTCAGTGCTGCAGTCAGTTTTTCAGAATTTTTTTCTGGACCTGATAAGTGTGTTGAATGAAGTAACTTTCAAAACCTACAACTTCAGGCTAGTAAAATTCTTATGTGCTCTAAGTCTAAAAATTGTTGATTAAATTTAATGTGATTTTTAATAGCCTGTTTTATTTACATTATAATCTTCAGCAGAAGTATTTTCAAAGCTTTTTTTCCTAGAAGTGTGAGCTTCCTTATTTTAGTGACATATTAACTGGCTAAAAATATATTTACTGTGGACTATGTAAATACAGTGGTCATTATTCAAATGTAAAAAAATCATACTTGCCTAACACATATACTTTTCAGTACTCTGTAGTCTGTCAGTACTTTCAGTTCACTGTGTATGTTTCTCTTTTGAAGATTTGTTTCAGTAAGTAGGTAACCAATCCCGGCATTTCCACCCCTCCACCCCCCCCAGGCTGCAGTCCCTCAAGGATTTAAAACTGAAATTATATTATTTAATGATCTTCTATAAGATACCAAGGCCGCTCAGCTTTCTGTTCACTTTGTGCAAGTACAGTAGCATACTAGGAGGGCCCCATTGAAGTCACTTGGTCTCAGATCATTACATCTGCACATAAAGAGTCATAGGATCAATTGCCTGCATTGTTTGGTAGCTTGAAATGTTAAATGTATAGTAATAAAGCAGAACAGACACTTTCTTAACCTTGGGAAATGTTAATATGCAAGACAGGTACAAGATCAAGCTTTCTGGTCACTGCTTACATAGTTTTTATATGTATGTCTGATTTTTTTGAGTTGATAACAGAAGCTTGAGGCTAAACTCCTCAGCTTTAATGTTTATTTAACTTAAGGGGTGTTGTTGAAATTGTGCCAGCCTTTACCTGATATGGATCTGGCCCACTGAGTAAAAATGGTAGGGCTGGAAAGATACACATAAGATTGCCATAGCTGTATTTTGCAATTATATTACAGTACTATCTTTCCTCTGTAATGTAACCTGTCTCTTGTTCAGCTGTGTTCTTTTGCCTTTCTTCCTATTGTACATGTGACATTTTAGTCTTGCTCATCTGCAAATGAGAAACATTTCTGAAGTGAATAAAGGTTCAAAACACAATGACTGTATTTTCAGTCGTCCTGTTGGTGAGAAACAGAAAAAAATTACATTGGAAGTTGGATACAAAAAAAATTCTCCAAAACATTGCATGATAGTCTGTGCCAAAATAGAAAAAATAAAGTTTGCTTGAACTACTGAGAAGTAAAATTCAAGTGAATTATTCACTGAGTAAAATTTGGAATGATAAAGTTATTATTAAGTATAAATTTGGTAATTCTGTTTGCAAATTTTCTTTTTTAGGGTGCAGATTTGTCCCATGTGTTTTGTACCAAAGATGCAGCAACAGTAATCAAATCATATAGTCCAGAGCTGATTGTTCATCCAGTTCTGTAAGTGACTTAATTTTTGTTTAAATGAGCAAGTCAGGATTATTAGTTTGAGCATTTAAGTCTGACAGTTGATTAGTTTGCGTTATTTCTTTTTCTGAGTTACAGGGTGGATGAGCTGGAGCTTACAAAACCTACTGGGTTTGTCCTTACATTACAAACAGTTAGATATTTAATGTAGGTACAATCAGTTGTGAATTTTTTTCGTTACTGTCGAAGTACAATTTGTTGAAAAGCAAAGATCTTGCTTTCTACTACTTGCTGACGTGTTCTGTGATTGTAATGCGTTTAACTGTGAACAGTAGCAAAATCCAGAACTAAGAATCGCTACAAGTCAGCATTTTAGAATCTGCATTTGAAAAGCAAATAGAGTGTGTTCTTTTGCTTCTTCAATCCTAATAGTATTTAACAGTAGCATATCTTTTTTCCTGTCACTGCTGTGTATATAGTAATCTATGCAAAATTACTGGGCAAGAGGGATGGTGATTCTCATTTTTCTTCATGTTGCATTAGATACACACCTATTCCTGGGAATAAATGTGTGTTCTAAAATGAGCTAAAATACAGAATTTATTAACAAGAGGATGACAAGTTTAATAAGTAGCTGTTCTAATAGGAAAAATCGGTGTGTGCTTCTCTGAGTTTGTGTTCTGAAGTATGTTACTGATTGATGAACTTTTACAGGGTAAATTGTTTCAATTAGGTGTTATGATGGTTTACAATGCAAATGAGAATTAAGGTGTGTGTCTTAGGTGTATTTCCCTGAGCTTAGCTTGCACCAATGCGTGTCACAGTGTGTTGCTGTACATAGCAAAGCTGTGATTAAGCTAGAAAAAGCATAATTTAAAATTGCTGTCAGGAAGGATTTATGACGGTAGAAATATTTCAGTGCCCAAGAAGAAGAATATGATCTCCCTTATGGGCATGCCAGCGCTTGGAAGTCATAAGTTTATTATATTCTAAAGGTGGGTTTCACTTCTGTTGGTGTAGAGAGAGGTGCTTAGAAAGAAGTCAGTTAAACGGGCAGATATCAAGGGTTGTATTTTGTTGGGTTTCAGGTTTGTTGCTTTGGTTTTTTTCCAAAGAGAGGAGAAATCCATGACTTTGTGGATTTTAGATAGGGAAAAAATGATGTTTGAAAGCAAGGGGAAGATACAAGGGTAGGTTTTTTACCAGTCCAACTGCATTAGCCTCTAAAATCCAAAAGGCACATCTTTAGTTGATGTCTGATATCATATGATAACAAATGAGATGAAGGATCTCAATAGCAGTATTAGCTTGTAACTTAGGTTGTCTTGATGGATGACGCTCAGTGTACAGCACAGAGTTGTCTTGTATGGGAAGGAGTTGACCTTGCCTTGGGAGAAGCATTTTTTGTATGCCCAAGGTTCTTGGTGTCTGTGGCAATGGAAAATGTTAATAGAAGCAGAAGCAGCATAGAGAAAAAGGGAGGTGACAATGTGTAAACAGTAAAAATTCTGTTCATGTAGGTCCAGATTGTGCCTACTAAATAAGGATATTTTTTTTATATGCAGATTCTCAGTGTCTTCTGTGGAATTCACATCTTAAAGAAAACTCTGATCTTTCTGTTCGCAAAGACAACTTTTGATTTTAAACTTCAACTCTGTCTATAAATTCCTCCAGATGTACTAAGTGCAGTGAATCTAGAAATTTTCATATCCATATAGCTTTATGTCTGAAACTCAAATGTTTAATATTTTTATTACAACTCTGATTAATTTCACCCAGACATCTGGCTAATTGCATGAAGCAATGGATCTGTAAATATTGTTTATATGACATTCAAAATTTAAAAATGCAAATATCAGAATGTTCTGATTTTGTTTGTCAAATTTTCTCGTATTTTTATCTCTTCTGCTTCATTCAAGGAAAAGAGAAAACAGTCTTTTCTGGTTAGAAAGGAAGAATTCTTGACTGACTATAGAGCCCAGGTTTTATTCAAATTTACACAAACAGCCTATTTTTCTCGTAAAGTCCTTTGTCTTCAGTGTCACACTTTTCATATGATCTTTTATATGTTGTGGAGCCATTCGAGTTCTGCAGGCGCGGCCAGCCGCTCTTGATTCAGAGCCTGATCTCTTAAACAGTCTTTGTACTTTCTCCGGGGCCGCACTTCACGCATGGAAGAACCTCCGGGTAAAACCCACCGAGCAGCTACGTCATTGTTTTCTTTTGTGTCTCTCCTTAAAACTTTGCTTTGTTATGATTTCTCCATGACCCTTCAGAGTAACTAGGTAGCTGTTGTACCACTCTCTTATTATGCTAATCATAATTATGGCCCCATGTACTCCTCAATTCACTGTTTGAACAGCTTGGCATTTCGCCAGGGTTCAGCTGCCATTTTGTAGTGCCAGGAGTCTGACATTTTATCATCTGCTCTGTGACTTGGCTGCTACTACCTTTCCCTACTGCCTTCACCTCACAGAGGATCACCTCAGGGGAAGAGCATGCTCTTTTTTTTGCTGCTGCCCCCTGAATGTAAGGGCTTTTTTTACTTGTTAGAGCTGCCATCGTGGATCTTGTGTGGCATGACTAGGGAAGGTATGTGAGAGCTAGAAGTTGCACTGTTGCATTTCACGTCCTTGGCAAATGTCTGTCACTTCAAGGATGCAATGAATGTTATGTGAGAGTGAGCGAGATTGCAGAAGGAGGGTTATGGAAATGGTCATCTATCTTGCAGCATTGCCAGGGCAATTCCATGTGGCCCCAGCTGCAGACCATCCTGGGATCCCTTTTGGTGTAACATCCTGTGCTGGGAACACACATAACGCAACTTTCTGGTTTTTGTCTCATTACTTCATTCCCTGTTCCTGTGAGTTAAGGTAAGAGAGCTAGGACTGGACATGGTAGC
The DNA here is from genome assembly GCF_023634085.1 of Falco cherrug. NCBI lineage: Eukaryota > Metazoa > Chordata > Aves > Falconiformes > Falconidae > Falco > Falco cherrug. Next base: position 63,664,433 of record NC_073698.1, read on the forward strand.
CTGGGATCTGGAAAGACAAATTTTCAGCACCTGGCTCTGTGCATCCTCACCACCTGAGCTGAATAATGACAACTATAATAATGGGCCATGAATAGTCAATAGTAGCTTTTCCTTTTTATACAGGGATTCTGTCAAATGCATTATGGCCCCTTCCATGGCGACTTGGTATTGATAAAAGTATTAATTAAAAACTGACGAGCTAACCAGTGCAGTATTTTTGCTGAGTGACTTTCTGCTTCCCTGTGGAGAAATGAAAAGTGAGTATTGCAGAGGTCGAGGTCTTTTGAATAGGGAGTATACTGAGTCTTGGGCACAGCTGCCTTGCTTTTGTCACCACTGCCCCCAGTTTGTGCAACATTCTTCTGTTTTCTCAGCTAACATGCTCCTGTGGCAAACTCTGCACAAATGCAGACAAGATGAAATTTAGGTTTTGCATTTTATTGAGTTTTATTACACGCATTTTCTGTATGGATTTCTACTTTATATGTGTTTATACTTACATTCTTGCATTAGTGTTGGCAACTTTCTGGAGAACAGTTTTCAGGAGCTTTTTTATATTCCCGATGTTAATTCCCTGACTCAGGTCAGGTTGAATAGATTTCTTGGATACCTGTGTTGGGTTAGCTTATCCTGTCTTGATAGGTGAGTGATCACAGAGTTTAATGAGCTATATGAACCCAGCTGGTTATATTTTAAAAGAAGCGAGGGTAAATCTATTGTGTTAGATGCTCCTTTTGCAAGGACTTTTTTTATAATCTTACAGAGTTTTTCTTTCTCTGTAGGCCAGGAAAGATCAAGATACTGCTGAGTAGCCCACTTCTAACCTGATTGTCAGACAATTTGTAAAGTCAACAGTCGATACACTCCTTGATCTCAAGAGTTTTATCAGAGAAGTAGAATGAGATGTCAGGTCATCAATTTCTTGTGGTCCTGAAGAAGTCACGTAATTTTTCCATTATCTCCAAAAAAGTCACCCTTGAACTAGGTACGGATTTAGAACCTTCCTCCCAGCTGGTTATACCAATGGGTCTGTATGGACTAGTAAAGATTGCCAGAATTGCTGAAAGTCTTCTAGTTCATTGGAGAGTTCAAGTTTTGGTTTGGATTTTGGAAAAGATTGTTCTTTTCAGTTTGAAATAAAAATAACTGGGGAGAAAACTCTGATGAGGCTGGCCTGTGTGTTGAGGCCAGTTACCATTAATGAAGAAGCTTAACTTAGATCAGTGTTGCTGGAACATATTTTACTTGGTTTTATTGGATTTTGTCTATGTTTTGATGATTTGAAAAAAATCATGAAAGCGAATCATGGGTAGCGAGCTCCTCGTAAGTTATTTGAGGACTTTTTATCAGTGCCAAGTGTCTTAAAGAAGGCCCACAAACAATCTTTGAGATTTTTGTCTCTTTCTGATTCATTATGGGGAGGGGAGATTCGAAAACATTGGTCCTTTGTGGGAGGAAGCTCATACTTTTTATTTGTGTTAGCCAAGGGTAGCTATTAAACACTACTTCTGTGTAATGTGGGACTAACCTCTCTTTTGAATCAGCTGCTGGAAGAAGTGCAAGAATTCTTGTCACCAGGGAGAGTCAAGGAGAAAGCACAGATCGCTCCTATTACCCAAAAGATGCCTCCCAAGTGACTTGGCTGCTGGATCCCTATTAAACCTGCAGAGAACATGCAGACACAAACTTTGTGATCTTTCTCCCCCTCATTTAGACAGCAGCCTAGCTAGGAATCACATGAGAACATTTTTGGGTTTTTTCTTTTTTTTTTTCAAACTACTTAGGGAGAGATAAAGGTCAGTTTGTATGTGCTGACTCAGAGAAGTATGTTTAAACTGTTTCTAATCCTGTTGTGCAGTGCCGTGAACAAAACTTGTTTATGGACCTGTGTTCTTGTGTCCAGCTTTCTTGGCAAAAAGCTGCTGCTTCTGTGCTGTATGCTGCAGAATGAATAAAAAGACAGGAGGTGTATTCACCCCATACTGTAGTCCCTTTCCTCCCTGTTGTTGCAAAGGTCCTTAACCCAGGTGATACTAAAAGAGGTTTTGCCACCTCTTCAAAATGTGAGAAGTAGCCAAAGATTTTTAGCATCACTGTGGGGAGTGCTGCTGTGCTTGCTGCTTTCTGATACATCAGAAAGAGATATATATGTGTGTAGCAGCGTTTTACTCCAGTTAGATCCTGGCCAAATTCATCCTTCTGAACACCTGCCATATTGCTGTGATTTGACACCAGAACTAGATTTCTTTGGTATTTAATCTGTCTTGAGTTCGAGTGAAGGCAGGCATGCCTGGGATTTGCTTCTGTTTTTTTGTATTTTTAATTATTAATTTGAAGATTTTAGGGTCTCATTGTTTTGAGGTCTGTTTCCCAGCTGACAATCAGCAAAGCAGACATTTAGGCTGAGACTTGTTCTGTCTTCTCATGTGTCCACAGCTGATTTGAAGTACTCTAGCCTTCTGGGTATTGATTCAGCTATCATCTGTGCCTTAAGAGTTGAGTGTCAACTAAAGAGGGATATTGATGTGATAAAAGCTTGTCCCTTTATTTACTGGTTTTAACATTTAAAAATGAAAAGTGCATTAGTTTTTCTGGGGATGTTTTAAGCCTGTTTCATTCTGAGGGAATTTACATTGTCATCTTCATTCTGTCACATGGTTTTAGTTAATTGTAGTCTGTTTGAAAGAATATTTGACAGACTCTGCTTATCAAGTCAGTTCACAGGAAGTATTAATAGGTCCAGACAACTTCCATGAACTCTGAAAATATGAGGTCAAGATATTTTGTTATCATTATACTTTGGGGGGTGGGGTGGGGGGGTGATGGTGTTACAACGTGCCTTGGTAATGTGATTGAGATCAAAACATACTACAGCTGCTTTAAATATTTGGATATATCTAAATGCAAGTTGTAAAATGATTGTGTTGATACCTGTGCTATCTTTACAAGGCTAGATAAGGTTGACCTTGACTGCTGTTGTCATGTCTGTGTGAGAAAGCTCGGAAAATAGTCAAGCAATAGCTTCTTCTCCTCTGAGGCTCTTTCCGACAGGATGTGAGAGGCTCTGCTGTGCATGAGAGAGGTGACCCCCTTTGTATAGTGCATTTGGGTTCATTATTAAAGAGTTTGTTGTTGGCTCTGATGCCTGTAGTGTGTTGACAACCCAATCCCTACTAAAACAGATCTGATATCTAAATGAGAGTCTGGTGTCCTAGTAACAGCTGTGGAAAACATTTTTGGGTTTGTTGTCATTATTATGATATAAAAAATGTGGTATGGTAAATACAGCATTTTTGTAAATGTGTACCTCAGTAGGTGATTCACACTCTAGCTGCCTTGAAGGTAGAATATGGAGCAAGTAAATACTGTGGTATCTACATATTAAGAGCAGTCTCTTACTGTGAGCTCGTGACACCTGTGCTTCACCTGGATGATGGGTTGCTGTTCTTGCTGCTGTGTTGTTAATATTCAGATAAAGCCTACTAGGTTCACTTCTGGTGTCTAAATTAACTTGTTCAATGGCTGAAAAGGAACGCTTGATTTGAATAGTATTGAATCCCTCTTTCATTACAGTCTGTGGGGTTTTTTTTCATTTTCTTCTCTGTCATTTAACCAGATTGTAGCAGAAAAAATAGATACTGTCTACCCAGCATTTACAGATTAAACACTATTGAAAGATCTTTCAACAGCCTATTAGGTGAAAATGACAATTCTGTCTTCTAAACTTTTTTTGGGACATTTTAATATACTAATCTTAATTTATTAAATATATGTCTTTTTGGTCTCTAAATTGCATCCAGTCAACTTCATGCCCATGTGAGATTTGCTCTACCTGATTGAGGCGCTTGGTGAGAGACACATCAGTTGGTAATGGAATGAATGATCTTTTCTAGAATAAGTTATTTCCAGTTCTGTTCGTGGGGCCAAAAGAGGCTGCCTCAAGCTTTTTGGTCTTCTGGAAATTAGAAGTTCATTTACAAGAATGATGATTTAAACATTGACATATATAGCTACTCTTGAAATACAGAATTAGTTTAATTTTATGCTCAAACATTTTTTGCACTGTTTGGTTTTGCCTTTAATTCCTTTGACCTAACCTTTCCAGCATAGTGTCTTTCCTTATCTTATTTGCCTGGTTTCCAATAATGACCTCACCCAAGGTTTACCACAGTAGTTAATGATTAGCTTTCTGAGATAACTACTTAAATTCTGGAGCTACGCATTATGTCCCATCTTTCACCCTTTTGATGTACTGTATAACATGACAGGATCTAAATGTCAGCAGGTCTAACATTTGATTCACATTAGTATAATTACCTGCAGTGCTTGGACAAACAAAACCAAAACTCTTTCATCCTCAGATCAGAGAGTTTTTCTCATCTTTGAAGAGAAGACTCTAGGCTGGCTTTTGAAACTGCCCTCTTAAAGTGGCTTTGACTGAGTTTACGTAACAGACTTTTGCAACGAAACATTTTAATGCATTTGGAGTTGCCTCAGTCACACCGAGTGTGCACAGATAATGAGCAGAATTAAAAAATATGCTGTCCAGCAAGGAGCTGTATAGTTGACCAGGTGACAGCAGTCTTGCTTGTGTCCCGTGTCCTTCTCTAGCAGGAGGTCTCACTCATAGGTGTTTTGTGAGGTCCAAACCTCATCTCTGATTACTGAGGTGGTTCCAGCTCTGCCTAAAACACATGTGAAGAGCTGCAGTCTCACCGCCTCCTGTCTGCACTGTCATTCATGCTTATCTACTATTTCTGTAGCTCACAGTTATACCCATGCTGACTTCGCTTCACATTTTCTTGTTTCCATGTAAAATATGACAGGGCTGCACTTTATCACAGTTATTCCTTTCCCTTCTCTAGAAAGCAATAGAAAGCAACAACAGTAACTGTCATTCATCCTGAATGAGGAAGGCTGCTGTGTTTAGAGATTTCTGTAATAATTTAAAGCTATTGCCTTGGTGAAACCCAGTGTTTGAATAAAATGTAGTCTACAGCAAAATTATCTTTTTTTTGAGGGCTGAGGATGGGAGTTGCGTTTCAGGCCCTAACTGTCAGGTGTCCTCCCACTCTAGGCAGTGACCAGCCTAGAGCAGACTTTCAAGCAGGTGGTACCTGTCAAATGTCTGTTACAAACTGCTGTGGAAGATGTTCAGAAACTAAGCGATACAAGAGCAGTAGCCACTGTTGGTTTTTTCAGGCTTTTTGTTGGTTTGGGGAGGGTTATTACATCCAGCTTGCACCAAGATGAAAATCTACAGAACTGTGTTTTATGTTAAATTTTATTGTGTCATAGTGAAATACAGAAGAGTCCTGAGGAATAAAAAACTTGACTGAAAGTTTTTCTTTTCTGTATTAGCTTTTCAAAACTCATTTAAAGGTGTTGTAAGAGACTGTGAGGTTGTGCGTTAAGAGGCAATAGTGAGACCATGCAGTACTAAATCCAGCAATTACTGCCATAACCACCATAACCAAACCAGTGCTGTTCCTGTATGCAAAAATAATTGAGGTGGCAAGACATAAGGATTTTTTTTGTGTGTATTGATTTTAACTTGGCAGAAGTTACCTAAAGCTACCAATAATTTACAAAGAAAACTTGTCCTCACCATTTGAGAGACACAGTGCTGTTTAATTTGAAGAATCATTCTAGATTTTGCCATGGAAAGTACTTTTCTCACTATGTTCTGGAGGTGGAGAAAAGAGCAAAAAGGTGAATATACAAAATGCTGAACACCACACATTGGCTCTGTCTACACAGGGATTTCAAGGAAGGCAAATGATAAAAGCTGTTGTGTCTGTCTTTCGAAGGGATCACAGTCTTCTCAGCCTTCACTGAGTGAAACTTTGCCTTTCTCCCCTGCTTCTCACTAATAGCCAAAGGAAACTGATAGGTAAACATCTGTGGGGTCCTTTTTCATAGTGTGGCCCCCTGTGAGACTCTCTGTATGCTTGCTTATTTGTTTAGATCTGCTTTGACTAATATATAAAATTCATTGAATTATTGTTGACAGTAGTGTAAAACACTTTCTTACTTACTAAATTTCACAGATATGAGACAAGTTACAGAAGCTCCTTCAGTTTTCCTTATTAATCGTGTTTATCCTGTGATAGTTCTTTTCTGTATGCAGTCAGAACTTTTATTGGTTGCTTTGCAGACAAGCTAAGACTTTGAAAAAGCTTTTGGGGTTTGAAGGGGTGTTGGTTGCTTGCTTGATTGAACAATAGTGAGCTGTCATAATCTAGATTTTCATCAGAATGGCATCTGATAACATGTCACATAAAACGTAGTGGTTAGCTTGAAGTTAAGTAGCTGTCTGAAGATCTGTCCATTCCCTGCAAATCTACAGCTGTGGTCTGTCACTAGAATCTTTAATTGCACACATCTGCACAACAGTACTGTAGTTCACTCTCCATGTTTACAGGTGTTACTGCTTGGATTCAGCTTCCCCGATTATCCCTGTCGTGTATGTCCATGGTTTGTATTTTCAAATTATGGGAAAGCCAGACCGTTTCTCAGTCTCTTGCCCCATAACCTTTCCAAAAATCTTGCTTTATTTTGGGAAATCCCTCACCTTTAGTTAATCAAAGTCTCTCTCAAAGGTTTTTGCGTTCCTTTCAGAAATTCAAATGCTGTTTTCCTGCAGCCTCGCAAGGGATTGCTTTGTGCTTTAGAGAAGGGGTATTGTATTTGTGATTCCTATTTGGAAAAAAGCCAAGTCACATATCGTATGGCTCTATACCTCTAAAAGCAATACTGGTTCTTGCTTACTTGATCCCTTTCTGTCAGAGCCTGAAGATTGCATCTCTTACCATCAAGGGGACTTCTTCATGCCTAATACCTTTCTAGATCCTTTCTTTTAAAAAATGCAGTGCTAATTTCAGTTGTGCATGCATGTCTTGGGCAGTGGAGGTGGTAATTAAATGGAGAGGTTTGAAATCAGGTTAGTAATCAGGTGGAGAAATTGGCATGAAAGGACAAAGGAAGGTAACAACGTTACTTGTGTGAGCATAGTACACAGCATACAGCTGAGGACCTCTCCTGTTCTGTGCTAACGCCTCCCAATTATTTTGGGGTTTTTTTGGTCTGGTTCTGATCCACAGGCAAACAAGAATACACATTGGCTTTTTCTGTAGTAATAAACTAAACACTGCCAAGGAATATTTATTCCCAGGTACCTGAACATGCTTATCTGTACTGGCAAATTATCCAGATGATCCTTGGCAAGGATTTTGGCCTGTGCCAGCTAGCCTTTCCCAACAACTTTTTCAACTGGTGAGGAACTACGTGATCCAGGGACTGTGCTTGATAGGCAGCTTGAGTGTTACCTGCTCTGAAGCCTGAGGGTGCAGAGGACTGCTGACCTCAGCGTAGAGAATTATTTGGGGCATGTTTAAATGTTCTGTATAGACTGTAGCTGTTAAGAGCTAGAAGAGTTTCTGTCTTCATGCTAAATCCCATGGTCATGAACATTCAGTATGACACCCCTTCCTGAAGGAAGTTACATGTGAATCATTTGTACCCTATCAGCTTTAAAATGCTACGACTTTGATGTCTGTGTGTGGGAATAAACTGTAAGATGACACGATAGCCCTTCCACTTTCAGAGAAGCTGTAGATACAGGCTATTTGTAAGGTGTCTTTAGCTGCATCAGTACAGCTGTTATGAACATCCAGTCTCTTAAAGTGTAGTTGGCATGGTGCTTCTCTGAGGCCATGTTCGTTCTCCTTTCTTTATGAAGAATCAAAACCCATCAGTTATTTTACAGCATGTTTTTATAGCTGATTTTGCAACGTAATAGTAATTATCACCATTTTAAATCTCTTGGCCCTTCATGTGCCTTGGGTTGCTTCTTGATGTGAAGTTGCAAAGGAGTTATGTGAATGTAATGTTTGTAAAATGCTTTGAAGATGAAAAGCTCTACAGTAGGTTTTTATTACTACCAGAGGCAAAGTGAGCAGGAGTGGTTTAATGTTGGACTGTTCATTTCCCAGGAGATGGCTTTGTTTTGAAGAGTGCACATTATCAGTTGGGCTGGAGACAAAATTACCTTTTTTCAACCCTGAATATAAATAAATTGGCATACTTTCTACCTTGAGATTATTAGCATGAGATATTTGTAAAAGAGCAGAGCAATTATGGTACTATCTATGGCTCTATTCTTAGCTTATGTTTAATGGAACATTTATTTAATGTATTTGGCTTCTACTATCCGGAGGTATTTTGAACCCAATCCATTCAAACATCCTTGTATATATAGCAGTATTCCTGTTTCTATATGATATATAGATATATATGATTTATATGAGAAATACATCTATTTGACATCCATATTTCTTTTCTAGAGATAAAATCAGTTTCAGCATGTAAATAAAAAAGTGGTCTGTATTCAGAATTGGTGATATTTTATTAGAGTTTCGTTCACAGACAGTTTTTCACATGTCCAACCTACCATGTACAAAAGCACTGGCTTTTTTTAATAGTGCTTTAAGTATTTATTGAATCATTTTTTATTGCCAGCCTGTATCTACATCATAAACCGATAGGTGGTTATACAGGGGGGGGAAAAAGGGTAAGCTGTGCGGCAGTTCTCAAGCTACTGCTGTTTCCTTGCGAGTGAGAGGAGATGGGAGGGAGCTGCATCGTTCAAATGGAAATTCAACTTCAGCTCGCTAAGCAGGGGACTGCTTCAGGGACAACAGTGTCCTCACGTGGTTCGTTGTCTCCCTTGCCCTTGCTGCGGGTCATCGCTTCCACGCAGCAGCCTTGTTTTGACAGAGCTGTTTTGTGGTGTCAGCACGGGGCGCCTTTGGGGAGCCGGCACTGCTGCAGCCAGGGATTTCTGAAGCAGCTATTGTCGGTGGCCTTGGCCAGGCGAGGCACAGCATCCCTGCGGCCTTGAGCGGGCTGCCTCGCTCGGTGCAGCTGCAAAAGCTCTGGGCTCCTGCCTGGCACTTGCAGAAATTGTTGTGGAATTTGCTGATTCTGCCAGACGCGACCAAAACACTTGTACCCAAGTGGTGTGTCCCATCAGTACAGCTGTTGGTTATGAAAAACATGCAAGGGCTTTCATCCGTAATAATAGAGCTTTGTTGAAGTATTGCAAGCTCAAAATATTCTAAGTAATAGTGTCAGACAGTACCTCCTTGCTTAGCCTACAGGGAGCTTTATTCCCCCATCCTTCAGTTAAAATGTTAATTTATTGTCATCGCTTATGTCGGAGGTGGGGAGGGAGGGAGGCTAAATTTTCCCTTGGTACTGTCATTAAGAATTAACCTACCTTGTTGGGCAGTGCTTTCAAAATATTCTGACCTATTTACACAACAAAACTAATCAGAACAAAATAAACAGTTCTGGTCAGCGGCTGAATGCTGTATTGTGGCAGCTATATTTGGCAGTGGATTTTGTCACCGTTTTTCCAATGTAGACAAAACCTGAGTCCTACAGAAATCTTAAGCATTGCAAGCTTTTAAGCCTTACTGAATAGCTTGATTCTCCTTTTGCCTTTTGGGCAGAGGGGACATTTTGGCAGTAATTCAGCTGGAGAAAATTTTTGTGAAGCAACTGACAAAAAAAGTATATGAGTAGATTTATCATTTTTCCATGCAGGGTAACAAATATTTGCATCGTTTTCAGCAAGCCGCAGTATATACCTGTGAGATAGTGGATCTCTCTCCAAGGTGTAATCTCTGCAAAGAAGCATTAAATGGGGAATTGTGACAGACTGTAAGAATTGTTGGTTTCCTGCTTGGATTTTGTTTTTCTACATTGTAACAACCATAGTGGATACTTGCAATTACCTCCTCATTTTTATGTGGTATCCCTTAAGGAATGAATGGAGAGAAATGTTTCATTTTAGCTATTTGGACAAACCATTCCATGTTTCCGGGGTTACAGAGTTTTGGTAGTTTGAAGGGTAAAATTGCCTGACACTCAGGATAGGAAATACCTCTTTCTGTCTTCATCTTCAACTCAGATTCTGAGAATACTAAAATGAAGCCTTTTTAAACTTGCCTTTTTTTTCCCAATTCCATTTAGTGATAGTCCCAATGCTGTCCATGAGGTGGAAAAGTGGTTACCGCGACTGCACTCAGTTGTCATAGGACCTGGCTTAGGTAGAGATGAAGTTCTACTTGAGAACGCTAAGGTAATGTGTATACTGGTATTTTATTGTGTCTTTATGTTGAATTTTATTAACCAATTTCCTGCCTTTTACCTGGTTCCACAAATGTTTTTGATAGGGTTTCTAAATAACAAATTTAATAAAATAACGTTGACTGAAAATTACAGCTGTTAGTCATGGTCTTCATTATTAAACTGTAAGCATCACTCGGAATTTTAGGTACCCATATGGTTGTTTTGCTTTGCTTTTGTTTTGTGAAAGTTGCTAATTAAGAAATAGATGTTGACATCTCCAGATAAAGGGCTCTTTGCATTCTTAGGTGGAAGGCACCTTTACTGTAAGAACATAAATATGAATTTGAGTTCCTAATTTTCGGAACCATATTTGACAATTTGTATCAGGAGATGTACCAAAGAACAGGGACTATGTCCCCTTGCAATGAGAAGTAATACTCTTAATTATCAAATGCTTCAAATTTCCCCTCTGGATGAAGAGGTAATTTATTTTCCTTCAAGCTTTAGTGAAGGTCTGTAAACAGGAGCATAGATAGCTCTGTTCTCTAAATAACGTGTACTTACACTGTTCCAGATGATGTCTTGTATTACTCTCAACACATCTTTGTGTGTTCAAAGTATATCTTTCAGTCTAATGTCAATCTAATTTTATAAGATTTTTTTTTTCCTTCCCTGAGAAATATTACTGAATTAATCAGTGGTACAAACAAGTGGAATTAATATAATTTACAGAAGTGTTGACAGTTACACAGTGAAATTGCAAAACAAAGGAGGCAAGAGACTGGAGGCCATGCTATCCAAGGTGTTTGGGATACCTTGAGAGCTATGGAGAGTGGCTTTGCTAGGCTTTTGTTAGAGGAAGCTGCTTTTGGAGCTCTTTGCTTCTTTACTTCTCCTTCTGCTTCCAAAAAATGTTTGGTTTACGATACAGATGTGTAAAACAAATAAAGAGCATGGATTCAGAAAGAAAGAAAAAATAAATTTATTACAGCTGATCCAGAAATCAAATTCTGTTCTGAATGGAAAAATTCAATGGATGTTTTATTCTTTTTTAAAAACATTTTTTTCAGAATCCTTTTTACAGAAAAAAAATTTGGGCAATTATTTTTCTTTTTTTTTTCCATTTTTTTTTTTAATAGGGTTTTTTCTAAAGGAAAACAACTTTAAACAAGTAAGACTTCATTTAGAATATCAACGGTATCTAACATAGGCTTCTTTTATATCAGAATTCTATCTGGGTTTTATAAATATCTGTCAATGTGCTTATCTTACAGAAGTTACTGGAAGATTCCTTGATTGTAATTTTTTTTTTTATCACTGCTAAAAATAATTTTGCTTTCTTAGTGAATTACAAGCATACTTTTACTTCAGCCTGGCAGTCCTGTGTGAGCTAGCTTAAAGAAACAAACCCAGCCAATGAAGACAAGGCATTTGGAAGTTACTTCATGCTAAAATCTCAGGCCGTGTTCATACGAGCTGTGGATCTGACCTTATTAATTTCAAGTCACATTAAAGCTCAAGTTCTTTGTCTTCACTGTAATTATGTAAGTGTTCATTAGTTACCCAGTGTTGTTTTTTTAACATGTAATTGGGGACAAGTGAACCCTGGTTGCCTCCTTCAGGAAGACTGGTGCTTCTCTGTTCTGAGGAAAGGCTGAGTCTCCTTGCTTCAACAGCGAATTTTAAGCTTTGTATCACTCTTCACCCTCAAGACAAAAAAAGCGAGTGGTGATAGTGTTGCTATTTTAAACTTTTATAGGAGTCTGGCTGGGTATCTAATTTTCTGGTTTCCCTTTAAGCTAACCTCAGCATGCTGTCAAATGAATACAGGGCTGAGATGTAGATTAGTGTCTGCTTTCTGGTCAGGGTTTTGTATCGGAGTGGCAGTGACAATGGGAGAGCGCTTCCCCTCTTCTTCCTACTGCCCAAGTGAATTGCTGAGCCATAGCGGTCTGTCACCTCTCTGATGCTGTTCTTATGTCAGTCCTTGTTGGTATTATGCCAGCATGTTGCCAATGAATGTTCTTGTCCAAACCGTCATGTGTTTGGGCTGCTTCTGTCTTCTGAGCATTGAGAAATAAAGATACAAATGCAGTAATCTGCAGTTTCTGGTATACAGCCCATGGACAGCATTTTAGTGTGGAATAGCCTGGGTATTTGTTGCCCAGATGGTGCATCTTGCCTCTGCAGATCAAAGAATGCTTTGCTTCCTCAGCATCTTTACTGTGTCACCTGCCTCCCTTACACTTAATGCCTGCAGTGTGCACACTGTGGAATGTCAGCATCTTTCAATGGTCTGATGGAAAAGAAATGCCTTGTGATCAGTTTCCTTTGATATTTTATTTTTTTATTTATTTATCGTTTCCTTGAGAGGATAGTGATACTCTTGGAATACATACATGCTTACTGGCTTCCTGTGATATTCTGGTTCTGGCTGTCGCAGACACTCTACAAGTTATATCCTTCACTCATATGCCACTTGTGTGGATCTGTACCAAAACCCTCACATGCTGTTCATCAGTTGCCTGGGTGAGGGCTGATGCGCTGTCAGAGCTTTCTAGCCATGGGTTTTGCAAGACCAGGAGCTGCAGCTTCAGAAGAATCCCCTAAAGAAAAAATGTATTGTGTCCTAATAGCTGTGCAGCTGGATCCCATGCACATGTGGCAATCCTAGTTTTGGCCTGGTTAGACCCTCTAACTCCAGAGCAAATCAGCAGTCCAAGCTATTTCTCTTCAACTGAAACACTTTTCTGCTCCACTTCTCAGCTCTGCAGTGTACAGATTGAAGCATTTCTGCTCCCCATTCTACTTCAGACTTCTGAAATGCTGTTACCACACCTGCTGTGGAACTTGACCACCACAGCCAGCTTCCTTGAAGGCAACCTCAGGCCATCTGTTTTTCCCTTTCAGTGCCTGTGATTGATTCTGGCCAGAGGTGACAGTACTGTTACCTCCCTGAGTTCACCTGAGTTGGTACGCTGCTGGTGATAGTTTAGATTCTGTTGAGAAAGAGTTTAGCTACCATGTGGAAGGAAAGCCAAAGTCCCTATGACTGTCCTTAGTCAGTGCTTAGAAACAGCGTATTTCCAAAGCTGTTGGATGTTCTCCTTCTTTCACACAATAGCAGTATTATGACCCTATTATATCTACCCACCTCAGTGTTCTTCATTCAGCTGTTCCAGGGATGTTTGCACTTCTGGTCTTACTCTGATCTGATTTTTCTTGTAGCTTGAGGCTTGAAAGTTTGGCAATTCCTGCCTCTGCTATCAAAGGCTGTTCCTCAGGTTTGTGAGAGAACCAAGTTCCGCTCCTGCAGTGTGATGACTGCAGCTCCTGAGAGGACTTTGGAAAGAATATTCTATTCCTTGCATAGCCCTCTGGGAGAGGAGACAATGCTACCTAATGCTCCAGAATGTTCTGCATTCTGCTGCTGCCTAGCAGTTAGGCAGTTACAGGCTTAGCTATGTTCTTTATCAGTTTCCAGCCTCTTGTCATCTCCTTTCCCCTATTCCTTCATGCATGAATGTGATATTCCTGTCAAATTTTCTGCTGCTGAGTTTGGTGAATCTTTAATGGGTACGCCAGTGGCTTTGCAGTCAAATGGGCTGATACAGAATTGCTGGTGGAATGGTAGTTACTGTCGGGATCAAACAAAGAAAAGCATTCATCCATATGAAGAGTCCTGTCTTTAACCTGAAGTAAGACTTTGAAGTCGGAATTGCCTTTGCTTGTCACTGGGTTCCTTGCCTCTCTCTCTGAAGTGGTAGCACCAGATCCTGGACTCTGCCACTCCAGTCTTGCTGTGTTTCGTTTTGCAGCAGCAAAGTTAGATTGCTGTTTACAGCAGAGCATGCTTGCTTCCCTCCTGTAGGAGAGGTAATGATTAATAGCAAGAATGGCTCTGTGTAACACAGATTACATGGTAAAATTGACTCTGTTCTCAAACTGCATGCTTGTTCCTATTGCTCAATCCTTAATCTTTGTTTTAGCTCCAAGAAAATGTCCTGAATACCAGCCTGAGTTCTTCTTTTGGCTGATACCCTGCCTAGCTGCCATTTCTGCCTGTTGCTGTTGTTGTTTCTCTTCCCCCTACCCCCTCGCCCTGCAATGCTACCCTCAGCCAGTCATTTGCCTTTGAAGATCTCTGCTGTCTGTTGGGATATAAATTTCAGAAATCTCATTTTCCACCCCTAGTGACATCATCTTAAGGTTGTGTGGAAATGTCTCGGCTGTAGTTAGCGTCTGTCCAAGGGTGGGAGAGGTTTGGGCTGTTGTCATGGATGTGACATCCATGTGACTCCATTGAGTGTGCCCAGAGAGAGCCCATTGAGATTTTCTCTTTCAGATGGATTCTCAGTTCCACCTCAGCTGGGGTACCAGCTTTTCTGTTTGTTTTTGGTTGGTTGGATTAATTTCCTGCTTTCAAACCTCATGCCTTCAGGATTTAGGCAACACTTCACAGCCTTAATAAGTTGTGAGAATGGGACCAGGTGATTCAGTGCACTATCTGTACTGTTGCTTGCAAGATCAAGAGGACTACAGAAAACAGAGCCACCTTTTGTTGTCATAGCAGTCTGTTAAAGCTAAAATCTGCCGCTGTGCGCCTTGAGAAGCATTTTCCTGTTGATATCTGAGCAGCCTTCTGAGTTCCATTCGTACCAAGTACAAGACACCTGAGAAGCATCCCAGGCTAATGCTGCAGTTGCAACATTAGTAGTATTGTAGATTAGATTAGTAGTAGATTAGTAACATTGTCTGTGGTACCTACCGCCATGTAAGAATATGAACAACAGGATGTGTTACTCTTTGGAATCGCTGCTCATGTTGGCTCAAGTTAGCAGAGGAATTATTTACCAGAAACAATTCTTCAGTGTGTCATGTATGTTTGCTTCCTGCCCTGTTTATACCCTCTGGAAAGTCCTCTGAAGGTTCTTGCTGTGGGGCTTCAGCAGCTCGTAGGGAACTGAAGTAGCAGGTAGGACATGCTGCTTTCTGTTCTCGTCTCTCAGCTAGGAGGAGGTGAGGTAGATGGTCTCTCGTGCCTGTGATGCTACAGAAGCAAAAACCAGAGGGCATGTATGTGCACCCACTGTGAGAATGTGCATGTAAACTATATTTCTCTCAGCCCTCACCCAGCCCCCAATATTGATGCGTATACCACAAGTAGTATCCAGTGAAAAACTACTCTTTTACTAGCCAAGCCTCATGGCTTTCAGACAGCCTGATGAGAGTCAGAATTTGTGGATGCCTTCACCTAAGATGAGGCAGTTGCTGGGATAGGATGCAGTTACTTCTCTGTGATGGTGGTGATGGTGCAGATAAAGCTTGGGAATGCCAGCTCAAGGCAGAGAGATCCTCTTGTTGAGCTAGGAACTGTTGGTATTCTGTGGCTTCCTCGCAACTGCCTTGATTAGAAAAAACGGTGTTTGCAAATATGCTAAGAGGACCTTAAATACAGGTTTATGCACCTCGCAAGCAGAATTTATTTTCTAATATATGTAATGTATCTTGATGAAGGTAATTCACAGTGAAGTGGGATGTTTATTTGCCGTTTGTGTGTAGGCTTATATTGTTGTTTAACTTGATTTTGATACTTAAAAGCATTTGTAAGCAAAACACTGAAACTGGGTACCTTTTCAGCCTTTCCTGAGCATCATTCAGTTAGAAACCCTGAAAAGAAACTGACAGTGATAAATTCCAGAGTTCATTTTTTTTATTATTGTAAGATAAAATGCCAACAGCTGACCATGAATATCTTAAGCCAAATCTAACATTCGTAAATTGGAAACCTTGTAGAGTTTGCTTTGTGAATGCAAACATTCAATGGATGAGACAGCATGAGAAAACTTTGTGCCTTTTATTCTGATTTAGATTTTTTACTTTGGATTGGACTAAACAGGATTATTGCTTAAACTGGATTTGAATGTGTTTAGGATTGGAAGTGTATACATGTAATTTCTTAGGGGGTGTCTGGTTGATCATGAGTTTGGGGGGCACAGCTGAAAAGGAGTGCTCTGTTTATTTAAGGATATTCATCCCTGTTATGTGACTCTTCATTCAAGTAGTAGGAGTAGCGGTCATTTCTTATGTGAGGTTTGACAGCTTACTCGAGTGATTAATGAGCTAGTGATAGTCATGCACACAAGGATGTATAAAGTAAAACTCAGGCAATTAGGCTAGTTAAAGGTGATTTATATCAGTCTTGTCCACAAAGAGAGTTTTTGATTGATATTGCTGAGTTTTGAAAGGAGAATGAGCTCTTGGATGATTTTGTAGGAACTAATGAAAGCAAGTTTCAGAGCTGACTGGAGATTTCCAGCAGTGAGTAAATTTAAAAAAACCCAACAAACCAGTTACTGAAAATATGGCTCTAGTGTGAGGAATATCAAACAGTGAAATTCCATTTTTAATGTTTTTCAAAACCTCCTATGTCAAATAGATTATATTTAGGGAAGCTTCTCTCCTCTACCAACCCTGACTGTAGCCTTGAGCACAGCCTGTGTTCAGGATATTTGTCTACCTCTAGCTGTGCAAAATTACAAAGTTCGGCATGCCAAGCCCATTTTCAGAGCATCTCCACCACAGAGCTGCATCCTGACCTCTATTGCAGCCGAGTCCCTGCTAACTCTGCATTTATCCAGACTAGAAGCAAGGAACGCAGAAATGCTTCCTAGGGCTTTCAGTGTCTGTTTGTAGGAATTGATTTGCAGTGTGTTGGGGTGGAACTTACTTGTTCCTCCTGGGCACCTTGGGGAGGTGGGTGTGCAGAAGTGCTTCCAGCTGCAGCATTTACAGGGAAATTTGGGCTATTTCTTCCCTTTTATCTGTCTGTACCAGACAAAACCATGGAGTCAGGATTGTTGGATGAGAGCAGCATCCATGCAGAAAACACAAAGCAGTTACAGGTAGTATTTCAACAGCAGGTTCAGACCCTAACTTTCAGTAAAGGGTTCTTTGTAAAAAGGGCTGCCACTCCTTTTTGATGATTTAAAGTTGTTGGAGATGTAACCAGTGCCAAGTTATGCACATTTGCATATCTCTACCACACCAGAGTATGTAATTACATCCTTGGCATTTGCAGGTTGCAGTAGAGTGTACTTTCAGTGGGCTGAAGGCAAGGTTATACTGCTCGCTAAAATCTTTGGATATCATTATGGTCAATGCCATCCATTATTATGGCGTGTTGGAACTTTTTTGAGCACATGGGTAAGGAATTCTGCCAAGAGTAGGCCAAGACATGACTCTTGGAGGGATCTAGGAAATGCAGTTAGTTGCTGGTGTCAGTAAAGGAAACTGCCTGCAGTATGTTTCCTTGGCAAGGTAGAAAGATGACAATGTGGTGCATCCTTGGTGAAAATTAATTACTGTTGCAAGATAGATGTTGCTTTATATATGCTGCTATTTTAGTTTTCTGTTTATTTCATTAAAATTCAATCTTTTATTAAAATTACTGGCTCTAATTTCCTGAATCCTCCCTTTGTGAACACCGTATGCCAAAGTTATTGTGTAGCTAAACCAGTTCATCAGGAAAGACACAAGCAGTGATACAACTAATAATTTATTAAAAGTCATTGCAGGCATTCTGCTGCCAATCCATATCTAATTAAAAAAGCTGGAAAGCGTGTCTGTCAGGTATGGGCAAAACTGTCCATAACTGTCTTTTCCAAGGAGCCATGGAGAACCAGCTTGTATGCAGGCACAGTAAATAAGATATGTGTGGTGGTGTTGGCTCGTGGACTTGGGTGGAGGAGTCCAGACTGACTGCAGAGTTTTACTCGAGGCTGTGGGTGCTCACTGTGAGTGCCTCACTTGCTGTCTGCTCCTGGTGCCTCAGGGTGGCTGCTCTACGAAGACTTCCATGGCTGATTAGATATCCTTTGATTATACTTAGGAGCTCCGTGGCAATTTATTCCTCCCTCATGTTACTCCCATTCGCCTACTAGCTGTTTTTTGCAGCCAGTGTCTTGCACTGGCTCATCTCAGCCCATTCCATTTTTCCATAATAATTGTGGAAGTGTGCAGGAGTCCTGGATGTCCGTGTTAGTGCAGTATGGGTGAATACTGGGTTGCACAGCACAGCCACAGGCTATCAAATGGATGTATTACCACACTTCTCTCATTACTGTGCCCTCTTTCAGCAGTAGCCTGTCCATTCATTCCTTCAGGCTTCTTCCTCCTGCAGTCTTTCCAGCCTGAATTACTCTGATTTCATGTGTGTGTTGTTTTGGTTTCAGTGTGGTGGGGTGTTGTATTGGGGCTTGGTTTTCAAAAAACATTTGGAATTCGGTTTTGGGAACCTATTTTGAAATTCTCATGCTGGGACAGAGAACAGAGATTTCTACCAAAATGAATGCATTGCATTTCAAGGAATAGCTTGCATGATAATAAAAGAATTAAACACATACGTTCTTTGCCCTTACTTTGTAAATTTTCCTAATTAAAGGGTTACCTTTATTCAGACCGACCACTGGTTTCTACTGTGACAAGGTTTTTTTACAGTTCTTACTGAGTAGGTTGCTTGCATACAAGTTCTGGATACGCAGACAACAGAATTTTTTCAGGAAATTGTGTATTTCAGGAATAGAGAGGTAGTAGATTCAGGTGAATTCTACCCCACCTCTGGCTCTTCTTCCGTCAGCCATCTCCACCAAAAACTGCAGTCACTGAAATACTGTTTTGGGCATTCCTAAATGTCAAGTATTTTGTGCTGCTAATAAATGATGACTCTGTGGGAGGTTGTACCATACAACAACTTCATGGGATGTGTGAATCCCAAGTCATATCCTCTTTGGCTTAATTGTGGTAGAAACTTAAAACATTTGTGTTCAGTTATTAGGAGAGGAAACTCTTGTTACGTGTTTGTTTTAGCATGAGTTCTGCAGTCTTGTAATACACTTAATCATCACAGATTTTAATCACAGCAGGCTGGAACTTGTTTCCCTTTTCTCATCCAGATGTTGTGGGCTGTAGAATTACTGTTTCAGAGAGCCACCAAGTATTTACTGAACTGATAGAAAGTAGAATATCTCTAGTAAGAGACTGCCCAAACCCCCATTATTAGGACTGTCTACATGAAAGGCAGAAGACTGACATTTGGGCCTGGCTGTGAATATCACAGAGGAAGGATCCGAATTTCAGTCTTTGGTATCTTAGCTAACCAGTGTGACCACGGGTCATGAGGTTGGATGGCAACAGTGTGTCACTCTGTCCTCCTCATCTCTGCTCTGAGCGTCCAGTCCTTCATTTCTGGATGCCCTCGAGTGCTTAGGAATTGAGTGAGGCAAGTGCTCCTGCCTTGGTCTGCACCAAGCTGAACCACTGCTGTTGTAGTATAATATATTCTGTGCACAGAAGGGTAGTCCACTGGGATATCTTGGAGCTAGACTCTCCAAAATCTTAATGTTCAAAATGCCGTTTGAAGGAAAGGAGTGATGTCTTGGATACCTCTCTGTGTTGCTGTTCACTTGTGTGGTTGGTGTTTTGATTATCTTAGTAACATTTCTTAGTATTTTCAATTGGTGATATTGTCTTCTAAATCCCTTCCCATATAAGTAGTTGTTATGTTGGATAAAACTGAACAGGTGGTTCCTGTTCATACACAGAGTCCTATCAGAAACCATTAAATAGGTTTTGGTGTGAAAGCAGTTAGTCTGAGCTGTATTAATTGTGCAATTACCAGTGAACGTTCTTCTGTATGCTGCAAGTGTTAACCAGGAAAGTCCATGCCAAATATTGAGATAGTGATTCAGCTGAAAATTGATTTTTGATTCCAGGAAAAAAATATCCTACATAGAGGAGAGGATGTTGCCATTATTGCTGTAAACACCTCTTAGACACGTTGGTTGGGGTTTTTGTTTGGTTTGGGTTTTTTTTTTTAATAGAGTATTTGCAGTAATAGAGCATTTAAAAGTGGGCTTCATCTCACCTAATTCTTGGTGTCTAAAAATAAAACAATAAAGTGTCTCTGCTCCCTTTATGATAGCTGAGGAGAAACAGGTATGTCTGTTGGTGATTCATCCCACCCTAAATGCAGTGTCTAAGCTACATAGGATGAATTACTGTCCACTGGTGAATCATTTGACCTTTATTAAATGGCAGCAGGTGAGATGGGACCGGTCCACAATCAGTAGGAAACAGGTTCTCCAGTGTATGTTGTGTCCTTCAAACAGGTGGCTGTCATACAGGGGTTCTCTTACCTCTGTTACTGCTTTATTAGGGTTGCCAGAATACCCGCTCCCTCCCCAGAACTTCTTCTCTGAGGTTCCTTGTCTGTCTCCAGGCAGTTTCTGATTGGGTTTAAGGAAGGAATAGGAAAGGAAAATGATTAGGGTAGGAAGGGTTTTTTGTTTTGTTTTGTTAAATCAGAAAAGAGCTTCCTAAATAACACAAAGGACTTTGTATCCCCTGATTGTTTGTTTTATAAGGATAGAAAGAAAAAGCAAAGATCACTTGGTGTGTTAGATTAGAAACTGATACCTCAGAGACTCAGTACACAATAAAAGTTGCTTGGCCAGTAGGTTTTACTTAGCAAGATGAAATTTCTCTTTAGAGCAGAGGTCAGATAGCTCAGGATTGTGGAGGATGTGCTGGAGAGGTAGGAACTCACAAAGTTATTAGCAAGAAATGCCTTATTTCTCTGGAGTGTTCCAGTGACCCAGCCTTCCAGAAGCTATTTACCCGTACCTATACTTCCATGCTTTGTAACTTCCACCTTTTGTTTTTTCCTTACAGTTGCATTCTTTTGGTGGACGATGATCTTCAGGATTTTTTATTTAGCCTGTTAGATACATATAGAGACAAAAAGATAAATTCTAACCAGTCAAGGTGGCAGTTATGAGGAAACATGAAAAGAGGCCAGACAGTAATGGCAACCAGTCAAACCTTAACAGTTTCAGGAATAGAACTATGGCAAAATGAGTTCCCTGGATTGCTCATAATGCATTTTAAGAGAAAAGTTTAGAAGGATAAGGATTTCTGAGATCTGGTGTCTTCCTTCAGACATCCTTATGGAATCTGTTGGGGAAATTTTTTTTTGGTTTTAAAAGATTAAGTGTCATGAAAGCCTGGCTTACTAAAGGTGACATACTAGAATAATTGGTAGTTCATATTAGTGGAAAGTGGAGCAGTAATCATTTTAAGTATACTGAAGTATTTTGGTGAAGCTGCTAATGTACAAAAATACTGTAATTAAAACCAGTTAGAAAAAGTTGCAGTAAATGGTATTTCTATCTTCAAAAATTGGGGGAGGATGATCTGAATGTGTTCTTACGTAATATCTTGGTAACCTGTGGAGCTCGGTGTCATATGATATCTAATCAGAAGAGCTTAGTATGGTTCAAAAATAATTGGACTGTTGGCTGTGTAACATTCATTTATATAAAAGAAAAACCCCATAAACGTGGTTGCTAGATCCACAGCCTTATATTATTATAACCAAGTGAGTCAAATTAAACATAATCGTTAATGAACTTAACACAGCAGGGGCAAAGCGGTACAGCTTCTGTGAAGGAAAACTGAGTTGTGCACATGCAGATTAACATTAATGAATAAAGAAATTACTCTCATAAATTTCTTAAAAGCTTTGAAAGTAAGGCTCTCTGGCTTTCAGTATGCCACAACTAATTCCAGGCATGTTTTAAGATTCCGTCCTTGCACAGCTGTTAAATATACTTATTCATAAATTTGAATAATTTAGTAGTAGCTGAATGGTATGAGTTGTGTAAAACTTGTGATTGGTTCAAAATTGTTTAAGTAGCTGAATGTAAGAGAAGACCTGTGGTGTTCCCTTGGGATCCCACGGGGGAGGGGGGGGCACCTGGCAGTCTGTGACACCCAGCCTGAGCAGAGACCTGCGCAAATGTGTGTATGTCATGGAAAGGTTTTTATTCTGCGGTAGTTTCTACTGTAGCCGCAGCTGTGTGTTGAGACAAGTCCTCGGGCCTGGAGCAGTGGGTAGTGTTCCAGTCTCCTGCTTCCAACATGCAAACAGTGCCCAAGCAAAGGAAAGTAGTGTTAGGTTTGAAGTACACTGCTGAATTCTGATCCTCCATTTAAAAATAGAAGGGAAAGATTTCTACTGGTATTGGGTACTGGAAAAAACTGAATCGGGTAGGAGTGAGTTTGTGAGGCTATGTATATTCCATAATTACTAATTTACAGGAAACAAGGTAGAGTGTGTTTGTTTTGACCACAATGCAAGAACAGAAGGACATTCATACCCTGAACATTAATTAAAAACTGCTTCCTTATTCCTCACATAAAGTCTTGCTAACTTGTGAAGCTCAGTGCCATATGATAGCTAATCTGAAAAGCTTAATAGCATTCCAAAATAATTAGACTTTTGGATGGATACCATCCTCGGTTATCTTATACAGTAAAAAGATAAACTCTCCAGCTTCAAAGGCAAGTTGGTAATGACGAACATTCAAAAAACTTGACTGTCAGCCATTGCTCATTAAAAAAGCTTGAGTATCAGTCATTGCCGCTGCTTGGTTACGAGAGAGAACAAGGGCAGACAGTCTGCTAGTAGGTACTCCTTGCTGAAAAAAACGCTTTTGCAAATGGTCTCTTGTCTGGACTGCCTTGGTTTTGCTTTGAAAGTATAAAACCTCCAGGATCATAAATGAAGTAACATCTTACATACTGCTTGTCTCGGGATGTTTGTTTGTACATAAACTCAAATATTGCAGTGGGGCTATCATCAGAAAAGCAACTAAAATCAGTGTTGTAGTTGTTGGTAGATTTCTGTCGTGGCAATACTTATTTTGATTACTTATATTTTTAAAAAGTTAGAGATTTAAGTTTACCAGGTGCGACTTCTGTTGGCATTGCATGCCTCCTGCCCCAGGGAGAGTGAGGGAGATTGCTTGCTTGTTTGCATATCAACACCTTGGTGTCAGTTATAGGAACGCTGTTGACACTGCTTATACTTGAACCAGGGAGAAAACAATGTAACTGTAAAATTACTATTTGATATGAAAATCTTGCATTAGTTTGTAGATTGTAACAGTTGTTGTTTTTTTAATCTTATTTTGTAAAAACAACTTACATGATCAGAATTATTGGATTAATTTGTTTTGTATCTTGTGAGACTTAATTTAGCAAGTATCCTAAAGTTATCTGAACTTTTTGCAGGGTATTATAGAAAAATCGAAAGTGAAAGGAATTCCTATCATTATTGATGCTGTAAGTATTTTCTTGATTCAGTCAGTTGTTTGACATTTAAGAATCTATTCAGTAAATGTTCTTCTCACTGGTTTTTGCAGGATGGACTGTGGCTCATTTCCCAGCAGCCTTCTCTTATTCAAGGCTATCAGCGAGCTATTCTTACTCCAAACTATATGGAGTTTAGTAGACTCTATGAAGCTATGGTGAGCTGTTTTCCTTTTTGAATTTTAAGTACGTGCAAGTTTAGTCTTTTAGTCTTTAGAAATAAACAATTTATTACTGGCTTAAAGATTATGTGCTGTTTCTTACATGGAAGAGGGTTTTTATTCCGTAGGATAATCGCCACAATGGATATTGTTAAACAGAGCTCTTTAAAAAAGACGACCCTTTCTTAGGCTTTTTTTGGTACTGCAGTGGGTATAGAAAAAAAATACCTGGAAAGACTGATGATGCTAGGGGGTTTTTGGTTTTTTTCCCCCCATACATATGCTGAAATAGCATGTGTTAGAGTATGTTGTTCTAGTATAAAACATGTACTGTGTATGGAATTCTTGTGTTGTAGCTTAGAGACCCCGTAGACAGTAGTGATCATCATGGATGTGTATTAAGACTCAGCCAAGCCATGGGGAACTTGACAATTGTTCAAAAGGGAGAAAGAGATCTTATTTCAGATGGAGAGAAAGGTAAGTGAAGCCTTTTGCTTTTAGCAACGTGATTGTTTTGTTTGCTTTCAGTTATAGTCCAGTGGTTGGACTGTGTAATAATTGGTTGACTGTATTCCCCTGAAGGCTGAAGGGGAGGGATGGCTGTCTTTGCAGATCACCTTTGGATGATTTGTGTAGATTGAGTGCAACTTAATTTATTTGCTGAAAAAAGTTGCTGATTTCATTTCTCATTTAAATGGCTATAACTTATATTTTACATTACACAGCTATCGAGAAATTAATTTTTTAATCTTTGTGAACTGCTTTAAAGTCCTTAGCTGAGATGGTCTATATAAGCACAGATGTCGTTGCTGAATTAATGCAGAATAATATTGTTGTTTCACAATATATTGGTGTGTGTGATAAACAAAGATGTCTTGAGGTTCATGAGCTGCTCAGTTCCTTGATACTGCCCACCATGGGGCTGTAGATTAGCCTGTATGTATATGACTTGTACGTTAACACTGACAATTAAAAAAAAATAAACTCTAGATTGCCATTACAACTTTTTAAAACAGTCATTTACTCATATGGTTAAAGTATACTTAACAAACCTAGCTGCTTGTCTGATGCTTTTTATACTGATCATTTGCTGTGATCAGTATAAAAGTAATTCATGAGTGCTTTCATCGCATTTTGACCACGTGGCCTTACTTCACATACATAACCAGCAGCAGCTCTGCTTCTAATTACTTGAAATGCTAATCTCCGTTAAACGTTTATGCCACTTCAGAACCGTTTTGTATATACAGTCAATTTTTCATCATCAGAAGCCTTAGGAGTCTTTTATAACAGAAAAACAGATGTAATATGACAACTAGTTTGTGCAGAGCCACCTTCTACATGCCCCTGTTAGTACAGATACTATAGCAGACTGTGAAGCAAGCTGGGATCTAGAAGCAATGTAGTTACACCTATGTAGTGAAGGACTTTGATCGGTCATATAGTACCCAAGTTGCCCTGCATGAAGTCTGCTGTCATATTTGCACCCATAGCAGACTTAATTTCTAACCTTGGACAGTCAGGCCAGGCTGAACTGGGAGGATGAACTCTGCCAGAGGATAAAATATCCCACCTCCAGTTTATGCCAGCTAGAGAGCTTTAGAGCACTGTAGAAAGTACCGGTTTCTTCCGCTGGTTTTATGTCAACAGTGTTCTTTTTATGCAGAGTTGTTGCTTTTTTAATGCCTGTCAGGAAAACTGGGTGAGCGCTTTAGATTGAGCACATTACGTAGTATATCTTCTGTTCTTT
Source organism: Falco cherrug (assembly GCF_023634085.1). Taxonomy (NCBI): domain Eukaryota; kingdom Metazoa; phylum Chordata; class Aves; order Falconiformes; family Falconidae; genus Falco; species Falco cherrug. The sequence continues at coordinate 63,689,693 of NC_073698.1, forward strand.
TTTGTTATTCTTGAGACAAGTGTACCCCCACCATTGCTGAAGAGAGGGGACACTCCATCTCCATTGTCTCTTGTCATGCAGGATTCAAAAAACCAGGAAACAACTGAAATTCTTTCCAATTTCAATTTCATATGTTCAGGTGTGGCACAAGTTTGATGTATGGCTTGCTTGCTCTGGGGGCTCTTTGTTGTTTTTATCCCACCTTGTTCTTTGTTGTGTTCTGATATTTTTTTCTCTTAGTTAAGTGGCTCTTTGCTTTGAAATAAAAACAGTTCTGGGCCTTTACAGCAGTTGTTTGATGTCCAGCTATAGGGCTGCTCTCTTGTTCTTACCTTGGTTCTGTCACTGATGTTTTCTCTTTCCTGGATTACAGACATTACAGGCAGCATTGCTGAGCTGTAAGAAAGCAGTTGTCAGGTTTAATACAGGTTATAATGCCTGTTACAAATACTGGTTTTAGGGTTTGTGTTGCTTGCAAGAACGTTCCTGAGAATTTTACAGAAACTATAGACTTCAGCTTCCTTTCAACAAGAGTGTTCTTTGGGTCTGGGAATTACTGTCAGTCAATTTTTTAAAAGCTTCTCAAATGCAAAATTACATTGAGAGAGAAGATTCTGTTGTCTGCTCTGTGCCACAACACAGAACATGCTGCCATGTTACTGACGTTGAATTCTCTCCCAGGTGTTTCGCTCCTAACTTCTTTTTTCATCTGTCTGTTCTTTTGATCTGATGTAATTTTTTTTTCAGCTAAGACAACATACATCCATGATTCCAGTGTGAGGGAAAACCAGATCACTGGATCAGGCCAATGTCCTCTGAGCACAATCAAATACTATGAAAAGATCTGTGTCATTTTTCATGTCATCATCTGTTCGTAGTGCTTAAGCCCTACCTGTTTTCAGGTGTTTACTGCTTGAGCTTATGTGCTTAGCACACTGATACTGTAGTTTCCATAAATGACTTTTAAACTTTCTCCTTTCGGAATATACTGCATGCATGCTTTCTGGGAAGAAAAATTTTAAAAAGTAAGTCTCAGTGCACTCCAGGAAAACCGGAAATTGCAAACTTAACTATGTAGTTTTAGTGTTCTGTGCTTGGCTGTTCTGGAAGGAAGGCTTTTTGAGGATGCTGAATTTTGCAGCAGGGAAGGCTGGCTTGGTGAATACTTTATAGCTCAGAGTGATTGTAGTGGTTATTTTCACAGTACTTTTATTCATGAGTCAGTAGGAAATTCAGAGACAATTGACTTCTGTTAGCTGAAGACAAAAAAAGTTGCCGGGTGATTTGAATAGTGAGCTGGAAGTACAGGTGTTGCTGAAGGATTGCTGTCAGAAGATAACTCTGTCATCTAAGCAGACAAGCACAATACATTCTGATTGGAAGCTGAAGCTTAATAAATTCAGATTAAAAGGCAGGTTTTATTAACGGACGAAGTAATTAGCTATGACAATAACATACTTAGAACTTTGATCGGTTGCCAAACTGTGAAGTGTCTGGACACTTTTGAGGTTTGTTTTTATAGATCAGATTAGATGGTGCAGGTGGTTCTTTATGGCCTTAAAATCAGTACTGAATCAATACATGGCCTCTGTGAAATCAGTAGCAGTCCTCTACTATAAAGGAGGTTTTTCTAAAATTTATCTCCATTTACAGTTATGAGCTGCCAACTGCCCTGTAAACGTAATCACCAAAATTTAAAATTAAGTTTTATATACTGTTTTTCTCTTTCCTTTTGCAATTTCACATTATAGCTTGGTCTACAGTTGTTGATTCCCTGCTCTACAAAGATGAGCTTCACCATGCTCTTGGTAGGTGATATCAGTGCCATCACTGACCAGGGTAGGAATGAGTACTCAGCCTGTGGGTAAAAGGTAAGTCAGCTTTTATTCACTATGGCACAGCTCTCTAAGGTTTTCTTTTCATTATTCTTTGGAGAACTGGTCAATAATAAAGTGTGGTTATACCAGTCTTAGTTCCTAACATGTTTAAAATTTGGTTAGGTCCTTGAAGTAAAGGATTTGGATTTTTGTTTTTTAAATGTTATAATGACTTTTTTCTGCATTTTCCCCAGCACTTGTGTTTGTCCTCTCCTCCCTTCCAAAAAGCAGACTATGGGTAACCAGCCCACTGCTGCCTGTGACTGCTTTCACCTGGAGCCTGGAGCCAAACATAGTTTCTGTCCAGTTGTCCAGCCATAGCTATGGTCAAGAAATGCAAAGCAGCATGTGAGCAAGATTATTGAGTACTGACTGTGGGGTCAAAAGCCAACTCTTGCCCCAAATCCCCAAGCAGCACTTCTGATTTCTGCCATTCGTTCCCTCTGCAGCTGCAAAGGGAAGCTATTCCGTGCTTGTCAGTCCCTGACTCACTCAGCTGAAAGCTCTTACGATGTCCAGCTGCCTAGCAAATTTTGCCTAGATTTTTAAGTGAGAGGCAGCACCTTTGTCTCCTGTGCTGCTTCTGCAGAGTGAGCAAAACAGAGGTGTCACGGTTCCTGCCCATTGCGCCACTGTGCTCTCCATCACATGTGCAGCCTAGCCTGCTGTCTCTCTGGCACTGCTTACTTGTCATCACATCTGTCCTCTGGCGCTCCTGCACCTGTCCGAGAAAAGTACTGTAAAATTTGGATCATTTTCTTGTAACTTAAATGGCCTGGTGTCTCACACTCAAGGACCTATCTAAGTTTTAAAAGTGTGATTAGGGAATATAAAAGTATAAGCACCCTTTATATAAAAGCCAACTTACATTTTCCACATCAGTTGAGTGATTTCTCCAGCCAAATTCATTAATCTTTGTTTCCCTGTCTGTATGCACTTTGGGACATGTTTCTGGGAGTCCACATCCTCCAGCTATGTGCTTTTGTGAACTAACTTGCAAAAGGAAAAAGATAAATTTTTTACTAGTGTGAGTATCTGCCAGGTCAGAGATACATATTTGTAAAATATTTTACTGAAGATCTGATAATGGTCTAAACCTTGCATTTGATGGACCACAATGGTCTTGATAGCTACATTATTTTGCATAGAAAATGGAAATCCTAAATATTTTAATTAAACGAGTATTTGCTGTTCTGTGGGGCAGCTGGTGTTAGCTGATCCAATCTAGTTGGATCATGTTGGCAGTCAGAATGGTCGTATCTTTCATATATGGACTCCTGAGCACATCAGAATCAGTGTAATACTCCTGCTCTGTAATTGGGAAAAAAATGAAAAGAACTTGTTCAGGACATTGGAGATTCAAGAATTTAATTTTAGTCTCCAGGCTGTCTTTCGGTCTGCAGTCTCAGTAGATGTGACGCTTCATACAGGCTCTTTGGCCTTCTTTGTCATCATCAATATTACATGTTTAGCCTCAACTAGCTATCCCATATTTCACATTCTGTGTTCTACATACAAACATAAAAACCGAATCCCTAGGGTTTGGGGTGTTTCCACTACTGTGTGAACACTGAATCAAGAGCACAGGGATGTACAGTACTTTGTATTGTACATGGGCCTTTTGTTTTCTGACTGTAATGTGTCTGGGAACTAGTGTCGCAAGTGGGGCTGCCTGTGTACAGCCGTATCAAAACTGGTGGTTCCCAGTTAACTTGTAGTGCTTGATCTCAGAGAAATTAGTAAATCCTAATTTTTTTTTTCCTTTAAAGAGAGGACAGCTATTTTCAGTTACATAACAGACTGTTGGTTGGTTTTTTTTTTAATTAAGTGCACCGTACCTGTAAATGGGTTGTTCTGGGCTTTGATCTGCCAGCAAAGTTTGGGCTGGGAGTTCCTGCTGGTAATGGTATAATTAAGTATGACACCATAGGCTGAATGCTGCCTCAGATGCTAATGTTTATCTTATCTTCAAGGAGTGCTGAAAAGGGTTTAATGGTAACTTCTTTATGGCCTGAAATCTCTTAAACATAGAGCTACTAAATGACTTGGACGTAGTTACCTAGGAAGTCTGGGGAATTGTGTGGAGCCAAAAACTCCTGAATTTCCGCTTTCTAATATTCTGTCAGTATGACAGCCCTCAATTTTTTGTTTCTGTTGCACTCAGATTTTGGTAAAAATTGTTTACATGGGCTTAGCTAAGCAAGAAATACGGGTGACTATATGTGAGGGATGCGTTACATTTGCTGCATACAGCTCTGGCAATATTTATGTGGTGTTTAATTGCTGAGATTATGTTGAAACTGTTGAATAGCACTGTGGTGGTTCTGACACCAGCAGATCTCCTTGCCATACTTCATTCAGCAATTTTTTCAATTACGTCAATTTTTATTTCATTTGGCCTTTTCTTATGGTAGTATATGTACGCTCCGTGGGTAGGTGCTACGGAGCTGGGGGGGTGTGGGTGTTGGGGGGGTTAGTTCTCAGAAAGTTATTTTGCATAGTTTTCGATAAAAGACTCTGTTACGAGGTGGATTTTCTTGGTTTATCGCCCTGTGAAATAATGGTATCAGATTTGGTTGCCCAGACGTATTAAAAAACAAAACAAGACACCCTGCCCCAACAGCCAATTTGGCTGGCATTGGCTGTGTGTTTCTGTCTTAAGGCTGAACTATAGGTGAACTTCTCCATTATTTTGAATGGGACTGGTGTCAAACTAATTGACCTTAAGTGGCCCTGGTTGCTGCCTTTCAACATTGACACATTGTGGTGATTTCAGTCTTTGCAGTACCCTGTTGTCCAGCATCCAGTCATCTTGGTGTCCTCAGCTATTCCAAGAACCACGTTTCATAGGCTTTGTGATGTACACGTTCATCCCTGGTTGAATGTGGTACAGTCTTACTGAGCAATGGGCCAGAAAATACTGTATCCTCATGTAAATACATCGTTCTGCTTCTCTCCAGGGAATAGAACTGCCTGTCTTCTCAGCATCATCACTGACTCTTCAGTCATGTCAGTGTAATCGAGGTCTTGTAACATTGCCACTGGTTGTCACTGCAGCATATATGGATGTCACTTCTGGGGTCCTTAAAGAACTGCTTGAGCTGTCTTCACAGAGAGTCCCAGATATTTAGTGGGGGAAGTTGGGTTTGGGGGAGTGGGAAGACAGCAGCTTTATTTTTGTTGTTACAGGAGAAGGCTGGGAAAAGCATCAGGAAGACTTTGTCCTTGCAGATTTGGCAGTATGCCAGTTCGTCCTGATGGTAGTGTGGGATTCCTTCTTTTATTTTGAAAGCTTTTAACAGTGAGTGTAGTTCAGAGGAGTTTTTCATTGCTTTTCCCATTGCCTTTTGTAATGTTCATCATCCTTTTATTTTGAGGTGTTCTTTGAGGAACTGAGCCTCTGCACAAGAATTGCCTGAGCGTTATACCTTTCCCCCCCCTCATTCAAATGAATTTCCTGTAGTTCTGCTTCTTTGAAGGTATTGCATGGATTTGTTTTCCAGTACCTCTGTGCAGGTACAAAGGTCTGCTTTTGTGGTTGCCTATGAGGTAGTCTGCATGTATTTGAGACCTACTTTTTAAAAATCCACAAACAAAAGACCACTCTTTTTTTTTTTTTTTTTTTTTTTTTTTTGTAGCAGGGTATTATAATTGGCCTGGTTCGAGGAGGTCTTGCTTTCCTGTACAGCTCAAAACTGACTGGAAGGTTGTGGGACTACAGAATAGTGGCAGATGGTGACATACAGCTAATAAGCGGGGGCTTGTGCTCAGCTGTCAGTCAGAAGGCCCCAAAGCTTTTGAACAGAGGATTTCCATCCTGCCTCCTGCCAGGAGTTCAAGCCCTCAAAGTGAAAATCCTCTGAGATACCATCTTCAAAGTAGCACAATTAGAGATAATTTCTCCAAAGCACCGTATTAAAAAAACCCCCACCAAACAACAAAAAAAACCAAACCAAAATTATGCCACCTGAATGGGCCTACCTTCTTCAGACAGCTAACTCAGAAGAGCATTACACTTGTGAAATTTGACATTAACTATTGCTCACTGAGAAACACATCCAGAATCTTAATTTGGGGGGGAGGGGGGAGGGGAGAAGAGTGATTGGGAAAATTAACTGCTGGCAGTGCTGCAGCAGTGTCTACTGTTTTCATGGTGACTAATGAATCTTTGCCCTCTCAGTGGCAGAAAAAATGCACAACTGCCTGGCCTCATGAGCCCAGCAATTACTGCTGGAAGAATCGGTAGGAAATGGAAGTGAAGTACAATTCTTTATTGCACCAAGTAACAAAAAGCAGAAATGAATTATGCTAATGAACTGGAAGGGGGTTTATTTGCATTAAGTAGTTTTTTACCTCCTGCTATTTAAGATTTATCTGCAAGTCCTTCAGTTTTGTGCAGATTTTTCCTATTTTTTGTAAGAGAAAAATTCCTTTTAATAATATAGATAGCACTCCCTCTAAAACAGCTGGGCTGTTCTGTTCATACACCTTGGAGAAACCCAGCATAGGTGACTTGAGAAAATGGAGGTGAGAGCTGTTGTCGAAGCAGTGTCTTGCTTTGTACTTTGCTTGTGTACTTGGCGTGCTCAGGAGCACACAAATGATCGTGTGCATAGTCCTGAACCTGTGCAGCTCCGCAGCAGGTGACTGGAGATGCTAAGGATCACTACTTGGCCACTGATGATTATACCAGCTCTTCTGTTCTCCAAGAGGAAAATAAATTTCTCCTGTTTTTTTTTCAGAGCCAAGCAAGAAGGAAAGCTAAGGGTAGATACATACTCACAAGACAGTTTCAAGAAGGGTAGAAGAACTGATGCAGTTTTCTTTTTGTGTGCCTTATGTATCCTTCAGGCTATCTGCTTGGGCTTGTTGAGAGTGGAGAACAAAGGAGTTAAATTTAGTGAAAACATCTGCATGTTCTTCACAGTTAAAACTCCACAAAGATCAGTTTGCCCAAGGTCCTTTGTATATTTAAAAGAGAAATGTAGCATCTGATATTCTGACAGAGCCTATCCACAGTGACACCGCCGACAGAAACACACGTGGATGCTGAGAACACGTTAATTGGCTGAGAACTCTCTCTTTGCATAGTTTTTACAAAGGCCAAGGAAAAGCCTGTTTTCAGTAAAACACCTTTCTCATGAGCACGGCAGAAGATTTGAGATTTTTAGTTCTATTTTGCATTTGTTCTTTGTAAAACACCTTGGTTTACGTTTGAAAACTCTGAACATCAGAGACTCTGGAGAGCTGTGTTTGTGCGGTGGCTTTGTGGAGGTACTTGGTCCAGTTTGGGGTGATCACTCATCATGGCAGCATCAGTTCACGTGAATCACTAAACCTATGAGTGACTGAATCTTCCGTGCAGGCTGAGTGAAGTGGAGAAAGCATATACATTGTGTGATGTTATTCGTAAACGATTGAAAAGGAATTACAAAAGTATTTTTAAAATGTTAATGCAATAATATTTTTTTTTTAAGAATAGTGTATTTCGGCATATGCTGCTGCCTGTGATTAATCTCTCACCTGTTAATTGCTGTGTGCCTCAGAGGTTAACCCTCACAGCTACAGTGATATCATTGTAAATGGAAGAAAAAACGCACATGACTTTGTTTTTGATTTGTCTGTTCATAGTACTTGTATGCAGTCATGAAGGAAGCAGCCGAAGATGTGGTGGACAGGGGGACCTCCTTTCTGGTTCTCTTGGAGTCTTAGCACACTGGGCATTTCTTGCTGGAGCAGAAAAAACAAATGGGTATGAATATTAATTAATAACTTCTTTAATTCCTGTGAGTCTGTGTTCTCCTGTGGCAGCTGTTGTAGACCTGTTACAGAAATTTCCAAATGAAATGGAAGTTGTTGGAACTAAGGTATCCATGTACTTTTGAAAAATGTAAGGGTGTTCTAGAGCAGTCTGCATAATAGATACAATTTTAATACGACAAACTCTTCAGTAATCTAGCATCTCCCAAGTTTGAGGCAGAAGAAGAGGGTGAACCTGGATCGATTCCCCAGGACATACATGTATGAGGTAGGTGTTTTCAAAACAATCGGATGTAGGCAGAAAGTATGAAGAATAAATAAGTGGTAGTCACTGGCAGCAACATCTCTGTAGTTCAGAAAGCGTGTCATTTAGTGTTGGTTTTGTAATTTGGTGAACCCTCTTGCAGTGTACCAAAGTAAATCAGTTGGGGCAGGTAAGTGGAAACTTGGAAGTAAAATACAATTCAAAGAGGGTAGCCATTTTAAGGCCAAGTGGCAGTCCAGTTTGGTCATACATGCAGCTGGCTCTCCTGTCAAATTATGTCAATTCCTGTCCGACTAGTTGCTCCATACAGTCATGTAGTCTTTCTGTGAAAGTAGCTGCTTTAAATAAAGTTGAAAGGAACCTGACACAGGCAGTTAGGAAACAACAATCCCTTTCCCAATAAGTAAGGAGCCCTTGAAGCTCGAGGAGTGGAGGTCTCTTGTCTTTTGCATGCTACATGCAGGTGCACATGGTTAGACATCCACAGGAGTTAACTACTCTGTGCTCGCGTTTACTGCAAGAGCAACTGCACTTGGTCCCCCAGGAGGAATGAGGGACCAGTTGAACCAGACTTTAAAATTCTGAAATCTAACAGTGAGAAATGAAATCAAGATTGATTGTGTACCTGAAATCGCAGCTGCCACTAAAGGAGGAATTTTGTTTTACTTCATTAAAAGAGTGACTTCTTTTTTGCATGGTATAGAACAGATCGGTATTAAATTGTTGAAGAGATTAGCAAACACAGCACATTTTCTCCAGGCTGTCCTGTCCTGGGCTCCTGTGGCTTTTCCAAACAGCTTGCCTAGAAACTCATTTATTTTATAGATGAAGGAAAAGTGGGAGAGTATAATTGGCATCAGCAATACATTGTATCTCCTGTGGTGGTGTTAAGGTGACCCTTCTCAAACACCTGCTGTAGCAATCCTGTTTACCTCATGTATTTCAGGAAAGGAGGAGCTTTTTTGGTTTAGTGAATCAGGGCATCAGCTTGTAGGCTGCACTGCAGGCAGTCCAGCCAGTCCTTTCATGCATGTGGTCAGCTCTGCTTTTATAAAACAGGTCTCTGCAGAGCAGGATTTCGAAACATTAAGATTGTACTGGCTTTCAGGGGTACTAATGGCATAGTAGGTAGGATTCCCCTGTTTACTTAAGTAGACAGGATGCTAAGGTGATGTCTTTGGATTATAGTGTGTATCAAACTGGTTGTGTAGCAGCAACCTTAGAAATAGGAACTTTAACTGTCTTGAGCCCAGAAGCCTTGCAACAGCTCTTGTTTCACGGCAATATTTGAGCATCCAGGATTGACTCTCAGGATGGCTTAAGTGCGAACTCTGGCACCTTGATGAGTGTATGCAGTTGCTGTTTTCAAGGAAAAGATACACAAAGCTGCCCTGGTAACACCTAATTGTAAACCCACATTCTGCTTTGGCTGTGTTCTGTATCATGATCCTTCACAAAACTCTTACTTGGCACAGGAGCCAGTAGGTCCTTAGTGACTCACAGGCAGCTCTGTCCCAGCTACAGCTGAGGCTGAGCTTTCTCAGGTTTTGTCATGGTTTAACCCCAGCTGGTAACTTAAGTACCACACAGCTGGCCATTCACTCCCCTGCCCCGAGGGAGGGGGAGGAGAATCAGGAAGAAATGTAAAACTCAAGGTTCAGATAAGAACAATTTAATAATAAAAATAAATAACAATTATAATGAAAAGGAGGGAGAAGGGAAGGGAGAAAAGGAAACCAATTACGTGCAATACAGTTGCTCACCATTCACTGACCGCTGCCCAGCCAGTCCCTGGCCAGCTCCCCCCAGTTCATATACTGAGCGTGCCATCCCGTGGTACGGGATATCCCTTTGGCTAGTTCTGGGCAGCTGCCCTGGCTGTGTCCCCTCCCAACGTCCCGTGCCCCTCCAGCCCTCTCGCTGGCAGGGTCTGAGGAACTGCAAACTCCTTGATTTCATATAAACGTTATCTAGCAATAGCTAAAACCATCAGTGTGCTGTCAACACCGTTCTCACACCAAACCTAAACCACAGCACTGCGCCAGCTACTAAGAAGAAAATTAACTCTATCCCAGCTGAAACCAGCCAGCAGCAACCGGAGCCCAAATTATTCTGCAGTTGGCTCCCTCTGCTCTGGTGCTGTAAGGCAGCAGAAGCAGCTGCTGTGGCCCGGCCTGTGAGAAGGTGCTCTGGAAGTGGCAGGGCTGCGCTGCCTTCTCCAGGGGAGGTTTAGCACCCGAGGCCTGGGGCTGGGTGCGCTCTGGCAGTTCCTAAGCACACAGGAAGTGTTAAGAATGTGCCTTAATATTTCCGTTGGGGTCTGCAGCTGTCATGGTGCCCCCTTTAAGCTGATCTAATGAAGGCCCTGGAGCAGTGATTATGCCCCTGTTGAAAAATCATCTCTTGTCCGCATCCCCACATCCTTCCCCCACCCCCCGCAATACAAAACTAAACTGAGTTGCCCAGCATGTGGGGAGGAAGAAGAGTTAAAAGGTTGCCAGTCTTCCTCTGAATGAAAGGATGAAGTTTCACACTGGTAAAACTAGACATGGAACACCTTCTTGCCCACTTTTTAAGCATTCTTTGCTTTTGCATCCTTCGGCCCTGCTGGTGTTTCTCATCCAGTCACGTGCTGTGACATGGGAAGTACTTGTTTAAAAAAAAAAAAAAAAAATTCAGCCAAAGGTGCTCTGCAATGCAAGAATCTTAAGAAACACAGATGTTTGCTTGAGAGACTTCCCTGAAAATGCTGACAAACACTTATAGGTACAAAAATTGTCCACCACATTATGAATTACACAAGAGTGTTCAGATTGTAATGTTGGTTTTTGTTTTTGTTTTTCTCCTTTTAGTCAAAATCCCTTTCTAGTGGCTGCATTTGGAGCTTGCTCTCTTACGAGGCAGTCTAACCACCAAGCCTTTCAAAAATTCGGACGTTCAATGACTGCCTCTGACATGGTTTCAGAAGTTGGAACAGCTTTTAACAAACTTTTTGAAACCTGAAGCCAAAGCAGCAGAGGAGAAGAGGAGAAAGAACAATGACTGCAAGAGTAATTACATTTACTGTAGAATTTACATAAGTAATGCACCCTTTCAAGTGCTGTAGCAGCATTGGTATGCTAGGTAGATTTTTTTTTTTATTTTTAAGAATAGAAAAATATGATTAATGTAGATATTTTTTAAGAGTTTGGAATACAAAAATGTTTTGGCTGAAATAAGCTGTAGTTGCAGATCTGTTATAATAAAACTAAACTGAAAGTAATTCCTCTGTTCTTTTTGATAGTTATTGAGCAATAACTGAAGTGTGAACAGCAAAAAAAAAAATAATGCACTTGATACTTAGATAAAATTCTTCCACCAGCTCAACTGAATTTCTTCAAGCTTGTCATGTTTTCATTTAGATCCTCTGACTAGAATTAGCTATTGCACTTCATTTTTTTGCCATACTAGTATATTAAGAAGCAAAAAGTCAGCCTCTTTGGAAAGGGAATGCATGAGAGTTGCTGTAGATTTCGAATGTAGTTAGTTGCCTTTTCCCATTCCCAGTCCAGAGGCAGCGTTCGTTTTGACAGGACATCCCTTCCTGCAACATCTTGGTTTTCTTTTTTTCAAAAGGTTCCCCCATTGCAGAATAAGGATATACTGTATGTATATTAGCATTAAACAGTAATTATGCTTACCTGAAAAAAAAAAAAAAAATTCCTTTAGCTGGCCTTGACTCATATTGAACTGGATATGATGAACTTTGTGAAATTACCATTTGGAGAGGTATGAGGCAGGGTAAGAAACTTAGCGATACCCAACTGAACTGGTCAGACTCTTAGTTATCATGGAAGAGTGAAGTGCTTTTAAAAAAAAAAATAAAAAAATTTAAAACTCAAATTGCCTGCTGAGTCAGAACCCTAAGGAGGAAGATCAGTGTGCAGATACATTTAACCAGCAGAAATACGAACTGAAGGAACAGAAGGCAGCCAGCAGCACGTGCCTGTACCCTCTTAGTGTTGTGCAGGCAGCCACGTGCTGCAAGTCAAAGGCAGGAACAGAAAAAAAGTGGTTGGTGTTTGAGCTCCAAGTGCAGCACCTGGCTCCCGGGGCTTTTTGCTCAACCCTTAGCAAGACAGGCAGGGCCAGAGCTGGCTGGCTCGTTGGCAGGGCAGATGAACATTGGGTATAAAGGGGAAGTTGCGTGGGATTTTGCACAAGTATCATTTCTTAAAGTTTTGGAAATTCAGTCAAAGCTTGTAGGGATTGAACCAATATGGAAAGAGGGGCAAGTTCATGGGACATTTAAGTGGGTACTGCCCTTAAATCTACAATCTAGCTCCAACTGTATATACTCATTAAAGCGCAGGAACAAGCATAAAACGTGTCTAGTTATTGCAATAGATGTTATATATTCATTGCAGCCACTTTTCCAGTGATCTAGCTTTAGATTGCAATATGGTGTCACGCATACTAGTCAGATTGCATTCTCGTACCTTGCAATAGCTGCTCACAGAACACACCTGCAGTCAGAAAGGCTGCTCCAAGTATTTCCCTTCAGCCCTTATAGTTGATATTTCTGGATGCACTGTGACTACTACCTCACCCCGATGCATTTTTTTTTCTTTTCAAACCAGTTACCTATTTTTAAAATAGGGTTTAAAACGTTTGCTCATTTTGGTCTATGAGGGTTCACAGACTTTTAGATTAGAGCAACATCTGTTCATAAGAGATGGGATTCTGGTGTCTAAGCAGTTTTGTAAACTGTCTACATCTTTGGGGAAACCAAGCAACCACTGTTTTTCCCATTAAAACTATTTGAGAAGCCCAACTCCTTTTAAATAAAATCAGAAAGTTAAAACTGATTTTAAAACAGCTACTGGATTTCCTTTAAAATGAGCTTTTTTTTTTTGTATTTAAAACATCAGTGATACTACCATTAAATGGCATTTGTAGGTGAAGTCAATTAACAGAAATCAGTACAGATTTCAACCTGCCATGTTGGTTTTAAAGCTACACAGAAGTTGTAACTGTTATTCATTAATGTATACAAATTGTTACAATTTTTAAACATTCTGGAAATGTAGCAGTTTCTTTTGGTAGGAAATAAAAAGAATAGCAAATTAACTGCGTGTACTTTGTTTGGTGTGTTCCAATCACGTTCCCCACAGAAGCCGAGCTAAGTTTGCCATTCGTTCTAGTTGACTGGAGCAATACAGCCACTAGCAAATTTAAAATACCAACAGTGTCAAATAAGCTTTAGCCAACGTGCCAATGACAACACCCCATCTTCTCCAGCAGTACCAATAACCAGAAAGGGAGCAGAAAAAACAGCTACACATTTTATTCTCAACAATATAAAATAAAGCCTTTATCCTTTTGAACAGATTACTTGTGTGAATTGTATTTTCAAATGAAAATCCTTGTGGATGAACCCTGTCACGAGTGAGTGGTTTAGGTCGCTTAAAGAAACACCAAAGGTATTAGCAAAATAGTTTTAATGTGATTTTGTGGGAGTGTAACTTCACAAAGATTGGTGGCAAGGTTCACATGTAGGTAAGTAACACAAAGAAGAATCAAATTAAAATTAAGCTGGAATGTACACAGAGACTAAAGACTTAAAAGGGTAAAAGAGACCCTCCTATTGTGTCACGAGGTTCAGAGTGGACCCCCTTGCCTTCTAAACTCTTAATAGAACTTTGGTGCAGGTAGAGCCGATCTTAGTCTCGGGCTTAGGACAACAGTTTATAGCTAAGGGCAAACACAAGATTTTAGCAGCACTTAATCATGGACTAATTTATCAAAGTGGATCAATAGTATTTACTACAGTCACAACAGTAAGTTAATTACAGAGCCAAGATGGGAACATTCATTCTGTACTTGTTACGAGGTGCCCACACCCATTCACACACATGCCTAGAAGCACAAAGGAGATAGATGTATAGAGATACATATACAAGTGTACAAAAGCTATGTACCAAAAGTTCCCCTCGAGTTCAGGGAGATACGTCAAACGCCTTTGCATTTCTCAGCAGGCAAAGGCTCGTGCCTTAAGGCATGGAGGTATCAGCCAGGCTCCATCATCAGCTTGGGCCCTCCTGTCTTTGCACCCTTGGGCGCTGGCGAGCTCCGAGAGGGATCCTGCTCGGAGGGAGACGCCGTTCACAGGCCACATCCAGGCCAAACGGCCTCCCCTGGGACCGACCGCTGTTTGTAGGGGTGGAGACGACAGTAATTTTCCATCCTGGCCCCAATCTGCTGCAATTTTTCGAAACACCAGTGACAGCGGTACCGCACCACTGGGATTCAGATAAGGAACGCCCCAAGGGGGCATTAGGATTCAGATGAGGAATGTGTCTGTATGGTCAGTGGCGTTTCCCACCTCAGCCAGGCAAGAATCACGAAGCGATGCTTAACCACCCAACTCATGACACGGAGGCTGAGGCATAATGGGGATCTTCCCGAGATCAGAGTGGCCCAGGGGAGGGGGGGCAAGACATACCAAACACCCCTCTTATTTTTGTTCTTTATCGTAAATTGTTTTAAAGAAAGTACACCAGCAGGTAAGTACAAGCCCCATATAAACTCAGCCACTAGAACCCCAGCTGCCTCATGTGTAAGGCGGGCCTCTCTGCATCTGCCCACAGCCACACCACCCAGGGATGATTTTTTTTTTTTTTTTTTTTTAACACAAACATTGCAAAAGAAAAAAGGTTACTGAACAAATAATAACTAAACATACTACCTTTATCTTCCCAATTCTGATGGAGAGATACTGAGCATGCTGCAATCCCAGTGCTGGGGAAATCTCAGTGCACAAACTGACAAGACACCCAGCCTCACAGATAACTAACTGCACACCGTGACGCCAGGCTTAAAGATGTCACAGGACCACACCAACAACACCGCAACAAGGAAATGCTTCAAGGCTAGAAGTGTCAGCTCCTTCTACGTCTGACAGGAACACAATTGTTTAAACCACTGGGCATAAAACTAAGTGTTTTCACCCTCAAAGGCAGGCTTAAATTCTTGCCTCTGTCTTCACTGTGTTACACATCGCAGGGCCAGCTCAGCAAAACAGGGGGCAAGGGGAGATCACACAGCAGTCGGGGCTGGGGCGCTGCCTGCATGAGAATATACTGGGGCCTGTGTCAGACAACACAGCTGCTTGCACACTGCCATGTATTCTGGATGCTTCCACCACCTGCGCTGCATACACACCTGCTGCGAGTCCTGTATTTACTTACCTAGTAGTAGCATCAACAGTTTTGCTCAGATTATATACTACATCTTTGTTAGCCATTCTGTTCCAAAGATTTTATTTGGAAAGTACTAGTATTTACAACTGTGGCCAAAGCAGCTGAAATAAAAAACAAGTCCAAGGATGAAGGATCAGCTTTTTTTCTCAGTCTGCTGCTCTGCTTGGCCTCCTTCCACAATTTCCCAGGTTGAGACAGCAGCTCTGTCCTGCAAGAAGCAAGCGGGTCAGTCCCAGCAGGCTGGATCACAAAGGGATCGTACACATGCAGCTATTTGGAGGTGCAGGTTTTTAACCAAGCTTAATACAGCAAAGCTATCGTCCAGTTTGGTAAGAGGTGGCAATGCCATCTCACAGGAATGCCATTGTTACCAATAATGCTCAAAGTTGTACACCAAACCCAGGTAATTCTCCCCAGTTAAGACACAAAAAATCCACACTAGAGATGTGATCTCTTCAGTGTGGGATGCTGCAGCAGTGTGTAGTCTCTCTCATACAAGTAACTTCTGATAAACTCCGACAATCACATTTTCTTGTTTAAATGACTCATGTACATGGAAAACTGCTGCTCTTATGGCCAATACATGAGAATACACTACCTAACATTTGATCTTCTGAATTTTAGGATAGTAGCCTGTTGCTGTAAATACCTGTAATGCAATACTGTCATATTTTTGAAAGAGGATATTACAGTCAAACTGAACATTTCTGACTATTAAGGCCTGGCTGTCTGACTGCAATAGTTGAAAATAGAAGTTAATCTGCATATTGAAACATGACAGTGTTACATGAGTTCTGTCTCATGAGAGAGGCTGCAATGCAATGTGGAATTTTCTTTACATGAAAATGAAAACTGTTTCTGATGTGTAATTACCCAATTACTACATTTCACTTAGTAGCACAGATTAGCCTGCATTTCAAGCACGCTCTAACAACATGAAAAGACTGGTGGCTATTTTAATCAATTTGTTACAAGTTCTGTAACTTCAGACAAACAGAACATTGTCTACATTGACCAGCATGGAAAAGAAACCAGTGTACAGAAACAGCAAGTTTATAAGCTGAAGGAGAAATTACCCTTTCTACAAAGCTGATTGTTATGGGACTTAAGTTACTAGCATACTCTTAAATTGCTATTCGCATCCTGGAGCGGCCAGCCCCTCCCTGAAGGGGTTCCTAGTCTGCACTGGGTGGAGGTGAGGCTTGTCTGCTTCATCTGTTGTACTGCTTTTCCTCCTGCACATGGACTCGAGAAGTTGCTGGCTGACTTCAGCCCCGTGCAACAGAAGGAAAGCTTATCAACAGATGCATTACTGCGTGTGTATCATGTGCCTTATAAAAGTTTCATGGAAATCAGAGGCTGGGTAGAAAAAGAGAGAAATTCAAATTACTTCCTCGAGCACTTGGTAGGTGAGCAGGACGCAGCTGCTAGGTGCTGTGTTACCACGGCATTTTTGGCAATAGCCAAGCCAAGGTGGCCAACCGACCCAGCCAAGCAGACTCATGCTGAGCACAAGCGTGGCAAGAGCTCTGCTTTGGGCAGGACCACGGCTTGTCCATCATGTGCTCCAGCGAGCCTGCGTGAGGAACCGCAAAGCTGCATCACCTGGTTTTCAGGACTCTTCTGGGATTTGCAAAGGCAACCTTCACAGCACACCTTCAGATACTTTCACCGTATCAGCAAAAAAAGCAGAGTTCAGCTTTGGACACAAGCTGTGTGCACTCATATGTGCATGCATGCTTCATCTTCAGGAGCAAACTACTCTGGGACAAGCAGGAGACAGATTATGCTAAGCTTCAGGTTATTAAAAAAATTAAATAAATGGAATGGGCTGAATCCTTGCTAAGGCAAATTTCTACAAGGTTATTAAATGTCCGTAAATTCCTTTAAAAACAAAGGAAAACAAATCTGCAAGAAGGTGGAGGTGGGGCTGTGGCGGTTTTGCCAAATAGATCAAAAGGGAGAGACTTGTCCAAGACACTGTCTCAGTGCAGTTATTAGGATTTGCCAACTTTGACAGGTAAGTGGAGCAAGGATTTAGCTTGTTTATAAACAAGTTAAGGAATCAGATGTTCCAACTTCCCACAGCCTTCCTTTGCTTCCACAGCTGTAGCTCACCACCACTGTGCTTTGGCCCTCTCCCCAGTTTGTACCAGCACACTCGCTTTCATCTGAGATCATGGGACAGCTGACCATGCCTTATATTTGTTCTTAATAGGTGTGCTGACAAATGACACGTCTCATGTTCAGCAATGAAAGAGGATGTATGCTGTCACTCCCTAATGTCACTGTGGTTTATATCCTCCCACCGGTAAAACAATGTAAGGAGACCGTGCAAGGCTCAGTTCCCACGCCAGGGGAAAATTGAGCAGCATGAACTGGAGGGAGGAAGAAAGATGCTGGAGGGAAAAGGGAGGATTATTTTTCACATAGGGAACAACACTGACCCAACAGGGGCTGGAGCAGAGGTGGGAAGGGTACTGAAGCAAGAGGAACTGGAAGAAGCAGCACCTGTTAAAGAAGTAATATAGCACCTTGAGACCAGGAGGGGACAGTAAGCCAATGAAGGGATTTCTCCTGAGCCACCACTGGAGTAATGGAAAAGAACACTGGCATCAGGTATAGGCTAAAAGTAGAAAGTAGGCTGGAGAGAGGAGTGGTACAGGAATCAGAGTACTTGTGGCTCAGGAACAGTTGGGAACGGAGCTGCTGAAGACAGAGGCGGCTTTCTGGTGAGGACTTTTTTGGTGGGGGAATGTGGAGAGGGGTAGAGGGAAGGCATTATTTAAGTCATCTCAGTTTACTTTCCAGTTCTTCTGCAGTCTTTTTAAAGATTGCACGCATTACTCATAACCTTTCCTTCCGGACTGAATCTGAGCAGCTTGGGGATTTCTGAGTATTACAGGATTTTCAGTGCGCATATAGCACACCCTTAACTGCAGAAGCAGGTACAGCTTGCACGGAGACACAAGGCTGAGGGAAAGCAGAAGAGAAGGCTAGCGGTACAACCAGGCAAGGGCTCAGCTCCCACCTCCTGCTGCTGCAGTCATACAGGGGCCGGGTGCAACACCGAAAGCTGCTGCAGGGGCACAAAGGGCAAAAACAAATGTTGTCTTAAAAACTATCAGTCTCACAAAGAGGGTTATTACTGTCTTCTACCTTTATGTGGATTCCAAAGGCAGCAAGGTCTCCACGCAGACTGTCACAAGCCTCCAGGAGCGGTTTTCTCTCCTGCATTAACTGCTGCCTCTTTTCCTTCTGTTCCTGTTCCGGCCCTTTGGCTGCCGTGGCCCCCTCCAACGGCACGGTGCCTGCTGCTTCTGGCAGAGCGAGCGCGTAATGACGGACCTTTGCGCGGAACTTTACAAGCTCATCCATGACATTAGAGAGCACAGCAGAGTTGTCTCCTCCCAAAGCCACCTGGAAATCAAACAGGTTTCTTTACAAACATCTGCGAATGATTTTTAAATCAAGCCCAACTCAGTAGCACGCACTGAGGCCTCATCACCTCTCTTCACTGTGCATCTGCCATATATTGGTACAATTAAAATGCCACAATCTCACTAATGCCAGACAAAAAGTTACAGTAGAGTCATACTTGGAAGTAATTCAGCATATTCCTGTGCAGGAAAGCCTCTACCTTGGAGCAGAGAGCTCTCACGTGACCATAACATGCTGCATAATCCAACTGTGGAACGCATCGCCACAGGAAACCTCCAAGATGCCAGAAGCGTGCATAAATTAAAAAGGGATTAGACAAATTAATGGAAGAAAGGCCTGGCAACAGCCATGCGACACAGCAAGGGAAGCCCAGCCCCCAGCTCAGACGGCCCCTCGGCTGCAAAGGTCAGCAGAGCCAGAGAGCAAACCAGCCCCTTACTCGGCCTTTGAGCTCCAGACCTTCAGGAAACACAAAACCAGGAGCACGTACTCTGGCTTTAAGTCTCTAGATTACCCTTTCTCCTTGCACCTACAGAAAACCTCCCCTATCGCTAAGACACAAGAGGGGGAGCAGACAACGGAGCACTGAAACGTAAAGCACACCAAGGCCAGGGGGTGAAGCTGCCGGCAGTGATGCCTGGCTGGGAGCAGAAGAGCAGCTGAGTAATTAGAGCCAGAAGGGATTGTATTTAGACACTGACCAGCAGGATGGAAGTGACAGGGAGTAGTTTCAGAGGCCGTTGACTGCAGCAAACAAGGAGGAGGAGAAGGAGGTGAGGGGGAAGCTATCAAAGATAGAGTGAGGTACAAGATGCTCTCCATAATCATAAAAGGTAGCCAAGTCCCCAGAATTCCAAAGCATGTAAACGTATTAAAGAGGAAGTTATGAGATTGAAGAAAGCAACAAATCTAAGCAGCCGAAATGCTCCATTGTAACCTGGGGCAGGTAAAAGAGCAGGATAAATGCTCACATACAGAATGGGGAGCAATGACAAACGATGAGGGGAGCAGGAAACACTTCTACAAACACCACTGCCAACGTTCAAACCAGGCACCCGCTCAGGACACAAGGCAAGGTCCTCCAGAAGGAGGGGCAGCTTTAGGAGATGAACCAGCAGATTTCCATGTAAAACACTGTGTAGCCTCTCAGGGCTGATCTCCAGTTTCTTCTCCTGAAGTACCAACCAATCCAAAGAGCTCGTAAGAATTTTTATATGGAAATCTGGCCCTTGCCTACCCCACAGATGATCACCTGTTTGCCCCCAGCTGCACCCACAATACAGCATACCTCAGCAGAGCAGAAGCCCTCACCTTTTGCTCCCCAGCTCTGCAACGGGCGTGATGGTTTCCACCCACTGTCATTTCAGCCAGATTCACCTTACCTGCCTGTGGCTGTCCAGGCTCCTTCCCTTGCCACCACAGAGACAGACACAGGCAGTCTTAATTTTACAACTGCCAGACCGTCCCTGGGTGGTGCCTCTCTCCACCTACTTCTGCACCGCTGCAAAGCACAGGCAGCCACATTAGACTGTAGGGTGGGATTCATCTCGGCTAATTAGCCTTAAGAGCAAGACAGACCCACAGGCTATATGCAAATACTCAAATGAAGAGGGCCCCAACGCCACTCCTTGCAGCCTCTGTATTAACTTCGCACAGTGGCAGCTAGGCCAGCTAGCCCCCTCCCAGCAGCCCGCATGCTGGGACCTGTGGTGGTCAGGGACTGCTCCCAGCAAGCTGCATGCCCGGGATCACCTGGCTAAGGGGCAAGAAAGGTTGGATGCTGAGCTGTTGCAGCTGGTCTCAAGGTCAGAGAACAACCCTTGCACCATTTAATTTACTAGCTTACGGCAGCCCACGGACCCTTCTGATGAAGGCTTTGATTGATTCATTTACTGGAAGCTGAAAGAGCAGAGGGACAGAGAAGAGTCTGATGTGCTGCTCCTTCCTTCCTGCCTACCTTGCACCATCTTCTGCTGACCCTGCCATCCCAGAGAAAGCAGCACAGCATACAAAGAAGAAAAGCATTCACACACTTGTTTCAGCAAAAAATGTAGGTGCAGTGGGCACCTGCATACAGACAGCCCAGAATCTAAAGGAATGACTTTGCCATCCAACTTACAGATGTGTTTAGTACACCGCTAAAAATTAACAGGACAAACCGCACATTATGAGGAGTAACACACAACCAATTCACATCCAAACGCTGTTTTGAAAGAAACTGTGGAAAAATACACAAAGAGGCAAAGTAAATAAATGCATTTATTGCTATACTGCCTGACTTTCAAAGGATGAATAATGTTATTTACATTTTCTTATCCTCTTCTCCTCCTCCTCTCCAAAAGGAATTTTTGAAGAACAGTTTTTCTAAAGGAAGTTTTCAACTTCTTGGCATTCGGCTCCAGATTTTGTGCAGGAGAGAAGCACAGAACAGCCTGCTAGTCTCTTAACACCTTGTGTCATTTTAAATGCTCCCCTTCCATACATCGGGATATCACTTCCATATTTATCACTCTCTTCCCTGTGCAGTACTTTGAGATTTTCTCTCCTTTTCTTCCCCCCTCACCATTTCTACCTTTCCAAGTACCAGAGGATATGTAAAGTATTTCCAATGATGGCGCAACTCCCCACCACTGCCTGCCCCTCCCCGCACCCTGCCACAGCTCAAGGCAGAGCAGCCCCTTTCCCCGCACCACGGCTTTCTGCAGAAAGAAGAAGATCTGTGCAGGGAGATCACAACTGCAAATATTTGTACAGCTATCAAGGTCAGCCTGGGTGCAACCATCAGAAAGAAGAGGAAGAGCCAGGGGAAAGCCAGACACATAACAAGACCAACTTAAAGACCTCCAATGCTATCTTCTCGTTGTTTCATTCCTCAGACTTTCATTTCCACAGCATAATTGCTTCAGAAGTCACATGGGTGCACCTCCAAGAACAAGAAAGCCCACACTTTGTTCCACCTGCTTACATGTTCTCTTAAGACATCACAGCAGAAACTGCAAGCGGTGCAGAAAGGTTTACTAAAACCATAAATAACTGTTACATCTGATGCTTTCGGAAAGCCTTCTATAAACCAAAACACTGGTGCTGCTACCATATACTAGTACACATAGAAGACATGTTTCGTACCTGTCTTTCTCCAAAGGACATCCCAAGGGCATTAAAAAAGCCTTCTATATAGGAAATAATGCTTCCATACACAACAGAGCTTCTAGGAGATCCAGCATCCTGTTTGAAAAACACTCAAAAGAGATTGTCCAGTCAATACACATTACAGAACTCAGCATCTCTCTGTAGCTTGGTCCACAAGGGAAAACTATGACTAATTATATAGATCTACCCCCACCAGTAAACACCTGCCCAGAGGGAACTTTTACAGAGATCTAAAACCACCTCACAACACAAAGGCAAAAGACTTAAGTAAATGGGGGAGGGGAAGAAATTATTACCAGCATACACAGTGAGAAGAGATGCGTGAAGCTGCCATGCATTACATGCGCGCAGTAAATTAGACCTAAAAATAACACTTCTGGGCGTGAAAGAGCCGTGTGTATGAAAACAAAATAAAAGAACAAAATCCCAGCTTCAAGGGCAACTATAAAATAAGTGATTTAAAAAAACCTCAAATTCTTTTTTGAGTGCCTTATTGATTTAAGCAACGTGAAGGCTGCTTTGAGATAGCTTATGGTGTTTTTGTCATGTTCCAGTAGCACCAGCAACAGAACAGCGTTTTTAAGAACACATTTCTTTCTTTCTTTCCTCCGTATTTATTTCACACACAAAAAACAAAAATCAAGGTGAAATAATAGACCAAGAAGCAATTTAAGGAACTAACCCTTGCCTAAAAAAAAAAAAAAAAAAAAAAAAAAAGAATGACAACATACACAACTGGATTAGCAGCTGGTACTGGATGCTATCCAGCATCTCCATTAGGGCCTGAAATAAGCCGTAAGTTAAAATTTGCAAAAGATCTGAACCGGAAGGAGCCGAAGTGGACCACCAGGTGAAAGAAACAGGAACATGTCAACTAAGTTAAGAATGACAAGACAGTTGAAAAGAGGAATAAGTAGTTATATTTATGTGCATTTACTCACAGTTAAGGAGAAAAACTACACGCAGTCAGTACGAAGTAACGCTCAGACAGCTGGGCTGCACCCAGAAAAGCTCCACCACCGCAACCAGAAATCTGAGTCAGCCACCCCACAAATACCCCAGCGAATTCTCAACAAAGCCACTGACAGAAGGAACTCGGGGGAAACAAGCAACGACTGGCAAAATGAGGCTACTTGTATTTAGAAGCAGTAACGCTGTTACAGATCCCTGCTGCAAACTGGTTCGGGTCAGGGATTCAGCGAGAGTCATTTTGTAAAGGTAAGGCTAAGGACAGAATTTAAAACCAGCACCAAAACAGGACCAGAAGGAGGCAGAATTTCTAAACCAACAGGTTAATTCTTTCTTAAAGTCAGTTATCGCTATTTATTTTACAGCACAAACATGGTGGTCATGATGACATCGGCAATCAAGAAGCACAGCAACAAGCCAGAGCCGCTCGCCTCGAGCAAGAAAAGAAGCCATTAGTAAAAGGAGACCCCAAAGTGCTTCAGCCTGTGCTTCCTGCTCGGGTCTGGTCCTTACCAGACGCCTCCTTTGTGTCAGCATCAAGAGATCTTAACAGGGTCTCAATCTGCCAAAAGCCATCTGAAGACAGACTCACGCAGGCATGCTGAGGCCGCAGTTATAATTTGCCAGCAGCAGAAGCCATTTAGTCCCCAAAGCTGAACTCACCACCGTGACTGCCCCGTGCACCTGGGGCTGCCTGCCAAAGCCCCCGCAGCGACCAACCGCCCCCCACTTCCCAATTTAGGTTGATTTCTGTGCATACGTATTAAGCAAAGAAGCAGGGTAAGAACATAAAACCAGCACTAAAATCAGCAGCATGCCACAACAGCTTCAGGACTTTCAAAAATCTTTAGGTATAAATAATATAGAGCAGCAGGAAAGAAACATCCTTTGGACACAACGAAGCACAAAACAATAGCCACACACAATTCCTGTGATGTGATCAGGACAAATGGGCACTATTAAGGTCAACAATTTATGGAGCTTTGTTTCTGCTGGTTTCTTATGTGAACAATAAACTAATCTGTCTGCATTAAACAGTAGGACAGTGGACAGCTGTCATTTTCTGATCTCTGTATCCTAATGGGTTACCTTAGTAACAGCCTTAAGCTGTCTGTTGCCATGGTGAATGAGGTCCATAATTGCTGCAACAGCCCTGGAGGTGTCAAAGTCATCCGCAAACGCAGCCTTCACGGTTACTTTTGTGTTGGCTAGCCTTCAAGAAGAAAAGGTAACATTTAAGATAAGACAAACAAGATGCCAGCAGTACGCTGAATTCATCAGCTATTCAGCCAGAGGGAGTCATCGAAAGGACACTGTCATTTCCTTCCTAGCTATCCTGTGATGGGCGATGCTACACTGATCAGGGAGAACACATCTTCCAGCTGCCAAGGGAGAAACTCGACACTTGTCAAAATCCAAAGTGCTACAACCATTCAATAAATACATGGTTAATCACAGGAGCCAACAACAGCTGAGCATGGTTTGCCTTAATAATTTAAAAACAGATGAAAATAAGGTTGCTGTTAAGCACATTTGAGATTTTTCTAAGTCCTCCTCTTTTTTTTTTTTCCCCAGCAGCCTGTTTTTCACACTAAGGGCATGCTTCTCGTCCAAAGCCACATCACAAGCATCACTCCAGTGTCTGGCAAGAGAGCTGACTCGGGGTCGGCCAGGGGTCCCGATGGCAGGATCTGGCTCGGAAGAGGGCACCGCTTCCTCATTTCCCAGCTAAGCCCAATCATAGCTCTGGAACTCCACTCAGCTTGGCCCAGATGGAAAGGTCTGGTAGAAACACCTTCGTAACAGTGCCAAAAGCCAGTAGGCAACCAGCACTCACCGCTGCAGAACCAGTGCCACTGACTGCAGCTGCTTTGAGCAGCAGAATGAGGACAGCAGCAGGAGTAAACGGTGAGCTGCAAACAGCTGCTGGCAGTGCACTCTTGTACACAGCCAGGCGAACTGGACCTTGATTGCACTGGCCCAAGGATGCCATTTCACGATAAAGCTCCAGAAGCAGGGTTACCTGGGGAGCCTCAAGTACCTCTGCGTCTCTCCTGAACCCCATTTTGCCCGTTTCACCTGTTTCTGAGTGGTTTTGCCTGGAATGCCTGCCTCCCCTCAGACACCATGTGGCTGCTGCCATAATTCATTCCTCCCAACACTCTTTCCTGAAAGCTTCCCCCTCTCCACCGAGCATCTACCACTTTCCTAATTAAGAGCTCTGTTTCATTTTGCTTGTTCTTACATCTACTGATAAGCAAGTTGTGCCCTCCCACATGTCCCCCACTGACAATCCATTTTAACTTCCACATACACCTCACATTTCAGCCTTATCTCTCGCCAGCAGGTCTCCTGCAGCCTCCTGCTGAAGGACTTGCTTTTGCTAAATACCACAACTAGTTAGTTAACTCCACTTCCCTGTAACACCTTCCAGCACCCCTTGCAAGCCTTGGCGCAGCTGCAAGCCAACAGCGAGGTGCAGCACCACGTCTACAGCACAGGGCCGCTCCCCTCCGCTCGTAGGTCCCAGAGCTGCCGGTATGCATGTTTCTTTATGGTGCTCAACACCCCGCCGACCCTGACCCCAGGACACTGCGCTCATCCCCTCAGATTTGCACCCAACACACCACACGTCTCTCTCCTGGAAGATGATCTGGTTTTCCTAAGGGACTCCAAAGAAGATTCTCCTCATCACTGTCAGGGTCACAACAACTGTAGTTTCTTCTTTCCCTGTGACTTCTCTGCCCTTGGCCAGTTTCTCAGTAACCCCTTCTCTCCTCTGCTGCACACCACAGCGCCAGCCAGGTTTGTTACAAGCTCACGTGCCTAAGGGGTATTACTGTCCAGTTGTGCTCTTTCTTCTTCAGTCACTAATGGACAGTTCTACTTATAAACCAGGTAGCATCACAACTGCAGTCATAGCTTTGCCTTCTACATCACTCAGGAGGGGCAAAAATGCCTGTCTTAGGACAGGCACACTAGGTAAATAACACCGATTTTAAAAATACAATGAACTAAGTATAGCAGACTACAAGGAAAAGCAGCTGGCTAGAAAAAAAAAAAAAAAAAAAGATTAAAAAAGCTGCCTTTGGTGAGGGCTGGCAGGGAACACTGCTTCTCAGTCCTCCTCGTCCTGCTTCTTAAACAGAGCTCAGAACACCACATTGTTCACCCCTCTGAGCCTGTCAGCAAGCTACTGCTCACATAATCACAATCTTTAAGATACAGGAGGTGCACTTACCTTTCCCACAGTATGTCTTCTCTAACAGGGTCACATACCAGCTGTCCTTTTATATAAGCATTTGCATCTCTAATAAACGATGAGATTGCCTGATGAAGGTGCTTTGCATCTTCCATGCTCTCGTCACTAAATTCTACTGCTAAGAAAAAAAATTACCAGGGCATTATGATAGAGAGGATGTTGTCTGTCATATGTAGGAACAATATTCTGAGACGCAGTCATTCCAGGAAGTTTGTTGTTATTTGTCATAGCAAATTTTTCTTACAATTAATCGCACATTTAATTAAAAACTCCATTATTCATGTGCACTAGGTGAATTACATCAATATATAGACAATCACTACATGTGACAAAGTATAACCTACCGGAAAGGTGTCAAACTGATTAAAAAAAGCATCTGGAAGCTGACCAAAGCAATAGTTACTGGACTTCAATTTTTTTTTTCCTTCATTATTGAATCTCTCTGTGAAGTTATTACTCCAAAGCATTTGCACTGGATGTATGTCTAAGCATTCCCCCAGATTTAAGTTGGCAAGACATACCTTTGATCTCACCCCTAATTTTGCTTCTATTCCAATTTACGTAGACACGATCTGCATTTGGAGACCTCCAAAAAGACCTAACCCCTCACTACTGACTCTACGCTGAATACAGGCACTTATAGCTAAAGGGCTGCTCCACCAACATCTAAAATAACTAGACAGACCTGAGATTTTGCAGTCTAGATTCTTCACTAGATATACAATTCCCTCACAATATCAAGCTGATCACATTAATTTTCAACAGCAACTATTAGAGAAAATACAAACTGCTTAAATTCATAAGGGCATGTCTGGGATGGGATTCATCACACCCAACTTACACACTTACATCTAAGTCCCTGGAAAGAAAGCTAAAATCTTAAGGTAAATGATTCATTGCATACTAAACAGAGCTCTGCTTTATGATGAGATCTGCTATACCTTAACCCTACAGTGCTTCTCTTCTACTGACCAAGCAGACATGAGTCCCCGCCACTAACATGGCATCCAGGTACAGAGACACGTTCACTGCATTCAGCAGGACTAGCTTCAGCAGGCAATTGTGCTTCAGGGACTATCGGCCTCCACTTCTGCTAGCTTAGGGTTGAGCAGGCTCCTCTCACCTTGCCTACACCCTCAGAAGTGCAGGTGCTGGACTGGCCTCCTGTCACTTTTACTGCAAGCTGCCATCAGCAAGAGGCATTTTTTTTGTTGTTTGTGCAGCAACATGCAATTTTCTGTAAAAGAGCACTCAGACCCCACACAAGACAGCTCACCTGACTTTGGTGGAAGTTGTGTCCACCAAGGACAGGCCCAAGTTTAAATGCGATCCTTCCCACACTATCACACCAGAGCTGATTACCTATATCAAAGTGCCATTTGCAGCCCGTGCAGTATTGCTTCGACACTTTACACCTGACCTCTGCACTAAGGTACATCCAAACTACAGTTTACAGCGTATTCCTAATCTCATCGGCACTGAGCATCACCTGTAGCTCCCACAGCAATCTCACACCTCTGCTACTGCACATATTACAATAGACTGCTTTGTGCAATGACCCAACGCTGCCCAGACACAGGCTCCTTAGAGCAGTTTGAGCAGGAGGACAGAGCTAAGAGGGCAGAAGCAGCCAGATGTGAGACCTGATCCCGGTTCCATTAGCCTAAATCCCAGAGAAGCCTAATTGGTTAAACAGACTTTCTGTAGGATTTACCCCAGTATAACTAAGGCATAAGCCTGGACCCATATTTGTCAGATTTTCCACTTGTGTGTAATTAAAAATCTGCATTACTGCCTCATTAACACTGGTTTTACAACAAGCTTTACCCAGCTTTTAAAAAGACGAAGGTACAGACTTTTAGAAAACTGAGATATTGAAAGAGATCATTTATATCCACTAAGATTACTCAACTGATTACCCTGGTTACAGGAACTCTGTAAGGAATACGTGATGAAAGTTTATCCCGATG
Source organism: Falco cherrug (assembly GCF_023634085.1). Taxonomy (NCBI): domain Eukaryota; kingdom Metazoa; phylum Chordata; class Aves; order Falconiformes; family Falconidae; genus Falco; species Falco cherrug. The sequence goes on from NC_073698.1 coordinate 63,717,628, forward strand.
CAGCCTGCTCTGATTAAAGCCATTCTTCTTCCTCGATTCACGGCATTTTTCTAAACCACTGCCTGCAGGCACTGCAAACCCCGCTGCGTGGGCACAGGCAAGCCCGGCTCTATAAACCTTTATCACACTCCCTGCTCCTTCCCTCCTCCACCACCGAGGGCATCATCGCTACATCATCAAAATTACAAAATGCATGTTTATTAACACAACAAGAAACTGAAGACCACAGGGACCAAAATGTTACAGTTCACTGAGGTTCGCAAAAAATCACTGGAGCAGTTCTGGTGACCAGGAGAGCATTTTTGGGGACAGAACCCTGCTGCCTGCAGCAGGCTCTCAACCCCTTCACCTAATTGCATAAAACAAAGCCTGACAAGATGCAAGAGGAAAGGCAGTGCCCCACCACGGGGTCCAAGAGGGCTTCAGAGATGGCACCTCTCCTTTTCAGATGCAGCCAGAAGCAGCCTGGCAGGCACGTTGGTAGCGGGGCACCACGCCACTGCCTGTGGAACCTAGGGAAGATCTTTTTCCAGCAGCCCCAGGTGGGTTGAAGGGTGGTGAATCAGGCCAAGGGGACAGCCAGAGGCATCGGCCAAAAGAGGCAGCCTGGATCACCACCACTGCCCCCAGAGCTCAGCTTAACCCCAAGCGGCTCCACTCCACCAGCCTAAGCAGGCAGAGGGGGTGATGGAGCAGAGGAACCCCCTGCTGAGACACGCTCCAGAAGGGTGATGTCCTGCATCAAAGCCTCTTCCCTCTGACTTTTCTCCTCCTCCTCACAAGGCATGCAGCTTTATCCTCCCTGCAAAAAATGACTGCCACGGGAGGGGGGCCCCCCACTCCCACGAAACACATACACCTGCCTGCACGCACCCCTCCAGCCCTTGCCCTTCCCTAGCTGTGGCAGTTTGGAGGGTCCCACTTTTTTTTTTACGGTAGCCCAGACCATACAAAAGGCCAATTCCAAGTCCAAGATCCATGTAAACCACAGCGCCATTCCCAACTGCCAGGCACTGCCCTCATCTGCATGCCTACGAAGATCTTTTACGGGCTGGATCCAACGAGCGCGGTAACATCACTCGAGCCCCCAGACCTGGATTTCAGCAATTACAAAAGGCTCTCCTTCCCCAGCAGGGATGGCAGGAGCCATCGCCAACAGGTTAGACTACAAAAACATTTCTGGGAACAAACAGAAGGTGCTTGGGTTCTCACTTCAAATAAAAATACTTAGGAAGTAGACAGCAAGACAAAAAGGAGTGTGGTAAACTTATTTTTAGACCAAAGTGAATTGATGGCAGGGACAAACTGACAGGCTGCATAGTAAATACCTGGCTCAGCAGAGACTGACTCTGGCTCTTTATCAGGCAGTGAAGAGCTGCACCCTACATCACAAGGCAGAGGTGGTAAGTGCAGCGGACCTCTGAGCAATCCTTATGTGCCACTTGAGTTACTGGCACTGTACTCTGACATAACACCACCATATCCTTTCAAAGCCACCTATATTTGCATAGGTAGCCCTCTGCTTTTAATCACAGGAAGGCGTTTAACCTAGAAGTAAGGCAAAAAAAAGGGGTCACGTCTGTCTCACAGAGGTTCAAATGCAGCCAGTTGTCATGCAGCAGCAGAGAAGACCAGCCTGCAACCCTCTGCTGCAGGGCTCCAGTGCTACTGCTTGCTCTAAGGCAGGCTTAGAAACTGCCAGGCTTTTGGCTTTTGTTTACAGGACAAACATATATGACAGCGTTGTAGGTATTAGCTTTTTTTCCTCTTCTGTGTTATATACACGTTTGTTCAAGACTCCCAAGTGCCCCAGCTGCAGCCGGGGAGCCACTTATGTGTGCACAATGTATTTCATCTCTTGACAGAGACCTAGAGGAAACAGCCAGGCATGCCACTGTCCTGCAGCATCGCCCCAAAGCAGCCAGGCATGCCACCATCCCGCTGCCTCAGCCTGCGGTGACAGTGCTCCCCGATGACTGCCCCCATTCCTGCTCCAAACAGCAGCTTGTTCTGCAGCGAGCCTCCCACCTGGACGTGCTCCTCCCTTACTACCAACGTGGAGGTCAGCAGTTAACAACCAGCAGTCTCTTTACTATCCCATGCTTTGAAATATTCCAGAGATACATGGCATGCCCGATGTCCTCAGCTGCCTTAGGAGAAGCAAGCTCCACCAGGAAAATCAGACGAGTGGCTCCTGTGAGCAGCTACAGGTGTTAACACGCAAAAAGACTTTTCAGCACAAAGGCCGCACGTCTATGAAGGTTTGCAGCTCGCTGCACACCGATGGACCACAGCAAAGCCACAGAGCCTTAACTACGCCAGCTCTCCCAGTCATGCTACTAGAGGTGCTTTACCCAAGGCGGCTAGAGACCTGCTGAAATAACGCAGCAGGTGCTGTCCCACACTCCACCATTCCCTTACCGCGTCAGGACAGGCAACGAGCCAGATGACCCAGCAGTGGTTAGGGAACTACCATCTGCTTTTGGCAGGCCCCAATAAACTGGTAAAAACACTATCCGTACAAAAATCTCTTCCAGTTCAAAGTAGCATCTGCCTGCTGGAAACACCATGGTGTAGACTGGGAAGCTGACAGAATCTCCCACACCTCTTCCCACCAGCAGTGCTTGTCAGGGTAAGACGATCGTTAGGTTATCAAGTGCTGGTGTAAGTGAGTTGCACTGCACTACAGAAATGCTTGAACACTCAGTAACTCCACGGGACAAAAAATGGTAACACAGCAGGGAGATAAAAAAAGTTATTAGCAAGCCCTTGTCATACCCTGTGGGAATATAAGGCAAAGCTCTGCCTAGATATATCTCAAAAAAACAGCTGATCATGACTGAAATACAAGGGACTGCAACAGATGCAAATCAGAGATGGAGGTAATTCATTAACTGAAAGTGCAATTAACTGAGAGTTGCAATTAACTGCGGCTCAGGAAGGTATTTAGACAAATGGTTATGTGCTGTGCTCAGTAAAGATGCTTTTCAAAATGAGAGCCAAAGAGCAGCCCCACAGAGCACTGCCAACCTTTCCTCCTGCCGGAGGGGAACTGCAAAGCACCACAGGGAGAGCTCGCTCCACCACCGCACCTCTGCATCACCAGCCTGGGAAGCACGGGTGGAAAGCCACGCACCTCTCATCAAATAAGGGTGTTTTCCTTACCTGAGCTGTATCTGCTGCGCAAACAAAACATCCTGAATTGATCCGATGAAAATTTCTTCAGGAAATCCTAAACTCCACCCACAAAAAAACAGCTTCAGCATTTTATCAAACAATTTCTTCAAGAGTTGTTCCACCCCCTTACACTAGTTTCACAACATATTTCAGACAAACTAATGTGACAACCCATCTTTGTAGTTTAAGATAGGCATAAAGCTCTAAACTGTAACACTGGTTTAAAGCCTAAACTAAATATAATTAATTCCATGTAAGACAGATGTGCATACATATATGCAAGAATAAATATACACACAATATCAAACATAAGACAGCGAAAAGTACTTTGCAGTTATAATCAAACACACACTGTATAACGATCTTTGCAAAAAAACCAAACTGAAATTGCCAGACTAAGACTGGGATACAATCTTGCAGGGAAGGACAGCTTCTAAGTTTTGTAAACTTTACGAAAAAAAAAAAAAAAAAGATTTCTTGAAAAAGAAGGTAAGTGTACTTTTTCTGCACAACTAAAATATGAAGGAAAACAGGGAGTAAACAAAAATAACTTTATTTCAGTATTGCTAGAATTTATCTGTGTTGTATGAAACCTCATTAATTTCACCCTCATGTTTATATAGCTTTACAAATAATTTACTATAGTAACCAGTAAATTATTGCCATTACTACAAGCATAATTAATTTATACTAATAATATAAAGAACTTGCTTGGCAGGTACACTCATAAAACATTCAATCACTTCCAACTCTGCCCTCAACAAGGCTGGACACTGGCAGACTAACCAAACACTGCATTCCTGCCTGTTTGGGTTTTTTTATTATTTTTATTTGCAGATTGGTGATGATAAATTTGTACCACTGAAGTGACCGAAACAGAAAAATCATAAGGAGAAGTCAGTACAATTGAGAAAATTTGGAAAGTGTCCTTTGCTTAAAGATGCGCATTTTGAAATTTAGCTTCTTCCACCAGACTAAAGCAGCCTGAACACTGCAGGTAGCAAAGCATCAGCAATGTGCGGTCTTTCAAGTGAAAGTAGAAACTGAGGCAATAACAGCAAGCTAAATCAAGAAATAGACAGTGATACTGTTTGTTTTGGTGGGTGGGGTTTTTTGGATTTTGAGGGTTTGGGGCAGGGGTGTGTGTGTGTTGTTTTGTTTTTTAAATAAACTCTGTTACACTGAGTGTACCCAAAGTGCCCAGAAGCTTTACACTAATAAATAGAAGTAGAACAATATGAGTAAAGTACAGAAATAAATTCAAATCTGGAAAAGGACCATCTGAACTAGAAAAACCAATTTTGCATTTCATTAAAAACGGAGTCCAGAGAAAGTATGACAGCTCTTTGAAAGCAGGTTGCTCAGCTGTGCGTTACCCCAACGTGCTTGATTTTGGGGGTCAGAATTAATAGCTGTTTAAAAAAAAATAATCAGAGAAGAGGACAAGGGGGAGGGAAAACAGGGCAGCTGGATGTGGAGGGTGCGGGGCAGCTGTGCCCAGGTGACAGCCTGCAATGCAGGCAGCCAGCAGCAGGACCAAGGGCAGGTCCCGGACAGGTCTCCCCTCTTTTGCAACAGGCATAAAGACTTCCACACAGGGCTTAACTTTCCAAGATGCAGGAAGGCTGCACAGGAAGAAAATTTATTTCACTGGACTGAAAAATTGCTTACAGGGAAGGATTAATACTTGTTAGCTGTATCTAAGGGCCGAAATTAAAAGTGGAGACCGCAAGGGAAGAGAGACGGACTTGAAGTTTTTTTGTTTTCTCAACACAAATAAGTCCCACCGCAGACATGAAGGGGAGCATTTTTATACGTTACTTTTAACTGCCTGCATTGCACTCATGGCCATTTCTCCACCCTGTCCACAACATCTGCTGAGACTCCGGAAATTTCCATGAAAATTGTGAGTGACGGGTAATTTTCCTGGGGGAGACAAGGCTTAGCTGTACCCAGACAACATCAGGAGAATTAAGAATAAAGCAGCTCATATTGAACTCCTTTTTAAAGGGATTTTAATCAAGTCTTCTGTGAGGGCAAAGGGGAACATATGTGCTGAAACAGCCTCTCAAGCTTTGTCTAAAGGATGGAAATTACCCACTTCCAGCAATAGGCGTCAGCCATCTCGGGAGCCACCCTTGCGCCAAGCACAGCTGCATTGCACAGACCCGGCAGAGAAACCCTGCTCTAGGCTACACCAAAAACTTTGGGACGTGGTAAAACAGGACATATTCACATGGCTTGTGGCTACCAAAAGAAAAAGCCCTCTGGGCATCAGCAAGGTCACTGTATAAAAATAAAGGAGAATACGAGCAAGCACTGGCATAGTGCAGTTGCAGGACATCCAACAGCTTCCCGACAAAATGCTGACACTTTGTCCCATCTCACCCAAAGCAGAACAAGGGAAAATATCAGTTCTTTTCTAAGTCCCAAAAGCATATACGCTACTAAGAGCAGGCGGACAAGAACCCATCACTATCGAACAGAGTAATTTAGGTTGGAAAAGGCACTTGAGATCAAGTCCAGCCATAAACCTATAATGCAGAAGTCTGGGCACAAACGTTGCTCCTACAAACACTCTCAGGTCAGCAAGATCCACGACATAAGCAAACACTGAGTCTGAATGGGTTTCCTACATCCAGATCCACAATAACAGGTACACCAGCACTACAGAAACATTCCACTTCAGGTCTTTCACCGCAGCATAAGCACATGCTCCAAAGTTTTTGAGAAAAAGAGAGCTGTGATTAATGTTTACATATTACAAATATACATTGCTTCAATTCATAGGAAGAGATTACCTTAATTGATACGTAGTTTTTTAATGATTTGGACATTTTTTCTTGACTTCCTTTAACATGCAAATGCCCTAGAACAAAAGAAAAAAAAAAACAAAACCAACACACAATCAGGATAAATGAGCACACTTCTGAATGCAAAGCAAATGAGAGACTGCACTGAGACACTGGAAACGCTGGAGGCAGCATATGCTGTGATGGGCACACACCAACCATTTCAATGCAACATGTAGCATTTTTCAGCAGCTTTGCCTGCAGTCCTGCACACCTCTCAATTCTCAACTTTCACTGGGTGAATTAAGACACACTAAAATAAAATGTTTTTTTAAAAATATCCAACAAAACACCACCACCACGAGCAGAAACATTGATAAGGAAAAAACAAGAAGTCTCCCTGCTCAGAGTTGACGATAGACTGGTAAAAACAAGCAAGCAAATACTTTGTCTTCACAGAAAAGTGCCTTATCTGTTACTCTTGACTTTTCAGCAATATTTTAAGACCTTTAAAAGATCTTCCAGTGATCTTACATCACAACATTCTTGAAACTCAAACAATTTTCTGTACTTACTACTTGCTGCTGGTGGCTGTTACGCTTTTTTTAACTCCAGGTTTATTATGCTGGTTCAAAACACCTTTACGTGTAAAATTAATTTTCTGCACCTTCCCTATTTTCTCCCCCCTTCTTTTTCTCAGTCTTCAAAAGCCTGGAGGGAGGGATTCAGCTATGACGCCCAATTTGAATTAGCTTATCTTAAAATGCAGTCTCTGAGCATTACTAGAGCTTTCAATACCCACGCTGACTGTTGTTCTGCCGGGCTGTGGTATAGGAAAAAGGCAGTGACCATCTCCATTGCATTTAGGAGAGTATGCAGAGCTCAGCTTCGTGACTGAAATTTCTGTCAAAGCAAGACAGAAGATGGGCAACCTCAGGCTGCATGCTCCCGAGCTTCATCTGTGCCAGCCACAGCACCACTGATGGAAAACAATTATTCACAGCACTGGAAAGATGCTGAAGACTTAGCCAATGAAAGACTACTCAGCTTCATTTCAGAGATGTTAAAAGCCTTGATTGGCTTCTCCTAATAGAAGGAGCAATCCTGTAAGTTACCAAGCACCCACAACTAACGCAATTTTCAGGCACTTCATGACGTGCAGGATCCAGCACTTCATTGTACTCAGAGGCAGACTGTTAAGCATGAACTCCTCTTACTCTGTACTACCACATCAGCGCTCAGCATTCTCTCAGGTTTGGCAGTCCAGCATTACCAGTGCCTCAGAGTGCTCTGCAACGACAGCATATGATCAGGCTTCTGCTTTTACAGGTGGTGGCAGAGGTGGCATTTCTTGTTCAGCAGCCCAAGCAGCTGTCTGCATTTTGTGCTACTCTCCGTACAGTGCTGCTTTTGCAGCCTTGCCTGGAACCTCCTCTCTTCCACAAGCAGATAAAAACCCCATTACACTCATCTGGATAGAAAAGCAACATGCTCAGACCCAGCAAATGGACATGAAAAGCATCTGGTTTCACTTCTTAACTATTTCTAACAATGAGGCAAAGCAGTGGGAATTCTCTATAAGAAGGCTACCTCCACTCCTACCCCATCCACCTGGAAATTTACGCTTGCACAATACACACTATGGAGAGTAGGATAGAATCAAGAGATCCGTGCATACATAAACCGCTACAGCAGAAGTCCATGATCAAACAAAAAATCTCATTTTCATCGTATTTGTCCTGAGTGCTAGCAGGTGAGGCCATTTTCACCACTGCATCATTAAACTTGGGGCCCTCAATAAGAACACTCAGGCTGTCAGAAGCACTGGACAACTGCAGCTCTTGCAACAAGTAAAACCCGCAAACTTCTCCTGGAAGGAGGGGAAGAGCAAGGGTATAATTATTTTTTTTTTTTTTTTCTTTTGCAAAGGTGCCTAAATATTGACTGACTTAACTTTAGGCAGCCAAGCTTAAAATAGTTTGTTTGTGTTTTCCTAATAAGGTACAGGTAACATTGGAATTTGAAATAATATTCTTCTTCAAGAGTTTCAGCACTTAGAATGATTTCATTAAAGGACCACAAAATACAAGGATTTTCACAACTTTGGCTTGGCGCTCTTCCCAGAGTATAAGTAGTCTAAAAATAAAGTCCTTATAAGAAGATTTATCCCCAGTGCAGGGATTTTCTTCCTCTAATGGGGATTGCTCCTCCAATTCTGAGCCTGCTAAAATTCTGAAGTCTGTTTCCAGAATAAATTGTTTCTGAACCCGATTCATTTGCCCTAAATAATTCATACTATCGCCCTCCAGCAAAGTTTTCTGACTTAATCAATGTAATCTGTCAGCTCCTAGAGAACCTCAGTGTATAAATTGCCCTTGGAATTAAGTTCGAGGGTGTTTTTTCCCCCCCCAAGACAAATTTACTCCTCTTTAGTTAGTTTCAAAGAATATTTCTCCTACAGTATCAATTCCACGCTTGGAAAGTCAGATTCACTAGCATTCAGCAGAAAGCTCCACCTGGCAGAAACCAGTGCATCTCTTTGGAAGTGCAAACAGTTTTCCAGCACTTCAGGAGCAAAGCATACCCTGGAGCATGCACCGCCCTCTGGACAATTGCTATTGATTTACAACAGGCTCTACACTGGGAATTGGAACTAGAGTTCAATATTCATTCCATACAGTACAAATATATGTAAAAAAGGAGGCTCAAGTAATTCACAGAGTGTACCACAGGCTTAACTCTGCAGGTCTTAGAGAAGCACTCAAAGAGCTCAGCAAGACACCTTGCACAAAGTACTGTTCAGCAAAAGAGACTGCAGATTGGAACCTGACTTTCCACTGACTTCAGCTGACCATCCAGAACCACCATGAGTGCAGCAAGAAGAACAAACTTCACCAAAGCACTGTCATGTAAAGGCAGCAAGGAGCAGTTCTACCTGATGCCAGGCAGTATTGTATGCTGAAGACCAAGGGAGTAAAAGACACTTTCATAGAGTTCAGTCAGGCATGGGCAGTGACTTCACTTCTGGGGAAAGAGAGACAAGGTCTCCAACATCCATGAGCTACACCAATACCAAGTCACTCATACTCCATAGAAAAGCAGAGACACACTGAATTTGGTCAAAGCACTACAGAGGATTAAGGGACCATAGTGGCAAGACTCAGTATCTCCACTTTTCTACAGAGCTGAGGGGCAAGTGACTTGGTTTTATGTAGCTCAGATTTCAAAGATCTTCTTAGCTCTACCCACCAGCAACCTCATTGGCCACACCTCACCGGAGTAGACCAAAGCATCTGACACACTTGGTCTTCAGCATGAATCTTGTTTCTCATAGCCATTACTAGGCATAATGCTACTGGTGGATAAAAAAAGCTTCCCAGAAGAATTTAAGTAGTTAGAGGGATACAAATTGCACACCTAGAATGTCCAGTGGGTGGCTGCTGCAGCAGAGCATCTGCCTTGCAACGCTTCCCCCACACTTCAAACCATACAAACATTCCAGCTCAGATATTTCTCTGCAGGATCACAACTTTGTGAGCTTTGTCAGTTCATGTATCTTAGCATTCTCTCCACTCTTCTTTCCAGTACTACAGACATCTTATCATTATTAAAAGCCTTTCACCTATTTACAGACACAGGCTACGTTATGCACTTTTGCACGCTACTGAAAAATAATTTTTAAGCCCACAAGCAACTGGTGCCTGGAGATGTTGGAAAACAAAGACTGATTTATTCTGCTCCCAATGTTTTTAAAGCATTACAATCAGCTATCTCCCCACCTGCCACCTCTATTCCTCGCCATCAGATACTGCAGGTTCTGGTTCTAAGACAGCAGGAACTTCTGGGTTTTAGAACTACATAAACACATATAGAAAGTATCAATTATTTTCATCTTCTTCCTGAAGGACTGTTACAGCTAAAATACAATTTAAAAAAGATCACAAAGGGTACCCTCAAATTTTGAGGAAACTCAAATGAAAGGGAATGAGATTGTACAGGAAAAACTCTTCTTCCCACATTTTTAAGTCAGATGTAAACACTGTACATGGACAATGCATGTACAGTTATTAGTTGGAGACTTCCCTAGGTGAAACTCAGGGCTTTATCACTGTAACTGCTTTTATTAATAAAGGCATTAATTCTACATTTTCAAGATTCATTCTCATTTATGCTTCTTCATTTAGTGAGGACAGGAACTTGGGTCACTGTAGTACAGTATCTGTTTTCACACCACAGAAATGCTAAATCTTAAAATCCGAACCATTACATTTGTAGAGGCCTCTTGGGCGATTAGTATTTTACTTACCAGAATGCAGAAAGTAATTCCCCCATTGCTCACACTGATGATACACCTCACACTGTGCAATTTCATTTTCATGATGAGGAAATGCAAGATCTATTCCACCAGTATGGATGTCCAGCTGCTTTCCAAACACTGCACTGTAACAATATTTTCCTGGTCGGTAAGTAGAATACTACAAAAGGTTTTTACAAAAAGAAATGCAGAAAAGAATAAGACAAAAGAACGTAAATTTAAGCGTACAATTTAATGACTGCAGTTTTAAAACAAGACTTTACAATGATCTTGGATACCAAAACTGCAGAAGAACTTGGATGGACAGGACCAATATCTGCCCGCAAAATTCTCCTCAGCAGGAGCAATTATTTTTTCTAACTTAAAGAATGGCAAGCAGGATGTCTCCTTGCCTTGTTCTGCTATAGTTTCAGAATCAGACAGCCACCTTCATCTGCGAAGTTAAAAACTTCAAAGCAATGAACATGTCTGTAAATTTGGTATTATTTTTCTTTACCTTGTACCTTTTCTGTAAGAGTTCAGGCAATGACTGTAGGCAGTCATGATAGAAAACGCTTAGTCTTATACTGTTATAATGTCAAAAGAAAGCATCAATGCCTCTGATCTCCCAAGGCCACTCCTCGCAGCCCAACACCACTGCTGCACCAGTGCAGGTCACCCACGGGCTTGCGTGGCACAGGTCTCTCTGCAAACACTGGTGGCTGGAAGTGAGGTATTCACGTGGCAGTGGGACTGACCTAGATGCTCTCTTGTTAAACACCAGGAGTCAAGGCTGCTACACTATCCACTGTTCCAGCCAGTCCCTGCTAGGCCACATTGGGCAAAATGAAGTCATTAACTTGCCCATATGATAAACTGAGAACACAGGGAGGTAAATCAATGCTAAGTGCCCAGAAACCAGGGACACTCAAGGTGGGGAAGATACAAGGCCTACACAAGTAGAAGACAAAAGGCAAGGCCCACACATGCATGCACGCGTGTGTAAACATAGATACACACAGTCATCCCATATGTCATGTTGAGAAGTTACTCCTGGTTGTTGTCTAGGTATTAATACTTCTGTCCCTTTTTGCGACAAAACACCCTGGCTCATGATGGCTCTGCAGAAGCTGTTGGGGCACAGGAAGAAAAGAAAACAAGGAGAGAAGACAGAATAAAGACCAGCTGTTGGCGTTTCCCAAGCTCACGCTCCTCTGCTTCCTCCTGTCTGCTCCAAAATCAGCTTAAGCACAGATCTTCCTGGGAACGGCCCTGGCTCATGCCTTCCCTTGTGACATCTACAGAGGAGCACTAGCCACTTGCTGTCTCCTCCAGCATAACCATTAAGAGCTGGGGAGAGACAGATCTGCAAAATGCTCAAGGGCAGGAGGAGCAGCCCATCTCACCGCAAGGGAAACCCCAGAGAGGAGATCAGGCACAAGCCACAGCAGGTGGTTCCCTCCTCCATGCCATGCTAGAGACCAACGTCCTTCTCATTCACCTTCCTCAGGCATGTTTCAAAGACTTTAAATTAATTTGCCTAGCTTGCTTAAAATGCCTTATGGTCTTTGACAAAAGAGCTGGGTAAGTAGGTATTGCTTAACATGGGCCTTGGATAGCTGACCTGGGACAGCAAAACATTTTAGGTAGCTTACCAAAACAAGCTTTCCGTTTTTCACAGTCCAGGATTACTACTCTTAGGTTCTGCATGGGTCAACTCTCATTTACATGGCAGAAGCCTCATTCAGCCACGGTAAAAAAAGTTTTTACAGAAATAAATGCAGACTATAAACAGCACCATGTTAGCAGATAAGCCATTTTGTAATTGGCATTTCTTACCTGTGCACTTCTGTCACAGGTTGCACTTCAAATACAGCACGCTTTTGTGCACTTCAGTTGCCTTAAGAACTGTTTCACAGTGCTGAAACTATTTACAGACAGCAAATCACCCTTATAAATGCTTTTCACAATGTTAGAAATGACTTAATCTCAGGTGCACCAGCAAAGCACATGAAACAAACCTAAAGTACCTGTTCCATCTGCTTTCAGTTTGGGTTGAAAACGTAAGTTAAATGGGGCCAGATCTAAATAATTTGTTATTAGCTTCCAAAAAAAGATCTGAGACTAATGCGAAACTAAATATCACCATCAATCTTCCAGGAGAGAAGATTTAAAGTCTCTTTTTTTAATATACAAACTAATAGGTCATAAGTTAATACAGTGCAGGACAAAGTATTACTATTCTCTGGAGAAAATAAAACTCCCAAATTAAGAGCAAATTAATATAAACGAACTACAAGCAAAACAATACTATGCACAATTCACACCATGCCCACAGAATATACTGCCACAGAGAAATCAGAATATTTAATACTGTGGCTGACTTAAAGCTGAAAAACATTTAGGTTATTAGCATGAACATCCACAACTGCTGTTAAGATATGGTCAGCAAGATCTCATGCACTTGCTGGAGTGAGGATGGAATCCCATATGCTGTCCTCCTGACACTGCACTACACACTGAACTGAGTCTCATGGAGGCTGCAAGGACTGGAAGGGAGGTAAATGAAAGTACCACCATAACTTTCACTAAAACTTTGGTTACTCAGTTCAAGATTTATAATTATCCGCGTGATCCTGCACACCTTATTTTAAATACCAAGTCTATCTCAAGAGAAAGTGCCAAGACATCACAAGACAGCTGTGCCATTAACGCAAAGCAGAGGTTTTGGGACACGTGTGACATCCCAAATTGCACAAAGTATTCACATGGAAACTGGTGCTTTCTACTGATTGGAAAACACTTTTGAAACTGCTGTTACCATTGTGCTGTGACTGAAAACAAAAACCAGCACTAGATTTAAAATCCAAGAAATCTGACCTTGATATTGTGGAACACTCAATGTGCCATCCAGGTCTTCCTTTTCCCCAGGGAGAAGTCCAAGATAGCTCTTGAGGTTTGGCAGCCTTCCACAGGGCAAAATCTTTACCATGTCGTTTATCAGATTCAACTGCCAAGAATAAGTGATTGGTTAATGGGAAATGTCTAAAAGAAAAAAAAAGACCAGATGAAAGCAAGTGGAAATGCGTGTTTAGTGAACTACCCTGTTCTTAATCCCTTTTGCTCAGCTTCTTTTCCTGTGATTTTCCACCCTTACTCCTTCTACAGGGCTTCCAGTTTCCCAATCAAGCATTTGAAAAAAAAAAAAAAAAAAAATGTTGAATTAGATTTCTGCAGGCTAAAAAGACGAATTCATGATTCTCTAATACATCCTATCCTTTTACTCCTTTTGGCCTTCTCTGGTTTTACATCATTCATTTAGTTACTTATCAGCCCATTTCAACAAACGGATTGCACTGCAGCAGCAAAGTAACAAAAACAACCTAAACCAAAACTCACAAACAAACAAAACAAAAAAAAACCCAACAACTCACACTATTGTTTCTCTGGGGCACAAATAGTTTCTAGTTCAGATTCTATAAAACCAAGAGCGTGGAAATGAGTGTTCTTGGACAGTAGCAACCTTCCAGTACCATTTTCACCAACTGCTTCTCTACAAAGGTCTCCTCTCCAGCCATATTTGCTGCTTCCTTCACTACGCCAGCCAAGGATTCAGTCCTTTTTTGCCACAGTACCACAGAGTTCATCTCTGCTGGCTTGTAACCCCCGGTCAGATACAAACCACTACCTGGCAGGAGCTACAGAACAGGGTTCTGGACTCCATATTTTTTTGCTGACAAATACATAACCTCGCATTTGACCTATGCGGAACAAAATACCTATTTGGCTTGACAGGCTCCAGCTTGGCAAGCTATTTGCGCTGTTTTAAGTTCCCTTATTTAACATGACTCACCCGTTTCATCAGCAGCTGATACTCGATCTACTTTTTTCTCTACTTATTTCAGATCTCTAACAAAACCACAGTGTATCACTGGGTCTGAACCAATCCCTGGAGCATTCCAGTATCAACACATCTTAATGATGATTCACAGCTATTTTTGGAGATCTGTTAGGTGGTCATTTTTCTTGAGCCATTCCACTTGTACTTTATTGATATTATACAGAGGTTTTATTCAGAACATCATGCAATATTAAGACTAGCAGATTACAAAAATCCATTACACCTGCTTCATCATTCAAACTTGATAAGAAATAAAGGGACAGAAATATAACCCTACTTTTACCCAATGAACCTTCATCTTGGCTCTTTCGCTAGTTTGCAAATCTCTGGCTGATTCCATGCCTCTTCTGCCTTTTTTTGAGCATATTGCTACAAAAAAAGCGCACTCCTCACCTTCTCGGTTATAAGCAAAACAACAGTCTTTAGAAATAACAGTAAATTTAATTGTAAGTGACTTGAGGGGCAACAGAGTAAAATACGTAATCAGTCATGGTTGATGCTTGAAGGCACATATGGAGATTGTCCAGTCCAATCCTTGATCAGAACACACAGCTACAGCAGGCTGCCCAGGATGGTGTCCAGTCAGGTTTTGAATCTCTCCAAGGATGGAGACTTCAAAGCCTCTCTGAGCAACGTGTTCTTCTGTTAATCACCCTCAGAGTAAAAAAGGTGGAATTTCCTGTGCTTCAGGTTGTGCCTATTGCCTCTTGTCCCATCACCAAGCACCCCGAGAAAATCCTGGCTCCATCTTCTTTAACCCGCCCCCAGGTATTTGTACACATGGGTAAAATGCCCCTGAGCTTCCTCTTCTCCAGGCTGAGCAGTCCCAGCTTTCTCAGCCTTTCCTCATAAAGAGATGCTCCAGTACCTCCATCGTATTTGTAGCCCTCTGCTGGGCTCTCTCCAGTATGCCCATATTCTCTTGTACTGGGGAGCCCAGCACTGGACCCAGCATTCCAGGAATCTCACCAGTGCTGAGCAAAGAAGGATCACCTCCCTTGACCTGCTGGCAATGCTCTTCCCAGTGCAGCCCAGGGGGGCTGCTGGCTGCCTTTGCAGTCGGTAACTGCCTCTAAATAACTGTAGACAAAACACATTCCCTCTGTGAGTTGTAATGCTGAAGTGCAGCTGTGAGAAGTTTCTGGCTGCAATCCACCCGAGCATCAGCCTGCCAGGCATTTTCAGTAATTGCAAACAGATTTTTTTCAATGAAGAAATACTGAACTTCAGCATGCAAAAGGATGCAGGAGACCCACGTCAAATTCTCCACCACAGAGACCAGATCAGACTCAACTCAACAGAAGCTACAAAGAGGCTCAGCAATCCTGCTCAGCAACTAGGTAAGTGGAGCAAAAAAACACACAGCCCAGGGTACAGGCATGCTCTAGCACAGCCTATCAAGAGATTGCTCACTCACACAAACAGGCTGCTTAGCGGTAGTCTGGTGGGAAGTAATGAAAGAAGCAAATTCATCCAGTTAGCACACAACCGAGGAGTGCAACTGCCCAAACAATAACACAGTAGCTGAAGTTTCCCTGCATTTACCTTTAACTATCTCACTGCTGGCTAGTGCAATGGCTGAGACCACCACCTCACTATGAAGTTTATATGTACCACTCCCAAGTATATAAATAAAATTGATTAAGATTCCTAATTGTTCTAAGGTACCAGAACAAAGGTGTAGAGGGAACCAAGTATGAAAAGAGATCGCCACATCTCCTCTTGCACTGGTAACAGCAAGTGCCTTGATAATTACAGAAGCAATGCAATCTTAATTAACCGAAGTGTTGGCTATACACAAGAGGTTAGAAAACTGTTTCAGACTGTTGAATGAAAGTTTACACAGAGATATATCAGGACTTCAAACAATACATTAATACAAACAAGTTGGTGCTGTGAACTTACCTGCTTCATCCTGGGTATCAGGACAAATAGTAGTTAACACTCCGTATCTTTTTCCCAAAGACTTAACATCAAAATAAACATTGCCTAGCAGAAAAAGAAAAGTTTAGTTTTATAGCAAAGATGGGGCACACTCATGATGAGGAGACAACATTTTCCTGAAAGCAAAACAAAATGCCCTTTCAATTCCCATTTTAATTTCAGATTTAGAAATTCAGAAATACTGCAAAAGTAGTAGCAGAAGTTTCCATGTGACCAGCTTTTCACTGACTTCAGCACATTTACTTATTCTGCATACAGGATAACTTTGCATTCTGGAGGTCTCCTCAGGTTCTCCCCTGCCCAAGCACAATCAGCAATCCCCTCCAGCAGCGCAGCCTGCTGCTACTCCAGTTATAATGCACTCGAATCCTTCTACCACCACCACCTCTGCTTAAAAAAAAAAAAAAAAATCCACATATTGTGCCTCACAAGCACATCTTTTACAGCACATAGGAGATACCCACCTCCTGCTTAGAGCTAAGAGGTTCCCCCAGCTCCCTTGTAGAAGCCAGGCTAGGACTTCCCCACAGCAGCTTAGATGGCAGTTCATTACAGTAAACTATTATATTAAATAACAAGCTACATCTAACATAGAAATTGAGTAATAGTTGTTCTGCCCACCCATGTCATCACAAACGAGTTGCTCACACCCTGTCTGTTAATCAACAGAAGGAAAGCCTGGCACAGGGTATCTCATTTGATCACAAAACAGGATTATTAAGAGCGCCAATTTCCTGTACATGTGCTGAACAAGGAGTTGCCTTACTAGAAGTCTCACCTTGCGAGGTTGCGTAAGCTTGTCCGCAAGCAATTATTTTTTTTATAAAGGAAATTATATGAGGAATATTGTCAGTCACTCTCATATATACTGTAGGAGGAAGGACCTTAAACAAAGAAAGAGTAACATCTCGTTACCTGCATGAAACACACTGCTTACAAGTTCTTTCACCCTAAGAAACCAACTGTAAAGAACATTCTCCTCAAATTTATCTTTAAAAACAAATAAATTGCAAGTATCATAAAAAGTTCATAGGCAGAATTTAAGAAATGAACTGAACATTCTCCTCAAATTTATCTTTAAAAACAAATAAATTGCAAGTATCATAAAAAGTTCATAGGCAGAATTTAAGATAATACACAAAAAAAAGGAAGTTAAACTTGTTCATTCTAAACCAGGGGTCCTCAAACTTTTTAACCAGGGGGCCGGCGCGCGGATGCAGTGGCAGGCAGTCATCTGCGGCTGCTTGGTTTCCCCACCAACCCCCGGCGGGGGGTGGGGGGTGGGGGGGGGGTGGGCAGGGGCTTCTGTAAATACTGGGGGCTGGACTGAGGACCCTGGGGAGCCATAGTTTGAGGACCCCTGTTCTAAAGCTATGGTTTTCTTCTCCCTCCATTTCCTTACTCAAAAGGTGTGCAGTATCTTTCCAGAAGAACAAAAAAGTACATCAGTACTCAGTTTCCAGGCAATGCTTCAACACACAAGCAATTTATTTTTTCAGATCATCCTGTCAAAATCAGATTCCTTGCCAAAATACATTACTTTAAAATACTCTTAAATTTGGAAGCTTGAATATCTGTACCTTTAAGGCAGCCATATCTTGTTTGAAGTCATCTTCATAAATACGAGCAAGAGCTAATGGCGATATATTCATCTGAAAGAGAGAAGCAGATTAGTAAATCATAAATCAAAGTAATAATATAAAATATTGCAATCTTCTATCAGACAGTTAGTAGCTAATTGGAAGACTTACAAAGCCCCCAAGGTAAAGAATCAGAAAGGCTTATTAATCTAACATTGATGTGGAGGAGATATAAGCTATAAATAACTTTAAAGTAGTATATCATTTACACTTCTGAATTACCAAAATATTAATACCCATCTTTTAAGAGAAAGCAACCCAAGATTAAAATAAACTCCTTCCTTCTCTCATTATTTTCCTCTTGAGAGGGTCTTCCATTTCCAGAGACAAGATAGACTACAGTACACAGGACATGAAATTCATTTAACTTACTGGCAGGGGACACAGATACCACCTAAATGTCAGGAAGACAGATCAGACACTTGCAGGATGAGACAAGGTATTAATTTTCAGTGATTAAGAAAAATAAGCTATTGCAGCTGATCACAGTTATTTGTAGATCTCTGTACAATCAGGGGAAATGAACTGAAATTCAGTCCCACGCTTCATCAAGTGTGGCGCTTCTCAGGCACCTTCTCCATATTTCTCGTTCACGGGGCAATGGACAGGAACAGGGATGCTCACAGAGCTAACAAGAAAGTGCAGCCCAAAAGGAAAGAGACAACTTGCATGTGGCAAGATACTTGTTCTCAAATATTCAGAAGCCGTCAGAGCTTGAAAGATGTATGACAGCAAAACCTGCCCTAGCAAGCAAAACCATGATATCAAAGTGTTTCAAACGTGAGCTTTTACATCTTCTCTGAGGAGTACACAACATACTCAGTCTCTCCAGTTTGCAGGTAACTGAATCATT
This sequence comes from Falco cherrug, assembly GCF_023634085.1. Classification (NCBI taxonomy): domain Eukaryota; kingdom Metazoa; phylum Chordata; class Aves; order Falconiformes; family Falconidae; genus Falco; species Falco cherrug. The sequence continues at coordinate 63,736,229 of NC_073698.1, forward strand.
AGCAAAATAAATCCAGTTTCAACACCTCCAATTCATTACTGGAACATCTTTAAGGGATCTGATTTTTGGAGCGCTGGTGGGTACCACTATTTGGACAAGCTCCTGGACAAGGCAGGAGTTCTGGTGAAGACAGACTAGATGCTCATCCAGCAATGAAATGAGGAAGATGCTCAGCACCGAGAAATGAAGGCATACTCCTGCCTACAGACCAGAAAGAGTGCTCTTCCAGACCCTAGCAACTGCACTCATCTCCCCAGACAGCTCAGCTGCTTTTTCCATCAACAGAAACACAAAGGTGCTTATAGGAGGAAGGTGGGGAAATTCCTCCCGTTGAGATGGATGTTCAACACACACAGACACTCATCTCTCTCTCTCTCTCTCTCAAAGGACCACTGAGGGCAGGCAGCATGCTCATCATAGACTAGATACACAACTTCCAGGTTTTCTCTAGATGAAACCCACTAGAGGGTGGAGAACAAGCTTAGGCACATTGATCCTACCACTGTAACACTTCAGGTACAGAGGTCCCAACAAAACCAAGCTACTGAGGTAGAGGCCTTGGCCGCCCAAACAAAGTGTACAGAGCAGAGCAGGCATGAAAGAGACTAAAAAGCCATGGAAAGATTACTTTGTAAGACCAAAGGATACAGATAATGAACACAAATTCTTTAAAACATTGTGCCGTTTCCGCCTCCTCAAACATAATCTCCGTAATGTTCTGACAATAAGGAAAAATTCTAAAATTCACAGACAGACTTATAATGCCTGGGGGTTACAATTTTTTAAGATAGCCTACTGCCTTAGCAAACTGCAAGTAAATGGACTAGAAGACCACACAGGCATTTCTACAGGAGCAGCGTGCTTCTATTTGTTTGAATGCAGTACCCTATATTTAACTGTAGTAGTAACTGTTTACTTAAAGATTAAATAAAAAAAGTGACAGCCATCAAATTCTCTGGCTCCAAGAAACTAGCTTAAAGCTTGCAACTGCAATTTGATCCAACACATTCATTTATGATCCAGCAGACATAAGTTACAGCTTCTAAAAACAAAAAAAAAAAATCAAAATGTAGAATAAGCCACAGAAAACATTCTTAGCATTTCAGGGTCCAAAAAGCATTTAAATTAAAAAGAAAGAAAAAAAGAAAATAATTGGAATAATCACTCACCAAGCTCAGCTGGTTAAAAAGGTCCGATTAAAATGCAACTGAGAACCACTTACAGCCCCAGTTTCACCACTTTACCCCTACACTCAATGTCAACTTTCACCTAGGTGACAAACTCAAACGAGACTGACAGCTGATGTTGCAGCTAGATGGTGCTCGGCACCTTTCAGGAACCGCCCTCGGCCTTGCGGGTAGCAAGGCCACATCTCGGCAGCCCACAAGGCTTCTCCAGAACTCAGCCAGAAGCCTCCTGGTTGCTAAGTTCTGGGATGCTTTTGGGATAAGACACCCTTCACTCTGCTGCGGATTCACCCTGGCTTTTTGTTCGCCGCTGGCCTCGCAGGCAGGAGGACCCCAGCCGTGGGTGCTGTAACACAGCCCGCCCTGCCTGTCACCCTCACACAGCTCTGCGCCCCTTTACCTCCACATGGCTCCTGATGCCCAGCCTCCCAGGCTCCTGGCCCCACTACAGCCATGCCAGGGACCAGAAATCTCCACATTTATTAATACTTATTAAACATTTAATAATACTTACTAAAACAGACAAAACTCAACAACAAACCAACCAAACAAAAACAAACCTAGGTTAACTTTCCTATGTAAGTAGCTGTAGAAAATACCAAAAGTTTGGGTCAGAGACTGCAGCAAACACCTACCTCATTGGCTCTTTTTATTATCTTGTCATCTATGTCTGTGATCCCCATCACCATGATAACTTCAATTCCAAAGAACCTAGTCATTATCCTTCGAATTATATCAAACCTAACATAGGAGCTGGAAAAGAAAAAAAAAAAAAGTGATCTTTTAAACATCCAGTAGTAAGAATAAACTTTAAAAGAACCAACAGCACTAACAGGCACAGGGACAATCTAAATACTCCCAACACTTGCAATGAAAAGGTCTTCAGTGCATAAAGTGCTTTTCCAGAACCAGTTAACACCTGCACAAAAGGCAAGCAAATATCCCTTGAACTGGCCTACCCTCTTCTGGCATTAGTGACACATTACATCAATTGTCTGAGTTTTCTTTTGTTGCATCTCTTTATTCAAGCACCAAAGTGTGTTGGAAGCTACAAGCGAGCCAGGAGACCCTCTCAAAGGGATGAAGACACACAGATCAGATATTCTTGAACTACATCACTCAGGCTTCATATATTCTAACAGGTTTTCAAAAGCCACAGGGCAGAAGAAGAGGGAGAAATAAAACAGGGTTCAAATGAACTTTTCTTAGGGCTGAGTAACTACAGCTACCAGCCACTGATAAACTATTTCATTCATACACCACCACAGATCTTTTCTGATAGCAAAGGAGAGCTGCTCTGTGGGTTATTTTCTTTTATCTACGCTTAAGAATAAATTCTCAAGATTATTCAGGCTCTTTGTCACAAAACATAGTATTTAATGCTGATAGACTGGCATACCCACAAGCTGTACAGGGCTGTGGCAGACCCTTCTGCTTGCCGACTCCCCATTTGTAAGTCTCAAAACACACTCTGACTGAGTAAAACTCAATTATTAGATGAGATATTAGAAGGTGACTAGAGCTCCAGGTCTGTCCTGTAAGGAGATAAGAATCCTCTGCCTTTGCTGGCTTTGGAGAAAACAGAGCCCAAAAGGAGACCCGCAGACCTACAGGCTTCCACTTCACCTCCATGAGCTGCAACTCCTGTGGCTGTCAGAGCAAAGATGTGTAAGCAGATACTGGAAACGGATTTGCATCCTTCCCCTTAGCTGCAGGACCAGGTGGCATTAAGGTTAAGATTTACGGATGTGTAGTATCTTAATGAAGAAAAACACTTTTTGTTGTTGCTCACACTACACCCATGTTGAAAAAGGCTTTTTGAAAGCCTTGCTGCCAGGGAGATAGTTCTTAATGAATACCAGCTCACCGGGAGTACGGTTCATCTAATGTGGTGACATGATACCATAAGAATATTACATTTGTCTTTGGACCCCGTTCAGAGCAACAATGGCAGCATCAAAAGCTTGATATTAGATTCAACAGCCCTGCAGTCGTAGTTCCCAGAGCAGACACAAATTTCACACTGCTTCTTTTCCTCTAATCTTCCAACTGAATTGATGGAAGAAACACTGCAAGAGCCAGAGCACATCTCCTGACACCTCAGAAAGCAGGGTCCTTACCACCTCAGGACTGAAAAGAAAAAAAAAAAGGCAGTCAAAATCAGAGGGGTGGCAGAACAGGCACAGGAGACTGAATGAAATCTTTCTTGCCTGGTTTTACTCTTATTTCCAAGCATTGAGCCAGGAACCTGGATGCCAACTAGGCTGCAGCTCATACTGGCACGATCAAGACCAGCCTCAGAACTGAGGGGAAAAAGATGGCATTATCTACCAGTCTGATTTTTATTTTCTGTGTAGGATGAGGTTTGGTTGTTGTATTGAGGCATACAGAGCACCTGTTTTGAAGACTGGAAGCACAACATACTACAGAAAGTTGGATTATTTAGAGAAATAAAAAAAAAAAAATCTTTGTAGAGGGGAAGGAGGAGGGGAGAAAAATAATAATGCTACTATTTTCAAATTCCTCTCAAGAATCTGAAGTTCATTTCTGCATTATTACCTGCCATGTTTGCCGCAAGGCAAATGAGAGAAGGAGGGGAAAAAGGAATTCTAGTGATACTATATTGCAAGAGTACAACAAAATGATGGTATTTTACAAGAGTGACATGGTAACAACAGCCACCACTCCACCTGACTTCATGCTTTTTCCGAGCGCATCTCCATCAGCAGCATGCATTTCAGCTGCACCTACCAAAGCTCTATAGTTGGACGTAGCTACTGGGGTTAAAAAAAAAAAAAAAAAAACCCAAAACAAAAATACCCACCACAAGTTAAAAAAATAATAATATATAAAATCAAGAGCACTCCACCATCCTGAACAAATTGGGTGAGCAACAGCTTGCCAACACTTACATGTGCAAGACTACAGACACTGGGAAGGAACAGCCAACTCCTCACACACTGGAGGGTTTAACTGATCAGAAAAGAGAGAGGAAGGTCTTCAGCGGAACAACACGTGAAGGTGCTAAAGAGGCAGCAGAAAGAGTATAAACAAGGCTACTTATCTGCACAATACACCACTCCAAAGGCAATATTCAGCCCTAACTATGCTTTCTTAAATCAGTAAGTGAAGAGGTTAAACCCAGGTAGCACAGACGTATGGCAAACCTCTCCACATCAGGAAAGCTTGAAATTGCTGGTTTAGACATGGGATAAGAAGAGATGGGTAAGAGAACAGGCAGAGCAAGCAAGGCCTTCCTATTCCCTCCTTTGATCAAAAGAGCCTAAAGGCAGAACACAGAGATCCACTGACAAAAGCAGACATCCAAAAGCCACAGAGAGCTGCGAGACCAAGAGACAAAATTCTTCACCTCTACAAACATTGCGTTCTAGATCCACTACACCACTTCGGACAGGTGCACATCTGCAATTCCCTCTTCTGTTACACGTCAGGGAAGATAGGCTCTACCATACTAGAGAACCTCAAATGAGTGACAAACCCGAGGAATTTATTACCATCTTTTTATACAGATGTTCTCAAGTAATGACTTGAAATTGTATTTATTTCAAGGTAAACTGTAACATACTCTGTATTACAACAACTGTAGATTTAAATACAGTAATTGTGTATTTAACCTTCTTTTTTTAAAGTTCCCCTAAGGGTACTAAGTACAAACAAAAAAACTCAAAATACAGATTTTTTGATTTTTAAATCACCAGTAAAAAGCTAGCTTAGTTTTCTGCTATGACTGGACAAAAGCAAGGAGGACACCACTACATGCACACAACAGTATAGCAGCGTTTAAGGAGAGGCTGCCAACAACAGTTTTTACATGACTGGTATTTTAAAACTTCCCTCTTACAGAAAGAAGGAGCAGTTGTGCAGCACTGTGACAGCTCAGCATTGAGCAAAACTCATCACAAGTTTCTGAATGGAAACAGGACCAGAAGCTATGAAATTCACACAGACAGCATTACCTGAGGAAGCCCCCTGCTCTTCCAGGGAGCCCAATGCTCCTTGTTCTTTTAAGAATGAGGAGCGAGGAGCTGCTGCGCTGCTGCAGCCGCCCTGCACCTTCGCCTCCGGCACGTCATCCTGACACCACCGGCTGCACCCAAAGCACTTTTCCAAAGTTACTTACAATGAAGCTGGTTTATTATTGTAATTATCCTAATGACCTACAGAAAAAATGCTGTGCTGTTCTGGGGTTTATTTAAACACAGTAAGCCACTGCAGAGTTACTATGCAAAAAGGCCTTCAAGCTACCCAGCCTTTTGCAGATTTAAGAACAGATGCGTTAACCTGGCTGTTAACCTTAAAAGCATCTTTTTAATGCTCAGCACTGAATGGCTTTTCCTTGGTGCCGACACGGCGTCCAAATCACATCCGAGGAAAACTACGCTTTTGCACAGAGAGGTGGCCCTGCCCCTGGACCCCAAGCCCCCTGGGTCTGTGACCTGGCACAGCTCACCCTACCAAGCCGAAAAGCCCACGTTCCTAATGCTTCCCATCCCCCCGTTTTGTCGCTGTGTGGTGCGAGCTGCACCGACAGCCCCTTCCTGAGGCCGCGACAAAAAAAAAAAAATATTAAATAAGCATATATACATATATAACCAGCACGGGTTTCCCCCCTCGCACGGGGCCGGAGGCGAAGCGCCAGCGCCCCCGCAGCGGGGCCCGCCACCAGCCGGGACACGGGCTGCCGCCGCAGCCGGACGCCCCGCACCGCCGCCGGGCCCACGCAGGACGCGACACGCGCAAGCGCCCCCCGAGCGTGACTCGGGACGGACTCACCTGGCGTGCCCGAGGTGTGCGCGGTCGTACACCGTCGGCCCGCAGCTGTACCTGCGGAGAGGGGAGGCAAAGGCACCCGTCACGGCCAGCCCGGCCCCCGCCGCCCGCTCCCCCCGCCCGCCCGCCCGCCCGCCCGCTGCGGGGCGCTACCAGGTCGCCACTCCTTCCGTGCCCAGCACGAGCGGCTCCTTGCTCCGGCTCCGGCTGTTGTAAGCCACGATCCCGCTGTCCCGCCCCGCCGGCGGCACCCACCGCCGCCGCTCCGCCGCGCTGTAACGCCGCGGCGCGCCCGCCTTGCCCGTCCCGGGGCCGGGGCCGCACCGCCGGGCCGCCGCCACCGCGCCGCGTAGCATGGCCATGGCCACGGCCACAGCCCCGGGCCGCGGGCGGGGACACGGGGGCTCCGCCTCCCCGCGGGGAGGGGCGAGGTGAGCGGGCACAACCCGCCGCGCCTGTCACCGCGACAGCCGCGCCGCCTGTGCCGGCTGACAGCGTGCGAGCGGGGTAGCTACAGCCCGAGCGGCAGGAAGAGGCGGGGCCGGCGGGCAGGGGGCGCGGCCGGGCCGCCACCGCCTCTCGCCGGGCCGCGGGGTCACCTCTGCGGCCGCCCCCCGCCCGGCCCGGCCCGGCCTAGCGTTCCTCGGCGCGGACCTCGGTGAGTCGGGCGGGCTGGGGAGCCCGGGGCCGGGGCCGGGCGGCGCACCCCCCGCTTGGATCCGGCCGAAGAGCGCGTACCCAGCCCGGTGCTGCGGCGCGGCGGCAGCGCGGTGGGTTGTGGCGCGGCGTTTGCGGGCTGCGAGCGGAGGTTTAACGCAGCCGTGTCGAGTCGATCCGGTCAAACGCGGGGGACGAATCCGTTGTACGCCGCCTATCAGCGCGGGGAGCGGCGGGCAGCCTGTTAGCTCCTGGGAGAAAAGCGTGGTGTGACATTCCTAGGCTGGGCTTAATACATCGCAGTCTCAAAAACCTCTCCCGCGCCTCCCTTGCCCCGCGCGCCCCTGTGAAGCCCTGCCCGGCCTGGGCGGTCTCAAAACTGAGTGACCTGCGGCCGGCGCTCGGTGCGGTACCCTGGGCTTTAGCCGGCTGATGCCAAGGAAGGGCCGCTTCCTTCCCGGAGTCAGGACAAGCGAAGGGTGTGTGTTTTCTGGTGATGATTCTCTCATCTCGTTGTGGATTTCTTTTTCTTTCTTTCTTTCTTTCAGAGCGTACCGAGGAAACGGAGCTTAGCTGGCTGCAGTGCCTTGATCCACTTGGGAAACTAGAGTGAATAGCAGTATAATGGACCAGGCGTAATGGTGCCAACAGTCTTCTTTAACTAGCGTCTTGTTTCCAAAAGTAACTGCCAGCGGGTACCAAGGAAACATGTGAGAACTCTATAAGCATATATAATATTTTCCCAGCTAGTGTCTCCCAGCTTCCCAGCTTCAGACCAGATGACATCCTCAGCTGAATGCTTTGGAGTTCTCCCTGCTCCCCTCCCCGCCCCCCAGTTTTTTTACCTTCCCTCTACCGTTAATTTCCCTGGCCTCTGTGAATACACATCAACTCCAGCCTTTGGCAAGGAGTACCGCAGGTGTGCTGCCATTTTTAGGAAGCATCCTCTTGGCCTGTGTTGAAGTTGAAGCCCTTTAGCTCCAGTTGCAGCCACCCTTGCTCTTGTATGAGAAGAGAGAGCGAACCATTGGTTCCAGCGCGTGCTGTCTGCCCTGACTGTCCTCCTCCATACAAGCCTCTACGCAGGCTGTTCAGAGGAGAGCCTTTTCAGGTCTCCCAGACCACTGTGTTACTCACCTGCTAAAGGATCTTGTTGGCCTTTGGGAGGAAGGTGATACTGAGTGATCGCAGCGTGACTGGATGCTGCAGGGAACAGGTCTGCCTGTGGTGAGCTGCCTCACAGAAGTCCTTGCATTGTTTCCTCTTCTGTCTGCCAGGGACAGGTTTGATAGATTTTTCTCATATGTAATATGATCATTTTAAATAATTGCTTTTATGTAATAATAGATGCCCATCTACATCTTGCTTCATTTTAGAGAGTATCTGATACAAAGCCCTTTTTTTTTTTTCTTAATACGCACTTTCAACAATATTTTTCATTTAACAGTCATAACTTTTTGGTTAGACAAGAAACCTGTTTAATGGGCTTGCTAATTTGAGACTAGCTAGGATAAAACTGAAGATACCGTCCAATAACCTCTGTAAATGTTTGCTTCCTATATTTCTCAGGAAGCGTCACAAACCAATTATTTCAGTTTCCATAGTGAGACGGTCTTGATGTCTTTGCCGTTCAACACATACCCTGTTAAGAGTTGTCATTAACTCTGTTGTCTCCTTTGTTCTGTACAATGCCGAGCACTTTGACAGAGTCCAAATCAATGCCAAGTAACAAGGGATGTTTTTTAGCCTTAATTCCAGGTTTAGCTATCATGGATGAAACTGCCAACAGATCAGAAGAATGTAAGACCTTTTTCTTTCCCTGGTGGTTTCAGAAGGCTTAGTGCCTGTGCTATCGAGACTAGCTTTTAGGATTTAGTCCAGAAACCTCTATGTCCTACTATAAAACATGATTTTCTGAAGGTAGGAAAGGAATTCCTTAATGCCTGAAATAAACAGTTAACATCATTCACACTTGAGATTTTTTTTTTTATGCAGTAGAAGAAATTCAATGGAATGGTGGAAGGTATTCTACAAGTACTGTAAAAAAATATAATCTCAAAAGAAAAGCAATACTAATCCTGATGGATTAGAAGCATAAATTCATTATTTAAAAAATACCAACATTCTCAGAAACAATCGGTCTGTGGCTGTGGGCACACCTCTCCTGACACCTATAAATACCTGCCTTCCTGATATACTTATTCCTGGCCTGAGACATGTGGAATGAGACAATAGTCATCTACCAGAGAGGCAGAATAGCGGCAAAGGATTTTCTGCCTCCATCACAAGATTCATCTTTCTTCCACCTGGAGTAGAAGATGCCTTCAAAGGTTGCCAGCAGCTGGTACACCTGATCAATGCTCGGCCTGAGCCTGCTGTAATCCTGCTACTTCTTTATTTTCTGCTGAATGGCTAGCAGGAGATGCAGTCTGCAGAGTGGTACATCTCAGTCAGAATCCCACTGAGGTGTGTCTGCCTGAGCTTCAGGTAAACTTGTTTCAAGGGGACACCCATGTATTTGATATTGTCAGGCCATCTTCTCACTTTTTCTTAGGAGCCGTTAAGGCTAAAACTTGCTTCTTTTTTAAAGAAAAACTGGAGCTTACTAAGGCAAAGAGGTGACTCGTGAATGCCCTAGAATGGATTTATGTATTTTCTGTCCCTTTATCTGCATGTGCAAGAAGGCACTCTTTCCGGGCTGGGCTTGATCCAAAGAGAAAATCTGGTAGAAGCACAGCTGTGTGTGCTCACCACCAGAGGCTCTGCAACACCTTTGTGGTGGGCAGGGAAGGTCTCTGGGGGCTCTGGCTCACCTGGCTCCTCCTGTATTTTCCAGCTTCCAGTCCCAGGACTACTTAAAAGATATGTCCCCAGAAGTAAGATCAATGGGCAAATCCCAGAGCATGTTTTGTAAGTAAATAAATGAAAGTTAAGCTAAAAATTCATTTTTTCCTTCCTCTTTATTATTAAGAGATACATGCTTTGTAAGGTTTTACAGCTTTCCCCCTATTATTAAAGGTGTTGCATTTTTCTTCTAAAGAATTAAACCACACCATCTTAGAATTGTTGACAGAGCAGGAAGGCTGCATTTGTTGTGTTATCAAAAGCACGTTTCCAGTATCTGTGGCTCTTCTTGTCAGATTCTAGTTCAGGAACCTGACAAGGAAGCTGACCCTGAGAAAATAAGGGAGGAAAAAGTGTTGTAAGGACAAACTACAAACCAAAAGCGAAGATGAGCTAAATCCACCACAGGGGACTGACTTTCTCTTGGCACTCCATAGTGGTCTGCAATAACAGACACATTTTGACTTTTACAAAACCTAGGTGCTTATCAGCTTGTCTAAGAATCTCGTTTAATTTTTAAAAGGAGGATAAAAATTGTCTCAAGCTTATCACAAATGCTTGAGTCAGAAATACTGTAAATGTTGAGTGGCCATTCTCCCAAATAATCACAAAATAAGGAGTATGTTTTCTGAAAGAGAAATCACGTTGAGATACCTATTCTAAAAGTGTGATTCTGGGGAAATGAAATAAAACTGCAAAAGAAATTTAATTGGTGGACATGAAGAACAAAATAAACTTTCCCGCTCTTATCAAAAGCCTCATAGACTGGACCCTGCGTTTTCAACACCATCTACTATTGTTCAAACAACCTGCCCATCAGCTGCTCTAACAAATGCTGCCCGTTTTTCATCAGAAGTGTTTATGTATGCACCGCAGTCTACAGAAACGAGCCTGAGGGTCGGTATCAATTCAGTCAGGGCTCAGATCAGTGTCTTTGTCAGTGGTTACCAACTGTTGAGGTGTCTCTCTTGAACTCACTGTGGGAACGTGCAGCCCATGGAATAAGCTCCCTTTGATATGCATGCTGGAACAACTCAGATGTACTTCTGCCTTGGCCCTGTACTGCAATGCACAGTTACTAGTTCCAGTCAGAATTTTTCGATCACCTATAATGCCAGTGCTGTTTAAGCTCACTAGGTGCAGCTGGTGCAAGAAAAGGGATGGCAGCAGCCAGAAAACAGGTGTGAAAAGAGGCAGTGAGTGCAACAGGCTCAGGGCAAGCTGAGGGACAGATGAGGAGCTGTATCCAGTGAAACAGATGTTTTCTTAAGTAGGACCTGACTTTTTTAAAAAAAAAAAAAAAAAAAAAGATAAGAAGTTTAGAATGGCAGGCCTATGTTAGGTAAGTGTTTGGAAAGTTCTTGAGCCTTTATGGGAAACAGAAAAAGGATAAACTCAGCTAGATCTGTTTTCCAGATTTTAGAAGCCATTAATCCCACATAATTGCCAATATCAACAGGTAACTTTCTGGCCCAAATATCTGTAAATAGTATACACTGTCTACTGCACAGACAGTGCATATTGCATGAAAGTGTGAAATAGGACTTGGCTGCTGGTCTCCGTACTTGCAAACCTCAGCTCTGCTCATCTTGCATGTTAACCTCTTGCTGTTCTGTTAAAAAAAAAACCCACCATATGTAACTGTAGAAGGGAAGGATTAAGTTATTAAGTCGTGCAGAAACAGCAACTCCTTAGGAGGAGTAAGTAATCTGATTCGTCTGTACCTATAAAGTGTAACGACTAATGATCAGAAGACACTGTCTTTTCTAATAGACACACAGCTGAAGTGATTACATAGTATTTCATACAGCAGTACTGAACCAAGGCAGAGAAAGAGAAAGGAGGTAGCCAAAATTCCTTGTACCAACTATCCTCATACATATTCAGCGTCTGCATTTGTGGAACATATTTGGAGGTTTGGGATTTTATGCTGCTCATATTAAGAATTTTGAACTTTATGCTGATGAGCTGGGATAACTAGAATATGTATATGTTATATGAAATAATTTTATATAATATTATAGATGTATACATAATATGTATGTTACACAGTAGTTGTGTAAGTTGTTGATCTGGTTATAGGTTCCCTTGATTCCCATTGCTGGGAATTTAGATCTTTAATAAGGTAACAGCTTCGAGGAACTTTTGAAAACCCCAGAGATTTGGGTTTCTAAACAGGAAAGATGTACTGTAATCAGAACAAAGGGGCATGGGAACAGAAGGAGAAGAGTTAGAATCTGTCCTCCTGTAAAGAGAAGAAAATGGAGCCCACAGCTTGCTTTCTTGTTTTGATAATTTGATAATTTTGATAAATGACAGTCATTCCCCATGCTTCTACTTGTGAGTGCTCCACAAGTGAGTAAGAAATGGGCCCCTGGTATGTAAAAAAAAGAACTGAAACTCCATTCAGAATCTCCCATCTCTCTCCTACTGCAGTTGAGAGGCAGGAGGCCAAAATAAAAAGAAAGCAGATGAGGAAGAAAAGGAGAGATGGGCAATGGGCATTACCTCCAAATATTCCAAAACTTTCCAACCTGGAGATGTGCATGTATACCTGATTTCTGCACACACACACACCCACCTCCTGCAGCTTTCCAAAATGATGGCTGACATGCTGCCTAGAGGGGGTGCAGAAAATAGGTATTTCTGGGTACAAGTATATTTGATTACAGCACTACACAAAGCACTGAGAATCTCTGAGAACGGTGAAAGGGGACCTTCAGAGCATATACCCGATGCATTCTCAGGTGAGCTCAGTCCCATTCTTTCCCTAGGACTTGTGCAATGTCCTGTGATGTTTGTTTTTCAGTCACTCTTCTGGCAACATGAGAGGCTAACAGAGGAAGATCTAGTAGACAGCACTTTTAAGAGGCAGATGATACCAAGCTCTCTGTCCTCAGTGCATCCAAGCCTAACAATACTTTTGAGCAAATCACAGAAGCCTATCAGGCCACAACTACACTTGAAAGTGGTACCTTTCTTTTTGAGGGACAGAAATTCTTGTTTAGTGAATTAGCAGGTACTTTTACAAACCGATTTCTTATTAGTATGTGTAATTACTACTGTGTGTCTAGAACGGTGGTTAACATTTTTGCAAGAATGACTTTCTGGAACTCATTTGAATTCTTTTCAGATGTCTTGCCTCTACTGAGTCATAATTAATAGCTTGGGTTCTTATACTAGCCAGGGGACTAACTACCTTCAATTGCAGACAGTGGCTCAGCTTCTTCAAGGCAAGAGTGAAACAGGCTATAACTACCCAGGTGGTGCCAAAAATTTAGAATAGGTGTTCCCAGGCTAGCACTGCCATTGCACAAGTCGTTCTCGATGCCACTGTAAACCAGAGTGCACAGCTCGAGAAACACTGGCTTGGAGCTCTGCCTGGATGTTGTAGTACTCACCATAATTTACATACATAAGATCTCAGGTTTTCGAGGTTTACATGGGCATGTACAGCAACTCATGGAAACGGAAAATGAGGGGAAGAAAAGAACAGAACTTCCAGGTATCTTCAGAAAAATGAGCAAGTGCCTTCTGAAACCTGCCTGAAGCGGTGGGGCAGGGTCAGTTCAAAATAGGTTTAGTCTATGGTATCATCTCCGCTCCTCAGAAGCATTTCAGAGGCTGGCTCCCACTGGATACTGGAGGGATTGGTAAAGAGTTGTCTGCACTCCCCTGAAAACCCCACTCTGGGCGTTCACACACCAAGCTGATGACAGTAGCAGAAATACTCAAAGGGGGTTAAGATGCTGAGGTCCTTAGTCAGGCTGTCGCTCCCCCTGCTCCCTACGAGCAGCAGAACATCACCGCCTTAATAAACAGCGACTGTACCAGCAGGTCTGAGCGTTTAGGAATGATGAGTCAGTCTCCCCTAAATTAGGGGATTGCCGGTGACGTTTTTGTTTTTTAAAAAGACAACTGAGGCAGAAAGCTTGCGTTGGTTTGCTTCGCTGCGGGCGAGGTAGGTTTTCCAGGCCCGCCTTCCCCGCCCGACACCGCCGACCCTGGCGGAGCTGGGTGCCCGAGGCTCCGGGCACAGCCCGAGCAGAAGCGCCGGGTACAGGCGAGCGCTTCTCCCCAGCGAGGGGCCGGGTACGCCCCGCGCTCGGGCAACGCCGCTTTGCCCCGGCGGCCGCAGCCCGCCCTGCGCGGCCCCGCGGGCGGGACTGGGCCGCCGCCACCGCCCCCCAGCACCGCCCTTCAAGCCCGGCCCGCCTCCCGCCGGCTGAGCGCGGCGCCGGGGACCGCAGCCCCTGTGCTCGCCGGGGCGGGGAAGCGGGGCGGGCAGAGGAGGGTCCCCCGGCCCTGCCACCGCCCCTCGCCCCGCGAGGCGTGCCTGCTGCCGCCCCGGCGGGGGTGAAGCGGTCGGACCTGGCAGCCCCGGGGGGCTCGGATGAGCCCGGGGCGGGGTCTGACCTCCCCGCGCCTCCCAGACCGGCGCGCTGCCGGCCGGCCCGCTGCGGGTTACGACCGGCCACGGCAGCAACTTGAGGGAACAAAGGCAGGCCGCCCCCGGCGAGCCCCGGCCGCGGGAAAGGCGACCGGCAGCGGGGTGCTTCCTGGCGGCCCCCGGGCCAGCCCGGGGGGGAGAGCTCGAGTGGCACAGGGCTGCACACGGCGCCCCTTCTCCTCCTCCCCGGAGGCACTCAGCCGCCGCCGCCGGGCTCCTCCGCTAACGCAACGCCAAGCGCCCAGCTCCGGCCGCGCCGCTCACCCTTCCCTCACCACCGCGCGGGGGAGGGGGCCCGCGCGCATGCGCCGCCACCCGGGGGCCGCTGGGAAACGTAGTCGAGAGCCGTTTAGCAACGGCTCCATTTTCTCCTCGCGCCGCGGGGAGCGCGCACGCGCGCGCCCGCCCTCTCCCCTCCCCTCCCCCCGCCCGTTACCGCCCCTTCTGCCGCGACCGGTATCCCGGGCGGCGTTGTCACAGCGGCGCCCGCCCTCCCGGCGAGGATTGGCCGAGGGCGCTGCGGGGCGGAAAGCGAGAGAAGAGGTGATTGGCTGGGGCAGGTGTCAACCGCTGAGGGGATGATTGATGCCGTTGCCCGCTGAGGAGGGAGGTAGCGTTTCTGCTCAGCGTCCGGCGGCGCGCCGGGTGCAGCGCTGGCCCCCGAAGCGGGGTGGCGGCGCAGGCACTGCCGTGGCGTCGCATGGTTCTCAGTGCCCCTCTCTTCCCTGTACCTCCTAGGAAAGCCCTCGGAGCCGCTCCTTTCTGGGGCGAGCGCGGCCTCCGCCACCAGTTCGCAGAAGGCGAGAGACTCCTCCAAAGTCCGTGCCCTGCCGCAAAAGCATCCAACTTGCCCCGCTCGCAGGCGCCGGCAGCCCGCCGGCCGCCACTCTCCCCGCAGCCTCCCCGCGGGCCGCTCTCTCCGCAGCGGCCGCGCAACTTCACCGGAGCCTCCGCCTTCCCCCCCCCGCCTCCCTCCCTCCCTCCCTCCCTCCCTCCCCGCCGCCGCCCGGCCGCGGGGGCTTCGTCCCCACGCCTACGCCGGCACCGAGCCGCCCACCCCTCGCTAGGACCGCATCCCTGCCGCCTCCCCTCCCCAAACGTGAGTAAGGGGAGGAGGGACGATGAATATGCAGAGGAGCGCTCGCCCCGCCGCGGTTCCGGGAGGGGGAGGGGGAGAGTGTGTGTGTGCGCGGTGAGTGTGCCAGTGTGTGTGAGAGAGAGTGTGTGTGTATACAGCGCTGGGAGGGGTGCGCATGCGCCGTGCGTGGCGGGGCTGAATGTTTCCCAAGTGTTTGAAACTGGTATTTGGGTTTTCCACGTTGGATCAAGTGCGGCGTATAGGAGCGAGGAGGCTGCGTTAATATCACCGGGGAGCGGCGGCGACGGCGGCGGCGGTGAGAGCGGGGAAGGGGGAGCGGCGGAGAAGCGGAGCAGAGCGGCGCTGGCGCATGCAGAGGGGCTGCCGCTGCTTCTGACAGACACTTTGCAGAGCACATTTTGTTTCCAGATTGTTTCGGAGGAGCTGGTTTAAGCCCCCCTCCTTTCTCCTCCCCCCCCCCCCCCCCCTTCACACACACACAAATCCCTCTGATTGTTCCTACCACCTCCTTCGTGAATTACCCACAACGACAGCCATTCAATCAGCTGCTGCTGGCTGTAGGGGACTAGCGGAGGGTGTGTGTGTCTCTCTCTCCCTCTGTTTCACACAAGAGGAGTCAGATGTAGCTTCTCTCGGTTTTTTGGGGGAGCTACAGAGAGAGGTGGGCAGGGAGTGAGCCCTTCATCGGGGTTACCGTCTTTGGAGGGAGCAGCACTTGCTTTCACAGACAGGGAGAGAGAGGTGTGGGGAAGGATTTTTTTTTTTTTTTTTCTCTGCCGGATGAAAATGTTGAGTCCTGCAAACGGAGACCAGCTTCACCTAGTGAACTATGTGGAGGATTATCTGGACTCCATCGAGTCTATGCCCTTCGATCTGCAGAGAAATGTCTCCTTGATGAGGGAAATTGACGCCAAATATCAAGGTAAGTGCTTTCTATATATGTGTGTGTCCGTGTCCGTGTGTGTGGTATGGGGCTCGGGGGGGGGGGGAGGGTGTCTTTCCCTTTCTTTTCTTCAGAGCTGAGCCTCGGCTCCGTTTGCCCCTCTGCACCCCACAGGGATGGTAGTTTTATTTTTGGGAGGTGAAAGGAGGGAGAAAGCCGGGAGGAGAGATCCGAGGAGAGAGAGGGGCTGATCTGCAGCGTTAGCTCTTGTCATGGGGCGGAACAAAAGGTCTCCAGCTTCTCTTATTAAGCAAGGACTCTGCTTTTCTGTGTAAATTGCTGGCCAAGAAGGCGGGGGCAGGGAAGTGGGGTGTGCGGTGCACAAAGGGGGGCCGTCCCCGGCCATGGGGCTGAGGTGGAAGGGTTTCAGGGTACGGAAGAAAGTGCTGGGTGGACAGAGAGGGAGAGATTACAGCACAACATTTAGGAATGTACAGTATTCATTATGGCTGTAGTAGGGGAGAGAGGCAGCTAGTGAGGGAGGGAGGGAAGGAGGGAGGGTGGAGGGGGGGGGGGGTTGGCGAGAGGGGGGGCAGGGTGTGCTTTCCTCGCTCCCTTCTCGGTGGGTTTCATTTCACCCCGTAAACCAGCCCCGCTCCGTGGGGCGGGGAGGACAGGACTGGCGGAGGCGGGGGGGGGGAAGGATACGGTCGGGTTTACGGTTGTGCTGAAGGCTGAAGTGCCCCCTCCGTCCCTCCCTCCCGCTCCTCTCCCCTCCCCGTGCCGCCGGTACTCGGGGCACGCCGTCCCCGTGCCCCACGGGCGGAGGGAAGAGGAGGCCAGTTTGTGCGGGGTCGGGGCAGCTTTGTCACTTGCTTGCTTGTGTCCGCTCGGGAAGGGGGGAGGGGAGGGCTTTATTCGGTGCCGCCGGCAGCGGTGACAGCCGGGGTGCCGGGCGGGGAGGACCCCCTCTCCCTCGGCGTGCGCGCCGCCCCGCGCCCCCGTGCATGTGGCCTTAGGGGAGGTGGGCAGCGAGCCCCGCCATTCCCCCAGCCGCTGCTCGGGCGGCCCGCCGGGGAGCCCAGGGGAAGGGACCGGGGGAAACTTCCTCGGGAGACAGTGGCTGCCGCGGGGGGCGCGGGCGGGGAAGACAGGGCGGGCAGCGCGCCTCTCGCGCGCTCCGGGCACGCATCACAACGGCCAGCGGGCACCTCCGCGCTTTGCCGGGGAGTCGGCGGCGTTGCGGCTTTTATCAATGCCCCTCGTTAGCATAGCGCGGCTGGCCCCGCCTCCGGCGCCGCTGATAGGGGGGAAGCCTCCCCACGGGTCGGCCGCGGCCCGCCTCCTCCCGCCTATTGGTCGTGGGGCCGGACCGTTCCGCCTTTTTCCCCGCCTCCTCATGACGTTTCCAGAAGCAACTTTTCTGTGGGGTTGATTTGAATATCTCGGCCTGCCCCGGCCTGCGGGCTCCCATTGGCTGGGGCGGCAGCAGCGGGCAGGCCAACCTTGGGCGTCCGGAGTGTGACTGACGTGTTTTCGGGACTGGGGGCGCCGCTCCTCCCGCCTCCTCTTGCTCGTGAATGGCGCGATGGTGCCGAAGGGGGCGGGCGCAAGCTCGCTCTGCCCGCTGCAGTTGGTTGGTTTTTTTTTAATTTAATATTTTTATATATATTTTTCTGGTTCTTTCTGGTTCCGATTGGGAACAGCGGGCCAGCCGGGGCGGGCTGTCCCCGGCAGTAGCTCTGACAGGTGCGAGGATGGGCGGGCAGCCGCCCCTCCCCGCCTGGGTGCCGCCGCTGGCTCCCGCGCCCCTCCTCCCCCACTTCCTCTGGCTGCGCTGTTACGCTGCGAACCGGGGGGATGCCGCCGGTTTCCTGCCGGAGAACAATAGCTGCTGCGTCACTTCCGGGGCGTGGCCGCCGCGCTGGTTGCTAGGAGAAGGCGGCCTCCCAACCCGGCGGGACGGGGCCGCTTCCCGCTCAGCCGGCCGGCGGGGGCCGCGTTGCGTTAGAACCGTGGGGGCCCGGGCGCGGCGGCACCCGGTGCTCTCCCCGCCCGCCCCCCCCGGGCGGCGGAGCACGCGTGCTGCCGGGCCAGGCGCGGGGCGGAGCTGCCGGGGCGGGGCCAGCCCGGCTCGGCGGTGGGGGCGGGGGAGGCCCACGGGTGGCGCCGCAGAGGGGCGGGGAGGGGCCCGGGCCCGCCCCCGGCCGGCGGAACTCCCTCATTTCGCCGGTGTCCAGCGGCGGAGGAGGCGGCGGCCCAGGCGGGTATCGCCCAGCCGGCCGGGAGGCGGCGACGGAGTGCGGACGTCGTGGGGTGGCTGGTGGCCCTGCTGGTCGCTGCCTCCGCCTTCCTCCCGGGGAGCCTCGGCCGCCCGATGCTGGCCGCCCTGGCGGCAGGGCGGGAGGGGGCTCCCGGGCGTCGTGGGCATGCACCCGTGACGGCGGTGCCAGCCCCCAGGGCTACGGGACTGTGCCGCGAATAAAGCTTTCACAACGCACGGCACCTTGGTTTTTATATTGGGTTTGGGGGTTTTTTTTTGTCGTTTCGGTGGCGTTGGGGCTGCGCATTCACCGCTGGCGAACAGTTTTGTAACACGCACATCGCGCAAAACTATGCTTTTCTGTCTTTCTGTTACAGCTCGCCAGGGGAGAGCAGTTGTCTGGAACTGCTATAAACGCAGCCCCCTTAGGGCCGGCGACTTGAGCGGAGCACGCTGGTGCGGGGGGCGGCGGTGCAGCCCCCTCCGAGCCGTAGCAGGCGGCTGTCACGCTGCTGCTTGTTAGCTGGCTCGCCGCTCGAATAGCGAGCGCGTCGCCGCTGCTCCGCAGCCCGGTCCGCCTGCGGGCGGTGGTGCAAAGGCACGTTCGCGCACGGTGTCGCACACTGGGGTGGCAGCGCCCGAGGACGCGCTCGGCAGGGCTTTGCAGAATTCAAGACCGTTGCAGCCGACTGCTTCCCCTGCATGTTCCAGCTGTTTGGGGAGGTGGTGTGGTGCTGTAGGGTTAATGTATATATGAGATACTAGAACTGAAGTTTTCGTAATGTCTAACTTAAGTCGTTAATTATTTTGTGATATTGAGAGAGAGTATTCTTAGTGAAAGATTCAGATTCAGATTATGACATCGGTCAAGTGCCAAAGCTTAGAACGTAAAACTTCTGCATTTCAGCCATTGAAAATAATTAATACTTTTATTAATTAAAAAAATAATAAATAATAATAAAAAATTAAGGCGGTTTAGCCTTCCTGAATGCTTAAAGTTCTGTATGTTCGGAGGTTTTGTGGTGGTGGTGGTTTGTGTGTGTTTTGTTTTGGGGTTTTATTTTTGTAGTTAGAAAAAAGGGCATTTGCTTAACATAGTCAATAACACATTGAAATACTAATTTTGGTCAGATAGGTTATATTGCAGTACCAGCTGACAGATCATGCTTAACCGATATGAGAAGTGTAGGCTGCAGCTCTAAAAACTACAGTAAAACTTGCATAATTTTTCCATGTCTTCACTAGAAATTAGGAGCATGTGTCTTCAACAAATCTGCCCAGGCAAGACAAAACCTAAATCATAGGATAACTGTTAGTTGTATATGTATTGTATTCACTTATTTAAAAAAAAAAAAAAAAAAAGTATAAGAGATCCTGGTTTCTCTTAGGTGAATTGAGCTTAGATTTTAGATCTCATTATATTTTGTTCCTCCAAGGCAGAATGTTCTAACATTCTGGGAGAAAGGGAAAATCAGAGAAGAAAGGAGATGCAGGAAAAACACGCTGCATGTTTTTGAGGACTTAGTATGCAAAATGCTAACTGTCCTGTATGTTTGAGTGGATTTGAGTATCATAGTGAAACTCAAAACAGTGTTTAAAAATAGGTATCTAGAACCATTCTTTAAACACTTTTCTGCACTGTTCTCCCTTATAAACTGTTGGAACAGTCCTTGAGGTGCGATTCAAGGTCTAACATATTTTCAGTGTTAGCATTTTAAATTGGAAGCTCTAGCTGCCCCGGTTGTATATAATCTTTAATGTTACTTTCCAACTTTTTCATCTCATTCTCAGCAGTGAATATTTAATGAAGATTATATTTCTGTGTTTTAAAAAGTAAGCAACAGGTTTTTTTATAGGAAGTGTATAGAGGAAATCATCTAGACATCTTGGATATTGTAATCCTGATTCTGCAGTCCTAGGAATTTCAGTGGCCTCACATTTTCAACAAAAGTAACGCAGGAGTGCTGGATGAAATTGCCATAGCTTAGGGTCCAGCCCCATGTGTTTGGAGTTCTTCTGCACTAGCTGTCAAGTATGATATAGTGATTATTAAATAACTCAGCATCTGATTTCTACACTGGTTTGTGCCTGCTTTCTCTCCCACTCTTTTTCTCCCACTCTGTCATTTACTGAAAACATTAATGTTGTTATACAGAAAATGTCCAGGAAAACAATCTATTAATTTCCCCTCTAATTTTACAATTAAGTCTGAAACTTTTGATGGGGGAGTGTGTGTGTATTTGTTTAGTTAGATAGTTCTTTTTAATTACTGTGAAGTTTAAAGGGAAGAATTGTCAACATGCATCAAATTATATTTAGCCACTTTTTTTTTTTAAATCAGCATTTGCATTCTATTCCTGCACGACCGGCTGGAACAAAAGTAATCCACTGGATTCATGAGCCACTTGTCAGATATCAGCTCTGGAGAATCTGTCATTGGTCAGCTTTGTGCGTTACAAAAGGGTGTTGCTGTGTGGAAGGAAAAATACAGGAAGGCTTTGTTTCAACATTCTCCCTGTTGAAAATATTTATAGTTTTTATTTCTTCCTTGCAGAGATTCTGAAGGACCTGGATGATTACTATGAAAAATTTAAACGAGAGACAGATGCTGTGCAGAAGAGAAGAATGTTGCACTGCATACAGAGAGCCTTGATTCGGAGTCAGGAACTGGGGGATGAGAAGATCCAAATAGTCAGTCAGATGGTGGAGCTCGTTGAGAACAGAACAAGGCAAGTGGACAGCCACGTGGAACTGTTTGAGACTTGTCAAGAGACTAATGATACCACTGGAAACAGTGGGAAAGCCAGCCAAGATAAGTCAAAGAATGAGACAATTGCACAGGCTGAAAAGCCCAACAATAAGAGATCGAGGCGGCAAAGGAATAATGAGAATCGAGAAAATGCTTCAAATAATCACGATCACGATGACATCACCTCAGGAACACCGAAGGAGAAGAAAGCAAAAACATCTAAGAAGAAAAAACGGTCCAAGGCTAAAGCAGAGAGGGAAGCATCTCCCCCAGACCTTCCTATTGACCCTAACGAGCCAACATACTGCTTGTGCAACCAAGTCTCCTATGGAGAAATGATAGGATGTGATAATGATGAGTGCCCCATTGAGTGGTTTCACTTTTCCTGTGTGGGACTCAATCATAAGCCAAAGGGCAAATGGTACTGCCCCAAATGTAGAGGAGAAAACGAGAAAACTATGGACAAGGCATTGGAGAAGTCTAAAAAAGAAAGGGCTTACAACAGGTAGTTTGCAGACTTTTCATAGTGAAGAAAACTGAAACCACCAAACCATTGTATTTATTGTCAGTGTCACCTTTGTTGAGGTGAAAGGATTGTAAAATGTATATTTTTAAAGGAGGTTTAAAACTGAACCATTCCTGTTACAGGGACGGCAATAAACAATTTTGTTTTTCATTTGGTAAACTGTAACAAGAATGTGGTCTGTGGACCAATGTATTCCAAAAGTAAAGTTGTAAGAGTTTGAACATTTGGATGGTCTTAAAAGATAAATTAATACTTTTTTTCTCCTTTTATTTTCAGTGCTGGTAGCACTCTACCCATTAAAATTTTGATGACAAATATCTCTGAAATGTAACTTTGTTTTCTTTAATGAAAAATGTTATTTACCTTTTGAGCAAAATTGTTAAATAGTTTAGCCATCTGGTTGTATCTGAATAAAGCCGCAGTACATTACAAATGTAACTTCTTTCTGTGATAAGCAATGCAAGAACAAACAAAAAGAGGGTAAAATTTGGTTCCTGCTACAAAGTGTCAGTATAACAGTTCAATAGCAAATGTTTAAATAGGCTCAGAAGATTATTTTTAAAAAAAAAAAAGTTAATGGTTAAATTTTACACAACAAATATTTTATATGCTGGCCAAGTACCACAAGGGCCATTTTAAAATGATTGAGTATGTTTTATATTTAACCAGGAGGTGGTTTAGTAATGAGACTTAACGTAAATGAAGCTTTATACTGTCACAGATAGTAGTGTAGCAATCCTTAATTTGTTTAAGTTGTATAAATGTACATTTTTAAGTGTAGTTGCACTTACTGTATTATACTTGGAAATGCAGCCAAATGCCATTGTGTAACCAATGTGCATTTCCTGCTGTATGTATGAAAATTGTACAGCTGTGATGTTAAGAAATAAATGAAACAACTTTGACAGTTTGCTGCTTTAGCAATCATGTTTAATGATCATTCATATAGCTTAAAAAAAAAAAATTGTCTTTAACCTTGGCAGCTCCCACAAGCTGCCTCTAGGAAGCCTGAAACTGTTGTAGTGGTAACCAAATTACAGTTCTGATAATGAATCTTCATAGACCGTGTGGCCAGCAAGGTCGTAGGAGAGCCAAAATAGCATTTAACTTTCCTTCCAAATCTACTCCTTTTGTGCTTGCAGTCACTCCCAGATCTGGACATTTATCTAAAATTTGATAGCATAGAGCTGGTCTCGTTTGGTTGTTTTCATGCTTTTACGCTATGGATATAAGTTATTCCATGTTTGTTATCAGCAGAAAGATCTTTTGTGTTGCAGCATTTTCAAAGTACTATTGCAGCTGTTCCAGGGTAGGCATTTTTATTCTTCAGGGTCACCTCATACAAAAATCTGCTAGCGGTGATCGAGGTGCTGTGTGTTAGATTGGGTGTCCCAGTCCTCTGTCACTTAGCTTTATAGCGGAGCTTGGTCAGACTGTTTCCTTCACCTGTGTGGCTGGAGGGTCCAGCGTTCTGGCTGAGCTGATTTCGTCTCCTCGTCCTGCTGCGGGCCTTCACTGCAAGTGGGAAGGGAACGGGACCAGCAGTACGAAGGCTGTGGAAGTGAAGGTTGTGAAATCCGGTGGGTCAGACGAGTCTTGTAAGAATACGGGAAGCTTGGCTTGAGTTTTTTTGGAAGACAGCATTCCTTTAAAATCTAGAATTGTGTTGTTTTGCTTCCTGGACAGCGAAATCATACTGCTATGATGCTGCTTTTTCCCAACATATTCCAGCGGGTCTTCCTGTTGGAAGTAGGGGGGACAAGGTTTTGGATGCAGCTGAACACGAGGCAGTTGCAGGGGCTCAGTGTTTTCTAAAGATGTACTGCAAAGCTCCAAGATGCACCACATCGCCTTGCATGGATGTTCCCTGCCAGACAGAAATGCCCACAGTGACAAGTCCTATTTTACTTGTAAATAGGCGCACTCAGTGTGTGTGTGTGTGCATTCGTGTTTTCAGTCGCTACAGACTGTCATGTTACACTGAACCATCTTTGCCCTGGGCAGATGACCACTCCAAATCACATCTGCTCCTGAAGGTGGTTTAGGGTTGGCATGGAATTTCTGTGTTCTCTTACCCTTCTCTTTTCCTCCCTAAAGCCTTCTGGTTTTCTGTTCTCCCTACGCGCTTACCAGTCTTTTCTGCTCCTCCCTCCCTCTACTTGCTGCTGTTGTGGCTAATCCTGAGTTTCCCGGTCTTTTCTGCCTCAGCCATTCTGTTGTCCTCCCACCAGCCTATGCTGAGAACACTGATACTTAGCAGGATTGTACTGGTGAAACCCCAGTGAAACATTATCTAGGAACTGGTACAGACATCGTTTCAAATGAAGCCTTTTTCATGAAATGAAAAAGGGTGTTTTGAATGTGAAAAGCCAGAAGGAAACAAAGGTGGAAAGGAGTATGGTAAGAAAGTTCAGCTGAAGGTGGATCAGTAGAGTGATATTTATACTGCCTTTAAACAAATATATTTCCAGCTACTGAAGGCTGGCTGTGGCCTCCTGTATTTCAGTATCTCAGTGCAAGAGGCAGCTGCTGATCTGCAAAACAGCTTGAAGTTACATCCCTTTCCACATTTTTCCAAGACTTGTGTAATCTTCTCAGCTCACCCTGTTACAGGCTGCAGTGTTCACCCGCGGGGCTGACTGGACTGGCACGGTACCATTTGAGAGGGCTAGTTTCAGTGGATGAGCACAATTAATTACTTTAGTTAGGTGTAAGGGACTCTGCTGTGGCACTGAGCTCTTTGTTGATGGAAGTGAAGCCATCTCATGTTATACTGACACACTGCCAAGCGCTGCGTACTGTGCAAACTTTGTTCTGGCTTTGAAATCTTGTCTAAAATGCTGTCTTTATAAATCCTACTCTCTTAGTTATTTGCAGTGAACGTAATGGCCATGAGAAGCTGTCATTCTTTGAGCCGATTTTTGTTATTTCTGCATGACAGACCAGCTAATTTGCCAGCTTTCTTATACTGCCTGGCAGGGTGACAGTGCTGTGATTCGGGGAGATCATCTGCAGGTTTGAGGAAATATCTGAATCTCTCTGTGACCCTTTCCCACTGAGGTTGCCAACAAAAGCCTTGAGTGAGAAAAGGCTCTTCCAGGAGCTGAGCTAAGGCTTCTGACTCATTTCCCACAGGCTAGTGAGCGGCTATCATATGGTAGCATTAATACAGTGAATAAAAATCAGCAGGTGTTTGTTGAGGAAGCCACAGCAGCAGGAATTGCCGACTTAAATTTCTCATTGAAAACATTCAGGCAGCTGTAATCACTGCTGGTCTGTGATAGGTGTCACAGGTAGGTCCACACTGTTGTCGCTGAAACCTTGAGCTGATGATAAAAGTCTTTCCAACTACTGAAAAGTGCCATTCCTACACTCAAGTCAAGGGAGCTGGCAGCAGACCTTACCCTGCATCGCCCCTGTCCTTGGACGGCAGATGTGTTCTGCAGCGGGGCAGCTGGCGGTGAAGGGCTGGTGCTGAAGGCACGAGCTCAGAGGCAAAAGGTGGCAGCGAGGCAGCCCACCGGCTGCTGTGTCAGCTCCAGTTGCAAAATGTTCCTGGCAGGACAGGGAGGGAGAACCACCGTGAGCCTGAAACAGCAGAGCAAAGCATCAGTTTCAACTGTTGTATCACCTGAAAGCATCCCAATTAAGCAGAACTACTGTCTCCATTAAGCGGCAGCAACTCTGGCCATGTGTATCATTAGGTTTAAATAGGTTTCTTACTAATTAAGCACAGTTGCTGATTAACTGTGTCCTAATTTTGTGGAGCGTGCAGAATAAATACGATTGAATTGGACTGCTCCACCGGTCTTATTTTTTGGTAGGGTATTTTTAGTTAATCTTTTACATTTTAGTAATAATGAAAGGGAGACAAAATATTGTAAATGAAGTCACAGAATATAGTACAAAAAAAGTTCTCTGTAACAGAAATGTTTGAAAACATATTTGAATTTCCTTGGAGTGCATTCTGTTGTTTTAGCTAGACTTATCATCATCCTCACGGCCTATTTGCTCTGTGTACACAAAACCCCCCTTGTGCTAGCCATAGCTCAAAAGAGCTAATTTCTTGCTTCTGAGTATCAAAAAGTAGTGTGAGTATTCAATGTAATGTCAAAAAATGATCAAGCTAGTAATGCTTCACGCAGCTTCTTAATTTCCCAGGTGCTACTGAAGTCCCAGACATAACAAGGAGGAGGAACGACACTGTAAGGAAGAGCACTGGAGCAAACGGAGTGCGCGTAGAAAGTGTTGAGACACAGTATTAAGGTTTTCCCCTGAGTTCAGGATGCCCAGATTACTTTTCCCAGTAAGCAATTATTGTTGTTGGTCATCCAAAAAGGCTCAGGTACCTCTGTCCCCTCTCACAGCAAGGGAGCTCTGGTATGACTAGGACATGAGCATGGAGGGCTGGTGGCTCTCCCCAGTTGCGGGCTTCTGGTTGTTGGTGTCCAAAGCCTGATTACTGGGTTAAATTAATCCTTTGCTTCACTTTGTAAACAGCTTTCCCAATGGTGGTTACCATCCCTCGTCCCGGTGTGTGTTACTGTCCTCTGTGCAAGACCTCACCACTCTTGCAGCTCTGCTGGAAGAAGACAAAAGGTGGTTGATACCAACTTTTAAAAACAAGTACCAACATTATAATTTCCAGCTCTTACTTGAGCAGTGTAAGCAAACATTGTGGCTTAATATCCTTGAGAAGGGCTGCTGGCTTTGCTGTCCCCGCTGAAATACCTTGGTAGTTCAGCTAACCATTTTTAAAGACTTTGCGTACCATCCATCATGAATTCTCAGGTGCTGCAGTAATGAAGAGTGTGGAAGTAACCCCGGTCAGATGGATGGACGCTGTGTAGACATCAAAATTCCTTTCAGTTGTTGGGGTGAAAACCTAACCTCCATCCAAATTTGAGGCAACTAGTAAAGCAGGGAGCAAAAAATGAGTCTGAAATGTCAGGATTCCTTGCAGTACAGTAATTTGAGTTTATATACCACTGTGCTGTAAGCACCATGTGCCTGCGCACTGAGTCTATAGCCCCCCCCAAAAGTTTCAAGGCAATTCCTCAGATTGCTTATCAAATATAGTCCTGAGGGTATTGACGCTAATGTTAATTTCTAAAGCTGCTTTAGGTTGTTACTTTTCTTCTCAATAGCTTACTTTAGTAAGTCAGCCTTTCTATATGGCCATCAGCTGAGACTGAGGGCTGGAAGGGACCCTGCGGGGGCTGCAGAGGACGCAGGCAGCAGGTTGCTTCATGGGGTGGTCAGTTGTCCATGCGGGTGCTGGCTGAACTGGGCCTCAGCTTCTGCTTCTGCTTCATGCTTTGGGGAAAGGATCACAATGCAAAGAAACTGGAGTGATCTCTTGCATTTGGCTTGCTCGCACGTCAGGTAAAGCCCTAAGAGATCAACATATCTAGGGCTTGTAACTCAGCATTGTAAAAAAAATAAATATATATTTTAATATATATATATTTCTTTTTTTATATACACACAACATAAAGTTGGATCTTTTATGTGAATTTTGTAAAACTTGGGCAAGACAGATAGCATCACCTTTATACTCTCCCTTTGTGGAAGAATTAATGCAATTTAAATGACTTGTCCCCTCCTGAACTTCCTCATCATACAAGACACTTTGCTAGTTCCATTTTTATTTTTTTTCAAAATAAATCAGACTTTGGGAAAAAAGAGGGTTTTAGTGATAAGGAAGAGAAACCCAAGTGGCTTGTGCATAAATGATTTACCTGCATACAGAAAGGAATGTTTTGCTATGTTAATTAAAAGATATATATCAGGAGACTTTTCTTGCTGCCAGACTCCTCTCTCCTTGAGATTTGCATGGTTTCATCGGAAATAAAATGATCTGTTCTCATAATAGCTTCTTCAGTCTTATAACTTTGGGAACAGATGATTTATTGAGAGCCGTATCAGTAAAAGATGAATTGTTATATGTATGTTCCACGCAGTGATTTTATTCAACAACGAAAAGATTAAGGGCAATTCTTTCAGAAAAGTCCCCTGAGTCTGAATGCTTTAGTTTGTAGGTGTCCCTGGAGGACACTGAAAATAGAAGGAAATGAATGTAACATGTCTTGAACTTTAATCAAGTCTGATCTATGGTCACAGCCACTTAAAAACTTTGATTGTGATCACATTGTTTTGGCATAGTGTCACCGCAGAACAGAAATATGATTGTTTAGCTGGCTTGATTTTGCATTTCCGCGCTTTTTCGGGATTTGATTTATTTTATGTTTTGTCTCAGTTTTTAATCTGCTGATCCTGTTCTGCTTGGATTGGAGACAACTTCAAGAAGACAAAAGTAATATTTTTAAATTAAACGTACCGATACTTCTCTCAATCTTTGTTATCCACACTCATATAAATAATACCTTTTTTTCTATGAATGTAGAAGGTGTCATGAGAATTTGCTTATGCTGAGCCCTTAGGATCAACACAAACCTTTACAAGAGGAAGGGAGAGACTTGTGAAAAGCAGAAGTAAGGTAAACAGCTGGACTTTGATATCAAAAGTAATCCTTCCTGGGCTATAAATGATTTAAAAGGGTCCTATCTAAATAGCTTCAAAGGAAATAGAGCATCACATTTCTCAAAAAGATGAACACAAAAGTATGTGACACTTCTGCTAGTTTCGGTGAAAGGACTGGAGGCTGTTACGTGCAGGGGCAGCAGTAACATTTTGCAAAGCCAGAACTGTGTCATACCATACAAGGGAATATTAAAGAAGTTAGAAGAGGGTTACCAAGGTGTCCTACCACCTACAGATGTTATTTTATAGAAGGCATCACTGGCCAGGAGGTAGCACCCTCATCCACGGATGTTTCAAGGGAAACCAAAGAACCTTTGTGCAAGTCAGAGGCCAAGGGCCCACTTACTGTGTCCAACGGAGCAGAAGTGGGCAAAATTATATTTGACCTGAACTCACTGTCAAGCCATAACTAAGCAAGTTTCTCAAAAAAGCACAAATATTAACCCCATGAGTAAACTGTTTGTTTTCCTGTAGGTAACTGAGGCATACGTCAGATGCTTGTATTTCAGGAAATGTTTCAGGCGTTAAGTGGAGAGATCTGTTATCTAATGCTACTAATGTATAAAAGGTGAAAACAAAGGAACTTCTGGAGGACTAGTTGAAAAGATTTGGACCAAAGTTCAGGAAGAACAGGTATATTTTTATTTGTAAACCTGATGTAAATCTTATTTTAATTGCTTCGTCTAGCTTTAGGAGGGTTCATTGCCTCATCCTTCCTATCATAGGCCTTTTTAGATCAATTTCTTGCTTGAAGTGTAAGAACTGGAGCCACAGACTCAGATGTGCTATCAGTGCGGGTTGCTCCTTTGTATGCTGGACCTTCATCTGGTCAGCAGAGATTCCCTCCAATGAAAATACAGGTGAGGCATCTCTGCTCTGTATCAGGCAGCTGCTGGAGGCTGTTTTATTAGCATCTTGCACACACTGGTTCACGAAGTTTTTTGTCTCTGGGGTCTCTGCACTTACTCTTATGGAAACCACCCAGGACATGTCCTTCTAGTAGATAAACGAGGATCTCACACTCACTCTTTTTTTCACAATTTTTTTTGAGGGGGGGTGGGTGTGGGGGTGGGTCAGAGAGGTGTAATACACATGCTGAGTGGATGTGTTTCACTCTCTGCAATATGCTGAATGAAGCTTTGAAAGTTTGTCTATCTCCTTACCTGTCAATTGCTTCTAGTAGGTCCTCTGTGGTAGTGTATGCACATCATGGATTGGGAAAGTCTGTACATGCTTCCAGGACAAGGTGACAGTAGTAACTATAGTCACTTCTCCTTGTCAGCACTGCTGGAACTTGGTTGGGTTTCTGCTGTAGGTGCAGAAAGGATTGCTATAGGGTTGGGATTCCCAGCAGCCAGCTGTCTGAAGGGGATTTCCCTTCACAGGGATATGAACATTTCTCATGCCACTCCCCCAAATAATTTTAGGTAAACTGGGACAATCAAGAAGATGACCACAGGACAGAGGTGAAAGGACTGTACATAAATTATGCTGGGTGTGCAGATGACTGCTTGTATATAGCATGATTTGGAAAAGGTTGTTATGTATGATTGTCTTAAAAAAAGCCAAAAGGACAATTTGGGGAACTATGGGCAGGTCAGCCTCACTTCGTTCCCTGGGAAAACCGTGAAGGGAGTCCCCTTGGAGCATATTTCTGGGCACATGAAGATGAACGAGAGCCTTCAGCATGGCTTTGCCAAGGGCAAATCGTACCTGACCAGCCTGTTTGCCTTCTGTGATAAAATGACTAGAACTGTGAATGAGGGGAGAGCACTGGGTCTCATTTCCTTCACCTTTAACGTAGTGGATGCTGTTCGCCTAAACTTTAGCAAGGCTTTCAATGTTGTCTCCCATAATATTCATGCGTCTAAATTGAGAATTTGCAGTCTGGATGGCTGGACGACTGGATGGGTAAGAGCTCTTTGGATGGTTGGGCTCAGAGGGTCGTGGTTGATGGGTCACATACCTTCTTCTTGGGAGCTGGTAATGAGCGGAGTACTGCAGGTCTGTCCTGTGACCTGTCCCATTTATCATCGTCAGTGACCTGGAGGAAGTGGTGAAGAGCTCTCCTGTCAAGGTTGCTGGTGACACCAGACTGGGATGGTGGTACCAGTCACTAGGCTCTGTGCTGGGGCTCCCATCCAGTGGGACAGGCTGGCACAGGGGGCTGACAGGAACCTTGTGCAATTCAGCAAGGGCAGCTGGAATTCATGCAGCTCTCCAGAATTCCACAGGGAAATACCTGCTGACTCTTACTTGGAATGTAAGAATTCACTGAAGCATTGGAGAAAAACTTGTTGCTTCATCCGTGGGGATCAGCACCATAAAAAAAAATTAAACAAGCAGAGTAACCCTATTAACCCATCCTTAACTGATCCTGACACTAGTTTACAGCCCTCGAGTCTTGCAGTGTGGGTTTTTTATTTTTTTCCCTTTGGAGAAAAGTATTCCATGGTGCTTTATTTTCTGTCAAATACAAATGAATGAAAATGTATCACCAGCTTTTCTAAACCTTCTCCTTAATTGGGGTGCAGGAGAGGGGAGTCCCTGGATTATATAATTTATCTGAAGATCTGTGTTTTGTTTTTGCTGTGCCTCAGGTAAGTTCCCAGCTCCCCACATCTTATTTCTGATCCATTTTAGACAAATTCAAAACCTGGCATCTGTTTTTGGCTGCTGTTCTTTTATTACTACTTTAGCACCCAGGTACAAACAGAGCTGTTTGAAAGGCTCATAGCGGTAGGAAGAAGTTTGATGCTGAAACACTCCATAATTCTGAGTTTCCTAAACAAACTTTGGTAGCAATGGGATTTTCTGATCTTAGCTGTCCATGTGACCGGAGCAACACGGAACTTGTCTTTTTTTGGAATGGTGTTTTCATAATTGCAATTTTCTTTCTATATATCCTGTACCTCAGGAAACAGGAAATTTGTAGTGAAGATACCATATTTATGGGAAAGGAAGATGAAGTTTTTGATTAAAAGAGTGAGAGAAAACAGCATAAAATTGTGCACAGGCCTATATTGTGGTTCAGGAGCTGGTGCTTCTGCCACCTTGTTCTCTGTGCGTGAACCCCCAGGCTGGCGTGGCCGTATTTGCTGGCGCTGTGATGCCTGGGGGTGTGCAGCTGGGCACAGCAGCAGTACCACACCTACCCAAACTACACTGACGTTACGGGCTCTGGGGGGAAATAAAGCTTTTCCTACAGGTCTGGACCTGGTCCAAGAGACATATATGGGGTGTCATCTGCCTCAGTGCACAGATGACACATCCTGGGACCTGGAAGAACATGAAAGGCTCAAGCACTGACCATGAATGGCCATGTTTGTGAGCCAAAGTCTATACGAGAAGCATGGTGGGGCTGTCCCACACAACAGGTTTACTGACTGTTAACTTGCCACAAAGGCAAGTTTGGACTGTTTTGGGAAAAATCCCTCTGTGGCAGTTTGCTGCTGGGCATCATGTCTCTTTCTTGCTTCAGGATCCCAGAGGGGAGATACAAATGGCTGGCAGGTTGTGGAGCAGGGGAAGGGCACTTTGATTGTGTTATAAAAATAGCAGCAGTGAGCTTTGTAGTGGGGTGGCATGAGCCAAGGGTTGAGTGGGCGAGTCCCTCTCTCCTTGTGTGCCCTGGCAGCTCACGGACACGGTGCTCCAGAGGGCCACGGGGCCCAGAGGGCATGCAGACCGTCAGTGGGTGGTTTTTCTTGGTCGTGGTAGCGTGCCTGCGAAACCACAGTTTGTCGATTTGCTGCAATTTATCTGCTTTATGCTGATAGGGAGCTGTTTCTGCAACATTGAATTTATTTAGCCCAAAGCAAGATGAACCAGTTCTCTTGCGTATACTGGAAGCCTACTGTAAGAAGCAAGAGTGAAGATGAAATGAACCCAAGGAACAGGTGCTGCTGCAGGAGACTGGGAATTGGTCACACACATAAGCCCAATTCCTACTGATTTCATATCTCACATCTCTGACTATCTACACGGATGGTGTCTTATCACCCAGTCCATCCTTCCAATCCTTCTGTGCCCAATTCTGCTGTCAGGTGAACCCCTACAGCTTTTAGCAAAGCCTCTTGGAATTTCAAATATGTTTTGCATGATACTTTAAGTCAGTAAGTCTTGTTTTCACAAGATCCAGTACAACTGGGGATTAATTTTGTTATAATAGCGGGTCTTGATTTATCCTAACATTCCCATGACACAAATGTTGCCAGGCTTTTATGGGACTGGACACGTTAAATTACTCCATATAATTCCCTCTGTTAATGTGGAATGTCCTGCCCACAGTAACTGGGTAAGTGCAGATTTGCCAATCGTACCATGGGAAAAGTATAAGACAATTGCTAAATATACCAACAAGGAAAATAAATTGGTGTCTGTAAGTTGGCGTTGCTAGTTAAAATGTAAAAAATATGAATATATTAGGGTGATAGGAATTTTTAAAATTGTTTATGAAAGGGTAGAAACAAAGACTGAATTGAGGCAGATAGATACCTTGAGACATTTGTATCAAAAAACTTGTCTCTGCTTCTGTGTCCCGTTACCCACCAGAGCAAAGATCTGTTTACAGTCACCTGCCATACATCAGATTGACTTCCAATATCAGCATCAAAACCTCTCCAGTCATCATCACTCTATTGCGATCCAAGACCTAGATTTCCTGGCAGAAAGACCAGACACTGACCCCCTTGAGCCACCACGCTCAGGCATCTGCACTCTTTTTCCCATGACGCCATCCAGGGAATGACAGCCACCTCCTCTGCTGTGGCTTTTCCCTGCGTCTTGCAGCTCAAGGCTAGACCTCTGCCGAAACCAGACTTGCCTGCAGTCCGTACTGGGCCCATGGAAGTCCCCATTCACACACAGTTAGGAGAGAGTCTGGAGACACCCAAAGGGAAAAGCTTTTGGCAGACCCCAGTCCCTTCCCACGGGGCCACCCATGCTCTCCTTTTCACAGGAGCTGGGTGAGCAAACATAGGTGAAACGTGGTGACCCCCCACACGCAGAGCAGAAGTCCTGTTACACATTTCCCTGCCGCTGCCCTAGCAGAGCTTGTGTTTATTTTGCGGACG
This sequence comes from Falco cherrug, assembly GCF_023634085.1. Taxonomy (NCBI): domain Eukaryota; kingdom Metazoa; phylum Chordata; class Aves; order Falconiformes; family Falconidae; genus Falco; species Falco cherrug. Next base: position 63,769,296 of record NC_073698.1, read on the forward strand.
ATGGGCTGATACTTTTAATGATAATAAGGTTGTCTCATCTGCCGTTGTGCAGGAATGAGATCTGCAAGGGTTACCTCTCACTCAGCCTTAGGAAAGCTATGAAATGAAAGAGAGCTAGCAGCTAGTGGCAGAGAAAGAGGGAAAGAAAGGGAGATTAAGGTCTCCACAGGTGGGAAGTTGTAGAAGGATGCTGCAGCAGGGGTGTCGGAGCACCCTGGGCAAACCTGCTGATTTCAGCCTTTATCCAGACGTCCGTGGTACACATCTCTGGCACATGAAAGAAGCTCCTTCATATCGGTTAAGGAGCACTCCTTATATCCTTCAATTGCAACAGAGAAGCACCTCTGAATGGCGAGAAGTTCCAGCTGTACTATAGTGCATGCAGCCCCAAGGATTATCCTTCCCTTTTTTTCTTAGGATTTGTCTCCATCCCACTTTAGAAAGGCACCGTAGACCTCCAGAGAGGACGCTGTACGCTTCCAAGTGTTCACTTGGCTCTTCTCTGGGCTCGCAAGCTCCCGAGGCTGCTGTCTGCTGCCAGTACCATCGCTCCCTGCAGTTTGGTTGCCTTAGTGAACTGCACCTTTCGTCCACACTGACTTCACACAGATACAGCAGCTGTGGAGAGAGGCATCAGCAGGAAATAATCATTTAAACAGCCTGCTGGAGCAGATTCCCAGCCCCTTTTCTGTGTTCACTGCTGGGTATTGTGCAGGCAAAGCACAACCTACTCCTTTTCCCCTGAGCTGTGGTACCTGAGGCACAAAATAAGGAGGTGAAGGCCAGCAGCTGTGGCACCACCAGGATGCTGGTATCACACGGGACCTCTGCAACCTGGGATAACCAGCATCCTAGATGTGCACACGTGCTGTCAGCCAGTTCAGCTGGGCACTGCAGCTGGTAAGCTGTTTAATTGCAAGCCATCTTTCCATGGCATAGAAGATACCTTTTTGAAAAGTGAAATTTCGCTCTGCGGCACATCAAGAGCACCAGCAAGTTGTTGTCAAGCCAGAGCCCTTAACAGAAACATTAGACATAGAGAACTTTTCCTGAGGTTTGGTGGCAACCTTAATTCTTGAAATACAGCTGCTCCGGCCCCTGCTCCCCAGCCCCTGTCCCCTTGTGTGGAGGACACAGCTCAGCTGGTTTTTGACCCATGTAATCAGTATTTTCAAGTGACCCATAGTCTCTTATGAACCACATCTTTAATTTTCAGGCTGGGTGGCATGGAGACAGGCCAGAAGCAGAGATGTCTGCTAAGTCTTTTCCCTTAATGCCAACATTCAGCTCTCCCCATTCTCTCTGTGCCCACAAAGCAATGGTGATCTGCAAGGCTGCAATCCCCACCCTAGCGGGCTTGAGCTACTGATGCATCCCTGTAAATTGTTTGTACAGATTTTCTTAGTCTGAACTAGGTATTATGTAGGTTTTTCCTTTCTTAAAAATAAGCAATTCAACAAACAGGTAGTATCAGGAGGAGTGCTTTAATGAAATGTGTGTGGACTGGGCTTTGGACAGCCAGGTCCCCCTTTGAATATCAATGTTAGTCCAGCTCTGCTCAAGCAGCTTTTTTCGTGTCTCTACCTCTTTATTCCTTTGCAATGTGCCAGGAAAATAAAATTTTAAAAATAGTAGCAGTGTTAGGACAAATAAAATCCACTGTTTTCAGAAGAGCTGAAAAATACAGTAGTTGTTTTTGAAGACCAACAGCTTGTTACCTGAGAATTTATGGGTGGTCTGGAAAAATAAGTTTATCATCCCATCTCTGTGTAAAAGTGAGGGCTGAAGTACAGAGGAGGTATTGATGTGATCAGGGTGGCGCAGCAAGTTGATGGGAAGCTGCAGATGAAGCAAGCTGGGGTCTTGTAGCACCTTCAGAGGAGGGCAGAGCAGAAAAAGGCTTAAGTTTAGGCAGGCAACATAAATGGGACTGTTGCTGCTTTTTCCCTTTATCCTGAAGTTTGGCTAAAATACATCTATATTTTCAATTTAAAACACTGTTTAGCAAGCAGGACACTTGCAGAAAGGGTTGGCTGGCAGCCCTAGGGAGTTTCCCTCAGCCTAGGGATAGTTTTCTCCCCACGTGCTGCCCAGCCTCCTTATGCGGCAGCAGCCGGGCTCTCCTGCAGGCAGTGATGCTGCAGCATGAGGCATCTGGGGGAAACCACATGCTGCTGGGCTCTGATCTTCAGCTATTTATCATCTTGCCTCAGGCTTTAGCTGCTGGTCCCCACTCGGACAACTCTGTAGCTTTGCTGTTATTACTCCTCCTCTGGAGCCTTTTATTTGCCTCATCCTTATTCTAGGGGAAGCTGCTAAATTAAAATAAATTCTGTAAATTCCATGGATAATATACAGCTTCAGTGACATGGCCTGAAGCTTTTATTGGCGACCATTATCTCTCACTGTAGAGTCCTTTTTGTACACAGTTCCTTCCCGCTAGCTTGGTTATGGAGAGGTTATTGCTGAGGCAATAGTTTTCTCATAGACCTGTTTATGATTTTGTTCTTTCAGCTCATAGAAGGAAAGTCACTGCCCGAGAAGGGTGTTCGGAGCCAAGTGCCCAGCAATTTGGGTGGGGGGAGAGTGTGAGCAGGAATTGCTGGATGACATTCCCCCAACGTGTGCTGCGCAGAGTTCGTAGCCTGAGGAATTTCCCCTGGCATTACTTTAAATCAGTGGCACTTTTTTCAGTCCCCGCTTTCTGCATTAGCAGCACACAGGCAAGTGTTTGGTGTTTGACCATGACTGCAAACAGTGACTACGAGATGCAGTCCTGCTGTTTACTCATGCTGAAGGGGCATGACAGAGACCCTGATTCCCACTTGCACGGCGAGTTGCTTCGTCTCTCTGACTGCCTCGGGGACCCTGCCAACAGCAGGCAAGAAAAAGGTACTGTCACTTCAAGGTACCACTTTTTAATATGCTTCCCAGTTCTGATATGGCAGTGTGATAGAAAAAAGACGTTTGCCTGGAGATCTACGTTCCCAGGAGCAGTTACAACCTTTGGGATGTAGTTTCACAGGATAGTCAGGCCAGAGCTGTGCCTCTTAGAGCTGGGATCACACCTGCCAACAACCAAACAGCACAAGTTTCTGCTCTCTAAAGCTCCTTTGCTGCTGAAACATCTTCCAGAAATCTTGCCGGTGTGTTTCTGAGACACCAGAGGTTATGACTGACTGTGTCATATCCTCCAGTGCTTTTGCTGTGCCCCGTCACAATATCCACCTTGCAGCTCCTTGGTGGACTCGATGATCTTAAGGGTCTTTTCCAATCTAAATGATTCTATGATTCCTCTCCTTGTTTTGCTCCTCAGCTTGCCGAGCCCTGGCATCCTCCCAGCTTTACAACTCTGGGCACTGAACACCTACATTTGCCTTGGAGGTTTGGTGCAGGGGGGCTCTCCTTAGCTGAAGGGCGAGCAGGAGCTGGTGGCTGGGCTGCATGCTGGTGCGTGGGTGCGCACAGGCACCGGTCCCACAAGGTTGTAGCCTTCAGCCCAACAGCAGGATGGCATCTGACCACCTGGACCGAGGTACCTCAGCCAGACTCGCAGTTCCCACAGAGATTCCGGCCGCCAGACTCCCATCTCCCTTTCCTTGCTGGCCTTCCTACCACCCTTCCCTTGCTTCAGGGGATGTTCCAGGTATTTCAGCATCACCTGAAGATGCTCTGCTTGTTGGAAGGGTTGAAATGAGTTGTGCACCCTTGCCTCCCAAGCAAAGAAAGGGCTGAGGGTAGGAGGGAAACAAAGTCCTCAAGGATGGTACATCAGATGCTTTTACTGCAAATGCAAATTACAGTACTATGTAACACTTATTAATGTTCTAGGTGCAACAAAACAAATTACCTAATCCATTCATGTAGTCTCTGATGAAAACTGACTGGTTTGGACTGGCCTCATTTTCCCTTTGTGTGCAGCTCTCCGATTGCATCCTATTTAATTTCCTCTTCCATCAAGAAACCACACTTCCAAATGTGAGCACTGTTAGTGAGCTCTGCCTAATTAGTTGTAATAATCCTTGTTGAGGGAGGCTGAATTCAGAGAAATCCAGTAAAAACTGATTATCCCCCGCCCCCCCCCCCCCCCCCCCCCCTTAGCCTTGTCCATCAGGCAGGTTTTTCTTGTTACAGTGCCAAACACATCTGGTGAAATTTCCATAGCTCTAAGGCCACAGGTAGGGACAGCCAATACGGAAAGCATCCAGCAGCGTGTGAGGGAGGATGAAGGCAGGGATGGGTGCCATCCTCCAGCCACAGCAGAGACCTTAGACCGAGGTTTAGTTCATGGTGTACTCCTTGTGGAGGGGATGTTATGGCATTTTATATATAACACAGCAAAGATTGCACTGTCCACCTGCTGGGAAGACACATCAACAAAGATTTTAGGAGCTTCTGGACCAAGCGCTGCCCTCTTTCACTCCGCAGCAAGAGAGCTGCCACCAGCTGTTTTTACAGCTGTTTCTTTCTTGTGGGATTTATTTGTGCTTCTATTTCCTGACTTGTTTTCTTGACTGTTGCCCTTCCTGAGAATACTTTTTGCAGAGGTTTACAGCCTTGACTTGATGGAGCAATTTCCACACCTACCCAACCAATCCTCCCTGTGAGGGCTACCGGGCTGGCACAGAGGTGCTGACCCTGCAGGCGGACCCACCGCAGATTTGTCCCCTTGGTCCCACTGGTGGCCAGGCATCCTCCTGAAAGACGTCTTCTCGCAGAAAGAGCACATTCTCTGAGATATAACTGCACCCTTCAGCCTTCCATGTCCGATGTGCAACTGTGCCCTGGGTTGGACCTGGCAGACGCTCTGGCGCTGCTCCCCAGGAAGGCACCTGAAGCCAGTGCCCCTGACTTCTGAGGCTTTGGACACTTGAGAAGCATCAGACTTACAGGGCGAGCCAGCAGCGGCTCTGCTGGCTGTGCAAGGCAATGATATGCATGCAAGCCATGGGACACATTATAAGGGCTTTTCCTGGGATTCCAGAAAGCTTTATAAATGAACCATAGAGAAAAATGGCTGTAATTTTTCAGACCTCACTGTATAAGAAGTTGGCATTTACCCAGAGAAGTGCTGTTCCACACTATACATAGATCTGGAATACAATGTTGGATTGATCCCTTGCAGCTGAAAATTACTATTACTGTTCAATCGCATACAGACATCTTAAATTATTAATGACATTCCTGCCTGAGGGCAAACATTGTAGATTCACATTTTGAGATTTTTAAGAGCTCTTTGATTGCTCACAACTAGGACTGTTAAATACAGTTATTTGCTTTATACATCTTAAGTGGATCAATACCCACTGAAGAAATATCAGGGGGATAAAGAATGAGAGCAGAAGAGTAGGAGTAAAGCTACAGTCAGCATCCCTTGGGTCTTAAGGGATTTCTAACTCTGACTGAGGTTTTGTCCCTCGACTTCCTGAGGAGCAGTTTGGGAGCTGGCTGCAGACCCGCATGCACCATTGCCCTTACAGTCACGGGTGTCCCATGGGCTGTTTTCCAGAGTACCAAAAGTCTGCAGCTTACGAGCCGAGAAGGAGACAATGATGCATCCACACATGGCCCTTGCAGCAGGAATGCTGTCCTGGGCAGTCCCACGAGCTCTTGGTCACCCAGAGGACTCGTCTTTATGCTTCTCTCTACATATGGGAAGATATATTTCACTCCTGAATCCAGATGGCTTCTTTTTGAAAAGACACACTATTAGAGATGGCACACGGGGCTTCAATCTGCCTCTTTGTCTTTGTGCTACATCTTGATCAGGCACCTGTGTCCATTGCTGTCGTTCTTTCTGCTCTTCTCCTCTCACCAGCTTCTTAAAGACGGCCGTCACATAGGAAAAGTCAAGCTGAGGTGGAAGAAGCTGCTTTGCTTTCTCCTTTCCTGGTTCCTGTTTGTGCTGTTCCTGCTTTTGCAGCTGTCCTGGGGTAAGGTTTCAGAAGATGGCGTGAGCCAGCATAACGGCTCACGACTGCTAAAAGGGGATGGTTCCTGCCCCAACCCCTGACCAAAGCTCCTACCACCACCTCTGCCAGGTACACCACGCTCTGGGCTTCTCTCTAAGCAAAAGCAGTAGGCAGGTTTTGCCATTTCAATAGGTAAATGGGCACAGGAGAAGGTCTGAAAAGGTGGTAGCCATGCAAAGGAGGTGGTGGGATGGTGTGGCTAGTAGCAGAAGTGGGACTAGTTCCCTTTTCTCAGCCGTGGGCAGCACTGCTGGCTCAGCTGAGCACAACGCCTCAGCCGCAGCGCGCAGCCCAGCTTTCTGCGAGTGCTTCTCAGGTGCCACGTCTCTCCACGCCAAAGGGACGGGCACTCCGGGTGGCAGACACTTCAAGACACAGTGTGTGCCCGTGGGTGCCAGCTGCCCGTGCTTGCAGGAGAAATTCAAGGGAGATTTTCAAGCCCTCCCTTTCAGCAAGATGGTGATATTTGCTATTACAAACCCGGTCAAGCAAAAAGAAAAGCTCTTCTCTAAACAGAAAGGACACACGAGCAGAGTTTTGCAGCTTTGAAAAGTACTTATCTTGTGACCACACTCGGAAGTATGATCCATTTTTATTCTTGTAAGTAAAATAACTTTCTGTTCATGGATCCCATTGAAGAGAGACCAGCCCAGCTATTTTAATTTTAATCCAGGCTAAACCTATGCATGCCGTGGCATATCCTTTCTTATATGAAGAGTCATTCTTGCTGAATTAACTCGTACTATTGCTATCTATTCCATTCAATGTACACATTCCTTTATGCAATCCTGCTGCCCTCTGACTTTCCAACAATGTCACAAAACTTCAGCACTGAAGTAATGAAGACAGTGATTTAGCATGCCCTATAGGAAAAAGAGAAAAGATGAGCCTTCTGACATTGTGGAGAGCAGTGGTGTTGTGTTTGATGCCTCATTTGTCACAAACAGTGTCTTAACACAAGGGTGTTTCACAGTATGTTAATCTTAAATCAAGCATGTAATTATTAAGACTGATGTAGCACACCTAGAATCACAGCACACTAATGAGTCTTCCTAGTACCACTAGTTCAGGGCATTTCAAAATGAATGGTGGTATTCAGAGATGTGATACAGTAGGTTCACAATTCCCAAATAGTGAATCAGATAATTCCATCCATCCCAATGTCACCAAAGATGTGGTCTGCTATAATATGCACAAATGAGAATGATCTAGTAAGATTTTTGAGTCTGAATAGATTGGACGGAATTCCAAAGAGACTGAACCACATATTAACTGTGGTACTTTGCAGTGTGACCCATACACAGTGAACAAGTGCAGTGTAAGGTTCAAAAGTACCCAAATAAAAAAAGATTTTTTTTTTTTAAAAAAGCCAACATCATTGCATTTGATGGAATTACCCCTTCAGAAGATTTTAGGAGGTAAAATATCACACTGGCAAAGCTTGATAATTCCAAATTCCCCAGGAAACAAAAGCGTAAGGGATGTTGGTACTACAACACGTTTTTGAAGGCTGAAAACTCAAATCTGACCCCTGAAGACATATTTAGCTAGACTTGACATTCAGGCCCAGAAGGCTGTGCCAAGTCATTTATAAGTCCAGGACTTCATTTTTAGCCAGCCGTTCCTACATTACAAATGCACAAATGCCATTCAAAGTTGACCTAGAAAGAATTACATGACACTAGTATCGTAACATGAATCCATCTTCAGGAGTTGTTACGTGGTTCTGTTTTCGTTTGTATTAAGCCGGGGTTCAGAAGTGGTGGTGCAGTGATTTGTTAGCACTAGAGTGCAAAAGCTGTCTGACACAGGGCAGGAAAACCCAAAGCTGCGATATTTCAGCCATCTATCAGGGCTTCAAAAATAGCTACCAAAAAATCCCCCAAACCAAAGGGAAGTGCTCAAGCCCTTTGAATGCATCACAGTCCATAGTGTGGATATCAAGGTCAGCAAGGTCAGGCTATTAACTGTCATCAAATCAGAGGTCTCCTCAGACATGTGCATGGTCCAAATCCTTTGGTGGTATAAATCAACGTGAATAGAGTCAAGGAGGTAAAAAGTGATCTCCTTAGATCACAAAACCCTCCCTGGCAAGTCACTCTTCATCGGAGTTTGCAAGGGCCATGGGCTGACTGCCAGGACTTCTTTGCTGAGCGAAGCCTGAGCAGAGGGTGAGCAGAACTTGTGGGTGAAGGCAACGTACACACAGGTTTAAGCAGTGAAGTCTTCCACATGTATCAGGACTCCCATTTCATCTGCTCTTCTTTTATTTATTATTTCATTGAACACTGAAGAAAAGCAGCAGATTTTTGCCAAAGAGCCTGTCAGAGGAAGTATTTCTCCTTTGGCTATCACCTGATATTACCAGCTCTTACATTTGCCAGATGACTTATGAAAGCACACATCCCTGTGTCAAATCCTCCAACACACATGCCGAGCCTTGTGCACTGCTGATTTGTCCCAAGCCATCCTGTTCAGCCATTTGCTGTTTCTATAAGGAACATCACCATCTCCTGGCTCACTATGAGATCACTTTGTTACTAGACAAGACTTAAAGTGGAAATAAAACAGGTTTATTTGATCAAAGTAAAATGTTAAGCGAGTGCAAATTCTAAGCCCACTTATAAAGACTACACCTGCTGCCCATCCTGTGCTTTAGCTGTTCTCCCTGCTCGGCCTTGCTTTATTTCAAACAACACCTTTTTAGTGAGGAATCCTTTTATATTCCTGTTTGCACATGGACAGTTTTTGGTCGCTCTTGAAGTGCCAAAGGATGTTGCTCTACAAATGTAGAGCACCTCTGCATCATGCTGATGCTTAGCCATGCGCTACACTACTATGTGAGAATACTAATGAAGTATTTTTAAAATGTGAGCTCTTTGAGTAGAAAGTCCTCGATCTGCCAGTTTTTTCTTATCTTTCAAGAGTCAAACAGTTTGCCGCCATCAGCTGACTTCCTAACATTTTACAAATCACGCATACCAAAGGAGCCCTCTGGGGCAGCACTTTTTTGGTTTGTCTTCCCAGAAACGACAAGAACCGTTTTGTGAGCTGCATGAAAACTTGACACTTATACACTCTGAAGTGCCCGACATTTGACATGTTTCTATTTGTTCAATTCGTGTGATGCCCTCAGTATCTGCAGGGGCTGCACATGACTCTGGTGGCATGGGTCTGACCTGCCAGGCCAAGTGCCAGGGGATTCTCTCACAGAGCATTGGTGTTTAAGGTTCGTGCGGGAAACATGTTTTAGGAGGAAATGGAAAAACTAATGAAGTCACCATCACAATGAGCCTCATTGCTTCATTTCAACTTTTTTTGTCACCAGCCCAGTTTTGATCTCCCTTGGCAATTTTTTCCAGATTTGTCCTTCTGAAATTGATGCAATAATAGACTCACAAAGGCCTACGTGGTGAGTTGTACTGCTCCAGCCCTGACCTTAAAATTCAATGCTAATATAATTTGAGGATGGCAAACAAAAAAAAGTAAAACGATTTTTTTATTTAAAGGGATTTTTGTGCCTCTTACACAGTAATCATTCCCACCAAAGTGATAAAAATTGGAGGAGATGCAGATCTCCTTCATTGAGATTGAGTTACTTTGAGCATTGAGTTCAGAGTCGAGTTCTGCAGCCCTTAGATTAGGCTGCAGGAGAAACAACAGGCAAAAAAAGAAAAGGGAGGATGAGCTGCTATGTCTGTGCTGTGAAAGGCGCTGGGCTAACAGCACCTTCTTTATTGTTTTGGTAACTTCATCCAAGTGGAGAGTAGCTCAAGAAATTCCTCATGCTTCAAGCTCCCCCTGACACTGGGCATCCAAGACCAGTGATGGACCACAGCCGTGTTTGCTGGCTCACCGCTGCTGCCAGCCAGATCCAGGAGCAAACAGTGCGTGATGTGTGCGGGATGGGGATGCTGTATTTGCTCTGGGCTGGAAACATCTGGAGCTCCTGCCTAATGAAGAGCGGGTCTTCGTGCCCTGTGCCGAGTGAAAAGCTGGAGGAGCAGGACCATCGGTGTCTGTGTCCCGCACATGTCCAGCATGAAGAAACAAGTGGTTCTTCCCTTATTCTGACTTCCCAGGGGACATGTGAGGGAGGCGGGCTTGCTGGACAGTCCAGTGAGTGGATAACATGCTTCTTCATGTTTAACCCTGTCTTGGACCAGGCTGCCCTTGGACTGATGACACTGTGAGGGTGCAGCAGACATTTTTCGGGAATCCTCTCCCAGCTTTCTCACGTACCTTTCTTAGGACACTGTTGGAGCAAGGATGGAGGGGCTGACTGATCTCGTGTGTGCACAAGTACAAGTTTCCACAGCACGTCTGGGCTCGGGGGGTGTGCGGAGCCGTCTCGGATCCAGCGCATTGGTGCCCCCCCAGGTACCCCCGTCGGGGAGCCATGGCAGAAGGGTGTCAGGGCCACCGCTGGCTAGGGTTATTAGGGCTGAGAGCAGAGAGGTCTTGCGGCTCTAGCAAGTCTGTCTCACAGCCCAGGGGGATGGCCTCAGCTCCCGTGCTTCCAGCTTTCCCTCTCCCTCGTCTTCCCTAGTCCTCCTGCTCTGCTCTGCTCATGAAGAGGAGTTACCTGGCACGACGGTGACCCACAGGGTGACAGCCACTCGGTTCCAGCCTGTGTCAGTGAACAACCGTCTGCTTCAGGCTTTCAGAGCTGTTCTAGGGCTGGCTTTCAATTAAAACCTGCAACTTCTCCCTGTTAGGATGATACGTCTGCTCATATATAAAACCATTTCTCAGATGTTATAGTGAAAGGCAGACAACCGAAGCATTTACATCAGGTCCACCTTCATTTCAGGTAAGTTATGGAGAAACGGTGGGTTTGTTCCAGGCAGAGGCTACCCTCTCTCTTCCCTAACAAAGCCATACGTCTCAATCGCCTGCGGAGAGGCTTGTGCTGGGACACCCCATGGTGCTTTCCAGTACAGAACTGGGCATCCCAGAGCCCCACCAGAGCACTACAAACAGCCTGCTCCCTCAGAGGATGAGACCGTTTTTCTTTGCAGACCCAGTGAGCAGGTGCCCTTGCTTCCGCGCAAGGCATAACAGCGTAGCACACCCTGTAGCTGACAGGCACAGCTTGCTTAAAGGAGGTTTTCCTCTGTCTAAGGTTTTTATGTGCAAAGCCCAAAGGGAAAGTACAAGCTCTTCTCTTACCAGGGTGGCACTGATGTAATGTCACTTCTCATCTATGCCAGGGAAAACAACCTTGTGCTAAATATTTGTTTAGAGCCTTCATTATTTGACAAAGGGTGGTTCCATGTAGTTTCCTAATAACTGAAGGAGGCTGATGTTATGAACATCTGATGCAGACTGGCCGCCTTCTGAAGGGCAGTGCTGCTCTTAGGTTCTACCCCTAGGTCGCACCCATTAACCGTGAGAGAGATTTTAAAGAGTACCGGTGGTTCCATGAAGGAGGTTTTGCCCATGTTACAGTACAGTCAAACCGTGACATTGGTAAGGAAATGCAAGGCAAGACTGCTCTGAGCAGTGTGGTCGCACAAAGTCCATTCTAGAGCAGCAGCTGGCCAGGAATGCTCCTGTGGGAAACCAGCTGCTTTGAGTGGAAGTGGGAAGAAGCACTTCTTTTTTCCAAGTGTGTAGAAACCCATATTCTCAACAGATGCTGCAGAGCAGTTTGTGATAGACCACTTGTTACTTTATTAACTGTTCCAACATCAATTAAAACAAAAAAAAAAAGCAAGCAAGAAAAAAAAGCACTAAAATAAACTAGACCACATCCTTGTTCCCTGTACCATTCACAGCTGCTAGCTTAACAGTCCAGTTTTTCTGCCTGTAGGGTGGGCATGGAAGAGATGCTGCAGTGTCCTGAGCTGTAGGATGCCCCTGTGTACAGTTTGTCAGGGAGGGAGACTCAAGCCTATCACCCCTAACAAGCACTGTAGGCTACTCTTTAAAGTACTTACCAAGTGTCTATCCTTTAATCTGATGAGCGATAAATAAATAGGGGCACCTTCCAGCCCGGAGAACTGTACCGTAGAAATATTCAAAGTTGTAACTGTTAATGGCAAAGCAGCTGTTGTGTCTTTCACTTCAGTTTAGCTGTGCAGGCAGCCTGGTGAAGAAAACTGTTCCCTGAAGCCATGGTGGAAGTGGGCATGGGGCAATTTAATCAAAAGGCCAGGGGGAAGCTGAGAGGTGGGGAAAAGTGCAGAGGTTATGGTGTTGTGGCTTCAGTGGATGAAGATATTAAAAATTCTGTATCCTGGAGGGGAATGGAGAGATAAAAAGGACAGAAGCTGACAAAATTCAGCAAAGAAAGTGGGCGGAAAACAATTACAATAATTAGAGTCTTCTTTTAACAAGACTATGAAACAGGGACTAAAGGGGAACGGAAGGCTGTAGAGCTGGGGTGATGCCAGTGAGGACACGGCAGGGACCTCAGATGCTGGGAGGGAGGGGGGATGTTGCCAGTGGGTGCTGTAGTACCCTGAGTGCTGCCACAGAAGGCACATATGCACACGCTGGGGCCTGGTCAGTGGTGATTCAGGGTACAAAGTATTTAGGAACAACTCAGCAAGAACTCGCTCCAGCTGGGGAACGGTGCTGGAAATATCAGGCAATATCCTGGGGGGAAGCTGGGTGGGGGTGTCTCAGCTGCAGCGGAGAATCCGGCGGGAAGCCGTGCCATAGCTAAGCTGCACAAGTTACAGTGCTGGGGCTTTGCCAGCAACCGTCTGGCCAAGATGTCAATAGGGACTTGGAAAAACTAAGGGAGATCAGGGAGGATGGGCAACACAAAGTATTTCAGTGCTCCCCATGCAGACAAGGAACCATCACGATGGAGCATGGTGCAGAGACTGAAGTGCTAGACAGCGTAAGTGCATGCACGGCTAGCCACAGCAAGTCACCAGAAAACTCAAAAGATGCAATTCTCAGTCTAATCTTGAATGGTACACTAGGCCTGGATCGTATTAAATTTAAACATCTGTATAGGAAAGGAAGGGTAAAAAAAAAAAAAAAGTCCATTAGAATAATGTCAAAGTGAGAAAGCTCGTTAAAAGGTACAGCCAAAACTACCTAATGGGACCGAAATGACTTCGACTTTATGGACACTGCATCAGAGGATGAATGGAAAAATATATTTTAAAGGACGCTCAAAGAAATAATAATAAAAAAAGCTACATTTCTGTGTTTTTAAAGAGCACTACTAGAAGTTAATTAAATAAATAAACTTCTTCAGAAAATGAAAGGCATCTCCCAATGAGGGTGATACAAAAAAGGATGAGCTCTGGCAGACTAAATGGAAAACCACAGCATGGCAGGCATAAAAAATTTCCTTAGAATTAGAGGGCAAAAAACCTATTAAAAACTATTTAAAAATCTATTAAGAAAACTCCCTTGGGGGAATTTGAACCCTTTCTTTGCCTAAGGATCTGTCTCAGATTAATGTGCCAGTAGAAGAAAATCTAGACCAAACCGATAGCTGGGGCTCCGGCAGGAAAGACAAGGACTTCAGGGATGGAGGTGTCAGATCCCTGCAGCATGTCACCCGCTGGTGAGGCAAGGCATCCTTGCACGGGGATGGCATTGGCTGATGTGGCATCTCTTTTTAAAATGGCCAGCCCGGAGATCACAGAGCTGAGATGACTTTCTGGAAGACAGTCTGGTTGTCAGGCTAATGGGAGACAGAAGCAGGAGGCGCATGGATGAATGAGACCTACAGGAAAGAATCAATGTGGATTTTGTAGGGCAAGTAATCATGTTTCATCAGGTGTATTTAGTCAAGCCAACGCTTTCAAAGCTTCTTGATAAGGCCCTTTATCCAAGATCTTTGAAGAAATGAGGATATAGGAAACTTTTGAGAGCAGCTTTAAAAGTAGGGATTAAAAGTAGGGATAAATAGGCAGCTGGAAAGGGAATATGGGTGAGGTCTGGGAGAAATTTATGTTGTGACCTACATTATTCAAAATACTTGTAAGTGATGCAGGAAGGAAAGCATCCATCGTGAGGTAAGAGGGTTTGTTGGTCATACAAAATTATCCAGAGCTATCTGAATTGAAACCCACTGCAGAGAGCTGCAGAAGGATCTCATGGTACCTATTAACTGGAAATAAAGTCAAAGATTAAAGTTGGTGTTATTACATTCACGGTAATTCACACAGGGAAAACAATCTTAACTATATAAATATATGCAATGCTGGGGCCTCCATTTCCTCTAGCCGCGTAAGAAAGATCTGGTAGTGTGTTGAGAACATCAGTTCAGTGTTAAGTAGTAAAGAGACTCTTGGTAATTCCTGGAGAAAGAAGGCAGCACAAAACAGGGTACATCATTGCACTATAAATTTATGGTGCATCATCTTTTGATATATTGTCATCTCATCTGAAAAGGTTATAGGCAAAATGAAAAAGAGGTACAGAGATAACTAGAATCTGCTGTATAGATCGACTTCATAAAAAGTACTGAACAGAATATGATTCCTCTGCTTGGAGAATAGATGATTGAGGAGAAATATGATATAGCTCTGTGAAACTGTGTGCTGCATAAAAAAAATTATTCACTGTTTCTCACAGAACCAGGGGTCACCAAATGAAACAGAGACAGTAAACAGAAAGGAATGCTTTTTTACGCAGTGTGTGTTGAATTTGCGGAGCTCATTGGCAACGAATGTTGTAGAAGTCGAAATCATAAACAGATTCAAAAATAACAAAACAAACTAATAGAGGGGAGGCAGTCAAGGGCTATGGAAAACTGATGGGCAGATACAGGGTCTGGCTGGGGCAGCCAGCTGGGCAGGAGCCAGCAGCGAGCCCTGGCAGCAGAGATGGCCAGCAGCATCTGGGGCTGCATCAGCAGAAGCCCAGTGAGGAGGTTGAGGCAGGGGTTGTCCCTTCTGCCCAGCCATTCATTGTTAGGCCACATCTGGGTACTGTGGCCAGTTTGCTGCTTCTCAGCGCAGAAAGATGCTGACGACCTGGGGTGAGTTCACCCCCATGATGCTCAGGGCTGGAGGGTGTCCCTGCGAGCAGCGGCTGGGGCAGTGGGGCTTGTCCAGCCTGGGGCAGAGACGGCTTCAGGGGCACCTCACAGCCACCCCAGTGCCTACGGGGAGGGGATGGGGAGGGGGCAGCAGGGCAACAAGGTACAGCAGGCGTGAACTGAAACGAGAGGGGTTCAGGCTGGGTGCGAAACCTCTCCCCCGTGAGGGCAGGCAGGCCGGGGGGTGGGCAGAGGGACCGGCTGCCCGGGGGGGTGGGCAGGCTCCATCCTTGGGGGGTTTCAAGACCCACCTGGGCAAAGCCCTGAGCAACCTGGTCTGATCCCACAGCTGGCCCTGCTTGGAGCAGGGGTGCATGAGGGACCTCCTGAGGTGTCTTCCAACATGAATTGCCCAATGATCCCACCCTCTGATCCTAACTCCTTTAGATAGAAATTGTCAGAGGTGAGAAAGCTGTTATCAGGGAAAACATGATACTGCATAAGATTGTCCCTCAGTCAGTCTCTATGCATATTTATTATTTTATATGTACTCACAAAGAAATAAATATAGGCAGTAAAAAAAAAGTAAATTCAATGAAAAATGGGATTCTGGAGCACAATCCCATTGAGAAGAAGCCCCGAAGCCAGAGAGTGACCTGAGCCTTATGACAAAATGAAACTGTAACTGCACTTGACTCATGGCTACCCCGCAGAGCTATTGCAAGGGAAAGAAAGTAGTTTAAGGCACCCAGTCCACCTGTGCATCCTCAGCTGGTTCCTTTTGCAAGCTCCTATTACACAGACAATTAATCCCACCTGCCCCAGGGCTGCAGAGGTGTCAATGAAAACCTTCAATGCCCTGCATGGTCCTGAATGCACTCGGTGATGCATGAAGCAGAAGAAAATCAAGTTCAGACCTATGGTCCTAGCCTGAATTTGTAGGGTTTGTGGCTGACAAAACCTAGCACAGAGGCTTTCCAGAGCGACCCGAGGTACTGGATCTGTAGCACAGCAAGCACAGATCTGGCAAGGCCATTTTTTACCTGTTTTCAGCCTAGAACCACATTTTGGTACTTAGCGAACTCCCAAAAGAGGCTGCAAGTGGCAAGTACAGTGAAAGAGCTGTTGGTTATTTTGCGGTCCCATGATGATGTTTCATAAAGGTCCATGGTGCCAGGAGTGGGCTGGTGGCTGCCAGCTGCAGGGCAGGCAGCAGCGTGCCTCTGGTGCAGAGCAGCCACTGTTTGGACTGCGTGTTGGGAAGGGTGTGAGAGACTTTCCCAACTGTTGACGACAGAGAAGTCTCTATGGTGCTCAGTAACACCCATCTTTTTATCATCTTCTGGTATAAGAAGGACAAACCAACTCTTCCATGAAGTACTAGCCAGATGCTGGCAAACAGGGTTGTTTTGCTCATGTAATAGGGCTCTCTGAGACAGTTCTGTTTTCATGAGCCATTTCAGGATGATGCATGTTCATTTTTACCCCCAGGTAGATTTTAGGTACAACTGGGCTTTCCCATCACACGTTGCACCTGAAATCTAGATGTAGCACTACCACCGGTTATATCTTAGTCAATGCCTTGTTCCACTTTGTGTAAGAGCTGAGGAACAAGCTTAAAGCATCATATTTTTCTATCCCTACACAGTGATGCCTGACTCCCTAGGGCAAAACATTACACTTCCAAGTTAATTGGTATAGATGTTTCCAAAGTTTGGTACTACAAATCAAGCAAGAAATTCATTTCAGAGTGCAGGGGCTCCATACTTTCTCTCCCTCTCAAGTCAATTCCAAATGCTCCGCTCTACAAGTTTCTCTTCTTTTCAATTACAGTTCTCCCATGGTAGTAAATAAATTTGTTTCAAGCACACATGTTTCTCTTCTTTTCAATTACAGTACCCTCTCAAGTAATTTAATTTCTTTCGAGTCTTCAATTCACATCCAGCTTTCTCTCCAACAAATATATACATCAGGTAGCAGAAATACATCCCAGGCTCTGTCTTTATATTGAGGTTTTAGAAGGTGAGTTTTGTCTCCATTACCTCTGAATTGACTACAACCTCTTTACAGGTTCAGCAAGAGGTTCAGCAGACCAAAAAACAGGTGAAAGCTGCAGAAGTGGACTTTCATCTGGGCCATCTCCTTTGGTTCCAGTGGCTGTCCTAATCCAGCTGCAGGAGTAATAGGAGTGCCGAGTGTCAGAGCTCCAGCCTTATTTTGATAGAAATCTATTCATTTCAATTTGCAGCAATAGCTGATGTGATAGTGAAATTCTATGAAGGCTTCATCATCAGCTGTTTCAGGCTGATATTTATCACCCTCTCGTCTTCACAGAGTGTTAGAAGATGTGCAGAAAGATAGGGCTTTAGGTACACGTGAGGGATGGATGGAGGGCTGAAGGAACCGGAGGTCAAGGGCTTCCTTGGGGTTGAGACTGGGGTGATCCGTACAGCCTCTGGTTGCTCTAGGACCCACCAGAGGTGTATCACAAAAGACTGGAGGACAAAGCAATCTACCAGTATGTGTACTCTGTCCCTCCTGTGAATATACACAGGACTGAGGTGACCGTTTAGATACCTTCCACATGTGCAATACTGAATATTCAGAAACTGAAATGTGCAGGAAAGTGCACATAAATTCATTGTGATAGGGGCTGACCTAAACTGCCCACATAACAATAAGGGATTCAGGCAGCGAGGCGATGCGTGGTCCTCACAACACAGCGAGGAGATATGTGGTTGGACTCTGGTGTATGTGTAAATTCATCCAGTTGAGTTAGCAGCTTGCTGAACAGGCAAAAATATTTCTCTGATGCTTTACTACAGCCACCTGTCAGAGGATGGGTAGAGCAGTCAATAATCTACAGAGGTCCCCACAAGAGGCTTCCTCCTGCCTTGGTTCATTTAATCACAGCAGCGAGAAAAGATGATTCAGCCTTTCATGACAACTATATAAAGGTTATGAAAGCGAGAGACAGACCTCCTCAGTCAGCTGTCCTGAGCTGGCATGATCTGCTCTCCACAGCTCGTAGCTGCGGGCCAGGATGCTGCAGTGTGTTTGGGGTCCCTGCCCAGACCCAAGCCCCGGGCAGGTGGCTGAGTGCATCCCCTCTCACGGCGCCAGGCAGCTTGGCTTCAGTGCCTGTGCTGGAGAGCCACCACCGGTTCCTGGTGGCCATGGGAAATAGGTGTCCACACTTGCTCTCATTTTGGACATTAAAAGAGAAAACGTATTTCTATCTTCAGTCTCCTCAGCTAATTGCACTTCATTTCTCTCTGGATTTGGCTTTTACGTGTACCCCAACTGACACCTGCTGTTTTTATTTATTGAGTCTGTATCTGATGAGATTCTGCTTTTTTCTTCTTCTTTTCCTCCCCATTTCACTGTACTTGCAGTTCATTCAGTAGCTCCTTGATTTGATAGCTCTGTCGTGGGATCTGGCACAGTGCTTAGTCTGCCTCCTTCCCAATACCATACTATTTCCTTACAAAGTCTTGTTTTCCTAACATCCAAATTGTGCAGAGGGGGCCGCATGTTCCCGTGGTCCATGTGCTCTAAGGCACAGCAAATTGCTCTTTAGAAGACCATAGTCCCCTGTGCAAGCCGAAAACGCACCCTTGGCACAGTGCCGTTCCCACTGACAGTACAAAGTAGTCTCGGGGAGAAGGTTCTCAAGAGGGCACAAGAGCTGATGTGCACAGTGGAAATGTAGGTGCAACTACAGACCAGCTCAACCAGTATGCTCAACGTGTAGCATTCTGTGAGACAAAAGCCTCCCACATTTTAAATGCCACGCGAGGCACATGCTGAGCTCCCCTTCCTACGATGTGCAATGATTAAAATCCTTCAGAGATTCCTAAACACACCAAAACCCACCTCCCGCCATTCGGAGCAGGCAAGGCACTCGCTGTGTGGGAGTGCACGGACTTTCTGCTCGAGAAAAGTGTTTGCTGGGGCCTCATTAATTGCCTTCCCTACTTTGCTTTTGTCTTTTTCCATTTTTCCTCTGTGTCAAACGTCTGTTCTCACAACCCTCTCCCATTTTACCCTCCTCACCGTTGAGGAGGCACTTTGATTTCATTGTGCCAGCACAGCTCCTTGAAAGCCTCAGCGGTGGAAATTATGGGAGTGACTGGAGCTTGCTTTTGACCTGCTACAAAACACCCACCTACTCTTTCCTGGCAGCCCCCGGCTTCTGCTGAGCAGGGGAACTGTGCCTTGTCAGCAGCCCAGGGAAGGGCTGGGGAACATCTCCTGTTTGTCACAGGCAACTGGGAAGACACAGCTGTGCTGCATCTGGCTAGGAAGAGCCACATGGGAGGGTAGGAAGAACCTTGGGGCTGAAACACTGAGAAGGGGCAGAGAGACAAAGCAGCTGTTGGAAGGGATCTTTTGACGTCTTAGCTGGTTATCCTCTTTTTCAGTCCTGTGTGGATATAGTTACACCTTTCCAGGTGGGAAGCTGGATGTGGAGCCTGCTTCTCACTCCAGAATTTTCCTGCAGATTTCAGGCTTTCACAAAGAGGTGAACACCCAGCCCTCGCCAGGACTGAGACCTCCTTCCCATCAGCTGGCCCTCTGTCAGCCCTGCACCTCCCTAGCTGTGCAACCTGGGGCTGATTTCTTAAGCAGTTTTTTTCCTTGTTTTGTTCTGGTTTCTTTTTCCCCACAGATTTGGAAAAAACAGTTTTGGCTTCTCCCTTTTTTTTTTTTTTTTGCCGGTGCGTCTTCATTGTCAGTTGTAGGGTGCTACCCATGCGCTGCACATCCTCACCGAGCCGCGGAACAGAGAGTCCAGGGGAGATCTGGGAGCAGAGCTGGGCTCCTGGCTGCGGACAAGGAATGGTGTAACGATAGATGGGGAACCCTACGCATTTGTGTTGACTGGGAAGTCAGAATCCGGTCTGAAAATGAGACTTGAGATAAGGTAAAGGAGATTTTTAGCCTGACATACTAGAGGAGCAGGATGTGGAAGAAGGCTGTTCTTAAATGTATAATAAATGAATCTTTTCTTGCAAATAATCACAATGGGACACAATCCACAACAGTCATATTAATCAATATTTTCAAACATGTTCCTGTGAAGAGTGTGTAGAAGAGGAGGAGAAAAAACTACATCTCAGCGTTTCTGCCACCAGATGTTGGTGCTGCTGCATGCCACAGCTTTTGGTCCCATCATACCATGGAGTACAGAAGTCCAGGGTTATAGTTTTAATTTCTTAGTGTTGTGCTGCTGCTGTGGGCCCACCTGTGAGGAGGAGCTGGGCAGATCTCACCCTTACGGGAGGATGCCCTCAGCGATACACTGATGGTGAGTGCCAAAGAAGATGCTGCAGGGCTGGAAGGCAATGCCTGGAGAAAGCTCAGACAGCAGCAAGCATCCAGCTGCGTAACACACTGAGTGTACTCTTCACACTGCTAGCAGGGGGCACGTAGGGTTGGACACTTAGATGAACGAAGAGGTGGGGATGCAGGAGGGCACAACCTCCCCTGATGGCCCCCAAGCCAGCGTACAGCACTCCCAGCACAAGGGCCAGGCCAGGCAGTGAGGGTCCCCACTTCCCAACATCCCAAGTGCTGAAGGCCAGGCTGGATGGGGCTTTGAGCAGCCTGGTCTAGTGGAAGGTGTCCCTGCCCATGGTGGGGGGTTGGAACTGGATGATCTTTAATGTCCCTTCCAACACAAACCATTCTACGATTCCCTGAAGGCACTGAGGACCTTCTTGTCCAGATCTCCTCACCTCCTCACAAAATTTGGACTTACTGTGTATACAGTATTTTGTGTATCTTTCAGATACTTTAGTGATACACTGACACACCAGACATGGTAGCAGATCACTTGGAGTTTGGAGGCCTTCTGATACCTGTCAGTCCCCCATAGACCTCTGCTCCTAGCCATGAGGAGCCAGGACTTGCAGTTCCTCATGCCCACCTTGTGCTTAGATTAGGCAAATCTATTTGTTGCTTAAGCAAAAGGGAAACCAAACATCTGTATCAGGTAAAATGGGCACTGCGTGTTGTTTGCATCAGGTGTGGACTTTGGCCTTTGGAAAGCAAATGGCTGTGAAATATGTAACTGCTCTAGTTCTGGAAAGGTTGTACCTTGCTGATCATAGCACACTTTGGTCTTTGCATTTGCTTTTTCCTTTTTTCCCCCCTTACTACTCATTCTGCTGCTCCCAGAAGTAATATACCTGAAGAGAGGTATGTACAAGTCTATACAGGTTTGAGAGTATGTGCATCAACTGGTGTCAGGCACTGTCCTGGAATGCCATTAAATTAAACAACATTTCTGGGTTCATTCCTTCTCATTCAAAAATAGTTTTGCTTTATGATCAGTCCATCCTTTGCAATTTTAAGTAGTTTTCCTGTTGGAACCAGGGTGATGATATAGTATGTCTGAATTTATCCAGTGCCTGGATAAATCGCTCAGATTCAGTATAAATGAATTTTAAGGCCAGCACCTGAATTTACACAGATTGGGAGCACATCTATACTGAAATCTTTCAATGCTTTGCATAGTAAGGGCTCTACAAGAGACAAAGGACAGCTATAGGATGGCTCGCCTTATTCATAAGAATTTAAAAACTCACTAACAATAATAAAATTGTTGGTGTCATCTGTGGCAAAGAAGTTACTTACTTTGTTCTCAGACTGAGTATTTTCATTACCTCATTTTGCTGCTTGGCCTGTGTTCCTCTCCTGGTTCCTGAAATCTCTGGATTTCTCATCCCTGGATCTCATCTTGTCTCATGACTGGACTTTTTGGATGTATCTTTATATACTGGAAAATCTCTGGTGAGTCCTTGAGAACCTGTGTCTCAAAGAGCCGCCCATATCAAGGATGCTGCCTTCCTGCTCCTTTCACCTTACTGCTCGTCTAGTTTGTCCGTCGTTTTCTGAACTTCTTCCAGGATGAGGCAATCATGTTTGTGTTTGCTCTCTTTAGCCTCACACTACGCAGCTGTCCTGTGCAAGAGGTCACCTGTGCGTATCGCAGTTCCTTCACTCCACAAATTGAGTTTGAGGGACGATGTTATCCTCCTGTCTTTGAGTTCAGCAGGATTCTTCCCTCAGCCATTCTGCCTTTTACTGTCGAGGTCACGGCAGGCTTAACCACAGGCAGAGTACCGAAGAACTGATAAACAGGGCTTATTATGTGGGGCTGGGTGCCATGCTAACCCAGTTACAGAGCTCCCAGCTGCCACCCGCCTGGCTGGGGGCTGTGCAGTGCTGCTCTGAGCAGCGTACCCGCACCTTGGGGAGGGCAGGGCTGTCACGGCTGATGTGCCCACCGAGACTCCATCATTCCCAGCAAGCAAGGCATAGCACCGGGGACTGTGAGGGGCTGCTGGTCCCAGGGTGGGGAGGGGTGGTCTGCCAGGGGTGATGATCCCCTCCGCCCATGTGGCAATAATTTCTTTACGCAAGTGTTGGTTACCGTCAGTGATGCCAACCTGCATCTGCAGAATGATGCTTCAAGATGAAGAGTGAAAATCTATCTGGAAAATGGTGACAGTTTCTAATATGACAGTGTCCAACCCATCAGCTAATGGAAGACATATCTGTGATTTGTCAAAACTAGGATTTCAGCTGAAAATGCAGATTTGAAATATTAATTACAAATATAGTCCAATAAAAGAAGTTAGCCATTTTATCAGCTACGGTATATATACAAAAATACTGAGGGTTTTATATTTCCTAGAATTCACAGAATTTTCTCCTTGGGCATCATATTGTTGAGAGAGTTGCTTGATCCCAGGAACTACCATTTAAGTGCTTTTCTGCATCACAAATATACTTCTTACTTGGTTCTTCTTACATTGTGTACCTACCTGATTTTTACAATTTGCCCTTTTGGTACTGATTTTTATAAAACATGTTCTATTATACAATATGTCAAATAGAAAACCAAATAAACTGAGATTCCAGACTATGTGCCTAATGTTGTTAAGACTTGATCCTACCCACAACAGCTTTTAGAAACAGTGAAAATAAAAGCAAACCATCCCCCACTTCTCCTCCCCCAAACAAAACCCAGCACAAACCGCAGACACTATTAAGTTTGTGGTTGTCACAGGAAAGCACACGTGTCTTGGGTGAGATCAAGCTGCCAGCTAGCACTGAAAAACAGTGCTTGACCTTTTGGTAACATCAAGAGAAGAGCTCTATCAATGTGTGGTATTTCCTCTGTAGTAAGACTACATCCTGCTTTTGCAGGAAGGGAAACTCAGGCTAACTAGTTTTTCTTCTTTCACTTAGAATTCTAGCCTGGCAAGAAGAAATATGATTAATACTATGCAGCTGGGTATGGTGTTCAGCTCTAGGTATTCGGCTGTTTTCCTTGTGGAACATTGCTCAGGCCAGTGGTTGAGCAGGGGACTCGCCTGCAGTGCCGAATGCGTGTCTCCTCGCTTGCGCTTCAGCCAGTTGAGGCCAATTCCTACCGATTCGGAAGCGGTTATCAAGTCTTGTGTGTGCAGCTGAGTCACACAGAAGCAACGAGAAGTTACTCGTTAAAACTTGAGCTTTTTGGAAGGAGAGAGGATGCCTGACTTTTCTTCTCATCCCACAGGTAACACTCACTATGCTTTTTGGGGGGGTTATGATTTTGAGTGTGGCAAAGCTTTTAATTTGGATACGTACTCCAACCATATGGTACTGTTATGAACTATTGTAGTGTTATTTTTTTTTTTTAAAATATGACGGCCAGCTATGCTTTTAAAATAAACCATCTGCTTTAAAGCAGAGCTCTTTTGATCCTTGCCTGTGAACAGCCAGTCACCACTTCGAGACAGGAAACTCTGGGAATGGAAGGAGAGGTGTGAAATATCTGGGAGTCATTAAGCAGTGTAGCAGAAATGTAGTTACCAGTTGCCAGGAATAGTAAACCCTGCTTACACAAGACTGACTTTTTTCTTTTTTCTTTTTTTTTTTTTTTCCTTTTTTCTTTTCTTCCCTTGGTTTGCCTGGGTCTCAAAGATTTCCTGCCCGATGGATCTGCATCCCCCAGGCCAGTGGCAGCAGTGAAGTGGGATGCTCCCAGGGTGCCATCTCCCTCTTCTGCTGCAGTGGGATCGCTGCAGCTCTTGGCAGTGCCCAGCACAAGGAGCTTCCTCTGCCCTGCCTCTTTTTATCCCTGTAGGAAATCTGCAAGGCTGCTCCACCCCCAGCTCACCTGCCCCCAAACCAAGGCATGCAGGACCTCCTCCCTGGAGCATCAAGGAATTCAATTTTAGCTGTAGCTTTGCATGAAACCATACCTGAGAGTTAGAGGCAAAAACCAAGAAAAAGTCGCTTATTAGAATGCCAGAGACGGTGGGGTTCTTTTGTCACAAAGACCTCTAGAAAGCTCAATTAAAGAATTTCACTAGGGTAGTAGCCGCCCTGGAGAGAATGTGTTGGGATCTGAAGATGCCGGTGGGAAGCTGCAGCGTGTCACACCCAGTGGCAGCAGCAAGGGAGGAGTGGGCCAGCTGCCGCCCCCTCTGCTGCCCGTGCCCCACGTGCCCGGGAGACCATGCGATGCGGACATACCGCACTGGCGATGCCAGCATGGCACGGCAAGGTGGGCAGGACTGTGCTGGTGAAGGACCAGTTTTGGTTCTGGGTGGGGTTTTTTTGGTTGTGCTTCCCCCCCTTGAAGCGTGTAGTTTTTCATCGACTGGAAGAAACTTGCTGGACAGAAAGTAAGGGGAGAGGTGTGCAAGGCTGTACTTCGGAGAGCGTGCGTTACTCATACAAGCTTGTGCCGTAGGTTGGTTCCAGCATATGGGAGAGCCGGGATTCCTTTTTCATTCCAGGTTTGTTTTGTGCTCAGGACTTGACGTTTTGCGAGGCAGCTCTTTTGGATGTATTACACCGGTAAGCAGAATGGCAGAAGCTCCTTAGTGGTTTGTAACTTGGCTATAAATATCAAGCTGGGGTTCAGTTTCAGACTGCAGACGGATGATAGTTGTTAGAGGTTTAATAAAATAGACTTACAGCCAGTCTTTTGCTAGCTTACGGAATGCCAGTCTGAATAAGGAGCAGGATTTCAGTCAGGTGCAAGACCAATGTTCAGGTAAGTTCACAGGGTCTGAAAGCGTTTGCAGTGGGTCTTGAAGCCAAGCAGCATCTCATCTTAATCTAGAATATATCTCAACTGACAGCCTGCTTTCATTGTTGTTGTAAGTTCAGGCTAATGTTTTATCTGGAATCAGAGGATCAGTTGTTAGCAGTATTAATGACTGTAACCATGTACGGAGTTGTGCAATACCTCCCTTTTCCCTCTTCCAACACTGCCAGACTTCAACTCCTTCATCAGAAATATTCTGTATCAAAACACTGCCTGAATCTGTACTTGTTAATATTTCTGCCAAAACTTCGCAGATGGGTTTTGAAAAGCAAAATAGGAAGGAAGTTACGTTTGGGGGGAATTAGGACAAAACCATCTACCTAAGCCAGAAAAGAAATCAACTGAAATTTCAGACAAAACATGTGTGTAGAAGTGCTTTTTAAAATAAAACAGTAAGCTCTCTCTTTAAATTTGAAATACAGTGTCTTCCAAGGTATTTTTAGGTGGAAAGATGTGAAAAGCAAGTGAATGCAAACCAAGCCTACACCAGTTGTAAAAACCTTGCCTTATGAACACAGTGTAAGTCTTGTCATTGTAAAATTACGTACTTAATTTTTTACCATCAGAATAGACACATGCAAACTTCACTGTTACCCAAAGAAAATCCTTTAGGAATCCGTTTATAGCCATGTACGTAAGATGGCAGTGCTTATTATAACTACGAGTTGCTTGGGTTTATTTGAAGAAGCACAACAAAGCATATGTAGCAAGCTTGGCAAATACTAAAACGATCCCCAAAGCAAACGCTACAACAGATTTAAGCTAACATCTCATGTTAGTATGATGGCAATAGCACATGTGCCTCTGGGCGCTACATGGGCAAATTAAATTGTCCAAGAACAGGGCCTTGGTGCCGTTGTTCAAGCATGAGCCAGGCAGTTTCTGCATGCCAGAAACAGCTTGTTTCAGGTGAGACTTGGTCTTGTAAGACCCTGTGGAGTTTTGCCGGACTGGCCAATTAATTTGCAAAAGGACTGATTAATATTCCGATCAGCACTACTCGCAATCTGAATACACTGTATATTCTATGCAGACAGTGAACCACATAGAGCGTGAAGTCTATTTAAAACACCGACTTCTCTGTAGTCCGTAGAAATTTGCCTAAAAATTTTCGAAGGAGACTAATTTTCATGAAAATCAGAAAGCCAGTATTTTAACTCATTTTTGGAGTTCAAGGCTGATATAATCCTTCGTATGCAGACTATCCGGTATGTGTTTCTGTAATTCAATCAAGGACAACTTAGTGGGCTTCCATATACTGACAAAATCAAGGAATTCCACAGTTGCACCAAAAAAGATTATGGAGGAATGTGACTTTAAAACTATTAAAGACTTGCTCAAGTTGCCAATAAAATAATAATATCTAAACAAAATATTCAGATACAATGTGTTTATTTTTTTTTTAATCCAATTTGTAAAGGTCCCTTTTTAAACAAAACAAGAACAGAAAAATCAACACAATTCAGAGGGCTTATCTCATTTACCGTATTCTTCCCCACTCTTCACTTATAACACAAAGCAGCAACTTATATTATTAGTGCTCATATAGTGCACTTATATGAATTTTGATTTGTGTATTAAGCTTTAAATACAATGGTTTTTCTGTGAGTATAGCCCAAAGAGTACACAACATTACATTTCCAAAGCATTATGTTAAAAAAAAGGACAACAGATGTATATCCAAGACAGTTAAACTCAAATATTTTGACTTGGCAAATTCTATAACAAGTAACAGCAATTTTAAACTGCGTACAAAGCAGAACAGTGCCAACATGCCTCTGGTCTGTGAGCTATGGTAAAATATCAAGCATACATATAAAGGAGAGAAGCCAAAGAAAACCGCCACAAATTCAGAGCTAACCTGAGGCACACTCGACTGCGACCAAACGAAGGCAGCCCACTTTCTCACTCGATAATGCAAAGAGCCTGACAACAACGAAAAGCACTTCTACCCTACAGAAAGTGAAACGGTAACTCCTTCCAATTTTGTATCTGTGTTTTTAAACAACTTCAAAAAATTTAAAGATGAACATCTACTTATGCCAAACAAATGTACAAACTATAAAGTCAGAGAAGCTCCAGAAGATTGCCACTTTCAACCTTGCATAGTGATAGCTGGCATTGATATTGCTACCATAGCTTCAGCAGAAGATATGGAAAAGAAAAATCTTTACTTCTAAGTGATGCACATACGTAACGTTTTCTTCACAAAATTCAGTTAAACATTGTTTTAATAAAAGGGAAAACAGCTCTAAAAAGGGAAAGATAGTGTTCACAAGCTTAGAAATAAAAAAATACAAAACCGAAACATTCCATAATAAAAAACCTAAAATAATAAACATTCCATCATAACAGCCCTACTTTATCACTAAATAAGCCCCATACATGCGACAAACTACAACTATTGTATAAGGCTGTCAAATTAAAAGGTTTACTTTTCATATAAACGAAGTGTAAAAATAGCAGTAAGTTGCAATCTTCAAATCTAATGCTGTGAGGATTCTGTCCCCCCAGTTTCATTTGGTAGCAATTTCAATATGGATTTGATATAAAGGTCGTTCATTTAGGAACCGTGATACAAATACATTGTGCCTAGGACAGTATTGTCGTATCTCTGTTCAACCTTGACCGAATTGGAATGCTCAACGACACTACTAAGTTCGGGGATGCTTTCAGCAGTATCCCCAAAACCATGGTAGTGTCCATAGTGCAAAGTATCGCCAGGGTCTTCCACCCATGAGGGCCGGTTAGAAACACAGCTACTCGGGCTGCCATTCAGATGTAGAGATCCACACATATCGGTGGAATTATTCATGGCTTTTTCTGGTTCCTCGGTGCCACCACTGGTGTGAATTCGATGCCTGCTGGGAGAAGTTATTCCGGGAATTACTCCGTTAGGTGTTAAACACTCCTCGCGCCTGGCATCCATCCCACTGAGCTGTTGTGCGGTGGTGAAATCCAAATGTCCATTGATGGCACATCCATTTGTCAGTGCATTCAATATGGAGCTACTGCTATTCATATCTGCATTAAGAAATACACCTGTCACCAACAATTAAGAATAAATCAAAATACATCAAAATGTCTCCACTATACTCCGCTTATTTAAAAATGTTGCCGTACACAGCTTGGAAATGCAATCTACCCTTTCTGTATTTGTAACAATATAGGTAGTTCAAAGTAATGAGAACTGATTGCTTGTTATCTTGTAAGCTTCTAGCATGGATTCTTATGTTGAAAATGCAACTATCTATCTACATTCGATGTGTAAATATGCCTATATTAATCTTTGCAAACACAATGTGAACTTCTCAGAATTTTTTTATTTAACTGTACAAAGTAAGCGTAGCAGAAAACGTTCCGGGCAGTGTTTTGAAAAGTGGAATATAAGGTATCTTTCCACCTTAACTGTAACGCCTTCTTGGGATGAAAGATTATGTACACACAAGAACTGAGTATCTGTGAGAGAGTGAAGTGTTGTTGGTTGGGCTTTTTTTGGTTTTTTCAGCTGTAATTTATCCGTGGCTCTTTTTTCTTTTCAGTGGTAGCTTTCTCAGCACAATATACACTGAAATAGGTCAAATAAAGAAATGTTATGCTGAGGTGCTAATATAAAATGTTTCCAAGTTCCTTTATTCAGAAAGTACTTCAACTTAACTGGCAGCATGCTAGAGAACGTACTAGGCAAGTTTGTACTTAATGGTAAGTTTATAATAACATCTGTACAATCCACATGCAAAATGCCATACAATAGCAACAGCAGAGTGCACAGAAGACTAAAAAAGATTAGTAGTATGAAACAAAATTCTAAAAATGTGCATGCAAAAACCACTGACAACTGTTATAAAGCAATTTCTCCTTTGAATTTAGTAATTAGTACAACAGTTTTTATTTCCATAAGCAGATTTCATCAGTATGTCTGAGATGTACGCTTTTGCAGTGGTACTCAAAGTACTAGCACAAAAAATGGGTGATGTATTCTGCCTTAAAAATACCTAGCAGTAAAGGACATCTAAAATTTACATCTCTACTGGTAAAGATGAGTAAGGCAAACGTAGACACTGCAGACCTATATGGTGACATTTAAAGATTTTACATTCTGCTATTATCCTTGGATACATGCACATATGTTTATGTATACATGAATACGTAAACCTATGTGCAAAATAGGATTGCATTTACCGCCTGTTTCCAATTCAAGCCAGTAAGTCTGCTGGCAACTCCCCACATTTGTAAAACGCTGGGTTCCTGTTTAAGCGACACATAATGAGTACCACTGTTTGACAAGGAAGAATACGAAGTTTTGTCTCTATTAGTCTTTTGCATGGGTATTATCTGAAATATGGATTATGATACTGATACATACAGCAATACATAATGCCAAGAAATGTGTTCGATTTGTAACTCACTGGATGTACTAACTGGAGTTTTCTGTTAGTTCCTACACAAGTTGAAATAACGGTATCAGCTGAACTCACTAACCACAAACTCTTATTGAAAGTGGAAAAAAGAACCCAAACCCATCAAGATATCAAAGCTACTAATTCAGTGATGAAAACACACAGAAATAATTTAATATAGGGTTTATTAACTTAAAAGTGCAAAATTTTAACTGTTTAAAAATAAATCTTTATAGGCTGGCTTTGGCAAATCAAATTTATTAAAGATGGAACTACTGTTAGTTAATATGCAGAAGTAGGTAATGAATAGTTCTAGTGATAATTATAGAATGTTATTATTTGTTAAAAATTAGCACCTATAGTAATAGAGTATATTTATGAAAGACAATCATTTTTCCATAAATAAGAACACTTAGTAATTATCACTGGAAAACATCATAGTCTACGTTTAAAGTATTGATATATATGTATGTATATATTTATTCCTAATATATTAAAGTATCTATTAATTATCATTCCCTTTGGTGAATCTGATCTGTGGTACAAAGCATAAACATATGTATCACAAAACGGATTAAAGAAAGAAATTAATTTTTGAATGTAATAGTGCACTATCATAGTAACTCCATGCCTTTACCTACAAAGTACATGGAAAAAGCTGACCCAAGACAGTTTTAATTGAAACTCTATACACATCCTGGGGTTACCAAAAGAATCTTGATTAAGCAGCCCTTAAAAAACTTAAGAGCATTAATCTTCAGTAATACTAGTAACATTTTGACTGTTTCATGAAGATCAGTACAAACCACAAAAACTGTTTTCCAAGGTACTTTAGTTCCAAATACTAGTTTAAGACCTGTGATGTCAAGTCTTTTATTTACATAAAAAACCCCACAGCAGGATCCTGCACTTAAATCATTGTGGCTGAGCAAAGTCTGAAGACATGGTGTATGTCTAGGCTATTCTTTATAGTATTTGTTGAACTATTTTGAATATAGTTTCATTGTAACATGTTATTTTCAAAGCTATAAAAGCACTAAGATATGTTTCCCTATCGAGTCTTCTCATTAGCAATGAAATCTATTTAATGGAAATTAAATCAATAATTTAAATTATCTCTGAATTTCCTTTAACCTGAAATTATAGCAACTAAAAGCAAGGCACAACGTAATACAAGCCTCAGGTTAAAAGTGAAACAGCCATTGTGGAATTCTGTTTATCTGAAATAATAATAAACTGCTAATAAACCTTCTCTTTCACCATTAAAATATACTGTGTGAAACAGCTGATTTTCCATACCTACTAAACCCCAATATAACGGGTGTTACAGCAATACAAGTTTTCAAGACTCCAGACAACAATGTGCAAAAATAAAGGACTAAGTTTTATACTTAAATTAAAAATAAAATGTGCATTGATTCTTGCAACGACAAGGAGTTTGCATTGCCGAAACAGTGTATATTTCAATTTCTTTTGGTCCAACAGAAGAACTCTCCTGTTGTTTGGTGTCTTCAACCATTTGAATGTTGTTGTAGTTAACAGGAAACTGTCCACTCCCACCTGATACAACAGCAAACTCTCTATCAACGTGCATATTGTCAGCATCGTCCTCAACTCCTCCATTCATCATTGGTATTAAGCCATCAAAGCTGTAAACTGATAAAAAAAAAAAAAAGTCATGTTTAGTCACTGGTGCGCACTTGAAAACTCAGCCGAACAGACGACTATAAAAGCAAAAGCTTTTTACAAAGGAATGTAAATTTTTCATGTCTGAAAGCTTCTGACGTGCTTGAGATTCCAAATGCAGAGTAAGTAAATGCTAAGTACCTGCACATTCATTTTAATTCCTCAAAAATGGAGAATTACCAGTGTACCTACCAGACTTTGCACCTACATACCAAACAATTACTAGTCTGATATACTAATTAGGAGCAATTTAAGTTACTTACATTTAGGCTTTGCAGCTAGTGCTCCCGATAGATAAAAAGCAATCTCCACCTCACATTTGTCTACCGTGTCTGGACTGCTCCCTCTTTCACTCCCAAGGGCCAGTTCCCAGGAATCCACCCCCTGTTCATACCAGACCGCTACAGGGAACCCTTCAGGAGCTGAACGAGCAGATTGGTTTTCCAAGAAAAGCTGTCAAGTGGTCAGACTGCTGTGGGAAATACTTTAACATGCAAGATGGGCTTGACTCCACTACCTCTTGTATCTACCACCCAAATCACTGCTCCAGTACTACCCCAGCAGATCTTCTGCTGCTGTCACACTGATATTAACACGCCTTCCTACATACACTGCACACACTCTTAAGGTTACGTTATGAAGGGCTACTTCAGTAGACTGCAAGTCAGCTCTCATTACCTTGGGCACAACAGAAAGGTAGAAATTTTTGCAAACTACTTGTCTTTTAAAGAACTTTAAGCAATAGCTGAAGAGTTTCAGGGCCAAAGAGATTGCACAGTGCTTAAAGGAGACGGGGGCCCTTGATCAGTGGGCTTCAAACTACCCTGAACCAGGAAGGGTAAGGCGTTTTTTCTGGTTACCTAGAGGAATATGGAAGTGCAGTTTCAAGCTGGCCAGCTCAAGGGTACACCTGGCCATGCCTTCCACCCCCACCTCCCCACGCACATCTAAAAGCTGCCGTGCCGAGGCTCGCAATACCAACACCGTCGGTCACCGGCTGTGTACAGCAG
This sequence comes from Falco cherrug, assembly GCF_023634085.1. NCBI lineage: Eukaryota > Metazoa > Chordata > Aves > Falconiformes > Falconidae > Falco > Falco cherrug. Next base: position 63,801,437 of record NC_073698.1, read on the forward strand.
GTCAGTGACGTGTGCAGCACGTACAGCACAGTGCCCAAGCCAGGCTGCCAAGGGCCACAACCCGAGGGGCTGGCACGAGGAGTGCCGCAGAGCCATGTGACCAGCCGGGCTGGTGCGCGCCACCCTCTTACCAGCCAGCCCAGGAAGCGGGATGGTATTTCTCTGACTGATTTCAGAAAAACAGACACAAAATCCAGCTCATGTTTCCAAGTCAAAATTAAAAGCTGTTTGGGGTATATTCTGAAAGTGGCCACTGTGTTAAGCTCAGGTTCAGCCTTTGGAACGCATCTTTGCATTACATTTGAGAAAGTGATCGGTGCAACTTAATTTTGAGGCCGAATGATTTTTTTAGTAACTATGCATCTAACAGCAGATATATGTGTGCATATACATATAATTTTAAGTAACCCCCACCCTCTGCTCAGCTTAGCTACCCGAGGACAAAGGGCAGGCTAAGTATTTCTCTTCTTCCAACTCTACTGCTTACAGGTTCTTGTAAGGGGCATATACTGTGCCTGGTCACAAGCAGCTTTTTTTCCAAAGCAGCATTTGTTTTAATTTGGGGTATAGCCATCAAAGCTTGACTCTTCCCTGCAAGTACAGCCTACCTGCACATTCTGAATATCTGGAATGTCCCGTGCAACATCTGAACAGGCCAGTGTGGTTTTGGCAAGGGCAAAATTACCACAAAATCGGGCTTGTTTTGTAAGAAGGCTAGCTAAGCATAAAGATGTACTGATGACTTCTCGTTACTCAGCTCTGTTTACAAATTGCCTTGAGAACAGTGACTCATTCTCACGCCAATAGACTTTTTACATTGACAGGGTATTACTGATGCTGATGTCTTTGAGGGAAAACACGTCAGATTAGCAACTTCAGCTTCTGCACATGGGATATATCTCTTCATTTTTCTGAAATCCCTCAAGCAAATGCAGCAAAGCTTTTGGCTTTGTTTGCAAGTGTTATAAAAATCATACTGGTAAAAAATTCAGATTACCTACTCTGATTGTTTCTGTAATTGCTTAGCTCTCATTTACTTGAGCATATTGTCTGTTTGTTTGCTTGATCCTACTTATCCACTGGGCCAACTGTTTCTGCTGAAAGGTAACGCAGATACTGCTATTTCATGACAACACGTAGAATAAAAAGAGCTAGCTCAGCGCCACTTCCACAGCCTGTGGGGAAACGCTACCTATTGACTAGATTGGAGCCATTTCCTGAAACTAAAAGGTTATGAACTCAGAAGGAACAGCTCATCAGAACAAGAGATACACATCTCTGACTTGAAGCAGCACCTCCTGGTAACAGAACACAGCATTGAAGATAGCCTTCTGTAGCTGTATACTGTATTTGGGCACCTGTATACTGCCTAAGTTTTCCTCATGCTATGTAGCTACTTAGGACATTATTTCTGAAAAGCAGTCTTGCACGGGCACTCTTCATCCTGAATTAGTTATCATTTAGACAAACCGCATAAAGTAACATATCCCATTTATGATCAGCTGAGTACCGCATAAGGGTCTCCAATAATAGTGTAGTTGAAATGGTGGCTGGATAGCCAAGCAAATACTGCAGGATGTCAATAGTGATGCAATTTATGTTGTCGATGTCATATTTAGAAACACTGTTTTGGTTTCAATTCCCCTCTCATTTTCTGGAATTATTTGGCTCACTGGAAGTCATACCTGTTAAAAACAATATAAACTTTAACTGGTGTCTTCAGTGACGACCTACAAAGTCCATTTCCTGATGCTACATGGGAAAAAGAACCAAGGTTTGAGTGCAGTGCTGTGTTCCTTTTAATAACAATTTAATGGGATGACCGACAGAAAGGAAGCAGAGGATATTCTCTGTCATGTTAGTCAAGGTATTTATTGATACAGCCATCAAAAATATCTATGGCATCATTGCTGGCAGACAAAAGCAGTAGTATCCTCAATACACAAGGATGAATCTGAATCCTTAAGGTTCATTCTAGACTTGCATCCTCCTGTAAGGTACCAGTTCTCCTTGGAACACGATCCTGGAAACTTAAGGTCTGTTAACTTAATGTCACAGACATAATCCCTCTCAACCTGAGAACCCTTTTTCCATTACATTTCTTTCATCCATCTAACAAGCCATTTTCAAGTTGTGAATTAATCCTGAAGTGGAAAATTAGCATCAGAACATCCGGGCATCTTTGTGAATTAAGGCAACATTATTTGGCACTCCTGAAGGGGCAGAAATCGAGGAAGGAGTAGAAGCTAATTTCAGCTCCTACTCCTCCACATATTATTCTTGGCATCATGTAACTTTAGCACTTTCTGGAAATAGAAGTTTCTGAAGATACCAAGATGATGACAGTGAGAATGAGATCTTGTGGCATGGAGTAACTGTATTCATCTGCTTCTTGTATTAATATGTAATTCAGATATGCAGGCGAGTTTGTCAATAATACCCAACATCCACTCTGAAAGGCTTTAAAATGTTTATTTCCCTTTCTCCGCAACAGTATCACCGCATCCCTTTTACCTCTGAGGTCTCACCTTCCGTTCTAGCCTTCTTTACTCCAGCAGACTCCGTATCTTCAAAGGATCTCTTTCGACTTGTCCCACCACTGAATGGATTGGGACCTGCATTCTGATGAACCCCATTTAAGGTGCCATTGCTATAGAAACGATTCAGGTGACAATTCTGGAGGTTCAAGAGAAACTGGGCACATTCTTGGAAGCCCTGGTTATGTGCAAGGTCTGCTGCTGTCAGGCCACTGGCATTTCTCAAGCTGTACAATGCAAAGAAACTGAATTACACTCATTCATCAAGCTAGCTTGCTCCTGCTGCTGCCCTTACTGACTATCTATCTGTTGCTGATGAGAGAAAACATACACTTAGCAAATTTCCATTAAGAAATTAGTTATCAATCTTAGTTTTATAACTAGCTTAACTTTTTGCACATATATCTGGCTTCTAAAGCAAAATTTGGGAGACAATACACTTTTAAATAAAATCAATATACTATGTGCCTTAAAAATCTCCATCTTCCTATTTAAGAGTCTCAAAATACTTTATTCTAAAATAGTCTGAAGTATCTGATCTTTACATAAACTTCAGACTAATTTACGCCTTGAATTTTACCATCTTCTGCAGTCTATTCTGCAATCTACTGCTTTAACTTGAGCAAAAGATCAAATACTCAAAACAAACTTAACATGACTTGGCAATTGTCCATGGCATTCTGGTTTCTAAGGTAACATCATCATCACTATTCTTCCTAACAATAAAATATATACATATATAGGAAAAGATAGATAAAAGATGCTATACTTAGTTATGCTTTGCTTTTTTTTTTTTTCCTTTTTTGTTTCTTGTTTCAAAGTGTGTGACATCATAAGTGCTGGGACTTGCTTTGTTACTTGAACCAAGATGCTTCCATGCATGAGAGAATAGCACCAGATTTTGACTATTCTAATGCATGAAGGAGATTATAAATGAAGTCAGGTAGGACTTGTACAGATGTAGAAGTTTCATTTGAAAAAAAGTGCTGCATCACATGCATTTACACAAACATACGGCGTATCTGTGCTTAGAAATACAGGCTAACTTCATAAGGAAGTGCATAGAAGTGGAGACAAGAGGGACAGAAATGACAAAACTAGATTGTGAAGTGAAAGATGCCAATAAATCTTTGCAAAGCTTTTTCACCTTTCCAGACAGATGTAACTACTCAGAAAACAGAATTTTTGTTTCTTGGCTAGATAGACAAGTCCATTACTTAAAAAAATCCAGAAACGGACCAGTCAGAGTAAGAATTCACAAAGATTAAAAGACCTGAATCTGTTGAAACTCATACGAAATAGAAAACTACTCACTTGAGCTCATGTGAAGAAAGAACAAAGCACAGATCTGCTTCCTAAATAAATGAGACTAAAAAAATAATTAGACACTGACTAGTACAGCAAGACTAATTCCGTAAATGGATACCGTCAGACTACATAGAAATTAGAAGATGAAATCAAAACACCACAGAATCGGAAAAACCACTAGGCTAGATCAGGGTTGATTTCATTCTGTACTCTATGTAATCACTTGAATACTAGTGAAAAATCCAGAGAACAGCAGCCACGAGTGGTCTAGAAAGTAAGATCTCAGAAGACTGAAAAACCTAGTTAGAAAAAATGGAATCTCAAGGTAGAGGTATGAGTTTTGAATACCTCAAAGACAACTGCAGAGAATAATCCATTCCGTTCATCCAGTGCACACAGTGTATGTACAAACTAAGGATATTTGAAGTTAGACATTAGGAGAAAGTTTCAGAGTATAAAGGTTGCCAAAACTCCAGAGGGTCCTCTTCTCCCCCTCATTTTAAGAGCAGATTACAATTTCAGAAATTCTGCAAAATACTTTCAATCCTTTCCCACGCTGAACTAGATAGCTTGTTGAGCCCCCCGCTAACCAACATTCAATGCTCTTTTGGTAGTTCTAATTTACTTGCGTAGCATATGGATGTAACACAATGCAACTACAACTTCAAAACCAGAGATTTCAACATATCCATTTTGGTCAAAAAGAATAGCTCAGTTCTCTGAAATCCATTTTACATTTGCAAGCCCCAAGAAGACGGTAAAGGAAATCTATATAACAGCAAATTAAAGTTATGGAAATATAAAAAAATGACCAGAACAGTATGGTGTTGACTGACTACCTCATTTAACAAAACTTCCAAGTAATTCCATTACTTCGCAAATGTTACTGGACTATAATTTTGCTTTGAAAAAAAGGACCATAAGACAGACTGTAGTTGAGTCACCACTTCCCAAAGGAATGTTAACGTAAGTTGCCAGAGGCATGTGGAGATGTACAAAGTAAAATGCAAGTGTCTAAGGCTACATGACCAAACTCTGGAAAAGAAAAGTTAAGTTTCCCAGAAACAAATGAACTTTAAGTCAGTGTTTGTCAGATTTTAAGATGTAACTGATTTTGATATTTTTAGATCTGTCCCCACGTCTTCCGGAACAGCTTAATTACAGGTAGGCGAAGATGTACGTTCTACAGGAGTATTTTGGAAGCACTGCCTAAGTTTTCAAGGGAATCAAGCACATCAGCTATAGCATTCTTACTTCTGAGTTTAGAAATCTCTCTCAAATATCTGAGCCTGAATTTAGCCTATCAATTACAAAAGAACATCCTGTATTTAATAGTAATGACAAAAAGAGAGGGGGGAAAAAAAAAAAAAAGTCCAATCAGGTAAAAGACTACAAGACTTAGATGACTCTAGAAACTGGTTGGCTAACTGCTACGAAAGAGTTAAATACTGTTAAATCTCTCTGCTCCCTCTCAGTGAGAACATTTAGTGTATTTTCTACATCCAGTTGCCAATTTCCATTAATTTCATCAAAGTTTGTTATTCCGGGACTTTCAAATTTCAGTTAAACTGGTTTGCAGTCCAATACTAACGCGAAGGAGAACAGAAGTTGACAAAATTGGTACAAACTCTTCTCACTTTCTAAAAAACAGGCTAGAAAGATAAAAGACGTACTTTTACTGATTTTTCTACCCTTCTCTAGGAGAAAAAAAATCTTGTCAGTGGAAACACAGAAGGTAGCAAGAGCTAGCCATGCTATACTAGGCTCACCCTAACAAAATGCAAGTAATCAAAAAAAAAAATGGCTAACTCAGACACAAGCACAAAGTAGGAAAGAAAATGCTCTTAACAAGTATCACAATAGTTTTACCAGATTTGAAGAGCTTTAGGCATTTCCAAAATATGTAGAAATACTGCCATCACCATGTGGCTTCTGAGCGCGTAAGAGAAAAATATAGTCTTATACAGACCTTTCTAGAAACCCTGAAGTACTTGAATGAATTATAGAGCTAGGGCATCTACTAGACCATTCTTTAGAAGTGCTAATCTGGACTTGAAGTACCCTGTTAACAGCAGTAGTTACAAGTTACTGGGAAGCCACCTTTCAGTGTATCTGCAGTGTATGGCCTACCTCAAATGCTGCCAATGTCTGAAAATGGAGCAGCTACCTCAGCTTAGTCCACGAGCTAAGAATATAAAAGCCATTAATGTAAACAGACTCCATTTCAGGAATGAGAACAGAAATGGTTCATTGCTCCAGCTACACATAAAGCTTAGAGGAGTTCCACCTCTTACGTGTCAATCCCTATGTCAGTCCTTGGTTATGAACTGCCATTACATATAAACTATCAAGCAAAAAGAAGGAGCAGTAACCAAGGACTCATTTGGCTATTACATAGACTATACATGACGTGGACTGGATGGTTAATAAATAAATAAATAAATCATCAAGCAGGAAACTCAAGAGGTAACCACTATATTTAAGTAAATTTTTAACTACTTCCGTTATTAAGTACTTCACTTTATCTACATAAAGAAAAAGGATAGGTAAAGAATATTAGAACTGAAACCGATTTCAAGACCTAGGCGATGAAAGAAGAGCAGTGAAAAAAACATACACCACTGGACACCACAGACAGAAATATCATAAAATTTCACATCTGAGTTTTTTTAGTAAGTTAAAAATCCCTTCAGTACTAGTTTTGATCTTCTGCCCTGAATACCTTGAAATAGCGGAAGCTCCAAAGAAGCTCAGAACACACTGTTTGATACTAAATCTTCAGGCAATCTGTTCTTTGTTACTGCTAATCATACAGCAAATATGACAGCTCTATTTCAGTAACTGCATTACTCAGAATTTAAAAGTGACTAAGGAAATTTCATGCAGGTTTTGTGGGTTTGGGCATGTCCCCCATCCCTCCCCCTTTTTTTAGGTTGTTTTTTTGTTTTGTTTGGGGAGTTGGGTTTTTTCCCCAACAAAGATGCCAGACTTGAAGAGAAGCTTATGTTTCTTTTCAGGGTTTTTCTCTAAGGTAGGCTACCTAGCTGAAACAAGCATAAGCAAATAGCAAACTACATAGACTGTATTTTTCAAAGATGATCTTATAAAGGAAGCTACCAGTAAGGAAGGTGTGGAAGGATGGAAGAAAGTCACATTAAAGAAAGTTACATTAAGGAAAATAAAATCAGACTAAGTCTTGAAAAGTTACATGCATTTTATGATTAGTCAGTCTTTTATTAAGTAGTACTAATTGACTTGGTGCAGTATTTTTTAAAAGGCTGGCTGACTAACTTTCAAAACTGACAGCTGTGCTCCAAGAACTTGATTCCCTGTCTCCAGTAAAAATGAAAACAAAACCAAAATTAAAACAAAACACCACCCCCACCCCCCAAAACCGGAAGACATATCTGAAGATAAGTCCAGCTATAGAACAGGTGGAAAAACTGAAGGACAGACACTGAAAACTAAAGCTCTGAAAATCCCATTCCCTTTTTGGCACCTACTCCAGACAGAAAAATACATGAAGGTTTGAACTGATGAAAAGGAGAGAAATTCCTTAACCTTGAGCAGGACTAAACACAGTTTTGGTACATGGTTGTAAAGTCAAGTGTCTCTGTGCTTAGAAAACAGATAAAAAATTTCCAAAGCAATTCAAGTCCTGTTAAGAATCTTTTGCTAGGCAGTATTGTTTTGCTTTATAGTTTACTCACTATTTCCATGTAATTCTTATTACTAAAACAAATTAAGAATCATGAAGCATGGTATTATTTACCCTCAGCCTTCTTGCAGTCTAAAATCCAGGAGCTGGGAATGATAAAGACATATTGTTTTCTTCAGCGTACAGAAGTGTAAGACGCTAACTCCAAAGCAGAAGACAGACAAATGTAACCAGAAAGATATATTTTCATATTACCAAGTTATTCTAAATAGAAAAAAAATCCTGAGAAAAGTTGAGGAAAGTCTGAATATGGATGAGTAGAAACAGATGATCTTGGAAGCTCCTTGACAGATGACATTTAACACTTGAGATGGTCTCTAGTGACAGGCATTTTATAAACAAACTCAAAACATGCACTGTTATTCTAACTTTTGTACATACATTTATTCACACACCTACAGTGCTTAGAACAACACTCTTATAACATGTTTTTCTTCCTCCATCAAGTGATGTCCACAGGCAGTCTTCAGATCTTGGTATGAAGAGGACTTTTTTTTATTTATTTATTTTAAAATGTTTTTTCTCCCTCTAGTTGACATCACCAGAACTCCCATTTTAAAGGCCCAGTTCAACTAAGAGTTCTGGTATCAGTTAAAGCAGCTATAAAGAGGACACTGATGAAGCACATGCTTTAAGATATTCCCTTCTTCTGAAATGCTTTTAAAAATGCTGACTGTGAGTTTAAATCAATTGTTATTCAAAACCAAAAGAAATAAGTATGTTATCTGACCAAGTAGGATTCGTGGACATAAAGTTAACTTTCAGCTTAGCAGGATGTTTTTATTATTTCAATCTAACCAGAATTTGTTGTTCTGAGAAGTCCACTAAAGGAAAGAAAAAAATCTGAGGCAAGCTCTCAAAAAATACACAAGACACTTCCACCATGATTAAGTTACAGAAAGTAAAAACCCAAAAGTTAGAATTCTTTAAATATAACTTGTGTAAGAAAGATTTAATTCAAGATAATTTATAAAATTTACTCTTAGAAAGATCTGTAGAAAGAAAAGATAGGCACTTGTGCCTCTCACATTGAATTATGAATTATATTGAATTTACTTAGAAAATACCTTGATTCCAAGTTGTTTCAACTGTTTGTATCTTTCATACTTAGAGGAAAAAAAGCAAGTACATTTCTATGTGTCTTTAACATAGAAATACATTTGAAATACACTATCTTCCACTTATAATGTCACATACCTTGAAAAACAAACATTTGCTACAAAAAGTCAACAGTAAATCTTTTTGAAAAAACATATATGTAAGTAAAAAAAAATCCCCTACATGTTTAATTTTAAACAGTGATTACATCACCTACAGCTTACTGTGTTTTTGTTAATGCCATGCGACAATCTAAGAAAATAAACCACAGTTTTCGTATATCAATGTAATATCTGTTAAAAAATACTGATCTCAACTTATCTATTGTTAGTTTACAAATAAAAATGTAGATAATTGTAAATTAGGGTAAGCAAAGCATGCAAATCTATAGATTCTATATCTGAATTCCTAGATTAGCATTAAAACCAATCACCGCAACAAATACCTCAACAGTATGCCTTGTGTGCAGAAAGGAAGCGATACTGAACATTCAATGCCACAACTGTAAGGTTTTCGGAGAAGCACCTGTGGCAGTTTCAGCAGTTTCTATATGGAATGCTCCCCCTTTCTAGGATTACTTGAAAAAATCAAGTCAATTCGAATTACGTAGCTGTAAAACATTGACATGTGTAGTTTTTACAGTTTCAGAATCTTCTGTTTGATTTAAACGGGCAATGGTGCATAAACAGGAAACTTATATCATAAGGGATCACATATTTGCAGGCAACATTAAGATTAAAAGTTACATTAACATACATGAAGTGCTGTAGCACATTATTCAATATGTAAGCCATTATCATGTGACCACCTTAACAACAAGATACTAAGCCTTTTATGCCTTTAAAGCATTATTACTTTCATCCTGAAACCAATTTGTCAGTTCTTCACTGAAATTTATATAGATTGGATTAAAATTACCGGTCAACTCATGGCTTCAATTACTTTAAATTTAGTAGGCTGTATTTCAAAAGAATTAGTAACTATTCCTATACAAAAATTAGCAGATACAAGGATTAAAACAAAACAAAAGAAAGAGAAAAAGAGATCAGAACACTAAAACGCCCACAGTGAGAAAAAAAAACGTTTCCTATATAAACATCAGTATACTAGTCTAAAATTTCTAAAGCAAAATGATTTTAAAATACTAAACTTTAAGTGTTTTAACCCTTTGGTGTCCAAATACAAAAGATGTGAAAGTTTCAAACTTTTTTTTTTTCCAGATACCAAGAGAAATATTCTTAACTAAGCAGACGTGTGTCACTGCTGGGGACAGCTATAAAAATTCATGCTAAAATTACATACTGGGCATCTAAAAAAGCACAAGTTGGTGCCAAGTTTTTATTTCACAACAAAACATGTGGCAGCTGAAATTGTTTTAGACTTTTAAAAACAATGGTAGAATTTCTATGAACATCCTCCAAAATTGTAACAAGGTGAATATACTAGGAAAGAAGGAAGCTCTTCTTTGTGAAGCCACTTTTCTGACATAAAAATAAAGGTTCACTATGAATTACACACCTACAATCAGCTCCTAGATACTTCAACTCACACAACTGAGCAAATGCTGGCAGAAGAAAGAATTGATTATCCATGGTAGGCAACATTAGAATTACTACAAGCATCACCATCAGGTGGTGATTTATTGCTGCATCTGTATTCCACTTCATATGCTTTGAAAGACTTCAGTGGATTTTGATTTTCAGTATCTCTTGTAAAAATAAAGCACATTTCCAAGTAAACTTCTGTCTGAACAATATAGACCTATCTGACTTCGCCTGGTATCAGCAATATTTTGAAATTCTTATCTGATTACGTAAGAAGTGATTCCTAAACACAATTCACAGAAGGAATGTATGAAAGACTATTGAAACTCTTAAAGCAAAAGTGATTGCAATACAACCACAACAGAAAAGACATTCCCTCATAAAGTGAAAGTAAGTATTTCCTAGATCACTCACAAAAATTAATTCCAAACAAGCATCTTTTTAGTACTGCCGCCACTTTAAATCCAGATTAACTAAATAAGAGTTACTTAGCCAGCTAACTTTATGAAAATGAGAACTAACCTTACTGCTGCTATCATATTTGTAGAAACAGACCAGGAATTGCAGATAAAGTGGCTTACAATGAGGAAAGCATCATGGAAGACCATTAAGGAAAGGTTCAGTGCAAACTCTGACTTGAAAAGATAAAATAATCTTACAACACTGATGCTACCAAGATGCCTCTAGCAGCAAATAAAATCACACTGTTTCTCCTCACCACACCAACTGAAAACCAGTAATTGCTTAGAGTTAGAAAAATTAAGAAAGCAAGCTTCTCTCAGACATGCTGAACATGGAAGAAAGTTTAAGAGATTCAGCATAAAAAGCACGGACAGTAAAAGCTTAGGAATAAAACTAAAGAAATGAGGTAAACTAATTTTCAAGTATTTTTGTGCCAAAAGGGGAATAAAAACCCATAATGAAAGGACTAAAGGAATTAGATTATTTCATTATTTTCCCATAGTAGGCATGTAGGGGGAGACTATCGAACCACACAAAATTATTTTTTGTGACAAAAAGAACTTTATGCTCTTACTCAAGCAGACAGAAGATATTTTGGATTAAAAAACCACTGAGGTGCATAAAACCACTTTAAATGAGCTTCACAGAAGAGTTTTTTCAACTTAGATTTTCCTCCCTTTAAAAGAAAATTTATCTACCATATATAAGCAACACCAAGCAAAACAGAAAGAAGAAAACAGAAGCTGAAACAGAAGAGTAATATTTTCCCCAAGTTATAGCTGCCAAACCCTCCATGCAATGAGATACATCTTGTAACCTGTAGCACATGACACACATTAGAAAACTTTTCTGATGAACCTGAACACATTCTGGCCCACAACACAACTACCTTTCATTTTTTGTCCAGGTTCAAAGAGTGCTAGCTGAACTATGATCAACTTTACTGAAAAAGACACAAACTAGAAAAGAAATGAAATCTAAATCAATATAACAGAAGTTAGAGCAAACACACTGCAATTAACAGTTCTCTCATCACATCCAGTCAAAAACTATCAGAAGATCAAGCACAGCACACGTGCAGATCACCACCACCACCTGTCTGGACTAACCATCAGAACTAACCAGACTATTGTATTTGGGAATATACCCCACCCTTGTTTCTCTCACTGTATCCAACTTATGCTCTGGCCAAGTTCTACTTCGTAACCCTCTGGTGTCTCCACCTGCCTTAACTGCATTCACGTTTCTGTTGCCAATAATAGCTTATCTTACAGAAAAAAACCCCAAACCTATCCAAAGGGAAGGTGCACAGTGAATATTAGCCCAGTATCATATGTGAAGGAAGATCACTCCCAACAAAAAATCCAAACATTCCTATCAGAAATCTCAGCTATCCTAATATAAAAGTCTTACAAATCCTTCACAGTTCCTTATTCAGCTCTTCTGGACTGAAGAAAAGCCGAGAAACCAGTGCTATAAATCACAGAGGCTCATCACTAATGAGTAAGCTCCCCTATTAAGCTGACCCATACCCTGTGAACTTCCTTTATGTTCCAAAAAGGTCATAAAGTATCATTGCTTTAATGAGGGATTTAACTGTATTCATAGGAAGTGCAACTTCTCACATTCTTCTCCATTTCTGAACTGGTGTCAGTCACTACTGTTGTTACTCCACCCCCACTTTGAATAATCCACTCTCAAACCAAATAGGAACTCACTGGTAAGAGTTTGCCTCAGCTTCTTGCAATTATTCAGAACAGCTGTAACTGAAAACTACCCTTTTCCATTCTGTTTTACTGCAAGACTGAGATTCTCCCACTTTTTGATTTTTCAATTATCCACGCACCTACGTTCTCCTTCAGTATTTCCAAATCTTTCTTTGAGACTAAATCCAAATTACTGCCTTACTTCATGGTCACAACCTCCCCCAAACCACATTAAGTTCTTCTATAATGATGGCAAACAAGTGTGAAACTGAACATGAAAGAAATTAGCAAGCTTCACTTGTAATTATTTTGCAGGAGAATCACCAATTTCACCACTGATATGTACAAACCACTTTGCCTTTCTGTAAGAATTCCTGCAAGGCAGGAAAGGAAGAACCAATTCCAACACCTGTAGCCTCCATACTGCAGAATGGTCCTTAAAATGCTTGTTATATACAATTAAACAAGAGCAGCCACATTTTTCCCTATCTATACTGCACTGTCTAACAATGCAACAGTAACAAATCCAGCAGTTTAACTGTTCTCTGGAGGGCAGGCCATCAGGTTTCCCAAAAGAATTGTGTATGAAGTGGTCAGAGTTTGAAAAGTACCAAACAGATTACAGAAATACTAATATACTAATTAACAGGTAAGAACCCCTCTGTTGAAAAAGTATTTAAAAACTATCCTAGACAAACGATCAGTAAGAGCCTGAAGGATTATTCTCAAGGTGAGATTAATGACCATAAGAAAGTAGTATGTTGATAATTCTACACTAAATCAATGCAGCAGTACAGCTTCTAAGGTAAAAAGATGACAGTAATGGCACTTGACAAATACATTAACACCAGAAATGGACTGCAGTTTAGTATTGTAAGTTTGGTAGTTAAGTTAGCCAGGTAAGAAAAACAAGACAAACGCTGAAAACCTGCAAGTATCTGCTAAGATTTTAAGAAATCAGGAAGAAGCCTAGAAACTAACAAAGGAGATCTCTGAACCCCGAGACCCTTCAAGAGAATAGGCCACGAAAGTTTCCTCTCCAGACTGAAAAGGAATTGAGGGTTTATCTCACAAATGAATTGCCGATTTCTACATTGTCGTAATGAAATCTACACATCACTCTTCTTCTGCTTCTTCACTAGAGGTGCATAAATTTCAGAAAATCAAGAAGCCTCAGAAGTACAAATGAGAAGAACAAAAGCTGAGCTATCACAGGAATGGTCATAATAAAAATGTGAAACGGACATCACTTCAAACAGAAATGTATAACGAGAGTTTCAAAGGTCGAATCCAGTGGCACTAAAACATTCATATTGGACAGATTTTTGTTATGGAGGATGGAGAGCAATTGTGGAGAAGAAAAACAGATATTTTTTTTATTTTTAACAACAGAATGCAGTTCATGACACATGAATTTGCAAAGAACTAAAATTAAGCCACTGTCAAAGAATGAGAATAAAAGTTTTTGCTGAAAAACTGAATACCAGAGATGGGACATTCTGGCATTACAGGAGGAGTGAATTTACACATTCAAATGAATGCAAGACACCTTTATGAGGAAGTGGCTGAAGTGTCTGTCTAAACTAGATCAACATCACAATATGAATCTGTCATCTGGTAGAAACAGATGTACTGGTATATTTATCCCAGCATGTTCGTTATTCTCCCCAAACCTGGAGACCAGAGTGTAAGAAACTAGAAAAAGCCATACCTCTCTGGGGTCTTGTAGCATCCCATAATGGTACACAAACCAGTTTTCCCCAAAACCTTCAGATTTCTGGCAGGCAAACAAAAAGCTTTCCTATGCTACTATTCAAGCATCTTGATCAACAAAACTGAAGCAAGCAAGTCCTTGTGTTCAACTGGATGGGTGTATACCAAGCTACAACCCATTCCACATTATCCCAGGATAATAACAGCGTTCAAAACTCCTCTCTTAACTCTAAATCAGGCCACTAACGAATATGCAACTGTGACAGTTGCAGAAATTTTATTTAGAAATAAGTCGACACAATGCACAAGCGAACTGCATGCAAAGGGACATGAAATGGAAGTTCAAATCAGTATAATTAACAGCTGCAACTGCTTTTTTTTTTATTCAAGTGTCCTGTGTTTATAGATGAATTTTATATTTTTTATATATGCTGTGATGCAATCTACCTAACTATATTAATACCCAACATTTAAAAAAATTGCGTGCAAGAGCAAAACAAAACATGGCACCAAGGTGGCTTTTCCTCCATCAAGCTGTGGACACTTGTTTGTCACAATGATAAATAATACACAATTAACCATACATAAATTGAATAATTATGCTTTTAGTGAAAACCCAGCAGTTATTATGGATACTTTAAAAGGTACTATCCACATTAAAAAGTCAGTTACACAGCAAACCTTTTCACTCATATGAGGACATTGTGACCACCTGCTTCCCCCTCTTCAAGGGTCCATGAATACCATAGTTAGTGGAGCAACCATTTTTATGGCTGTAGGACATACTGTGCACAGAATATGCTTCAGCTAAAATGAGAAGGTAAATACCACAAAAAAAATCAAAATATTTTCACTAGGGTACAATTATTATTTTTTAATATTATTAAAAATTTACACAGGAATAGAGACCCAAATTCTCTCTCATCAATTAGGAAAACAATGCAACAACTTCATGAAATTTAGAGACTGCAACATACTGTATTTCTCTGTTAAAGCAAGAAGCAAGAAGCTAACAAGCCTAAAATTAATGAGAACAATTCAAGTGAGGCAACTTTATTCAAACTAAAATTCTTACTTTTATCCTTACTTGACTACTGTCAGTATTCTTTGGCTTCCAATACAACCACAGGAGTGAATAAAGTAGGAATACAGTAAACACTGATTTCAAAGATTACACTAGTCCAAGTTACTTCATTTTAACAGCAGTATTTCAATAATCACTCGATAATAAAAAACACATCTCTTGCCATATTACACTACTGATTACTAGTGTTTGTGTAATAACGAGATCTTAACATCCCTGTTCTACTAGCTATAAAAAACTAGGGATGTGCAATACTTTATGTATGCTCTAAGTACCACATATAAGCAGTATATTTGACTATTTGCAGTCACAAGGGTATTTTCTGCATCTTCACATTAACTAGATTTTGATACCATAACTGTATGAATAAATAAAGAAAACACTGTATTAGAATATCTAATCCCCATAAAAAAGGGCCATATTCACCATCAGTACAGATCAGCACCTTAGTTATAGTTAGTGCTTAGTTCTGTATTTACTGAAATTTTTGCCTTGGTCCTATATAGTCAATTATCATTTCAGTTAATGTATACAAATTAGAACTCAAATATATGCATAAAATCCCTCTTCCTTTTCTTCTAATGGAAGCCATAAAATAAAGGAGTCAAAACTTTCAGAGCATCTACATTTTCAAGTTGTTACAAAAATCAGAAAATCCACATAACTTAAGAGATATGGGGCCAGTTTTCAAACCCAGATAATCCAAAATTAATCTGTGCCAAAATCACATACATGGATTTGGCCTAATTTAACAGACTGAGCCTGTAAACTAGGTTCTATGGGGAAAAAATCCTCACTCCAATCAGTCAAACAGCTAGCTCTCTCAGATGACAGTCCTGATCCCCTAAAAAGACTAAACATAGGTTGCTCCACCAGCCTATTACATTTGCATCCCTGATCTTACCATTTCCTGGATAGAATTTTATATTTAATTACCTATAGAACTTGTGACAAGTCTATCCTACTGAAACACAGATGGAATTCAAAGTTAGAAAACTGAGAATTCAAATTATTTCCTGTTCAATAAAACTGCTGTAAACCTATGGTACTTATGCTGCAAATAGCTGTGACCAAAGACAGGTATCACTCTCCAAGTTTTACAGAAATTTTTGTCTATGGCTTGCGAATACAATGTTTAAAAGGCAAAATTTTAGTTCAGGAAGTTAAAAGTTGCAGCCACGTCTCCTACCTCAGTTTATCAGCTCTTTTTTTGAAAGGCCTATGGACGTAACACATCCTCTTCTTTACCAGACTCTTTAACTCACTCATTTCACATTGTTTTTGCAGTTCCACAACTTCTCTTTTCATTGGATACTTCGTAAAAATCAGAAGATTACATACTAATTGATGATGATAATTAAGGTTTGCTCAATTCCACAGTAAATTTAAATCCAGGTTTATGTTAAGATATCCAGAAGTGAGTACAAAATGGGAATGTATCAATTTATGACTGATTTCATGAGCTTGTCAATAACCGAGACAGCTGCACTAGTTATTTCAGTGTCATTTTTCTATGAAGCAATCTCTTCATATCAAGTGATTTTTAAATTATTATTACTTAGAAGATACAGTATTTCCTGAATACTCTAGGATACCATTGAAGGAGTTAAATTTTATGGTAAGTTTATCAGGGCAGCATTACAAAAAAAGTAAGATGGAAACCAAAGGGTAAAACAAGAAATTAATTACATAATTCTTATTTCACAACTTAAAAATTTCATATTGCAGGTTAAAATACAGTAACTAGTTACCATTTAAGATAATAAAGCTAGTTCTAATTAAAACAAATTGCTAAAATATTTACATTATTATAAGCCATAGAGCTTATACTCAACATTTCTAGGTGAAAACTGCATCCATTTTGTCCATGCTGAAAGTTGCAAAAGTTTGTGAGATTTTCTGAATGTTTTTGCAGTACATAAACCTTTAAAGAAAAAAGTTAACAGGGCAAATATACAATACACTAGCAAACAGTATTAAACTAACTGTGAAGAGTGTGTGAGTTGCTTTTTTGCACATAATGTTGCTTTCGCATTGTTTTTTATATTTATTCACCAGTGCAAGGTGTTTAAATTTGTTGGAAAAAACTAACTACACACTAGTTAAAGTGTACTATTTGGGGTCATTTGACAGAAGCATGGTAAGTATTTCAATATATCAGATATAAATGCAATAGTAACGTAGCATACTGGTATCACTTAAGTAAAATAAACTGTATTACTAGACATGCAAAACACCTTGGGCTTCATTACAGTAGAACATGTCTAGCTTTCTTTCAATCAGGTGTCTGCTGTTTTGACTTTTCTTTCTGACATTAGTATCTACATTTACTGGTCTAAGTTAGTTAGCTAAACACACAACAATCAACAACAAAAAAAAATACCTCACTTACTCTATTTGCGCACCATGAGCCACAAGGGCACTTATGGAATCCATACTACCAGACCGTGCTGCTTTATGAATAGGAGTTTCACCAACATAATCCTGTAAAGACAAACTGCATTTTGTCAAGCATAATCTTTCTTAAACTTAAAATCTTTTTATATTACTCACTTTAGTTAAGAAAGCAGATACATAAAAGCAGCATTTATTAGCTAGCAAATGCATCAGGTACTTTATTATTGTTTAAAATTTGCAATAGAGTGTCATGTACATTAAATATTTAGCAAAAAATAACGCTAAGGGCATCTAACTCACAAGATAAGCCTTATTCGACAACTAAGCAATCAGCAGAGTCATATTCAGCAAAACTTGCTAAAACCCCACAACATATACCACTATAAGAAGATACTCCAACACCTTTATTTCCTAGCACTTTTATTTCCCAGTATGTTGGGCTGAGCAAGTCATCCTGAAATCAGAAGCAGCTTGGCCAAGTTTGTGGGACTAGATTGCTTTCAAATCTTGTTGACACATTTACACAGTACTGTAATGCATCACAAATACTCACCAGGACAGGCCAGATCTCCCCTGAGATATATACATGTCGAGGCATGTGCCATATGCTTTTCTTTTTTGGTTATTTTTACCCATTTACATTCCATTATTGTTAACCAGCACATCCAATAATTTAATCTTTTTGTATTATGTGCAAACATACTCGGAGAAGTGTATCACTTTCCGGGCAACTCCTCTCTACAAACTATCTTCATAGAGAACAGGGAGAATTTACAAATGCAACTGGCAAGCTGCGGGTAAATGCCATGCATCACGATCTACAGGCTGCAGATGAAGTTGAGTACTTGCAATTAACCATCAGTATTAAGAACCACAGAGAAGAATCTGTAATGAAATACGGCCTTGAAGTATCAAGTAAATGTTCAGTTACTGGTTTGTTACATGATTTAATTATCACAACCCTCAACACTTCCAATGCATAGCGAGGTTGGATTTTTTCCTTTCTTCCCCACCTTCTTTCTTTCTCTCCAGATTTCTGGCAGACTTTGCTTGTCTGCTCCACTGATAGTTGGCATATTCTAACTGTATGTGCCTCATTTTTGCTTCTCCATTCCTTTTATTAAAATATCAACACTAGCTATTAAAGTAACACAGCACCTTTACTGACTTACCAGTCTTTATCCACAACAGTGTTGACACCTAACTCCACAATACTGGTTACACTTTAGCTTTATTTGCAATGTGAATGTATTCAAAATACAATCGTACTACCATCTTGATAGATAGAAGGTAACAAGGTTTTTTTGTCTGCCAAGCTTCTAAGAAATTAAATCACATCTTTCAGACCACGTAAATGTAACCTGAAAATTAATTTTGAATTATCTGTTATATACTCTCAGTTTTCTCCTTGCCAATTTTAGCTCATGGTAAAGTATTTTTATAACAAGTTACAAATTCACTGAGGGTAAGCCAGTTTACCAGTGCTTAAGACATATATTCAGCCTAATAGCAAACCACCTAGTGCCCCCCAGCAGAGAACAACAATAGTATCAAAGTTTACTTTCTTATAAACTAAGGAAAATTGCTGAGGATGACATGAAGTTGAGAAAGAAAATAGCAGAAAACTCCCTGGAGCCCTTGGTGATTAGAAAAGAGCCATAGAGCCCTTCCAAGATGGTTGCCTGTAGCTGATGAATAGAAGACTGCTTTCCAATGAAGTTTATATAATTTCTTCTATTTATAACTTTTCTTGATGTTACAGACATGCTTAACAGAGGACACAATTCCATTATACATGGAAATTCATTTGTCCAGGAAAATTTTCTTCATAGTGTAATATGTCTTCCCATCACAGAAGCTGTCTTCGATTCATCTTTTTGTTAGTTTCCTTTTCCCCAACTTTTGTCAAAGAGGTAAAAGTGCAGAAAAGATGTGAATTGCCTCCTTCGTTCAGCATTAGTATTTATAAACCCAACTCTAACTTAAAAGATAATAATTCAACATAAAGTTCAGTTTAGGGCAAGTTAGCTTAACTAGCCATGCATACGGCAAAAATCTCCATCAGCCCCATAAGCCTAGCATGTTGCACACAGTAAGATCTAGAGAACTGAATTATGAAGTGTTGCTGCGAGGGAACACCAGAATAAGAAAAGACTTTTGCAAAAGGACTCCTTGCCACTGCACTACAAGAATAAGCTATGCTTATAGCAGCTAACCATCCTGTCACCAACAACCAGAAAAAGGTTAATAGCTCATAAGAGAATATATGTCTCGAGAAGGGCTTCTTTCAATCACTGGCCCAAAAAAACTTGTGTTCTTCTCTAAAAGCTAAGGAATTGAGCAAATACTTAAGAGAATGACGGACTATATGGATTTTGATTTTTATAGCATTCATGTTAATTACAGCACCTAAATTTCAGTCATCATTAACATTACCTACTTCTGAAGTTCTCCTACGGAACAAATCTCTTTGTGCTGAAACAATTTCTAAAATAGCCTCCTAGCTCTACAAAGAAATCCTCTCTGGGTTATGAGCTAGACTGAAAGGAAAAAAAAAATATCTCCCACTGAAAAATGTCTAATTTTTCAACACACTCAAATCACGCATACAGAGGAAAATACTCTATGAACTCCAGAACAATTCTGTTTTGATGCAACAACTGAAATGGATTGCACCAAACATAAAAAGCACTGTAACAGAGGTTCTTCCAAGAAGCATCTGAAAGCAATTCAGGGTCTAGATGGCTAGCACATTTTCATGGATAAGACACCTCTTCACTATCTTTTTTGTTTGCTCCGTATAGCCAAAAAAAAAAGTTATTTTATTTTGAGGGGCTCTTACAAACTCCTAATTATCCTTGATAATATCTCATAATCCTTCTAACTGTCCACAGTTCCCATATGTGCTTCAGTAATAATATTCCAAGGAAAAAAAACATCCATAACTTACACGGGCCTTTCACATCTAGAACAGAACTTTTCAGGGTCCCATTTACCCTTCTGATGTAACACTGTACCAACAGCCCAGATGTGTATCACAATCCAGAATTCACATTGTAAACCAATAAGCAGAAAGACCAATCATGTTTTACTAATTTAGCATTCAAGATAAAATGTACATTTGCTTCTGCAGACAATAAGTATTTTGTGTACAGTGGTCCTGGAGATGACAAGAAGAGGCACGAGGCACCATAGACACATTTACTTTTTGCAGCTCACTGCCACTGTCCAACACCTCCCACCTTTCCCTTGGAGAAGCATTACTACCCTCCCACAAAGACAAGGAACGTCATCTCTAGCTTTGGGCTGTTGACTAGATAACCTTTGACTTCTTTTCCATTTTACTGCAAAAGTATCTAGCTTCCTTCCTTATTCATGCAGCTGAAGAGTCTTTTGGATTAAATCAGTAAATTTATCTCAGCTTGATTGATCGGTTTGCATTTCCTCACTATGCTGCTAACCTCAAAAGACATTTCTTCTGCTTTTTTTTCCCCTCAAACTCTGCTTATTCTCAGGCCTCTTTTAGACATGGTTATTTTTTCATTCAGTCTAAAGCCATTTCTAACTGTTTTCCCCTCTTTCTTTTTGGGATCCAAATTTCTGTTGGCTTTAGGATAGTCAAGTTGAACTTAAGAGCAAATTTTCCATTTTGTTCTCCAAGTTCCAAGTCCCTGGGTATGATTCAGTTCATTTCACTCACTGGTACCTTTACACCCCTTTCATTTAACTAAAAAACCCAAAACTTACTTACCTGTAAATATTTCTTTATAAAATAAAGAGGCCCCATCCACATTTACAATGAAAGCTTTCAACTACCTGCACTGCTTTTGGCTGAGATAACGTTAATTTTCTTCACAGTAGCCAGTATGGTGCTATGTTTTGGATTCGTGACCAAAGTGGTGTTGGTAATACACCAGTGTTTTAGCTAGGAGTGGGCTATGGGTGCACAGGGAGCTGGGAGGTGACACAGCTGGGACAACTGACCCAAACTGACCAGAGGACTATCCCATATCATACAGCATCATGCTCAGCATGAAAAGCTGGCAGGGTAGTTTGCCAGAGCTGTTGTTGCTCCAGGACTGGCTGGGCATCAGTTGGCTAGTCGCAAGCAATTGTGGGATTTTTTTGGTTGTGGTGTGGGGGTTTTAGAAATTTTTTTATCATCACTTTGATTTCTTGGGTTTGTTTCCTTTTTTACGTATTAAGCTGTCTGTATATCAACCCACGAGTTTTCTTACTTTTCCCTTCCGATTCTCTCCCTCAACCTGCTGGGGGGCAGGGGGGGGTGGTGGCATGAAGAGCAATTGGCTGTGTGGTGCTTATGTGCTGACCAGGGTTAAACCACAACACTATGCAAGTACTTGTAAAATACTTCTAGTATAGATATCTAAGAAAGACACAGAAGGACTATTTTACCTGACAAGAAATATAAACTAACTCCATTCTGTAACTCAACTGACTGAATTTCACGTTCTAGCAACTCATCACACTACCAAAAACCGTTCAGATTTCTTAGATCCAGCACCCTACCCTTTCTGAAGCCAACAAGTAGAAGCTGGAGAATACTGACTATTCTTTCCGCCCTCATTCTTTGCCAAAACACTTTGAACTCACGATTGTTTCTCCTTCTGAATTTTGAGTACAGGTGAGAACTCATGGAATACCTTTATCTGGATTTAGTCCAAATTGTTGCTTAAAATGCAAAACTATAACATACCAAAGGAAGGAGCGTTTTCTTTCTCCTCACCAAGGATATTAGTGTGTTTACAGTTCTTGCTAGCACAGGTAGTATAACACTCCTACATCTATCTGCCATCACTGCCAATGATGGCAACCAGCTAGATGACAATTAAGGTTGCATCACCTGTAAGAATGCAGTATTTCTTATCCCTTCTCTTTAAGACAGGCCACACAACTCTTTCTGGCCAATCAACACAGTCAACATACAACAGAAATGTTTAACAGGCTGAGGCTAGAGGGAAAATATATTTAAATGAAGTAACAGGCTTTTTAATCAAAAAGTACTCATGATTATCTGATGTTAATGTGTACAACAGCACAGAAATAAACTGCATTGTGACAAGGATAAAATATCAGAAAAAAAAAATCTCAGGGAAAGCAGCAGTGTAATTGCTTTGCATTGTTGAAAGTGAACTAGAGCAGGCAGGTAGCCAAATGCAGATCTTGAGTCACATTATTAGTAACAATTAGCAGGTACTACCCGCTAAAGAAAAAAATATAAATATAGTAGGACTTTTGAGTCCACTGCTGGGTAGAAACAGGCAGATCATTGCTTGGCACTTTGTCTTTCTCCTGTGATTTTTTATGGTGATCCTGGCAGGGGTGGGGGAAGAACTGCCCACTGATCATTAAGACAGATAGATGGCTCTAGCCAGCACATAGAGTTATCTAAGAGGGCTGGGCATCACAGGTTATACTCACAGAACTTAGTTGGGGAGCAAGGTACAGTTGGGACAAGCAGTTTTCAGCATTTGTCCTTCACTGTTGCTG
Organism: Falco cherrug; assembly: GCF_023634085.1. Lineage (NCBI taxonomy): Eukaryota > Metazoa > Chordata > Aves > Falconiformes > Falconidae > Falco > Falco cherrug. The sequence continues at coordinate 63,824,515 of NC_073698.1, forward strand.
CCTGAGAAAAGTCCTGGGCAACTGTCACCAGCACTGAGACACGCATTTTCAAGTTTTCCCTAAACTTCAGGGCAGGCAGCATAGGCTACAATACCATACCTCAGGGCAGATATGAGAAAGCGTGCATGCAAATTCTACTGAGTACCGGAAGTTTACGTTAAGACTGAGAGACTCGAGTAGATTCCTTTTCAGAAGCTATCCTTTTCTTTTTCCAGAGGTGATGGGTTAGTCTGTAGCCAGTGACCAGGAGTCAGTTTGGAAGCAAGGTTTTACTAGTTTAAGTATCAAGTATTCCCAGATCTTTCTCAGCATGTGTATTGTATCCAGTGTCCATGGAACACTTGTCCTCACACAACCATTAGCCAGTGACTATGTCTGTTTGAAGTACAGCATCAGTCAGCGAGCTGGAAGGAATAAACAAAATACACATCAGGAAATAGTGCTCCAAAAGCTCAAGTGTGGGTGGAAGCCCTAGATGGTCACCTGGAAGTGCTTGGAAGTTAAATAAAGAACCATGATCATTTATTAAGGAATTCAAATAAAACAAGAATATTAGAATTTGACTGCAATTCAATAAACAGCTGGGAGGAACTGGGGAGAGCAAAGCATGCACTATGCTTTACATAGCCATGTATGAAACATTCCAAATAGCAGTGGGATGAGTTTGCTGCTATAGGTATCACCAAGGCACACTGCCTAGCTTTCAGTGCTCATGCATGTGAAACCAGTGTGGACTGACCAGTTGCATCCTAACAAAGAATTTAAGAGACTTTTTTGTTTCTACTACCATTTTAATTAACCAAAACTATCTTCTTATTTTAATGTTGAACTTAATCTAAACTGCCTCTGCTTGTATGTTCAATTAATATTTTGTGGGGGCAAAAAAAAAAATGACATTGAAGTGTAACTTGAGCCTACCATTAACAACATACAAGGCTTCCACAGTGTCAACATCCAGTATCATCTATACTGGTGTCCTTTGCCTGGCAACATCCAAATCTGCCTTTAGAAATCTATATGATACTGTCACCACTATCAGAAAATTTGAGCATCACAGTACTCTTCCTCCTGTGGAAGACTACAGATCTATTATTTGTATTTGCTCTGGTGACAGGCCATAAATTTGTAAAGACTCCTGAGTCACTGGCTAGTCTTGGTGATTACTTCAGGCTGGAATGAGTTTCCTGCCTACTTTTAACTGCATATTATACTGCCTTCTGCTTTCCTTTACAGTCATTTGCATATTGCCCTCAGCCCATGGAGACATCTCTCTGCACTCTTCTCCTCTTCTTTGGGGGGCCCGCTGCTACTTTCTTCTTTACTATAACCTTGCCCACTAGATGCGATTTCCCTCCCGCCCCCCCTCATGTTCCAGGACAGCAAGCTTGTTCTTCGACTCCATTTCAACCTCACTGGTCAGTTCTTCTCTTTATCCTCATAGTTGGAAACTTTCATTCTTCTCATTCATTCATTTTCATTCATTCTTCTCTTCTCATTTAGCAGATATTTGTACATCTTTATTCTGTGCATGCCATGTTTCCTCTCTAATCACCATTTCTTTACATTCTTACCTGGTCTCCAGATGCATTTATACTTCTTGTATTTTCTCTTCTGAAGATTCTACCACTATGCAGCAATAACTTATTGCATAAGTTACTTTTGTCAGGTATCAAGGAGAAGATGCGATCTATAGCCTCTGCATCCAGTCACCTTCATTGTTTCTACAATTCTCCTGGTGTCTCACAGCTGTTCTCAATGCACCAGCCTTCTTTTCTGAAAACTCAACACAAACTTCCCCATTTCTTATTTTTGCATAGCTTAAAAAAGAAAAAGAACCAAACTCTAGAAAAGCAAATGTTCAAGTTCTTCAGCAGACTTAGCTTAACTCTACTGCATATGAAACAGTCTGGCCATTAAATATTTTATAAAAAGTATGATGCAAGATTTAACAGACCAGACATTTTATGGGTGCTGTGCCATATTAGTAAATGCTGCAGTATTAATCTCATAGAATATTATACATAATTTTGAGTACTGTTTCAAAGGCATACCTTATGTATGCCCTGCATACACAATAGATCCATTCAGTACTGCAAATATTTTCCCCAAAAGCATGATAGTTTTAAGCACTTGATTCTGGTATTGTACCAGAGTACAACACTCCTTTACAGGAATTTTGCTGTATTATTGCACTCTCTGCTACCAGATAAATCATTATCCATACAGTAAAAGTAATGGAAAACTATTAAAAAAAAAAAATAAAAGTCACCCATTCCTTCTTTGTTAGTAAAGTACATGTTTCTGATCTATTTGCAGGAAGTTACCAGAAAAGTTTTGCAAGTAATCTAAAATGGACAACAGTATGAAACCAGGTGCACCTTTAAAATAAACCATGGCAGACCTTATTGTATGCCATGTATGTATGTACTAGATGTATGACTAATCACGAAGTACCACAAAGGTCTCATGGTTCTGTAGGTAATGGTGAATTTTCCAATTCTTAGCATATTAAATAAGTAAGATATTCTTCACTAGTCTTTTTTTCTTTCCCCTAAAGAGGCATTACAGTGTCAGAGTATTTGCTAATGCTGCCAACACCAGCACAGCACACCATTTTGTTCAAGAAGTAGCAAGATGTCATTTCCTAAAACAAATGTTCTCCAAACCTTTAGTGGCTTAAAGGACATTTATTGCTCCTATCTCTACTATAATCAAAGAGGTCTGTAACTGGTAATTAAGTCATTTGACTTCAGCTGATGTTAAAAATAACATATCTGTATGTGAATGTAAGGATCATACATGTAGCAAAAAGGGACCAAGACACTCCTTCCAAAACTATATGCAGACATGAAATACACACAAGTCCATACCTGTTTGTTTATGTTGGCCCCCACTTGAATCAACCAATTCAGGCACTGTGGATGTCCTCCAAAAGCAGCAATGTGGGCTGGTGTTTGAGCAAAACGTGTTGTACTGGCATTTACAGAAGCTCCAGCTCTTACTAACTGCATTAGGCACTCCAGCTTTAAAGACATGAGGGAATAAAACCAAAAAATATTACACAGATGTGCTATGACAATAAGCACGTACTAAATACATAAAACTTAGAAAGGCTAAACTTACTAGTGAGATTACATGGATGTAATACAAGACAGAATACAAACCTTAGCATTTTCCCCCCTCCTCCTTATACTCCTCCCTCCTTTGGCCACAGAGCATACCTGAGAAGTACTTAATTCTCACCCCTAAAACTGAATTCCAACATTTATTTTCAGGATGAGGGAAAAGAGGGCATAAATACTTCAGTTCTGACTACAAGAACTATTTGGTTCACTTCTGTTAAGAAGGCAAGAAAAAAAGAAGAGAAGTTCTGATCCAGCAAAACTACAAACATGATACTAAACCCACATTGTTAGATAACGTTTGCCAAAACAAGAGTATTGTTAGGAGATACATGGATGTGTTCTCAGAAGAGTTTAGAGAAAGGATATCAGAAAAACACAAGATTTTAAATTCCTTTAATGTTTTCCTAGACAGCAGCAGATTACTAATGAAAAGCAGTACTGCTAATACTATGCTAAATTTATAAAGGAAAAATTCTTTCCACCATTTTCCTGTTACTGCAGCTGAAGAGCAGTGAACAAAATAGGTTGCATGTTTGCGGCAATACCAAAAAAGAAAAGCACTCAGTCTTAAAAAATTGCAGTATTTTGTCACACTATATTCTGACTTTTATTTTCCCATCACACTAACCAGAAGTGTCAGATATCCAGTTACTATTTTTAAATGTTCCTAACATCACATTGTAGAAGCCAGGCAAACCACAGCCACAATGACCTCAACTTTCAAAAATAGCCAAAAAACTGCTCCTTTCCTGTCACAAAGCAACACTGTCTTTTTGTTGATAGGAAAAGGAATGCACTATGTTAAAATAAACAGTTTAGCCTAGGCTTCCGTTTGTTGCAGTTAGAAAACAAACAACACTGTGCACACATGCCACAGCAAAACAATAAAAACACCACACTGACTCGGGGAACTGATTCATATAAAACAAAAATTTACAGGTCAGTCTCTCACAGTTAAAGAAAATGTTTGTTAGCCATACCACAGCTGTGGAATGGTCTGTTCATAAAGGAACAATTTAAAAAGCATCAAAGAGTCAGCTGGCAGCCTGATTCAGAAGCACAAATACCACAACTCCAGTGTGCTTCTCTACTGCTTCATGTCAGTCTCTCCTTTTTTTGTCTAACCTGTAAATTCCTGATCTTGATGAATTACATCCATGAGAAAAGTACCAACCACCGTAGAGAGTTATTTTGTATTAGCTTTCCAAATATATTGGGAACTTCAATTGTTTCCTCCCCCCATATAGTTCAAACACACATATATGAACCCTATCCCTTAGGATATACCTAAGTACTTTTTTGGACTCTAATAGACTTGACACTAGACATAAATGTACCATTAACTCACTAATTACATGAAGTAAATGTGCAAGGGTGAGACTGACTGAAATATGGCAGTATTAATGAATCTAGCTCCAAAGTTAGGTTAAGTACCTTTTCAAAAGCAATCGAGTACTACTTCTGCAAAAAAAAAATTACATCAAAAAAATGGTGTAATAAAATTTATAATTCTAATGGTAGACCACCCAAATACATTTTGTATTTGCTAATCTCAGCTTTTCCTTTCTGTTCACATGCTAGCACCCCCAATAGTGCTGTTAAACCTTAGTAACACTGTAATTATTAATCAACTATGTAATGGAAATAAAACTCCAGTTACACCAAGAGGTCCCTCTCCTGTAACTGCAAACAACAATTAAAAGTTCAGCCAATTTTTAAAACAGACTTTTAATAGAATTACTTTGACAACACTTTCAGACAAGCATTACAACTTCAGGAATAAGTAGTACTTCCTGCACAGAAACTGGACCGAACAAATTTCCATAACTAGACAGGCATTATAGCCCATCAGTTGCAAGGGGAAAAACATTGGTTCACCAGTGTCACCTTGCACTGTTTAAACTGTTTCATAAGAATGCCACCATTACCTATACAACTTCAAATTTAAATGTTTTCTTGTGTACTTTTTTTTTAATTCTCTCTAACAGGGGTTTAACAACAAACATAACATTTCATCCTAGTAAGAGCTGAGGTAAGTGTCTTCTGCATCATGGCTGTCAAAATCCTGCTTCTTCCAACATGATGGAAAACTGAGGCAAGTTATTTCTGTGGATAGGGAAAGTCAACATAACAAAAACCAATACCTCACTGATTATTTATGCTTGAGATCAAGACACACAAGTCCACTTTCATCAAATAGCCTTTTAGAAGACATTTTCCAATGTACTGTTATACCTAAAGCAGAGGTTAAACTGATTTAATGAAGAAAAAACCACAGGCCTCCATATAGGCCACAATACTGGCAAAATACCAAGGAAGAGACAGGCATTTCTCTCTACTACTTTTGTTTCAGAAGAAACAAGGTACTTGCTACTTTCTGCTTCCTGTAACATAAACAGTCAAGGGCAAAAACAGAAGTGGAAGAGTACAAGCAAACAGATGTGGTCAGAAAAAAATAAAACTATGCATGTAAGTGGTTAAAAAGAAAAATTAAATTAAGGTTAGTCTAAGAAAGCAAATTAACAGCAACTTCATTTTTCATGCAAAACCTTCATTTTCTACCTCCCTGGCAGCTTTTTAGATTGTTAACAATTTTACATTCCAACCCATCTTCTCAGGAATGTACAGAATGCCAGGGTAATTTAGGGCACTATATAATTAACTCTTATTGGAATACAGCAACTCTAATGGGAATTAGTTTACATCTCGGGATATGAGCACTTCTCTGCAGTCAGGTAATGTCCTGAAAACACAAACTCTACCACAGATACTCAACACAGCAATTTGAACTTACTGCTTTCTCTAAAAGGAGGTCCATGCTGTCATTAATAAAACAGGTATTACAACCAGAAACACAAATTGTAGTATCACTTGCAATCGACTTTGCTAGTATTTTATTCATTGCAAGCTGTAGAAGTATGTTTCAGACTAAACTATTAAAAAATACTGTGTTTTCATTTTTATTGGTACTAGTATTACATCAATATCATGCCCCCCCCCCTTTTCTCTTTCACATATTAATTCATAATGGAACCTGACTGTTGCTACTACTTCCTTACTGCAGCACATCTACAACTGCATGCAAGAATGTAGTCATACATAGCTTTATTCTAAAATGATTTTGTACTCTCCTTTGAGATGAGTTCTTTGTTCTGCGTTCAAATTGTGCAACAGGTAAAGGGAAAGAAACACCTCTGTGCTGCTGAAGTTAACCAGCCCTAGGCTGATACTGTATGTACATGCAGACGCATATATACACGTATGAACTGTTGTAGATTTCACTCTAAAGAAGTTGGTCTGCAAGGACTTCTTCCAGAATGGAACTAAATCAGTTTTGTCATTTCAGCCTCCTACAGAGCTGCAGTTAGAAACAATACATGTATAGTGGACCCTGTTGCTAAATGGCCCTGTATCAGAAGGGCAGCCAAGAAGTTCTGTCACCATTTAATTTCTTTCAAGAAAAGAAATACAAATGCAATGACAATCCCACACAATCCAGAAAAAGAGAAGTGAAAAGAATCTTGTTTGGTAACTACTGATGAACATTTCAAAAATTAATGTTTTAAAACTCTGATACTTGAGAAATAGAACCCTCCATTTGAAGTTTTGATGTATCTGTATTTGGAAAAAAATCCCAACATAAACAAGAAGATAAAACATACATATGAATGTCCCCTAAGAGCAGCTACTCCACTGCTGGCAAACATCTATTAACTGGTAAAAGATAAAAGTATAACTATACCACACAAACACAGCGTCACTTGAGTTTGGGTTCCAAATACATTACTGTAACTTTTTCAAGTGTATTCTACCCTGTCTGGCTCAGAGAAAGGAATACTAGCCAACAAGACTATAAAACACATGGGTAACTTCTGTAAATTGAAATTGCCTTGACTCTCGTCACAAGGCTTTTAGGAAAGTACATATATAAAAAGTTGTATAAAACCCATTTATAGCCTATGTCATTTTCACAAGTCTCATTTTTCTTGCCAGATTTTTCCCCCTCACATGCAGCAACCTCCACAAAAACATGTATCAAATTTTGCTGACACCCAAGAATGCAGATGGCAAGTATAAACAGTATCTTGTAGATTAACTTATTCCCTTTGTTAGCTGTTTCTGCAATAGTCTCTTCAACAGGAACTAGCACTAGAATGTACACAGAAATCTCACATAAACTAGGATGGTTAGTAGAAAGCTGAAGATGCTGAAAGAAAAACACAGACCACCACACACACTTCCAAGACAAAAGCAAGGCTGCCACAAGCATGCACTGGAGAGAAATTACAAGATGGTAAAAGGAAACAGAACTCTAGTGCCAAATTAGTATCTCCACATTTCTATGAATGTGCTTCATGATAAAATTTAAGGCGCTCCACTTTTTTTTTTTGAGTGTAGATTATTACCTTCTTTCTGAAACAAAAAAAGACCGATTTAGCATTTAGTTTCGGAGGTTTTGAGGGTGGGGCGCTTTTTTTTGTTGTTGTTTCTTAGCTATGTTTCTCAAACAAGCACTGCAGGTTAAGATCACATAACATATAGAAACCATCTCTTAATGTACTTTTATGAACAATGACAACTGCCTAACTGCATTTATATTCTTCCCCTGGCACACAATCAACACACAAAGAGAAAAATATTGCAACGCGAGGGAGAACAACAAGTCCCTCAAAATCCAAACCCAGACAAACAATGAGGAAAACCCCCAAACCCCAACCCTCTAGCCCAGAATTCTGCACAGGCTAGAACACTCACCACATTACCTACATAAAATCAAGAAATCAAGATACCACTCATCTTTACACTTGAAGTTAGCGTGGCTACTTATGTCAATCATTTCTGCGTTGCAGCGATGCCAACGCAGTTAATTCTGTTCTCGTATCTGCACGCATATAAACCGTGCAAAAAAAACCCCCGTATAATTTCACGTATAAACGTGAAAAAAGTTATTTTTCATTCTGAAGGCAACAGAGGAGCGCTTTATAAGCCCAAGCACCTTCTTCCGAAGCTCCTAATGAGCCGGTAGTCATAACACAGGCACCACAACAGAACAGTCTCCAGGTGCGGAGTCAGAGGGCGATAAGGGCCATGACTAGACTGCACACAAAGCACGAAGCGCGGCCAGGGGACGGGCGAGGCAGCGGGCGCAGGGGGTGGCGACCCCGGCGCTCCCTCCCGCCCCGGCCGGCGCCCGCCAGGCAAGCCCCGAGGGGATCGGCGTGGGAGGAGCCCCCTGCCCCTCCTCCTGCCCATTGGCTCCCGCCGCACTGTGCCGGCGACCCGGGCGCCTTTTTGAAAGCCCGGCTGCGCGACCCAGGGCCACCCCTGTCAGCAAGCCAGGCAGCCTGCCGGGCGGGCAGCGGGACCAGAGGCCGCTCCGGCCGGCGGCGAGGATGAGTGATTCGGGGGCGGCAGGTGCCACCGGCCCGGTGATGTGCCCCACCGCTGCCGCTCTGACCGCGGCGACAGGACAGAAGCCAAGGGCCGCGGCTCCTCGATCCCCTCAGGAGCGGCGACCGGAGGGGGTGGGGGCGCGGCGGGCGCCTCCCGGCAGAGCGCGCGCAAGGGGCAAAGATGGCGCCGCGTTGCGAGCGAGCGGCGCTGGCGCCCTCCTTCCCCTTCACCCCCCCGCTGCCGCCGCCGCCTCCCTCGCTCCGCCGGCCGAGCCGAGCCGGGCCGGGCCCCACCTTGCCGAAGTGCGCGGCCCAGTGGATGGGCGTCCAGCCGTAGAAGGAATCCTCGGCCGCCAAGTCGGAGCAGGGCGAGCTCTGGAGCAGCGCGCACAAGGCGGGCAGGTCCCCGTCGCGGCAGGCGCGGTGCAGCGGGAAGCGCAGGGTCAGCAGCTCCTCGCTGGAGAAACCCGCCTCGGGGCCGGCTCCCAGCGACATGGCGAGCGGGAGAGCGGGCAGGACGAGGGGAAAGCGGCGAGAGGGGAGGGGGAATAGGAAGGCGGGACAGAGAAGAATCAGGCAGAGGCGCGCTGCCCAGGCTGGAAGCGGCGGCGACTGCGGCTGCCGCTCGCTGCCCGAACACAAAGGAAGCGGGGCGGGGCCGAGCGCGCCGCTCCGCCCCTCGCGGGCGGGGCCGGGGTTCCCGCGGGGCGCCGGCGGGGGCGAGGAGGGGGCAGCGCCGGCGGGGCAGGGCGGGGGGCGGCGGGAGGCGCGCGGCGGCCGCCCCCCCCACTCCTTGCCGCCCGTTTTTTCCGCGGCCTGAGGCGGCGGGGTGCTCGCGGCCGCCTGAGGAGGCCGGTTCGGCGGCGCAGGGCGGGAGCGGCCTCCCCGCCCGGGAAAGCCAGCCGGCGCGGCCGTGCTGCTCGCTCTCCCTGCGCCGCGGGGCCAGGGGAGGGGCCCGTGGTTCCGGCCGGCGAGAGGGCTCAGCCGCGGGGCACGGAGCGTTCCCCAGCCTTCGCCTTTGCTGTGGGTAGCGGGATCGGCCTCCCTCGGGGATGTAGTATGGGTGTAGATGGGAATTGCCATTTTACGGGGGTTTTCGCTCCCCAGAGCGCCTGTGCGGTTAGCAGCGGTAGGTAGGCAGGCAGGATGTTTGTGTAAAAGCACACAGGGAAGCAGGGTTGATGGAAACAAACCATCCCTGATCAAACCCTTCCCCAGACACCAAGGGACCTCGTTCCTCTGAGCAGGCAGCCCTCAGCTCCCAGGGCCGGTTGGTGTGCGTGTAGCACGCTCCCTCGCTGGGGCCCTGACCCAGCACCCCAGTATTCAGCGGTGGTGCTCGCATACTCTGTGTAAGTGCTCTCAGGCGGACTTCAGCACGGGGAGGTCTCTATGGGTTTGTGCCGCATGATGTACTGCAAACCAAAGGATGATCTTAGTGTCTGACTAAAGTGACGATGCCGAATTTTTAATTGCAACTAAAACCCAGTCCTTGAGTGATGACTGCAGAGAAACTTCATGTAACTTTTGTCTTCTGTCCAAAGTTACTTTTCCCATGTAGCTAATTGCCTTCTGTCCAAAGTATTTGTGTACTAATTTTCTGACCGTAGTAAATTAAATCGATAATATGTTTGTTTAAGTACATTCATCTGCCCCTGAAAATCAAGGGCTGTTCCTTTTTCAGTATATTAAGCGATGCAAGCCAGGAATTATGTTTGGGGGCAAAGAAAGTATCAATTTCTGTTAAAAGTACCAAGAGACCTTAGAATTTTGAAAGCTTTTCTTTAACATCAGGTTAAATTGATCATCAAGGTATTGTGAAATTACTTTTTCTTAATGTAAGAGTTCTGATTTCTCAGAAAGTATGTTGTTTTTCTCTCTTATGGAAGCAAACCCCAATAATTAGGAAAAATAATCAAAACGTTTGTAACTGTTTTGGATTAGATTTTGTGCATGGGAAATGTTGATTTTGTATTGTGGTGGGTAGAAGCTAACATCTGAAATTATTTGGTTTAAATGGATTTTTTAATTACTTTTCTGATTGAACTAGTAGTTAAATGTATAAAGATGGTGGGGTTTTGTTTTTAATTTTTTAATATATTTTTTTTTATTTATTCCATATACTCTTTGAAGGAGATCTCTGGACTGTTGGGCTGACATGTCAATGTTTTCAGCTTTTGAAGGAAGTGTCCCTGATAATGGTTTTGTATACTACTCACAGCAAGTATGTATAGTGACAGAACACATAGGTGTTCTTCACATTTATTTGGCTTCTTTGGATTTTGGCATAGCTTAAACTGTGTATATATGATATCCAGTCCTCAGAGATAAGATTCCAATACAAACAAAACCACCTACCTGCAAACAGAAAGACCTGCATCCTAGAATACGCCCTTTTGACATATCCCATAGCAAATAGTCTTTTCATACATATGCAAAAATCTTAGAAAGGGAATTAGACAGACATCATATGGGGTAGGTTTGTAGTCTTCAAGGAGGTGATTAGGGAATTCATTCACTGTGGAAAGGTACTGATACTGAGTGGGTGCGTGGTTGGATTGTACTGCTCTCATGTAGGAGGAGGTGCTTGCTTTCCAGGATGCTCTTGCAGCAGCCAACAGGGTATTTGTCTTAAGGTCTTCCTTAAAATATCACAGTGATGGCCTGAGCTAGAAACAGTGGATTTAGACTGTAAAAATTACAGCAAAACAAAACACTTGTGTTCTCAAAGTCCTGTTTTGATCTGGACAGTCAAGTAATAACATACGGCTGTCTGTACTTAAGAAAAGCAGCACAAGTCTGGTAACAAGAACTATCACATTTAACTAGAAATTTGTAAGAATTATTAACTTTATATATAGATGTATTTTTATAGCAGTATCAAGTCAGAGAATATGAAGATAGAAAGCTTGCTTTCACAAACTTTTGTTTTGACCTCAGCTGCTTTTTTCATTGTGGCATTATTTAAACTGTAGAGGCTCATTTCATTCGGTTTTTTTATTGGCAAAATGGGAATAATAAAATTATGTCCTGAGTGGTGGTAAGAAGCTCAATTTATCAAAGTGCTTTGAGGAAAAACGTAACACTATGATATGAACATAAAGACGAGGAATTTCAACGCTAGGAGTTACTACAGCTAATATTTGTATCCTCTAGATATTATTGTATCTTCCCCAAAATAAAATAATACTTGGATTTCTAGAAGGCTACTAGGTTGTAGATCTCAGAATAATGTATAAAGGAGGATGAATTACAAATAAACCCTTACATAGATGGTGACACTGAAGCACGGGAGAGCTAAATACTTTGGCCAGGGGAGGGAGTACTTTCAGCTACAGCAACTTTCGGTTCAGTGCCTTGGCCTTTGCCTTACAAAAACGTTCGTATTATGTTGGTTCTGGCCTTTGTTTTCACAAGTTCTAAGAGTTTCCTATCCTATGTGCACTTATGATTCCGGGTTATATGGCATTTTTTGCCCCACACACAGCTAGGCAGATGCTAATGCTTTACATCAGTATGCCTCGTTTTGGGATGAAATAATAAAGGTCCCACATGACAGAACAGTTGAAACAAGAAAAGGAGAAAATCCCAAACAAATAAATAAACAACAAAAAACAACACCCAAACCCACAACATATGTTATAAAAATGGTCATTACCAGAACACCTGGTATTAAAGAATACAGTTTCTTAGGTTGAAAACAGGCGCACTGTTTCTTATGGTGTTGTGTATAAGCATTGACAATGGTTGCTTACTTATTTATTCCTTGTTATGCTAGTTATAAACATCAAAAACATGTGGGTTGTAGTCAAGATAAACAAGAATTTAATATTCCTGAACTTGAGAAGATTAATACTCAAGATTTGCATGGTTTTTATCTCTTACTGGGGTATAGAAAATGCCATATCAAATAATGGCAGCTGTCTATCTACTTTCCTTATAGACATCTGTATGTATTACAGACACATTTCTTATTTACCTTTTAGCGCTCCCTGCAAGATAGAAAAGTGCTGTTGTATTCCTTTTAGAAAGGGGGAAGCAGAATGCAGATAAGGGAAGAGGCTTTAACAATGCTGTGCAGGAATGCTGCATGTGGAACTGAACCTTGGTATCTTCAGTTTCATAACTAGACTCCTCATTATGAGGTCAACCTTTTTTATTTCCTTGCTAGTGGTCTACACCAAAAGTTCCAAAATAGACAAGCACAGTGCTCTCCATATGAGAGTGATTCCTTAATCAGTCTCTAGTTGGCATATGACTTGGAGAGTCACGTTCGTTTCTATTTTTTAAATTGTGAATCATTGTACAGATAAATATAAAAGTATGTATGTTTTAATATTTTGCTTTTCCATTGACTTCCTTAATATATTTTGGCAATGGGCTTTAGAAGTTAATTACTTTTACTAGAAATCAAATTAAATTTTCATTTAAAATGCTGGGGATTTTTAAACTGCTTTCATATGTTGTGAAACTGGGAACATGGGAATTCTGGTTTTAACTTTTTAAACATTTCCTTACAATTACATTACAATTCATCTTTTGTACTTCTCTGTCATTATTATAGTTAGTTTCTATATGGAACAATACAAATCTTAAAGGTATTTTCAACAACCTTTCTGTCCAAAAGACCAGATACATACAATATAAATCTGTTAGGGGATTTTGCCTTCTTTCTAGATTATAATTTGGTTTCCCAGCCAAACATAGCTTGCTATTATGGTCTGTTTGCACATAGCATAATTCAGGAAATTGACAGTCATGGGTTTAACTATAATTTACAACCTTTTATGAAAAAAGGGAAGCATTAATACATAACATCTCACGTTCTTTGCATTGTCTGGTTTATATGAAGACAGATTTTAGCATTTAATATGTTCTATAAACTGAAAGTCTTTAATGGCATGCAATACGTAGTATGCTTACAGTATTGTTTACACAAAAAATAAATTCTCGATTTTTTATGACTCAGAAAGTTCACCCAGTTCATTTACGAAATTTAGTAGCCCACATTTTTGCATATTTGAAAAATATAGTTATTTGCAGGCCTATTTGCATTAAGTTTGTCCTCAGTTCTGATCCTGATCTTTTAAGGGAAGTCAGAGGCTTTGTTTCTGTTTCTGCTATATCAAAGAGGTAGACTTCATTTTTGGGGGGGCATTTAACAGAACTGGATTTCCCCTAAGAAAGAAACAGAAGAAGACACAGAAGAGTTTATAAGCAAAGCAGGGTAGAAGAAGAGATTGGTTTTATTTCAGCTAAGTTTGCTTTTATGTTCTCTTTTGGCTAAAGGTTGATAAAATTGTCTGCAAATGAAGACTTGAATATTCAATAGAGTCTAATAAGTATAAATTTAGAAAATAAATACATTGTTTTAAAACTGTGTTTTGTGAAAAAGTATTTGCTGGCCTGCATAACTGTAATGTACTCAGCTTCCTCTCAGTGCCATTCTGATATAAATAAATAGTATTTTCCCATTTTTCCTTTCAGACAGGTCGAATATGGAGCATTTTATAATACCTTGTGCAGAACAAAGTCAGGATTTTCTTGGTTTTGTAAAAAAAATATGGTAGAATTTCATTGAATGCATAATTCATTCCAATCCTTCCGTTCTTCCTGAAGCAAGCTTGCATTGGTTAACGCTTAGGGCTTTATTTAGTTGCCCATATATACATGCATGTCTAGTGCCATTTGAGATGCCCAGTGATATTCTTCCCTGTTGCCAGCTGCTGGCGCAGAAAGGTATCAGTTTACGGCGGTCCTCTGCCATGCCTACACAGAGGTAACAGATGCCTTGGGAGGCTGAAGGCTGCTTAGGCTGCTGCGTGCACCTACGTTCTGATACATGAATCCTCCATAGATGTCTTTTGCATTGATGTGCCCAGTCACATAAGGAGTTCCTCACTCTTTGTCCAGGCCTGAATCCCATAAACCCTCTTGCCTTTGGAGGAGCTTATTGCAGAGTTGCTGGCTGCCTCCTGTATTATGCCTGAATCCAGTTCTGGGTCTGTGGGGCTTTATACAAGCTATTTGTGTTTCATTTTGTTTTTCTGTCTAAAATCTTTGAGGAGGATTTTGCAAAAGGGCGAACTTATTCAAACATTATTCTTTTTTTTTTTTTTCCTGAAACTCTCGGTGAACTGAAAACAACATTTCTTTAGATGCCATGAATTTACTTCAGCAATCGTGGGAACGGTCTATCATTTTCCTAGTGTAAATAGAGGCTGACTCATCATTTTCAGGGACTAGTTCAAAGATTAGCTTTACTTCCTATTTTTTATTAAATTAACCACAACTGAGTGGTGAACCACTTGAAGTATGTTGTTCTTACCTGGATTTTTTGCTGTTTTCACCTTTCTTCAGTGACAACCAAGGTTTCTGTTGCAATCCCTCCTAAAACAGAACAGGAAATAAATGCTGTTCTTTTAGATGGAAGTTGTTGGAAGAAACAACTGTAATGTTTTGTAAAAATTAATTTAATAAACTTAAAAGCATTGCTGCTGAAGTGCTAACACTGTTTGCCTAGTATGTGAGGCCTCTGAAGGCACAAAGATCAGAAAATTAATAGCAGCAGTAGCTGTTAACATGGAAAAAAAGCTGTGAGTGGAAAAACAGTAAACTGAAAGCCCTTTATCCTCCTTTCCAGTCCTCAGTTCTCAGAGTTTTGTCTGGCAAGGAAAGCAGGGAATCTGTCTGACTTTCAAATAATTACTGATGTATTACCCCATTGCAGGCTAGTAGCAAAGAGCAGCTGCGCCCTGTAGCCAGAGCCAACTTCTCCCTTTTCCATCCCCCATTTCTGACTGCCTTTTCTGGAGAAAGCTATCTCACTACTAAATAAACTAGGGTTGGGTTGCAAGACAAACCAAGATTTCATTAGAAAAATATTTACTCATGCATAAAGAAGCCCTCTTTAAAAACTTCACTACTTAGGAAACGATGCGACTTTGTGCGTAGTAAATAAAAACAGATTTGTTACACTACAGCTGTAAAGCTGCCGTCGTTCATGAGCCTGGGAAGAGTGACTGTATTCATCATAAGGTTTTGTCAATTATGCATCCATGCAGCTCTTCTTGATACATGTGAGTCATCTGGGCCATGCTTATCCGAGAGGTCTCGTACCTAAAAAGTAAGGAAATGAATTAATAGTTGTTGGCTTTTTTACAAACTACCCTTCTTTTTCCCACATCTCTTACCAGTTTTTACTGAAAATTAACATTTCTTGAGAGGCAAAAGGCCAGCATTGTGGTAAAAAACAGTTCTGTAAGAAATCAATAACAAACCATTTCCATTTTCCATTTATATTGAGCCTGAACCACAGTAATAAAAACATCCTTCAACATCCTCATCTCAAATTGTGTTCTGATTGTAAAAAAAGAAAAAGGAAAAAAAGAAAAAGAAGTAGGAGTTCTCAACAGAGTTGCAGGACTGCCAGAAGTTCATGATATCTCTCCACTTAGCTTTACATTTAAGTTGAATGTAAATCTGACTTGCTGACTACTTGCATTCAGTAAATAATTTTTACGTGAAGAAGTGCACAAATGTGTGGGGGAGTCTGTCTCAAGTTCCTGTTTAAATAATTCACACCGTGACTTCTTGAATTCCTCATGATAGATACTTCGTTAGAGATGCTGTCATCTTGAACTGTCATGCAGCAGTAAGTAGTTGCCATGTTGTAGCCTGCTCTTCAGCAATGGGGGAAGATCCTTGTTCATGTCACAGAATGACCGAATGGTTGGGTTTGGAAGGGACCTCTGGAGATCATCTAGTCCAACTCCCTGCTAAAGCAGGTTCTCCTAGAGTAGGCTGCACAGAGCTGTGTCCAGGTGGGTTCTGAATATCTCCAGAGGAGGCTGCTCAGCCCCTCTGGGCAGCCTGTCCCAGGGCTCTGTCACCCTCAAGGTAAAGAAGGTCTTTCTCATATTCAGAAGGAACTTCTTGTGTAGCAGTTTGTGCCCGTTACCCCTTGTCCTGTTGCAGGGCATCACTGAAGAGCCTTGTCCCATTCTCCTACAGCTTGCCCTTAAGATACTTGTACGCATTGGTAAGATCCCCTCTCAGTCTTCTCCAGGCTACACAGGCCCAGCTCCCTCAGCCTTTCCTCACAAGGGAGATGCTCCAGTGCCCTCGTCATCTTTACAGCCCTGTGCTGCTCCCTTTCCAGTAGCTCCCTGTCTCTCCTGAACTGGGCAGCCCAGCACTGGACCCAGCACTCCAGGTGGGGCCTCACCAGGGCAGAACAGAGGGGCAGGATCACCTCCCTCAACCTGCTGGCCACGGTCCCCCTGATGCACCCCGGGATCCCACTGGCCTGCTTGGCCACCAGGGCAAGGGCCACATGTCATTGGTGTTATGCTCTGAGGAATTCTGAGATGTGAGGAATGCAAAGGATACTGCAGAAGTGTCAGCGCTTTCGCACGCCAGGAAGGGCTGCCATGGGGCACTGCACGTTGTGACTCTGGGAATTCATGGCTGCTGGTATGGAATCTATGTAATTCAGCACAACAAACCTTTCAGACCAAACCAGACTTTCTTATGCTAAGAACCATATTCCCTGTAATTACTCTGTGTACTATTTTGTGTTGCACTGGGTTGGAACCCTGAAGTGGTACATTTATGTAATATTTATTCAAATGTTAAATGAAACAACAACCAAATGCATATCTCGATTGCATCTACATGGATGTGGAGTAAATGAATCATGTAATAATTTTACAGTTTGATAATCTGGAAATCATTCCATGGAAAAATATTTAATAAAGGGGAAAATGCCATATCTGCTTACAAAAAGAACAAACAAAAAATCTTGAGAATGGTGAAGAGTGTGAAATGTCTGTGTCTGAGCCTGACAAGTGTTCTTGAAACCTACACCCTGTTCAGTGAGATTAGGTGCTTGTTTTTGAGGATTTTAGTCCTTAGGTGTTTAATTAAGAAAAACCATGCTCCTCCCCAAACCATGATATAATAAAGCAATTGTTGCACTATCTTTTTGTTGAAGAGGATGGTGTCTGGTGTTTCAGTTGTTCATTAAAAGACTGAGCAGCGTATGTTATCAGAACAGGTTTCTATTTTAGCTGGGATTATATGAAAGGAGCCATCTTGTGGTTGTCTCTTTTGCAAATAAGATGCTGCTGCAACATTGCCTTGAAAATCTGAAGTTAAAGATGTGTCTATACTTCTGTGATAATTTTTCTTCTACTTTTGAAGAAGTGTTACCTTTTGAGTAAAACTTGACCTTATACATGTTTTCACTCACAGGATTTTTTTCATTCTATTAGATTTCTGATTCTATCAAATCTTCAGAATTGAAATAGCCCATCTATTTATTCATGCAGCATTAAACTTTGTATGTTCAGTCTATGTCCCTTACTAGTCGGCCTGCCCCAATATTTGCTAGTCATCTGAGCTCTCGGTTAGACCTTCAATCTACACTCGTAATTTTGCTTTAAGCTGCAATCAACAGGATATCCTCTGAAATGTGACTCTTGGTAGAATTGCTTTCTACATGAATGCCAAATGATATTTTTTTTTATTTTTTTTTATTTTGTTAATGATCTTCACTAAAATGGGATCCCTGGGAACTCTGTGCATTCCAGGCACAGAACTGAAGCATCCCCATCCTTTGCTCCTGGATTTCAAACTTGACTTGGAGAGACAACGTTTAGGTGATACATCACTCTGATTTCTTCACCTCTTTGCTGATACACAATGGCATTTACCAGTATTAGAGTTTGATTAATGCACACAATCCTGAGTAGATGTCAGCAATTTTATTTTATATAGATTAGCTCACTGCACTGATGCTTGTATCAATTTAATTAAGTATATTAAAAAAAAAAAACTTAAACCAAAAGTTATCTATAAACACAAGCCTCAATCATAATTTTTGTTCTATTTCCTTAATAATGCTGAATAAGTTTATGTATGATTTAACTTGGGTAGCCACGTATCTACTACACTTGTTTGTAACTAAACATAACATCAAGGCCAAGGATCACCATCATTTGCTGAAAGTATAGAAAAATGTTACAAATTTGATTTGATTGCTGTTTGTCTAGAATATTGATTGAATGCAAAAATGTATGAGATCTATAGTTAAATTCATTCACATGTTACAACTAACAGATAAGCAAAGTCTTACTTTAGAACGTGCCGTTTGAGGTTTACTGTATTTCTTGGAGTTGAAGAAAAGGCTGTTCTAGGAAAATTTGAAATTGGGGTTTGAATTGAGACTAATACTTACTCCTGCTGGGGTGGGAGGTAAACTTTGAGAAAAGGAGAGGCAGGATTACTAATAGTTTTAACTACAGCTAGTTTGGGAAGACAATGTAAAAATATATTTTGGGAAAGTATTTGAGCCATTGGATTAAAATTGGACCTGATAGAATTTTCAGTCAGAGAATACCAATTAACTGGGGAAAAATCCAACTTTTTAACTGAAAATGTGTGTGTGGGTTCATTCAGAATATGCTTTCTTTGCTTTAAAACTGGGAATGTAACATTTTTTC
The DNA here is from genome assembly GCF_023634085.1 of Falco cherrug. Lineage (NCBI taxonomy): Eukaryota > Metazoa > Chordata > Aves > Falconiformes > Falconidae > Falco > Falco cherrug. The sequence goes on from NC_073698.1 coordinate 63,843,538, forward strand.
GTGAAAATCTGATTTCTTTAAAATTATTAAAATAGTTCAAAACATCAAAATGAAATGTTTTTAAATTGTTAAAGAAGTTGCTAAAATTGGTTTTCATTTTTTAAGCTTTTACTGGTATTTTTACTTTTTTTTTCCCAAAATAAAGAAGACTTTGAAAAATGACATTTTTCTTGAGATGGAAAAATTCTTTCCAGTGTCACTCTAAATAAGCTCAAAAAGTCAGATGGCATCTCACTGTTTGAGAAAATCACTTCATTGAACAAAACACCATGGTTGTAGAGAACATAAGTATGGAAATCAAAGGTATCATACCGTGTCAGATTTTGACATATTCTTTCTGTAAGGTTATATTTGAACTGATGTGAACAACAATAATTCTCAGACATAATCATAGATGTTTATTTTCTATTTTAATCAGCGTTCTCTGTCTTGCATCTAGTAAATGAGAGACAGCCTCTGTAATAAAAGAAATAGGAAAGGATTCTTGCTTGGGAAATCAGTTAAAAGCAAGTAAATTAAAGTATCTTCCCTCCAAAAGTGATGCTAGTATGACAGTGATGATTATTCGGTGCAATGGCATAAGAGAGACAAAATGTATACGGGCTTATTTTTGATACAATTAATCTGCTATATAGGAAAGTAAGTCCTTAAATGTACAGGATCCTGAAAGTTAATGGATTAAATATACCAATTAAAATAATAGCAGTTGCTTGCGTAGTTAACCTGCCTCATTTCCCTACCTGTTAGGATGCAAAAAGTCTCCTTTAAAAAAGCAGGTCTCTATGAAGAGAGCCACCCCAGTTATCAAGAACTACAGCCTGACTTCTGTCTTTACATATTTAAGTGGGACTTGAAGCAAAAGCTTATTTTTTTTTATGTTTCTGCAAAAACATGGATTTACTCTGGTGAAACTGAAATCAGACATAGATCCCAGGCTGATGCAATTGCGCAATTTTTTGATGTTAAGAAATGTACAAGTGAAGAATTTTGGCATATGTATTATATTCTGAGGGGAATAAATATGCATTCTAAGAAATGTGGAATTTAATGATGTTAAAAGAGGTTCAAATGAGAATGGACTTTTTGGGAGAGAATACATTTTTAAAATATTACATTCCCTCTAATGTCTAAACTCTTACAAGAACTGTTGAAAAGTATCAGTGTATCCTCACTTAACAGAACTGAACTGAGTTTATTATAATTACCTGGATTCAACTTCCAGAAATTTCTTGTTGCTAAGTGAATTTGTAGTCATAGATACATTTTTTTTACTTAGGTCAGCACTTCCATATTAATAAACAAGAATCAGGGTAAGATTTTCCCTAGGTATGAATCACTGCCATCCACTGTTTATGGAAGCTTATAGCAGATCAGCCTTAAAGCTACCTTTGTACTTTGTATATATATTTTTGTTCCTATTAACTAGGATTGCACTGAATTTGCAATCAGAAATTGTTTTATTAGAAACAGTAAGGAAAGCATTTTTAAACTATATTGTGAAATAGTTAAATGGCAGAATCTGGAAGAGAATGTTATAATGCTGTTATCAGGAAATTCATCCAAACGAGAAACTATTTGTCTCCCTGCTTCTTTTTCCGTTTTGGCATATTGAATGAATGTCTAATTTACTTAACTGAAACCTTTTGCTACAACTGTAGTAAACTACTGATTTGCTAAAAATAAAATCCTTGTGATACAGAGAGACTTTTCATACATCTATGCAGGAATATGAAATCCTTTTGTACTCTGAAAAGCTCTCAGATGTCACGTGCATAGTACTGAATATACAGTGTGAGAGTGGTGCAAGTTCACCGGTGATATTTCTTGTGAATTCACCTCCAGATGAGTGTTTTCTCGTTTTGTCATCTGCTTTGGTATTAGATTCTAACAAGTAAATTTTTGTTCCTTTTTCTTTTTTATAAGACTTTAAATTTGATCTTAGGAAGCACAGCATATTTTTTACCATGTCCAGTAGACGCTAGACAACATTTAAACCAGCTAAGCACTGCTAAAAGCCTATTGAACGCCCTCGGTTCTTGCAGACACCAGCCTGTCCTTCACCAGTGCCATGTCTTCTGCAGTATCCAAGTCCAGGTTCTGATCTAGTTGGAATGAGATGAATTTTCACTGACCTCACCAAAATAATAGAAGAGCTTTAAACTAAAATGCTACTTTGTTAACTAGATTGGTATTTTTACTAGATAAATCTATGTCAGCAATAACTAGCTGGCTGGACTGAAGAGATGGTTACAGCCCCGATTCAGCTATGTTGTCTGTTATCGTGAAGACCTTGCCTTATATGCAACTTCAGTACATTTTCCTCTGTCTGCTAGGCATATTAGAATACTTTCTGAAATAACACAGTTCTGAGCAGAAACAACCAAAAGTAAGTGCTGGCCTGAAAGCAAAAACTTAAGGCAGCGCAAACCAGCATGTGAACCTGGAAGCATCTCCACATAGTATTTTTTATTCTAGCAGATGCTCTCACTCCAGCTGCAGTAGAGACATTCTTCTATCAAAATCTGGTAGCCTAACATGCAGATATTTTTTTTATTGACCAGACTTTCTCTGACAGATACACAGACATTTTAGAGAGAAAAGAAGGTGTGCTTTATTTAGTTTTGGTGCTGCCATTCTGAAGAAGTTTGGGAAATCAGACCTAGCAAGTTTTATGGAGCATCTTACAAGGAAGCTTAAACCACAGCCATTTTTATATCAACATAAAGTAATTGTGTAACCCCAAAGGAATGGCAATGTGTTATTTTAAGCAATCAGACAGGACATGAGAGACTGTCTGATATCACATGTTGGCATGAAAGTTACTGAAATCTTTAGCCATGCCAGATTTTAAAATGACAGTACCATGTCTAAAATGTGTTACCTTTTTTTGAAACACGTAATTTTCTCCCTGCGTGGGGAATAATTTTCTGCTTATCACTGTAATGAAATGGATGACCAAACTTGCAAATCAGCCTTGACTTTCCAACATTTGAGAAGCTGAGGAATATCCAAGTAGTTAGGATACCAGCCTGCCTTATGGTAGAACAGGTTTGGTTCATCCACTGTTACAGGTTTCTTATGTTACCCTGGATAAGCCATACTGGTCCAGATCCACAAAGGCTTCTTGTTCCTATTGACAGCAGTTGAAACCCCTTCAAATAGCAGTTACTTTCCTGAAAACTTTTGTGGGTCTGCACCTAGGTCCATAGTCATTCAGAATATAAAGACTAGGAGAGCTGCTGGGACTCCATCATTCCCCAGGCTTTGTGAGGCTAAGTATAATTTATGTGAAGTGCTCAGCTACTGCAAAAGCCAGAGGCGTAGAAATACACAAGCAAAAGCTTACAAGTTTCTCTAATATATCAACCATGAAAAGTCTTTGATACTGGTACTCTAATATATTCATATCATAAGGCATATTACCACAAAAAAAGAACAAAGTACAAGCGATAAATCTGTTGTATGTTTGGGAAATGTTTTGCTTTTTTTCTCAATGAAATGCTAGGAAAATAAAGACCCGTGTGTGGATAAGAGCCATTTGGCTCAAATAACCCCAAAATTTGGTGCTATAAACAAATTGGTATTGAAAGAATTACAGGCAGCTGTGATATATGCAGTTATACAAAACAATAGTTGTTTGATTTCCACAAGTGCAACATTACATGGAATTTATTAATGTGTTTTCGTAACTTAATATAATGTATGATTTGTATTCAAGTTTCATAAATCATAACCTAAACAATTATTTGTTCACCTGTATTTCAGAATAAAGCAGGAATATTTTTCAGTTTAAAAAATCATGTGTCTGGATAATTTTTTTTAAATGTGTGACCTGGAAGTAGTGGCTTCCTGCTCTCTCACCAGGTGATAGCTATTTTCCAAAGGAAAAACAGTATGCTGCATTTTCTCCTCTTCTAAAAGTATTTCTGCGGCCTTTTTAAAGGAACAATGTAGGTGACTAATTACTGGCACTCACCTCACAGGAGCTCAGATTAAGGCCCATCAATGTCAGACGTACGTATGGTGTAAAATGTATGTGACGCTTTTTCCCCCGGCATCACTACTGGCTAGTTCAGGCAGTCCAAATTCAGCTTACTGTCTGTTTTGAATTCCAATGTAAACAGATTTATACTGTGGCACTCTTCCAGTCTATATCCAGGTTGCTCTTGTCCAGCTGCCACTACCATGGATCAAGTGGATCCATATCCACTCTTGAGTGAGGGCAAGGAGAAAATCTGCTGTTTGAAACTGCTCGCTCTGACTTGGGTTTCCACTCCAAGCTGCAGTGTATAGGAGCCAAGGCACCTATTTGTTTTAAAAACATCCGAGCTTCTATGTTGTAGTCCTCCCTCTAATTCAGTTTGTAGAACTAGTGTCTAAGGTTTTTGATGGTACCAGACTGAGGAATCAAGTTCATCCCTTGTATAACAGAAATGGCAGAAAGCAGCTGGACCACAGTGTTGAGAATCACTGCCCTGCTAGTCTGTCTCAGCCTGGACCAAAGACTAAAATCTTCACAGTTCATTGCCAATGTCTGTTCAACCTTCAGCTTTCACTGAAAATGCTAGAAAGAAAAAAGGATGCATGCTGCTCTTGATGTTTTTAAAGATTCTTGACTAAATGTGTTAAGGTGTGTGACCTCAGAAGTTATGCACATACCATGTGTATCTGGAACCTTACCAGGGAATCTGCTTACTTTCCAAAGTGTATAGGGCTTGGGATGTGAAGAGAATATATTTAAACTTTTCAGTTTCGGGAAAAAGCTTAACTAAAATAGGAAAATGAATTAAAAAATTCACTGGAGAATTGTAAGGATAATTAGGGATCAGGCCTATAGTGAATGTAGGAGAAGAGCTTCTGAAGGGAGCTGCGGCTTGCAGACGGTTTGGGAATGGGCACAGTGCTAGAGTCTCAAATGAATGGGATGTCCCCTGGAAATGAGAATCAGGAAGGAAAATGCTAATGCTTATTTGAGCCTAGCTTTATGTTTCTCACCTCTAGCCACCTGTTTGGACTGTTCTGACCAAATACTAAAGAGCTCTGCCAGGGCAGGCCTTGTGTAGTAAGTTCGATTTTTTGAGTTTAATTTAACAGTCTAGATTTGGGACATACATAGCTGTTTCTGAGAAGTGTTTTTTAAAAGAAGTTTTAAAAGAAGTTTTATTCAGGATTTCCATGGTTTTACTGCCAGGCACTTTAACTGAGAGTAACTCAGTTTTCCCCTGTGTCTTATATTATGAGAAAGAACCCATAACTGCCAGGAGTTTGTAAAATGCTTTATGATTTTTATTTTTGTGCAATACTGATGTAATTCTTGCACAATATATGTGTTAGAGTGTTACCTAGACTTTAGAGTTGCTGTTCTACAGATGAGGTACTGCTGGAAATGTAAGTGGGAAACCCTATCACTCAGAACTATGTATTTATAAGAGCAGTATGTCAAGAATAGGAGCAGTGAGGGTGCTGACTCACAAGTGGTAATGCTCACCTAGTGATGGCTGTGACACTTTCTGCTCCCAGCTGTCCTTTCCATCCCATGACATGCAGTTTCCCACCCTCAGTGCAGAGGTAGTTCATCTGCTCATGTAACAGCTGCTGAACTTCTATGATTTGCTGCCAAGCATATTAAAGTAACCCCAAATAATTTTTGGCTTACCTTAAAACATTGTTCTTCCAGCTGTAGTACTTCAGCAGTGGTGCTCTGACCAAGACATGGTTGCAACAGGATCAAAAATCTCTGGGGGAGGAGAAACAGGACTTTTATCAATGACCCAAAAGAGTCACGGTGTTGGATGGGAAAAGTTATATTGTATTCTGGGCTGAGAAGCTCAGGAGCATTTCCAGGCTCTTTGGTGTGAGTACATGTCCTAGCCTTAACCCAGCTACAGATTCGGATGAAACATACATCCAGGACAAGTCACCTCTGATCATGAATCGGAACTCTTAGAGTGGGAGTCAGCTCCAGATTCAGAGCTAGGTTTTAGATGTCTATAGTGTAGATATTTCTACATGCAAGATATGTGCTTAATGTGCAAAAGATTGAGTAAATACAGTCAATGGTGCTTTGAGACCAATTTTGTACCTTGTTGGGTTATATTCTCTCCTTTCATTGACCGTTCTGGGAATAACAGTCAATGAATCATACTCATCTCTTTATTTCTGTAAGTACTAATGAGTACGCGGTGATCTCTGCCTCTTTTCTTCCTTTGTCGTTGTTTCTCTTTCCCATTTGTGGGTAATACTTCTCAGGTCTGTTTGGGACATAACTGTCAGAGACTTCATGTTCTCTTGCAGGAACCTCATGAATGTGAATGGATTGAATAGTTTTTGCTTTACATTATGGATTCAACTTCTAGATGTGCTGGTTTGGCTCAACGTGCTAAGGCTATGAGCAGAAGAAGACAGGCAGCCGGCATCACTTGGTATCCCTCCTCCCACACACAAACTATCAAGTGTCTCACTGAATCAGTAACATTTTTCTAAGAGTACATAATGGCTTGCTCTATTTTCTATCTTTCATCCACGTGAAAAGGCATTATTAATCATTCAGTTGTGCCTTTCCCTCCAGTGTTCTCTTTAAGAGCACAGCTGTTGTCTTGGGCTAAGTTATAGTGAGTCCTTTGTGGTTCGTTTTATCCCTCAGTGACTTCATCTGCCATGAAGTTGCCTGCATAGCCAGAGCACCTACAATTTTCTTCCAATATTCCCATCATTTTATTACTGAAAGGATTCTCCATAGGTCTGTGAAATGTACCCTTATGCTGACCATTGTAACATTTCCCTTCCCTTCCAATACTTCCCAGGGTTTTTCATTAGTTTGTCTTTCAAACACTTCTTAACAAGTGTGGCTGAGATTAAACAGAAACATTGTTCAGAGAGAAAAGGGCTTCTGGTGAAACAGATGTCACTTGCAGGACCATATATCCCCTTCCTTTGGCAACTGACACAGATTCTGGCTAACTTATCAGTGGGCATCCTGCCCTCCCAACAGATGTTCAGAAGTGTGGAGAGCCAAAAGCCCATCTATGGATGCGGAATATGTTGAAAAGTGTATGTCTAGACACAAATGTTGAATGAGCTTTTTAGGCTGAACTTCTGTGCCTGCAGTCAATCTAGAGGAAAGGACAGCTTTTTAATAAAGGAACATTCTGCATCAACATATGGCTGCTTTGGTGTTCAGATAGTTATGAGAGGTTTGAGGAGGGAGAGATCACAAAGTAATCAGCATATTAGAAGAATCACTCCATTTATTTTTTTTTTTTTTCTATTGGGAATATCTAGTAAGAGACTAAAACACAGTTCTTCTGGTTCAGCTGGGTTTCACAAAATTAATTCAGGAAGTTGGAGAAATCTGCAATGCAGTTGCTCAGATAAACCTATATAATCTTAGACCAGAATTTCATATGTATTTTAGTAGAAAATTGAACTTGTTTTCTTAAGGCTTTGACATATTTGCCAACAACTGTAAGAATCATAGGTGTTTTTATTGTCACAAATGCATCTTACGGAATACAGAAGTCATCACATGGATGAGTGAGAACAGTTTGTATGGCTTCTTATAGTCATGTTTAGGAACCTGACTAGTTCTTACTAGCTTTTTAGGGGAAAGGCAGTGGCCTAGGCTACTATAGCTGGCAAGGAAATGTGTACTGCAACAAGGAGAGAGAAATATGTATAATTAGACCAAGACTTTTGTCCTGCATTTTTCTACAGCTAGAAATGCTTGCTAATATACAGTCTGTACTTTACACATCATCTGCCTTTGCATGTATCTGTTGAACTCTTATCCATCTGAACTTAAAAATCAAGCAGGTTTAAATCAGTTGCTTAGTGTGTTAGATAAGGGCATAGCAAACTGTGATAAACACAAGAAATCTACTGGATAATATTAAGAAATTGAGAAATGGAGATTTTTATGAGTTAAGGCAACTCATCTGCAGAATTTGTATGGTTCTTGCATGAGAGTAAAGGAGGAGTTTGGCTTTGAAGGAAAAGAGAGGCAGGAATTAATGAACTGAGAGAGGGATGGAGTATTTTTGTGTGAGATGAGAAACTGAAGGAACTGGCTTGTTAGTTGCCATGTCCTGAGAAGAATGTTACAGGTGCTTGCATGCCCTCAGCATGAGCCAGTACAAAACAGAGGCAACAGTCAGTCTTCACTCTGCATCATCAGCACATTCAGACAGCTTCTGAAGATTGCCTTTTCTGTGGCAAACGGGAAAGTTCATCTTTAGGTAGTTGATGCTCTGGCAGCAACGATACCAAATGTTACAAGAACGTGGTAGTGTATGCACCTTCCCGTGGAGGCTTGGCTAGACACTGCTGGGGTGGTTCGCTTACAAGTCGTAATAAACAGCTGTCAGGTAATCATTATTTTCACTCACTACCAAGACTGTTTTGGTGACTGATGACTGAAAAGTCATCTCTCTCATTGTCATTCACTTACACCTTTTGGATCCAGTTCCATCTTGCTTTCACATCAGTTCCCCCTTAACCTTTTCACTATAATTCCTGAGTATTTAAAATTCTGTCATTTTTTAGAGTGGCCAAAATTGTATGCCCTGGGTTTTTTTTAAAATTTGATTCTTTATGGATGCGTTATTTGACTGCATACACGTGTTTCTACAGTTGATGATTATAAGGTCAATCACGAAGTGAGCTCACTAGCAGTGTGCGTTCAGTAGCACTCCTCATTAGCTGGTTCATAAAAGCATAGGTTTTTAGTTCTTTGTATATTGTACTGGTGTGAAGTGCCCTGTGAACTCGGTACCAGCTTTCTGGTATTTACCAGCCTGTTTTCTATTCTCTTTCAGCTCAGCTAAAAATTACCTTGACTAAATACTAGCTGGTGCATAGTCTCATGAGCAACGTGAGAATTGCTTATTAATAGTATTTTATTTAAATAATGAAATTCACAATGGTGTTGAATTATGGTGCTCGCTTCAGAAGTGTTTTCAAGCTCTTTGTCTTTTTAATATTTAAAGCACATGCCGTGGGTATAAGGAAGAGGAGGACATAGCCTAACTCGCTGGGTAGAAAAGTACGTCTTTGTGTTAGCACTGTGAAAAATGCCTAATCAGGGACATAATCAAGACACTGCAGAAGCTAAAGGCTCTCTGAGATCGACAGGCCTGGTATGGGGCTATTGTGTACTGTTTTAGAGCTGAGGCATTGTGTTTGCTATTCTGATGGAGCCCTGCACAGGGTATGAATGGGAAAATGGGAACCAATGCCAGTTCCTGTTAATTTTTTTCTGTGTGAGAGTCTGTTAGCCATTTGCCATGTACTCTGAAGTCCTACCGTCACGTGGGCTTGTTTCCTGACCACGTCTCTGCCATGATATTTTCATCATCCTTTGTTTGTCATTCTCTCCCAGCCCCTCTGCCACACCTGTGCTTTTGAACTGCTTCATGCATCTGGAACAGTTTGTCAGACTCTGGGCAATAGATTTTCTCCCTTGGGAAATCCATGTTTCCATATCGTATGAAGAAATCTGGCTGTGTTCCAGCCTGCTTGAAAGCATGGCTTTGCACGGTAAAGTGTGTCTACACAAATACCAAACTGAGCACTTAAGTAAATCCCCAGAACAAATCTATGGGAGTGTTACCCAGGTGAGGGCTCAGTGACTTAAATCTTATGACCAGGGAGTTGTATTTCAGAATTCAACAATCACCTGCTAACAGATATGAATCTATCTAGTTTTTAAGGGGGTGTTGAATTTTTATTTTTTCATGTTATGCAAGAAAGGAGGAGTTTTCATCCTCATTTACTGACCTAAGTTAAATCCTACTTTCATTAATAGAGAAATCAGCAGGTTTAAGTTAGGGAAAAATCAATCTATTCAATTCTATTGATATATATATAATATTGTATAAAATACTATATCCAGGTCGTTAGAAGGAATCTCACTACATTGATTTTTGGTAGTAACAGCACACACATCACAAGGTGCAGGTGCACGTGCACAATGAGAAGTCAGATGTCCATCTACTGCCTATAGGAATGGGCTTTAGGCCAAATTCAGGGCAAAAGTATTCATCATTCTTGTTGAAGCTTAGCCACTGTGTGACATGGGAAGCTTGAGGAGAATCTGAAACACTATATCTTCAACTTGGGGACGGCAGGAAAAATGGGGACAGCAGGAAAAATGGCCATTTTTATAATGTGTGCATTCAGATTTGCATGAATTCTGCATAGGGAATAAAGTGACCATCTCTAAGTCTGAATATGTAAGAGCAGTGCTCACAGGACCCTGCCTGTTTTCCCCACTCAGAAGCTCCTAGCCTATTAAGTTATCATATAGTCATCCAGTTAGCAAATGTGTCATGTCAGTGAACAAATACTAAATTGAATATACTTACGCATGTTACCGTGGCTAATTCTACATACTTATCACAGAGCTACTGGGAAAATGAAAAGATTATTGGCATGGTTAATTTGTATTCCACATGTTATGCATAATAGAGAATTTTGCTTCCTTATTTGTAAACAGAACTGTTGGGATTCAGGGCAAACTTGAGAGCCAACAGGCACTGTCGTCTCATGTCAGTTTGGTCTCGAGTTAATGCTGAGGTCAGAAAATGCAGGGTTGCTAACTTCCATGATTCTATTGCAGCATTTGGGAATTTCCTTAAAACGTCAGCCTCTTGTTGGACTTCAGCAAAGCATTCAGCACAGTTTCCCTCAGCCTTCTCCTGCACAGAGTGGTGAGATACAGATTGAATGGGTGGTCTGCCAGATGGGTAGGAAATTGGCTAACAGATTGCACTCAGAGGGTGGTGATCAATGGTTTCTGCTCAAGCTGGAAGCCTGTCACAAGTGGGATCCCCCAGGGATTGATACTGGTCCCCGTGCTGTTCAACATCTTTATAAATGATCTGGATGATGGGATTGAAAGCACCCTTACCAAATTTGCTGATGATACCAAACTGAGTGGTGAGGTGGGCACGTGAGAAGGGAGAGCCATCCTACAGAGAGACCTGGACAGGCTGGGAGAGTGGGAAAGCAAGAACAGTTATGAAGTTTTACAAAGTGTGGCTGGGGAGCAGCTTTGCTGAAAGGGACCTGTGGGTGCTGGTGGACAACAAGCTGAACGTGAGTCAGCAGTGTGCCACTGCAGCAGCAAAGGCAAGTCAGATCCTGGGCTGCATCTGTGGGAGCATTACTAACAGAGGGAGAGAGAGACTCGATCATCTCGCTCTACTCAGCGCTTGTCTGACCACACCTGGATCACTGTGTCCAGTTCTGGTCCCCACAATTCAAGAAGGATATGGACAGACTCTGAAGGAGGGCCAGCAAGATGACCAAAGGGCTGGAGAACCTGCCCTATGAGGAAAGGCTGAAGGAGTTTGGTCTGTTCTCTCTGGAGAAGAGAAGGCTCAGGATACCCCATCACAGTATTCCAGCTGCCACTTACAGGGCAGCTACAAAGAGGACAGAGGCTGTCTCTTCGCAAGGAGCCATGTAAAGAGGACAAGGGGCAATGGGTACAAGTTGCACAAGTTGAATAGGAGAGGTTTCATCTTGATATAAGAAAGGATTTTTTCACAGTGAGAGCAACTATTCGCTGAAACAACCTCTCCAGATGTGGGGTAGAGTCCCCATCACCAGAGGTTTTCAAGATGTGACTGGGACAAGCTGCCGGATAATCTCATCAAGTCTCCCTTTCTCCATGAAAGGTTGGGCCAGGTGATTTTCAAGGTCATTTCCAATTTAGGCTGTTCTGTGATTATATGATTGTTTACAAACTTGTTTTCTTTTAAATAATAGTAAAGTTTTTAGCCCTAGGTGTTGGAGGCAAGTGCCTGGAAATATTAAAAATTATGTGAGAAGAGCTTTTGAGGGCAAATAAAAGGAGCTGAGAATGCATTATTGGAAAGTGAATCTGAAACTTTTTGCAAGCCAGCTCTCTTCATGTCTGAGGAATCAGCTCAGAACTTGTAAAGGTGTAGAGTGTTCAGTATTGTAAAAAGTCTCTTTTTGCTGCAGTTGGTTGTTATTAATATTTACTGAGAGGATAACTGAACTGGTACACCAAGTGGCCTGCTAAGTTACCTCTTAAAAATATAATAAAATTTATAAATAAAAATTTATTTGGAGTTTGTGTTCCTTGCAACCACAAGAAATTTTTCTTAATCTTTTCAGAAATGTTTATGTGTTTCTGGGCCCTTTGCTGTCAGTTTGGTTATTTTCTCCTCTATTACATTTCTAATATTTTACTGTATTGCTAATCATGTTGTTTTAGGAGTTTTAAAAAGCTTCACGTTTCTCTGATGGCCTCAACTTCTGAATCAATTACCTTTATGAGTGCATCTCAGCTTTCATTGGAAATAAAGTATCTACACATTTCATTTTCTACGGAAATAGTTGAAAATATGACTGGAGCACACTCTAGAGGCTCAAAATTTCAATGGCAGATAAAAGAACTGAATTTATTTATATTTCAAATCTCATGATTTTGAAGCAAATCTCATGTTTTTTTAAGCTTCTTTCATTTCTGGTGAGGATTTGAAGCAAGATTCGTGAATGCTATGGATTTCCTTATCTGCCATTCCTCCAGAGAACTATCCTTTATTCCTCTTAATCTGCTGACAGGGAGCTGGGTGTTTTATGTTGTGCAGAATCTCACATCTAAGTCAAAGATGGATGAAAATCTGCCAGTTCATAGATATGCTGATATTATTTCTGGAGTGTTTTGCGAACTAGCAAAATGTATCTTGGCAGGTTTTATAAAATGGTTGTGTCCTGAAAAGGACCAATGCTGCACTGCACTTCATAAATTTATTTGGAGGGCCAAGACGTAAGTATACATAAATTTAAAAATTCTAAACAGGTTGGTGGATGTCATAAGATTCTATAAAATTTACTATGCCACTTTAAAAGCTTCACTACCCTATACAGGGGGCTATGTGTTCTCTGCTATTTTGCAACATGTCACATGAGTGGGAAACTTGCATGAAGAAGAGGAAGAGCAAGCCTGATAAAAATCCTGGTTTATCTGTTGCTTCAAATCACCTGGGTTTCACCACGTGTCTGTCCACCTCCACTTTGCAAATATTTTTTTATCTGTATATTTCCAATAAAATTTGAAGCTTTTAAAGTGTAGCAAAAGGATTAGTGCATTTTTTGGACTGCTGACACTTTAGGATCATGTTTAGCAATGGGTTCACATTACTCTCTTGAAGGATGGTGCAGATAGAGCTAAAAATGTCCAGTTGAGTGACCTGGACAGCTGAATGTTGTCACTGTATCTGAGCAGCAGTTTGTAAACTCATTCATTCTTCTCCTAAGCTGCCAAATAGGCAGCTATCAATACTGTCAAATTTTTGTTATTATTTTCAGCTAGTTATTAAACATGCACATTGCCCACTTGGACTCTGCTGATCATATATTATTTTATGCTGACACTCTAGAGCCTCAAAGATGAATCAAACTCGGGCGTCCCTGTCTGAGTGTTGAGCCCACATCCAGCAATCACAAGACCTTTCTTTTTTTAAACTGCAGTTGCTGTCTCTGATTCCACTTCTCTGGCTGGTCATCGCTTGATTACACAGAAAATCTGCCCTCCGGTCCTCCATCCTCCGTTGGCTGTGCTGCCTGTGTGAGGACTTCGGGGCAGAATTGGGCACAGCCGGTAGCAGCCCCCTGGGGGGGTAGCAGCCCCTGGGGGGGTAGCAGCCCCTGGGGGGGTAGCAGCCCCCTGGGGACAGGCTCCAGGGGTGTGCAGCCTGCCTGAACAGGGGCTGGCCTGGCACGAAGCTGCTTGGCACCCTCTCGTCACCAGGACCCTGGCAGGTGCTCAGGACCTGGAGATGTGGGTGAAGCAGCTGAGGGATGTGCTGATTCCATTTGTCCGTGCTGGGGCAGGGATTTCCAAACCATAACCTGTGAGTGAACGTTTACATTTGGAACAGGTGGGGCTTTTTTTCTTCTTTAGCTGGTAGAGAGCCTTTACATTTTGGAAATTGTTTGAATGACTGTTTAGGCCCACGACGGGATGTGATTGTAGTTACCAGTCCCAGGCAGAAACCACACAGCTGGCAGTCAGGGATAAAAGGATAGAAAAAAAAATCAAGGACAAAAAATACTGAACTGGAGCAAAACCAGAGGCATTTACTCCCCTTGCATGAGGTACACGTCTGAGCCACTATATCAAAATAAAACCTCTTTTAATTACTAAGGGGAGGGAAGGCCATGGCAACACAAGGCAGTGGGAACAAAGAGCCTGAGTTTCTTTTTCAAAGAAATGTCCCACGTGTCTAAGGTAAACCGGACAATGCATCTGAGCAGATTTGTTTTCCCTAAAAGGTATGATCCGCTGCATAAAAGTAAACCTTTTGATTGAAAAGTGCCTTTGGAGTCTGGTTTAAAAGTCGAGAAAGCCAAAATAGTCTCATTTTAAAAGATCGAGGAAAATTTAAAAAACTTTTAGTATTTTTTGTAAAAAACAAAATTCACAAGAAATTTGTACTTGGCCAGTGTCACACTTTCCTATCAGAAGATAGTTTTACCAGTCTTACTAATTAGTTTTCAAAAGCAGATGAAATACCAAGTTTTTCTCCCAATCAAAACATCTAATTTCTAGCAAACATCTTCTAAAAAAGTGGCTGAGGTATTAATTGGCATTTGATCCTTGCTGGCATTCTCTACCGCTTAAAATCCTGAGCTCAGGCAAACTCTGGTTACAAAAACGGGTTTGGCAGTACTACCTACTGATTTCTGTGTGCATGTTGTGAAATCCCGCTGGGAAGAAAACTTAAATTTTAGCAGTAACTACCAGTAGCAATAAAAGAAAAAGAGCAAAAACCCCACAAGGGATAAGTAAAATAAATATGAAGGAGGAGTATCAAGCAAGAGAGAAGGAAATAATGTGCCATGTGACTGGAGTCAGAGAGGGCAAGATCATACTCTGTGTTTGATCCTGAACCTTGGGTTTTGATCCTGAGCCTTCTCTTCATTTACTGATTCTGGTGCCTAGCGCTGATGCTGGATAAGACACCTAAAGATAGTTTATATATACCACATTAACTTCCAACTACATAAAAGTAATAGCTATACATAAGACAGGATATTCTTAGCGAAGGCATCATTCATATTTGCTTCTTGCAGTGGGTTTGGTACAACTCTATGGCTTTTATATTTTCAAAAATTGTTCCTGATTGTGCAAATGCAAATAAAGGCATGGAGTAACTTCTGCTTGCACTATAGCCTTTATGTGTGCAAACAGTACTGCCATATATATAGCTAAAGGCTAGGGAAAAGTTAACATGAAATGGGCTTGTTTCTTACCTGGAATTTTTTAAATAATATATGTTCAAATGCCACTGACTGTAAGTCTTGAGAAATATTATTCTTTTTATTAAACTCAATTTAATGATTACAGAATTAACAGATGCATTTATTTAACTGTTAGTTATGTTTGGATATTTTTAAGGCATTTTTGATTTCTTGCTATTTATTTACTCCAGGTTAGCCTTCAAATACACTTATTTTTAACTGCTTGCACAGATGCCATTGTCCGTTGCTAAAATTCAGAAGGACAATTACACTGCAACAGAATTAAGAAGATCATGCAGTGGCTATATCGCTTTGAGCTACTGTTACACACGTATATATGTAAATTCAGCCTATGTGGCCTGATAAAAATCACACTGCCTGAGTAAAAGTTGAATGTACACAGTGGTCTGAACTCTGCAGTTAAAGTTGGAGAGAACCTTTCACCACCAGGAACATGACAGGAAGGAGAAGCTGCTTCTGGCGAAGACACATAATGAAGTTAACTCCCATTCATCGAACTCGTCTTACTTATAAGGGGAGGCATTGTAAAAGTAATTATTAAGAGACAGAGCTAAGAACATCAGTGAGCTCAGCATACTATGCTTTTGAGCTTTTGTGATCTTATTAGATATATGGATGAGGTCACCTCCTGAAATAGCCCAGAGGAAGAGAAAGAAGAAAAGAAAAGATGCTGGTTGCCTAACATCATGCTGCTGCTCAAGAAATCACAGAGCCTCTTGCCAACACTCGGAGGTTCATTTTGGGCTGCTGTTTTCTTTATCTTGAAGGACATGCCAACAAATTAGGATTGTTCTGTTTTGTTTTGTTTCCCTGAAAATTCTTGAAGAGTAAATCAGAGCTATTCTTGTGAATGCAACTTCTCATCCCAGAAAATCATAAGCAATCACTGATATTGTTTCAGTCTTTCTGGTCTTGGGTGACCAAAGAGAAATCCTGGTTTGTGTCTGCATTTTAAAACCAGAAGTGAGAGCGATGATTATTTAGTCTGACATTCTCCATAACACAGGTCACGTCTTAAGTCGTAGTCATGGAGGCTCCATTAGATAACTGGCTGCTGTCTCATCTGCTTATTCAGTACTGAGTGATAAAATGCCTTGAGCTTATTCCTATGTAGTTTTTTTTTAATGTCAAAGTGATTACTATGAATTTCCATTAGCAAATACCATCACAATAAAAGATTAGCTATTTTTCTTTAAAGCTCATTGATTACTGATTTTTAATTTATAGCTGTAATTCTAGTTCAGATTGTATTTTAGACTGTAATTTAGCCTTAGTGATATTTTTGTATTCCTATGCTTGATATATAGAAGCTTCTGCACAAATTCATTGGACTTGAAAGAACATCAAAGTTCATCTAGTGCATCTTCCTGTTGCCAGGCAGGAACACGTGTAGATATATCCCTTCTGACAGATATTTGTCTCATGTTTTCTTAGAGGTTGCTAACAATGCTAAAGTTACAACATGTCCCCAGAAAAGCTGTGAAGACTTTTCTGTCTTCACAGTGTCCAATCTGAATTTGCCTTGCTGCAGTTTAAAACTGTTCTTTCTCATTTCATGCACCACAGACATGGAAAAGACTATTTCCAGATGGTTTGCAATAGCCTTTCTACATATTTGAAGATTTGCTCCATCTTTTCACATAGGTCATGTATTTTGTGTACTGTGCTGTTGTTCTGCCTTGCATTTTCACTTTCCCCTTGCTATTGTTGGTAGCTTCATTAGCACATGTGTCTGTTGTTATTCTTATCATTCTTTGATTTTTGCCTCAAGTACTTAAAGTTAGAATCTTCACAGTGAGTAACTTCTTGATAGTGAATCATCAAAACTTGCTTTTATATTTTAGCTGGATTAGTTTATTCACACTGGAAAGACAAGTTTTCTAAAGTCAGTACATCAAGGATTTTTGCTAAGTCATTGGCATTTAAATACTTTATTTCACTATTTTTTTAAATACTGATTTCCATTTTCAGGTCTCCAGTATAAAAATGCTCTCCAGCTGAAAAGCAGGTAGGTGTCCCTTGCATTTACCTCTGGTTTTGGGATGTCAGACTGGACAATTCTTGGCAGGTGCCATTCCTTCCAGGGAAACAACTTTAGGTAGCAGGGCTATATATCTTGTCCCTCAGAAAGATTTAGCTTCAAATTAGCTAGATGGCTGGTGCTACTAGCTGGCCAAGAGTTTGACTAGTTTGCCCCTAGATGGTAGCTCGTGTCATGCAAGGGTGCTCTCCTCCCATGGCCAGCTTCCAACGGTGGAACGTCTGCGCTCCCTGCAAGGCGAACATCTATCATTTCACCTCACATAATCCCAGAGCAGAATGGTGGAATAACTTGTGTCAGAAGGGACCTCTGGAGGTTTCTAGCCCAGCCTCCAGCTCAAAGCAAGGCTTATGCAGTATTTTCTCTAGTTGGGTTTTGAATAACTACAAGTGCCTGGTCTGGTCTCCTCTACACGAGGTATGCAGAGCAAGCCCAGCATGCTCAGCCTCTCCTTTTGTGCGCTGTGCATCAGCCTCTGGACTATATTCGTGGCCCTCTGGCTCCAGATTGTCAGCAAGTCTCCAGTACCGGGGTGCCCAGGACAGGATGTACTCCTCCAGATGTAGCACCTCAAATGGGAATAACATCCTCACAACAGAGGAAAAATCCCTTCCCTTGGCTGGCTGGCTGGCTACACTCTTTAACACTGCGTGCTCGAGGCAACAGGGGGTTAACGTAGCTGAGAGGAAGTTTCTGTATGGATTTAAAACTTATTTTATTCCCTTTTGCTTCACGTTGGTTATATGAGCTTTCTTCAGAAGAAGTAATGATTTTGCTTAGTTCCCATGTGTGTAACTTTTATTTAGAGTTCAGCATCAATCTGAACGCCTCTCTCAAACAGGCTTTTCCACTCCTTTGTGCTACCAGTGCCACAAGCTTCCCAAGTCTTAAAACAGGTCATGGTAACTAATGACCATGATGGACACCAGTCCATTTCACAGAATCATAGAATCATGTAGGTTGAGATCATCAAGTCCAACTGTTAACCCAGGACTGCCAAGTCCATCACTAAACCATGTCGCTAAGCACTGCAACTATATGTTTTTTAAACACCTCCAGGGGTGGTGATTCCACCACATCCCTGGGCAGCTGGTTCCAATGCTTGACCACCCTTTCAGAGAAGAATTTTTTCCGGTGAAGAAAATTTGCAGGGTTGCATCATCTAAAGCCTTTAAAAGAATAGCTGTCTGCAGATCTCATTTTCTTCTTGAATATGTTTCAATACTTTTAACTGATTATTCAAACTGTGAGTGTATTATTCCTGCTGTGACCGTATTAATACCTCTTTGCCTCAGTAGAAAGCTGAGGCTTAGTTGTGCTGTGGTCAGCAAACTCATCTATATTTTGGGAGCTCAACTGGCTGTTACGGAGAGGCAGTTTCCGTTCCATCTGAGCACATCCTGTGCTAGTGAAATACCTCAATCATGAACATATGTTGCAGGAAATAAGTTGTAGCACTTAGGGGTTTTTTTTAATTTATTCTTAGACTTATGACTAAAGGACAGTGTCAAAGTTCACAATCTAAAATTGAGTATTTCTTGACAGTCATCTTATTTTTAGGTCCTTTAACTTGAAACAAAACTTTTCTTGGCTTGAAACAGTGATCAAAATATATACAGCTGTATTTTACCATAAACAATTAAATGCCTTTGTTGAAGCTAAATTTGCTTATGTGAGATTCTAGTGTTTACAAACCTAGTAAAAGAACAATATTTGACAATAATAAGTGGAATTCTTTCAAAGTTTGTTTGCTTAGTTTTTCTGAGTTTTTCTTTTCGTTTTGGAAGAGGAAGCTAAATTGTATCAGCTTTGCAGTCCTGCAGGCATGATGTGCCATCATTTCTTTCTCATTAGGTTATTTTGCTGTAAATTATATATGTGTATATTTCAAATAGACCTATACCATTTAATAAATACAACCCTAAAATGTATTTTGAAATAAAGCCAATAATCTGTCTGGTGCATTGCAAATTCAAAGGTACAAACAGAGTCTTAAATAAATGTGTCTTGGGCTCAGATTTGGATCTCCTTATTGTATGGAATAGTAGCGGCTCCTCAAACAATCCTGCTGTGTCTTTTTGAGGAGAAAAGTCTTCTTCCATGTCAATAAGTCTATCCAACTTTGTCACCCAATATTTAATTATGTTTCATTACTACTGCAGAAGGTCTGCTCTTACAGTTATTTAGGCGAAGATCTCAGTGTATTTATCAGGGACTGAATAAAAATTGTGGGATCACTTTATAGCTGCTGTTTAAGTCAGATGCATTACAGACTGTTTTCATGTAATGCTTAAACAAGTATTATGGTGTTGAACTAGCTAATTCATACATTCAAGACTTAAGCCCTTGAAGCAACTTGGATACTAGCTGAAAGAGCATAGATAAAGACCTCAAGTAATTGCAGAATTAATTACTTAAATTTTTTTCACTTCTTATGTGTTATGTATGCAAAATTTTTAGCTCAGGTCCAAACACAGTATCGCATTTATTAAATTAATAATTTGTTGCAACTTCTGTGTAAAAACGAATCTTTATTTACATCTTTAGTCAAAATCTGTAGAAGTTCAGAACAATTTTCCCTGGACATGAATTATTTCTTCATGATTAAAATCAAGAGGAGAGAGTGAGGAAGGAAAATCCCTATGAAGTTCCCCTTGGAGTTCTCCCCATTGACTTTTAATTTGGGAAAAATGAAACTTGGTTTTCAACATAATGAGGTAAGGAGCCTGGAAAACGTACAGCCTTCCTGTACTAGTGTTTCTCTCATCATTTTGCACTTCCTTTGTACAGCAGGACAGTGCAATGGTGTATGGTGGTGTAAGATCAGTCCTCCACAGCAGCAGAAAAGCATCTTTCCTGGAAAGATGTTAAGCGCAGATTCAGAGAGGTGCTCCCTTATCAGAGCTGATAAATGGTCCAGTTCCACTTTTAAGGAAATGGCAGCAGTGGATGGTGTCTTTGACTTTTCATTTGCCATTTCAGAACCTTGTAAATGACAGGAAACAGGGATGCTTGCTTTTTCTCTTGAAATATTTCATATCTGTATGGAAGATGTGTACAAAAGACTTATTTTTATGTCGGTTTGCGCAAAAGGAGTGCAGTCGTACAGGCACGACAGTGGCTGATTACATTTTTCTCCTAGCTGGTTTAGAAAACAACCCAAGCTTGAAGTTAACTTCTGAACAGCTTTGATGTCAAGAACAAGAAGTTGAAACCAGCACGGGGGAGCACACTTGTGAAAGACTGGCTTTCTGGTGGCTCAACCTCATCTGTACCATGTCGATTGAGCTGTCTGAGCTTGTAATCAAAGATGGAGCAGTCCTTGTGAAAGTCTGTCCCCTGTTCTACACAGGTTTCTACGATCAAATCCTCAGCCTGGGAAACTGCACCCCTGAAAACAGAGTGTTACCTTTTAAATGTTATTCAGCTACAAGTTTGATAGATGGGTTTATTCTCATCCACAGAAGTTGCAGGCAGAAGTTGCCACAGATTAAATTTGTCTGCTGCAATGAGGTCTTTAGAATGAAAGATAATATGGGATTCCATACTTTATGTTCAAAACAGTACTTTTCCTTTGTTTTGTACTGAAATTTAGGATATAAAAAGAGCCAGAAGTGGGCTTTGAGTTTCTTCATCATCCCTTTCTCCTATAAAACTCCTAGTTACTTTGTGAGAATTTTCTTGAGCATGGACTTCGGTGTTTTGAACTTCTATATCAACTAATTAAATAATCCTATTTTCAAGAAGTACTTGACCAGTAGACACATATGGAGTGTAATGATGTTAAAGTAATCATTACTGGTCCAGACAGTCCTGTGAGTTTGGACGGGGCAAAATGATGAGAAAACAAGGTAGGTTTGAATCGCAAGAACTACACTGCATTTCAAGCTTCTTTTATTTTACCACCACACCACCTTCTTTTTCTTTCTTTTTTTTTTCCTTTTTGCAGGCTTTGTCTCATTTCCTAGTATATATTTGGAAAGTTAAATAACTAGATCAAGTTATTTTGGTGTTGCTTTTTCTTCCCAGTGGTATTAGGCTGTGATGTTCAGTCCACAGCAGCACAGCCAAGCAGCATTTGAGCTTCTCTGCGTACATTAGTTATGTCAGACATCAAAGTGGGTGGCTCACATTTAGATCTGACCCCACCCATATTATTAAATTTAAAGATTATGTCAATACTCTTGTGAGTTACACATCAAATATAAATAGGTTACAAAACATTTCTGAATGGTAAACTACCTCAGATTGCCTCAATTGGTGCAATTAGATGGCAAATGTAATTTACATGTTGAGCAGTGCAAAAATTCTTCCTTGTACTAACAAGGATACATTAAACGACATCTCCAGCCAATTTCCTTCCCTTAACGTCCTTTGCTTCTTAAGTTATTGTTTAAGACACTTCCTAATCCTAAATTAGTGCAGGTAGTACTGATTTAGTACTATTTGGCATTGATGTAGTGATAGCACATGTTTTCATCTGACTGATGTACATGATAAGAGGCTTTTCCTTTCTGAGCTGAACAATTATAGACTTGTTTTGCTGTTGAACTGAATATGCAAATAATTATGAGGAAAATAGGCAGTGCTCTGAGGAAAGCCTCTGGTTTCCAAGTCTAGTCCAATTAGTAAAGAAGGAAGCTTTCTTACACAGCTTTTATCATGGTCTGTTTCACTGATTAGAGATTATTAATAGAGATGGGACTGAACACTCTTTAGATTGAAAAGTAACTAGGTATAGAGTCAATCCGTCATCAATTACTGATTAATGTAAAAGAGATTTATAAATATCACGTCATGCCATCACTTCTAACATGCTAAAAACATACAGAGATCTGCAGTGCTTTGAATGTGCCCTAGAAAAGCCAAGGTAAACACTGAAAAACTTACTTTGCTTAATTTAAGAAAAGATTTTATCTTACCTATGTAACATCTTTCCTTTTTGTAGCCATATCCAGTAGGCATCTGGAACATGCCTTCTGGAAACTGGCTGAAAGATGTGGCAGCAACGGCTGCAGAGCTGTCTTCAAAATACACTTTACGTGAATTCAGAAACTCTTCATTGGGAACGTAGCAAACATGAACAAAGAAAAAGGAGACAAAAATTTCAGACAAAAATTTCAGACAGTCTTCAGCCCATGGTTCAACCCAATGTTTTCTAGTCCAATTCCTGAGTTTAAAAGCAGGAATATCCCATTACCTTGTTGGAAACACGAGGTTTAACACAAGGGCACTGAGTAATGAAAGCCTGATGCTCTCCTTACAAGGGACACTTTTATATGGAGTAATAACTTCAGTGGACTACACCTGAAATATGCCAGGAGAATATGGCATAGGAGAACATGGCATATGAGGGCAGACCTTATAGACGGTTTGTTCGCTAAATGATGATGTCACCTAAGCTTGAGAACTCTAGGAACTCCAGCGTGTCAGTGTCTTTGTTATTTCTCCTTTCTAATCAGCTCTGGTGTGACTCTGTGTGTGCACCCTGGCTTTTATAAAGTTGAAGATCTTTAGGATTGAGGGCCTCTGGAAGACCTTGTTTGGTAAGGTGCTTGTCAAGTGACTACTAATTTATCAGAGCATACTTTTCAGTTTTATTTGGCCAAAACTAAGAGCACTGAAATGGTTAATTGCTGCAAAAAGGACTATAGAAGCCAAGGAAAGCCACACAAGACTGGGATTCGTAAACACTGGGAACTTAAAGAGAAAAAGGCAGAGGGCGGAGCCACACAACCACCACCATAATCTGTCTCTGTTGGGTGGCTGCAGTTTTTCATCAATAAAAAAGAGAGCAGCCAGAGGTGCCCAGAGATGCTGGGGTGAAGTACAAGATTTCAGCGGCTGCCATCTCTGTGTGTCCTGTCTGATGGGGCAGGCAGTCGCTGCCCCAGCCGGCCCTCTGCCCTCCTCCTGTTACCCAGTAACAGCATCCATGCAAACCCTTTAGTCTGGGGAGGTATAGCTCCAACAAGCTGGGTGAGCCTTCAGCAGGGCTTGTGCTGGAAGAGTTTATTTAGTATTTGGTTTCGTTCAAAAGGAGCACTAGGAAAACATCCTACTGCTGACTGAGAGTGTCAGAAGTAAACCTGAATTGAACCAGTGATGATACAAAGGTATATAACCTAAATGGACATGCTATAAATAAGGGCTGGAAGGGTGCAGATGCTAACTGTAAGGCAGATGGTGACATATATTGACTGTAACATTTATTGATGGATCATTAGAAGGCTTCTAGCGCCTTGGCACTTCAGTACCTACTGCATAGGAAACAGGCATAGTCAACAAATCATACTGTAGGACTAAAAATAAAAGCTCCACCAGCTCACGTGGTCTGCTGCAAAAATAGTCCAGAGAGCACTTGAAAGCCTGATCGAGCTGATAGACGTTACGCTGAGCCCTGCTGCCTGCCAGGCTGGGGCTCTGGCCAGGTGCCAAAGGGAGCAAGTTTCCGAAACCCTCCCCTGACCATTCCCTGCTGTCAGTACCAGCGAGTGCAACCCCTGTGCCCAAAAACCAGCAAGGGTGACAGATGGCAACGCTTGCTGTGCCATGGGGAGACAGTGATTTCCCCTGTGAATGGGGACTGATCCAGGTTGATGGTTTTATCAAATGTACCCAGTGTGTTGACCACTCATACAACTGTGAATAAGAGTCCTCTTACAAACTTCACCAACTAACCGATCCCATCAAATTTAGTCCTCTTTCTCTTTACCTGACCAGAGTGTGGAAATGCTATCATAAATATGCTGACGGGAGAGTTGTACATTTTGTGCTCCTGCTCAATGCATTAACCAAGAGCCTCTAGCATCTCTGTGTTCTTTTCCCGTCTCTCATCCCATGTGCTGCCCTTCCATCCTCCCGTACTTCAGAAACATCTTGAAAACTATCTGTCTACTGCCAAGGACTTTGGAGTAAAGTGGAGGACAGGCTATTCACACTAGCAACAGGACGCTACTTCACTCTGGTAATGGCTGCATGTTTAAAAACAAGAGAGGCATAGATCTGTAGCAAACTTTTATAGGATTCAAAAATATGACTAGAAAAGGACTCTACAAAATACATCCAAGGGTTGTTATGTGTAGCATCCAACCCAATGGGCCTATATCTCAGAGAAGAGGATTTTCTTCCATTAACCTAGTTCACTAAGTGAATTTTCCATGCTGCAATGAACGGATGTCATTAGCATTCACTCTGAGTGAAAGAATGGCTTTGACTGTGGTTCTGCTTATTTGACTTCTCTCACTAAACCTTATCCGTCATGATGAATGCTTGGCCCACTTTGATTCTGGTAGGCATAACATGAAGTCTGCCGAGGAATGGAGCCTGGGCGAAGTCCAGCCCCTGCTACTGCAGTCAAGTCATACAATCACTTTAACCCACTCATTACACTCCCCTCTAAAAATGGTTGTGTTGTTTGCCCCACTATTTCTTATCAGCACTGAAGATTATTATGGAAGAACCAAGTGTCTTTCTGATTTTCAGCATAAATTTATTCAGAACCTGTTTATATCCATTTGTTCTTGTGCTAGCATTGTCCTTAAGCTTGAACAGCTTCTTGCCTGTCTATTGGTGATATTTACCTAGTGATGTATTTATAGACAGCCCTCCTGTACCCTTTTTCAGGCTTTGTTTCACCAGGGCAAACAAGCCAAGCTCCCATAAGATCGCTGTCAGTCTTCTAATGACTCTGTTTCAGTGTGGTTTAATTTTTCTGGAACATGAGTGTCCAAGTCCCTGTGCTATACTCCAAATGAGGTTTTACTAACAACTCTGTAACACCCTTTCTTACCTTTACTCTGCCCAAAATCCTTCGTTAGATACATCCTAGAATCCACTTTGCCCTTTTTATGGATGGTTATGTCAGTCCTCCGTGATCAGAGCTCTTTGCAAAAGTATTAGAGCTTGCTGTTTAAAAAATGTCACAGATTCATTAACTTCAAGGGAGCTGTGACAACTGCCACCAGCTGGGGATCTGCATCTGATATTTCAGCTTGCAGGACACAGCTTTCTCTGTGGCTAGCCTGAAACGGTGGAACTCACTGCCAACTCCCCTCCCCCAAGACCTTCCCCAGGGGAACCACTGATTTGCTTCCACCCGGCTGGCAATGTTAAAAAAGCATTTAACTTCATCTCATGCTAACAAAATACTGGGCAAAATTTGGCAAATACTATTCATTCAGTATGCATGTGTTAAAATCTGAAAATGTCGGCTTCTTTTTTTTTTTTTTGTTTAAATGCAAAACATTTTCAATCATTTTAGCCATTTTGATTTCTAGCCATTCAATTCTTGTCGTTCATTTCTTACCCAGTCCTCATTAAGTGTGAATAAAACTTTCAAAATGGCAATAAAAATAGATTTCTTTCTGTGCAGAGAGCCTATGTGTGACTGCACTGCTGCCTATTGTCCTTCTTCATTTCTTTCCTTCTCAGGTCTATCCTTCATGTTCTATCATCTGTGATTTAGACTAAGCCCTTCATGGCAAGGACCTTCATTTTATATTTGCCCCTTCCTAAAGCAGAGACACTTATTGTTGGTTTCTGAAAGTATAAAGAATGTAGCAGATCAATGCCATTATCCTGAACTGCACTTAGAAGACAAAGGCAGTGTAGCTGTTGAATTGATGCTCTCAGGAGCATGGAAGCAGAGCTACATTTTGGGCTATTGCAGACTTGCCAGAGGACTCTGCGGATATTTCCAACTAAAGATCATAGCCAGGGTAAAAGCTACAAAAGCACCCATGACTGCAATAAAGCTTATAACACAGAGAATTGTCTTAGTTACCCCATCAAATGAAGCAGACATTAATGACAATTTCGACTGCTAAGACTAGGATAGCCAAGGATCTGGCAGCAGCCTGGGCTCTGAACTCAATCAGAGCGTGGTATCAGTAGGCTGCACTGATTTTAAATAAAGACATGGTGACAGTATTTCTGCTTTTGAATAGACCCTAAAGGCACTTGCCCAGGAAGCAGTAGAGCAAGTGGAATAGAGGCTTTAGACATTTGAAATCCATGTCCAGGGGAAATAAATTTGGGAACTGAGCTCTGGAGCATCTCTCTCAGCTAAATGCTTTAACCGTGTCCAGCATCCCTGTTTTCCCATAGACCGTGCACCAGGTGCCTGCAGCCCCCCTGAAAGAAAGAGGTTTAGAATCAACTTTCCCTTTGCTTTTCTCTTTTGGGGACTGGCTTGGATGTGTCTGCATTCAGCACACTGCATACTGTGAACCCTGTTTGAGAGGCCCAAGTCTGCCTGGCCACCCACCACGCTGCCCTGGAGCTGAGCACTAAAGCCCTGAGCATCACACTGCTGTTGCCCCTGCTCTAGGAGTCCCACATTTGTGTTCCTGCATCAGTACTTTACCTGCATCCTGTATGGCACTCATTTATTTATGCTTGATTGACAGGCTTCTCAGGACTAGAATTTTGCATCTGCCTATTAAACTACTTTGCAGCTTGGAAGATAATGAAATAATTGGTTCTCTGTTGTGTTTTTTTCCTCCATTGTCACCTGTGCCAATACCACAAAGCTCACGGATCTGCCTTCCCAAGTTCACCAACACCATCTTTGACATATAGATTTTAACTGACACCTTCAGCTGACAGGTGGTCAATCAACAGCAAAGAGGGCTGGTGGTACTGAACTCGTGATAGCTGGTTTCAGTAACTGCAAAAGACTAGCTCCCCTGTGAACCTTCGGATACTTTTGAAAATCAGGTTTAACTAGACATGGAACTATATCTCCGAGTTTAATACAGAAGTGTTGCTTTGCTGGGGTGAGGTTTTCACTCAGAGGGACGTAAACCTCCCTAGGCTAAAACTACAGAGATAATTACCTATAGCATGGGAATCCCAGCACTGCGATTGATTCGGTATGACCCCTATATAGCTAATTACAGATTGTCAGGGCAATTTCTGTTCAAGCTGGACTGATATTTAATTAGTCTCCTCCCCATTAAAATCCTGACCTCAGTTTGGCACCGGGAAAGCAGAGAGTCCTGTATCCGGCCAGAGCATCTCATTGCTGTGCTGGGGCATGCAGACAAGGTATTAACAGCTGGAAATGAAAATGAGAGTCCAAAATGAAGCAGCAGCTTTCTCTACTTGCTATTTTCTTCCTCTCCTGCTCTCTCTGCTCTAAAACCTCTTGCTCAGGCTAAAAGACTAAAGCCCACACAAGTACAATTGCCTTTTGGAGCCTTTTAGTTAATTCATAGCACAGAATAGAGGAGGTATCTCTACTGGTAACTTTCTGGCCAAATTGAAAACTGACAATTTACTCCTGCTGCTTTGTCTTTCAACCACTTGCTAATCCATGGCAGAAAGTTACCTTCTACCTCGTGCCTACCTGGTTTCCTTAGTAACTTCTCATAAGAATATGACAAAAGCTTGGAAAAGACCAAATAAATTGTCGACTGCTTAATCTTTATCTATAGAAAATTGCACTGTTAAATCTGCTAGATCTCTGCCAAAGCTGGCTGACATATTTCGTAGGATATTTCTTTCTCTCTTGTTCAAAAAAAGGGTCCAGATCTTAAACCCCAAAAAACCCCAACAGAACATAAAAATCTGTTTGCTTGTGTAAAGAGATTTAAGACCTAGAAGTTACCTGAACCTGCATGCGTGCTTCACATCTATTCTTTATTTACAAGAGTCAGTACCAAAATTACTTTCTCAGCTTTGAAAATACTTAAAAAGTTTTGCAGAAAAAGGTGCTTCAAATCACACCTTGATGCCTTCAGAAAGAGTTCAGATTGCTTAAACATTATCAAAATGGGTGGTTAAATAAAGATATGATTAGTTCATGATTCAGAAGCAAAAGTGGGACCAAAGTCAGGACAGAGGAGAATCAGAACAGCTTTAATTGTGAAACAAAGAAGAAGGAGTGCAGATCAGCAAAAATTATGTATTTCGTTCTTTGTGTTACTTCAAAATTCCCACGATGGCACAGGTTCCACTTGCTGGATGGTGCGGATGCAGGATACCTGTCTGTCCTACAAGCTTGTGGTGTAGACGGACAGTACTGGGACATGCAGGAGGGCAGGATAAAAGAAGGGCACAGTGCAGAGGTTTTGGGTGGTTTCCAGTAAATACCTTGTAGGGGAAGCTCTGACAAGGAACGAAGCCAGAAGGGATTGGCATGCTCCTAAATCTTTCGGGCACTTTCACTTTTCTCCTCTAAAGATTTGGAAATGGTTCCCCCACCTGAATCAAGCTTCTTTGAAAGATCTCCAGGCAGGCCATCCAACATGGCTTTCTGACGGCAAAAAATTGCCATGTTTGTGTTCTTCATAGCTAGCCAGATGTCAGGTAGGAAGCTGTTGCTCAAAATATATATCTGAAAGGGGCAAAAGGAAAGACAAGAGTTCCAAACAGTTAATGCTAACAAATTTTTAAAAGAGGCATCACACCTCCAGCATCAGCGTTTAAGAAAACTAGCTTCTATTACAGCTTAGAAGGGAGACGGGATGTTGGAGCTGGGTTATGTTGCTGCAAATCCCAAAGCACCCTCTGTCTTTTAGAGGAGCGGGTGGGCTGGCCCGCGGGTCGGGGGGGGACTCTGGACCAGGAGGTGAAGCCACCAGACCTGCTGCTCAGGGGGTGGCGGTGGTGGCGGGGCGCGGGGAGCCGGGCTGGAAGGGGAACCACCGAGATGAGTTCAGGGTTGGCAACATCCCCTCCAATGCTGCCTTGAAGGCGGTTTTGCCCCCGGAGGGGGTCGGGTGGGGTGTGAGGGGAAGGGAGGCGAGTGGGGGCCGTGGGCGGCGTGGCCCTCTCCTGCAGGTGTGCGGCAGCAGGGAGGCTGACGGCAATGGGGGGCCCTGGGGAGCCCACGCCAGGTGTTGGGGGAAGCAACGCTGACCGCACGCAGGGCCCGGCCGGAGCAAAGCCCTGAGGAACGGGTTGTGCCAGAAGCAGCCAAGGGGTGCTGTCACGGCTCCCGCTCCACCTCAGGTCGGGGGTCGGCTGTCACCGCTCCATCTCAGGTCGGCTGTCACAGCCCTTCTGAGCGCCTCACCAGGGCGAGCTGCGGGGCCGGTGGCGGGGGTGGCGCCTGCCGGGCCGAGGCTCCCAGACGGGCTTCCTAGCGCCCGGGGACGGCTAGCGGCTTAGCGGCTGGCGAACGCGCGGGCCGCGCGGACGGGACCGGTGGGGCCGGGAACCCGCCGCCGGGGCTCCCGAGGTAGGTGGTACCAAATGAGCCGCCCTCAGCCAGGCGCTGCGCGCCCGTGGGGGCTCGTCCCCCTGCGGGACGGCTGTGAGCGAGGAGGAAATGAGGGGCCGGGGAGTCCGGCAGCTGCCCCCGCCCCCGCGGGAGGCACGGCCGCCGGGTCACCGCCTGCTCCTTCCCTGCGGCTTCCCTGCGGCGGCCGCCTCCCGGCCGCGGGCGCCCCGCGCCCCGCTGCGCGCCCGCGGAGGCGCCGTCCGCCCGCTAGGGGGCAGCCGCCGCCCACCCCTCGGTGCGGGTGCGGGTGCGGGTGCGGGTGCGGGTGCGGGTGCGGGGCGGCGCGCGCCTCTCCGCGGGCGCGCTGCCCCCGCGCGGCGGGGCCGCCCGCCGCCGCTGCCAGTGATGTCATGGGGCGGCGGCGGCGGTGGCGGCGGCGGCGGCGGCGGGGGGGGGGCGGGGAGGAGGCGGCACTGCAGCTGCATGTGTCTGTGGCGGCGGCGGCGGCGGGGCCGGGGCGTCGTCATCTGCATTCACATGGGGGCGGCGCCGGGCTCCGTCTGAAGCCCCCGCCCGGGGAGACACAAAACCCACGCGAGGCGCGGGGTGCCGCGACCCCCGCCCCGCCGCCGCCATGAATTCGGCGGAGCAGACCGTTACGTGGCTGATCGCCCTGGGCGTCCTGGAGTCGCCCAAAAAGACCATCTCCGACCCCGAGGGCTTCCTCCAGTCCTCCCTGAAGGACGGGGGTGGTGCTCTGCCGCCTGCTCGAACGCCTGCTCCCGGGCACCATAGACAAAGTAAGTGCCCGGCTCCCGCCGCCCCCCGCCGCCCTTTGTGCAGCCGGGCCCGCCGCCCCCGGACCCGGCCTCGCCCGCCGCCGGGCCCCCCGCTCCGGCCCGCCCGCGCGGGGGGAGGGGACCCCCGGGCCCGGGGGGTGAAGAGCGCGGGAGGGGGCAGCCCCGGGCCGGCGCCCGGGGGGTCCGGGGCTGAGCGGGGAGCGGCAGCGGGCAGCCGGGCCGAGGAGGGCTTCCCCGCCAGGGCCACGGCTTTGCAAGTGTTTTGCATAAAAAAATGCGCCGCTCTCCAAATCGAAGATCCTGGACATGCATGGGAGAAGCAGGGGGTTTTTTGGGGTGGGTGTGGGGGGGGGGGGGGGGGGGGGGGTGGGGGGTTATGGACCTTTTCTGGCATGCCACCAGCCGGCTGCAAACTTGGCTACGCAACTGCTGGAATAGTCGGTGCCTCACCTCACTGGGGAGGTGATTCAGCTCATCCCCGCCAGCCTCTGAAGGACATTGTAACGTTTGATGGTTATTTTTCTTGGAGGCTGTTCTGGTGTTGTTTGGGTCTTTTACTGCTTGCTAGCCCGTGGAAAAAAAAAAAAAAAAGAGCTCATTTTTTTGGGGTTGAAAAAAATGCATCGCACCCTGTTCTGCCTTGCGTTTTAAGAAAATGTGCTCTGTCAGGTAACTTTTCTGTGCTATGTACGCGTACGTAATTCCCGTCGTGGCTCAGCCAGTCGGGAGGGTTCTGGTTGTTGGTGCTGCGCCTCGAGACTCGGGACAGTGCCCTTGTCTCACCTGGTGCCTGAAAACGCAGCGCGTAGGACCCACATCTTGGCAGAACTTTCCTTGTGAGCCAATACGAGGTGGTGGAGAAGAGATCGATGAAGGTTGTCTGCTCTGTTGGTGGGAAAACTCCCTGCTTGAAAATAACACCATATTTTTGACATTTTGCAGTTGGCAGACCACGCATTGGAGCCTGCTGGCAGTGGGCTTTTGTTACCTTTTGTGGCTTGCTTTCAAGTAGTCTGCTGACCCACAAGGTTGGAAACCAGTGCCTTCAGCTCAGTATTGGGCTGTCTCCCTTCAGTTCTTCAGTTTGCCGCCGACTTGGGGTTGTTACTGTTTGATGTTGTACCGTAGTATGGAGGTCCTGGCTCGGACTGGAGTCCTACTCTACTGGAATGTAGTAAGTGGGCTCCTGCCCCTACTAAATTCACAAGCAAATTAGGAGGTGGTGTGGGAATACGGAAAGCCCAGGGGAGCCCACAGTACTGTTGATGGGTGATGGAATTGATGAGAGTGGGGGCAGTGTGTTGGCATCAGTGTGAGTGTGGGTAACTCGAGGTCCTCTGCGGTGGCCGGTGGAGCTAGCTGGGACAGCTGAAGCCACTGCTGCTGCTGCCAGCTCTCCCCCCCACCATTTCCCCAGAAGTGGCTGTTTGGGCAACAGAGCTGAAAAGGATGCGCCTGCTCCTCAGGCGCTGCAGCTTTGCTGCTGCGGTACTTGAGGTGCAAGCTGCTGTCCAGGGCGCTGGGCTGTAAACTGTGGCTCCGGAGCAGGTAAATGTCCTGCTCCGCTGTCCAGGGTGACATGTGTGATGTGGGGATGAGGGCAGGGACCCCCTCAGCATAGGGATCCCCTGCCTGGCTACTCACCTGCTCAGGCAGGCTCTGCCCATCCCTCCTTGCTCCCCAGCTCTCTTGCCTCGTGGCATCAAGCCCAGGGAGGATCTTGGCAGCCCATCCCACTGCACCACACCAGGCATCCTCTCTGAGCACCTCTCCAAAATCTTGGGCTTTGGGTCCTGAGCTTTGGGGCAGAAAAGGTTTTCCCCCTTCTGCAGATGTCAAGGCTAGTAAAATGGGGTCCAGAACTGGGAAACTGACTCTACTGAACAATGAAGTAAATAAAAAAGCATGACAGAAAGAACTGTTAGAACTGCGTTTACCAACTTCACGTGCTGTTCTGTGTGTGGTATAACTAGGGACAGCTCAGTTAGCGTGAATGAGAGGCGCTCATTTCTTTTTATGTCAGAGGAGCGAAAATCTCTGATGTTGGGGCAGGGCGCCCCTTCGCAGCACCTGCACCCAGAGGAAGGTTTGCAGAGGGGCACAGCTCCCCACAGCCTACCCTGCCACCAGCCTGGCGTGCCAGGAGCTGTCAGCGGGGCTTATCATGGACCTCGTGGTGCAGAGGTGTGGGGTTTGCAGGGGGTGGTGTGCAGGCTGGGCCGGCAGCCAAGGCGGGAGGAACGCTGGTGCTTCGCAGCCTCCCACCGCCCCGAGCCTGCCCCGTGTTGAGCAGGGTGCTGGGATGGGCGGCTGCTGGAGGACCCTGCTGACCTAGTGTGTCTCCGCTGGCTTTGGCTTAGCTAAAGTCTGGGGAGAAGTTTGTTGGTTTTTTGTTTTGTGTGGGGTTTTTTTGCTGTTTTTTTAGAGGCTCTTTAGATGCATCTGAGAGACTTATGAATTAATTTTCCTATCCAACTTATGAATTCTTTTTCTATAGACTTGGGAATATATACCACATACTTCTTTCATGCTCTCAGCTACCATTATAGTCTAAGCTATTTCCATGATACTTTATTTTTTTCTAATAAAAACTTAAAGAATTTACATCCATCCCTCTACTGTTATTTTTCAAACTCTTTTGCAACTACTGTTCTGTTATGTAATTTTTTAAAATATTTTAAAATATTGAGTGCATTTTAAATACGAGCCCTTTTGTTCCTTACTTATTCTGAAAGTCTGCACTTCAACTGGACATTTTTGAAATCTAAATCTAAAAGATAAAAAGTTTGTTGCACAGATGTAGATTAATTCAGTTCTTAAAATCATTTGAGTTCATAACTTTCTATAAATATCTGACAGCAGCAGACACTTTGAAGACTCACAGAGCTCATTTTTCTGTAAATACAAAGTAGTAACTAAAACCAAAGAGAACATTAAAAAAATTACAAATTATAAATAAGAGGGATTGTTTATCAGTTTGGGTTTTTTTCAGATGTTTTCTAGAAAATGCTATAAATACATTTATTTCTTTCAAAAACTGTGTAGAAAGAGGATTCAGTATCCGCAGGAATGCAATAATGTGTATTTTGGCATTTTGTGCTTTTTAAAGCCTCTGGGTAGCCCGAGACTGATTAGTAGAAGGTTTTTAATAAATAAAGGTTGTGTGACCATAAAAGGAATCAAGCACTTAAAGGTCAAAGAACAGATTTTTCTAAAGTCAGTACAGCAAATCAGAGGGTTTTAAGGCTGGTTAGCCTGTTTTTCCTTTAGATCGTTGCGTATTTGTATACCATCCTTGCACAGAATAACATACAGAGCTTCTTGTCAGGAAGTTTTGGCTGCATTGGTTTACATTACAGTCATCTTCTATCTTAAATGACAGCAAAGGACAAATACTAAATTCACCAGATTCCAAGAACTCTGAATGAAAATACTTTGGGAAGTAGTGTTATTACAGACTGTTTCTCTCATTTTTGGAGTCCCATTTAATGTCATTTCGCATTTTGAGAGAGACCACGACAGGGTAAAACAAAATAGTTGGGTTAGGCAGTGCAATGGTACGGCTCAATAACCTTACCCTGAACATAGGAAAGGGACAAAAGGGAGAGCAGTTAATTAAAAAAACAAATCCAGAAAACCCCAACAAAAACCCTAACAGCTTCCCTTGCCCTGATCAAACCCAGCCATGTCTTAGTTTTTTGAAGCACAAAGATCTGTGCTGAAACACACAGGTGGGTTGATCTGCTCTAAAAGATGGGGAGTTGCTGAATTCGAGCAGTTTGAATGAGAAGCCATGGTTTCAGGTTACAGGATTTCAGCCCCGCGCTGGAAAATTGAGTTACTTTGATGGCAGGGGAGAGGATCCCCGTGGAAGCATTGCAGTGCAGTTGTCTGCCGCTTAGATGCTTTTCCTCACAGAGATCATTTTCCAAACAGATTCCTCCATCGCAGACCAGTTTGACCCACTTTCGACGTTGTAAACAGAGATCAGAATTGGAGCGGGAATTTTCCTTGTCATATGAGGCTTCGCGCTCCATTAAGTTTTGTTTGTACTTTCATTTTTGGTCAGCTGTTCGACAGAAAGCATCATTTTGAAGACAGCTTTGTTCCGTTCAGGGAAAACAGGGAAGACGCATCAGGGGATGTGATGCAGCAGCCATTTGCCCCCCCCGTGGTTCCCCCCCTCCCGTTAGGGGCTTTTGGAGGGGGTGGGAGCAGCTGGTTCAGTGCTTTGAAGCCAGGGGATGGGGAAGCATGCTGGGTGCACGGCTGGGTCTCGCGTGCCCTGGCTCCCCTCCATCGAACAGACCGTCCCCAGCCGTCGCACCGAGTGCAGGACTGAACAACCCAGAAGCTGCTGGGCTGTGCGTGGGAGGCTGATCCGAACTGCAGCCGCTTCCTCTCGCCGCTCCCACGTCGCTGAGGCGTGAGGGGAGCAGCGCGGGGCTGGCCCCGGGAAAACATACGGCGTGCCCTCGCTGGCGGAGGCTGGTGTGCGGCTGGAAGAAAACTTTGTTCGCCTTGTGGAGGCTTAGCACCAGCATCAACATCAATTTGATTGTTAGTTGGGGTAGTATCAGGACTGACGGCAGCACGGATTAGGGTCTTTTTATAAATACCTCGTGTATTAGTATGGTTCTTTTTTTTAATGATGGAGGTCTTTGGCTAAATGAGGCGTTCTGAATTGCAATTTTAGGAAGAGATTAACTCTACGCAACTTGCAAGACAAATGAGTTGCTGTGTATGACCAAAAGCACTGAAAGAGAATCAGAGTCCCCAAAAGGAGGGTTTGGGCTGCCACATGCGGCAGCCATTTCACCAGCCTTGTCCTCGCAGTGGGTGTGTGTACCTACAGCTCTGGAAAAAATGAGAGATTTTATGTTCACTGGTCTCTGATTTCACATGAATATGTCAGGGCTGAGTACTTCTGACCTGTTGTGACAAGGTGTGACCTGACTGTAGTATTTCAAGTGTTGCAAAGGGAGAAGAAAGGGAAGATGTTTGGGAGCCAGAGCTAATAACAAGTGTTGATTTTTATGCCCCAGTACCTTTTCAAAGGGTGCAACGCTGGCTGTGAGCTGGTTGTGGAGCCCAGGCAGAGCTCAGGAACTGTGGTGAGCACCCCACCAGCAATGCAGAGGTTACTCCTAAAGTAAGCGGTTGCCAGGTGCTCGTTGCCTCCAAGCAATCTGAATTTAGGAAATTCTTCTGGCAGGATGGGTCTGCCCCTGCAGCCCTGGTGAGGCTCTCGGGGTCTGCCTGGCTGAACAAAAGGACTGTCCTGCCTTGCTCACTGGAATGATGTTGCATGGTCCTGGTGTTACAGCAGCAGCAGGTCATCGTAGGACTAGACCTGGGAGGCAGGAAGCAAAATCTGCGTTTTAACGTGCATATGCTCTCTCCCCCTGGCAGGAGTCCTTACATAGAGCCTCCCGGGAGATTATTGTGCTTCTGGCAAGAATAATCCGTACTGGACAGCTGTGCCTGCCATGGCTGCATGCTTGGGGAGTGCTGGCGTACGTGCACATGCTGTTGCTCCAGGGTGGAAGCACTGCAGGGGCGAGCCAAGCACCAGGGGAAAGTTATCCCAAGCAAAGTCCTTACAGTGCCTTTTTCCTGAATACACACTGTTACACTGTTCTTGTAAGTGTTACAGTGAGCTTCTTACAGCGTCGTTTGGTCCTGTTATGGAGTTGTCGTTGGCTGTGTTGTCATTTACCACGTTACTTCTATTGCCTTGTGAGAGCGGTGGTGCAAGGATGCAGTGAAAGAGAACGCCCATGTATTTCTCACCTATGCACTGGCTCTGTAATTCTGGTGACTGGCATGTTATCCAGAGAAACACAGTCTGCGTGTACACGCTGAGGAAGCAGAGGACTTGCATCTGTGTTTGCTGTCTTTTTCCTTGAAAATCGGACCCTGTTAATGCATAAGGGTCTAGACTGAATTAAATGAGGGCATGCCAGGTCCTGAGAAGAGGGGGCAATTAAAGAAACTGTTGGTGATTAAATCATTTTTGTGAGAAAATACAGAAAGATAATGTAGTTTTGCAGGTCTTATTCTCATTAATATCCTTTCAACAGTTTCTAGATACGTTTGTGCAGAACATGGACAACAGAATAGACAATTTCTTAGCCCTCAGGTGCTCTACTGCTACCCAGACCATTGTCTGAACGTTGTGTCTGTGTGGGGAAAAGAAAGAGCTGTGGGGATGCCACCAGCACCCTTCCTCTGGTTACTGCTGCATGCTAGTGGCTGAGGGCACCACATCATTTGGCTGAAAATGTTTAAGATTGTAATTCAAGCTTTAAAAAAACCTGGAAGTCTGGCTTTAAAATTGAAGTTTACAAATGGTATATGTATGTAAGTGTATTTATTCATATATATATACCCATGTACTCGAATAAAATCTGGCTTTGAACCACTGAAGGGAATTCAATATACATCTTTGTTAAATAATTGTAATTAGTCATTACCTGGTGGCTGTGATTTGCAGAGCTGGAACCTTAACACATTTCAAGCATGACAGGGCTTACAAAAATACTGCGGGCTGGCAGCATGGAAGCAGCATCAGTCTTGCACCTTGGCTGGCTGAGCTTTACTCCCTGATCCTCAGCCAGTGTGACATTCCTGTGCTCTCCTTGACTTCGCTGCATGAGCAAAGCCACCTTCTCTCCATATCTCTTGGTACAACAAGGTTGCTGCCATCACCCACCACCAGCACCATGGAGTTGAGGAGGGGTGGCTGGCCTCGTCTGCAAGAAGTTGCCATCATGCAGCTCCTCACCGTGGACCTTTAGCACCCAGTGGGCAGAGTCACCCCGTTAGCCTGCAAAACACTGCTCAGGTCTAAAAGCATTTCATTCAGGTCTCCATTTTCCTGCTCTGCAGTGAGTGCTGTTGGATGATGTTGGCAGCTTGCCCAGGAGAGGGTCTCCACTGTAGGGCTTTGGTAGTCCTGTGGAATATTTTCACACAGAGAGGGGGGAAAAAGCAGTAAAAATCATACACTCCCCCTGGCCGGTGCAGCTTTGCTGACAGAGAAATGCTTTTGTTGGCTTCTTTAATGTCATTGGGAGAAGTGGTACTGTTAGACTGGCAGAGGAATTCCCTCTCTGGCATATGTTATATCCACACTGCGGAGCGATGCCAGCATATCTAGCAGCAGAACTCTCCCAGCGTAAACAAACCCTGAGTGATTGGACTCCTGAAGCCCAAGCTTGTGCTGCATCAAATCAGTGGCGCTGCACGGGAAACGCTGCACAGTTTACATGAGAAAAGGTGCAGAATCCCTACCCACCAGCCTCCCTTTGCAGGGGAACCCCTTGAGGTAGGTTCTTGCTGAGCCTTGCCCGAATACCGCCCATGCCTGGAGCAGCACTTCGTTGGGCTTTTCCCTCTCACTGACTTCAGGGAAATACACGTTCTCCTGAGGGAACCTAATGCTGGCACCCCTGGAGCTCTGCGGCACGAGGCTGATGGTACTGCATGGGGTTGGTGACAGTTGCACGCTAGCTGGTCTCCTCTTTTCCTTCAAAACAGCAAGAAAATAAGCAAACCCACAGGAACTGGGAATATTAGTCCTCAGCATTTAGGAAGCAGTGGAAAGAAAATTACTCCTGCAGCTGCCACTAGACCCTGTCATGTGGACATACAAAAATCTTTAGAGACACTCCTGTGCGTGTGTTCTGGTAGGACTCATGCATAGTTCACAGGGTGGGCCTGCAAGTCGGTCATAATTGAAGTTGCAAAAGGCAGCTGTCACTTGTGTTTGCTAAGTTTTATGTGCTTGGTATTCTCAGTTTCTTAATGCTGTGTTAATGTAGGTTTTTGTGTGAAATACAAAAATATAACGGAAACTTGAGAAAACAGAAACACCATCTGGAATGTCCGGGTGCTCTTAACTTACTGTGTTTGTCTCTTAGGGTCTGGTCATATTCCCACCTCCTGGGAGTCAGTTTACAGACTTTGATGGGTATTTGGTCAGAATCCAAGGGAGGTGACAGAAGTACAGTACTTCCACTGCAAAGAACATACTGTTTACTTGAGCATTGTTTAATACAGGTGCAGATCCGAAAGGATGACCTCAAACAGCTGTATCAGTTTTACAGTATCAGTTTTGCAGAGCAAATTAAAGAAAAAAAGTGGCTCTAGTTGTTGTGTAAGACTCAAAGAATCGGTTTACCAAGGCTGCCACAGACCTGGCTGGCATTTTAACCGAACTGTAAATTTCCTTTGCAAACGTAGCTGACCTTAGGTTTTGACGGCTATTTCCAGTAAGGGACTGAAGCTGCTAAAGCAGAACATCAGTGTGTTTGAATGTAGGTCACTGTTAATGAAGGCTGGTCAAGCATTTCTGAACATGTGCAAGGGCAGAACTTGAAGAGCTGGAGGACAGTCAACCAGAGTGCTCCTGGTTCCAGGTGCCATAGCAGGGGAAGTTGAGGGCACATGAAGCTGTGGCTGATGAGTTGGTACGGCCCATAGGATGGTGGGATAAGGTTTTGTGGCAGTAGAATAGAGTTAAATGTGGGATTGGAGTCGCTGGTTTGGAAGGTGTGGTCTCAGGTGGGATAGATGGAAGGATGGAGTACAGGGACTGGTGTGGTGACGTAGGATGTGCGGCAGAGGAATGTCAGATGTGGGGTTAACCGTGCTGATGGCTATGGAGCGAGGCAGTGGGACCTAAGAGCTGCTGCTGTCACTATTAGTGGTGTCCAAGGGCAAGAGGTTTGGGAACCTCCATGCTAAATTTCATCATAAAAAGTGGGCACCTCTCACTCCTCAGAGAGGATGCACTGTTGAGTTCTTCCAAAGGGCACTTAAAGGACTCTTGTAAGTCCAGGAGATGACTGGAGTTTGCAATGCTAAGCAGATGAAGGCTCACTGTGTTAAAATCCCAGATGGGGTCAAGAACATAGGTGCACTCTTGCTTTTGCCTTCTGCTGTGCCTTGGCTCTTTGTTAACTTCAAGACCAGGTGTTCTTCTCAGCATGTAAGAATTTTAGGGCGTATTTTAAGGCACCCGCCTTCTGCTTTGTGCTGTGTGCAGAGCCTAAGTGAATTCTTGCATGAACCCTGGAAATTTGGGCACCTTAGTGCATGGCTTTGTAGGAACTTCAGCCTTTTACTGGATCTAGTTCTTAGTAGGTATGCTGACTGCCTGATGCTGTGTTTTCAGAGCATGGGTTTCCTCATTGCTGAAAAGTTTGTGGGCAGCAGGTTTTATAGGTTGGGAAGAGCCAGTACTAAGGAGCTACAGTGCCACAGAAACAGTATCATGGTAAGATCTGGTGTTCCATCAAGACACCTAATTTTAAAATAGAACTGCGCCTTGCTGAGAATCCTGGTCCGTGTTTTTAGTTTAATTATAGCATCCTGCTAATGTCACCTAATGCCACCAGCAAGATGTGTGATCTCTGAAGTGGTTGGGCTCAAATGCAGAGTGCTTGTCACTTACAGACATGGAAGGTCCGACCCTTTCAAGTGCAGCTCTGACTCCTGCTGTCTTGGGAGAAGCGTGGGGCTCTGTCCGTCTGCAGTCCTCTGAGCCCAGCTGTGTTCACTGGCTACAGAGGGAGCACCGCATCTGCCATCAGTCCCTATCAGGTGGTGCTTCCGCGAGAAGCAGACAGTGTCTGCCTCTGTAGCTATGGAGGACATCACTGTGATGCCACTCTTTCTTTTCCATCCTTGCTGGGTGGTGCAATTTGTGAGGGTGGGTGCGATGGAGGACGGAGCAGGAAACTTGAACATCCCAGGAAACCTGAACATCCCAAGGGATGAGCTCTGCTGGGCACTGGTGTAGGAGCAGGCAGGAGGTAGCACTGCTGGGAGAGGTAGGGAGGGAAGGAACCTGCAGGAGCTGCTGGACAAGTGAATCACCTGTAGGTTCACAGCCCAGGTTAGTGTGAGAATGGCCTGGCTTCCTTCCTCATGATTTTTTTTAATCTCATCTTTATTCCTGAACACAAACCGTGGTGACAAACCTCAGCCTGCAGTGCTTGTATAGAAGGTGTTTGCCTCCGTGCCACCATGCTCCATCAGAAGATCAGTTACCCTTGATGTTGTGCCTTAGTCAGTCAAAGGCGCTGGAAGCAAAACACAGCTGCTGTGGGACCGAATGTGGTCAATGTGACCCTTTCATTAGCTTTGCTACATTGTTCATTTATAGTGTTTTTACTCTTTGGATTGCAGTAATGCTCTGTGTGTGCAAGGTGGTCTGAAACCTGGAAAGAAAACTGTTTCCTACTGTGGGGTGGATCTGGTGTAGAGGACTCCAGGCCAGATAAACTGGGTGTGGAAAAAATGGTCTGGCATGTTGTGGTGGAGGACAAGTACTCTTGTCCAGCCTGTCCCTACGCCACCTCCCTTTGCGACTGCATTCTTCTGCAATGCTCTCTAGAGTGCAGGGTTGCCTCTTTATGGGATTTAGCCCTAGTATCCCTACTGGAGGGACAAGTCTTTGAACTTTAGACTCAGGCAGCTGTACTCTGGAAAAGGGCATGTTTAAGTGTCTGCTTACTAGTTTGCAGCTACCTGTTATGTTGTCCGTTAGTTTCTGCTTCCTAGTAACTGAGATAGTCTTCTTGCATAGTAAACCATCTTGTATATATTACATCTTGTGCTAGATAAATGACCGATTTTTTAAACTTATATGTAGTAAGTTCATACTGAATCTCTTCCTCTTGTCTTGGTAGATTCCAGTTTATATTTAAAGACCTCATACACCTCTCTGACTCATTTTGTCAACTTGTTCAGCAGATAAATGCAAGTAAACAGCTCATTTTCCATACGTATAGCTGAAGATATCTCCTACTTATTATTAATTGCTAATGTTTACTCATTGCACTCAAAGGACTGTATTTTTTTTTCTTTTAAACTCACTATTTACAGGTTCCTTGCTTATTTTCTTCATATACTTTCCGTGTTCAAATGAACTAATGGTAGTCTTTTTTGTTTTTCCTAAGGCCACCCTGTCATACTGTTCTTGATACTGCCTGTCTGCGTTGCCCTTTTTAATGCATTTGTTGTTGTTGATTAAAATCATAGATTTAAACTGATCAAAAGGGACATAGCATTTAGCTAGGTATCATCTATTTGTACTCCCATCTTTTCTGGATAGTGGAAAATGTACTCCACTCCTTGATAGCTCCAGTGCATCATGTAAGTGTCCTCATTGAACTAGCCGTGATTCCCAGAACTACTCCCTGAGAGATTAAATCTTAATCAGAACCTGTCCCTTTACCACGAAGAAGTGGTTTAAACTGTTGCATTCCACTTGTCTCTCTGGATTCCACTGTGGAGTCCCAGTCCCTAATTAAGAATCTGTCGGGTCCCTCTGGAGTCCTTGTCTTTTCTAATTACTATTAACCTTTTTTATTTGTATTACTAGAGCACATAGAGGTTCCAGTTGGACACTGAAGCCTCTTTGTACTAGGCATCGTATAGACATACAAGAAGACAGCTCCTACTAATGAACTAGTGGGTGTTGGTCTGTGAGAGCAAGAGGATAAAGCAAATACTGGAGAGGAAAATATGTAACCTCTTTATTTCATTGGCTTTATGTACATGTAGCCTACTTTTTATTAAGCAAAGTAAATTTGGAGTGTTACCCTGCTGTAATTTTATTTTGCTTATCCTTTCTCTCTGAAAGAGAGAAGGAAAAATTTGCCATCTTTCAGGCAGACGAGGACTTACCTGCCTGTGGTCTGCTTGCGTTATGTTCTGTTACATTTTGAATGGTCTGTGAGGCCATAAATGTGATCTATGAGAGAGAGGTCAGTCTCCTGAGCTTCCTATAACTGTATGTAAAGGATGTCATATAAGTATGATTTTAGCATGGGCTTGGCCTGCGTAATTGCACTTTGAGATTCTCTCAGGGGGGCTGAGTTTGTTACTTGGGTCCCCCACTGTGTTTCTCAGCCATCTGTAGGAGAAGGTTGCCAGGATCACATTAAGATTTTCTAGATAAATAACTTCATGGGTTTGCTTCTTTTTATGGGATCGTTAATACTTTAAATTTCTAGCAGGATACAAATGCTAATATATTTTTAAATTCTTTACCCATATGCTTCTGTCTCCTGTTAGATAAAAATGCCACTGTAGCCACAGAGCTGAGAAAACATAGCCTGTTTCTTGCATTGCCCCTGAAGCCTTTTCCCTCGTTTTATGAGAGAAAAAAATTCTAAAGATTTACTGTAACTTATTCTTTTGAGGGAAGATGATTTTTAACTGGAATCATGCATTAGAGTGCTGGTCAGGCTGATCAGTGCTGGTCATGGACGTATATTTGGCATGCATTTTAAACTTCCAGACCTGACAGAGGACATTTTGCAGGGTTTGGGTTTTCTTTGCTTGTTGTTTCTTTAATCTTTAATTGGAAGTTTTTGCCCTCCTCTAATGAGATGTCCCTCTTACACCATCCCCCACCCCCATTTTTTTTTTTTTTTTTGGCCTAAGTCCAGGTGTGGTGCAGTCTTTTATGAATTATGTGCAGTCACTTATGAGGTAGTAATACATATATCTGGGTTTTTTACAATAAGTGGGTTCTGTGCTTAAGGTATTGGGGACTTTGGCCATGAAGAATGTTTATGTGGATTATGTTACAAGACAAGACATTTGTTTCTTTATAGAGAAATCTAGATTTACTGTGATTTCTTGTTAGAAATTATTCTGGTTTTGAATGTAGAAGTAATTTTAACGTGGCTCAGAATGAAGAGGCCTTGATGAATGATGCTGGCATGGTTGACAAAGCTTCAGATTTCTTACTAGAAATAAGAAGTAAATTAATAGAGTAACTAAAATGTATAACAAGCAAGAGGGATGAAGCTCATGTTTCCAGGAGGGTTCTCTCACCGACTGGGTATCCTTTCCAAACTTACTGAATTTCTCTTTTGGGCTGTTGTACTCACACAGGACTTCTTTGCCATTCCCTTTATATTTTAGTGTAGTAAAAGGGTTATTCTTAACCCACAATGGTTTATCATAGTACTGAATAATTTGAGGAGTTTAGGGTGTGTGTGTGTTTGGGCTTGCCTGAAGAAAGGAAAATTCCTCAACTCATATTGCTACCAAATTCCTTGCATTACAAAATAGTGGCTTTCATTTAAAACTCAACTGAATTTTGTGTTTAGAAAATGAGAGTGACTTGTGTTTTAAATTTCTTTGTACCAGGTTCACCCTGTCATGCTGTTGCATTTGTTAATTTT
This sequence comes from Falco cherrug, assembly GCF_023634085.1. NCBI lineage: Eukaryota > Metazoa > Chordata > Aves > Falconiformes > Falconidae > Falco > Falco cherrug. Next base: position 63,887,056 of record NC_073698.1, read on the forward strand.
TGTGGTATCATGGGGTCAGAGGTACTTTTGATACTGCATAGAGGTGTGGGAAGGCACTACCGTGGTTTCAGCTTGAAACAATGTTTGGAGTCAACCTGATGCGAAGTTCCCAGTGCTATGCAGGTAGATCATGCTTGTGAGTTTATCTAGCCTTGACATATGTGTGCGTTTAACAAAACTTCCTTCCGAGTGTAATGCATAATCGAAGGACATGATGCCGTGTGTTGCCACCGTAGCTTCCAGCGACTTGCAGTACATTTTTGTGCTAGGCTTTCCCTTCCTAGTGGGAGGTGTCCAGGGCTGCAGGTCTGCTCTACCTCTCAGTTTGGGCAATGCTTTGTTTGCTAAACTACTTCATAGAAATCAATGAATTTATTCTGAAAGGATGCTTACGTGCACACAGGATTTGAGTTAAGCTGTGCTAAGTTAAGCTACAGCCCTGGAACCCATGGGGCTGGGTGTTTTTCCGTGGAAGGTCTACAGTTTCAGGGTAGAGGTTGAAGGCAGTGTGAATGCCACTGCATTGCCAAAACCTGTTTTCTCTTTAAGTTGGGTCATGGTTCTCTCCTCTTTGTGAAGTTGATTTTCCTCTAGGGTAAGAAGAGACTGAAGCTGTTTAATAAACTACAGGTAAACAAATCTCGTTAACATCGGACCCTCCAATCGGTAGATGATTAACTCTGAGGACTGATGTTTTTCCACCGAGGCCTTTTGGGGCATTTCTGATGTACACCCTTGTTAGAAACCCCATACTTACGGGTGAACCGAAGTCAAAACGGGGGGGGCACCGGCAGCCCCACAAACGACAGGGCTCACCGGCGACGCGGGCCTTTCGCCCGTGCACCCTCAGTGCGTGCAGCGGGCCGGGTGGGCCCCGTGCCGAGGGAGGGGGGCCCGCACGGCCCCCCGGCCACCTCGCCCTGCTGCCCGGACCCTCAATGGCAATGGGCCGCGGCTGCGATTATTTAAAAATTACTTAAAAACACCAAGCGGCGAGGCCTGGGGGCACATCCACGGGGGCTCCCCGCCCTCCCCCCGCCGGCCGCGCCTGCCTCTGCAGCCGGGGCGGGGCCGGGGCGGGCCGGGCCGCGCCTCCCTCCTCCCCCGCCCGGGGCCCGCCCGGGGCCGCGCCTGGCCGGGGCACCCCTGCCCGCGCACGCCATTTCCTGTGCTCCGTGTTTACTTCCCGGTTCAACCCCTTCACTGGGAGCGATTGGTGCCGCCGCCTGCGGAGGGAGCGGGAGGTGAGGGGAGCGGCGGGGCGGGGGAGCGCCGTGCCGGTCTGCGCCGGTCTCCGCGCTCAGCCTCCGCCTCTTCTCTTGCAGGTGTACCCGGAGCCGCGGACGGAGGGCGAGTGCCTGAGCAACATCCGCGAGTTCCTGCGGGGCTGCGGTGCCTCCCTCCGCCTGGAGGTGAGTCGGGGCGGGGGCAGGCGGCGCCGGGAGGGGGGTGCCCGGCCCGGTCCCCCGGGGGCGTCTGCGGGGGGTTCTCTGCCTCCCTCTGCCCGCCGGGCGCCGCGGGAGGCGGCGCTGCCCTCCCTTTGTGCCCGGGGACGTGGGGGCGGCCGGTGGCGGGCGCCTGACAAGATGGTGGCGGCCGCCCCTCCCCTGGCTGCGGGCCCGGGGGGCGGCGGGGGGCGCCGCCGCTGCCCGCCTGGGGCTGCCTCCGCGGCCTCTCCGCTGCCCACCGATGGGTTTCGGGGGCGGCTGCGCCCCGGCCGGGCCTCCGTCGCCGGGCGATGCCTCGGCTGGGCTGGCTCGGCTTGGCTTGGCTTGCTGGCGGCGTGAGTGTAAAACGTGCTGCACGGCGTGGAAGGGGCACCCAGGGCCTCGCCTCTCCTCGCCGAGCGGTGGGGGAGGGCGCGCCCCGTCCCCGTCCCCCCGGTCGGTGTGCAGCGGGGCTCCCTGTGCCGGGGGCGGGGAGGCGCGCTCGCCTGGCTCCGCTGCGGGTAAAACCGTTGGGTTTCTGTGCCAGTGGATTCTTGATAATAACGTTTAAATTGTATAGGATTTATTCGTGCAACCGCTTCTGAAGTGCTGGAGCTCGCTTACACAAATTAACTTGGTAACAGCCAAATGAAATACTAATTAAAGAAAATGGCAGATGCTGTTTCTTCTATTTAAATTTACGTTACATAAAAGCCCAGCAAACTACCATCTTTTCCACACATGCGTTCACAGCGTTGCAGACTAGGAAGCCATATATTACCGGTATATTTAGCTATAACAAGTACATACTGCTGTCGAGTTTACTTGATGTTTGTGTGTGGGAAGGAACTGATGCGCTTAAGAACAGGTTCCAGTTTCTCTGCATTGGAAAGTGAGAGGTATTGTAATTTCGGTTCTCAGAGGCGTATTTTGGGTGCAAAAAATTGTTTCTAGTGTTTCTGAACTTAAATTAGTCAAGTGTTGCTTTAGTTCTCAGGTTCTTACAGTACCTTTGGTCTTGCCTGTGATTTTTGCCTGGCAGTAACAGAATATTATTAAAAAGACTGATGGCTTTCCTGAGGCCTCTAAACATTAATGAAATTAATGATACTTACAGGACTTGCATTTAATCTTGGGTTTTGTCATGGGGAAAGATGGAAATTAAGACAGCTTTCAGTGTTGTTCCTTGTGAAATAAGATCTCGCATTTTTACCTGCCTTTCTCCCCGTGCCCGCCCTGCCCCCCCCCCAAATAGAGAATCTTTTAGGGTTTGTTGGGAGAACAAGCAAATTAAGTTACCAAATACTTAGAAACCAAGGTCTGGGGTGAACTGTGTGTTATGTCAAGCATTCTTTTTTGCCTTAAAGCCACTGTCACTCCATTTGTCTTTTCTAAGGCTATGTTAAGTTTTTGATGCTTTGAACGTCCATGTGTGAGAGCTGATCTAAAATCTGGGTAGTAGACATGCATAAGCTAGAGAGAGCTGGGGAGGGAGGCACTTCAAATAAGTCATCAAGTACTGCAAATCTTAAACCAAACGGGGGAGGCGGAATACCATTAATACCCCCCCCCCCGGACTACTTACATCAGGTCAGTCACTAAGATTGAAGTTTTTGGAGTTGTGACAGGCTGGGAGTAGTTGCAGCATTGCAGTTTTATGTCTCTTTTGTAGTGGCAGAAAACTTTTGTCAGTTCTTTTCCTTGGAGTGACAAGAAAATGAAGAAAAATGATTAAAAGAAAAGACAATTCAGGTCTTATTTGCAGAGCCTGAATATTTTTGGGCATAGTCAAATTGTTAATCTGGCCTCAGGGGCTTCTCAGCAAGATTGCCGGAAACTCCTTTCTTACGTGGAGGTAACTGGCTGTAGTAGCTTCCAGCTCAGCATGTTGGGACAGGAATTACTCCTGAGGTACCAGAAGAGTTCAGAGGCTGCTGGTAGGAAGGAGCATAAATGCTTGAGCTTATGGAGCCTCTCGTGTGTGTGTTTATGGCTTGTACCCTGGCCATTCCCTGTTGTTTTCTCATTAATTTTTCCAACCCCCTAGCTGTGGTCAAAGATGAGTCATAGCAACCCGGATTCAACCAGTGAGTAGCTGGCAGGGGCCTATCGGTCATCTGCTGATCCTGGGCTCTTTCTCCCGTCTCCTTTAACAAGGTGTGAGTCAGCCCTCCTGAATCTTTGCCTTCCTCACTGTGGGAACTGGGGAGATGCCATAGCTCCTCTGTGCAGTGTTTATGTAATGTTTCCTTAGTTATGATCAGGTTTAGCAATTGCATTGAGCAAAGAATGTGAAGAGCGTCTCTGGAATCAGTGAAGGGGAGATTTTCAGAGAGGGCAGATTATTAGGTAATAAAGGGTTAATGGTGAGTATAAATATTTGTCAAAGTGGTGGATGTGTATGTGATACCTTAAAAAGTAGAAACTTTTGGATAATACAGGTATTTTAGGAAGCTCTGGAGTGGTGTAGGGAGGTGTGATGCTGTGTGCACAACTGTGGTGTTTTTCCTAAGAAGTGTTCCACAATATGGAGTTTAGCGTGGCTCTACAAGGGGTGCATTTGAGCCTGACGTTGAATCTGAGTTTTATGTACCTGGGTTAGGTGATTTCTCTGTATGTAATTTTAAGAGTGTGGTAAAAACATGGTGCTAGTTTGGTTAGCCTAAGTTCAGCATTGCACAAGCATTTTTTTGTTCCTAAACCCGAACTCATCTTGGAAGTAATAGAACTGTATTTTTACAAAACTATCAGAACTCCTTGCCTTGCTGGAGCTCTGTATGGTTCCAGCTGTGGAGACTTCATTACAGCATGTTTGAGAACTTGGTAAACTGCTGTGGCTAATGAAAAGTTACACAGCAGTAGATGGCTTCTTTGAGATGCTTTCATCTGTGGTGTCCTTTTTTTAGAGGACATAATGACTATTGTCTTCATACCCTAAAAATAAGGAATGGAGGTGAGAAACTTTGTTGATTTAGAAATGTTCTGGTGTCTGAAAGCTGTTCTTATCTTCCTCTTACTTTCAAGCAAGTTTGGGCTATCAGGCAGATAACAGGATAATCAGGAAGGATATTTTAAGTTCTAATAAGAATTGCAATTCCTCAAAGGAAACCAGTGGCTCCTATGCCACATGCCCTCAGTATTTTTTGATGTTTAAGTGTTACAGAACAAAGAGAGTACTTAATCTGGAATGTGCAGCAATCCTTTGTAGGATGAAGTCTGGGTTGGTAAAGCAGAGCAAGCATCGAGAAATAACCAGAAGAACGTTCTGCAAGTATTGATTTTAATTATTTTTTAATACAGATTTTTGTATGCAGGTATAAAGAGCTGAGACCTCTTAATGAAAAAAAAAAAAAAATGTTCCTAGGACCTCAACCAGGGACTGAATTTGCAACTTCAAGTTGTTTTTTCCTGTGTAGAATCTGTTAGTGTTTGCTTAGAAAAAACTACTCGACACAACTATTCTACTTTGAAGCTTCACTATGTTGAATGTCTATGTAGACAGAAGAGACTATAGACTAGCTGCCTATATTGTCAGTTCACAAATTAATGTGCACTTTTTTCTTAGACGTAGGCTATTTGCCATATACTGCTCTTGCCATTTCTGCTTTAAAGGTTGTTTTCCCCCACAGTTTTGTCTTTGGTTGGGAAAACATTTAACTGTACTCCCTTCTGAGAGGAATGACCTGGTTTTTCAAAGCAGGGTCCTAGACAGTATCTTGATATAGAAGAATATAGGTGAATATGTATAATTGAGATGCAACTCACTGCAGGTGTAAAGTATCTTCCAAAGAAGTCTGGCAAAAGGGACAGTAATGAGAAGGTGATGGTCACAGTGCATTTGTTCTTGTCTTAGCCCCAGTAAGTTTTGCTGCAATGATTATCTTGTACCTGTGTCATGTTTCTTGAGTTTTGTTCTCTTTGAAAGGAGTTTCAGCTTCCTGAGTATAATGCAGTCTTTCGCCATTCTTTGACCAGAGCTGCTTGACATCTTGCAGGGCTAAAAAGAAACCCTGGAGAAATCACTGTGTAGTTCAACAGCAGAGAAGTTTGTTTGTGGAGCAGTTAAATGTAGAATAATAAGCAAGAATAATAAACAGGTTAAAAGAAAACCATGTTTGTGCCTTATTGTTTAAAGGGCAGAATGCTTAGTACATTCTGTGAAGAATACCAAGCTCTACATGATCAAAGTCCGTGAGTAGTGTCTTGCAGCATTTTTCTGCAGACTTTTGTCAAATGGACGATTAATGCCTGCTTATCTGCAAGTACCTAATGTTAACAGGTTTCTTGAGCTCAAAAATATTTTGTATTTCTGACTTATATATTGATAGGAAAGATGGTAACTGGCTAGTGGAAAAAGATAGACAAGCCATGCATCTGAGAACCTTTTCCCTACCTGCCAAGAGACCTGCGTGCCTCTGGGATTCAGGATGGTCATTTTGTTACAGAGGCAGCAATGCCAAAACCAGGGTTTTATTTCCACAGCAAGCTAACTGTAGAAGAAATCAAGTAAACCCGGCAGTCTTATGTTGTCTAGGAAGATCTTGTGTCTGTTTGTTATTAAATCTCTTGTACAAGGATTTGCTCTTAAGGTTCAGAACACTGTATGCAAATTTTGGAAATAAAATTCATAGCTCTCGAGATTTAATCAAGATATACAAATGTCTATAAATGTCTATTGTACTGCTCTAGCCTTGGGGAAAAGTTTGTAAGGGGTCCCATTGTCATTCTGTTAGGCTGTATAATCCTTTGGGAGCAAGCTTGCATGTCTGTTTTCTTCCCTCACACCCACTCCTGCCGTAGCAGTGCATCTATTAGGTGATGCTCCTGTTTTTCTGTGCCTTGCATGCTGCTTCAGATAATTATGGCCACAATCCTACTACCATTGTGGCCTTAGAAAGGTATTCTGCAGGTTGGCTTTTGAAGACCTATTTGTACAAGGAAGGTGTAGAGCTAAGCTACTAGCATGGATGAACTTAGTTGATGTCTGTTAAGCCATGGTGGCTACAAACTTTGACTAGAAGGCACCCTACTGCATGGTACACCTTGCACAAAACCCTTCTGTTTGCACAGGAGTAGTACTCTGAATTACGTCTGTTAGTGAATCAGGAATGACTAAGGTTCTGGTACTGAAGAGCTTTAGGCCAATCTTATGATAATACAGGAATTCAATCATCCACCTACTGCTCTCAGCCCTTGTTTAGACTATTGTCTATGTATTGTCAAGAACAATATTTTCTTTAGATTTGCTCTTGGTTTTATTTCAACAGAAAGTCTTTCTAACCAGGAAGCTGAGCTGCCAAGTTCCGTGGCCGAACGCCTTCACGATTCTTTTTTGTAAATATTTTCCACAATTTTGATGTTTTAAAGTTACCATTCTTTGCTTACAGACCACACATTGGAAAGTTTTATTTGGAGGCTGAGATCTTACTGGCAGACTTTTTCCAAAAGGGAAAAATTGTCCAAGAAAGTTACTTCTTTTGTTAAAGATACGCCTACTGTATTCTTCCCTCTTGATTTCCACTTGTTTGCAAAACTACTCTGAACAGATCTGTACCAGAGAATACTTACAGCGAAGCGCAGTGCATCACTGCAACTAGTCTTGTACATACTGAACATATTTGCATGTAATAGAAAAGCACAACCTGACTTGCATGATTGGAAGGCCACATTAGCACATCTTGGAACCTTTCTAAGACGGGAAGGTGTTGTTAAACAATTATTTGTTACTTTTGTAGAATAGCTTCTCTTTACTATGAGTAGGATTCTTATGCACAAAATAGGACAGAGACCATGTTTCGTATGTTGAACCATTCTTTGTATTCCATTGAGGAGAAGCCGTTGAGTACTATTTTAACGGTGTCTTATGAATAGAATGGTGGAAAAGTAGTTGTCTTTTTTTTTTTTTAAGGTCAAACCAGTTCCTCATCTCATATACCATTCATGCATAGTGTCATGGTAGCTGAGGAAGTGACACAGAGAGGCAGGAACATACAGTGTTGGACAGGTAGGAATGGTAGTACCAGAAGCTATTACTGTTTTATTCAGTAAAACAGTCTAAAACACAAATGTGTGTGGCAGCATTTCAGCTCCTTACACTGAATAGATACACCTGTATCTATGAAAGGATACACCTTATCCCTGCTCAATTAAACCTTCCTTCTCTTCCCATGAGAATTTATTTCTTGTGGCTCTGCTAAGCTTACTGCATCACCACTAGTGTGGTATTGTGCTATCACTTCTTGACTAAACTGACTCCAGTGCCTTTCATTTAATAGGAAGAATGGATCTTCTTACTGGGGTACATGTTCAAAAGCACCTGATATTGAATAATTTGGGAAAAAAAAGGGCTAGCAAATAATAGAAGTGGATTACAAATGTGTGCTTTGTAAGGAGTACTGTAACAAACATGGTTGGGGAATGAGCTAGGGGTTTTTTAGGCTACTTGAGGGCTGTATTCAACATCTCCCAAGTGAAAAAATAACTTGGAAATGTTGAATTGGACCATAAACATTTTAATTCCTGCAGTCTTTTTTGTGTTGTATGCTAATGTGATAACTCTGCACACAAAAATACAAGAATCTGACTGGCATGGTGGATCTACCACAGGTGCAGATCCATTTGCTTTTGCTGCATGGACCATATGTGAAGGTGGGTCCAGCATGTCAAAATACATCCAAAATGTGTCAGTCATGTCTTGGAGGTCAGTATGTACAAGGCAAGTTGCAGTGACATGCTGTTCTGTGCTGTAAATATCTAGTTCTGATTTTGGCTGGGATAGAGTTAATCTTCTTTCTGGTAAGTAGCACAGTGCTGTTTTGGATTCAGGATGAGAATGATGTTGATAGCTTAAGAACTGCTCAGCAACAACTAAAACATCAGTGTGTTAAGTCAAGGATTTCTCAGCTTCTCATACTGCCAAGCCAGTGAGGAGGCTGGGGGGGGCACAAGAAGCTGGGAGGGGACACAGCCAGGACAGCTGACCAACTGACCAAAGGGATATCCCATACCATATGACATCATGCTGAACAATAAAACTGGGGGGTGGTGGCCTGCTGCTCGGGGGGCTGCTGCTGGCTGGGGCATCGGCCAGTGAGTGGTGAGCAATTGCTCAAATATACTTATTTTGTATATTCTTTTATTATTATCATTTCCCCTTTCTTTTCTGTTCTATTAAACTGTCTTGACCCCTAAGTTTTACCTTTTTTCTGATTCTCTCCCCCATCTCACTGGGGACAAGTGAGTGAACAGCTGTGTGGTGTTTAGCTGCCTGCTGGGTTAAACCATGGCACCAATATAGATCTGTTCAGAGTAGTTTTGCGAATGAGTTGCTCTGTGGTTTGGGAGAGGCTTCTATGTTACTGCTTCATTTGTGGTGTTCATTTGGATCTTAAGATTAAAATGAACCTTCAAGTAACAATTAAAATGTATTGCACTATTAATCTAAAATGCACAGAAGATTTCAGCATTGTACTCTCATGCTCAAATACAGCTCTAACTTTTCACAAAAAGGTTTCAGTGCTGCTTTGATAAAGAGGAGTTACCATGTGAGGGGAAAGCATGGAAACTGGGAGAATTGGGAGGAAAGGATGGGTAGAGAGGGCTGAAGGGGAGGAGGGTTTTGGGCAGAGCTTCTGAGTCCCTGAGGGGGGAAAAAAGGACTAGAAGCTGCTTGCTGATTTAAGCTGTTCTTATGACTTGCCAAAGGAGTTCATGTTCTCCAATTTCTTTAGTCCTTTCCTGCCCTCCAGCACTTTGGTGTGAAGCACTGTGAGGAAGGGCTCAGCTGCTGGCTTTATGAAGGGTGAGAGCTGTGGGAGGGGCTTCTGATTAGCCCTGAGCTAGGAGCTAGCTGTGCAGGGGTGGTGGGGATGCCAGGGGTGAAGACAGCTCTTGAGAGGAGAGCAGGTGAGCTGCTCCATTCTTCCCAGCAAGAGAGTGACAGCAGGTACAGTAGGCTGGGTGGTGAGATGGGAGTGGAGATGGCATCTGGGCAGTGTTGCACCTGCTGTGAGGTGAGTGCTGAGCAGTGAAGTGTGTTTCAGAGAGACAGGTCTGAGTACATGTCAGGAACTGCCTGTCTTTTTCCTTTACAGGGGATGGCTATGGTCTTGCTAGTTGCTGTTGTGGTTTTTATGAATGACTTATGAAGTTGGACTTCAGAAGTCTTGGGACTCCCTCCCCCCCCACACACTTCTCTTAAATAGTTTTGAAGACTTGTAAGAGACTTTTTTTTTTATCTGGCAAATGTACTGAAAATAGAAATTTAGATAAAGCTTGCACTCCACAACTACGCTTGTGTATACTGAACGCAGTTACCTTGTTAGTAGGTATCAGCTGAATTTCCCAAGCCTTTGTGTGGCAGGGGGAGAACAACAGATCTACACTTACACAGAATGTGTTATAGGTGGTGGTATTCTGTGTGAAGAAGACTTGAGTACCTGCAGATCTAATGACATAGCATTGTATGTTTTTAACATACAAGTTCCTCGTTGCTGAAGTGCATCCTGCAGTATAGGAAATGGTAAGAACTTGGAAAACCTTCTTCTCTTGTAACAGTGACTGCGTTGCACCTCTTTGGCAAGGGAGGAATTCTAGCAGAATGGTTGCTTTCTGAGATGGGAACTGTGCAAAAGAGAGTCCAGCTCTGCGAAACAGGCTGTGGGTTTTGTTTACTGTCACCTCTGCAGAATCTTCTTTTGATTTTACTTGGGACTTAAGAGTCAACGTAAATCACCTCAGTTATGTGAAAATGATGCAATATCAAATGTAGGTCTTCTGTGACTTACTCGGATTTCTTAAATGCTTCCAGCTTTGCAACTGTTCCTGATGTCTGCTTGCATGTAAATACCTTGGTATGTGTCAGAAAAGTGATAAGCACTCTGCTGGGGAGAGGAGGTTTCACCCAAGATAATGTCAATGAGAGGAGAAAAGTGTCTTGCCCCCTTCCTCTAATTGAAAGGAAATAAAATTTTAGAATATGGTAGTTTTTTCCTTTTCCTTTAGGGGAGTTAATCTTATTTTACTGTGTTTGCCTGAGTATGGCTGTTGCATGTTTCAGCTTGAACCTTCTATTTTGCTGTAGTTAACTGTGCTTAGAAGGTTCATCAGATGCTGCGCTGGTCCTGTCAGTGTTACTGAGAGCTGGAGTCTGCCTATGTGGGAAGCATCATGTTTTTTTTCATGCAGCTAGCTTTTCCCAGGTCTTTACATAAAGAAAATTGTAGTGCTGAAAACCTCAGACTCTTGTTACTGAAAGTAAGTTATCTTCAGCTGTGTTGCTTCAGTCCATTGCCTTACCTGTCTGATGAAACTAGCAGGATCTAGCTGGTGGGCAGGTGGGGAGGGAAGCTCAGCTGTGTGGGAAAATGATGTGATGTTTCAGTAGGTGGCAGTCCTTCTCTGAATCGGTCCAGGGCCAGTGGTGAGCCTGATGTCAGGAGGCAGAGAGGAAAAAAAAAAGAGGGAGCAAAGTCTTTCTGTCAGTGCCATCTTGTGGGACAAGAGCAAATAAATATGCGAGCCCGAGCACTGGTGGCTTGGAAAGAAGAGGGGTGTCCCTTCTGGTGCGGAGTGGTTTGCCTGCCTGGTGTCCCGAGGTGGCTTTGTCCGGCTGGCAGCCTTTGCTGGGAGGAGTGGGGGGAGCCTGTCTGGGCAGCACAGCAGCAGCCCTTGTTGCTTGTGGGGCCAGCAGGGAGGGGGCGAGGTGTGCTCGGAGCATCCTATGCTTCCGGAAGGGCTGGGGCTAGAGGCTCATGCTTAGCAGATGAAATCCTGATTGATCCTTGTACCCCTGCACTTCGACTGTTGTGTGGAGTGTTGCACTGTTTCATCATCCAGTTGGCTGTGCTTCTTTGAATGGAGTGTTAAAACCTAAAGTAGCAGTTGCTTTGTGTCTGATTTAGAAACAAAACATTAAAAACTGAGCCAAGCCCCTGTTTCAATGCAAATCCTCAATGCTGCTTGCTTTACCTGCTCTATGAAAGGTAGAGTGCAGTAGTGCAACTGCCTAAGATACTCCATTTAATATAGGGAATTAGATAATATAGAAATAATAAAGGGAAAAACAGAGGTGGGGGGACACAAGAAACAAATACGTGCCATTACGGGCTTGTGTACTTCCTGTTTCTGAAGGCCACCTTCACAGATCTCTCCTGACAGTGCTTAGTGATTTTTAATATATATGTATATATATGTCATTTTTATTCCCCTGCCTCCCATTGTATTTTCTACCCCCTACCCCCTGACTTGTTTTCCTTAAGGAAGAGGGAGCATGAGAGTGGTTATCAGAGAGAGGACTAGTGGTTAGTGAGAACGTGGTGATGACATGCTTAATAGTTTTTTCCAGATATATACTTGTCAAATATCTTGTGAAATTCCTACCTGATCAAGTCCTCTGCTTGATGTCCGTTCTTGCTTCACAAAAACGCCTAGGTTGTTTTGCATGACAATTTTAGGAAATTATTAGCTGGAAGTGGCAGCAAAAGCAGTGGATCTTGTTCTCTTAGGCTGGTACTGCTGAAAACCAAACTATTGCCCTAGCCTTAATTAAATTATCCCTCCCCCCCCCTTTTTTTTTTTTTGCACCCTCTTCTCCCATCTCTCCAAAATGGGTTGTAACAGGTTTGATTCCTTCATGCAGGTCACTCAGCAGGTGAATGGAAGGGGGAGTGGAGTGTGAGTGGCATTCTTCTTTTAATGGCATCTGCGATGTTGGAGCAAACTACATAGTCCTGAATTTTTAGGGTGATTTAAGTGAGCTGAGATTTGTCTAAATAGGGCTCTGGTCTCTGTGCTGATGGCACTAACACTTTTTTTTTCTTCTTTTTTTCCATCAAGTTCCCCTCTGAGAAATTTTAAGAATGGGGACTCTGGATGTCCCGGGGCAGGGTTTGAGTGCAGGTTAAAATACTTTCCTCTTGCCCATCTGCCTGGCAGTGACTGAGCATGGTGGAGCAGGGCTTTCACAGGTGTTGAGCAGCTTTGCGCATAGCTGTGTGCTGGGCAGCTTCCTCTGAAGCCAGGAAAATGAAGTTGAATTGAAACAACACAAAAATATTTGATGGTGAGATTATTGGTGGTGCAGTGTAACATTTACTGGTGGTGAATTTGAGTAACAAAGGGAGCCAATTTAACTGGTTGCTGCTGCCAGAAGAGGAGGTCTGCTCCCACTTCTGCTTTGCCATGGCATCCTTCCCTGCCATGGCCATTTAGTCTTGTGCTGGTTTTCACATTTGCCAGCTAGCTGAGTAAATACACAAAAATCCAACCTCTTCCTTCCCAGCCCTCTCAAAAGAAAAAGGCAAGAGGGAAAAAGAAGAAAACACTCCACCATCAACAACAGAAAATTGTGCTTCCCCCAGGCCCGCTGCTGATGGGATGGTGAGACAGTTTGCCTCAGTGCGGGTTCTGAGTGCCGGGACTGATGCAAGGGAGGAGTTAGGGACACCTGTTAGGAGCAGGACTGCTTATTTCAGAACATCTTAATGGAGTTTGAAATCCAGCTCCAATTTTTAAATAATATTTTTTGAGAATCACATTCATGGGCAATTGCTCAAGCATCTGTTTGTATGTGTGTGGGATGTGTACGGTTGGTGGGGGAGCCAGAGGAAGTGTTAGGCGGGGGCAGTGCACTGGTTTAGATTAGCATGGGCTGCAATGGAAATATCCGTAGCCAGGTGCCCGCCAATTCTGTGTTTGACTTTCCTTACGACTCTTGACAGCAAGCATTTTTTTTATTTTTTTTTAATTTTTATTATTTTTTTATTATTTTTACTTCATCAGTATGAGTTTATGCTGTGTTTCATGTTTATTTCTAATGAAGTTTGAGCAGAAACATCCCTTGCTTTATTTTTTAAATGAATGGCCAGACTCCCAGTTAAATGTTCATTGCTTTGCTGCCAGTCTCTGGTGGGTTAGATTTTTTTTCTTCCAGTGTAACTGATCCCCTGAACTGGGTCAGTGTGGATCAGTTGAGCGACTGTGGGACAAAGGACACAGTGGAGAAAGGAGGGGACTGGGACCTCCTCTTTTGGCAGCAACAACCCAACCTAAAAGAAATACACCTGTACTTACGTTTCAGCTGTAGCACTCTATTCTTCAAATGTTTTGAATTCAGTCAGTCAGTACAAAGCAAAGGGACTGGAAGAGGGGGTGGGATCTCTTTCTCTCCAATGCTGCTGCCCGCCTGCCCCCTGCCCCCCCCCCCCCTTGTTCACTTAATGAATAAAAAGGAGGTTTAAGAAAAACATAGTTCCTAATTCTAAAATCTGTTAGCAGAAAGTGCCTAGAAGCAGTTTGTTTTAAATCAGCAGCCATAAATACTTTTTCCTCTTTGATAAATCAACTGGTTTTCCATGCAAAACATGTTGCAGTTTTGCATTTTTTGGTCTTGAATGTTCTGTATGTTTTATTATAGAGTGCCTTCAAAAGGTATACTTTGATTACCACATTTTGTCTAAGAGCAGCCTCATTGAAATCATGACAGTTTATAATTTTTTGTCACTTGATCAAATTCTTTGTTCTCATGCGTGTTGAAAGATTTAAGTGTGTGGAGATAGGATAATCTCCCACTTTTTCTTTTGTTTAGGAAAGTGCTTGAACTACAAATGCGGAGTAGGATATTAATCTATACTAATCTAATCATTACTCGAATAGGCCATTTAAATCCATCCACCCCTCAGGCTTGCGAGCACCTTAAAGTAAATTACAAGAAAATGCATTTTCGTGCCCCTTGCCTTAAGCTAGTTTTTCACCCTGTTGTCACATGAACGTTTTGCAGAAGACTATTTCCATGGGTAAATACAGCTAAAGTACTTGTCAGTGAAACTGAAAGAGCAGTTCTTCATTGTTAAGATACAAAGTTGTAATTAGCTGACTTTGATATTGTAAACTGCTGATAGTTAAATTGACCACATCTAGGTATTATTTATGGCCTAAGTTAATTAGTTGGCATGGAGGGCTCTGCAGTTTTGAAAATGACTGTCAGCTTGTTGATTTCTTTCCTGCCTGTACTTGCTTACTAAGATGGCTTATCTCTTAATTTTTTGTTAATATTCCTTGCTAGAAGTATTTTCATTTTCAAGTGTCAGTGTATAATTCAGAATTAAGTGAAAAATTGTAATTTTATTTATAGCTGTTGTCAGCAAATGTAGTAAGAAAATGTAGATATACCTTTAGAGCAGTCAAAAAAAAAATCTCAGATCTCAGGAAAGTACTCTTGAGATAGAAGTGAAACAATATTGTAGCTTAAAATGCTGCAGTCTGTTTTTCCTAATTGACACACTCAAGAGTGTGTAATTTGGGATTGTTTTGCATAGATGTAAATAAATCAGTTTTTGTATTAGTTTAGCTTGAAAGTAGCCAAGTGGGGTACTTATCTTTGTATTGTAAAAGCATTTCAGGATCAAAACCACCATGGACTTAACCTCTGCTCACCATGATTTCCTCACATCCATTTTTGTTGTGGGTGCTACTAAGGCTTTGACCAAAGAAAATTGTTACACCAAGGCCAAAAAGCTTTATTGAGCCCACTTTGCATATGCACTGTGAAAACGGGTAATTGCTCGGTTTTCTGTAGGAACCTTGCCTGATTTCAACTGGAATTCAGTGCTCTTCTGTTGTTCACTGGATGGTCTTGGGCTTTTCTTGGATATTATTTCAGTCTTAGTTTAGAGGCAGAGTTTGTGGCTTGTGCATGGATGTTCTGTGGTGCTTTCCACAATAGTGTCAGATATTTATGATTTTTTTTCGTTTGAAGACTATGTATGAAGGAGTGGTATTATCCCCATTTCACAGTGCTTGAGATGCAGGCTAAAGCATCTGTAGTTGGACACAGCTCCCGTGGACCTCAGTTGCAGCTGTGAGTGCTAAACATGCCGCAGAGCAGACTGAAGCCAGGCTGTGGTCCTAGGGTAGCTTAAACCTTTGTGGCAGCGCAGCAGCAGCGAGTCATGCTATTACTTGCATGTTCCTTGCCCTTCCCCCTTCTAGCATGGGTGCTTGGCAGACTCTGAGGTGAGATTGTGTGGGGAGATGGGCTGGTAGAAGTAACTCTACTAACCTGCTCTCTTTCCTGCTGAGTTGGCTCACTGTGGAGTTTGGGAGGGAGCTGGGGCTGTCACAAAGTGAGGGGGATAGTTGTGGTGCTGCCTCAGATTCATTTAAACACTTTTGTTAAGCTCAGAGCCTTGGTTTTTGAGCAGCTGAGGACACAAGCAACAGATCAACTCACATGAAATGAGATTACTTTTTGTAGCGACATAGCAATGTTGTGGCAGATGAGAGAACTGATTTCTTTGCTGTAGCTGTCAGATGGCTTCACTGTGAGACATGCAGCTTGCTGGCTGCTTACTGTGCCTTCCTGGTACCTGTAGTAAATGACACAGACATCTAAAGGAGTAGGTTTAGTGAGTTTCTGCCTCAGCACTGCCCACCACTGCACCAGCCACTCTGTTTTGCAAACTGAATTTAATTTTGGAACTAAATCACAAACTGGGACCGTTTTTTTTCTGAAGCTGCTTTCAATCCAGGCAAGTGAAATTATTTGCTTGAGTAACTTATAGAATGTGGGGAGTAGGAGGTTGTCTTTGATGGGAGAGATTTTGGGGCCTGGGAGAATGCTTATACAGGCAAGTTTTTCTTTTAAGGCTTTTGATTGATCCCTTGACCCAGCCTTGTCCCTTGTGCTGAATGGGGACAGAGATGTTGAGGGAAATGTTAATAGTTGATTGTTGTACAGTGAATATGCAGATCATTTTCAGGTGATCCTAAACTTAAAAAAAAGGGGGGTGAGGAGGGAAGCTCCCTGTGGCAGCATGCTGATGTGTGGGAGCAGAACTCCCTGCTTAGCTTCTGCACCTGAACTGTCAGTTTATCTGCTAGCCGTGGTAAGCTCATGTTTCTTCTTTGTGCCAAGCTGGGAAGAAACGGGTACATTCAACTGCTGCATTTTTGAAGTGTTTGTTTATAGCAGAGGGATGGTGTGATTTGGCTTCTACACCAAGCTCTTGACAACTGTTTCTGTTTCTCCTTCTGCATTCTCCCTTTCTTGTGGGCTTTGTTTTCCCACTTGGGTTTTGAGTCCTGATCTTCCTTTCTGCATGTTCTTACCAGTGATTTGCCTTGCTGTTTCCTCTCTCCTGTTATTCCTAGCCTAACATCAGCTGTCTAGCCTTGATTTCTGAGGTCTCAGAGACAATGTGCTGTCTCTGCTCAAAGAGAAAGGTTTTTTTCTATCTGTTTGTGTTGCTCAGGTCCCTGAAACAGCAGAGAACTACTCTAGCAAAAAAAAAAAAGGCTTGTCTTAGTCTTTATCCAATTCAGTTTGTTACAGTGACAGGGGTGATGGGCTCAAAACCTGGTGGGAAAGGGAGGGTGCAACTTTGGAGCGGAGTGTGGTTAAGGAGGAGTGGGTTTTCATAAGGCTGCAGTTCCTGTAACACTATCCATCCCTTCCCTTCCCTTGCTTTCAGCTCTTGGCTCCTGGACCGCAGCTGAAGTTAGTTCTAGAGGCTTCCTTTTCTAGTCAACAGCAGAAACATCTCCAGAGGATAACCTACAGTGGATGGGATGCATGTCTCTCTAGGGATACAAAAGGAGACAGCATGGACCCAGACATCTGAAAAAGTTTCCTAAAATTAAGTGAAACTTAGTCTTGGCAATGTCATTCTTCCACCTGCAGGTCCTCAGTTCTGGATTTAGCTTCTGTTTCATGGTGTTAGAGTTGGGCAGTTGCTTTCTCTTGGAGGCTCCCTCTTTTGGTGTTAGTGTCTGAACTGTGTTGAGACCTTCACAAAGTGTTCTGCTCTGTGCTTTGCAAATGGACTCCTCTGTGAATCTCTGACATGCTCAGTCTGTCCTAAGTGTGTGTATAGACTAGTTTAAAGAAGAAATGAACAAAACAAAGGGTCTTAAGCTGGTCAAAATTGGGTGAGTTTATTTTACTTTTTTTTTTTGTAGGGGGCGATTTCTGCTACATCTTGGAAAGAAAGTTTGGTGGGGTAGAGCCTTCAAAAATTATGCTCCAAAGCACGGGGAGCTGAATTGTTTCAAGGTTTGGATTTCCCAAAGTTGAATTCTGGAAAACCTTTTCCCAGTGTCATTTTTGGTAATGACAAGATAGGGAAGTCTGTACGAAATACTGAAAATGATAGTGTGAAGCATGGGGCACATGCACTACATGAAAAAGTACCAGTCCAAATGCGTGAAGTTTAGGAAGGCTTAAGAGAAAATAAAAGATCTGGTAATGGAAAGTGTTAGCATTGACAGGGCTACCAGGACCTGGTCCTGCAGACTGCTGATGTGCAGTCAGACATCTACTAGTGTCTGTTGAAGAGACCTGGAACTGTTGGAGTGATGTTGTACTGCCGTGCTTAGCTCTTGAAACAGGGTCTTGGATTGCTTGCTACTGGAAGTCTTGAAGCTGGATTGAATTCCACCTAATTGCTGCCTGTAATTGCTCTGAAGTTTGAGTCTGTCCTTGGTAGTAGTTAAAGCAGGTCTCAGCAAGAAATGTCCTCACTGCATACTGAATACTAATTTACCTAGTTTCACTAGGTAAACTACCCAAGTGGAATAATTATATTTTCATGGCAGTCTCTATCCTCAGGTAACTGTGGCGATGCTTAAAGTGAGGTGCATTGAGTTTTGTTTGAAATAATCCTGATTTTAATATTAAGGCAACTTTTTCACCTTTGTACATTTCTTTTGCTTCTGTAGAATATGGAGGCTTTGTAGACCTAGAGAGGACACCTCAGGTGCCCTTCCTGTACGTTAATGAAGGGTATGAAATCATAACAGGAAACCTTCCTCCTTTGTTTTCCTGCCTTTTTAAAACAGTCTTTCCAAGGGAATTTATGCAAGCAGACGCAGCCAGCCTTTTGAGGCAGTGAACTATGGCTTGTTTGACAGTCGGAGAAGTTCTTGCTTGAGCAGCTTGGAGAGAGCACAGTTGCTCACCTGTTCTCTTGGCTTGAAAGAGATTTGGACAGAATGCCTTGGCCAATAGTTGGGGCAGCAGGGTGGCACTGGGAGGGAGACAGCCTTGTGTTGGAAGCCACAACAGCTTTACATAGGACTGTGTAGGCTAAATTGTTTGGAAAGCACTAGGATCATGGAGTTTAAGGTTGAGTTGCCATGAAGTAGAACATGCATTGCTTTGTTAAGATTTGGACGTTATGTTGTGGCTTTACTTGAGGAATGTTGAAGTAACTCCACTTTAACAAGATGGCTTGAAGTTAAAGGTTATGGTGTGGATGTCTGTCTGGAAGGAGCTGCTTTTGTAGCAGGTAAAAAAAGGTATTGTGGAAGCTACTGCTGCATGCTTTAAGAGCGATCTTCATAGCTGTATTTATTGTCTGAGTACCCTAAAACTAACTATGTTGCAGGGCACTAAATACAAGGAGCATGTACTATTCATGTATTGCTTTATCAGCTGTGTGATATTGTACAGACTGGCATGTTACCCAAAATAAGGCAGGCTATTCTAGAAGCCTTGCAAAGGCTTGGGTAATGCAAATTGGGCTTGACAGACTGATTGTACAAAGTGTTTTCAGTCTGCTATTAAAAACAGATTTTCCTATTGCTTTTTGTTAGCCTTGCATTATGTTTCTTGCAATGTATCTCAAAGAGTTTATCTGTAGAAGAACTTACATTTTTTGGTGGGGAATACAAGTCACCTTTCTGTGTTATCTTTAGGGGAGACAACATTGCTTGCAGCACCAACTTTCTGAGACAAGTTTGCTGGAGTTTTTTAAGTAATTCTGCTTTGTTCGAGTGTCTGTTTCCTAAATGCTTCTGGTGCATGCTGTTGAATTTCAACTTGCTTTTAGAACAGCACATCTTACTCCGTTATCCATATATGATGTGATGCCTGCTTTTGCCGTGTGCAGAGCACCTCAGTGGGTTTTCTGTGTGTACTGAACTCCTCTGAGGCAGGATCTTTATGATCACTGTCCTAGTTTCTGCTTTTAATGCACGACCTCTTATTTTTCTATTTCTTTTATTTAGTTGGGAACTTTATGCTGCATTGGCATTTTCTATGTTAATATAACGGTATATTTTGCAAACTTCATCTTTCATAGAAGTCAGGTTTCCAGTGCAGTATGAATCTGGTAATAACATGATATCTACTCTGATCTCGTAGCTAAAAAGCTGAGGTCTTAAGGCTGGTGCTAATCACATCCCTGACCTCAGCAGGAGTTTCACATGGTTTTTTGGGGGCTGTTATAATGGAGATCACAATCTGGAGGGGGGTTTATATGTGCTCTGACTCTGGCTTATTCTGTGACTTGAGCTAAATGCTAGTATTATAGCCATTTATGCCTTTACAGTGACATCTATGGTGAATTGTGTTTCTGAGGATGCTGTAGCTCCACGTGGTTTGACTGGTATCTTTTCTTCTTAAAATGTTATGTAAGTGACAGTTTCTGTTTTAAGTGCTTCCCTGTAGGTGCTTCAGTTACATTTGAAGCCTCATCCTTAACTTGGCACACTGAACTTTGCCGTCTGAAAATCATGAGCCTCCCGTAGAAGTCCCATTAGTATCAGTTGTCTCAACACCACAGCATCAACTGTGAAGACTGGTCAGTGTAATAATACGTAGCTCATTCATCTAGTCTGAAGCTGATTTTTGTGGTATTTAAATAGCAAATACTATGCGTGTCTGTGTGTAAACTGCGCATGTTAATATACCATGTGAAATTTTGGTAACAAAATGTTTTTGCTGTCCTGTGGCATAACTATAACATTGGTGTAGTGATACATGGAGCTGTTTCTTCTTGCTCATCTCCTTGCTGTCCTTTAAACCCAGACATAATTACTAGCTGATTTTGAAGTGGTACAAAGTTCACTTTGGTGTTTTAAGTGGTGCATTTAGTGAGATTAGTGTTCGTGTTTGCATCCCTTAATGGTGAATATGGTTTGTTGCACATCTGCTGTAGCTGTGGGCTGCCTTTGTGAAGGGAAATCCCGATAGTCCAGACTTAGGCACAGTCTTACCACTTCCCTGGTATCTACAGACTGTGCAGTTGCAGTGAGTTGTTTCAGTGAGCTGATAGTATGCAAAGACTAAGGCTGAATAGCTTTCTGTAGCTGAACTGACTTGCCCCTTGATTGCCCTGTCGCCAGATCCCACACTGGGGAGGTGTGTGAGGTATATCTGGGAGGTGTTGAGTCAGCATTGCCCCTTTGGGTAACAGGGTGTAGATGCACTGACCTAGGTAAAATGTGTTCTCAAATTTCTGTAAGGTGATATGTATCATGATAATATTTCTGCATCTTCCAATATGACTATTCAATTGCTTAGTTTTAAAATCCTGTATTCATGGTAAAATGAAGTCTGATACGTGGTTTCGAGAATTTGGGGAATAAAGGCTATTGCTGCTCAGGCAGTATTTTACGGAGGGGTTTTCTCTAGTGACTGAGTTAACGCGACGACCTTTTTTTGCTTAACTTGGCTTTGGAGATTAAAAACATAGGAATGGTTTTGCTGTCTTTAATGACCTAAGGATGACTATGCAAGTTCGGATCAAAGGTCTGCTTTCTTTGTTATCCTGTGAGATAAAGATCTGTAATAGATGCCCAGTAAAAAGGTATATAAAAAAAAAAAAAAGGTGAAAATACAGCATGATAGCTCTATTAAATCTTAGTAGCTTCTGACAGTCCATAGCTGAGGAGTTTCTTGAGGTGTCGGGGACAGTATCTCTATCACTGTGTATTTAACAGCTCAATGGACCTCCTTTTGTGGCGCCTTTTTAAAAAAATAGCTTTCCCAAGCTATTTTGAGCTTTTTTTACCTTCACAGCATCCTATGGCAGTAAGTTCTTTCATTAAATTATGCATTTTATAAAAACTTCCTTTTGTTTGTTCAGCTGCTGCATCTGGTGGCAGTGGCTGACTTTGTTCTTATGTTACAGATCTCCCTGCTGTACGTGACTTCATATGGCACTAGTATACTTTGCTACATCCCATCTCATTCAGAGATGAACACTTTTAGTTTATTTACTCTTCCCTTGTATGAAAACTGTTGCATTAATTTAGTTTGTTTAAACAGCTTTCTTGTTATACCTTGTATCCTTTCCTGTTTTATAGTATCATTATTGTGGTGGATCAGAGTCATATTTAAGTTACAGAGATGATATGGAAATAATAAAAGCTGTCTGCTTGTTGCCTCTGTCTTTTCTAATTTTCCAGTCCTGTTTCTGTTGGACTTCGTGACTTGACTGATCGTTGATCTGCAGTTGTTAGCTGACTTTCATTTAGACTGCTAATTTAGAACTCGTTCTTATACATGTATAATGATGAGGTTTGGGTTTTTCATTATTTTGCCTGGGGTTAGGTTTTGCATTTGATAGCACTAGATTTCACCTGCCACTTTAACATTTGGTCATCCACAAGATTTGTTAGCTGTTTGCTGTGGGCTCAGTTTTGACTACCTTGAGTAGTTGTGTATCCTCAGCAATGTTCACTGTTCATGCCTCGTGTGAAATCGCATGGATACTCTGTTGAGTAGTGTGGGTCCTAAGTCCCTGTGGGATGCTTTTGATACTCCCATCATAGTGAAACCCAATTGTTTGTGTACAGCTGTTTTTGTTTCTTATTTCTTGAGCACTTCTGAATCTTCAAGAGGAGTTTTCTAGCTTATATTACCTTTGTTTAAAACAAAAGCAACCCTTTGTAAGGTGTCTTTTGAAAGGATATTCAGATACGATGTGTTAACTGGACTACCCTATATTTACGGCTAACTGTTTCAAAGAGCATAGATGCTTTTTGGAATGGTTACTTCCCTCTAACAAAGCAATGTTAATTCTTTTCTATTTCCATATTTATGCAAACTCCACCAATTCTCTTCTTTATTATAGCTTTTATCAATTTACCAGGCTTAGGCATTTGCTTTACTGTCCGTAGTTCTCTGGATCTCTTTTCTTCCTTGATCTTTAAAGTCTTGGTTCTTGTTTTCTGCCTTCCATTCCTCTGCTACTGAGGCTGTGCCAAATACTGTTGCATTCTATAGTTGAAATTTCTATTTAGTATTAGAGTTCTTTGAACTGACAGGTATCATATAGTCCTGGCAAATCACAAAGATATTGTGCTTGGTCACTCCCTCTGACTGTTCTGTGAGTTGTAGCATGGAGACACATTATATTTATAGCAATGCCCAGGAGAAATGCTGTATTTAAAGGAAATGGAATAGTTAGCCATTTCAAGACTTAACAGAAGTTGTTACAAGAAAAGGAAGGAATGGAGTCCATGTGAGTTACAGATAAATGCATTGACTCTTCCGTTGACAGAGGAGATAGGTATCTGAGGTCAATAGGATCTCCTTAATGGGTGGCATGGAGAAGGGGGGAAGGTTATTTTCTGTTTCTCCTTGCACAGGAACTAAGGGCTACTCAGAAAAAGCAAGCAATTGGCATGGTCATAACAAATAAAAGAAAGTGAGTCTTCATCCTGTAATTGAGCTATACAAATAATTTCTGTGGGTTTTTGTAGAAGCTGAAATTACATGGGTTACATAAGGGACTAGAGAAGTCTAAAAAAAATCCATTTCAGACTTTGAAATGCAGATAGTCCCTGAGACAAACTATTGGAAGAACATCTTGGTTAAGTATTACTATGTAATACTTGCCTTTCTGTATCCTTATTGGCAACTCTTAGATGCAGGTTTTGGGGCTGGATAGGTTGTCATTGATTTTTCTTAAGTGCTTGTCCTGATTCCACAAATGGCATTCCTAGATGCTGCTTGGAGGAGTGTATGGCCCTCTACTGCTGCTCCTCTTGACAACAACAATTTCTAGAACTCCTGGGTTCTGCTGCATGAACAACAGTTGCATTAGCAAAAGAGCTCATGCTGAAACAATCTTTGCCAGTCACTGAACTATTATAACTTGTAAAAGCACATGATAACTATACCAGAGTCGTCTTCAGAAGTTCCCAAGCTCTGGTGCTTGCAGACAGACATGTTCCTGGGTGTACGGTGTATTGCCTATTGCAGGCATGGACTCCTTGGCATTGGCTGGCTGCATGGAGGTGATAGGAACAGGATTATCTCCGAATGGGTACCATTTATCAGACTGGGGCCGAAGCTTTTTCTTTTCAGTGCCTTCTGGATCAGGATGCCAAATCAGGGCCCAGGTAGTGCTGGTGAGGTAGCATGTGTTGCAAGTGAGAGGCTGGATTTAGGACTTTGTTTTGTGAAGGTTGGAGTGGGAGTGGTTGTGTCTTGGAGAGGTCATTTAAGTTAGGGCATATGCAGCTGGGAATGTGATGACATGAGGCTAGAAGAATCCTGGACCATGGTGATGAGAATATTTAGGAGAAGGGAGGAATTGAGGTAAACGGTTGGGCCTGGCTGCTCATAGTATCATCTCTAGCTGCCCTTCCTAGCTTGGCTATCCAAGCCCATCATATAGCTCATGAACTGATGAATCAGAACTACAAAATTCTTGTAATAGCTAGTTTCTTGGAAAAACTAACGTATTTCTTTCAGATTGTGTCCCAAGGCATTGCTATGAATAAGCAGAATTGGTGTGGATTTCATTTTTGTTCTTGCCTGT
This sequence comes from Falco cherrug, assembly GCF_023634085.1. Taxonomy (NCBI): domain Eukaryota; kingdom Metazoa; phylum Chordata; class Aves; order Falconiformes; family Falconidae; genus Falco; species Falco cherrug. The sequence continues at coordinate 63,911,036 of NC_073698.1, forward strand.
AACCTGCTAGAGGCCATCTATTATTAATATTTGGAATGTGGAAATTTTTATACATAGTCTCATAAACTGTAAGTTTGAATTTCTTACATAAATGTTTTATTGAACATCAGCATGATGCTGGATGTTTGGGCTGGGAGTGGATTGTAGCTAAATTGCAGAGTTCCATGTCCGTATCTATCTATGCCACTGCCCCATCTTCCCCCCCCCCCCCCCCCCCCCCGGAAAATACTTGAACTGTGACATTTCCCAGCACTGCAAGTGAATCTTTTTCCCTTGACAAGACAAGATGTTTCTCTCCTACACATGGGCTCAGGTGCTGCTTTCATCAGATACTGAACTGGTTTAGCTTGTGAAACTTGCAGCAAACTTCCCACTTCTTGCTGGAATAATTTTCTGCCAGTTCAGGTTGTAGAACTGGGTTCCTGTGGGGATTTAATGACCCCGTAAGTGAAAAGTGTGAGGTGGTGTGGGAGAAGAGTTTTCCCTCCTGAAAGCTTGCCCTGATCTATGGGCTTGCAGATCCTGAGTAGGAATGGTTTACCTAGACCTGCAGCGTGTGTCATGCCCACAAGTGTCTGCGTCACCCTTTATAGGGATGACTAGCTGCTGGCCCGGCAGCTGCTGAATGCCCTTGAGTTACAGGCTGTTGCATTAAATTGGTTTCAGATTTCTGTCTTCCTCACCCTAAGGTGCTGGGCCCTCTGGCTGCCCCACTGCTGCTTAGGCAGCTCCACCAGCCTTGCAACAGGAGTGGTTGGTCACCAGAACAGGTGGTGGTGAGGCTCATCCCTGCTTCCTGGATAAAGTCCTGTGCCTGCTCTTTCAATGGGTGTTACAAATGGTGGAGGATCTTGGATCGCGTTATTGCAGGTACCTGGGAGAGAGGGAGAAATGCAGCCCTGGGTTCCTTGTTAACAGTATTCGTACTGACTGAAATCAAAATGGTAAGCTGTGAATGAAAACGGGATTGCTTGGGAGGAGCTATAGCTCAGGGGATGTGCATGCAGTTTTGGGCTCTTCAGTGAACTTTTAGTATTGGAAACATTGAAATGAATTCCCTCTGATCTAATTGAAACCTGAAATCTTGGTTTTGGGAGCTTGTTCCTTTCTGCTAACTATTTTGGAATTACTTCTTCCAGTTGGTGATTCTAAAGGAAAGCTTCAAGAGACTATATGGAAAATCAGTAAGCATTTATTCTTAATTTTTGGCACTTCCCACAGTACAGGCAGGAAGCAGTTGAAATTTTGGATTAAATCCCTTTTTACCTGAAGGGTATAACAGTCCGTCCGTCCCTCCCTTCCTTCCTTCCTCTTTCTTAAATTGCTGTCTTTCCCTCATCTGCTTTTTTTCATGTGTCTACTCATGTGTAGTCAAATTCAGAGCAATGCCAGAAATCTCAAAATACCAGTTCCCCTTCAGTCTTTCTCCTCCAGCTACTGATACATATTTAATGCTACAAGCATTGTCCTGGTTTTTTTTTCCTGTTAATATGCTTATTTTTAAAAGTGTGCGCACACAAACAGCGTTCCTAAGCATGCTGATAAGCAGTAGGTGAAACAGTGTGTTTGAGGTCAGTGGGGCTGTTTTTGTGGCTTGTACTTTGTCTGTAGCTGGTTCTCCATTGATGCTGAATCTGTGCATCATCTGATCACTTGGCTGTATGCATTTGTTCCAGATGAAATGTGAGCATGTGATAGCATTTAAGTTGTGGCTAGAGCACGTGGTAGTGTAGTAAACCAGCCAGCAGGCTATTTTAAGAGGGCAGATGATAACCTCATGTAGTACGGAATCCTTTGCAGTAAGATGACTCCTTCCCCTGCCTCTAGCTCTTGCTCTCTGACATGCTCTGGGTGTGTCTGTCTATAAAAACTGCTGTTTTAAAAACAGTCCCTCTCAGCAATCTTACTATGTGTCTGTGATACTTTGATGGTAGTGACTTAAACTGGTATTTAGCTACTATTTTCCCTATTTTCTGTTTTGCAAATGGAGAGTGGGATTGCAGGTAATGCTACCTATTTTGGACCCAGAGAAGTTGATTTTCCTAGTTGTGGGGTTTTTTTTCCACACTTTTCACTATAGGAATTAAGTTTTCTCTTCATTACATAGGCCTCTTCTCACTCCATACAGCATGGTTTTTGAAACTAAGCTGACACTTCAGAAATCAGAGAAATTTTGGCAGAACATGTATCTAGACAGAAGGCATTTTAAATCAGTTATGGCAAGCCATCCTTCCTGTGTTTTTAGGTAAGACTATGGAGATGTTCACAGTTTAGCTGATGTGTATTACTTTATTTTAGAAAATAAATCTAAAATTCAAGTATTCCAAAAGGAGGCATCTCCCTTCCTAATGTTTGAAACCTAGTTGCAATTTTCCTGAGTGCATTAACTCCCTCTTCCTTAGCAACTGGTTTATTCTGAGCTTTAAAAAATTCAGTGTGTCACTACTGATTTCAGCCATTAACAAACAGCAGTTTGTAAAACCTTGCACAGAGATGGTTCGGTTCTGAATGTTTATGTTCAGGATCTGCTTTCAGACCCTGGCCAGGCCAACTGGGCAGCCTGTTTCAGTAGTCTTACACAACTGTCATCGCTGCTGTCCTGTCATCTTGATTTCTGCTGTGACTGTGTGATCTGCTTGAGGTCAGTCTTCAAGTACAATGCACTTTCTACTTTGAGTTAGTGTGAAGTGTTGGTCTGGTGTTTGTGCAGAGCCATTTTTTGCGTAGTTCTTTTGTTAAGGCTTTTTCCTAGCTTGTTTAACTTACAGGGGGAGAAAAAGAAAAATAAGGAAGAAATTGTAGATGTACGAGAATAATGGAGCCATAATGTATGTTTGTACTTCAAGATGGAAAACAGTTTGCAGATTCCATTACAGTAACTTTTCTTGCAAGTACAACATTTATCTATAAATTATGCAGGAGAAGGTGGATATCTGCCTGTGAACTTTACCTAGTACTTCAAGACATGATAGACATCCTTTAAACTGGCATGTGTTCTCCATGCTGCTCTATTGGGACGGTGTTGTGTGGGGTTGGTGGAACGATGGGTGCCCAACAGGGTCTGAAGCAGCAGAAGCTGTGTGATGGAGTATCTTATCAAAACCACAGTCTACTACTACTGTGATTTAAAAAATAAATAAATAAAAAAGTAAAGTACAGGCACTGAAGTGACCAGCCACTCCCATGACTTGCAGTTGATCACATCTATAGTCTTGGGAAGGTGACCAGTTGATACTGTTACAGACATCACCTGCATTTGGAAGACCAGAATGTGCCACTTGTTTCTTTTCTTTTCTTTTTATTGTAATTGGCATGTTACTGACAAACTAATTCAAACTAATTATCAGCATCTGCCTCATAGAAAGGCCTAAAAACCAACTTGACAGGCTTTCTCCTGCTACATTGATCTTTAATGAACTAGTAGTACAAGAAGAGACTTGTGCCTCTGATTCTGAGAGTAGACATTTAATGTTGAAGTAGATATTAGCATTGTTCTTGGGGGGGGTGTGTGTGGGGCAGGACCTAGAAGCTGCTTTCCTACTCTGCCACCTGTTTCTTTTGGGAAAATCTCCTGTTCTGTGGGGTTTGCTGTTTGCTTTTGCTTGTAAAACTTGGGGCAGTTGTGGCACTGTATCCAATCCCCATGGCAGTTTTGGTTTCTAGCGCATTCACGTCCTTTAGTGCTGAATAAGTTTGTCACCTGTGGTGTCCAAAAGAAACTCTATGAAAGCAGGAACTTTCTTTTTAGTGAAAAGTTACTGACATATTGCAGTTCTTCTGTAATATCTATGCTGATAAGCACTGCAGAAGCATATGTGGTTTTTTCATTACAGGGTCAGGTAACACAGTCGCTTTTAGGAGGAAAAATACCTTGTGACACTCTTGAGAAACTTCTTGCTGGTTTCTTGTGAGGCAGTTCTATCAGCCAGAGACTTGAGCTTTTGGCCTCTGGAGCATTGCTAGGGTACACATCTGCCATAGTAGAGCACAGAAGATTAAGTAGAGCCCATCAGCAAATTTAGGAAATTAATGTAACTTGTAGTTAACAGAGCACCTAGGCTTGGTCATCCAAATGTGGCATTGTCATTCTGTACAGCAGGTGTTCATCTAAGCAGGTGGACATGGTACTTCAGGCAGTGAAGTGCTTGTGTCTAATTTTTACTTCTCATTCAAATGCCTTTGGTTCATTCATTTTTACAAGTTGGACCATTGGGAGAAGGCTAAGGTGGAGTTTCAGTTCTTATTTTTAGAAAGAAAAGCTAGTTATAGTTCAGTAGAATATCCTTCGCCTTTTTTGTGTGATTTTTGCCAGAACGTATGACTACTTAACAGTGTCCTTGTTTATCAGATGCAATGGCAATCTGAGGTGGCATGTGCACTTATTAGCCAAAAATTAATTTTACCATTTTTATCACTGAATGCTTACCTTGCTTCATAGCAGAACTGACTGTGTTTATTTCCAAGTGTGTACTGTACTTGGTCCTGTGTGTCTTCTTACTTACACACAGTATTCCCTATGCATTTTGGCCTGGATTTCCACAGCTGCGTTTCCTGATTTATTTTTGGAAAGTAATTCATATAGTTTGTGTGTGTATATCAGAAAGAGAGTTGACTTCTACTGAGCTGAATCTTCCTTGGGCTATATTTCTGGCCAAGTTTCCCTGTTGAGGTGCCTCTCTTCATTGGCACTAAAGGTGCTTATGCAATTGCTTTATTTCAGCTAAGCAAGTAGGCATAACCTGTCATGTTGGCAGGTTCCAAGGCATCTCAACTTCAGTGTCCCAGTCAGATTATATCTTTGGTAGTTTAATTCCAACAACTTTTATTTTTGCCTGTAGTTCCAGGAGTATGAGCTTCTTTAAGCCTTAGTACTCGGTCATGCATTAATAGTGTATGCCACTGATTGTCTTTTTTTTCAGTGGTAGCTGAGATTATCCGTGTGGCTTCATCTATAAGATTCAAAACCTAGAAAGCAATTGGAAAGTGATTTAGGATAAAGGTGTGACGTGGTTCTTGTTTTGCTGTGCAGGTAGAAATTTGAAACAGACTTACGTTTTCTGATGTGCTTATACAAATGTAGGCAGTGCTGCCCTTTCTGTTTTTTAAATTACATCTTGGTTTGCTACTACTAGAAGCTAATGGTTAAAAATACCAAATTCTACAACTCTCTTACTAAAGAATACATGTGGGGACACTAGCTTGTTGTGTCACATTATAAAACCAGGCAGACATGGAAAGCTTTGGAAATTGTACAGTTCATCTCCAAAAAGGAATTTAGTATTTCTTTGTGTAGATTTTTTTTATGCCCTTTTTTGCTGTGGTTGGTGAAAAATAAGTTGTGTATGTTTAATTTTGGCAATGTTCAGATGTTGACTTCGAAGTAATGGCTTAGGTAAAATGTTATTTAGCATTTGAAATTAATGCTCTGCAGAATCATTCATGCTTTGATGCAGCTGGTTTGGGCAAAAAATTCTTGGAGCTGGAAAGCCTTAGTACATTTTCAGGGACTGAAGTTGTTTGTTTTAACCTTTGTCCTCTTCAGTTTTGTGCTGTAAATGTATATTTGGATACATGCAGACAGATGTGTGCACAGACACTACAAACTTCTATATACGTTTTTATTGCTGGTTGTGCCTGCTTTTGTAGATAACATGTTAAGTCTTAAAAATATTACTAGTTGTAGGAATTAAATAAAACTTTTTAGGTGACGTTTTTTTAGTATGACTAAGTTTTTACTTTTGAGGAACAGGTTTATATGAGCAGTAAAATTTATTCCAGCTCTCCTCTTAAGTTTTATATATTCTTTACTGCTGAGTTCTAATTTCTCTTGTAACTGTTACTGAATCACACAGAAAGCCTGCACTGCAGGTCTGTTCTCCCAGTTATTTTCAAACTTTTTCTCTTGTCTTACTCTTAATTTTTGAAATGAAAAATTTTTTTAGCTCTCCGGTGTGCTGTGCATTACTACGTTTGGGCAACAATATGCTTCATAGAGATTTCTGGAACATTTGTAGTTCCTTCCTCCCTCAGTTGTCATAGTTCCCTGCTTTTCTTATCTCTCCTTTTACTGCCACAGCTTTCAGATGATAATACATAGCTCGAGAAACAGCTGCTGTGTAATAGCCGAGTAAGACTCGGCACCACTAATGTAGTGACCTAATAGATGAAGAAATTTCTGCTTTGCGTGTAGGCTTGCCCGTGGGATCTTTTTTCCACCTGGGGCATATTAGGTGTCATCACAGAAAGGTGGACCCCGGATGGCCTCTGTGGCTTCTCCTTGCCAGCTGCTCCAGGGGTAGAAATGCACTGGGGGTGGTGTCTCAATGAAGGGAGGTGCTGGAGATTCTTAGTGTTTTTCAAGAAGGTCATCTATTTCTAACCATGAGTTGCTTTTTTTCCTACCACTTGTTTATTCATGCTCCTGTGGCCAAAAATGCTGCAGCCAGTATGCTAAGGAACAGGTGGAGTAACATGTTGTCCATGGTCATGCTATGTTTTGCCAAGCTGCCTTGCTCATTTCCTTTCATTTCCTCCGGGTGACTGAGCCAATGTTCTTGTAATCTTTCGTGCTAGGGGCCCAAGGCCACCAAACTGAGCTGGGAAGTGGCCTGCCAGTTTAGTACACACATTTTACAGCTTATTTTGGGGCTGGATGGTGAGGTTAGCAGTGGCAGCTCTGTCTGTGCTTGCACAGATATCTGGGCTGCTCATAAGTCAGCTCCTCAGCTGCAGCAGTTTATGGTGCAGTGCTGTAAAGAAAGCCGTCATCTACTTTTGTCAGGTGGATGCTTAAAATGTTAGTATCCGCTGGGAATTCTGTACCTGTGTATATTCAAGACGCTAGTCTAGCAAGGAAATATTTAAGGGCTATTTTACTCTTAACCAGTATATGAACTTTTGTTACTATGACTGTTGGGTACAGCTGTACTGATGCTCTGGTGGTTTAAGGATACAAACAAATTAAGATTGGTAGAAGACATATTTGAAGAAAAAGTATGTGTCTGGAAGCTTGGCTGCACCATCCCTGATTTTTTTTTATTTTTTTTTCCCCCTGTCTCTAGTTGCAGAATTTGCCTTATCACATGAAGTACCTTAATTTAAAAGTATTTCCTCCAGAACTGGCTTCTGACTTCTAGTGGGCTAGAAGGGGGAATAAAATAGCATAAAGCATACCTGAGGCCTTGAAACTGAGTGATTTGAAGAAAAGAATGCTGCTGCAGGCTTACTGTATGCTTTTAGTCTGCTCTCGTCAGGTATATTCTCAACCTTATTTTCCAATTTCCTTTCACTAATTCCTCAGTTAATGTTTCTCCAATTTCAGTAGTTACTGGTTGTTGCAGGTATATGAGGGACAAGCATTGTTATGTTAATTTTCCTTACTGCTATTGGATCATAAATGCTGTTTGAACAGAAGTCTATCCACTGGGGGTTGGTGAAGGGTTTAGATGACTTAAAATGACCTGAATGTATTAACATGGCCATGTTGAATGTGATGAAGTTTAAATGGATGCATGCAGAGATCAGTCTTGTTTTAAAACATGAGGGGATGGATTTGGTAGTTTGACAACCAGCATGTGGTTGAACAACTGGTATGTAGATAAAGTGGATCTTCAAGGCATTTCATTTGGTATTTAAGAAATGTCAGTGATGGAAAAATCAACATGGCTCATGAAATGAATTAAAAAACTGGCTTATTAATAGGCTTTAATAAAATTACAAATGTGGAGTGGCCATCCATTGTACACCTTGCTGTAGGGAACTTGGTGCCATTGGTATTAAACTATGTATTTAACATGTCATTAATGACCTGGAAGAGGCCATAAAATAATTGTCAATAAAATTTGCAGCCAGTTGAAATCCTAGGGGCAAAAATTGCAGGCATAGTTATGGAAAGACAGGCTTATATATTTGGAATTGGTGGGGTTGTGGAAAGAGAAGCCAGAATCTGTGGGTCAGGGTAGGCAATCAGCAGGCTTTGGCAGTCAGTGTGCTGTAACTAACTGAAAGGGCCCGGTGCGCTCTTGAAGCGTGTGTGGGATGTTATAGATTGCATAAGACCCCTTGTTATTGGGCAGTTTGGTCTGGTCTGCTTCTGGAACACAGTATCTGCCTGGGATGTTGTTGTGGTTTAACCCCAGCTGGCAGCTAAGCCCCACACAGCCGCTCACTCATTTCCCCCAGACCTGGTGGGATGGAGGAGAAGATCGTAAGGGTAAAAGTGAGAACTCGTGGGTTGAGATAAAGATGGTTTAATAGGTAAAGCAGAAGCCACACAGACATAGAAGCAGAGCTAAACAAGGAATTCATTCACCACTTTCCATCAGCGGTTGAGTGTTCAGCCATCCCCAGGAAAGCTGGGTTCCGTCATGCATTAACAGTTACTTGGGAAGACAGAAGCTATCGCTCCAAACATCCCCTCCTTCCTCCTTCTTTCTCCAGCTTTACATGCTGAGCGCTACACCATGTGGTATGGGATACCCCTTGGGTCAGTTGGGGCCAGCTGTCCTGGCTGTGTCCCCTCCCAGCTCCTTGTGCCCCCCCCGCCTGCTCGCTGGTGGGGTTGGTGAGGAGCAGGAAAGGCCTTGATGCTTGTAAGCGCAGCTCAGCAATAGTGAAAACATCCCTGTGTTAACAGTGCTGTTTCCAGCACAAATCCAAAACATAACCCCATACAAGCTGTTACAAAGAAAATAAACTACCCCAGCCAAAACCAGCACAGGTATTGATGTGTGAAATGTTGAAATCCAGGAAAGAACAGAAGAATGTGAGAAGAATATTAGGAAACAGGCAGGTAAGAGGCATATGGGGTTGAGTCTGCTAAGCTTGAAGTTCATTGATTCCCAGCTACCTATTTATAAATTGCAAAGTGTTTCCAGTGTCCTGGTCTGTCTTTATTTAATAGGTGTGCTTCATTTTAATACTTAAAGCATATCTGCATGTGGTCAGTTGTATGGAATTTAAAAACAAAGGTATGTTACTTAAATAACTTGTTCAAAGGACTTGGCTTGACTGGGTCCTCATCTGATGTGATTTATAACTGTTTTATACTTGTACCCTGGCTAATGCTTTACCTGTCTGTCTTGGTGGAAGATGGGATTGGATGAATGAGAGTAAACTTCATCACAAGTAGAGTCTCTGAAGAGTGAAAAACATCGTTTGCCTGGGAAGCAAGGGTATATTGGAAATATTTTTTCATAAAGCCTTGTTTATTGTCTATATATGCCTATCACATAATGTTTAAAAGAGAAATCTCAGTATTTCCAAGGTAATGTCTTTCTGAGTGTTTGCATTTTTAGGTTTTATGAGCTGTAAGCATATGCAAGTTTGAATTCACGTTGTGCTTCTGATATGATTTCAAAAGCGGGTTACGCTAGTATCATAGAAGATAATTTAGCATACAGACCTTGTTATTTGATAAGTTTGCAATATAAAAATAACTTTGCTTGATACTTGATTCTCAAAATTCAGCTTTGATTCTTGCAATCACAGAATTGGGGGTATTGTATAGGGGGGATGTTTGTCAACCAGTGACATTGAATAGGGAAGTTACTGAACGATTCTTTCGTATCTCAAGATACGATGTTTTGAAGAGTCAATTCTCACAGCTGATCTGTCTGTAAATACCCGAGTGAAGACTGTAGTCCACAGGCAAGTTGGACTTCTCTTGAGAACTTGCAGTAGGCCATTTTTCTGTAGCAGTCCCGTAGAAGATCCAGAGCATCTTGATGCTTTTACACATGTCAGAGTTTTCAAATACGTTGGGGGAAACGAGCAAACCTCCATGAAGATAGAAGAAGGATATGTTTGGTGGGGTTTTTGTTGTTGGTGTGTGGGATGGGTTTTTTTGGTGTGCGTTTTTGTTTCTTTTGAAACAAGGTTTTATAATCAAGTAGTTCTGTTCATAACGAATTAGCCTCAGAACTTTAGATCACCTAAGCTTGTTTTCCCTTGCATTTTATCTCTCTAGGTTAGATTATTCTTAAGTATTTATTTAGGAGAAAATCTCTCTGGAGGGTGTCATGTCCCCCTCCCCCTTTATCAAATGCTACTGACGAACATACTGGCCATGAGCATGCTGAGGGTGGTTTCCTGTCAGAATTGCTTTATGTAGAATAGCAAGGAAGCAAATGGTTCTTGTATCCTCCTATTGTGTTGTTTCCTGTGAAGTAGCAGACTGGATGCGTGTCCTGGATACAGGCTTTTTTTATGGCAATATGCGTGTTGGGATGATCCAATCAAATCGTTCTTGGTATCCTTTATAGTCTCAGCATAGCAGGAAACAAGGCTTCCTCTTGTCCTGTTGTTTTCCCGTTAGCCTGACTTTTGGAGGCTCTCAGAATCCACAATGAAGGTGAGCAAAAAAAAAAATTACTTAGGATTTTTTTAGAGAAGTTTTTGTGGGTTTAAGATGTAATTTGTAATCTTATTCTTAAACATTCCTTTTCTTGGTTCTCTCTCCCCTGTAGTACCTTTGGGATCTAGTTTCTGGTGTCTGCACAAGCACCTCTATTGCATGTAATTCCCTTTTTTTAGGATCAGGGCCGTTGTTTTGTGATTCTGTTCATACTTGTAGTTCGCTGCTTTAAAAATTACCACAATAAGCATGTAATTAATGAAAGTTTTACACTCCTGATGCCTTCTTGTTCCGTAACAGCTTAAATGTTCTTCGCCAATTTGAGCAGTGGTTAGGCTAATGTCCAGTCGGGTTTTGTGTTTAAACCAGGTTTCATGTGTTCTGCTGTCAGTCTCTTCTGATCTCTACTTATTATAAAATATGCTATTAATAAAACTTTAATTTTTGTACAATCTGATTGTTCTTTATTTGCTTAATTTTTTTTTCTGTACATAGTCTTTAAATACTTCCTTGTGTTTCAGGAAGAACCCTACAGAGTTTACACCTAGGCCATTCCCTGGTTCTTTTTCTTACAGCTTCAAATAAATAAGAGTAGTCTTTAAATTATCTGTAGGCCAGTGAAATGATGAAATAACTATTTGACTTTATTTTGTGTGAATGATAACTGCTTGGAGTATATCAGTGTTTGCCCCTGACTGTTTGATTCTGCACCTGTCTTGTGGCATTGCTCTTTGAGCTGTATACGCACTGCCTGAGCTTGAGAGATTTCATTACCTCTACAGCCAAGGTAGAACTGCGGCTCGCAGGGACCAGAGAATGATCCGCAGTCTGAGGGGAAAAAAATGGGTGTGTTAGTATATGTGAGTACCTCAAGTGTTGTGAACGCTTTGGGAGATACTTTTTTTTTTTCCTTCTTATGAATAGTACTGTAATTGAAAGTTTCCTAAATCTGCCCTACCTTTGTCAGTATATCACATAAACAGTCACAACTGGTCTGGCAGCCCCTTCTGTCACTACTTTCCGTAGCTTTCATTAAAATTTTCGCTTCTCTTGGGTTCAACTAGCTGCTTTTTGTCCCTTTCTGTCATCTCCCCTGGGAACATGGGTTTTTCCACTCCTGCCTCTGAAGGCCATTTCCTGTGGTACAGACATTCTGATAGCGCCTCTGGGATGGGTCTGTTATCAGGAAAATAAACAGGTTTTTGTTGACTTTTTGTCTAAAACAGCTATGCTGTGGGAAACTAAATGTCTTTGTGTTTCTTAAATCAGTTGGAGCAACTGTAATAGCTGTCTCTTGTCCTCTTTCTAGTCTTGCACAAGGGAATACCGTGACTCCTTTAAACCTATGCAGAATCTGTTGTGAGAGCTATTTTCATGAGAGTTTGAAGGAGTGTTTCCATTACTTCGGGCAAATATTATGTGGGGGTTTAAGTCTCTTCTTTTCCCCCTGAAAATCCAGATGTTTAATGTCATCACCCAGTGCCTGAAAATTACTGCAGTGTTTTCTACAAGATAGTTTGAGGTTTGGATCTCTTCCCCACAGTTAAAAAAGAAAAATAAAATAACCCTCACCTCTCATCCCTCCCGCTTCCCAAACTTCATTCTCCATCTAACCTACCCAGCAACTTCATTAATTTTCAGGAGTTCTGCTTTCCTCTGTGTCTTACAGAATAAAGAGATAACATGTATGTTGTTACAGTACTTTAAGAAGTATTTGTAGTAATTTCAATAGTACTTTATGAATGATCAGGTACAGTGGTTGTGAGTTGCTACCGGAAAAGAAGTGTATGCCAAGAGTAATGGTACCCAGTAACTTTTTTGGCCAAAATGTCTGAGGAAAGTGTCTCTCTTCTGATAATTGTTTTATTTGACTTTCCTGTAACTTAAATGACATGATATTTTTAGCTTGTATCTTCTTCAGTTTCTCTCAAATGCAGCTGTTTCTATATTCTCTTTCTATGTAAAAATGAAGTGGTTTGTGGGTTTTTTGTGAGTTGGGTTTTTTTGCTTTTATTTGTGGGTTTTTTAAAAGGAGGAAACCCCCTATACTTTTACTGGTCCAGAAGAGCCACTGAAAGACTGATACCTTGATGAGGCAATAGCTTCTACAGTCCTGGTTTGCATGATAACATAAAAAAAAGCTTAGTTTTCAGGCTTGTTTATACGACTTATTGCATGTTCTTTTCTTTTCAGACTTTTGACGCAAATGACCTGTATCAGGGACAGAATTTCAGCAAAGTTCTCAGCTCTCTTGTGGCTTTAAATAAGGTGACTGCAGGTAAGTAGATTCTGCTTTATCTTGCTGCTCACTTAACAATTACCTTCAACTCACATCAATGTATATTTATACCTGTTGCTGAACAAGCACAGCTTAGTTTTTGTTGCAGTTTCTGTTGTTTCTCTGGGTTCTCTAGTCCCCCCTTCTGCAGAAGGAAGCTTTGTGGTTGAGCTAAGGCTCAGACTTCTTGAACTACTGAAGTGGACTTCTGCTCCAGTCTGTCATTCCCATGTTTGAACAATTTTGTCAAGGTTTTCATTATTCCCTCCCCACTCTCCATTCCCCAGCGTCCTCCTTCTTTGACAGCAACAAAAGGATAGCCAACTTTTTTGATCCCTTAAGCCATGCATGTTTCATGTAAGTAGCAGCTAGAACCACCTACTTCAAGTTCTTTGGTGGGAAGGAGAGAGCTGTAGAAATAGCATATGGTTGAGAGGTATCTGTGCTTCATTGTAGGGTGAGGTTGTGCCAAATAATGCCAATTGGACACAAGGGCAATTGAGATCTACTAACATTGGTGGCCCTTTTTGGCTTCTTGCTGCTCTGTGTTTGGGCTTCACACTCTCAGCAGCAAGTTCCAGTAATGGTCGTCAGGTTAGAGTCTGATGAGAGATTATTTAAAACAGACCATAGTTGATAACTTTTATGTGAGGAGGAAGAAGAAGCTGATAGAGAAGTCAGTGGTGGATCAGCATTATTTCATTGTAATGGTAATAAGTGTCTTGTCACTTCAGTAATACTTCTCTGGTCCATTACAACAGAGACTTTTTTTATGGCTTTCTTTCCCTTTCATCAGCGAACACCCTTTAAGAGTAAGTTTACAACCAAATTCTTTGTGCTAATGAATGACCATGGACTAATATCGTTGACTTCTTTGAAGTGACTTACACCAGTTGAAGATACTTGCATTTGCAGTTAAGGTGAAAGGTGGTATAGACCATTTCAGTACTGCACACTGACAGTAGCTGTCTTTAAAGGGAAGAAAAAGCGCAGTCATTTGGTCCAGACATTGACAGATTAATACCCACATCAGAAAGCCACAATTGTAGCTGGCTTAGAAGGGACCCAGGCTGATCCCTTTCATTGGGGGAGTGGGTGGTGGTCATGATATGGAAACCAGAAATCAAAACTGCATGCAAACTGTGGTGTTGCCTCATTCCTAGCAGCAAGCAGAGCTACATAAATCTTCTAACCCGTTGTTCTTCCAAACCATTTTCTTTTAATTTGGTGACCGTGTAGAAACATTTTAGACTATCTCCCTGTGATAGTATTGGAAGATGGCTTTCAGATCCCTGTCTGGGTCTGCAAGAATTTCAGATATACACAGGTTCTTCTGAGATGGACCTTTGTGCAGTGGAGGCAGTGTGAGTAATGAGCATGAGGACTGATGAAAGGCTGCTATGAATATATACTCCCATCAAAATTTTTAACTTCAGGAGGGGTGGGATCAAGGTACCAGTTGCTGTTTGTAGCCAGATGAGGGGAGAAGAACAGGTGTAGGGAAGTTGAGATACTGGTAGAGAGGAAGAAAGGGTGTTACAGACCCTGGCAATCTTTGGATGGGTAGAAAAGTGAACCTTCTGAGAAAATTACCAGATTAATGTTTTCAAACATGCATGTTGTGTTGCCATTCAAGTTTCTTGAGTTTTTAGCAGTAGAGCTGATTTTTTTTTTCTGATAATAATGCCATTGAGAAATTAATTGAACATGTTTGTGGTATTTTAATGGAAACTTTTATGGATACGTGGGGTCTGCAAGCCTCTTAAGTCTACCAAAAGTTCAAATTGATTTGAAATTATTCAGATATTGGTAAAAATAATTGCAATTTGCATGTGGTTTGTTTGTAGTAATTTTCTTACTTTTCAGTTCAAACAGACAGTTTCTAATTCAAGCCTCAAAAGGTGCTCTTGTGTTGGTGTATTAGCTCTGCTATTGCAAAATAGAAAATTTTGCACATCAGGCAACACTAAAAAAAATTCTAGGGTGGGATGTTTTAGGGTTGCCCAGAGGCTGGGATGCACTGCTGTCAGTCAGCCTAATCCTGTTTCCCTAGGTGAGCTGTGTTAAGGCATAATGCTGGATTTGGTGGCGTGTCTGTTCTTCCACTTGGCTGCAGTTAGGAAACATAGCAAACTGGACATGTAGATGTTACAGGTTGCTTTTAATCCTTAAGTTCCATTAGTCACAGATAGTTACAGCAACTTGAAAGTTTTTGGGAGCCTCAGAATTAGCCACAAAGTTGGGATTTACAAATGAAGCCTATGATTGTAGTATCATAGAATGGTTTGGGTTGGAAGGGACCTTAAAGATCGTCTAGTTCTAACCCCTCTGCCATGGGCTGGGACACTTTCCACTACACCAGGTTGGTTTAGTCTGATTTCTTGCCTGGCTGCAAAGATGTATGCCCTTTCTGTAATGGACTTTAATTGCTGGTGTTTATATTGATACAGTAGCCTTTAAATGCTTTTAGGAAAGCAGGCTCACAAAGTGTGAGGTCTTTTGTGACTTCAATGTGTGATGATGCTATTCATACAAAATACGCAACTCTAATATGAATAGTTCTAATATTGCACTATTTGACATGGGAATGTGTATTTATAGATTGGGGTTTTTTTGGAGGATAATGATTTTCAAAGGAAAACAGTGACTTTTTAAAAAAAGATGCACCTGAAGAAGGTCTTTCCCGCTCAGTCACTGTGGACTTGGAGCATCCTTTGTCAACGCTTCTGTGCTTGTTGTCAATCTCAAACCCTTTCCTTCCTCCTGCATGTCAGCCCCTGTTGGATGCCGTGCTGAATTTGAAAGGCTTTCCAGTTAAGTTGAATCCAGTTGTCCCTTCAGGTTTGAAGTGGAATGGCAGATATGCCTTGTTCACCAGTCTCCTCATGGAACTGAGCCTGTATGTGTTATTTCCCTTGGACCAAAATGAACTCGGACTTGCATAATATCATGGTCTGCTTTAGTCTGACAGTAACTAATATGAAACTGTAGTTGTGCGCATGTACCTCTGATATGGAAGTCAAGTGTTGGAAGCAAAGCAGGCTACTAGGAAAGAGAGTAACGGAGGCATAAAAACCAGGAGAGCAGTTGGCATGCTTGTGTAATCTTGTGAAAACATCTAGTTTTGGGACAGAAAATACTGCACTGCTTTCAGGGCTCTTTGAAGCTCAGATGCTTACTGAATGATTTCCTTGTATGTGGGGAAAATGAGGAAAAGGAGTGACTCGCCGTACTCATGGAAAGGAGCAGTGTTTGCTGTAACACGTCACCCATGCAAGGGCCCTGGGAGCATCCCTCTCCTGGGGCCTTGGCTGCGAGGACTGGGGAGCTGGTGCAGCCAGAAGCAACCCCTGTCCCACCGTAACGCTGGGGGAGGGGCTCAGCAGTGCTGCAGCCTGGCCTCGGTCTGGCTGTGGCCTGCTATTCTGGACAAGGACACCCCACCTGTGGGTGGGCTGACATTCCATCCCCAGGGAGGTGCCCAGTGTCCAGGGCTTGGGGCTGCTGTGCCCCAGCTGCACTGCTCCTGGCTGGAGTGGTGGGATGAGCTCTGCCCTGCCACTCCCTTGATGCCTCCCAGCTCACAGGGACCCCAGCAGCACTCAGACAGCATGTTGGGTGAACATCTCAAATGGGTGTGCTTCTCAGAGGAGAGACCTTGAAGGAGGGGAGAGGTTTTGGGAGGGTGTTGTTTTTTTGAGCAAGCAGCTTTCCTCCTTTCTACTCCTCTTATCCCTCCCCCTCCCTCCAAAGAAGAAGAAACAGCTTAGTTGGCAAAAAGGGATGAGACAAAGGAACACAGGAAAAAAGACAGTGGAAGGAATGTTTTAATTGAGAAGGAGATGGGGTGGGAGGAGAGCTAAGAAACAGATGTGGCTGGCTTTACTTCAAGCAAGTTTTATGCATTCAAAATTCTTGGCCATTAGCTAAAATGATGCTGGTTAATTACCTTTAAATGGACTGGCAGTGAGTAAGAATGGAGAAATAAAACCCTAGCCCTCCTCTTCCTCAACAGCTCAAATGGTTTTCATGCCTGTGTGGGGAAGAAACTGCCAGTATCTCAGGATTTCAGATTATTTTTATTTTTTATTATATATTATCTGTAATATATTTATTAAATATTATATATTTTTTTAATCTTGAATTATTCAGCAACTGCAGATACATCAAACCTCCTTTAAGCATGTCCGTTTTACAGAGGTAAGCAGAAGATACATGCAGATTTCTTAGTATCTAATTTTTTTTTCCTTCCCTCTTGCAGACATAGGGCTGGGCAGTGACTCTGTATGCGCACGGCCCTCATCTCATCGAATAAAATCTTTTGATTCTCTGGGATCCCAGTCTTTACACAGTAGAACTTCAAAACTCTTTCAGGGACAGTATCGGAGTTTGGTAAGTTCAAGAAGAAATGAAACATACTGTGGTGATACTTTTTTTTTCTTTTGACAAGATTTATAAGTGAACGATAGTGTAGCAAAGTAACTGTTTTTTCTCTTTCACCTCTGTGTTTCAAGCCTGTGACATTCTATTTTTGCAGCTTTTCTTATGATGTTCCAAAATATATGCAGCTTCCTGTGAAATTCTAATTATTTTTTTTCCTCACTTACTGCTCCATGTTGTCTGCATACACAGTATCTTCTTTTCAGTATAAGGACTTGCTCTTCCAAAGGCAAAAATCTCATTTTCTCCATGTCTGAGTTTAGGGATGATGATTGAAGGAGAGTCAGATCTCAGCAAAGGTGGTACTTTAAATGTTGGCAGTATTGGTAGTTATTGCAGTTTTCTGTTATGTTTCAAGGTGAATCCTTCAACCAGCCTTCAGGTAGCTGAGTGGTGTGGGTAGTTGTTACACGGTATGGCTGAGGTCAGGATGGAGTACTGTATTGAAACTAACTGTGGTGAAAGGTGCTTTTACTGACTAAAAGGTTTGCAAGAAGGGTTCAGATCCCTATTGTAAACTGCTTTTTTCCATGCTTGAAGGAGGCAGTTTTGAACTATGTGATGATTACTACATGAAACTTGAAACACAGTACTCAAGCTTTCTTAGGTGTGGTTTGGTGTGTTTTCTTTGGTAGCAGAGCCCATGCAAGTTCTTGCCCTAGGCCACTAATTCCAGCTCTCACTCTGCTGTTCGCAACCCACTCAGTTTTGCTGATGCAACTTTGTGGGACTAGCTGTTAGCTGGATCATGGAAGTAATCAGAGTTTTAAAGTATTTTTATCACTTTGGTGATCTGAGTGGCTCTGCAGAAAGTTGCAAAGGGTCAGAGAAGTGCAAGAAGGAGGGAAAGAGAGCTAGTGGCCAAACTGGGAAATTACTAGGTTGGTTTTGCTGCTGTAGTTGATCAGTTTGGAACTGTTCTCACCAAATTTGTACTTGGTTTCCTCTACTGGAGAGCCATCCTGGCAGAGGAGAGGGACTGTAATTGATGCCACTGTGCAGTGTTGGTGCTTATTTTGTAGCTTTTTACTGGCCACTATGGCAAAACTTTTTCTTTTGCTGAGTAGTCATAGTGGATGAGTGCACATGGTGTACAAGCAGAGCACTGAGGCACTTGTTTGAAAATGTGGCAGTCTAATTGCTGAACATTGTGACTTGCAGCATATCGGGGCTTTCTGCACGTTTTCAGAGGTGTTTGCCCTCGTTTTCCTACAGTTTCTCAGCCACTAAAAGTCTGATTGTTAAATTAAGTTGTGATACAGTAACGATTGCTGTAGATACGAATTAAGCTGACATGTTAAAAATACCAGTGACATTATGCAGTACATCTTTTTAATCATCTAAACTATATAGACAACATGTATTCTTCTATCTGGACAGGTGACTAGGATTGCTGACACAGTCATTTTCTCATTAAGTTACTGCTTTAGTTACACAGGTATTGATCCTTACTTATGATGGAGGCAGATATGATTTATAGTCTGTTCTCTCAGTTCCAGTGCAGTGGATTGTATTTGAATTATTTAAAGCTCTCCAAATATTTAGGGTATTTTAGCATGAAAGTTTGTCCTAACTGTCATGAAATGCTTGAATGATGCAAATATTCAAGATGGACATCTAAGAACAAAATGTTGAAATTGAACTTCACTAATTTGAAAGACTTCTTTAGAGTTGCTATTAACATTTAGTTGTTACAATAGCGCAATAATCTCTCTTCCCATCTGTCATGGGGATGAATTTATGTATTATCTGTGTGTGTGTATGTATATATATATATGAACAGCTGCAAGTCTGACATGCTGCAGACTTGCAGCTATGCTAACCTTGAGGCAGATGATTTGTGAGTACTTATTCAAGGTAAATTGCCTAACTGTTTCTTATGTTTTGTGGAAGAACACTGTCCTCCATTGGCAGGTCATGGAGACTTGCATATTCAGGTGTGGAACCTTCCAACATTACCTTTTACAGGGAAAAAAAAATCCAACCCCAAATGTTTTTAAGCTGCAGACTCTATTTATATCCAGAATTAAATTAAACCAAACTGCATTCCATCCTCCTCCCAACCAGAAAGCTTTAGAAAAAAATCCCCCTCTAATGTAAATCTGTTGTTTCTTCGTAGTTGCCAAAGGCAGTTTCAATTTATACTATATATAGAAAATAGAATTTGGTTTTCTGGAAGAGTAAGAATTATTCTCATTTTAACTCTGTTACTCTCTTCTGATTTGAAGGGGCTGTAATAAGACAGTATACTCCCTGGACTGATACAAATCTATAGTTTTAAAATGACAGAAATACTGGAAATGGCAAATCATCCCTTACAAATGCTTGGAGTAGAAATGTGTGGGACGTGTGGAAGAGAGGCTGTTGCCATTTTATGGATACTTCTGTTTTGTTCATGGAATAATTGTTCAAATCTCTAATGTGATCTTTTTGTTCTTTTTCTCACTTACTAGGACATGACAGATAACAGCAACCATCAGTTGGTGGTGAGAGCAAAATTTAATTTTCAACAGACAAATGAAGATGAACTTTCTTTTTCAAAAGGAGATATTATTCATGTTACAAGAGTGGAAGAAGGAGGCTGGTGGGAAGGAACTCTAAATGGCAAAACAGGGTGGTTTCCAAGTAACTATGTACGAGAAATAAAATCAAATGGTGAGTTTTCAAGGAGATCATATTTACATAAATTCTTTTGGTAGAGATTGATAGTTGCTTGATTGCTTAAAAATGGTAATGCTTTTTGTTTAAGCATGACTGTGTTTACTGAACTTCATTCACAGCAATCATTAATGCTCATGAACTCCTATTGCCTCACCCCTACTTGTTATATAGGGTGCTCTAGGACTGAGGAATCGACAGTAAGCATGCAGAAGACTCCTCCATTCTGTTTGCTTGTCTGTGCGTCTCTCACAGTTGGGCTGCTCTGACTTCCTCGGTCTGAATTCCTAGACTGTTGGATTTTGGCTCTGATGCTGACATAATTTGAATTGGTGATTTGGCTTTTGAATAGTGAGAGATTTCCTGCAAATCTCTTTAAAAAAAAAAAAAACAAAACCAAAACTCAATCTAAAACAAACCCTGCAAAACCAACCACAAACTCTACGCCAGAAAATCTCTGCACAAGTCCCATTACTTCAAAGCAAATAATTGCAGGAAAAATCCCCAATTCTACCAAAATCTACTAAAAGTTAGAGACAGGTTTTGAAAGGTAATGTATTTGTGATTTTTCTTTTTCTTTCTTGTTTATAGGCCTTCACCTTTCCTTTATACAGGCTTCACTCTTCCACTGAAGTTTTATTTTGAACTTCATACAGAGAAAGTGTTTTCTGTAAACGTCATCTTCACGACCGAATGTGTGAGCTAACATTGCTTTTTAATTTAGTAGGACCTTGTGATGGGTGACATCTTTTTTTTTTTAATTTTTTCTCTCCACACCATCCCCCTTTATCCCCCCCAGCCCAGTCTGTGCTTACTTTCAGAGATAGGGATAAACCTGGTAGGATAAAACTACCCAGGGACTCTCTGAGAGACTTTACAACTCTTCCCTTTTCACAGCTCCAATGAAAACACATGTTTTCTGGGCCATGCTAAAATCATTGGCATTAATTTTATTTTTTTTTTAGGCAGCCATACCGATGTATGATTGCCAAGTGAAGTTGTAAGGGTAAAACTTCATTTTTAAAATTCTTTCTCTTCCGGTTGTATCCTCTTTACTCTCTTCCTTGATTTGCAATCTACAGTCTGTTTTTTGTAGAATGCTAGAGACTTAGATCTGTAACTTCATTGTCATTTTCAACTAGATCCTCTTGGACAGTCATGATTTAAGTTCTTCAGAGATCTGAAAAACAATTCCTGAAGCCCGTTTTTTCTTGTCTGTGGTGTTGTAGCAGTCTGTCAGCCATGACTATTCTCTTGTCTCATCATTATTCAT
Organism: Falco cherrug; assembly: GCF_023634085.1. Classification (NCBI taxonomy): domain Eukaryota; kingdom Metazoa; phylum Chordata; class Aves; order Falconiformes; family Falconidae; genus Falco; species Falco cherrug. Next base: position 63,932,039 of record NC_073698.1, read on the forward strand.
TTAAAACGTTGCTTCAGAGGTCAGCTTTGGATTTCATCAGTTTTGATCTCTTCTGACTCCTGAGACTGGATCTTGGGTCAGCAGTCAGGCTCCTGAATGAAACTGGCTTTTAACATAAAACAAATGAGAACTGAAAGTTGCCAGCAACTGAAATTAAGGTTGTTCTTGGGTTTTTTTAAGAATATTTCACCTAAGTGAAGTAACTCTCCTAAACAGAAATGCCAACAAGCTGTAGGGCTGAGGTTAATACCAGCTGCAGTTTGATTCCTACCAGTCCTCGCATCCTGGTCTGATTCCTGGGGGCTGACATGACCTGCTTCTACTCCATGGTTTAGTTTTTACTTCTCACCATCAGAAAAGTTTTCTATAAAGTTCTTCTTTTCCCTCTGCTGTATAGGCATGTTCCCTGTGCTGCAAGGGCTTGTGCTCCTGGATTCTGTCAGACTTCTTGTGTTCTTGGAGTGCTCTCATATGTTCAGTTGCTTCTGTGGAAGGAAATACAGGCCTATGTTTTTTCTCGGGAAGCTGAGTTACTGCTTGTTTTCCCTGCATTTACTGACTGTTACAAAGTGAAAATGACTGACCTGTAGCACTAGCTTTCTCTGTTCTCCTTTTTAAAGACTGTTACTATGTTTGGCCTTTTCCACTATGTTGTGGAACTTCACTTGTCTTCTGTGGTTTCAAACATGGATGTAGCTAGTTCTCTTACTGCCAAATCGGCACAGCAGGTACTCCTTTATCAAAATACTAGTTTTAACTTGCTTTAATGTCTTTCGTAGGTATGTTTGAATTGTCTGAAGTTGACCTTTTATAATGAGGATGGGGGGGTAGAGGGAAGCATGACATATTAAGAGCTTCTTGATGTCTGCTAATAACTCTTCTGAGTTGCAGATCAGCTTTCCCACTTGGTGAATGTATGTGATGGAATGTTTTGTTTGCTCTTACTCTTATGTCCATGTTGTATTTCAGCTGGTGACCTGACTTCTAGTTACTTTTGTTTCTTTTTCTGTGTTTTGAGTCACCGTAGTGTCACCGTAGTATTTGTGATATTTGATCTTGTCAATTTGCATCTACTTTTCTTGGTCTTCCTTGAGATGCCCCTAATTCTTAAAAGGCTTGTCATTCTTGTGAGCCTTTTTACCCTTGCACCGTCACTGGTGCGAATCCTGTTTTTACACATATTTTGAAGTTTACTGAGTTCTTACTTAGTTTGTTGTTCTCATTTTGCAATGCTCTTTTTTTCTTGGTTGTTTCCAGGAATTTGTTATGAACATTTGTTCTCAAGTGATTTCTTCCTTGTGGGTATTGTAGAAGGTGCTAGAGAGAGAGGGACTTCTCTGTAACTCTCCTCCCTTCTGTATCAAAGTACATTGTCACTGTGTCCTGAGGTTAGACTTGTTGTTCTGTTGTCCTTGTTGAAACAAGAATGTAGTACTGTTTACCACAAAGCTCTGAAGTTACATGAATGGCTCTGGTAGAGGTTCATGAGAAGTTTTGTCTGTTATATGTATGTGTTGACAGTCTCTGTTGCACTCCTGTGCCCCTGCTCTTTTTTGCTAGTCTTCATTAGACTGGTTGACATTTCTTGAGTTGATAGTCTTTCACTGTCCTTTTTTCTTGACTTACTGGCAACTGTATGTACGTTACTGTAAGATTTTTTCCTAATTTAGAAGTACTGTAAGTGCCCTCATGCTTTAAGCATGAGGTTGAAACACAACAGTGCCTTTTTTTCCTGATTTATTTCAAAATGATTTAGTAGAACTTGCTGTCTTGCAAACTCAAATTCAAAATGTGTTTTCTATCAGCATTACAATGAATTTATTTTAAAAAAGATCAGGATAGGTTTGTTGAAATACTTGCTCTTGATTAAGGTCTTGGGAACAAATGTTCATCCTGGACATCTAACTGGTTTTCACAGTACTCTGTAAAGTGTTCTGGCATTGGCAGTATGATTCCACCCTTCTTTCTTCTCTCAAATGGGGCTGAAAGTACAGCAGTTAGTTACCTATACAGAATTCTTAACACTTAGCATTTTTGATGATGTTTTGGAGATTCTGGATGTTTTGATTATTTGGAGAGTTCCTGGGAAATGGTGAGTTTGATTAAATAAATCTCTTCAGTCTGGCATAACCAGACTTTGGCAAACTGGGTAAGAAGAAAGGGAAAGTTCTTCATGGATGTGTGTTTTTGTTTTAATTCTCACAAAATTCATAGCTATTAGATGTTTAGATAAATGGATTTTTGTTGTAAATTGGTATCCTTTAATGCCAGATAGCTTGTATGGTTGATCTGAAGTTAGATATTAAAGACAAGGAGGAAGGAGCTGCTTGGTAACGGGAACTGCCTTTACCCACACTGCTTTCTTAAAAATTTTAGAAGTAAACTACATTGTGTATAGTTGTACAAGCAGAGTATGTTACATGATAAGGTATCTCCATGTAGCTAATAAAACATTGCAATGCTGTGCCCATGCTGTAACTTGTTTGTGTAGCTATGCCAGAATGATTCGTGTTAGCACAGAATGCTAATACATGTATGAGGTGAGCTATGAATGGTTGTAGGACAGATACTGAGATTACTGAGCAAAGCACAGCATTTAGTTTTCTTAGGCTGGACAATAATTCTGTGGTTTGGGGGGAATAAATTTGGCTGAGATGCAAAATGATTTTTATTTTGCTTTTGCGTGTGTTTTCTTTCCTCCCCCTTCCTCCCAACCAAAGGGGAAAAAGAAGATCTGTTTGAAATTGTGGTACTTATGATCAAACTTACAAATAGGAAAAAAACCCCATAGTAATAGTTTCTTTTCAGGTATGTGCTCAGATACACTGTAAGGTCAAAAAGATGGTCCATTTTTCTCTCTCCCTCCTTCCCTGTGTGCATGTTTTCATTTTCCTTCTTAAACCTTTTAACATTTTACCTGTTTTTCTTTTTAAAAAGCTCTTTGATCACTAGTCAGGAAGTACTTTGAAATGAGAGGACTTTTATTTTTATTCTGCCATGCTCTTACATGTGACATAGGATAAAAGATTTATACTGTGTAAACTTGTTAGATATTTGACAGCGTGGCCTTTGCGAGTTTATTACTTACATAAAACAGAGCAGTGATGGTGAAGGTGTAGGTGGAGTCTTGTCTCTTATAGTGCTGCTTCTGTCTCGAACAGTAGAGAGATTTGGAGACATAGTTTTGAGAGTTCCCTTGCATTAAAAAGAATAGTGGTTAGCCAGAATGGGATGCAGTTGCTTAGCTACTGTCAGATGTTAATCACTTTTTTTTTTTTAAAAAATCACATGGTCACTTGCTGGGTTTTATAAAAATGTAATCAATTTATATGACATGAGATTATGCAGAAGGAAATACAGCTTTGAAAAATTACATTTGCTATGTCACAAAGTTTTAATTCTAATTATTCACAGAAATTAATGTGTCATTACTGTTCTAGCCTATCTTTTCTTACACTTTTTTGACAGTTATGTTAGTATCAGGCCCAGAGCAAATTAGTGGTTCTTCTGGTTGGATGTTAATAAATAAATAAAAATCAGTGGGGGAAAAGGCTCAAGTGTAGTAGAAGAGCAGAGTATCTGCTGTTTCCATCCTGTGGTGTGTGAGGGAAGGACAAGATCCACTTGTAGCTTTGGAAAAAGAATGAAGAAAAGAAAAACCCACAAAGAATGCTAGTTTTGCTTTCCCCCTTCAGGTGTACGTGGTTGGGTAAAGCGTACCTGTTGCCAAGTGTTACTCTACAGACATAAATAGAGTAGAGGTTGGGACCAATGAATGCTACTAGGGAGGAAGTGTTGGTAGTGTCCCCATTGCAGAATAGAGCATGTTGCAGCGATGCCTGAGTCGACTGGGAACAAGTTTGGGTCTGCCCTCCTCATACTGGACTTGAACCAATTAGTGTAGAGAGACAGAGCTGGCTTGTCGCACTTCACTAATAGGGACCATCTAGCTTTCGGTGTCCCAGCTGGTACATCTTTCCTCCTGCACTGTAGGATGAAATAGTCTAAATCACATCTTACACACCATAGCCTAGTAACGGCAGAAACACATGGTGATGTTCTTGCAGCAGTAGGGTTGCAATACTTTACTAAAGGATGTCTTGAAGCAGTGCGTTGTGAAGTAGACTGTTGCATGAAAATGAATGTGACAGAGGTAGAGAATGTGAGCATGACAAGTAATTTGAAGGCAAGTAAAATAAATACTTGCATGTAAATGAAAAAAGAATGAAACAAAATGTTGGGAAGGATTGGGTAAATTGTCCTTTTACAGTCACTTAGAAAGGTAGATGCTTGTAAAGGATAACACAACTTGCATTTTAGAAAGTTGATGGCATCTTATGTACTGCTTAGGGAAAGGTTACAGAAGCAGCTGCTCTAAGTTGTTTTGGTGCTACTGAGAATAATTATTTGCTGGAAGAATAACGTTAAGAAGCCTATGCCAAACTCGGTCTCCACCCAAAGATGATCTGTTAAGTGAGTTCTATCTGGTTTATCACTAGCCACTAGACACTTCAAAGCACTATCAAGTGTATCTGAGTGCAGCTGACCGTAATGCTTTGATCAGGAAAGAAACTGATAGTGGTAACTTTAACTCTTGGTATCAGTCATCAGCTGAATACAGTCTCTTCCAGTACTTGAGCAGATCGTGTTTGTTTTGGATATGATCATATGCTGTGCTTGTTGATGTGTTTTTAGTGTTAATGTAATGGATGGGTGACTGAAGGGGAGAATCTTCTGTACGGGAAAACCTGGTGTTTGGCTCAAGTCTCTCTCTTCCAGTGCTTTGAGAAACAGAGGAGTTGGTTAGGGGAGTGGGCAGGGTGCCAGAGTATTTTGCTAATGTTTTGGAAACCTATGGACTGCATAGACCTATGGAACTATAAGACCGGTATAAGTTACCAGTATGCTGAGTGGGCATGACACCTGCTTGAAATGTTTAATGAATTATGCCTGTATGTTTGCCAAAGTACTGTAATGTCCTGTCATGAAGGATGATAACATTTATCTTTGTTTATGCTAAGGAAGTGATTTCTTATGTGCAGGATCAGGATTTTCTTTTGTGTAATGCATTGTGCAATAAGTTGATTACAACAAGAATGTTTCTTATTCCTCCTCATGAGCAAGACAGTGCTTGGAGGCAGAATACCAGACATGATGGACAGCTGGACTGATTTGCTGTGTCTAATTCTGTGTTTCTGCAATAGAAAAGGCTTTTGCATTTTAAAAGCTGAATGTTGTTTGTGACTGTTCAGGCGAAATTGTTTGACTGTGTGATTCTTTTTTGTGTCTTGTTTTTAAATCTCAATTTGATCGTGTGTCTCTGATGGATAATTTAATCAGATGAACGGTTGGTAATATAAATGACTGAGGAAAAAATCTCCCACTTCAGCAGCTTAGGAAGAGAAAATGTTAGGGGCAGAGATGTGTTTTTAGACCCTTTAAAGATAACAAACTAGCTGGAAGAAGAGCCAGATTTCTATGACTGGCCAGCTTTCTCCAGATTAACAGGGGTCAGACATCTGTATTATGAGAAAACTTACTTTGACTTTTTGCTTTTTCTTAAATAACTCCTTTCTGGTGCATGACTGATAAGCCTTTACATATTTGGTGAACCTGAAAGTCACTATAAATTGAAATAGAAGTCAGAGCTTCTGTAGAGAATGAAAGCAAATTACCAAGTTTGTGTAAACGACAGGTTTATCATTCAGTACAAAAAACCAAATTGTAATTTCCCCATAAATGAGTACCACTATATGTGAATATATAAATGGGTAGCCATCCATACAGCATGACTTTAGGTGCTGTTTTCATGCTGAGTGTTTGATGACAAGTCTGCTTGGGTTTATGGTTTTGCTCTAAGGGGATGGGAGGAGTCCTGTCATTTGGAATTGCTTGACTGTATAGCAAGCATGTATGTACTGCAGGTGGCTGAGAGCGTCGGCGTTCCCAGCTAAGTGCTGGGGCTAATGGTTTTTGTGCTGTCTGTCAGCTTATAGCTGACTTGGGAGCTGGGGTGGGCAGGGGATATGAACCAAAAGGATTTTACTGTCATCTCTGAACATAGTAAGGAGAAATGTTTTTGCCCGTGTTTGACAGTCTTAAGACCATATTTTATTTTTAGAATAGCTTCTTTGAGGGGAGTTCCAGTGAAATACAGAGAAAATCCCCTTAAAGATAATACCACTTGCGTGCTTTTGGGGCCTGAGCTGCTCCTTGCAGACTGCTAGCTAAAGCCTCAGGACCCATTGGCCTGCTGGGCGCTCCTGGCACTGGAGGCAAAACTGTGGCCTGCATCTGTAGTCAGCTCCCCTGAGAGTGCAACACCCATGGGACTGCAGCTGGGCAGCCTGAAAGAAGCACTAGATTAGCCAGGGTACAGTCTAGCAGAGGCTGGTACCACACGAGCTGTTCTGCTTATGGTGGTGTTTCCCTGGTCAGCTTTACTGTCCGTGGGGATAGCAGGGCCCTTGGCCTGGCTGACTGGGCTTCCCCTGGAAAGGCGGGTCTGTGTTGGAAACTTGCATAATTTATTCTTAGTGGCCTGAGGTATCGGGTAAACTAGAGCTAAATTATTCATATATCTTTATTAAAATGTGTTTGAAACAGGAGCGTGCTTTTAAAATAAAGGTAAAACTTCCAGTAGGTATGTTTTGATGATGCTTTTTTCGGGATTTTTGTTGGTTTGTGGAGTTTTTTTGTTTGTTTACAATTTGCAATTTTACTGTTCAGATGCAAATTCAGTGCTTATTTGAAATTTGCATGTTAGACAAGCCTACTTATTTAAAAAACAAATCAAAACACCATAATGTCCTGATAAATACAGCCTCACAAGCATTCTCGTTTAAAGTGCTGAGAGGTCGAAAAGAGACGGTGTAAGTCTTACTTACTGTTTCTCCAGCAGCAGCATGGTGCTTTTGATTGTCTCTCCCATCATCTTTGCTCCTCTTCGATTGACTTAGAGCAATGGTGGAGGTAGGAGGGGAAGCTTTAGGAGTGTGCTTTCTGTACCTCTCCATTCTGGGAGTCAGCACTTGGGTAACTTAGGACTGTTGTTTTGATCTCACAGACTTAATTGTCCTTCCAGGAAAAGTGTGCATTACTGAGTAGATTCACTATGGGATACAGGAAGGATTGCATTTATTGTTCTGATGGACTCTCTTCTCAAGTACATAAGCTTTTTTTTTTTTTTACTTAACATTGAAAGTAACTTTTTAAAAAAGCTAGTTTTCAGAGATAAGCATTGGGTAAGTCACTCTACTACTTGTGTAGTTTTTTGATTCTCTATTTCAACCAGACTGAGTATGAAGTCGTGCCTCTAGTATGTTCAGCTTTAGTCACTTGCTTTTACAGAGTTCATTAAACTGATATTAAAATTAATACAACTTTTGTTTGAAATTGTGTGTGGTGTTTGGAAACGCTTGGGTTCTTTAATTGCAATCTGTCATAGTTTCGTTTTTGTTTTTTAAAAATCTGGAAAAGCTAATTTTACTAACTGATTTTTGGGTTCCAGGAAAAAGAATGGGAGTTTTTCTGCCTGCCTTCATTGAGGCTAGAGTTTCATTTTCAACATATGAACCATATTGTTTCTTTACCAGTAGTGTCAAGCACAAGTATGTTTCTCAGTGAAGCACTATTTTCACTGTATCTTATTGAGAAATATTTTAAAGCAGTTTGTTTGACCTCTAGTGTTGAGCTATGAAATTGCACCCCTTTGACCTCAGAATATCTTACATTTCAGAAAAACCGGTCTCCCCCAAATCAGGTACACTGAAGAGTCCACCTAAAGGCTTTGATACGTCTGCAATTAACAAAAGCTATTACAATGTGGTGAGTGATCCTTTTTCCTCCGTGTGAGCTGTTGTATGTGGTAGAATATCATTTAACTAAATGCTCTTACCTGTGCAAAAAATTTGGCAGTGTTGTCAGAGCCTTACGGCTGAAATTAGATAGGAGTTTTATAAATTCTCATATGAACAGTATCCTAATTAGTTTAATAGACTCATACATACAGATTCTTAAGCATGATGCAAAATTATAGTCTAAAGTGAATAATAGGCATTTATGTAATATATTATGCTCATTTTATTTGCTTTACTAGTTGTGGATTTCCCTTTTCTCCCCCATCCCCCAAATATGCAATCTGTCTTCCCCAGTCTCTATGAATTCGTGAAATCTTGCTGTGTTAAAGTAATTAAGAATATTTTTGCCCTTTTTGTTAAACAAGGGATGGAATATTTTGAAAGAATTTGCATCTTTTGTATTCATGCTTATAAATCAACTTGATGATTAACTTCAGGAATCTCTCCCATACACTGATGGATGGATTTCACAGTAAAAGTGGTATAGCTAGTGTCAGCCATTAACACACCCTCAGGAATTCTTAACCTAGTACTCAGACCTCTTTGGTAGATGCATGTAAGAAACATACCAAACTGTTTTTTAACCTGTTGTAACCATTTTGAGAATCCTTTATTTACTAACAGTAGATATATTGGGAAACAAAAAGCATCTTACTGGTTTTGTTAACCACTGCACCCTGCTGGTGTAAAACCAAAACATAATTTCTTTCCCTTTTCTTTGAAGCAGCTTCATTGTTCTTAATTTTATCCGTCAGTTTTTAGTAGGGATCATATAGCATAGTTCTATGCTTTCATCTTTTGTGGTTGTGGTATGAATAATATCAGCCACCTGGAAGAACAGTGCTGTTTTGTATATAGTCCCCTAATTGAAAACAATGAAACAATCTTCTGCTCCTCTCTCTGGCTTGTTCAGTGCCTCTGATGGTAGCTGTAATTCCATGGTAAAGGGAGGGCTGCAGTTTTTTGGCTGTTGTATCCCACACCTGCTAGTCATGATGGAAAGTACCTGTGCAGGTACACCTTCCTTCAAACTGCTAGAAATAATGATCTTACTGTGGTACATCCAGCAACAAAATATTGGATAGTTTTCCTTTTTATTTTTGTTTTTCACTGTATCTCTTTATAGTCTTTTTTTTCCAAAGTTGCTGTAGAGTGTAGTAGCAAATATGTCTTCTCTATTGTTTTGACGTTAAAACCTATGTTTTTCAAGACAAGTAAACTGAGGTGAATGCAACAAAGGAGAGGATTTAGTCCCTCCACTAGGCAGAAGACTTCTTAATTAAGTTTATATCTGTGTTGAGTTTTTAATCAAAATAAATTGCAGCTGTCTTGAACAGTCCTTTAGATTTGGATTGGTTTTGCTTTTTTTTGAGGGGGAGTGTGGTGGTTTTGGTTTGGTTTTTGGTGGGTTTTTTTGAAGTGCTTGGTAATTACGTGCCTCTCTATATAATCTTACATTGTTATTTCCCTGACAGATCTTAATATGATGAAAAATGAGTTGCAGCTGTTTAACAGAGGGCTTAACTAAAACTCTAGTTTGTGTCCAAAATGAATTGAATCTTGTTGTATATTTTACTTCGTAGGGGTGATAAAGGCCATTTGGGGGTGTGATATTGTGCTTCAGTGAAAACAGAAAGTAAATGTTTGGATTTGCCTGAAACTACAGTTAAGGTGGCTACGTTATAAAAGGCCATACAACTTGGAAATACCACCTTTGGCTTGTGTGCCTTTTATAATTGTTCCCTGGATAACCTATTATCATAACCATGGAGACTCAAGCTACTATATACTTTGGGAAACAGATAGCCGTAGCTGGCTTTTAAAGTAGTTCAATGAAAAAAAACCCAAAAAACCAAAAAAACCAAAACCAAACCAAACAAAAAAAACCCCTAGTAACCATCGTACCTACTCTTGGAATTAGGTTATTTTTTACCTTGCTTGGGTACAGCTGTCTTGGTGCACTAAGCTGATGTAATAAGATTCCTAGCTATTAACTGTTGATGACATCTTGTGGGGATGTGCAGGAGGTAGAAATTATCAGTTCATAATAATACATATATAGTAAATTAGAACACTGGCCCTAGAGTGCTGTTCTTCGATCTGTCTGCAGTGAACTGGACAATTGTCTCGTTTTCACATTTTTCCACAGTGTGGAAGATACTCACTTTTTTTTTAAGCTTAACATTTTATTCTTTTTGTTTAAATAATAAGAGGCAGTGTTGTAGCATGCACATTTGTTTCAGAGGAATAAGACTTTACCTGAAACCTAAATTAGACATGCTGGCATTAGATTTTCTTGAAAAACGACGAGTGCTTCTGACGGCAATATAACTATAAAATAATTACTTTAGTTATCTACACATAAAAATAATTACATTTTTAATAAGACAAGCAGCAAAACCATTCACTGAAGTGGAAGCAGTTTAACCTGTGAGTTCAGTTTTTGTTCTGTCTTCATATGTAAGCTGCAGACATGGGACTTCCTTCTGCTAGAGTTTTATCAGACTGTACTGGTAACAAAATTGAGCCCGTACTAAGGTAAAAACAGAACAGCTCCAAATAAACCTTTGGCAACTGGTAGCTGAAAGGATGTAGCTTGAGTTAAAGAGTGAGCACTAAATTGTGTGTTAAAGGCTGTCTTGACAACCAGGCATGATTTGAGGCTTTTACTCTGGGACTGCTTGCTATTTTTAAGTCGTGGCTATCTTCCACCATACAGGTATGTGCTGAGACCCTGTAAACCTTGTGATTATTTATTGCTGTTTTTTCCTAGGGCAGGATTTGTGCAGGTATGGGCAGCACCTGTGGGTACATTTTTCAGACTGCGGATAAAATCAAAGGGCAGTTCAGAGGAAGTTCAGAAAGTGGTAGGAGGGGCTCTGCAAATCGCCCTTTCTGGGAGAAGGGCTGAGATACGCTAAGGGAAATGTGCTTAATATAAAGAGGAGGTTGCTTTCACTGCTTTCTGCTGTTCTTCACTCCCTTGTAAAAGTGTTCTTTATTTTTATGGATTCACAGAGCTCCATCTGAAGTTCATAACACAAATCACATGCCTTGTAGTCTCAGTGCACTTTATGCACTAGGTCTTGCTGATAAGACAGAGCACATTTGGTTTATGCTTATATTCTCCATGGCTCAGGAATGGAGGTTAGTAGAGAATGACTAGTGCTACAAGGTCTTGTTCTCCATTAAAATGGTACAAGTCTGCAGCAGTGTGTAATGTGAACCAGACTTGTGATCAAGCACAAAGCATTTTTCACATAGAAGTAATTTAGTAACCTGTTACTGAAGAAGCGGGCATATTACTGCAGGTTGTTCCCTGAAGACAGAGAGCAGGTGTTAGTCTTGAGTTTTAATTTTATTTGAGATCCCTTGAGAATTTAAAACTTTTGAGTCCAAAATAGTCAGGTTATCTCCACTTACAGGATAATTGCCTTGAGATTAAGAAGCTCTTTTAAAAGCAGGTAAAGAAACGGACAAATTTCCCCATAGTATGAATGTTTGGGTGACCTCGCTTTTCATTTAAGGGTTTGAGAAGTGATGGAAAATAAGCACTCCTTTTGAGGCCACACTTTTGCATTTAGGTCAAGAGTGTGTTTACTGAAGTTCATCAAAGTTTTTGAGGACTCTTGAGATGTGCTATTACTTGCATGATGCTTTACGCTGTCCCTCTTGGGGGGCCTATTTTAAGGCATTCATCTCTCAGATTCTCGTGATACAGGAAAATTAGACATTGATCACTGTTTTGCTGAAGTACGTGATATTTCAGTTGAGTGCCATACTACTCCCCTAAAATGGGAATGTGCTACAGGATCATGCCCAGGCATTGCTGTGAAATTGGCTTTTTCTCCCTGTGATTTGGAAGGCAATCAGCTTCATGTAGGTCATTTTAAATCCATTTTTGGGTGGTAGGTTATTGCCTTAGGGAGATGGCTGGGGTTTTGTATGACAGAATTGTTAACCACACTTGAATTTTCCATGCTGTGTGATTGAGAGAGCTTGTGCTGTACGAGCTCAGTTGTCTGTGCCTGCCATTCATCAGTGTTACGGACTGCAAAAGCTCCCACTTCAATGCTGCTTTTTTGGTACCCAGTCTTATCTGTGCAAATGTTGTGGTGGAGTTGTGGAAACAAGGTCTTCGAGGTCTCATGGGGTCTTGCAGCAGCCAGAACGTGCAGAAAGCAGGAAAGGGAAGAAAGGTGATTATTAGAGCGTGCGGGTGAGATGTGGATATGAGGAATGTAAGGGTACTCTGATGCCAAAATACTGAGTTGAAATACTGACTACTTACCACTTCAGAGCACAGTCTGGGCATTTAATCCTCATAGCTTCTCAGCGAGGTAGGTAAGTCAAGCTGGAAGGATGCGAGATTTCACAGAACTGATGGTTTAGAGCTATGTAAGCAAGAATATTCTTTTTTAAAGAGGTTCAAAGTAAAAGAATGTTGTATACTGTGGAAACTGTACTTGTAAAAAAAAAAAAAAGATTTAATGTGTTTTGGGAGGTGTTTGAAACTGTATCTAAAATATTGTGTAACACTGAACTACTAGAATAACATAAAGCAACAGAAATGTATCTAATACTCTGTATAGGTTTTGTAGCTGTTTTATGTACAGTTGCATTTATTTTCCTTTTTGCATTAATTTATCAGGTTGATAATTCTAGTTTTTAGGCTCTCTTATTCTTTCTTTTTTTTTCTCCTTTAAATGTATTTTTCTCCAATCCTGTATTCTCCATATTGCAAAGAAAATGCTCAAATAGAAATCCCTGCCACCACAGGAAAATAGTGTGTCCAACATGGAACTAGTTTTTATTTCAAGCTTTTCAGACAGCTGTTCATAGCAAAGAATGGGAAGTGGAGCAGTGGTGCAGCCTTTCAAGCTCTCTAGCAAATTTGCTGAGTTTTATCTTCATATTGCTTTTAATGCTGTTCAGTGCTTCGTCAGTACACTCTTTTTTTTGTCTTTGGCTTTCAGTCTCCTTTTCCCTACTAATAGCTCTGTAGTGACTTTGGGATGGGAGATTTTTGTAGGGAAAGCCATATTGGGAAAGATAGGTTTTGCATTTAGTTGTGAACCTCATGGATGCTAAGTACTTTTATATTTCCATTTTAACAATTTACTTTGTTTTATGTATGTGTAAAAGAATATGGGGTTTAATTAGTGCTGCATTTTTTTTTTCCTGGTCTAAGTGGTCAAAAAAACCTTAGCTTTTTTAAAATTTGTGTGCCCATATTGTACTTTACGCTGTAGTGTTCTAGTTAGTAGCCATAACTTTCCCTGTGACATTCTTCTGTCATAGTCTTTAGCAGAGAATGGAGACATTTTAATCTTCAGTTCAGGATTCAGATTTCCAAGAAAAGAACGAACTCAAAAATGGTCTCTCTCCCTCTCCAAATGAATAGAAGCATTCAAGGAATAAGCAGAATCAATGACACCAATGAAAGGAACAGTGAATTCTTCGTTGACATACTGAACTATTTAAAGTTATTTCATCAGGTTTGCATTTAGGAATGAATGGCTTTTTTTATTTCCTAAGAAAGAGTATTGACTACAACAGTGAATAATGCACTCAATTACAGTCATTAGTATAAATGCTGAAATGAGATATTACTGTAGGCTTGACAAATACGGCATGTAGCAAAAGGAGGAGGTTTGTGGCGTGGCTTTTGACCAGTGAATAGCAAAAAGTTCTCAAAGCTCAGCTGTGTTCATTGAATTACATCTAATTCTGATGATTCCTTTGCTGAATCATTAATTTTTTGGAGGCAAAATACATTTGCCTGCTAGCAGCACAGTAGAGCCTGATGTGATTATACTGGAGGATATCCTAAAGCAGGCTCCTGGGAGATGGCTCAGTAAAATGTTCTCTTGTACATGTTTGGGGGTATTCCAGTTGTTTGATTTATATTCAGCCAGAAAACAAGTGTGTGCTGTTTTATAAATTCTTGGCTTTACATCAGAATGTGTTATAATTTTCTCATGGTAATGTATGTTACTGCATTCCTACTGGAAGATTCGGCAGCCCCATTTAAAAAGAATGCGATAGTGGTAATCATATTGCTAAATAAAGTTGGCAGTTACTTGGTATTTGTAAATCTGTTAATATTCAGACCTTCTAGATAGAACAGGATATCTGAACAAGTAAACACTTTGCTAGCAAGATTAGTTGTGGTGTGTTGTAATTGAGACCGAGAAAACAGCACTAACTGTTCATTTCTGTTAGAACTTCTATTGTGCTTTACCAATTTCTGATGATTTTTCTGATGACTGTTCTGAAGTACATAGGAGGCATAATTACCCCTAGCTTTGGAAGAATGCTGTATAGCTTTCAAATTTTACAGTAAAAGTTTTAAGCCAACAGGAATTTCACTACATTTACCACTTATTTTATTTATGGTTAAAGGATGCCTCATTGTTTCTGTGGTGGGTTTTTGCCTGGGGAATTTCATAATGTAGACTATTCAGTTCTTACCTGCTGATTCTTAAGTTTGGTATAGGAATACTCATTTAAGTTTTCCTAGTACTAAGTAAATTTTAGTATGCCTTTAAAACTGGTAGTGATTTGAACATTTTGAAGTATCTCTTAAATACCTATTAGAAACTGTCATTTATTGTAGGTGCTACAAAATATATTAGAAACAGAAAATGAATATGCTAAGGAGCTACAAACAATGCTTACAAACTACCTGCGACCGTTACAAGCCAGTGAAAAGTATGTGAGTTTGTTTTGGTTTTCTATTTTAAATTAAGCTTGAGAACTGTTGTATATTGGAGAGGGTTTGCGTGGTTGAAATAACAATGTCAATGTGCATTTTCTTGGGTGGACTGTGAGATTCTTGAGGCAGGGCTTTTTTTTATTCAGTTCGCTTGCTGACTAAAACAGTCTGGTCCTCAGTCTAAGAACTGGTAAGCATTTTTTAAGGTTATAGGTTTTATTAAAGCACAATTAGTCAATGATCACAAAGTAAACACCTTTTATTTGCTTTGGCTCCAGGTTAAACTCGGCAAATACTTCATACTTAATGGGAAATCTGGAAGAAATAAGTTCTTTCCAGCAAATGCTTGTACAGTCTTTAGAAGAATGCACCAAGTAAGTACTATGCATACCCAGATACTGTAGAATTCTAACAAGCACTTTTTTTTATTTGTTGTGTATATTGTTTGATATAAATTTTGTCTTCTCACTTTAAGGATAGATGCTACAGCAGTACAGTAATAAACGTTTGGATAATGCATTGGTTGCTTGTGTAGGTAGATATTGGCCCTAGGATGCAGTTGCAAAGGTAGGAATTTTGACATAGTTCAAAACAATTTATGAATTTCCATGATGCAGTGGCATCAGTGGGGAAGTGGCAGAGAAAGTGGTGTGTTTTATTTGGAGGCATGAATTTTAAGTCTTTTCTTAAAGAGAAAGAATGAACGGAGCTTACATTGTGATGGAACAGTGGAGGGTATAAATGACTTGGATGAAGGACGCTGTATAAGAATGTTCAGGACAGAAGGATACTTACTAAGCCATGGTGGCTGTTGAAATGTGCTGGGGGAGGAGTGGAGGACAGGCAGAAAGAGCAATCTAAACAACAAAAAACATAGCCTCAATGCCTGTACTGTACAACAGAGGAAGCACAAAGCACAGAAAGAAGGGGGATGAAGACACCTGTCCTTCTTCCATAGATTAGGCTGAAGTAGTAGATTTTTTTTTTCAGCTTGTTCCTCAGCACTTGGTGGTGTAAGAAAGAATGTGAGCATATCACACTTGAATTGTCCTGACAATATTCTAGTGTTGAAACTCCACTAAAAAGTGTAGTTCCTGTTCCTAACCTCAGTTGTGACCTTTTCTTTGCCTGTGTCCTGGTTTTGTCTGGTCACACTAAGTTGCTAAGGCAACTTGCTAATCCAGATTTTCTTGGTTTCTTCCAAGTTAGTAATTCGAATTGCTACTGGAGGCTTAGACAAGTTTCAGTCTGCTGGGGGTACTTGGCTGTGACCACAAATGAATGTCTTGGACAGAGGAGAAAATGCCTCTTTTGGCAGCAGTGATCTTTTAGATCTGCTTAGTGTGTCTTGTTTTGATCTCTTTCCTCCTCTCTTTCTCAGAGCTGCTCTGTGTGAAGGGGAAGCTTTGTCATGACAATGTACAAGCTGCATTTTTCACTAGGCAGTAACTTATGTCTGGATCTGTTGCTGACTTTGGATCCCACTTCTTCCTACGACCTGGCTTCTCTCCCTCTTTTCTGCCTCTAGATGACTTTTAAGAGAGAATGGAAATGGTGTAGTTCAGATGACTATTCAGCAGTGGAATGGAAACATTCTTGAAATGGTCTTTCTTCCATGCTGTGTTTGAGAAAGAAGGATATTCTTTCTGGCAAGTTAGACTTGATCAGTTAAGTGTCTAAATCCCGGAGAATGACTGTTTGTCCACATACTGAAATGTTTCCTGTCTTTTCTTGTCAGTGCGCTGCTTTGTCTCATTCTTTTGTTATCATGGTTTCGTTTCTGTGAATCAGGAAGTACCTTGCATGAACATCTTTTAAAACTTATGATTGAGGTGGTTAAAAACAAGAGTGGAAGAGGTTATGCCTTTAAACAAATATTAATGCAAGCTTTGTTTTAACTTGCTATGTAGGTTAATGGGATATAATGTAGTTTCAAGCTCAGAAAGCTTATTTAGAACTCCTTCCTTGATTTTAAACTCAAAGGACATTATGAGAAAGCTTTCCATTAATTTCTTCTTCCTGTGAAGTGAAATGTTGCTGCATAATAAATCAGGAACATAGTAGATGCTAGTAGGTGGGCAGAGGAAGTGATGCCTCAGGGTTACTGCACATATTCTGTGTTATTTTCATTTCATAAATACGGTGGTCATTCCAAGTTGTATTTTCAGTTTAATTTTCATCCTAGTGTATTAACTCAAGCATCCAGCTTTCTCCTGTTCTGAATCTAGTCCATCATAATTCCCATCAGTAGAAGCCTGCTTGCCCTGCTGCCTTGTTTTTTGTCATTTTGCCATGTTTTTTTGGCTGGTGAACCTGTTCTGTAAACTCAAAGTAGCTCACAGGCTGAAAATAGATTTATCATTTTATTTTATTTTTGGCAGAGAGCTTATAGTTCCATCATTCAGGCACTTCATGTTGCAGCATCCAATGTGGTGTTTTTTCTAACTTGACATGTCAGAACGACCAAATGCCAATGTCCTGCTAGTTGTAGTGCTTCCAGCCTACCTTGCTTGACAAATTCCTGTTCTTGGGTGTGAGAGTTGAATGTTTTTCCAATTCCACACCCCTCTTGAGCCAGTTTGTCATTTGAGTTTTCTCTTAACAAATCGTGGCACGTACTTCAGTGACAGGAACTTTCTGGTGCTTTTCTTCTTCTTGCCTGCACCACTTTGGGTTATTTAATCCTCAGGTTGTTAAACATGGGGTTGTGATTTTTCTCAGAACACATAATGCTGTGGTAGTTGCTTTTTGTGTTTTGATGGAAGTAGTTGTTTGGATGTGTTTGCTTTAAGTTGTGTGCCACTCTGCCCACAGCCTTGAAGCTCTTCTGGTGCATTGCTGAAGGTTTGTCCTCTCTCAACTTGTCTGCGTTGGCCTCTGTTGCAGTATCAGTGTGGTGCTTCTGTGGGCTGTTCCATCTGTCACAGGCCTGGGAACACTTCTTGTCTGCCTGCCTGGATGCTGGGCACCATCAGACAGATTTGTTTGGGATTACTTCTACCTTTGTGATACTTCTTTTTCATTTACAAAAGTAGCCTATGAAACGTTATTAACTAGCATTGAGTGAGAATCTTCTGGTTGATCTGCTTCAAAAGTGCTTTCTTTTGACTGATCACCTTCAAGGGCATTCTCTTTTGTTGAATGGAAAAGAGCTGTCACTGACAAGGCAGAGAGGCACTGTCAGAGTCTTCGCTTGCAAAAGGATTTCTGACAGTAAAACAGGGCAAGAGCATTCCGTGCTCCGGTCTGTTGAATACCAAAAGTGGCCCAGTGCTCTAGGTTTCTTCCCAGATCTGTGATCCACTGCCCGAGATCAATTCTGTATTGGTTCACACAGCAGAGGAGTCTCTGAATGAACAAAGGCTGTGTCTGTAAGGTGACCTCTGGGCTGACGTATGACCTCTATTGCAAGTATTGTGCTTTCTGTGTTTTTGTAGCAGGTGATTGAACAGATGTTTACTGCTCAAAAAACTTCCATTCACCTGGGGACAGAAGCTATCAGTCTGTGGCTGTACTTCTCACTAAGGGGAAGCATGTGACACGCAGGCTGGCTGGTGACGCCAACCTGCGTGGACTGCTTGGGTATAACCTTCTGTGTAGCAAACTGAAGGCACTGGCTGTCCCTTAAGTAGTATCACAGACTTACCTCCTTGCCCTGTAACAGCTATAGCTGGGTTTTACCCTGTTTCCCTCATGTCCCTGTTCTTGCAGTGGCAGTAATGTGTTGTTTTTCTTTATGTCGTTCTGTGTTTGAGTGCAAGCAGATACTGCATGTTCTGGGATGATCCTGAAGTGGAATGGGAATAAAGAAGAGGGGGAAGCCAGGGTGTGAAAGGGAGGGTGGGTAAATGTAATCCGAAACTAGTCAGTGTTTCAGGTTTGTGTTGGGAGTATAAATACAAATTAAGCTTGTTAAAGTTTTATCCCAGTTTGTCCCTTTCTTTTGGTTATTGTGAATATCAACAGAAATAAGGTTATCATTAAGTGAGTTTGAACACAGTGTCTCAGATTGCCTGAAACAAACGTGTGTATTAAGTGATGTCTGAGAGGTGAAGCAAATAGACAAATAGTGAAAGGCATAGTTGTGAAGAGAGCATTGAAAATTAGACTGATGGATTGTGGGTAAGTTGAATGATGCCTCCATTTGTGCAAACATCAGGTCAAAGTTGTGAAGTGTCCCCCTTATTTTAGTAACCTTGTTAACTGTGAAGCCTCATGAGATAACATCTAATCTTGTGTTTGTTCACAAGCTGCATCCCTTGGAGTTGCTGATCACAATTACCCCTTAATTTTTGCAGACCTTCACTTCTTGTGGGTCTTCTCTGCTATTAGCTTTTAAGTTCAAGGCATTCTCTGTACTGATCTCCTGCAAACTTAGCAAACTTACAATGATGCTCCAGTTCCTTCAAGAGACTGAGAGAGGGGCAGGAAATTCTGCAGTTATCTTTCTGTGGGAAAAGATGGGGAAGACCGTAAAATGCCACCCAGATAACTGAAAGTTTCCAGTTTGTGGCAGGTTCTGCACATACGCAGGGACATACATTGCTGCATGATGCTCTTATGTTAACCACACAGTCAAGTGAAACTTAGGGGCATCTGATCTCCTTGTAAAAAGAAAACATACAGTGCTGATTACATTTTGTTACCTACTTTTGTTTTAAAATTGCCTTTGTTAGTCTGTGTTTAAATTTGTCTGGATTCAGCACAGTTCCCACAGCCTTTCCCAGAACGTTGTAATGTCCGCTGATGCCAAAACTAAGACAGGTTTCTTCAGAACACACAAGACATAATTGGATGTTCTGTAATGTCATTCTTTCTCCATTGGCTGCTAGTCTAACTTTAGTCCAGTTTTGAATAGAATCTTAAAGTAAGTGTGATTGAGTAGCAAGGTATTTTCTTTCTTTTCTTGAAATACCTTGTAGTGGGAATCTGTTTTAAGTCTGGAGAAACAGAACTGATAGCTGTCAGATGTAACTCCACAAGCAGATGATGTTAGGTAGTTTAGATGTAGTAGTATGATGATGCCTGTAGCATGTGTACAACAGCAGAGGCTTTGTTATGGTTCTCTTGATGCTGTAAATGAAATTAAAACATACCTTTGGCCTTTTCATAACTGAAGCTATCACTTTTATGCATATATAATACTTATGTGATTCTTCTTTAGTTAAAGTATCAAATATGAGAATATTGGGATGAAAGCTTTGGTATAAATTGTAAAAAAGCTGTGCTCTTTATACAACACTAATTACTAAAAGTTTTATATCATGTAGTGATAGGCATTAAACTGTTAGTTTTTCAGCAGTTAAAGGAGATACAGATAATTTATTAATTGTTGCTCTAGAAATAGCAGAACACTTGTGACTAATGCATGGATTAGAAAAGTAAAAGGGGATGAGTTGCCAACCCCCTCATGAAGTCCACTAATTAACTTAGTTCAACAAAGAACGTGCAGTATGAAGTTGCAATGCATGTGCAACATGTAAAAGAAAATGTCAGTCTTTCATTCTGCTAAAAGAACAGCAGACTGAGAAGACACAGATGTCTGCATGGTATGAACAGCCTAATTCACTTTCCCTGCCCCCCCACCCCTGCCCTGGCACTAAGTACAAAAAGGAATTTAATCATTTTCAGCAACTGTTTACTGGGGCCTCTGACTATTTTATACTGAGTTATATGCCTTGAGTACATCTTCACAGTTTGAGACTTTTGCTGCATCTGTTACTTGAAGAAAGTATTATTAGTTCATGTTTAGATTTATTAAAGGGGACCAGCTGCTAGGCAGGAAATGCTGCTTGGAAGGCTGTAAGAATAGCATTGCTCAGTATGCTGGGGAATGCCCCTGGTTTTCTCCTAAATCCCTGGAAACGTAGCCACTCTATTGATTTCAGAATTTGAACTTTTTTCTGGAAGAGAAATAAAGATGAAAGACAGTAAACCACGGACCCCAGCCTTTAATGTAAGGAGCACTGGTAATGTGATGGGAGAGTACCTGGCACGATGTGCTAGCTGGGGATTCAGCTGTCATTTCCTGGGTGTCTGTAGTGAGTGTTGCTTTCAAATAAGGAAAGGTTTCCCCACCTTGCATTTTGAACACTTGTACGGTTAATTTTTGACTTCATTGGGTAGGCCTTCCCATACTGTACAGAGGGACTGAACAGCTTAGTTGGAGACAGACTTACTGTATTGAAATTTGCGGGAATATTTCTGGGGATGAACTTTGAATTTTAACTACTATGGGCAAACCTAAGGAGTAGGAAAAGATGACAGTGTTTGAGCACCCCCTGCCCAGAGGAGCAGCTGTCATGGAAAGCTGAATGGTTGTTTTCCACTGAAGTTCACTGGAATGCCTCTCACTCTTTCAGAGGGAACATACTAAATATTCTTGGTTAGAAACTGTATGTACATGCTCAGGACAATTACAGAAAATCTTCACTTTTAAAAAAAATACATTTTTTTTAAATTAGAAAAACGATATTCTTCCAGAGAGAATTGTTGGAACTAATATTAGTTAGTGTGAAGCCCTTTGACTGTGCTAACAGTATGTCAGTTGAGTACTTACTTGAGGACTTACTTATCTAGCTTTAGAACAGTGTGGAATATTGGTTTTAAGAGTAGTTAAATGGATAACAACAACAACAACAAAATCCACTGTTTGTCTCATCTCACAAAGAAGCAAAGACTTGTGTTAGGAGATGCAGTCTCTGCAAGGAGAGGAAATGTATGGAGAATTGAAACATTTTATCTTGCAGTGGGTTTGGACAAGGTGTCAGATAAGCTTGTGGTCTAGGGTTGATGAAAACCTGGTGTCCCATTTTCTGGTTGACTTCAGCATGAGTTACACGGTCAGCTACTGCCATACAACCTACTGCTGAAGAGGCTTAGTCCTTCAAGTGGGAGTTGCTCTGTAGAAAATCATAGGGTTTCATCCCTTCTGACACCCTTACAACATTGTTCACTTGTTTGTCCAATTTATTCTTTCTCACATAGGAAGCAATCTAGTATAGATATTTTTGAGTGGTTCTGAGAATGGTGATATAGTAGCAGGAAAGAAGCATGGCGAGTTAAGAGTGTATGCTTCTTCCCATCAGTTGTGTTCAATTTGAAAATAATTTTAGATTTTAAAAAAGAATGTGAGTGTGCCCTTATTTGCATCTGAAGTATGCAGCTTAAGGAGATGCTAAGAATAAGATTGGAAGAGTTGCAATTTTCTTTCTCCTCTTCCCCCCTGCTTGTACAGATGCAAACTCAGAAGTCAGACTTTTACTTTCTGCTGATCGTACTGGTTCTAAGTGGGTGTCAGATGGGCAATTTCAAATATTTATGCTCCAAATATTTTCTTACTGCAATTTTAGATGAGTTTCTGCTAAAAAAGTTTTGAACAATACACTGTGTATATCATATTATCTTTCTTCATATCCTGTCCTCCCTTATTTATATGAATAAATATGCACATATTTCTCTGACAAACCTAATCAAAGTTCATTAGGTTCACTGACTGTGTGCAAGTAAGCTTTTCTTCTAAATACTCTTTCGCTTCCCGAGTCATCTTTTTTTGCTAGTCACTGAGCCTTCTGTTATTTAAGCACCGTTCTATGCTAGGAAAAATAAGCTCTTCTGAACAGAATTGTGAAATTTTTCTTCACTGCTTAGCAAGTGTGGTGCATTTGAGCATGAAAGATGAAGTAAGTATGAGGTATAGAAAGTATTTCTGTACTGATGGTGGTAAAGCAGCACTCTTTCCCTAGTTAAAAGCCAACATAAAAGTCCTTTATGGTCCTTAAACACAGATTAATGACAGTTGTGTGAAAACAGCCTGTTACTGCACTGTGACTGGCTTCTATATGTGCTATCAGAGCTTAATATGATACTTAGGCTTAAAATATTTATTAAAAGATTTATCATCTCTGCTAGTGTAGGGTAGAGGGAGAGAGTCCTGTTACTGCTCCATTCAGTTTTTGTCTAAGTGCTGAAATACTGCTTTTAAGATTTGGCATGGCATATATAAGTGGATAGTAAACTGTTCTAACAGGTAGGTATATTGACTAAAAATCAAACTCCTAAGAAAGGTGCTAACTACTACTAGTTCTTGAAAAAGTTCTGCTGAATGACTGTCTTATAGGTATATACCATATTCTGCCTATACTGTGGTGGCATAATCGGGCCTGACAGTTATAGGTAAGCTGTGAAGCTGTAAAGAAGGAAGAAAAAGGTGTTGGTTGCTGGTCAGTGACAACAGAAACCTATCTGATTTTTATTTGGAAAAAAACAACAAACCAACAGCATAAAAAAAACCCCAAACAACAAACCCACAAACCCACCACCCAACAACAAAACAAAACTCCAGTATACGCTGCTTTTCCAGGCTTTAATTTATTTCTGTGTCTGGTTGGTATTACAGTGATTTCTTCTTTACTACTCTGTTTTTTAGGTTACCTGAAGCTCAGCAGAGAGTTGGAGGATGTTTTCTAAATTTGATGCCACAAATGAAAGGCTTATACCTTGCATACTGTGCCAACCATCCATCAGCGGTAAATGTTCTCACAGAACACAGGTATGTTCACTTTGCCATTTTTTAAGTCTGATAAAAAAAAAAGTGCATAGAATATACTCATGTTGTAAAGCTGTGATGTCTCTCTTGACACAGATTTGGTATAGTAAAGCATGTTTAAGGGGAAAAAAAAATAAAGGAAAAAACCCACCACAACACAGAGCTGTTCCATATGATCAAGACCAGCTTGTTGCTTTTGGCAGTGCGTTATCAATCGCTTGAGAGAGTTTTCTCATTTAAAAACACATGCTGGACTCTGACTACATAAGCAAACTGTACTGACAGTCATCTTCATTTTAAAAATGTCGAGAACAAAACAAGTTTGTGAAATTATGGCATAATTGACATGATTACTAGTAGGCTTTTTAGATGGTGAATTTTAACTTACCCCTCTAAAAGCCTGTACACTTGTATATACTTTATAATGGTATACCCTTAGCTTTACTTTTGAGTAATATTAAAGCAGTGTGAGCTTTTCAAGTCTACAAGATTGGTGTTTCCTCTGTGTGTAAGAAGCATGATGCTGAGTTAATACGATGTAGGTTGCTCAGCTTTGGGATAGACTTTGAATTTGCATAGAACATGCCCTGTGTCACCTTGAGGGAAGAGTGTTGAGGCCAGAATTTGATTAAAGAAGTCAGGTTTCACAAAATTTTCCTGTGTATTCTTCTGATGAGCATGTGCTAAAGCAGCTGTTACTTCAGGGCTTTCTATGCTTGCTTGTGGTGCAGGACAGAACCATGAACTTCCAGGACAAATTCTAGCAGGATGTCTGTTCTTCTTGCTTCACAACCCCCCTCCCCCTTTTTTTTTTTTTTTGTATTGATGTGATGGACCAAAGTAGAGATATTTTGTATATTCTTAACATTCCCTAAAAAAAGAAGCATAACTGATTTGTTTGCTATAGTGGTAGCGTCTTCCAAGAACTCACATTTTGTTTAAACAGCAACACTATGTGGTGTATTTGTAAGCTCAACTGAAAATATTATAAATAAACCTTCTAGCTACCAAATACTATGATGAACTATCACTTACATTAGTAAGACATGTAACTGTGTTCCAACACCAGTTTGAAAAATAAAGCTGAAAAATTGCATTGCAATATAGCCAGCAAGAAGGATTTTTGAGAAGCAATGACAAATTAAACTTAAAAAAAAAAAAAAATGTTTAAAACTCCCTGATGAAACCCTGTAGCGTTTGTTTTCTTTCAAATGGCCTACTTCCAGTATCACTTACTCTAAATGGTAAATATTTAGGTGATCCATACCTATGTGGGTTTTAATACTCTTAGGCTTAAAGTTTTTGTTTGTTCACATTTTTATGCTCTTTCTATACAGAAGTCTGGGATTTAATGTATAGATGGAAGATGGCAAGTGATAGCCAAGTGATCGTCTACATTTCTTAAGATTTGGAGATATTTGTAAAAGAATGTCCTAGCTCTCTGAACTTTTGGAAAACACAGGGAATAGCTATGTCTGAAGAAACCGTGATAGAAATGTGAGGAAGAAAGCCATTTTGTTTTGCAAATGGAGAAGTATTTCTCCTCCTCCTGTTGCTTTGTGCGTAAGTTGTCCCAAGAAAAACTCAGCTTCTGATCTGTGGAGTCAGCTCCCTATCAAATCCTGGTGGAGTCAATATAAGTATAATAGAACAGTTAAGTAATGTGCTGTTGAAGTAAGTTCAAAGCAATTGTCTTGTTCATAAGAGATAGCTCAAGGGGAGACAAGCTGTGATAAGCAGCTTTATTTAATGCTATCGTGTTGCCAGGCATGAGTCAACAGAAGTGAATCCCGTTGTTGTTGTTTTTTTCATTATGCCTATTTTATTATTCTAGCCCTTCATTTTTGAACATTGCTGTAGGTAGCAAGTGGCTTGGCTAAAAAACCTGCTTGAGCTGGCTGCCATGAAGAAATCTGAAGGTGGCTGTAAGCAGTTCTGAACCTTTTCTTCTCAGAAAGCTTTTAACTACATTGTTTTAAAGGTGTAGGGGGGGAAGAGAGGAGTAATAAACTGTTTCAGGCATGAAGAAAAGGAAAATACTCAGAACTGGCTCCTTGTCTATTTAGCTGAGATGTTTTTAGTGTGTGAAAGCATCCCTCATAAACATTAATGTAAAAATTACTGTAAGGTTTGAGGATAGTCCTGATTGTAGTAATAATAAAACCACTACACTAGGGTTAATACTAGATAATACTGAACTGCATTTTTTCAGACATCAAAAACCAAGGTTTAGACTCTTTTTAAGAAACTGGTGATTTGTTGACTGTCTTTGTGATACAGTTTTAGCAGAGTGTCCAAAAGCATTATGTGTGTTTTCAAACCGGCAAAAATATAGCAGAGAAATAGGTCTTGGATTTGAATATCATGTTTGTAACAGCTGTGCTATTCAGTAGCAGTTTAGAGAGAAAAAAAGGAACAGTCTGGAGCAGTTTGATTTGGAACTTAAATTAACTGTCTACAGCAGATTATTTTTTGCCATGAACTCTGTGCACTTCATAAACTGAACACATATGCATTAACTGCTTCTAAAAGCTTTGCTGCAAAAAAAACCAAACACCCTAGCAGATAATTTAAAATCAGATTCTTATACCACAAAATTAGTATTTTCTGCAGTTTATTAAAGTTCACTTCCTTTTGGTGGGAGCTACACCAACAAAAAACCTACAGAATTGCTCTAGGTGAAACTTCAAAAACTAGTTCGGTTTTTTATTATATAAAATATACTAGTTATATTATTGTGTTTCTACTGTTGCTGACTGAAAACAACTTAAAGGAAATTTACTGTTATTTAGAAGCATTAACTGTATTGTTTCTTTAACCAGTTGGATCACTGTAACATCAAAATTATAAGCATCTGGTTTGGAATTTTACACATGAGGTTTTTATATGTCATTTTCTGAGGCATGTCAAGCATGGTCTTAGAGCAGTGTTGTAATACTTTTTAAAATGTCATTGACACCTGGTAAAGACTCTGTTGTATGCATCTGTATAGATAAAACGTGATATTAACTTAGAATTTTTTGGACTTTTTCAAAAAAAGGAGGTTTTGACTATAGCGTTTTTGTGAAGTCAGTTCTAAATAGCAGTACTTGGTATGGGGCTGAAGGGCATTCAATTGGAATGTGACTGTCATCTTTTTCTTTCTCCTTTTTTTTAAATACCCTTCAGTATGAATACCAACCCTGTTTCCTCTTTCTCTTCTTTATTTGCTTCTTGATCATATGTAGCAGCAATGTGGGGGCTTCTCTTCGGTTATTACAAAATAAGGGGATATATGCTCATATGTTTTCATTGATGCCTGTTTACATAAATACACAGTTGGGGATGAAGGGGGTTAATTATAGTACTTAATAAATAAAGAGATTTTACATGTTCAAATCGTCAAAGCTGCAAACATCTTTAATTTCCTGAAGTTTATAATTAATAGTTGAACTACTGAAATGAGTATCGTTAGAGACCTGAGTGTATGTGAATATGAAGAAATGAGAATAAAAGCTAATAATACATACAGGAGTTCAGGTTCCAGACTTGCATGCTTCTGAGGTTGTATTTGCCTGAGAATCACAACAAAAAAATCTGTTAAGTTTCGGAACGGCTTCTCTTATTCCTTCCAGTTGTGGGACTGTTTTAGCCAAGGCGTTAGACTTGATACTCAACATATTTCTCCAGTTGTAGAGAATCTTGAAATTTGGTAGGTACTTTCTGCCTCAAATTGTTTCAGAGCTGTTGCGTGGATTCTTTTCCCAGAAATAAAATTCTTTGTGTAATCAATCAATAATTTTGAAGAAATAAGTCACTTTTCCTTAGGTCTGTCATCATTTCTTATAATTTGTGTCTTAAGCCACTGGCTAGAACTGAAGGGGTGGAGTTTGCTGGGTACAGCTGGGGGTGGCTCTGATGAAGCTCAGCATCTCGCATGTTTCCACCACTGCCTCTTGTTCTCCTTGTTCCCTTCTGTCATAGCGGCTCTAGTGCCACTGTATGCGATCCCTATTTCATTTACTTATTCTGTAACACTCATACTTTCTTTGGCTCCATTGTATGAGGTTTGTTTCTAATATCCCATAGTTTTGCTCGGAGATCCCAGTTCCCTAGGTAATCCAATATAATAATACAGTATTATTTTAGGAGATAGTTTTGCTAGCTGGTGAGAGCAGTGCTGCCTTGAGGGCATAGTGTCTAGTCAAAGTAGCATTGGTTTCTGTGTGTGCCTTCTGATCATAGACATGCTTGCCTTCTAGTAGGAGAAGAAACAGGCTGAGCAACCTAAGGTGTGAAAGAATGAATTTGTCTCAAATTAAAAAACCCAGCTGGATACAAGTATAGAAATGGGTAATTGCAGTGGAGAAAGATAGCTAACACCTCGTGTTGCCGAGACTACCTGGGGATGATCACAGTGCTTACTGCAAGGAGAAACTCCAGCCAAGAAAAAGAGGAGACAGAAGCTAGGACTGAGACTTTGTGGACTGTATCCACAATCACAAGAGGAAGGATACATGAGTGTAGAACTGACTGGAGAATGGATAATGTAATTAAAAAAAATAATAGTCTCAGGGCCCACTGATCAGTGGACATAAAACTCTTGTGAAGAAATATGGAGAGTACAGACTCGAGGTAATCAGCATTAAATATATAATTATTGGGGGGTGAGGGGTGAGAGGTTTTTAAGCTTTTTTTACTTTGTTTAAACAACAGTATGTTTATTTTAAAAGAAAATGGAAGAAAAATGTTTCCAAAAGAATACAATTTGATGATAAGGCAGCCAGAAAATAGTAATATACACCTGCTATTTTTATTTTGTTAAGTATCAAGCCAGTTCTCAGCTGCAAGAAAGCTATTCACAAATCTTTGCTTGTTCAGATGTTAATTTTGCAAGATTCTTCTCTTCTCTCAGATAACATGTCCCAAGCATATTCTACACTTGCATCACAGACCTAGCAGTCTGGATAAAATGTGTGGAGCTGAAACATCACAAATTACTCCAAGTAACTGGAGCGTTGAATACAAATCAGCTTGAGTCAGAAAACTCTGTGCCTCCCCCACTTTGGTGCATCCCTGAGCCTGCAAGTGTGCAGGCTGATGTCATACACCAAGCAACAGTCCCCGGGAGAGGAGCTTGACTGGGAAGTTTTAGCACTAGGAAATTAAAAGCTGCGGTTGAGGGGTTGTTGAGCCACGCTGTGCCACAGCGTTCTCAAAATGCGGTGCCTGTGTGCAGTCCTCAGACCCCTCAGCAGCGATAGCTCGTGCTCCATCTATTACAAACAAAGACCTACTTCAGAAGTGTAAGTTGTGACTTTAAATGTATATGTTCTAGTTCCTGGATCTGCTTTTCCTCAAGTTTAAATGGCTTGCTTTTTTTTTTGCCTTCCGTTACTGTAGGCACATCTGTACTTGTCTTCCCTTCGCGCAATTTGATTTGCAGCTTTTGAGGCAGTTGTACTAAGAAAGATTTGAATGTATTAATAGGGCTTAAAGACACTTTTCATGGTGACCTTGAAAGTGTCTCAAGCTGTGAACTAACTAGTCTGGAGTGGGGAGAACTCTTCAGTTCGAGATTTCGGGATAAATGAAACACAGCGCTTCTGTATGCTTCTCTGCATTTTATTCTGTAAAATGACGCAAGTAGTGAATTCAAATCTCAGCTGCCTCTTTCTGAAAAGCTACTTATTTAGTCACAACTGCCTAAGTTGATGATTTCACCGTTCAAAAGTTTTTCCTGTTCAGCTAAATGATACCTTTTTAAAAAAATACACTGCCTAGCTGTGGGCTGGAGTTTTATTTAGCATAGACTACCTAGGAGAGTGTGGTAATTGCAGGCAGTGACTGAAACTGTGACATGAAATAGCCATTGTCTGTCTTGTCTTTCGCAAAGCAGCTGTGCTTTTAAGCTAATGACATGGACTTTTTAAGCTGCAGTTAATTAAAAAACAATTGTGAGCTGTTGTCATATTCAAACAGTATTTTAACTGACCCATACTTTATTGAAAGTAAACCTTTCCATTATGCCCTGTATTGTATTTGTCCTTTGTGAATAAATGAAGGATGCTTGCTTTAAGCCTTGAGTTAAAGGAACATCCATTTTGCCTGTGTCCACAAAGCTGCAGAAGTAGCAGGTCAGTTTAGCATGAGTAGACTACTAATGGGGTCTACGTGATGGAACTGCTCAGACAAAATTTTTGGGTACTATTGTATTAAAAATGTGTGTTCATACTAGCGTTTGAACAAGCTGGCATGTCCAAACTTGTCAGAGGGAAGCACAGAAGTGTATGAAAGGAAACATTGTCCTCTTGGGAATGTTGAGAGAAAAGCTACGTCATTCACTTTTAATTACACCTATTAACACTGCTCCCTTGAAAAGGTTTCCTGATGATGCCATTGCTAAGCCTGTTTTTCAGGACTTTGTGTACATTTCAAGTGAGCTGAGGTTTAAACTTGCTTTGTAGGTTCCTATACTGTGATTAAGTAAAAAGGAGGTAATATACAGCAAAGTATCTTGCGTCAAAGAGCAGTGAATGGCCTGGAAACTGCTGCAACATTGCGTAACCACAGTGTGTTTACTTAAACGCACTGCAGAGTAGACAGTGAAAACAAGATAATATCAGAATTTTGTTTCGGGTTTCCAAGTAGTCAGTGTTAATTCAGGCTACAGTGAGGTTTTTTTCCTGTTTTCTCACATCCATTTCATAATGCCGAAGTTGGGAAGAAATGGAACAGTGATAATGCAAATTAAAAATGTGAATGTGGGTGAAATGGTAACTGATGCTCCTCCTACTGTAGAGGCATTAAATTTAAAAAAAACAAAAAACCAAAAAAAACAAACAAAAAAAGGGTGGGGGGGAAGAAGCACAAGCATTGTGTTAGTGGATAGCTCAGCAAATACTATGAATATAATGCGCTTGTATGCATCCAGCAGCAAGGCAATGGCTGAAGTTATTAGGAAGGGGGGGGGGGGGGGCTTGCCTCTTTGTACTCTAATGGCAAAAATTAACACTGTTAGAACAATATTAGATTGAATGGCCTTTGGCCAAATGGTATTTGCATTTGGCATGTCTTGTAGAACATACTGCTATGTCAGGAAGAAAAGGGAATCTGTGCAGATATGCGTATGGATTATGCTGCCTGAAATGGGAAAGAACAGCAGATAACATGAAGGGGAATAGTTGATAAAGTTAGGCAGCTGGGGCTGAAGCAAACAAAATGCAAAGAATGAGTTTAAACAGTTACTTGCTGTTGGTTCTTGTAGCAAATGTCTACCTTAAAATAGATGAAGATACTTATCAAGTGCCATATGTAATTCTACTTTATGATGCTGACGTGGATGAAGGAGGGTGTTTACAGGGGGAATTAATGGATAAGACCAAAAAAAGCAGTGGCATACACATGATCAGTGTCATATACACAGTGAATTGAGACTTAAAACCACTGAGTACCTTCTGACAGAAGGGCTTTCACAGGTGAAACTTGGTATTGGAAATGATGTGCCATAGCATCATTTGTCTGCCTCATCACTGGCTGGAAACAGCTTCTTCCCTTTTAGCAGGGTCAGGAGGAGAGGATGTGTCACCATACCATAGCCATGCAGCTTAATGTTTCAGTGAATTAGCCTGAATGATGAATAAATAGTTGGTAACACTGTAAAACCAAAATGTGAGTCAGAATCCTTAGTCATATTTAGGGTGCCACCAGAATCAGTTAATTTCTGAAGTTGGTGTGACTTTATGCTGAGTGAGGTCTGTGACCAAGAAAGTCTAAGGCAAGGGAAGTCATCAGACTCTAGATGTTCAGAGTTGGCCAGATTTAGTTGATTTTAAATTCAAGCTAGAAGATTACTCAGGTTTATCTGTGTTGCATTATCATAATTCTTCGTGCAAGGTACTGTAGGAGGTTTTTCAGTGGGTTTTCATTTTGGTTAAAACCTGATCATGGCACAAACTCATTTTAGAAGGCCTGGTGTTGCTGATAAATGTTGCTTGAGAGGGATGTAGCAAGGTCTGCTTAGTGGAGCTATGGGCATGGTCAAACACGGGAAGCCTTTTGCATCTTTAAAATGCAAAGCAGGTGTTGGGAAATCCCCTCGCTGATTTCTCAGCTCTGCAGTTGAATACAGCAGAAATTGCACAAATGCAGGCACCTAGTCAAAATGGGGGTGGAGTGCTGCTCTAAAAGAGGTGGCATAAGGTTGTGCTGGAACTGACAATGCAGAAACGTTGCTGGATGTGTTTAAGCAAGGTACTGTAAATAAACACCAATTAACTAATATGAAGACAAGTAAACTTTGGAGTAACTGTAGGAAAAAGTACTTTCTCATCTGTGAACCTGGGGAAGCTTTAGGAGCTGGAAGGAGAGAGATCCGGGTGGGATGGTGGGTAAAGCACTTACATTGGGATGGAGGGGTCACAGTTCATGTTCTAATTCTGCTCTCTTCCTTTTGGACAAATGACATTAATAAGCAAAGTGTCACTTGTTCTGAAATGGAAAGGAGAGTGTGTGTGTGTGTCTGAAGAGGTCTGTTTTGTCTTACTCCTATGTAATGCTTTTGTATAGCATGACTCACTAGTAACTGAGCATGTGTATTACGGCAGTGTACTATCAGTGTTTTTTTCCTAGGGAAATTGAGCAGGTCAAGATTTTCTTTCACTTCTGCATGAAAACACTGTGTCATAGGTTTGGAGATCCTTGCCCTTCCCTTTTTGTTACTGAGGCCATAATGTACAAGTGTTTCCTCCCTTATTGCTTTTGGTGTTTGACACTGTTTTTACACTTCCTAAAAGTACTGAAGCTGATAGCTGGCTAAGGCTTCCTTTGAGAAATGAGACTATGCCGATCACCAGGGAGGGGAAAAAAGTTGTAGTAGTAATTCTGACTTACAGGGGTGTAATGCTGTTAAGCCGTAGAAAGTAAGGACTTTCAGGATATCTTAGAGTAGAATTTACTGTCACATGGTAGTAGTGGGTTTTGTTGTGGTTTTTTTTGAGAACTAGTGAATGTAATGCAACAGGGCCTCAAAACATGAGCAACCTCATCTGCAGATGTCTAGAATGACACAGCTTGAATGAATGTTATATTTTTTTTTTAATAAGTGGCTCTCAGTTTCCTTTATTTAGATTTTTTTTGTCTTTAGAATCCCATGTTCTTCTGCAACTTGTATTTTCTGAAGCCTGGAAAGCAGCCCAGATGTTACCATGGCTTCCTTTCCCCACAGAGAGGGCTCATTTTATTCCTGGTCATTTAAAGTCTTGAAAAACTTGTCCTCTACCATGGTCTTCTGAAATCTCTGCTTTATAAGGAAGCAGAAGATGCATCTATTTTAAGTTTCCTTGATAGCAGAGTAAGCTGAAATTTCCAGGATACGTTGCTGTTTTAACTGAGTTAATGAAAAAGTTGAGGACTTGGGCCAGTTCTTAGAAATTATTCAATTATGAAAAAACATCTGGATAGGGGAGGCAGTTCATGATACTTGGCGAGCATGAATTTCTTTCAGCAGCTTTGCTGTCAAAACAAGTGTTGCGTAATTACACCCTCAGTGAAACCCTAACTCATTTGAGAATAGATTGTGCAGTAATTATTCCTCTTATGGTCTACCATTTGTATGGCTGTTGGTTAGTTGGTCATTTTGCAGTAACACCTTGGACGTGTGAGGTGAGGCCATTAAACATGTAAATGTGGGATGAAAAAGGTTCTGAAATATTCTGTGTCTTCCTGCTAGTGCCTGACACCTTAAAAATATCAATGCTTGATTAAATGTGAAACCATTGACTCATTTATGCTTGTGTATTACCTGTGTAAACCACCTGTAAGGTCAGATGGCATTTTACTAGAATAAAGAGCAGAGTAATAAAATACAGTGCAAATGGCTTTATTCTGTAATTGTTGCTTGTATGGGGTAGCATTTAGGAGCTGGTTTTGAGCGTCAGTTGCCTAGAATGGTGGTTTTGAACATATGTCTGTTGTTCCTTAGATGGACCCCAAATCCGCACACGTCTCTGTTCCTGTATTTTATTTAATGCAGATACTGATTGCAGTACTGGAGTTGTACTTCAATTACTTTTTTATTTATTTGGCCTCATGTTTTATTGGAAGAATTCTTTGCAGATGAAAGACTGAAGTGAAGAATTCCATGTAATTTTAATTGTCTTGGTAATTTGGTCTCAATTTGCTTAAATATTTTGTGTACACAGTGAGGAGCTAGGAGAATTCATGGAGATGAAAGGTGCCAACAGCCCTGGGATCCTTGTACTGACCACGGGCCTCAGCAAACCTTTTATGCGTCTGGATAAATACCCCACGTTACTCAAAGAACTTGAAAGGCACATGGAGGTATATCTTATCAGCATTTATGTTCCAGCTTAATGATGATTTGACAACAATTATTTTAAAGGTACATGTCAAACATGATGGGACCCAAAATTACATTTGTTTGCTCTTCTGTCAGCCTTCTAAGATACGGGCTGCAATGGCTTGAAACTTACTGCAGTAAAACTTCCTGTAAAAGCTAAATGTTTAAAGTAAAACTAGCCAGAGAAGCTAATCCTCACTCCTAGAACAGTCTTGCCAGGGTCTTTGATTGCCGTTGACTTGGCATTGAATGTGTCTCCTGCATACTACTTGAGGCTACTTTATCTTGTAGAAGGAGTGCTGCTTCTCATCTTAGACTTCAGCATGTTGAACATGTCACCGAAATAGTCCCTTTTGACTTCTACTGAATACTGTCCAAAAATGCCCTTTCCCGTGTGGGAAGGAGTTTGAGGAGCTACTGTTTTCTGCCTTTGCGTTTCATAAGTTAGATTTTTGGAGTGTGAAGGAGGGACTTAAATAGAAAGCGCATGGGTCTTTGTCTTTTCACAGAGTTTGGTTTGTCAGTGACAACGGAACATACTAATCTGAGGGATCTAGTTTGTGAGAAATCTAGTCTGAGACAAAGCTAACATGCCAAATAAAACTCTAATATAAACACTTTCCTAATAGGATTTCAAAATCTCTTATCCACTAGGTCTTGTAAAACTTTCTTGGCTATATTTTAAGTATAAGATTATTTTGTGACTCGTCATTTGTACTACAAGCAAGACCACCAGTGTTTGGTGTAAGAATAAGATTGCTGTGAAAAGCGAGCAGATTGGTCTACAACTTCTATTTTACAGAATTGTTTATTTGTTTTCAGTTATGCCTCTAAAACTTTTTAAATCAATTTTACTAGAACTAAAGTTATGTATGTTTTCTCCGTTGTTTTTAGGATTATCATCCGGATCGTCCAGATATTCAAAAATCCATGACTGCCTTCAAAAATCTTTCTGTAAGAGTGATAAAAAATAGATGGTATATTTTAAATAGAATGTTTTCTATTTTTATCGCCCTCTATTGCTTTAAAAAATGAAGCTTTTTAGTAAATATTTGTATAAGAAATTTCTGAAAGCCTGGAAGTTGCTGGTGTTTGAGCAGGGCTAAGGATGGTAATTTGCTGGGGAGTTATAGCAAATAGGTTATTGATGCAAGAGCCACACGAAGCATTCTGCACCTCTTGGTCTGCTCTCTTACTCATGCTTCTGCTTTTCTACTAGTTCTAGCGTAACTAGTGTCCTGAAGAAGGGCTTCTTTACAACAATTGAGTATATTTTCTGAGTTTTTTCTAAAGGGCATTCCTTCTAGGGGAATGATGTTGAA
The DNA here is from genome assembly GCF_023634085.1 of Falco cherrug. Lineage (NCBI taxonomy): Eukaryota > Metazoa > Chordata > Aves > Falconiformes > Falconidae > Falco > Falco cherrug. The sequence goes on from NC_073698.1 coordinate 63,966,825, forward strand.
GCTGGGAGAGGATTAAGGGGAGAGTGCTAGTGAAGTTCAGAAGATACGAAACTTCTAGTTACAATTGGAGCACGAAGTCTAATTTCAACAGATGAGCTGTCTGTTACTGTCTTTAAAACAGGGGAAAAAACACACCTCAACTGCAACAAGCATATATTTAATGCAGTCTCAGTTACTATAAACTTAATGTTTTGTGCTTCCTGTTAGGAGTGTGTACTGGTAGTAACCTGGCATTTTCTATTTTTTACTTTTAAAGCAGAAGTTTAGCATTATCTGTGTTCAGAAGAGGTTTGAGGATCCTATTCTATTGGGTGCTTTACAAACAAAAGGAAACAATTTTTGTTGAGGAAAATGTGAATGAATGGGAGTACAGCTAGTAGGGCATGTTGGAGACATAAGAATAGGTGCACAAGGTTATATACACTCATAGCTTGCACAATTGGCTTAGCTCTTTTTACTGAAGGAGGATGATCTGATGTATAGTCATGTGTATTTGTGACAGCTTTGTTAATCTTTTCTGCTAGGGCTAGCCATTTTTGGTTGGAAGTACAGAAATTTAAAATGTAAAGAAAGGAGAAGTTTGAGCTATGACTGAATTTGGAACAATAACTGAAGTCAGTATTTTGAAAGGAAAAGTAATAATACTGAAGCTAGTGAAACTGGCTTTATAAGAAATAGCGGTAATAGTTATCTAATTGAAAACGCTGCAAGTTAGGTGCTGTCTTCTGTGTACTACAAGCACAACAGTAAATACAACTGTAGTGGTATTTCTACCCTTAACCTGCTCCAAATTGATAGAGTTGATAGAGATGGTATTTTTCCCTGTGTTTGTTAGGCACAATGTCAAGAAGTACGGAAACGGAAAGAACTTGAACTACAAATACTGACAGAAGCTATCCGTTGTTGGGAGGGAGAGGATATTAAAACACTTGGCAATGTGATTTACATGTCCCAGGTCATGATTCAGTGTGCTGGAAGTGAGGTAACGTCCTTCTCATGTTTACTACAGGTCTTTCCATTTTGAATAACATTAACTATAACCATTACTTAGTAGAAATAAACAGAATGCTTCGGAGACCCTAATCCAGACTAAAATCTTTCTCCGCTGTTTTAAGGCTTTTACTACAAAACCTGAAATAAATTTCCTTGAAGGTGATGAGTGGTTTCATCTGTAAAATTTAGTGAAACATAACCAAATGTATCAGTTTAAACATTGTAGTAAGATGATTTTGCAGAACTGTTTCCAAAGTACCTAATTAAACAGGATTTTCCATGTGCAGTTATGTTAGCATGATCATTTTGCGTAGCAGTTAGTGGTGTGTTTTACTTAACAAAAACTTTCAAGTTTTGTTTTGTAAGGTGTCTGAGGCACGCTCTTTCCTTGCTGTTTTGGGCACTTTGCTCAAGTCATAGATTTTGAAATACAAGCTTGAGAACCAAGTGGTTTTGGAGAAATAGAATAAAGAGACATTATACAGTTGGAAGTGATGCTGCAAAGTCTGGGGTGATTTTTTTTAAAAACAAAACAAACAGAACACACAAGAGGTGGTCCTACCAGAAATACTGTTAAAAGAATCTTAAAACCAAGTGCTAAAAGAAAGGAGATGTTTTACAGGTTACTGACATGTTTTTACTGTAAGTTGTTCCCCTGTAAAATCAATGAAGCTTTGAACTTGATCCGGGCTTTGAATTGCAACCTCATTCAGTCAGTTTCCACCCTTAGAACAAAGATGTCCATAAATATGAAGAAAGAGAAAAGTTTTTATGTAACTGAATATTTAAAAAACTGTCACCTGTTATTTCTCTCAGGTATTTTGTTAGGTGTTAAATAAGGTTCAGTAGAGCTGATAGTGCATCTTCTGCAGTTGTGTCTCCTCCTGGTCTTAAAAACAGAATGAAACCCAGCCTCCGCTGTCGTCATGAGCTAAAATGTCAAATGTATTGGACTTGTAGAAGTTTCTGCATAGCATTACAGCTTTTTGGCTGTATAATCTAGATAATAGAACAGCTTCATTTAATCAAAAGCACTTCATTTTGTCTTTTTAAAAATAAGACACTTGTAAATGTTTATTTAAAACCAGATAGAAACATTAAATCATGGTAAGGACTTGCATTGTTTTGCAAAGATGCTTGAAACTGAGATGATGGCCTTGTCAAGGGATATATTTTTTGTGATTAAAATTAAAACATTATACCTTAATGCTTCTCTCTTTCCTTGCTTGTCTACAGCAGTAGATTAGTAGTAACCCCCCTTCTCCTTCCATGAAAATATTCCCAAAATAAAACCAGAAAGGACAACTTGATAAGTGAAACCAGCAAATTAAAACCAGAACAAAGTAATGAGTTGTTTTGTTGCAAATATAAGCATTATTGTTTCTTTCATATTCTTTTTCTACTTTGGGGCATAGTCCAACATAATTAAAAAATCTGATTTCTCCAGTTTGAGAGCCCATGGTCTTGACATTACAGTAACAGCATCCATCTAAATTATATTAAGAAATCTGTCCAATGTGTAATTTTGGTTTTCCTGAAATCAGCAAAACAGTTGTTCATTATTTAAGGTCAGTATTTCACCCAGACTCTAAAATTTCTGTCTTAAAATATTAGGCTGTACTCTACAGGAAGAAGTATAGGCATGTGTTACTAGCATTTTTCAAGTGGAAAAATAAAGTAATTCTGGCACTTTGGTGTTTTTTTTTTTTAATTTTGTGGAGAGTTTATTTTGCCAGGAGCAAGTATTTGTGGAGTAATTACGGAGCTGTAATATTGATGGTAGTTTTTAATAATACAGAAAAAACGGGGGAGGGGGCTTGTGATGTTGTATTTACTCTTTCATTTTCTTTTTTTGATAAGGAAAAGAATGAAAGGTATCTTCTTCTCTTCCCTAACATTTTGCTAATGTTGTCTGCCAGCCCGAGAATGAGTGGGTTTATCTATCAGGTAAAGTAATACGTGTACATATGTGTGTAAATGTGGTGGGGTGCAGGTTTTTTTCCAAATGGTATTTCATAGGAAACTTGGAAGGATTATTAAATGCCTGCATTTGTAAACATTAAAGGTAATTTCTGCAATAAGAACTGGTCATCTGTTTTATAAAATTCTGGGCTAGAAGCCCAGGGTTTCATTTTTGCAGCTGTGACTATCAGCAAGGGGTTTTTTAACCTTATTAGTAGTAGCTAATGAGAGGAAGTATCAGTGGCTTTTTGGACCTGCGTAGCAAAACAATGCTGTTGTACAGGTTTGTTAGTGCTCTTTGCTACTGGAGTATCACCAAAATTATACTGTACTCTCAAGCTTTCATTGGTGTGAGTTAGGCTGTTACCATCTGTTTCTTCAGGCACATCTACATTAGTGTGTTATTTTTGAATTGTCACTTTTGAAATGAATCTTCTAGGTTTCTCTGTTTAAGGATCTTTGAGTCACTGTGTAGAAGTCATTTCAGGGCTCACAGAGTGGATTCCCTCTGGATGAAGCTAGAAGGCATGCTCCAAAAGTGCATTTGATCTGCTCCAACTACTCTAGCAGATCAAGTGCATGAACTGACTTTCAGTCCCTGGCTGCAGCCTCGACCTAGCTGGATGTAACACCACCCAAAATGTGTACAGTGTGGCCTTCAGGACCTTGGCACCGGGTGTTGCACTTGACAGATCTCTGCTCACAGCTGGTAGGCAGTGTCTTCGAGCTCTCTACCATGATTCCTAGCTGCATACTTGTGCCTGTTACGGCACTGCAGACATAGAGCGAGCCTGCTATAGTGCAGGAGGATCAGTGCCACTTGGCTTGGCTCCCCTGTACCACTGGAATACATTTTGCAGAAGTTCTTGCATTTTGGGTGTGTAGTTGCAAAGACCCCTGAGAGGTGAAGTTAAAGCAAATGCACAGTCCACGACTTCCTGAAATTTTTATGTATGTTCTTCCAGTATTGCCACGTGGTTTCCAGACATTACGGTAAAGCACCAAAAGCAAGGGAAAAACTGCAGCAAAGTTCTAAAAGGAACCAGAGTTCTCACCTGCTGTAACTACTTCTGTAAATCAGGCTCTGGAGCAGTTTGTTCCTGTCTCCTGAGCAGCGATTCACCTGCTGTGAGGGAATGCTGAAACACAGTCATTCGGGGTTCCTATGTGATCAGCCACAGCCAGTCACAAACTGTGTGACGTTTTTTGTTTTGTTCAGAGCAAATAAACTCAAAATGCCATGTCTTGATTTCCTATCTTACCTGCCACAGTAGTAGCTGGATTTGTCTGAGGCAGTGTTGTATTAGGTGGCTCAGGTAGGCAATCAAGTTTGTTAGCCTTGTGCTGCTCTTAAGAATTTTTGGCCAGTGCTTTGTCTCAACATGGATGGAAAAAGGTACTAGAAAAGGCAGGTGAGCTCTGTATTCAGTGGCACATCCAGAATTTCTGATGAAGGTGGATTCTTGTGTACTGGTTACAAAGGCAACTGACTGGAAATTTGGCACGTTAACAAGGAAACAGTATGAAATGAAAAAATCCCTCAGGCTTTATTTTGTTCTCCTATTGTACATCACTTAGAGTTCTTCCTCTTCCCTCCCACCTCGTCCTCCAGCTGCACAGCATTGTTCAGTAAATAAGCAATTTTCTGTGCATGTGTCTTCAACTTCTATTCAGTATGGCCACAGCCCTTTCTTAGTGTTCACCATCCAACCCTCTGAATGTAAAACTCTTAATTCCTTGTAACCCCTCCTGTGACTTTTCCCAACACTGAGAGCTTCTCAAATTTTTATGATTACATATTCACAGCAAGGATAAACTTATTTTATCACTGTTTGTGTCTGAGACAGTGGCTCAGAACCACATCTGGGTTGCATGGCATGGGCTGCCTAGACTTTTTTCCTGAGATACTGCTCTCAGAACTGGGATGGATATGGACAGAAGATGATGCAGCTCCCTCAGTCATCCTACATTACGCCCTCCCTGTATTTCTGAATACTACAGTTATCACAGGCTTCAGATTTTCTGGTTGATAGTGCTGATATCTGCCACATGAACTAATGGGGAGAACTTTCAGTAGTGCTAAACTGAAGTCACAAGAGATGGAGACCATACTTCACAGGAGGGCTTCACAATTGTTTGTTCAAAGAAAGGGAATAAAAATAATTCACAAGTTCATTTCCATTTTCTCCATGTTTTTCTGACTTTATTCTTTTTCCCTCCCTGCTTAGTGTATCCCTATATTCCCTTTCCACTTATGTCAGCAGTTCTAGCACCTCTCTTTCATTGTGGTTGTGTGCTGTCTTATTCATGAACCAGTAAACACAATAAAACAAGAGAATTTTAGGCTGCATTGTAGTGCGCAATGCCACCATGTTTCTTCCAGTAGGGAAGCTGTTGCAAGAAAGCTCTTCCTTTCTCTTTGACATCTTGGGCTTGAGCATGCTCTGTGCATACAGAATACCAAGTGATTTTTAGATTCCAAGCTTCTAAGAAACCTTTGTCCATTCTACAGTCATTAGGAAATAATTTTTTTTTTTCCTTTTCCCTCCATTGGAGCCAAAATTCCACAGGACATAATATTTGCGCTTTTGCCAGCATGTGCTGAATAGTGTTTCTGTGCAGGAGAATACAGGATCTGTCTTAACATTATAAAAGTTGCAATTTTGGTGAAGCCTTTCATCTTGACAATGTTCAGTCTTATTTATTCTTGTTTATAACAGGCCAGAAAGTTATCCTATACTGACTTTTTTTTTTCTAGCTTGACTAGGTTTAGAATGAGATGTTATCTTCTGCAGACTTAAGACGTTCTGCTGAAACTTTACAGATTTAAAAGTGTTTTTACCATTTTTCTTTTTCCTTAAATATTTCTGTGAATGAATTTAATAGTGGGGTTATTAAGAGACATACAACTTCAGTAAATGATTGATGTGTGCGTTAGGGAAATCTTTCTTTCTAAATCTACTTGTACAACAAACCTTATTTTGAGAGCTAATCAAATGGTTTGCAAACAAATATGCTTGAAGATGAGTCACAATTGTCTCTAATAATAATATAGTAATGTGGATAACCCTGTAAGTCTCATTTTCAAGAAGCTGAGGCTGTGATGACTGACCACTATTACATTTGTATGGATCTCATAGCCTGCAGAGACTCACTGAAGTCACAGGTGTCACTTAGAGCGGTTGGACATATTAAAAACTTCCAATATAAGGTGTTTGTGTGTATTTTTAAATGTCTTTAAACCTGTCAGTGTGTGTCCGTCAATTAACTGTGTATGTCTTTGTTCAGAGCTTGAAGTTTTATATAATCTTTATTTGGGAATGTTTTTGTGTATTTTGGATTCAACTTCAGTGTTACTACTTTTTTGTTCTGTTTTTAGGGAAAACTGCCAATGACAGGAATGACTATCACAAAACTAGAAGACAGTGAAAACCATAGAAATGCATTTGAAATATCAGGTATTGACCATAAATATTTTACTTACTACTTCAGGATATGCTATTTCAAATGTCAGATGTCTTGTGAAGGTGACCAAACAAAGGCATGGGTTGCCTGATGAGATACCCATCCTTGGAGATACTCAAAAGCCCTCTGGGCAACCAGCTCTAGTTGTCCAGAAAGTGCTTGAGCAAGGGGGTAGATGGACCTGCAGAGGTCCCTTTCAGCCTCAACTACCCTATGATTATACAAATTTCATAAGGCAGCTAGACAGAGCCTCACTTGAAAGTTGCTTTTTACTGCTTAAGCAGTTAAACTATCTGCATGGGATTCATCCCCAGATTTCTGTATTTTAATGAATGGAGGCAGTTCAAAGTATGCTACTCACTGGAAGAAAAGGAATTCCAGAGGCTCTGGAAGAACTTTAAGCAAGAGCTTTCTTCTAGAAATGGTCCACCTCTTTTTGAGAGATCTTTAGCATCTTTAATGCTAATGATGGTAAGCACTGTGCTTACTTGGGGTAACTTCTGTCTGTTAAGTCATTTGGTTCAGCATGCCTTACATCCCTGGACAATTTAGAAGACAGTGGGAGCAGAGTCCACATGGTGGAGCATCATTCATTTCCTGAATCAATTCTGCCTCCAAGCAGGTTGCATTTAAGTAAAGTAGTTTTGACCCTCTAAAGTGTCAGGCAGTATCACACATCAGTGCTGTGAGGCAGAGGTAGAGAGCTGTTGATGGTGTATGAGTTAGTAGTTACAAAGCTGACCTTAGATGAGGAATATGATGGGTTATAATTGAGTTAACTGCAGAAATTAAAGTAATCATTGGTTAAGATTGCTTTCCCAAATGACTTTTGTCTCAGCTTTAATATTAGATTCAGACAAACTTCATGACTTTGAGAAGATCAGCAAACTGTATTTTAAAACTTCTATTTTGTAGCTTACAGACTCAAGAATGACTTCTTAAACTATGTGCTGGCTTTCCTAGGGAAGATGAAGAAGCGTAAGGCTACTAGATGAGCCTGTCTGTTTCTTGTCATTAAAGGTTGTGTTTAATTATTAGAGGTGGGGGAAAAAAGTAGAACTCCTATGCTTGGCACAAGAACAAATAGACGGAGGAAATGTCTGTTAAAACCTGGAAAAGTGAGATGCAGTTGTACTGAAAATACGGATTAAAATTTTTGCTTAGTACTTAAGGGATATAATGCTTTAGGAAATCAGTGTCTTTATAATCATATCAGATTGAATAAGTTGTTGTTCTGTGGCTTCCTACATCTTCTGTTTTCTGTCACCTAGGAAATATGATTGAAAGGATACTAGTGTCTTGTAACAACCAACAAGATTTGCATGAATGGGTGGATCACCTGCAGAAGCAAACCAAAGTCACAACTGCTGGGAATCCCACCATTAAACCTCACTCCGTGCCATCTCACACGGTAAGAAAATGCTACTGGGTTGAAATGAATGTGTAATTTATGCAGAATTAGGTTATCTGGCAAATATAGTACCTTCTAAATCAATTTTTAGCTGTTAGTAACAAGAACTGAATGCTATGACGGTAGTTTAATGGGTCAAAAGATGATTCTGCTTTCACTTGTGTGAACAAAGAATAAAATGCTTAGAACTTGGTGTAATAGTTTAACAGGGTAAAAGAAAATTCATTATCGTTACTTCTTCTATTTTGACCCAGTAATACATCCATGATCTTTTAAGTATCCTTAAAACAGTAGTTTTAATTGGTGGTGTGCTTGACAAGCTGTGGAGAAACAATTTCCTTCAGTACTTTCTTTGGGTTCTGCATTTGAGTTGTTGGATATGAATGGATCTAAATTTAGCTCCCTCCTTAGTGGTGAGAGAAGTAGGAGCAGGGCTGCTTGTAGCTGTTCTTTCTTTAGCACGCGCTCTATAGTAGGCAATAAAAAAATTCTTTAAGCTCTATTTTCCCAAATAATAATTTGGTGTAAAAATTTTCGGAGGCCAGCTGTAACACACAGAAGCACTAGATAATGAGTGAGATTATTTCACCAATCCTTGATAATACTCTTTATTATGATAATACACTTTCTTCCCATCACCTTTGTGTCTTTGACAGCTTCCTTCCCATCCAGTAACACCCTCCAGCAAGCATTCAGACAGCAAGCCGATACCACTGACACCTGCGTACCACACTCTCCCTCATCCTTCACATCATGGGACTCCACATACCACAATAAACTGGGGACCTCTGGAACCTCCAAAAACCTCTAAGCCTTGGAGCCTGAGCTGCTTACGGCCTGCACCTCCATTACGGCCTTCAGCAGCTCTTTGTTATAAAGAGGTGAGATACACAGCCAAGAAGCATGACTGTGTGGCAGGCCTACAATGGGAAGTTTAACTTTCTTTTACACGCCACCATTTTACAGTTTTGTGCATGTGTTTATATGAATATGATTTAACAGCCAGTGCTGAATCCATGGTAATGGACTAGTGAATGCTGTTTTTTTCAAACCGGAATTTAGTCATGCAGTTCAAAAAATCCTAAAGCTTGAGAGGCTTCCCCTGCCTCCCCCAAGTAGTTCCTCTTATTTCCACTCTTAATCCAGTTAATAAATAAGATATTTTTTAATGTTTTTTTCAAACTAGCAGTTCATTTGTTATGTTGATCATCCAGGCTTATTGTAAAGTAAGTTATTTGCTAAGCACACTGTGAAGTATCTAGGATAAGGGTTTTGTGGTGCTTCAGAGTGCTGTATCAAATCATTCTGAACACCTGTGGTAGTATAACTGACTCTTGGTTCCTCAGTATTTATCACTGTTATGAGGTAACAATAGCATATTTAAAAAACAATGGTGGATATCAAAATATATGTAATGTTTTTGTAATCAAAAGGACCTGATGGCTAATGTTAATATTAGCAAAAAAAAAAAGTGTTTAGATTTTAAGATGCTGTTGGATTTTTGAACTAGTGTAAGGTACAAAACAGGAATCTGTTCCAAGAGAAATAAAATGTGGTGGTTTTAGCCATAAAATCATGGTGGTGGTAGGTTAATTTGGTCCTGCTGCTACATTTTGCATGATTTTATAAATACTAAGAAAAATGTTAGGTTTATTTCGGAAGTCTGTGTGTATGTGTAAGGAGGAGAGTATTGGATGCGCTGTGGCTTCGTGATACTATCTTTGTCATGCGTCCTCATGATACTCATCTAGTGAGAAGCAACAGGACCCAGAAAGAATCATGCAGTTATGCCTAAAAACATTTTATTCTGCAAATATGTGATGGTGACAGAAACGTTTTATTTTTCAGACCATGTAAATTAGTTTCTTAGAAACTGTAGCCTAAACACTGTGCCTCAGTGTGGGGTGGCTATATTTTTTTGTGGTGGCTGTGTATGTGTGACTTCGTTTTCTTCTGTAAATCCCCTAAGCAACAGGGAAAAAGTGGTAGGTGGTCTGCAATTGGGGGATTAGTATTTAGGCTTAGTTGCTACAAAAGGTTCTTCTGTTTGGTGGTACTATATGCTTGTTTTGTAACTTAAGTTAAATTTTTTCCATTCTTTCATGTGTAGGGCACTAAATTCTTGAATGTGGTAAAATTTCAGTCATCTTTAGTGTTTAGCATACAATGATGTTCAAAACCTGTCTTCATCTTCTTTAGTCTGTCCTGCTCATTCAACTTTTTACTTTCTTGTTCTGTATTTTTATAGAGGATGTCTTGTATCCTTAAGGTAAGGGGTAGACCAGTATATTCCTTTTCCTGTAACCTAGCGTTGTTCATGTAAATTAGCATGACCACGTTTTGAGCAGAAATGCTGTATTTGTTGCTGTATTTTTTTTGCCATAGAGCTTTGTAAGAACAGACCTAAACACGTACAAATTCTGGCTTTGAAGAATATACTACCTGCCAAGCTTCCTTGTTAGGTCCCTTTTTTACCTGCTTCTAAATAGACAAGTAAAATGGGTTGTTTCTTCAAAAGGCACGGGGGAAAAAACCTGTGTTAATGTCTGCCTGCCTCTTCCCTTCGCTCTAGCTCCCAAACAGCCTGCATGCTTTTGCAGCAGCTTTTCTGTATATTTCTGTTAATAGATAAAATACCTGCTTTTGTGTATAGTTGGAGGAAGGGTAGAGAGGAAATCAGCCAGTTTAGGCAAATGGGATATGCCAAAAAATATTAGTAAACTGAGTTTTGGTGCTGTTAGAAGATTTTTAGTTAGTAACTCCTGTATTTATCTTAGAAGTTAAACTTTTAAAGTATTGTAGAGAAGCTCTATTCCTTTTTATTTTTGTTTTCCCCACACAGGATCTCAGTAAAAGCCCTAAAACAATGAAAAAGCTGCTTCCCAAACGCAAGCCAGAACGGAAGCCATCAGATGAAGAGTTTGCACTGAGAAAAAGTAAGGAAGATTTGAACAAATGTCCACGTATTACAAAGGCTGGAAATAACATCAGTTTAAATTTTGTGCAAGGTAGATGTACGATGTAAGCAAGTCATGTGATTCCCTCTCCTGTCAGGGGAGAGGGGGTAGGTATCTCCAGAGGGTTTGTTTTATTTATCTTAGGTGCTTATGCCATGATGGTATTAGTTGCTTTCTGGGGCTTTGCTATTGACTACAGTGGATCTAGGCTTGTGAGGTGCCTGTTTCTGTGTTCCCTGCAGAGGGAAGTGAAATTGACCACAGAGCCATGTAAAGTTCAGTAAGGTAAACCTGTCTTTTAATACCTTAAACAACATTTTGAAGATACTAACCTACTTTTGCATAATACTTAGCAACTATGTTCTTAAACTGATCCTCATAGAATCTGAGCTGGGTGTTGGAAGGCTGGGCATTGCTGCTGGTTCAAAGACTAGTTGCTTCTGCCCTAATCTCCTAGAAGTAAGGTCATTTGCTAGCATCTGTGTCCAAATGAATTTTAGAGCTTTAGACTGCTGGAAGTGTGAAGAACAACACTGAACTGAGAGAGACTGATGAATGTATAGAAAGACAGAAGGGTCAAAATCTGGGTGTTGGGATAATTTGGGGTGGAGGGAGCATTAATGTTATCAAGCAAACACAATATTCACTTAGTTGTCACTGTCACTCTAATTCATTCTTAGAAGTCTGTATGAATGTGTAAACCAATGACTTGTATCAATAAAAGACAGGGTGTTTAGGCTGAAGGCCAGATTATTTTACTGTGACTTCAGCTTCTCTGTGTTTGTCCTTCGCTCATGGGCGAAGATAGAGACTGTGCCTTGAGTGTTCGATGTATGAAGTGTGTTATCATGGCCATTGTGTCTCACTGGTTTATGTAGGGTTGGAGAGAAAAAGCTTTTTCTCAAGGCACTGTTGGTTTGGGTAAGGTGGAGGTCCTTCTGCCTGTTTTGTGCGTTTCATATGGCAAAGGTGAAGATAGTGGACAGCATGATCCTGTGCTCATGGGTGTGCAAGTGGACATTTTATCATTTTATTTCAGGATGTTTTATCCTTACAGAAGGTATCTGTTTAGGAAAAAGGAAAGTACTGCAATACAGTATCATTTCATATGTTGGAGGATAGAGTTTCAGTACTTGTAATGACACTGGTAAAGCTGTCAACTTGCAGATGTTAAAGGTCACTTAGTGTGAGACAAGATAAGAGTTGTTTTTTGAGGGAAGGAGGAGGCCTATAACTTCCGAATACATTGTTCTACTCCTAATAAAATTTAACACCTTTCAGTATTCTGTATGTAGGAGATAACTTGCAATAAAAGGGATTTTTTTTTTGGTGGCTTTAAGTCAGTGTTACGTACAGAAATACTGATTCTTCTTATTCACCACTCCCCCCCGCCCCCCCTTGTGTCAGTAATTAGAAGCTTCTGTTATATGTTAATGCTCCTTCAACCTTTTCCAGCTTGTGGAGCTGTAAAAGTTTTCCACTGAGGAGCTTCTATTGAACTTAAAGCTTGTTGATAGACAGGTTTCTGTTTTATTACTTACGATCTCTGGAATCCCAGGGATTTGTGGGCTATGATTTGAGAAATGCTATGTCAGATTAGCATAATACCTTTGGTTTGTCAGTTATTTTAACTGAGTCCCCTCACAAAATTTATTCCAGAAGTGAAATATTTGTCCTGCTACCGTAATAATATGGTGCTGCAGGCTAACCACAATAAAATCCAATTACTTTTGCTGCCTTGAAAGAGAAAGGACTTGTACTTCAGTGTACCTTTATCCCTTAAACTGTAGGGAAACTAGATCAGGTGAAGATAATTTCTTCAACGGTTAGTTGAACAGCTGATCCTGACATGTATGGACAGCTGGCTTTGTTCTGGTGATAATAAATCACAAAAACAAACCTGATGCATTGGCTGACAGAGAATACTACTACATGTTGATGTTGAAGGCAGTTCAGATTTGCGCAGCAGAAAATCTTCAAGCCTAGGTATTTCAAGCAGGAAAACAGGAAAAATGTTTTTAAAACAACAAATCTTGCCTTGCACACAGACTGCTAATTCCATGTAAACTAATGGTAGAGGTACCTCTGGATTCCAGTTTGATTGGAATTTCATTCTGTTGAAAGTAGACAATTTGACAGCATTTTTACTGAATTCCGCAAGAAGATTTGCTGTGGACCTTTACCTTTAGGAAAATTTTGCCATGTTAAACTTGAATACTTAAATTTTTTCCAGTAGTGCTGTTTCTACTTTAAAGTCTGAAGTTTAGTTACTCCACTTTTCACAGATGTACTTATGTGATAATGACATCTTTCTTACTGCACAGAGGACTTAAATTGTATGGGCGTATTAATTATGCTGTTAATTCTGAGTTTGATTTCCATTAGTGTGCTGCAGAAAGGGGTAAACCTGATATATATACAAAACGCCAAAGTTTTCAAGATTTCTGTGAATTAATATTCTGTTCCTTGATGTCTTTGATTAAATAATGAAATAATGCATATATAACAACTGGAGTATACAGATTTTTCCCAGTTTAATGGCTGTTTGGTTTAGAACCAGAGTGATTACACTTCAAAACATGTTCTGTGCGACTTCAGATGCTCGGAAAATTTTTTGAATGTGTAATTGCTCCAACTCGGGATTTTTCCCCGCAACATTCCAAAATAGTATTTTTTTGCTGCTTAAACTGTTATTTTGCTCACTGAAGTTTGATTTTTAAAATGGGGTGATTAAGAGAATTCTAAAGGGTTAATTGGGCAGAACTTCAGACTCAACTAAGTGTAGTGATTTACAAAGGCTTTCCTGTATTAAGAAACATAACCATGTTTAAAACTTTATTTTTCCTATTGATTCTAGGTACAGCTGCTTTAGAAGAAGATGCTCAAATTCTTAAAGTCATTGAAGCATATTGCACAAGTGCCAAAACACGTCAAACACTAAATTCAAGTAAGTTAGAAAGTACTGAAACGGCGAACTAAAACACAAATTAGATAGTTTATGAAAGAGAGGTGTATATTCTCTGGCCTTTGCAAGTAGCAAGCTGGACCTGGAAGAAATAATAACCTGTTTCTGGCTCATTACCAGTGCTGAGTGTTTAACTATTGAATGCCAATCTTTCAGGATTTAAATAAAAGAAACCAACCAAAACCCCAATGGTTATTGCTTGTTATGGTTTAAAACTGCACAAAACCTTTACCAATGATGAGGTGTCTGAATTGAATATGACAGTCAGTATACTTTTTGATAAATTTCAAGAAGCTGTTAAGTAGAGAGGAGGAATGAAGAAGTCCTAATTTTGGAGGAGTGTATTTTTGTCTTGTTCTGTTCAACAAAGACTTCCACTATGGAAAAGTAACCTAGACCTGTAAACATTTCTTCTATTGCCACTAACTGTTTTAGTATTAACTTCAAATTTTAATCCCATTATCATAATTTCAAGATAAATTGTTCTCAGATCTGTGTGTTGCTTAAAGCCATTTTTAGTTTCTCAGATCAATACCTAGCTTATTGAAAACCTGTAACGTGCCTCTGGGGTCCTACTTCATTTAATCCAAATCAAGGTTGCCATGTGGAGTTCCTCTGTATTGTAAGTAAAACACTGCGCAAAGCAGGGGAGTCCACCAGCATGTGTCCCATTTACACAAGGAAGGAGAAAATGCTGTTGTGTTTGTTCCGATTTACAGTTTTTGCAATGTTGAATACCAATTTAGTTCGGGGATCCTTGGAACACAGTATAATGATCCTAAAGTACTTGGCTGGTTTTGCTGTTGTCTGGAATTAGAAGAGTGGGCATTATAATTGACTCCTTGTCCACTAAACCTGTTTAAATTTGTGGTATTAATCATTGTTACCACTACTCACAGTAGCACCTGTTTTGCTTTGAAGCAAAAGCACTTTATGCTGACAGTTGAGAAGTCTCAAAATGAAATTGCGAAGTTAGTTCATGGATTTTCCTAATACATGTTCATTTTCTGTTATGACCTTGAAAAAAATCCAGCTACTTTGCATTCATATGCAATGAGACTGTGTAGTGAGAATATGGCCCTTGTATTAGACTGTATAAACTTCTCAAGTAACAGCAAAAACCTTCATTTTATTTTTTTGTCTTGATGAACTATAGGTCTCCAAGGTGATAAAATTAGCTACCATTACATAGCTTTCAATGTTTATAGCCCTACAGTCATTACAGTAGGGTGTTTAATTGGATAAAAGGGAATGAATGTGTTCAAAATTCTGAAGATATACTGTTGTTCCAAACAAAATTAAATGAGATGAATGCTGTTTAAATGTCTTGAATGTGTTTATTGTTTCCAAGGATAATGTGACAAGAAATTGTTGGGGAAACATTTGCACTTGCACAGTAGTTTGTGTGTGCAGATATAAAATAGAGATTTTTTTTTTTGCTCTTTTGCCTATTTTTTCGTTTCTATGTATATTTAAGAAATATACATAGTGCTGTGGGTATCATTGCATACATCAGAAGTCAGCAGCTTTTATTTGCTCTTAATGCAGCAAGAAACTATTTTTTTTTATTAAGCACATGGCTGCTTTGGAAAGAATAGTGTTGTCATCCAAGACTTTAAGCTTTGGAAGATCCATTGGTAGACTGGAATTGGAAGCGGGGAAAAAACAATCATGCTGGAATTGCTTCTGTGGGAGCAGTAGTCAGTGTAGAACAACAGGATGAAAGAGTTCCCTTTCATTTGTGGAACATGCCCTTTTTTCACATGCTCCTTTCTTACCTTCATGTTAATATTCTGCCTGTCCCTCACAGCACTTGTTTGGCAATTCCACCTTAATCCAAAGCCCAAGGAGTGCTGCTTTTGGCAACATCAATTCAGCAGACCTATGGCACCAGTGCAAACTGGTAGGGAGCTGTAAGAGGTAGCAGAGCACCTTTTTTCAGTTGTTTGGGTGGGGAAGATGCAGAGTTTAATTTGAGGAGACAGATGCAAATAAAAAAGCACCGTTTCACTTTCTCCTGCTTGTTATATACTGAGTCTATTTTGCTCCAAACAAAGGCTTAAAATCTTTTGCAATATTGTATGTATGGTGGTTTCTTAACATGGTTTAAGCGTGGCCACTTAACATGGTTTCAGTTCTTGGATATTGCCAGGCCTTTAAAAAATAAAAAGTGGGGGGAAGGAGGAAGGGAAAAAGTGTCCTTAGCTATGTTTGATCAACTACCCTAGACATCTTAAAATATTTAATTGGGAGTTTAGATCCAGATAGAGGCATGTAGGAAGAAGTGTGTGAGGGGTTGAAATGGACCAAGCTGTGGTGTTAGCCTCTTGACCCTGTTTTTCTGTGAGTTAATTTACTACGTGGTTAAACGAATAACAGGGGGTACAGGCACAGAAAAACTGTACTTTGATGGTCTCCTTGAGTGGGTGCAAGATGTTGCTGCTGATTTAGAAAGTCAGCAGCCCTGCTCTGCATGAGAACCTTTGCTTTTTCCCCTGCATTTTCCTCTTTACAGTGGTGACACAAGCACTTCTGTGGCTGTGTTGTGAGCTGGTGGGAAAATGACCTGCTTGAAAAAGAATCTTTTGTAGGGTTAGTTTTCATCTGAAACTGTTCCCTGACCTGGCTCACCAAGCAGCTGTACAAATGACTGTGTCATTGCAAGGGAGGGAAAGGATGGAGGTACAGATGTGCTGATGGGGAATGGGCTGTTGCTTTTCACATCAGCGCTGGATCATGCTAGCTTACTGTGTTTATTGCTCTGTGCCCAGTCAAATCCCCTGCAGACCAGACCTGACTCCATACTTCAAAAGAATCTAACTCCCACTTAAAAAAAAATAAATACTACTTTCAAACAAGATTTGGGTTACTCAAAAATTCTCAACAAAAGCTGCTTAAAGTTTAAAAACCACTTCAAAAATTGTTCTGTAACAGTTCAAACATTGTTATGCTAAGTGTAATTTATACCTAAACCCCAGACAAATTAAAAAAACCAAACAAAAAGAAAAAAACAACAACTTTGGTGCCTTTTTAACAATATTTTCTCTTTTCCTTCTCTTCCCATCACCTTTTTGCTTTTATTTCATGTGTTTGGTTGTGGCTATTCCTTACGTTCTCCTCCTCATCCCACCTCTGCCTATCCACATCCACCATTTCATTTCACCTATACATCCTTAGCATGGCAAGGCACTGACCTGATGCATAATCACGTCTTGGCTGATGATGACCAATCAAGTCTAGACTCCTTGGGTCGTCGCAGTAGTCTTTCTCGTTTGGAGCCTTCAGACCTCTCAGAAGACTCTGACTATGACAGTATATGGACAGCCCATAGTTACAGAATGGGGTCTACATCTCGTAAGAGCTGTTGCTCATATATCTCTCACCAGAACTAATGCACTTCTGAGCTTTTTCTTAACAAATGCTTGTTGTATCACAGCCTGCTTTTCTTAGATGTTTTCTTGCTGTTCCTTGTCTCTTTAATGTGATATTTTAACAACTTCTGAGGGAGCTTCTGAAACTTCAGTTATACCTGGTGGAAGGCTCTATTGCCAGTTCAATACACGTACAAATACATCATTCCAAGAAGTGTATATCCTGTTAAGGATGATATTTCTTGAGGGTTTTTTTAACTGACAGATGTTAATTTGTAGCTCTGAATGGTTTTGTTTTTATCTTTCTTTTGACTTGGTCAGTGTAGCAACAGGTCCTTTCTCTTTTTCTTTTTTTTTTTTTAATTATTTTGGATACAGCACGTTTTTGTATTTTGTACTGAAACCATACTGGTTTGTGAACTGAGTGCCAGCGATATGGAAATACCTTAGTGGTAGTGGTTGGATTTTCTACATGTTACTAACAAAATACAAAGGTGGTAGAGTAAGAAAAAAGCAGTTTAAAAATAAGCAGTACAAGAGCTGTAAAATCATTCAGATACTCACATATCTGGCCCATTTGTTTGGAAGAGCATTTGCTAATCCATAAAAAAATTCTGGTTTTATACTGCTGCCTTTTCCTCATTGCTTAAACGTTTATACAAAGGACCGCACTGCTCTCCCTCCACCCCAGTCTGGCAGTTGTCATGAAAACCCGGCAGTCCATGCTCATTACATGCAGTGTTTTGATAATCGCATGTTACCTATGGTCATACTGTCACTTAACTGTATGCAGTAGCGTGGCAGAAAGCAGGGTCTAGCTGTTTACTTGCCTGTTAAAATACACAGCTGTCAACTCTCAATTGACCATTCTTCTTGAAAAGACAAGATGCAAGTGGTTCCCCTGATGGAGGCTTGAGTGTTCAGCATCTGAAACTCTAGGTACAGCTGTGATCACGTTGGCTTGTTTGATGTTCTGAATATTAGAATGCTTGGCTTTTGGGTTGTACTGTTCGGAGCATGTCAGTGACAGATTTTACTGTGTTTTGTAACTTCTCTCATGAGCAGGTTTGTTTTCAGCAGCAGCTCTTCACTTACAGTCGTGTTGGCTTTTCAGAGAACTGTGACATGCTGTGCACAGCTGAAGGTCTTGAACCTGCACCTGGGGCACTGCTGGGGTGAAGCGTGTGTGTGTTCTGTCTTGTGGATAATGTAACTGGTATCAAAACAAAAGTGACAGTGTTTTCTAAATCTCTGTTCACATTAGGGAAAAGCATGTGATGAAGGGACAGAAACAGTTCTCATTTTCACCAGGGTCCCTAAATGCAATCCCCTTACCCCTTTTCAAGTAAGCATGTTATCCAGTGTTCGGGTATTACTCTATGAACAAGTTCAGAATAATCGTGATGCAATTAACTGCTGCCTGGGAACTTGATCACACTGATTGAAAGATAATCAATACCTTTCTAGAAGCAGGTTACATGATCAGAAAGTTAGTAATTGCCAGATGTGCATGATTCCAGAAGGTGGTCAGTGTGGAGAAGCTGTTTCAAAGCAGTATAGATCTGCAGATTTGCATTCAATCGTGTTTGATCACCTGCTTTATCCGCTCTCACTGTTGTTGGCATTCCAAAATGTGACTAACAGCAGCAGCAGTTCTTACTGAGGAGGGGTTTCAGGGCATGTTTCACTGCTAGTTAATATATTAACATAATGACCAGAAACTTGCATATGTTGAACTTTTTTCAAGGTGGAGGAATATTGCTTAGGGAAATAAGTACATGTGCTCCATACCATTCCACAGTGCATTTGTAACCCACTTCACTCGCCTCTTCCTTTCAGTCAGTTTTTGTTTTTTTAACATATATGGAAAGTATGGATTTGTTTTTTTCCTGTTTCTTAAGCTGTGGTGTTCTAGTTAAAAATGTTTTCTGCATTGGATAAACAATAATTCCTTTATGTCTGTTTCATGTTATATAGTGTAAATATGAGTTTGTAATACAGTTGTTGCACTTGAACTTTCCTTATCACACAGAATGTTTTGTTATCCAGATCTGAAGATTTTATTGACTTTCTATGCACCAAAGCTTTGACAGTTTACCACCATTAATTATTGTAGCATTTCAGTCATTAACTATTATCATAATTAGGATCTCTCATATTCCGTATACTCGTATTAACATCACCACACATTTAAAATCATTCCATGTCTTCAGTGTTAGAGGCCATAAGCTATTGTGAACTGATCAGGAGTATTAATGCAAAATGCTTCAAAAAAAAAAAAAAAGTGGAAATGGTGGTATTCAGTCCAAAGGTTCAGTGTTTCTATTTTTGTGGAACTTCAGTCATGGTAATAATAGTACCTTATGTTTATGCAATTCTGTAAATTATATGTGTACAGTTACAAATACACTGGGAGGATGGAGAATCTGAATTGCAAGGTAGGTTCAAGCCATTGTCAGCTCCTCTTCACATGGCTTATGCAGTGTTTCCATAAATTAGTATTTGCCATAAATTGAAACCAACCAATATTAATTGGGTGTTTTGCATAATCTTGCTGAAACACAGTAATGTGTATATAGTGACGTAAAACATAGAAAAAATAATATATATTGTGCACTTCATTTGTGAATGGGAGAAGCCATCTTTAGTAGGTGACTGCCTTTTGAAAATACAAAATGGATGTATATCTGAATGTTGCATTGTACTGTACAGTATGCATATTGTTTGTGGCTGCCTATATCAATTAAGTGTTTTGTTTTATATAAAAAGGACATCTGTTATGTACAGTTGAAATAAATTTTGCATTTGCTAGACTGTGACTTTAATATTTAATTATTATGCAGGGGGAAAGGACAGCAAACTTGTAATTTAACTTCCTTTTCTCCCCATGCCTCCTTTCTCTCCCTACTTTCTTCCTGGAGGAATCAAATGCTGAAGTGAAAGACCTTTTTTGACATACGTGTGTACTCATTGTTTAATGTAGTTGACAACTACAGGAAATTCAATGTAATGTGGGAGTATGTATTCTTCTGTATCCTCTTTTTTAATAGCTATTCAGAGATGTTGCCTCCCTTTCCACTTAACTGATTCTGTTTTCTTCTTTTTCACTTTTTGGATTGGTGTATTCTCAGTGAAAGCACAGACTGAATTTTTGGAACAGTCTAAAACTTCTGCAGGTCCTGTTACCAGGGAGAAATTTTATGAATATGATACTGGTTTCTATAACCTTATATTTTCAAGATTTAATATTACCACATTTTTCTCTTTGAAACAGGAGTTATCTTTAGTGTTTCTACTTAAAAGATGCTCATATTTGAGTGAATTTAAATGAAATTATAACCTAATATACATACTAAAATGTTTACATTAAAATAAACAAAGTAATCACCTACTTCTATTAAAAAGTCATAACAATTTTTTGCTATGATTGTAGCAACTCTAGTTTTAGCCCTACAGCCCTCTGGTTGGAAGTTTTTGTATTGGTTAGTGAAATACGGCAAGTTCAGTGGGATAGCTCTTTCCAAATGTTGTCTTAGAAATATCCCACTTCTTCAGATGGTGTTTCTGTGTTTCAAACATTCTGTTCCTATATGGCTAGCACTTACATATGAAGTTGTATGTGTTTCAGTCCACTTTAATTATTTTCATTTTACTTGTCAAAACGTTTTGCTGTAAACTGCATAGATCTGTCATCTGAGTTATGTGCGGTTTTTTCCTATTTGTGTATCACTATTAGTTAAAAACCAAAACAAACAAAAACTTCATGCCAAAACCTTTTTTGTTACTCCCAAGAATTTGCAAACAACAGTGCACTTTATACAGTGAACCGAAGTTTGGCCTGATGTTTGGATTCTGACTTGGTTTTATCTGTACAAAGATATTAAAGGGCTCCCTTTTGACTTTAGCAGATCCGTAGCAAGAGGATTCTTTTTCAGTGTTTTCATCCAACGGCTGCAGAGTCTGGGAGCACCATTTTTAGGATTCATCATGTTACGACCTCATCAAAGATTCATTGAGAAAGAAAATGTTAATTTGGCAGGTCTGCTCATCCACTTTAACATGTTTAATGTAACTAATGCAATGAAACATTGTATTAAGTGACAAGTAATTCTTATTTTTCAACTAACACTTGCTTCTCCAGGAAATTTACCCCTCTGTACATGCCAGTGGCTAATGGTAGATATAAACAGTTGTGTATGCAAATTCTTGTTTTTCAGTGGCAGTTAAGACTTCTGTCTTTGCTTGAGCTTCTTACCTTATGAAGAGAGCCTAGTAAAGTTGGTGAAAAACAGAATTGTATATTTACAAGTACTGTTTCTAATTTTTGACCTTTATTGTCCTTTGTTCCCCTCCTTAGCTCTCCTAATCACAATAAAGGTATGAAAAAGTGGAGAAAACAGCAGTACTTAAAAGCTGTGCAACAGAATCATTGCTGCCTCAGCTTATGCCATGCATTTCTTAGAATTAACCACAGTCACCATATGTCTAACTTCAGTAGCTTAAATTAGGACCCTCATAGTTGCTGGAAGAAAGCAAACTCTTTGGAGTTTGTGAAAGTACCTAGGTTGAGCCTTCTCCAGACAGCCAGCTGGAGGAAGGAGCCCTGTTCTTGATTGATTGGGGAGAGCTGACCTTTAATTGAGGCCCTGAGGTGAGCTACTTCAAGCAGGTGATGTGAATACCCACCTCTGTTTTACTGTTGGCTTAAATGGTTCCTGAACAGACAAGGTCTTTGAACATAAGCAGAGACTTAATGTCTTTTTGAAGTGAAAATGTCATCCCCCTTCTTCTCTTCCTTCCCTCCTGCCTGATGTATTAAGATCTGTGCATAACTTCTGGACTCTCTTCACATGTGTCTGCTAAATGATTCAGAACAAAGGATCAGACTGATAACCAGTACTTCTGTCAGGAACCAGCATGGTACCACATCAACTTTTGTGTTTTTGGGGTTTTCGGTTTGTGGTTTTCTTTTTTTTTAAGATGTCCACTCCCTTTGGAGGAGAGTGAATAAAAGGTTGGGGTTGTGCAGTTATGCTTGCAAACAGACTTCACTGAGAACCTCTGTGGCATTTGATCTGTGCGCTAGTTTCTTCCTGTTTTGGTGTTAAGACCGTACTCCAGGGCTAGGAATGATGTTCTACTGGTTTCAGACAGATATAAAGTGAACTTCCGTCATGAAGTCTCAGCCACATAAACATCCAAACAGGTTTCAGCTTTCCTTTTTTTTTTTTTTTTTTTTTTTCCAAAACTGCTTGCTGGTTTGGCTGATTGATTAGGCTGGAAGCGGGGGTCAGACACTGAAAACTAAAAGCAGGGGGCTGTTGCCCAACACGCCTGTTCTGGTATCTCAGGTGTTGTACCATGTTTCATAGTGGGTATTGCTAAGGTCTCTAGCCATGATCTGAATGCCAGGTGGGCTGTGCTGTTGTTTGCCTTACTCTGGAGACTAAATTTGCTAAACCTATAATTTAGGGTATGGTATTGGCGAAAAGCATTGTAATTCTTCATTCTCCACTCTAGGGCTGGGAGGTACTAACGTTGAAGAGATACCTTTCTTAATGGAATTTAATTGATGGAAACTTGGTTGAATCTTGGTCGTATTGGTCAGTAGTTTTGCCTTAAATAACAGACTTCTAAATGGTGGGGTCATTCTTCCAAGACCCTGGATTTAGGAGTTCCTTGTTGAAAAGTTACAGCAATTTACTCAGCCTTAACATTTGTTTGCAAGTCTTGAAGTATATGGGTTTGCCAAAGATCCTTTATTCTCCCATCCACCTTAATTCCTGAATACCCCACAAAAAAAAGCAAAAGAAAAAATAATAAAACTCTGTTTTGTAAAGCTTTGGGGGGGGGGGGGGGGGTTCACTTTTTTCTTTTTAACTAGTACTTTTGCTTGTGTTGGCTCAAGGTGGTTTAGGGTCAGAGTTGTTGGAGGTCAATTTAAACGTCTTTTGGCCTGTTTGACTTGGAATGAGACTGAGTAGTGTCTTGTAATAAAATTCAGTGTGAAATTTAGATGCTTAAGATTGAGGAATGGCAGATATGACAAACTGAAGTAACTTGATTCCTCTGCGCTACTTCATGAGCATGTGGAATACGTCTCAATGAGGTGCTTAGGCTTATCTAAGTTACAGGAACTTCCTAGAGCATCCTTCTAGTACAACTCTGTGTGAGATACCCACTGTGCTATAACACAATCTTCTCTTCATGTCCTAAAGCTGTAGTTTGTAAACTTTTCTGGGGAGAAATGGTCATATAGAGAACAGACTTGAAGAACCTGGTGGAGGCACAAAGGGCAATTTAGGGAGTATTGCCGAGTGCCAGTAATGAGGTGACTGCTTGAAGTTTGTTCTAGATGTATAATTGCCAGAAAATAAATCTTTTTTTTTTAAAAAAAAAAAAAAAAGCTTCTGGCATAACTGTTGCAGGAAACAAGACAGGAAGCTTTGTTTTGCGTTTAGAACTTGACACAACAAGTCTGATATTACTGTGCACATACTCATTTGATGACTGAGTTCTTTGTTACAGGATAGATGTGCTATGTGATTGTACTTTTGATACTTAGCAAGTGTTTGTAGGGTTTAGGAAAAAAAATCCAAAACAAACATACAAAAAACCCTGCCAAAAACTCACAAAAAGCAAAACAATGTAGGTTTTTTTGCATAAGTACAAACCATAGGAGCACCGAGGGTTCTGAGATACAAATAAATCAATTGCATGACCCAAGGTGTTGGAGCAATGAAGATGAGTGATAAACTTGTGATGTCCTGCATTCCACGGTAGTTAGTTTTTTGTGGCACAGGAAGGGCAGTGGTCACAGCAACAGTTTTGCATTGTGTGTGTATATGTTCTGTGTGGTCTCCTTGTGTGTATAATGTTGGTGAACTTTTAGTTCTTAATGAAACTGCGTTCTGTGTCTCAATAGTATTAAGTGTTTACTGTGCTATGCTGTACATACATCAAGATATGCTGGTGTAGACATCTGTTTTACATGCATGTGTGTATATAACTGTACAGCTGGGACATTTTTTTTTAAAAGCTGTCTACTCCATGCTATTTCTGCTTTACAAGGACCCGTGTTAACTGACCAGGCAAAGGCAACTGGATGCAGCTTTATACAGAGATCAATACAATGAGCTGCTCCGTTTGGGTGAAGGGAGTCACGGGTGAGAACCGTGTGGCAGTTCTCTCCCTTTGGTCACTGTCTCCCTCAGCGTGTGCTGGGCTGAGGTGCTCCACATTGGTACAGAGACCCAAAATGTGGTGATCTGGTAGCAGCTTCTGCCAACTAATTCCTAAAACAACATTTAGCTTAGTGTTTTGTGTTACCTCCTGGGTTAATAAAGCAGAGTAGTAACCAATTTACTGAAAGAAATACAAGACAACTTCTTACAATTAGCAATTGACAGCGCAAACAGGGAAATGTCCTTGAGCACCATGCAGAGTTCGGATGTGCTTGTTTTATAGGTTGTTCCTTCCCTGGAAAATAAGTGGGAGTGCTAGGGTATTTATTAACCTGAAAAAATGTCTTCACTCTGTAAGATGAAGAACTTACGGCTTTCAAGGACAAGATTCTGTTCTCAAATCTGCAGTTATCTTTATTCCATAAAATTTTGACCATCGTGTACTGATACATTAGATCTTTACTGTCAGCTTAAGGAAGCTCTTTTCTTCATTAAAGGATGTTTGCCATTGTTTGCTAAATAGTTTAACGCATACTGCTAAACTGTGGTCTCTACAAGCTCATTGTTCAAAACTCAAGACTGCAGCTGTTAGGGAAGTGTTTTTCAGTGAGCTTAGTTTCTTTCATGTTTTTTGCGTGATTAGATGATGTATTTTGTCATGAACCATAAAAGAAAAGCACTCCTGTCACAAAGCAGCAGTTCAGCAAAAGAAGATGTATTTCCCCTGACAGGCATGTATCCTGTAGTACCAAGTTATCAGTTGAAACTGTACTAGACTGAAGACATTCCTGGTTAATGAAAGTTCCATTACAATGAACTGGTAGGCAAGTGTACCTTGTTTGTTAAAACCGATGTCTTGGTTAAAAGGTGCAAGAACTTTAGTGCCTTACCTGTTCTGTTTGTATTCTGAACAAATGCTGAGACAGCAAGTTATTTACAGACCTTCTTTAAAAAAACAAAACCAAACCTTGTGATTTGTTGCAGCCTAATTAAATAACATTTCTAGAATGCATACTTTATGTATGTATAAATGGATGCACATGTCTGAGCTGTAGATTTTTCTGTTCAGAGCTACTGTTTTAGAATCTGTATGTTACCTTGATATAAATTGTAAAAATTGTGAAAAACGTTTTTAAGATATTGGAATGTTTTTTTTTTGTCACACCATTAAGTGCTTTTAAAAACATAAAGACAAAGTATATATTTCATTTGATAGGAATTTCTTATAGGACTAAAAGGCTGTAAGTGTATGTATATGTATGTGCATACAAAATTGTGTTGTTTATAGTGTTTCAGGGGAAAGGAGTTTTAACTACTTTTTTCTTCCATCGTTGTATCATTTGATACCACTGTTCTGCTCCTTACTGGTAGAGTAATTGGTTTAGAGTGGAATTATTTCTTCAGTTTGTGTCTGTATGAGATCAGAATCTGTCCATGAGGCTTAAATCACTATTACATGAACACATGTATCTGTCAGCTGTGGTGAATTTGTATAGCTTTTACTGAGAGCTGAACGGTGCACTGTCGGTTAAACGGTATAGAATCCCTGTCGATGACGCAGAGTTGTCAGCAGCAGGATAGGAATGTCATAGTTGTAAGGCTGTAGTTGTCAATGTAGAAAATGTGTGAGTTGTGTGTGTGGAGGAAGGGGGGAGATGGAAAGTGATACATTTTGGTCAGACAGGTGTATCATGGAATGAATGAAACAGTAATCTTCAAAATGCCGCAGCAATATTTGTGAGTTGCTCATTTTGTAATTTATTTTTGCAACAGGTTCCCGTAAAGAATCAGCTCCTCAAGTCCTGCTTCCAGAAGAAGAAAAAATTATTGTAGAAGAAACTAAAAGTAATGGTCAGACTGTTATAGAAGAGAAGTAAGAGAACATTTAATGAATGATGGATTAAAGTAGTAAACTTTGCACTCTTCTTTCTCCTCCCATCTCCCATTATAGTAGTGTATGTATGGCATATTTGTCATAGGGAACAGAGCTGTCTGGAGTATGCTGGCAGTTCTCTTAAGTGCAGCCGGCCTCCGTTTAAATGCTTGTGGTCTGGTTTCTTTGTATATTCTATACAACATACCACTTCTTGGCATGGAAGGAGTAAGTCTCACTTGTCCATAATTTTTCCAAGTGCTGTAGGATTTCAGCACTAAATTGATTTCATCTTTCTAGCTAGTATGTGGTGTCATTTTGTTTTTTTGATAAGGTATATGTTGGAAATGAAATACAGTTCGGTTACAGAAAGCTGTAACGCAGAAACCAGCATAGATCCATAATGTGCTTAAGAGGTGTATCCTGTCACAGAAGCTGGTAACAGATCCTTGCCTTACTGAATATAAGTAAGGATAAGAGACAAATTTTTTTAACATAAGTTTGAAATTAGCTGTTAGCTGTGGGTTTTGGTGTTTTTTAAAAATGCATTTCATTTAGCAGTGTGTCTAATAATAGATTTAGAGAAGTATTTCTGAAAACCGTTGTAACAGATCGTCTTTTTTCATTTTAGAAGCCTTGTGGACACAGTATATGCATTAAAGGATGAAGTACAGGAGTTAAGACAGGTAGGTAACTTGCTACATTTATAGCAACATGGAGAATGGAAGGGTGGAAGTCTTACAGAAATAAATACAGCTTGTGAATTGATTCAGTTTGACAGGAATTAAATTTTGGACTAGATTCACTTTTAAAAGTGAAACATCGATTTGACAAAAAAGCACCCTCTGCTGTGGTTATCAGTCCTTGGAGCACCAACCTTTGAGAATAGCATTAAGTATCCTCTTTCTGAGGTAACTTACGAAGCTCTTTTCATTTGGTTTTGGATGTTACAACTTGTGAAATGTTTGAAGTGTTAAGCAAATCCTGTTCTGCTGTATCACCAGCAAAATAAGCTTATAGAGACTGAAATACTATTTGCTCGAGAATGTATTATTTTAGTTGTATAAGTGTCTGGATTTATTTAGGCCTTGATTAATGGTCTTTTAGTGACTTGAACACCTGTTACGAATCAGTTCTTAAAACATCTCATTTCCAGAGATGAGAGTATTTTCAGTGTCTGTTGTGGCCTTTTTTTTAATGAGGGCTTAGGGTTAGCTGCTGCTTTGTCACATGGGGGAATTGTGCAAGATCTTACCTGAGTTGCTGGTATCGGAAGTTGCAGCTGCTGTTTTAAGTATCCAAAATGAGGTGTTTAAAAGTAGCTTTTCCTTGTTAGGACATGGCCTGTTTAAACCATGCTAAAGCTGCTGCATGTAGTCATTGCTTATTGTGTAGGCAAAAAAGCACTGAATTATCCTCGCTTTCCAATGTGTGAATTGGCGAACTGACCTTAACAGTTCTGACTCAGGACATTGGATAAAATCTCCTGTGTTTAATGTAAAATAGATTTGTATTAAAATTACGTTTTAAGCTATGAATGTGAATCCAAATTCTTTGCCCATCTGTAAGCGTGCCCAGTATTTCTAAGGATGTCATGCATGTTCCTGGAAATAGGACAGCTGATGTCTTAAATTCTGCTGTTTTCAACATACAAAGCATGTGTGTCCCAGGACTGACACAAAATTGATGGTCTTACTAAAAATATAATTCACTTAATACAAGCATCAGTAATAACCTGCTAATACTCATGTGGCCTGGCTGCTTTTGTACAAAGGATAAATACGCTCCCCCACTGAGGCCCTGCAGATATCTGTGTGACCATAAACAAGAAGTTGCCTTCTCCTGAACTTCAAGCAACAGCTCTCTTTCCTGGTTCCTTTCCAAATAGATTGTTCTCTTCAGAATCTTGTACCTTCCAAAGCCAAAACTTATTAAAGCCTGAGCTAATTTCTTTTTTGTGTGTGTGTATCAGGAGTCTCGGCTTAGAAGCATTTATTGGTCTGCTGCTATGATGTTGCTGACTGGAAAGTGGCAGAAATAATCTCTTGAGCTGGGAAGGTCCCAAGTGACCAAGGGCTTTGTGAATAACGGCTCTCTGGGAGTACATAGCGTGCTGGTTGGTGTAGGCACCAGACTGCCTGTTGGTGAGAGTTACCACACGGAGTGGGGTGCCTGCCATCACAGCTTCCATAGGTTATTCATGGCTCTTTCTCCACAGGCACTATACTTAAATAGTACAGTCCTGAACTGGAAATAAATAAATGAATGAATGAATATAAACTAGGTCTGTACCTACAAGAAAATAATGAAATTTCTGAGTTTCTCAACAGACTTGAGGAGGGAATGGGGTCAGCAAGGCAGCAGCTGTTGATCCTGTCCTGTTTCTAGAAATGTCTGTAAATGACAGCTTATTGGGAGTGCAGTGGTAGCCTTGGATTGCAGATCTGTTTGTTAAACACCCGTAGACTTGTTGTCCTGGTGCTTTAATGTAATGTTGTCTTACCTTCTGGTTGCTTCCCTACTGTTGCCAGCGTCACCTGGGCCTGTACAGGATTAATCAATGTAAGCATTACTGTGGTTTGGTCAGTGACATCCTTGTGGTCCTGTTGTTCACGGTATTTCAATATTACCTGATGGTGCTAAGTATTGAGAACTGACTCAATATAATGTGCAGAGTGGTGGTGTTCCTTGAAATTCAGACTCTTCTTAGACTGTTGGTAGTCATCTGGTTTAAATTTTAGGTCACAAAACACTTTCCAGAGAACATAGTGTTTTTCAAGATAGTCTTTTCAACTGTTTACTTCCCTAACGAAGCAAGCTAATTTGCATTAAGTTTTAAGAAGCATTTCTGAGATTGTGAAACTAGTTATAATCACAGGAGACTCTTAGGGGGGATTTTTATTCTACTTACTGCTCTATTTCCCTTCTCCATTAACAACAAATACATTCTACTCTTCGTTGATCAGATATGAGCAGAAGAACTCAAGATTATTGGCCATCTGTTACTAGCACTTGCATTATAAAAGACCCCTAAGTATAAATAGGAAATAGTTTAGCCTGATAGATTTTGTTGCATTGTGTGAAGTAACTGTGTGTAACTTGTGAAATTTTAATAGAAGGCTTTGCTTTTGAACAGCTAATAGCAGTCTTACTGAAAAGAGCCTTCAGAATTTGTAATTGACACTGTATCTGTAGTCAGAAAAGATCTGTTAAAAAAACCAAAACACTAATATTTCTGTCGCTATTAAACAGGATAACAAAAAGATGAAGAAATCATTAGAAGAAGAACAAAGAGCTCGCAAGGACTTGGAGAAGCTTGTTAGAAAAGTTCTAAAGAACATGAATGATCCATCTTGGGATGAAACCAACTTATAACTATTTTTTTTTCTTTTCCCCTTTTTCTTTCTATTGAAAGACCAGTTGTAAAACTGAGCTGGGAAGCCTTCTGACATTAGTCAGTGTTGCATCAAGAGCACTACAAAACAGGATTTAACTGGATCTAGTGATTTCTTGCTCTGAACATATAGAAACAGTCAAGCCATTTACTGAAGCAATCTGTAAAGTGTGGAGACCGTGGATCCTGAACTCTACTAAACTTAATTTGTTTGCATCTAAATTACCTC
Source organism: Falco cherrug (assembly GCF_023634085.1). Taxonomy (NCBI): domain Eukaryota; kingdom Metazoa; phylum Chordata; class Aves; order Falconiformes; family Falconidae; genus Falco; species Falco cherrug. Next base: position 63,996,629 of record NC_073698.1, read on the forward strand.
ATTTTGCAGAAAGTGCAGCACCTGACTAAAAGTCCATGTTTTTCAGTGGCTTTTTAATTAAATATATATTTTTCTTGTAAATATCTGTAATTTTGAATGCATATGTGATTGATGTATCAGGGCTGATATGTTATTTTTTTCTCTTGTTATTATAATGGTCACAAGTGTTAGAAATGACGGCAGTACTGTCTTACCTAAAAAAGGTCAGAGTTCTTTGTGGATAATTATGGATTTGTTCCAAATTACCTACTCATCACACATGCAAATTTAAAAACCTATTAAAAACCTATTTTCCTATTGACCACTATTTAAATCCTTCACTGTTATTTATGTCTGTGCATACATTTTTAAACAGTTTACAAATCTTTAAGAACAGTATTAAAATACAGAAAATTGTTTATTGACAGTAGAAACAGTTTTTAACTAAACTAATGCCCATGATTTATGTTCATGTACACTTGTTTGGAAGACTAATCTGTTTTGGCCACCAAAAGACTGATGTACTTGCCTGCTTTTTATGACTGTGATTTTTAGGTGTTTATGTACTACATTTTCTATTGTTGTGCTTAAACATTCAGCTGGCTAATAATTTAATAGATAATACAGTTTGTTAAAGCAAAAAACCCAACAAAATTTTGTGAATAAATTGTTGCTATTTATGTTTTATGGTCATAACAATTAAATTTAGCTAACCTTTGTGCATAAGGCACATGGGCTAGGCCTAACTTCATTCAGAGCTTTGTTTTTATACCACTATGTAAGACACTCTGAAATTCCCAGACTGTGGAAGCAGTCATTCCTTTCCCACCCTGTTTTCTCAGCATATTGCTGGTTTCTGTCCTACTAGGATTTAAATGGAAACAAATCTGGAGATAGGAATTTTTTTAAAAAATCATACTGTAATTCATAATTTGAACTGTGACAGATTTTCAAATACATAAACGGACATTTATTCCTTAGTCTTACAGGTGCAATTACTGCAATCCTTTCTTGTATTTAAATTAGGAGATGCTACATCACTGCAAATGGTGAGCTTCAGTTGGAGCACTTAAAATACAAATCCCATTAGAGCTCATTGTGTTTCATTGATTTCAGCAAACTTTGGATTAAACTCCAGATGGTGCAATTTTCTGAGGGGTTTTTCTTCAGTTTATTTCAGTCAGAAGTGCAGGTATAGCACAGGTGTGAGTCATGTCTTTTTGTCATGCTGATTTTCTAGTGCCCTTTAACTCCTGTTAAATTTAATGCTCAGACTTGAGCAAATGTTTATATGAACTTTTAACGAGTAGGAGCCAGGATGGTTAGGGTGGTAAGAATTTTCATGCACATTTTGAATCTAATGAAAAAGCTATTTTTAAAGCTATCCACTTTTCTCATCCAAGAACAACTTGTTGTTTCAAATGGGAAAGAACATCAGTGATTACATGCTTGAGAAACAATTCCGTGGGAATGGAGTGAATAGGCAATTAGTTGTCTGTTTTAAAAAGCTGAATATGTTTGTAGGTATTCTAACTGGTGTTCCTACAGTTTTAAAATGTCTTCCTTTTAATTCTAGAGGAGGAGACTGGATAAGAAAACTAAAAATGTCTACAGTATCAGTTACGTATATTCACAAACTTTACATTTATGATAATTCTTGATACCAAAATCTTTTCCTGTTTGCAGTCGCACAAAAGATGTGGACTGACACTTGCGTTCATCTTCGTATTTATACTCCCACTAAAAGCTAAGTGATACTAAACCCTGCGTATTCATAATTCTGGCTAAATTTGGGAATTTTGCTAACATTTTTCCTTTCTGACAGGCTATTTTCAGAGTGAATTTTAATTTTCAATTGAGCGTATGTGAGAAAGGACGTTCTGGAGGAAGAAGTATAAAAGGAATACATTAATCTTACCAGTATTTAGCAGATTTTAACTCAGGAACAACTTCCATCATAACAATTTGTTTTGCATTATATTGCAACAAGTGGCATTGCTGTATAGATTTGCTGACTCTTAGTACCTGTGGTTATGATTTCTGACAGTACACCTGTACTGACATCTAATGAACATGCCTTAAACAGTGGGATTAAGCAATTAAGCAGTTGTTAAATATGACCAGGACCTAGGGACTGATTTTATCTGATTTTATTCAAGGTGGATTGGGATGACTTAAGTTTTAAAAAAAAAAAAAAAGAAAAAAAAAAAGAAAAAAGCCCCCCACCTAATATTGTAGGTAATTTTTGTCTCTAGTGCAGAGAGTGAGCTTCAGGCTTTCGGGAACCAAGGAATATCTGAACTTTTTTCTTTGACAATTTGTTATACTGTATATAGATTGTAAATTTCACCATGGACCTTCTGAATTGTTGGAACTTTATATAAAGCATGGATAAATGGGGCACTGTTTATTTAACCTATTAAAGGGTTATTTCTTTGCTCTCATCATTTAGGGATGAGGAGATGAAGCCATTTCTTATCCTGTAGATGTGAAGCACTTTCAGTTCTCGACTGTCCAAAATGTAGCATAACGTTTCTGTGTACTTACTGATGTATGCGTGTTTGTCTCACCATGTCATGACATCTTAAAGATTGAACAACTGCCCGCCTTTGTATAAACCTTCTTAACGCCAATCATTTAGGGAATTTAGAGTGTCTGTTTACGGTATCTGTGGAGAATTCACATTTAGTTTAGACCTCACAATAATACCCTGATATCGACTACTAAAGTGTTTATGCTACATCGTTGTAATTAAACCATGATTTTTCCCCTATCCTGTGAAGTGTTACATTTCATCTCTAGTATGTGGGCTATGAGATTAAGAAGGAAAATTGCTTTACTTTTTCCGGTGTTTCATATAAATAACCTCTGATATTTAATAGTTGATACAATACCTTGAAAAGGCTTTCTTATGGTCTTTTTATAACAGAAATTTGATGCCTGAAAAACAAACCAAACTAAGGGTTGTTTAGAGGGGTGAGAAGGAGGGTCTTAACTGTCTTACGCTGAGGAATTGTAACTTTCTTTGGCAACCTGACCTGCTAGGGTAATGGAAGAGATGGAGGAGATCAGAGAGAAGACGGTGAAAAGGAAGAAAGAAAGCAAGAAACACTTGAAAAGCAAATTGTTGCATAAAGTAAAATTGTCTGCATGCACAATGTATCTGAATAGAACTTAACATTTATGACAAGTGTGTAGCAGAGGGAGATTATTTGGTTGGTGCTACCTGAAATAGGGGAGGGGGATGATTTTTGTGGTAGGAACATTGTCAATACTGCTTTATGCAGTGTGATGGGATGGGTAAAGCTAAGTGTAGGGAGTCCTTTCTTCATAAAGATGGCTTCAGTCTTTAGGCAAGACATTTGAAGGGGTTAATAACTGAGCTTAGATACGTGAAATACAGTAATTCCAGCTTAGTTTACCAAGGAGGTGTACTTACAAAGAGTAGAGGACTTTAAGTGTAGCATTTTACAACTTTTGTCAGAAGAAATCTCGTATTTTACTACTATTTTCTTGGTTCATCACTGTAAAGACAGGTATTGCCTGCAATTTGAAATAATCATTTATTTTTCACCCTAAAAGTGTTTTGACAGTTTTTGAGTGTGATTTATTGTGGTGGGTTGACCATGGCTGGCTGCCAGACCCCCACCCAGCTGCTTTCTTACTCTCCTTCCTCAGCAGGAGACAGGAGAGGGAGTAGGATGGGAAAGCTTGTGGGTTGAGATAAACACTGATTTCTTGCCATTTAAAAATAATTTGGATGGTGATGAACAAAGGGGAAAAGCAAAGCTGCCCTACCCCACTCTTCCCTTCCCAGGCTGAACTTCACTCCTTCATTCATGACGCTCCTCTCTTCCCCTCTCCCCCCACCAAGCAGCATGGGGCATAGGGGTTGCGGTCTGTCCACAGTTGTTCCTCTTTCCTGTTCCTCCTCCGTGTTTTTCCCTGCCCTGGTGTGGGTCCTCTCCATGGCCTGCGGCCCTTCAAGGGTAAACCAGCTCCAGTCTGGGTTCCCCCTGGGCTGCCATCCCTGCCGGGAGCCTGGGCCAGCGTGGGCTCTGTGGACTGCAGCTTCCTTCAGGGCACCTACTCCAGCATGGGGTCCCTCACAGGCTGCACGGTGAGTATCTGCTCTGGCATGGACCTCTGGGCTGGGCAGGGACAACTTGCTTCACTGTAGTCTTCACAGCCTACAGGGGAGCCTCCTGCAGCACCTGGAGCACCTTGTTCCCCTTCCTGTCTGACCTGGGTGTTTTCAGGGCTGTTGCTCATGCTTTTTTCTCACTGCTTCGCTCTGCTTTCCTGGATGCACCACTATTCTGGCTGAGGGACTCAGTTGTGTCCTGAACCCCTGCTGCTTGTCCAAGAGGTATCTAATTTATACCCTGGTGAAGCAGCTACACATAGTAGGCTCAGAAGTTTAGGTGCAGGACCTGCTGTTACCCACTTACAGTGGACACCTGTGCTTGCTGTGACAGGGCAGGAGGTGGGAAAGGAAGGAACACATAACAACTGTTGGTTATGGGAACAAGACGCCTGAAATAGTTAAGCAAGGTGTGAGTGAAGGGGGTGTGTATGTACGTGTACACCACAAATCCCAGTGTGCTGATGTTGAAGGGTCCCAGGAATGTGTAGTTTGCACTTTGGAGAAATGCCGAGATGAAATTTGAGATGAATTTGCTGTACAAGGCGTGCTTTGTAATCTGGAAAAAGGATGTACGCTTGCTGTGTTTTACCTTGTGTGCTCTGCACTTGGGCTTTCTCTTTAATTCATGTGAAACAATTATCATCGTGGAAGAGGAGCTGAGCCTGCATTTGGAACTAAGTTAACCTCTGGAGCTTTCTGTTAATTTGAGCAGCTGCCCTCAGGACACTGTTCAGGTTTGTTCAGGCCCAAACCTAATTCTTGTGTTAGAAGGAAATGAGAGCTCCAGTTCAGTGAGGGACTGGTGAACAGTTACAACTCCATCACTGTTTACATAGAGCAGATCTTCGCAGTCTGCAATTTGCTGAGATGCTCTCATTAGTTCCTGAACATTCTCACTTGATGTCCCTTCTGTTGAACGTGCGTGGGCTCTCCTTTATGCACGGCAGAGCTTACTTCTGTGCTTTCACTGCAAGAAAAGTCCTGAGTGGGCGTGAAGCTGTTGTGGCCCCCATTGGCCTGGCTGTGCCATGTACACCTGCAGGCATACCTGCTGGCTTGCCAATTAATGTGGCAGTACTAACAAGCCTGGGCAGGTAAGGATCTGTACAAGTCTCACTGTGTCCTCAGTGTCCTCTGCCTAAGCAGTGAGTCTGATCATGAGGCTGGTTTTAGGGTGACATTTAAAAGGCAACAGACACTGATACAGTGAAAAAGCTTTCACCTACTGCTATATACCAGCCCCAGGAACGTGGGGTGCATTATGTAGCACCCAAATACCAGAATTGTATGATATCTCAAATTGGAAGGGAGCCATTAAGGATTGAGTCCAACTCCCTGCTCCTTGCCCGACTATTTAACTAAGAGCGTCATCCAGGTGTTCCTTGAACTCTGACAGGCGTGGTGCTGTGACTACTGCCTTGGTGAGCCTGTTCCAGTCACCCCCTTGGTGAAGAACCTTTTCCTAGTGTTCGATCTTATGCCCGTAGCTAGTGTATTTTTTCTTAGCTAGTGTATTGCTCAGGTTTTGTTAAACATCTCTTGCTTGTCGAGCAGCCTATGATAGATGAGCAATACAGAAATAGCATGTTTTTACAGTATTTTTCCAGCAGAGGACTGTGTTAGCTTCTGCTTTGTCTGAAACCACTCAGTTTCCCTGAATTTGTTATTATTTGTACTTTACTATGCTTTTATAACAAACTGGTGTTAGGCTTTCTGTATATTTTGCAGCTGCTTTTCAAGCTCCAGGAAATACAGTCTATTGACCTTTTGTGCTGTAGAACAAAAGTGGACAGTCACGGTTGAAAGTGTTCACGCAGCATTTGACCTAGCCATGTGCATGGGATTTGTATGGTTTTTTTAGCACTTCCCAGTGGCCACCTGACTTACAGCATCTGTACATTCAGCATTCAGACAGAGGAAGATTTGTGCTCCTGATCCCTTAACCATTCATCTCAAGACCCTGAAGTCTCTTCTGATCACCCTTGGTCTTCTTACTGCAACTTCATTGCTGCTTACATGAAAAAGCAATAATGGATAATAATCCAAGGGCTGTACCAGAGTAGGAAGCTTTCTTGTACCATCTTTAATCCAGGCCCTAGGAAGGCAGTGGCCTTCCCTAAGCAGTGGGTCTGGTCAGCATGTTGGGCCTTCTATTCCCCTCAGAATAGAGTCTTCTATGACGGTAGCCCCTCGTTTTTCTTAATGCAGGTGATCTGGGTGGGAGGTATAGGCTGACCTAACCTTGGTGACACCTCCAACCTAGATGGACCATCATCATCATCATTGGTTCCACTTGCAGAGCCTTGTACTTATCGTACAAAGGCATGTGGAAAGGTGAGGTAGTCATGGAGGAGATGTGCCTGCTGTGCATTATCCCCCTGCTGCAGTGAATCCTGACACTTGGTTTATGAGATAGGATGTGCTCTTGCACATGTTTAATGTTAAAGGATTCCCCAGCTGCCGTCCAATAGTAGTCTTGGTGAGGGACCACTACCTGGAGTAGGTAGTTCACTTGAGAAAACAAAACAAAATGGGCATTATCCAAACATGGATGTGGGCAGCCATGTCTGAGTCTCCTTTGCTCCGTCAAACTGTATGCAGGAATCTTGCTTCTGAGATATGTCAGTTCACAGATAACCAGGGAGCAAACAACATGTCCCATCTTGCATACCAGCTGCTGAATCAGGGGGAGGGTTGGAGGTGAGCTTTATCTACAAATATTGGAAGGGCAGAACTTTTTTTTGACTTTGAGTGGTTGGGTGTGCATACATAGGCAACACATCTTGGGTTGCCAAGACTAATTTTTCCTACTCGTGGAAAAGAAGAAAAAGACTGGTGACCATAATGACCAGATTTACATGTTACTATTTTGGGAAAGTAATAAAGAAATGGGTTCAAGAACCTTGAATTATTCTCATTTATCAGACTTGGTTTCTGGTTGAATGGAGAACGTAAATCCCGAGGGCTTCGTGCATAGAAATATTCCCAGGCCTAGTTTTGGGGCTGTAAAACACATTTATAAATTATCAAATTTATGTCTACAACATACTTGAGTATCTGCTATGGATAGCTGCGCCTATCAGCACTGCATAATTTGCCTTCTGCAGGTTGTAAAATGGGAAAGTTGTTCTGAAAGGACATAGGAAACACACATAAAGACATAGGAAGTGCACAATTTGTAGGTGAAATTCAGCCTAGCCCCCTGAAATGGTTTATCTTTTTGCTGTTTGCCTGTTATTTTGAAGACAACGAAGACTCACAGCATAAAAATTTGTATTCCAGGTATTTTTGCTTCTGTCCATTTGTAATTTATTGGAGTACATTTAGAAGTGCCTTTAAACCAACTTAGATTAACTGGGTTTTATTAGGAAGCAAATTGAAATAACATTTCAATGCATTTCCCATTAGTAGGGAAGCCTTTGATTAAAAGAAAAAAACATTTTTTCTTTCTCTGGCTGTTCTGAATGGCTTTGTGATCATTAAGAGTGTCAGATTTTATCAGCATTTACCATGGAATACTTAACATGAAGAGTTATGCTTTCTGCAAGGTTGTGGATAAAGAGCTCAGATGCATCTGTGTAAGGTGAGAAGCTTTGGTGTAGAGCAGGAGAAAAAGTAATTTCTACCTAAATCATACATGTCTATAAGGCTGGATTCATCTGCAAAGCCCCGTGTGGTGTGTGCTGGGAGGATTCTTCTCGGCAGAGACTTTTAGAAGCCAGTTTGACCATCATGTAGCAAGTCATCCTTTGTGCTGCACTCCAAAAGGATGGCCATCGGCTGGTTTGCACTCAGATAAATTAGGCAGTCCCATGCAAAGGTGCGCTGAGGGGGGTGGGGAGGGGGAGGCATGACAAAGGAAGCAGGGGGCTATGACATGGGGCTGAGCTCTGAGGTGAGAAAAACAGAGTGAAAAAACCCTTTTCTCATTATCCTGATAGAGGAAGTATTGACACGATCCTTTAGCAAGATGGCACCATCCTGTGTGCTACGCACACTGTGAAGAACAGGAGTGTCAAAACTTGAGTGGGAAGTGACAGATGAGGAGGAGCTTGGCATTGCTCAAAACCTGGGCTCTTGGAAGAATTTGGAGTGACTGGCTTTATTTGAGGGAAAGGGGTAAACAAGACCAAACCCACTATGCAACCCACAGACATTGTCCCAGCTGAGGTGGAAAGTTTGGGGTGGCTTTTTGTCCACAGAGCATGAGCTCCTCGTTTAACTGTTTTCTACTCCATTTCTCCTCTACGTGACGCCTCCCACGTCCACCCACTGGTGACTGTGACACAGAATGGAACACTGTGTGACCTCACCAAGCATTGGCCTGCACTGTGGGGGTTGGAGGCTGGGAGGCAGGTACTGAGCAGCTGGAAAAGCCGCTGCTCCTAAAATTGAAGCTACTGACCTGAGCTGCACTAAATGCTTTGGTTTTCTCAATTGCATTAGATTTCCCCCTTGCCTTTTTACCCTTCATTTCCAGCTGAACCTGTGGCTTCCCAGAAACTCTTCTTCATAGCATTGCCAATAGAAAGAGCAGATGTACTCCATGAAGAAGCATTTTCTTTTAGGGTGCTTCTTCACATCTTCCTTTCAGCCTTCTCCTCTAAGTCACATAGCATCATTGACCATAAACCCGCTGTCGGTGTTCAGGTGAGATCTCCAAGCTGTCCACAGGGAAGATTTCCCAGTAAGGTTAGAAAGAAGCAATGCAGTTTACTCTGTGTATTCATGCATTTTTCAGGCACTGACTGTGCACACCATAATATATTGAACTACTCGGTGAGCTATTACTTTGTTCCTAGGCAAAAACGTGCTGGTGTGAGGCTGCTCTGCCTCTTGCTTTGCCTGTCTTGCAGCTTTTGGAAATGCTCCATGATTGGCCTTAATGAAGTAGAATCTATTTTTATCTTGATTTAAGGAGAATCATTTACAGAGCTTTTTAAGTCTAGTGAGCATTGGTTTATAGGAAATTCAGGAACTCAGCCCCTTTGTCAAATGTGGTCAAAGTCTACCAGAAGGTTCAAAAATTGTGCAGATTGGGAGGGATTATGAGAAACGGAGGAGCTGGCCAAGTGATTTTGTCATGTTTGTAGGTACTTCAGGAAAGTGAAGTAAAAATGGTGTGTATAGACTTGTAACGAAACATGTCATTGCTTGTCACCCTTGAAAGAACTGCAAGTAACACGATGGAGCTGGGCTGCATCAGACTGCTATTTTATGGGGTGCTGGGATGTGGGTGCCTGTGTGGCCATGACTTCTGCCTGGCACAGCTGAAGCCTGGAGGTTGTGCCTATGGGCAGCCATAATGTCATGTGGACATTTGCAGTTTTGTGGGGGAAAAAACCACCAGAACAAACAACTTTTTAAAGCAAATAACACTTTGCTTGTTTAGTTGCCAAGCTCTGTTTTCAGAACAGCTACCCAGCACATTTGGAATGGTGTTGCTGGACTTTTGTCCCCCTATTCAGTGTGAAGTAGTACCATGGATATTTGAAGGAAAAAATAAAAAAATAAAAAGAGCTGAGGAATACTGATTAAGGGAACCCCACTGACTTGCAGGTATCCTCTGCAACTTGAGAAAAGGCGACTAGAGCAAACACAAACTTCCACACCAAAACCCTATTCTGTGTACTTGTCACAGACGTACATCCTCTTGTCTCTGGTGCTTTCTCCCTTCTGCGCATGGCTCAGGGTCTGTTGCTGTTCTCAAACCCTTTCTCCCTTTGATTACTAGCTCTCAGCTGCAGAGATCATGGGTTTTGTGCTGGCTATGTGGTCCTGGGCAATGCTTTTTCTTCACCTCCTTGGCTCTGCAAGGGTCATTCCTCAGGCAGCCCTGATCAGATCTGATCTTCTTGATCCCAGCTCTTTTTCAGCTGCCCACGAAAGCCCCTGGTCTGAACCAAGCACTCCCACTGGCTGCTTGGATGCCATCCTGGAGCCATAACTGCAGGGGTTTGATAGTGGATTGTTTAGATGTGCTGCTACAGTTGTGTAAAGAAAAATGTTTTAAATGTATTTGCCTAAATGAATATGAAACCAGCATGATTGTCCATATTAAACTGAGATGGAAATGGAAAGATGGATGAAACAAACAAAAAAAAAGCCCTCCTGGATGGCAGATTTCTTCTTCAGCCCCCTCATTTATATTTATCCCAAGATCACGTTACGTCTGAAGTGGACAATGAAATGTGGGGTTTGTGCTGACACCTGAGAGCGCTGAGCCTGGATGACATCTCTAAATAGGGTGGAATTTGTTCTTGCATACCTGCATCCTCTAAAGTGCAATTCATCTATCGCCCTGCAAATGCCTGCGGTGAAGAGGTGAATCCACGGGTGAATGTTCACTACCAGTGTAGGAATTACTTCATCTCACTACAGAATGCATGGGAGCAGTGGCACGTAGGAGCAGTGGTGGAAGAGAAGCAGCCTCTGAAGAAGGTGTAAATTCAGGACAGCTTACAGAGTAGAAGTAAATTAAAGAAGTGTCTTAAGAACTTTAATGCGAGTCCCCAAGGAATGAAGAACGTGCTGCTGTTAGTCGGGTTTTCTGTACTTGATATGAGGGAAGTAGGTACTCACAGCAATCAAAACATCACTCAGGAGTGGCAGAGCAGCGCTGCTTGTGGGAAATCCATACTGGGGCCTTCAAATTAAATGCAGAAGGCATTAAGAAACTCTGGACTCCAGGGAGACCTCCTTCCCATCCATCTCCTTCCCCCAGATCTTGTAAAATCCCTCCTCCCGTGCTCTGAAGGAGTCTCTTTAACGTGCTTGGCCGAGGAAACTGCGCACTCTGCTTTTTACTGCGGTTTCCCGTGGGTTTTTATCCTTCCCTGAAAGGAGAGCAAAGCCTGCGGCTGCTGGGGGACTTTACAGGCGGTGGCTTTCGTTGCTTCTGGTGAAGGAGGCCGGCCGGCGGGCCGCGGGGCCGCCGCTGGCGGGGGAGGGGCTCCTCCTGCTGGCAGCGGGCGCGCAGGGCAGGGCGGGCCGGGCTGGCGGGCAGGGCAGGGCCGGCAGCCTCCTGGGCCTCTTGGCGTGTAGGATGGTGGTGTTTCCCCTAAGCTTTTATTCCACCATCGTCTTATGTATTTTTTTTTTTATTATTATTTCCCCCCCAGTATGTTACATGGGAGCACTCAGGGAGGGAGGGACTCCCTTACTGTTTGTCTGTACCAGACTGAGCCTCCAAGGTGTTGGTGCCCAGCCAGGTGTTTCAGCTCCTCAGTTCATGGTGGGATTCAGGGCAGCAATGTGAAGAGGGGGATATAGTTCAGGACAGATGTTTGTTTTGGTATATCTAGGTGAATCCTGGCTCCGGTGCAGACAGATGTGTGCATCTATCGGTACTTGAGTAGTTACCTTAAGATGTGGGAACCTGTGCATTCTTTGGAGCCCATGCTAGTTACATACTCACGGCATGCAGCAGCAATCAAGGAAAATAACGTTTTAAACAGGACGTTGCCTAAAATCCTCCCAAATAATCCTTTCTCTTAGGAGCTCTTCCTGTTGCTTTGGCATTTTCTTCATTTCCTTTCTTGTCGGTTAACCCTGACAGGCAGTTCGGCGCCATGCAGCTGCTCACTCATCGTCCCCCCGGCCCCAGTGGGATGGGGGAGAGGATTGGAAGGGTAAAAGTGAGAAAACTCATGGGTTGAGATAAAGACAGTTTAATAGGTAAAGAAAAAGCCACACACGCAAGCAAAGCAAAACAAGGAATTCATTCACCACTTCCCACCAGCAGGCAGCTGTTCAGCCATCCCCAGGAAAGCCGGGCTCTATTACGTGTAATGGTGACTTGGGAAGACAAATGCCATAACTCTGAATGTCCCCCCCCCCCCCCCCTTCCATCTTCCCCCAGCTTTATATGCTGAGTATGACGCCATATGGTATGGGATATCCCCTGGGTCACCCGGGGCCAGCTATCCTGACTTGTCCCCTCCCAGCTCCTTGTGCCCCCCCAGCCTGCTCACTGGTGGGGTGGGGTGAGGAGCAAAAAAAGCCTTGGCTCTGTGTCGACATCGCTCAGCAGTAGCAGTGTGTTTTCATCACAAATCCAAGCATAGTGCCATATAAGCTACTATGAAGAAAATTAATTCCAGCCAAACCCAGCACAGCCTCCAGATACTTCACAGACTTGCAGACACCGTATCTCGCCAGATCCAGCCTCCTGCATATTCACAGTCTATTTCAGTGGCAAACTTTTTTTGTTGCTCCTCAGCACTTGGCAGGTCTGTGATTTCACGTGGTGGCTTCTGTTGCCATAGCTGTCATTTTTCCAAAAAGGGGACCCTAATCACTTCCTGCAGTTAGCATCAGTCAAGGATAGATGCAGTGTAACAACTGCTGCTGGAAACTACGGGGAAGTTTTATTCTGAGTTAGAACTGGGACTTGGAACAACCTTCCAGTGTTAGTGAGAGGCAAAAAAACTGAACTCATGTTGGAAAGAATAATGAGGCTATGGGTCCTGTTTCTGCTCAAGGAGGTTTTGGTAGCTAAATCTTGTTGGACCTTCAGAAAATTTCCCCACTGGTCAAGTGAAAGAACAATATCAAGCAGGCTGGTCTTTTAATCACTTTTTTTTCTTTTATTTAGTTTTCTGGCTTAGATTTGCCTCTGGGAAGATTGACATTAAACCCACACCAAATATGTCCCACACTTAGGCTGGGTTGCCAGGTGCTTGCTTTTCTTTTTTTAAGAAGTGTCTTCAGGTTTGCTGCAGTTACTAAATTTCAGAGCTCATAAGCCTATATTGGAATTAGAGATGTGACTGCAGCACAGAGGAACAAGCCTGAACTTGACTAGCTCATCATCTCCACCTGACCACTGATGGTAAAATTAGCTAAAGCAGCAGTGGCTTTGGTATGGGCTAGGTACGTGATTAAACCTATTCAGGCTGCCAGAGACCTTGGGAGGTCTCTAGTCCAGCCTCTGCTCAGAGCAGGATCAGCTCTGGTTCAGACCTGGTTACCTGGTTGCTCAGGGATTTGTCCAGTCAAGTTTTGAAAACCCTCAAGGATGGAAAACTAACCAGAGAAACTGGTGGGCTTGAGCTGCCGGTGCTGCTGAAGGAACTTTACTCAAAACAGCTGGATTAAAAGTAGGCTGGGCACGTCTCCAAGGCTGCAGCGTAGCTGGCATGGGCCCTAGCTCAAATCATGGGATGGTAGTGTCTTTTTGTGCTTCGTGCTGAGCATCAGGGTACGTGTTCCCATACCACAACTGCATTGCGTACTGCAGCATCCAGTACTCTGAGGTGGTAGTGTACTATAATGCCTACACTTCTGTTATATATATATATATATATAAACACTGTATGAAACAGGGCTAATGAAAACAGTTGATGCAGAGTTGGTCTGAAACACTCTTTGTCTTTGAGAACTGACTGCTGAAATGGGGAATGAGCTTTCCCTTTCTCCTCAGCGGTTAAGGTATGCGCAGGTATGCAGCTCACGCCTATGGTTCTGGACCATATACACCTCCAAAGATGCAGCTGCCAAAGGGCTTCTGTAGACACAAAATCTTTTTTTAATTCTAACTTACTAATGTTTGTGTTCCATTAATATTAGCTGTGCATCTGGGAGGTTTCCCCTACTGGGGGTTCAGTGTGCCCTTTCCTGTTGCGGTCAACATCTTGTGTGGGCCCCTCAAAGTGCCAGCATGTAGCTCTCTTCACAGTTTTAGGGCTGTTTTTCCTAGTTGTAATAATTTTGCAATTCCATTTACACTTTATATTACAAAAAAACTTTCTTGATGAAAATGTTGAACTACTTGTACATATATTGAAAATGGTCAGTCACAGAACTGGTACTTTTCTTTAATCTTCTTCTGTAGTACATATTAATTATCTTTCTTCCTTCCTGTCAAAATGGGAATAAAATTTTCTATTCTATTACACAGACTTGAAATCCTAAAATCCTCTGATGTGGATAATTTAAACTTATAATGCAGTAAAATATGGAATAATTACATGTTATGAATTGAATCTCAAAATTTCTATTGTATTCAGTCTGTCTTGTGTTCTGCCGGACTATTCAGACTGGCATCAGCAAGAGGCTTCCACTGAAGTGTATTATGACTTGAAGACTGAGTTGCTATGAATAGTCAATTCCACCTTTGTTTGCTTCAAACTTTAATTTATTCTAGATAAGCATTACAGATTTCACTTTCAGTGATGAAGATAATAAAACTACTTTCAGTGAAATTAAATGAAAAGCTAATGTTAAATTGTCTTTCCCCCCCCCCCCCCCCCCTCCTTTTTTCTATCTTGTAGTTTGTGAACTTCATATTTATGAAACATATCACCAAAAAGTGCCAGGTCTGTGTAACCATAGACTGCTCCTTCTATGGGCAAGATAGTTATGTCAAACCTATGCCATATAAGTATTTTAAAAAGTCAGATAACATTGTTCAGATCTCAGACTTTGCTTCTAAGTTCGGATCTAATGTCTTTTTGTGGGCTGTGTTTGTAGTGCTTATGTCTCTGGCAGGAAGAGGTGGGCCCATGCCCGTGGAAGCCTTCCACAGTCTTTCTGTTCTCATTTTGAGTTGGTCAGTGCCCTTATGTATTGGGTCTGGCTGAGCCCCTCAGCAGCTCTCGTAGCGCTGTGCTTGGTACCGGTGGCTGGAAAGGTGCTGACAACACACCAGTGTTCTGGCTGCTGCCGAGCAGCACTGCCACAGCACCCAGGCTGCCTCTCCAACATCCCCCCCCTCACCAGTAGGCTGGGGGTGGGGGCAAGATCTTGGGAGAGGACACAGCCAGGACAGCTGACCCAAAGTCACCGAAGGGACATTCCATATCATATGACACCTGCTCAGATATAAAAGTTAAGAGCAACGAGGAGGAAGCGGGGGGTATTTGTTATTTATGATATTTGTCTTCCAGAGCAACCGCTACTCATGCTGAAGCCCTGCTTCCTGGGAAGTGGCCGAACATCGCCTGCCCATAGGAAGTTGCACGTGAAACTTTTGCTGTTTTTTCATTAAACTGCCTTTACCTTGACCCAGAAGGTTCTTTTTCCATCTTATTTTCTCCCTCCCTGTTCTGCTGAGCAGGGGACTGATAGAGTGTCTTGGTGGGAACCTGGTATTCAGCCAAGGTCAACCCACCACACCTTATGCCCCTGCATCCTCTTCTGGTGGCAGGAATCACGTTGATACCCAATGAACCAAGACAACTTCCTTCAACCATGTGGTTAAGGTGGGATGAGAATTTGAAGGAATAAGAACCAGATTTCAATTAAAATTTATTTAAAGGTTCATTAAAAAAAAACATTCAGGACGGGCTATGTATGTTAATCTTTCAGAAATCAGCCTATTTGGAGGCAGATAAAGAGTGACTAGTGCTACAGTTCTGTCCAAAACTTATGCTCATAGTCAGAAGTTGACTTGTACTTGCATTTCAGAGGGTTGGTTTCAGCTTCCTCTCATGAAGCCAACGGATGAGAAAGTGATGTATTCGAGAAGAGGACAAGATCTGTATGAGTAAAGGAGCAGAAATGAATATACTTAGAAAAGTTATAGAAAAGATTTGTAAAAATGTAGAGCAAGTTTGGTTTTTTTTTCCAGAAGTGAGAGAGAAATCTGCAAAAGAGCACCTTTGTGAGCTGGACAATTTTCCAGCACCTTTTTCTTTATGGTCATGCATGTACAAGTTCGGTCTGTGTTTATGTGATTCTGTGATACTTGAAATACTGTTCTCTGAAAAATCTTATGGTTGACAACATCTGGTTGTCATATAAAAAGGTTTCCTGGATTAACTGAACAGGAGAAAGTCAAACCAGATCAGTGTGAAAAGCCTGGACAAATAATAAAGAACTAAAAAAAAAAAAAGGTGTAATGTCATTGATAGGGAAGGATTGTTAGAAAGTTATACTAAAATGAAGACAGGTTCTGTGTGGGTGTGGGTAATGGGCTAAAATTAAACTCAAAAAAGGGGAAAATTACTGACCTATAACTCTTTAGCCTAAAGAGCCGTGCAAGTGAGGAACTCATCTTTGCTCAACAGACTTCAATTCCAGAGAGGAGAAAAAGGTTTTTGAGGTACAGCGCAAGGTAGTCAAGAAACAGTAGACAAAGTGAACTGCATAGTCATGTTTTCACCTTCAGATTACAGCATATTTTTTTTTAAGCTTCCTGGCTGCAACCTGCCCCTTACGTGTTATTTTTTCTCCCCCTAATTAATTTTGTTTTGTGAAACAAGCACGAAACACACACACACACACACACACACACACACACATATATATATATATGTATGCATGTGCTTCAGTATCCTTTTCTGAGAACTGGGTTATTTCATGTTGTGTAAAATGTACTTCTCTGTAATTCCTCATTTATTTTCATTTACTTGCTGGCCATGCAGCAGGTTCATGCTGAGTGTCGAGAAGACGGTGCATGGTATTGCTTCTTCTGGCATAGGGCACTTTTGACTCAGACTCAGTATGAGGCTTTGCTGAAAGGAATATTGTGCAGAGAAAAGGGTATTGTTTTTCATACAAATCTATCTGCCAAAAACTGCTGCTTCATTGAGGCTGCTCAGAGTTTCACATCCTGATTGAACTGTGTGAATTCTTTTGGCCAAAAAAGGGAAAATTACATGACATTTTGTGCTGCTTGATTCAAACACATCCATAATAAAACAGTGTTTCAGGTCGGGTTTGTAGAGAAGTACAGGTGCTGTCTGTGCAGGGAGGATGCAGCAGTCCTTCCTTACTGTGTGATAACCCAGCAGCTAGGGAATTTGCCAGCTGGTGGGGACACAGGGTTCAAACCTTCCTTGTCCTGATGCAAGTGAGTCTGTAAAGCAAGGATGGGAATCCCATGACCCTTTGCCTTGGCTGTATAAGTAGAGGTAGAACGTTGAAATGCTTCATATTTTATTTAAATGCCAGTACAAAAATATTCAGGCACTTTATTCCTTTGTGGTAAATGAAATGTGTTTTAAGGTGCCTTTGTGACCTTTGTGAGACAGTGTTCCAGCAGTCAACCTCCAGCCTTTTAAAAAATGTGTTTTAAAATGTCATGGCAGTTAGGATAACAATATTACTAGTATTTGTAATGACATGTTTCAGAACTCTTTTATTTGGCATCATACCTTTTAGCATAAGGTTTTCAAGTTTTATTTTCCCTAATGAGCAAGCCTAAAAAGTATGACTTTGTGGAGGGTTTGAAAGGTAGAATTATCTTTCAGATTGCAGGAAAAATAAAAAAAAACCAACCAACCCACAAACTTGTGAAGAGCTGAAAGCACGATTTCTCTGTGTGTTTGTTTCTGTGATTATCTCAAACAAACTGGTCACTTCTTCATTTTCTATTTAAGATAATTGCCCTGTTGCAAGTCAAGTGTGGAGACCAGACTCTTCACTTAAGGAAAACTAAAAGGAAGTCTCAGCTAAGGATCCAAACTATTCATATCTGTTCAAATAATACCCTATAAACATCTCTAACTTTGAAAAGGCGGCATATGTTGCAAAAGAAAAGCTGTTCCTGTGAAAATTAATATTAAACATGTCACTAAATGCATACTGTCTGTGCCACTCCTGCATGTAATCTGCAAGTTGCTGCCATCATTATTTAAAGGAGGAGGAAGAAATAATGTTGAGGAGTTATAGGTGACAAAGTGTAATTGTTTTTCAGCCTATGTGAAGGGGTCTCGCCAGCTTGATAATGCTTGTCCTCGTTGTCTTCGCTGTATTTATGTACAGCAGGTGAGTGCTTTTACTTTGTAAAGAGAATGTCATTGGCAAAATTGAATTAATACCGTATATAACCTGATTTCAGGTTTATAGAGGCTTTCACAGATATTAAACTTTTTTTTTCTTTTTTTTTTTTTCTTTTTTTTTTAATCCCCAGAAATGTCTGTGCTGCCCGCCCAGGGCATACAGAATAAAGGTAAGGTATGAGAATTACATGTGTGGTAAGCCACAACAAAGTATTCTGAGTATCCTGCCTTACAAACTTGGATGGTGATTTGATGCAACTAACTCCTTTCAGCCATGGAAAAAGGATGACAGGCTGATTATAACTTTATCCTACTGAAGGGAGGCTTTGAGTAAAATTATTTGTGTCCTTTTGGATGGGCCTGAGTTGCTTAGGCAGCTGGATCCTGCCCTGACTGTGCAGTTCAGCTACAATTAAGACATCTAAATGTAGGCAGCTTTGTGCATGTGGTAGGTGTCCAAGCTCTCCTGATAGCAAGTCAATACAGTCTGTGGAGCCTAGAGAGCCATCCAGCCATTTGACGTCTGCTGGTGATTTTGAGGTGAGATGAACCTTGCTCTGGGGTCCCATTACTCTTCTGATTAGTGGAACTTGATCCATTTACCTAAATATAAGCATATCTTGCCAAATCTGGTGCCCCAGCATATTTCAGACTCGTGTAGATATCTTATAGGACCTACTGGAAATCTCTGCTCTGCTGGAGGCCAGTCAGAAAACCCATCTCATCTCACATGCTACTAGACACCCACATTTAAGCCACTGAACCCGGTCCTATCTCTCTGTCGGCTATAATGGGAGCTTAGGCACCCAGCTCATGTTAGCACCTAGATTCAGATGACTGAATCTCAAACCGAATCCTCCCTAGACTTGTTTTTCTTAGCGCCTGTCTCTTGCTCCCTGGTAATGTAGCAATGATGTGGCTTTCCTTGTTGCTCTTTGTGCAATTTATGATAGGCTAAACTTGTTCACGTTTATATAAACTATGAGCTAGATTTCAGTGTAGAGCAAAGGCAGTCCATTATGTCCTTGCAAGACCACAGGAGGTGGGCACAGTGTTCCCAGCTTTTGATGCCAGACAATTGTGGTAGAAGATATATCTTCTGCTCTACCATTTCCTCCTGTGTGGATGTGGAGACAATTTCTCTGTCTCGCTCTGGCCTTCATTTGTAGCTGGTTGTCTTGATTTCAGCTGGGATAGAGTTAGTTTTCTTCTTAGTAGCTAGTGACAGGTGACCAAACTAGCCAAAGAGGTATTCCATACCATAGGATGTTATGATGAGTATACAAACTGGGGGAAGAAGGAAGGAGGTGGGGGGGTTGGGGCTTCATTCATCATTATGACATTTGTCTTCCTGAGTAGCTGTTACGTGTGATGTAGCCTGGCTTTCCTGGGGATGGCTGGACACCGGCCTGCCGGTGGGAGGTATGAATGAATTCGTTGCTTTGTTTTATTTGCATGCATGGCTTTTGCTTTACATATGAAAATTGTTCTTATCTGAACCCTCAAGTTTTACGTTCCTTTCTGATTCTCCTCCCCAACCCTCTGGGTGAGGGGGAGTGAGCGAGTGGCTGCGTGGTGCTTGGTTACTGGCCTGGGTTAAACCACGACACTGGTGGAGGGTTGGGTGCAACTAATCTTCAGCCCGTGTCTTGCCTGAAGACAGCCATTCTAGCCCACTTTGCTGTCCTTACACACTGAAGTGTTAGAAGAGAAGGTTAGTGAGGAGCTCTTACCCCTCTAACAATACTGTCCTTTTTTGCAGAAATCAAATATAAATCAAATAATCAAAACAGATATTAAGAATTCCACTGATGATTAAATCCTGCATCTCCATATAGCACAAAACTATACACAAGCATTTTGAACCTTCTGACTGTCACACTGACTGCTGTCTACATAGCTCCTAAAATATTCCTAACACCAATAAAATCCACTAAAAATATTTTGAGTTTCTTTATTCATCCATTAAAGGCATTTGTCTAGAGGGTACTGGTCACTATTTTAATAGATTCACTTTAAATAGCATTCTCTGGGACATGTGAGGGAATTGTTAGTGATTTTGGACCTGTGATAATACAGATCTCTATAGACCTCTAGTACTCATAAATACAAAGAATCGTGGTGGTGGTGTGTTTTGTTGGTTTTTTTTTAATTATTATTTATGAGAGTACGAAGTGAGATGGACATTTATTTCAACAAAGACGTTGGAGAATTCCTGCATGGGGGAAAGTTATGAACTTGGTTATAACATCTTCTATTGGTGTTAGAAATGTTTGGGGGGGTGAGCTGTGGGGCTGTGGAAATGGAGCGTTCTGCTATTTACTTGTGACTGAATAGTGCCTGAAGTTATTCTTCCTGTTACACAACTTAAACCAAATATTGGCAACAATAATGGGTTTCTCCACACTGCAATTTTTGTTACACTGTACTGCTTTTACAGTCTCTGCCCTCCATATTTACCTCTTCTTTTATTGCTCTTTGCCTTAGGTTTCCGCTTTTGCTGACAGCCTCCCTCTGATCCATGGGTACGAACTGCTTTAATTAATTAACATACTTAATTTAAACTCGGAGGTGTTGTGCTCATTCTGTCTTTAGCCAGAAGTGAGCTGCCTCTTCAGACTTGAAGAAAGGTTATATGCCTAAAAGCTCCTCTCTTTATTTTCCAGATACATCAGATAGTGTTATAAAAGGTATTATCTTTCCCTACAAATCTTACCTGTATGGAATGTTAAGAGGGGACAACCCATGTTTGATGGTATCTCTAACGCCTTCAGGTCAGACACATGATTTTGATATGGTGTCTCTTCTTCTGGGAGAACATCTGCTTTTCAAGCCTACATACCCTCTTTTATGTTGATCAAAATGGTGAACTTATGATATTGTATGTATTCCAGGTTTGTAAGGAGAAAAATACCACGGGAAGAGGGCTGGGTTGCACCTCAGTCCTCTTTCCTGCCCCCGAGTTAATTTTTAAATGCTGGCCAGGTGCACTGCTGTGGTTTAACCCCAGCTGGCAACTAAGCCCCACACAGCCGCTCGCTCACTCCCACCCCAGTGGGATGGGGGAGAGAATCAGAAGGGTAAAAGTGAGAAAGCTCATGGGTTGAGATAAAGACAGTTTAATAAGTAAAGCAAAAGCTGCACAGGCAAGCAAAGCAAAACAAAGAATTCACTCGCTCCTGCTCACCAGCAGGCAGATGCTCAGCCATCTCCAGGAAAGCAGGGCTCCATCACACATTAATGGTCTCTTGGGAAGACAAATGTCATAACTCTGAATGTTCCCCCTTCTTCCATCTTTCCCCGGCTTTACATGCTGAGCGCTACACCATGTGGTACGGGATACCCCTTGGGTCAGCTGGGGCCAGCTGTTCCGGCTGTGTCCCCTCCCAGCTCCTTCTGCCCCCCCCCCCCCCCCCCCCGCCCCGGCCTGCTCGCTGGTGGGGTTGGTGAGGAGCAGGAAAGGCCTTGATGCTGTGTAAGCGCCGCTCAGCAATAGTGAAAACATCCCTGTATTATCAATGCTCTTTCCAGCACAAATCCAAAGCATAGCCCTATAGTAGCAACTATGAAGAAAATTAACTGTTTATTTTCAAACCCAAACCAACCCATCCTCTTACTCTGAAGCAGGATTTTATGGTTCTTGCACACTCAGCTGTGGTTCTGGGGTATGGTGAATGGTTTTGGTGCCTTCTCCCATACTGCCTCCTCTGTTGGCACCCTTTCTTTCTTCTTGTCTCCTGAAAGTTCTTCCAGCCTTCTTGTTTTCCTTTTTCAAAACAAACAAACAAAAAAGCTCCACATTTCTTTCAGGAATTCTTTTGTTGTGTCTTTTCCCAATAAGCCTAAAGACATGCAGTAACCATTAATGACACCAACCTTAGTCAAAAAAATGAGAGGCTCTTAACCTGTCTGGGGTTTTTTTTGGTGGACTTTGGAGGCAAATAGAAAATTTTTTTCCTCTTTATTTGCCAGACACAGGCTAAATTAAAACCCTGTAAATGTATGTTGTAACAGGCCTGCTTTTATCTTCCTTTTTGTTCATACTCTCATTTTCAATATTCCTGCTTATTGTACACATTATACTCTTTAAATATTAGCAGTTCAAGTGTA
This sequence comes from Falco cherrug, assembly GCF_023634085.1. NCBI lineage: Eukaryota > Metazoa > Chordata > Aves > Falconiformes > Falconidae > Falco > Falco cherrug. Next base: position 64,018,592 of record NC_073698.1, read on the forward strand.
TCTTTCTCCCGTGTATTTCTTTTTTCATTTGATGAATGACTGCAGAAACTGACTTTTCACATTTCTGATTTGTAAATCACTTTCCATGTGAGATGCCTCTTCATCCCTGACAAGGCTGTTGAAGAGAGATTAGGTTTAAGAGCCTACTTCAAAGACCAAACTCCTAGAAAAGTAAATTTTGCTGATTCTGGGGCTCCAGTACTGTCCTTGCCTTGCACATCAGATTTATTGCCAACAGTGGTAACTTTTATCATCTGTGACCCCAGACTCCCCTCCTTAAACCGATCTCTTATCTGTAAATCTACTGATGCTATAAAGCTGGAATTGACCTCATTCTGTCTCCTTAATGTTCCTACTCTTCCTTTAGTGCTCTTGCAGTCTAGCCCAGGATGCTCTTTTTCTTCTGATCTTTATAAATATTTGTGCTGATGTTAAGGAGAAAAAGATGTCATAAGTGAGGTTCAGAAATCCCTGTCTGTGGTCCAGAGGGATCTACCCTCCCCTCATCTAGGGCCTCAGGTATTATTATGCTTTCAGAGACTGGCCATGCATGTGTTGAAATGACAACTCTGGAGGATAGCTTTAAGCTTTGCTTCCTAAAATTCTGGCTGTACCACATTTCAAACAATACAAAATCTGTATAATGACTCTTTTTTTCCCCCCTTGCTTTAGAAAGCTGGAATTTGTCTATCGTGTTGTCTTCCCCCTTAAATATTTGCCTGTCACCTGTCCCTTCCTTGCTCCTTTGGCATCCTGGGTCTCTGCAAGCTGCACATCCTGAGCTCAAAGGTAAGGTTTGCTCCTTGTTCAAACAGGTTTCTCCATGTAAGCTTATTATCTAAATTCCCAGTCTAGTCACTGAGGCATAACTCAAGGCTTAACTCAGTTGCCCCAACATTCGGAATCCGGCAGAAGGAAATGAGTCTCCTGCAGGTCATGTCCTATCTGCCTGCGCTGTGCAGATGCCTTGGACATCTCAAATGGTGCTAGGTTTCTGTGCGTGAACAACTTACTCAAACTCTTTATATCCCTTAACAAAGACCTCCCAGACACGTCCCTAAGTGTTGCTGTGAAGTCACAAAAGTTACAGATGTACCAATTTAGCCAGTCTTGCTGGGTCACAGTCCGCTGTGTTCGCAAGTGACTTGGGACCATTGCTTCCACTTTTCTGCCTCAAGTAGACACCCACATTTGCTCAGTTCAGTGCTGCCTCAGCTCCACTTTAGGCTTCAATTACCCATACATTTGCAACTACTAGGGTAAATAGGACTGTATTGACTAGATCTCAGTTGGCTGCAATGGGATCTTAGAGACACAGCACACATGGACACCTGAATTTACCCATTTCAGTCTGGAATTGAATCTCTCTCAAACTGTTTCCTCTGAGGTGGCCGCGGTTAGAGCAGTGCTAAAAGAAGCTACTGTGTTCTAAAGGGCTGGCTGTGTGAGCCTGACCTCAGGATTGTGCTGTCTGATCCCAGCTGGCCTGTAGTAGTGCTGGAGAGACTGTGAAGGTGGAACAAGAGGTGGTGGTTTGTATTGACCTAAAAATAAACTTTTCTTGGATGTTGCAAGCTGCTAATGCTTGTACGATGACTGGGAGAGCTGAGGGTCAGATAGGCTTATTACAGGATTGGTGCATGGTAAAATGTAAATGTTGTAAGGTCAAGCACTTCTAGAAAAGGTTTCTTGGCCCTCCAGTAGGAGTCTAAATAACCCACTTCACCTGCATTGACTGATTTTATCTTTGTCCTACCTGGCAAAAGTTTTACTTTTGAAAGTCTTCCTCCTATTAATTTCTGCCCAAAGATGTCTATAAATTGTTGCTTGCTATGTCTATGTGTGAAGAGCTCCTGTGGAAAATTACAAACACGGTATTTTGGTTAAAAAAAATGCCTGGGAATTAAAAAAAAATACTGGGACTTGTTTTGTGGTTAATCATAAATCCTTAATATTAATTTCATAGAAGCAGACCTTAGCAATCATTCCAATTATATGCTTTCGCCAAACTTATTTTGACATCGAAATAATCAAATTATCCAGGCAGACTTAAAGCAGTATCAGATCAAACTAATATGGCAATGTTGGCAGCATGATATACTCTCAGAAACTGGTCATTAATGCCCGATTAAATAATATATAGAGATTCTGAACATTTACCTAATTAAATTGTTATTGTTAAAGTCAGTTAATTGATAGCTAGAAAAGAAAATAAAGTGATTTAACACAGTTAAAACACTGACTTGTATTGATGAGCTAACAGCCATGTTAATCATGCTGCTTGCCTGCCTGGGGAATTTCAGGGTTTCTTTGTTTTATTTATTTAGGAAACTCATGTTCCATAAAGATGTGATAACATATCAGCAGAGAGACTCTTGTTAATATGTCCAAAGTCACAAATATTTATTATCAGAAATCAGAAAGGGTTTTTCAATTTCTTCTTTTCCTAAGCTAAATGCTGCCCCATATCTGTTTGCCCAGAATACTTATCTGTACAGTCACATCACATCTGGATGATGTAATTTGTTATCTATCCAAATAAACCTTAGCAGACCACTTCAAGATGGTAAGGGTGGAATCAGCAGTTGTGTGGAAAGAAAGAGCATATATTTATTTTCCCTAATATGGAAAGAATCCACAAAAGGAGGAGCTTTTCTAGTAACAGATCTGAAAGAAATATTATGAGCTACTTGGTGGTCCTTGTTTCCTTAAAAGCAGGAACCAGCTCAGGTGTAGCCATTTCTCAGTCTTCCAGTTCTGCAGCTGGTACCTACAACAGAGATTTTTTTTTATGAGAATGGGATCTATCTGAGGGTGAAGAACTGCTAGGAAGAGAGGTCATGCACCTGACCAAGGAGTGCAAAAGCATTGTAGCCAACAGGCCAGCTAACCTGGTGTGAAGATCTTTAAACTAGGAATAACAGGAGGGGGAGGTGATGACCACATTCAAGTGAGGAACTAGTGGACTGGGTTGGCAAGCAAAGGGTGCAGGGTGATATGGACAAGACAGACCTTGTAAACAACAAAACAGGACTGAAAAGGCCTCACACTAAGTGTATACACAAATAAGGAAGCTCCTACAGGACAGCACGCTGGGGAAAGCTCTTTTCTGGGCCATTAGCACACATTTGGTTACCTCTCTGAACTGCCTGTACACTTACATGTGCGGTACAGGAAAAACAAGGGTTTAGAGGTCTGCGTGCAATTCCAGGGCTATGATCATGTGGGGATCACAGAGATGTGGTGAAATAGCTTATGTGCTTGGAGTGCTGCAACAGATGAAACGGGCTCTTTGGAGGGAACGTGCTAGGAAGACAAGGAGAGGGAGCTCCCATTTATAAGAGAGAATAGTGGGACTGTATGGAGCTCTGCCTAGGAAAGGATGAGGAGCCAGCTTAGAATTTATAGGGTCAGGGTTAGAGGGCAGACCAGCATGGGTGTTACTGCAGTGGGTGTCTGCTATACACGGCCTGATCAGGAAGAAGCAGAAGATGAAGCTTTTTCAGAAAACTGGAAGAAGTGGAGCTTCAGGATCCTTAGAAGAGGAAGCAGGTCAAAAAGCTGGACAACAAGCCAGACTTCAGGAGAGCAGAATTCAGCCTCTTCAGGGATCTGCTTGGAATAATCCCATAGGAGATGGCCCTGGAGATAAAGGGGTTCAGGAGAGTTGGCTGATATTGAATGATTGCCTCCTCCTAGCTCAGGAGAGGTCTACCCCACTGGTAATGAATGCATACTTCACCTCAGTTTTTTAATAGTAAGATCATCCTTCAAAAATCTGAGGACCCAGAGACCAGTGGGCAAGTCTGGAGCAAGAAAGACTTACCTTTGGTAGAAGAAGATCAGGTTAGAGAATACTTAAACAGCACATACGTAAGTGCATGGGGTCTGATGAGGTGCACTCACGAGTGCTGAGGGAGCTAGCTTAGATATAATTTAAGCAGTTGAGGGCCAGCGTGATGCAGAGAGAGTGAAAGCTGGAATTGGTAGGTTTATATGACAGCTTGTAATGCTGTGCTGTGCAGACTTACTTGTACATGGAACCAGAAAAGTTGTGTTTGCATGGACTCTGTGTAGGTTAATAAGTTCTGATGATATAGAGATTATTTATTTTGGTGCAGCAAGAAGTTCACATAGCTGTGCTGCTTCCAAAGTGGGCTGGCTCACACCTAGCCATCAACCACATTTGCACGGAATTAACGAGTTCTGTGGAGTAGGGCTGAAATGGTTGAGATGTTCATGAATCCAAATTGATAGAGATGCTGCCAGAAGTTAACAGGTGATGTACTGCATGACCCAAATTTAGCTTGCAGGTGTGTAGTCCACAATATAAAAAGTAGAATTTTTCTTTTAGGAAACTAGTATGCGTTATGTCAGGAAAATAGGGACAGATCCGGCAGCCCAAGAGAGGTGATGCTGCAACAGCTATATGCTCCCAGGACCAACCAGTAGGAAGGCTCTACTGGGGGTGCATGCTGAAACATGCAAATAGAACACATGTACACACCACATATGTAAAAATACACAGCTGCCCACACAGGTCAACACAGACAGACATGCGGAGCACTCACATGAACACAGGCAGCACAGCAGCCTCACCCTAACTCCCCTCTCTGGCTGGTCAGGATGGGGGAGTCACTAGTGAGAGTATGTTGCTGGCACCTTGACACATGAGCCTACACACAGGCGTGCTCATGCACATGCACGCTCTCTCTCTCTCTGTTGCTCCTAGAGACCCCCAGACCCCACTGTCTCTCTGGCAGCTGGTAGAACTCCCCTGGTCCCACAGCACTCTCCAAACTATCAAGCTGCAACAAGGTCTTCTTTTACCATCTCATACCAACACACTCTTCATGCCAGTCCCTCTGCTGTCTTGTCCTCACCTCATCCAGAGCCCACTGTCTCTTCTCCTGCTTCTTCCCCAGCTGCCCTCCCTTCATTGACTCTCAACCCCTTAACAGAACCAGCCACAGCTGCACCTTATCTACATTGGCCAACCCGCTGCCCCTGAAGCCAGCCCACAGTTGTATGTCATCAATGCTAATTAACCCAGCTTCATTCTTCTACACTCACCCTTGGACACAGACACACCTGGCTCCCAGATGGCTTTACGTACTCACAGGTATCCTTGCTAGTGATCGCTCACTCACCAGCACATCCACGCTCACTGCAGCTGCTGCCACCGCAGACTCTCAGGCCCCTGTGACCTGAGGTCCCACCCTGGTTGCTGCACTCGGATCCCCTAACACACACATGCACAGAGAACAGAGAGCTCGCCCCCAGGAAAGGAGAAAGGAATGTGATTAGGGAACAGGACAGAAGGCACTGATCAGGCAAAGGGCATGGCCAGGCAAGTGTACTGACCAGCTCCCTGTTCACACACATCCCTCCCTTTTTGTCTGCTTATCCCTCTTTTCCCACGTGCTTCCTTCCCAGATCCCCTAGATGCCTTCATTTTCCACTTTTGGTTCCTGTTCTAAGCATGCCATAGTAAGTCCTAGGAAAGCCTAAAACACTTTTCCCTTGCATCCTGTAATATGTCCCACCCTTAGGCATCTGTTACCCCTTAGTCTAAACCAGGGGTCCTCGCACTTTTTAACCAGGGGGCCGGCGCGCGGATGAAGCGGCAGGCAGTCATCTGCGGCTGCTTGGTTCCCTCCCCCCCAACCCCCCGGGGGGGGGGCGGGGCAGGGGGTTCTGTAAATACCAGGGGCCGGATTGAGGACCCTGGGGGGCTGTATCCAGCCTGCGGATCATAGTTTGAGGACCTCTGGTCTAAAGGGTGCTTGGGCAGTGACCTATCTTGCTAGGTTTCACTCCTGGCCACTAGGGCTGAGGGTCTCCTGGGACAGTCCTGAGACAGGGTTCCCCATGCTCACCATTGTGCCTCTGGGCTCCTCTGGGCTTGTGGATGTGGCTGATGTCCCCTGGGATGGACCTCTAAGTAGTCAGGCAAGGTACTACTTGGTTGTCCCCAACTGCTGTTGTCTCTCTGTGCTCTTTTGTGGGTGCACAGGGAACCTTTATAATGTAAGTGATTGTATCTGAGACTAATTTTGGCCAAGTAAATTTTTCTGTGTACATGCCTGTCTCCCTTGGTTATAAAGGAAGCTGGAGGTGGTCAACAGACATTTGGATGTGGCACTGCCAGGTGTTCTAGACCAAGCGAGAAGAACCTGCCTCTGGGCTGATGGTGTGTCAGGAGGAGACCCAGACCAAAGAGCAACCCAAGAAATGCTTACAACTGAACACAGGGAAGAGTTCAATTGACTTTCCAAGGTCAGCCTTGGCCCTACAGCCTTGCTCTGGGATGTCCCAGCTGAGAAGTAGCCCTATGCCTGTGCATGAAGGTGAGCTGCTATGATGTGTTTATTATTCTGTGCTGTATTGTTAACAATTAGAAAAGGGTCACTCTTTTGCTTTTATAATGTGATTCTAGATGCTTTAAAACAAAGCAAGAAATCACCTAGTATTGCCTCTGCTGTGCCGGGGTTTGTTAGACATGTCCCAAGCCTTGAAGGTTATGAAGGGAGGGATATCTGGTTCTTGGTGTTACATGGTTTCAGGCTGCAGCATCTCACCATGGCAAGACCTTCTTTGTATAAGGGCAGGCTTGTCACATTAGGCTTCCAGGGAACTTTAGCATGGAAAATGCCACATTCATGGTCTTTTCCCAGAGTCAAGTAACAATGAAGAGAATTGGGAAGGTAGTTGAAGTTTTAAAACTTTTAATTTTGGGTTTAAATGTCAAATTATATGTTCTGTAATGTTCTGTCCATTTATATTTTCTGTAATAGGTGATTTGAAATACCTGCCCTTAAATATCTTAAATACACCAACCTTACCTAGACAGGTAGACTAAAACATTTGCGGTGTTAGTTTATAAGTCTAGCTGCAGAAAAGTTTAAAACCATAGCACTTCTTTTAACTGCTTATTTTCTAGGTATGCTCTGAGAAAGGCAAGAGACAGTGACTGGGGGAGGCAGATGTTCCTATTTGTCATCCCCAGGTGCTTGCTGAGCTCTTTTTCTGAATGACTCAGTAAAGTACAGATGATAAAGTAGTTTCTAAGAAAAAAAATTGATCTATTGTGCACTAATGTATTTTTCAAGGAAAATCCCTTCTGAGTCATCACAAATGTTCTGTAATAGTTACTAGAGGACCTATTTTCCACCCATAAATAGTTTCTTTTATACTTAACTTCAAAAGCCAGTATCTTTCCGGCTTGGAATTAAACTCAAAGTGTTGCTTTATCAGACCATTTGTTGTTGCAGTAGCTGGTTGATTACAGATGTACATCTTTTTTTTTTTTTTTTTTTTTCTCCCTGGTCTTTTTAGAGGGCCAATCACTATGGTAACCACATTACAGAAAATTGCTTGGTTTCCTTAAAATACCCTTCAGAAAAAAGGTCATTTGTTATTAACGTTTTCTGACTAAACTCAAAATGTTAACAACAGCAAGAATGTTGTCACTGTTTCTATACTTAGATGTTTTTTTTTCTTTACCATGCACCTTTCAGCTAACTATCAAAACAGGACAAAATATTCAGACTCCAAAACAATTGAAATGCTGCAGACTCTTGAGTATGTTTTCAAATATCAAGATTTGCTCACACTGCTGTGTTTCGGCTGCTGGCATGTGCAGCGTTGTCTCATCGTTTTCATTTCTCTGATTCTGAGAAAAATCCAGGCTGAAGTTACTCTTTCAACCTCTGCATGCTACGATTGAAAGGAAGGGGCAGGCATATGACTATTATAGACAGCCATCTGTTGTTGAATTATGAAATAGCTGTTCTGGATAGTAATTTAAAAGCCTGGAAATGGCTGGTTAAAGGTTTCCACTCTCAGGGTAAAATGCATCCAAGGGGTGTTAGATGGAAAAAATCAGGTCTGATTGTAATAATAGGGTCCTAGCCTATGAAGTGAGAACACACAAAGTTGTTCTCTTTCTGGCATACGCCACTTGTGTTCTGCTTGATTGGACATGTTGTTTCTTTGCCATTTTACATTATCTACATTGCCGGCAAAGGATTCTCACATTTGTATAGTTTTCTTGTTTTGCAGATAGCTATTTGCAGCTTTCATCCAAGCCCAGTAAACAATTTAAAAAAAAATCCCCTTTCTTGGAGTTCCATCATTTTGGAATTGACAAACAAGTTTAAAAGGCTGCCAAAAGAAAGCAGGAGTTGGAGGAAGTTAATTCGCATTGATGTGTGCATGCCACTGATAGCAAGTTATGCCTATGACATTCTGACATCACCTCTCAAAAAAGAGAAAGAGTGGAGTGGAGTGAAAGACTAAGAGGATGTTCATTTAATTGGAAAGCCTACTGAGATCTGAGGCAGCTGAGGCAAAGGATGCACCCTTTTTCTGCACAATGGCATTGGCTGAAGGTTGTATATAAGGTGGCCTTATTAAAGTGACAAGGCAATTTAATTCTTTTGTGCACAATGATTCCACTTCATTGATTTACAATGGGAAGGATATAATTTTGCTAGTGTTGGCAAAAAGCTCAAATGTCAGGCTTTTCAAATTGCCATACTTGCCTTGTTCAGGATGAATAATGAATAAGTCACCTTTTGTCTACAGTTAAATATTCTTGAATAAATACAAAGAACATAAAAGACATAAATGATTGCCTGATTTATATTTAAAATAAAGATCAACATTGTGATAAATGGTTGAAAATGCTTAGTGTGAAGTAATATGACTATGCTGATAATTACATTATCAATTAAGGGGCAGCCCAGGTGTGGAGTATTATAAAATGGATGGCAGAGAGAAACCCCCAGTGTGGAGCATGCCAAACTTGGCTGTCTGGAAAGGGTGTTGAGGGGAGTGAAGAGACCCTTAGCTATGCAGGGCATCTCATGTTTAAAATTGGACCGTTTAATGTACTGAAACCTCCTTTCTCTCAGGAATCTGTAGCTGTTGCTTCTTGCTTTGTCATTAGCAGGATGCATTGGTCTCAGGTCTGGGTCTGGAAACAGATTTTGCTCCATTTATTCCTGATGGTTTGGGTAGGCAGAGAAAGCTTCTTATTGTTTGTCAGGATCTGCCCTTATTCAGAGAGGAACAGGTCTTAAAGATCTGCTATGTCCAATGTTATAACTGGCAATGTTCTCAAGGTCTCAGTAAAAGAGCTGGAAGAACTTCGAAGAAGACAAGATGCAAAAATGTACTGAATCCACCTCAACAACTGATTCCTAGGCCATGAGCTACAGGCCTTGTCTCTGCACCAGCATGCAACCTCCAGTTTAGCTAAAATAATTGTGTTAAAATCAAGCCTACTTCCTCTTTTAGAAAGCTTTGTTCGTCTTTAGTAAATTTCTCAATGTCTTAAACAAGATGATCAGAAAGATGGTGGATTAGCTGCTTAAACTCTTTGTTAGATTAAGTGTATGCTTTGAACTTGCAGCAGGGCAGCAGGCAGTCTCAGAAGTAGCTGGCTGGCATGGAAGTGGATATGGTGAAGACCTCAGGATGCTGTACATGGAAATACAAGTAGTACAATGGAGGAGGTACAACATATGTCTGGGTTCTGCAGTACTTAGATCGTGATGGTGGAAGGAAGGATCATAGTGCTTACATGCGAGGAAGCCTTACAAAGGTGCTGCAGGCAACTTCAACGCCTCCATACTATAACATGGGCAACTTTAGAGCTAATCATACTTTAATTCTATATATGTATGTCTGAGAGAGGGGGATTTCTGGGACTCTTAAAAACCCCCAAAACCAACCACTCCAGAAAAGCCTTCAGAAATGCCCAGTGTTACACTAAGTTGCCATCAATAAGAGTTCATCAGCAGGAACAATTACATCTGCCATCCAAACACCTTCCATGGAATGAACCAAGTGTTACACAGTAGTAGCAGACTGTAGCTCTCCAAATGAACCAGGTTAGGGTGTGGGGATTGCGGGAGGGGTTTATGTGCATTGCTGACAGTAAAGAATATGGTGAGATTCCTCAGCTTTGGGCAGAGGGAGCATTTGCTCTTCTGTTTACTCTCTTTTGTAACATCTTTAATCTCCGCTTGTACCAGTTTTTTCTCTGTCCCTCCCTGGGCTCTCCTATTCGCATCTCATTCTCCCACACTTTTCCTTGCTCAGCGGGTCCAAATGTTCTCCTTTTTATCCCTTGTCCCTCATCCATAATCTCCAGAATTATCCTTGCTTATATGCTCCCATTTCTCCCTACATTTTTTTCTGGTCTTATTTCTCACTTCCATGGGGTGTGTTGCAATGCAAATTGAGAGGGAGCTATTTCACCCTCTTTCCTGCCCATTTGTTCCAAAAGCCCAACAAAGAACAGCAGAGCAAAGAAAAGGGCTCCTGCCTTATCTGCTAGCACTGTGCTCCTTGCTTATCTCCACACAGGATGACGGTAATGGCCAGTAATGTTGTCCAGGAGCAGAAACTAGCTCTTTCTAGTCTGTCCTGTAGTGTTAGGCCAGATGCTGTGACTAGTTTTTCCCTTACTGCTAAGAGTTCTTGTGGGTGTCCTCCAGCCTCTCTATCACATGTTTGTCACTACTTGACTGTTTGCTGGAGGAGTTTGTGTGTTAGCAGCTGGCATGTGAAAGCTTCAGGTACATCTAGTGTTTCCTGCTTTTTCTGAAGTATTGCTGGCCAATGATTCCTGTAGTATCTATTTCTGACATAGCTTTTAATTCCTGGAGCTGGGTCAGTTTAAAATTATGTTAAATGTGATGTTAAATGACTCTTGCAGTGGGTCACTGTTAGAAAATAAAATCTAATTTCTTATGATGTTACCGGAAAATCTACATGCGTTGATAGGGACTTACCATTCTGAAGCTGCCAGTTTTCTTTCTTTCTTTGTTTTTACTCACATATCATTGGATAGGATCAGGATAGGTCCTGATGTTGTATTATAAAAAAAGAACCAAATGTGAAGGACACGAACATTGCATGCTACTTTTAGAGATTCTGAATAATTTTAAGCTACACATGGCTTAAAAACTTCTATTATGCAAAAATGCATTCAGCACGTGCTTCCATTTACCCGTGTTGTATGGCATACCATAGCCTTGACTGTGCCTTTTTGTCTCAAGTTACTGCTACAGATCTAGATGACCAAGAAGCTGTTGTACTTCTGGGTCTGTGGAAACAAATTGGCTTATGATTTCTTTGAGTTCCATGATAATAGTACAGTCACTTCCCACAATAATAGTACAGTTACTGTAGGATTACTTACAAAAGAAGTCAGTTGTATGAGTAAGTGTGGTGAGCTACAAGGGACAATGAAGGTAGATAGGAAAATACAGTATGTAATAATGTTCTTTTTGGACCCTGTGCAGAGTCAATCAATGCTCTGTCTACAGCAGTTGCCACATCATTCTCCCAATAACACTGGATGGGCCAGCTTCTGCTCAAACTTCACTTTCTCTGGTTTTGTTTCAGGTCGATCCAAAATCTTATGTTCTTCCTGAATGAAGAGCAGAGATTATGATGAATCTTTTCCACTGGTATTTTTTGGGGCCTCAGCTTCATGATATGACCATGAGATACAGGAATGAGGTGTGTTACCAGCATAATTAAAGCATTAGACTTTTTACAGAAAACTTGCAAGAGACTGAAATAATGTGTTCTTGTTCACATACTTGCTAACTATGGTTAATAAGACACGCACACACATAGCATTTGGTCTTCATTATTTTTCTGTTTGTCAGGCCACTTGCTATCACAAAAAGAAAATATGAAGTATTATTATAGACTTAACTGATAGCATAATGAGAAGAATATACCTAGTTTGAACACTACTCCTTTGCAGGGGGAAAATGGGTAGCTGAGACACACAGCTGCTATTCCAGTGAGGACCAAATGAGCACCAAATTTTCATTTTCGCCTGAAAGGAGATTTACAGAGGGCAATGATTTCTTAATCAATATCTATTAAGCAGAAGAAATCAGTATACAATGACCATTTCATAGAAATACAGAATAGTCCAGGTTGGAAGGGACCTTGAAAGATCACCTGGTCCAGCCTTTCATTCTAGTGCAAAGGCTGACAGGAAAAAAGGCATAAAGGAAATTCTTTCTTAACTCCAAGTATTTCTCTTGCATCCACAAATTTTGAAAGAATGGACTATTTCAAAAATTTGCATAGCTGGCAATACATTTTAGGACTTCTTTGCTAGGTTCATTTTTACAAGAATATACACAAAAGAATCTCTTTTAGTACTGGGGTCTGTTAGTGTAAAAAGCCCAAACCTGAGCAATGGAGTTTGCCAATTGGATCTGTTTCTGCTACCCTTACCACTCCCAGCTCCATTCTTTTACCATGAGAAATATCCCGTAAGGTGGTGTTGGTTGTTGTTTTTTTTTTTTAAATACAGGCATTTGTTTTCTTAGTGACATGAATTAATGATGGTCTTGGCAGTCCTGGGTTAGTGGTTGGACTTGATGATCTCAAAGGTGTTTTCCAGCCTACATGATTCTGTAATTCTATGATTATAGTGATATACTTTTCAAAACTAAAAACTGAGAAAACTGGAAATACAGAGATGAATACTGCTTTTTACTCACTTATGTAATTCTGGCACCTCTTTTTGTTTTGACATTAAAACAAGTCTCCTGAGTAGCAACCGAATGTCATATTAATAAGATGCCATTTTTAGGAAGGATTTATAAAGCACTGTTCAGGTAAATGGCTCTCCAAACCTCCTTTGTGTGAGCATTGGGTAAGAAAGCACTGGAGTAGCAAGCAGGAGATAAAGTACATCTTCCCCATCATTCTTTAAGAAAACTTCTGAGAACAGTGCAAACTCCTGGAATTATGTGAACTGCATTTTGCAGATTATTCAGTTACTCTGATCTGTCAGCATAGTTTAGGTATAATTTGAGGACTGGGAAGAGATCAGTGCTTGCTGTTCAAAAACTGCCTTGTGTGTGTAAGAGGATTTCTTTATATCTGGAAACCTTAGGATAGAAATAAAAATTCATTCAGTTCAAAATAAAAATTCAATCTATTTTTGTTCTAGATGGGAGTAGGTTGTTTTCATTATGTTTTAAGGGCAGGTTGAACTAAAGCAGTGTGTGATGAATTCTACACCAAGTTGTGTCTCAGCAGTTAAGCTAGGTCTCTTCCTTGGTGCGTGGTGGAGCACTACATACTTGTGGCCCCAGTCTTGTATTTCCTCATGCTGAGCTTTTACCAGCATATACTTTACATTCAGCAAGCTGCTTTCTTTCTCTTATCTATCCCTGTGGCTGACTTCTGATAAATACTTTCAAAATTTTTTTTTTTAGGAGAAATCTAAAATGTGCATTTGTGTCACATGCATAGATTGCATCAGGATAGCACGCCCCTAGGAAGAAACCCCTGAAACACCATTGCAGCGCATGGTTTTGGTTGGTGTGAAACAGTACTGCTTGTGTGTGTAAGAGAGAGGCCAGCACAGACTGGCTGGGAAGGGAGTTATTTGCAAATTTTATGCCCTCATGGTCTTGTGCTTCAGTTCTGGGCCTCCCAGGGACATGGGCAGGAGGACAGGTGGAAGCAGAAGAGGGGTGATGGGTCTTTGTAGGGACTCGAATTTCAGCACCTGCGTTGCTGCTGAACTCATGGGAATGAAGCAATTGATGGGAAGGGTGAAGACAATGGCTGTTGGTTGCTTCTTGTGTGACCACCAGGTGATGTGAAGGTGTAGCCTGCATAAGAGACTTCACTTACCTCCCCACAGACTTTGTGAATCATCAGGATCAGCAATCAGCAATGGTGGTCTGAGACATTTTGAGGAGCAGAGCTCAAGTTCTGTATCCACCTGTTAAGTGAGCTGGAGAATTTTGCATGTGGAGAAAAGTACTTTTAAAGCTCTGTTTGAAGGTTGCCTTTGGCTTACATGATACAATACACTAACATGCATGTTGGCTACCTGACATGTAAGACCAACATTTGCTCTAGTTTTACTTGATTTTAGGAAGCCCATGCAAGATTTAATCAACAAAGACCTGTCTTTTCAGTACAATAAAGACCAATGGGAACATATATATGTGTGTATATATATATAACAGACAGAAAGGAAAACAACGAGCAGTTCCTCCTTCTTTGCCCAAGGGTCACTTGTAAATTCTGTCCCAGGTGCAGTTTCCCATGTACTGCTTTTTAAACCTTAAAATACAGATTAAAACCCCCAATACTTCTACCCTTTAATTCCTCAAGGACTGGTGTGGTATCTTATTATTAACTAGAAATTAATCGTAGCTCTTCCTCCTAGTTTGGACTGTAAAGTCAAGCTGTGATTCTGTTTTCTGAGTCTGGTTGCTTGAGTAGACCATCAATAGGCTAGCCTAAAAGATGATCACTTAGAAATGAATTCTCTTCCTTCTTTTTTACTACTTTCCTTGCCTTCTTCCTTTTGTTGGATTTAAATGTTTGTGATTTTCACCTCTTTATCCATCATAGCACACCACTGACTGAATAATACACTTTTATTTAGCTGCCCTCTTTCTGTGAAATAAATGCCAGTAATAATCAGTCAATCATTCAATCCATATGAATGTGGAATTTAGATGTGGCTGTTTGAATCAGGTTTATAATATACTATTTCTTGGTACAGCATGTTCTTTGATAATATTCTTTTAAATGACTGTTTCCAACTGCACTTGAAAGCACCTATGAAAGAAATTGTTTGTGATGCTATACTTAGTTTAAATCTCCTTCTCTTTTCTTCAGCATTTTTGTCTGTATTTCATTTCTATGCAAATTATGTCTTTGTGAGTTAGTAAAATTTTGCAAACCAGTTGAAATGCAGCTATGGAATGAATTATTGGAGGAAATTTGGAAAACATGGTCATGAAAGGAAAACTGAAGAAAACATTTAAACCTAATTGTGTATTATACAAAGAGAATTTCAGAGCAACTCTTAGGCAAATATTACATAAATGTATACCTATATTAAATGATTAATTTACCACAGGTAATATACTTGAAGGCTCAGAGACTGTTTTCCCATTTGCCTGTGCATGTAGCACTTCTCAGCTGAAATACAGCCTAGGTACACAAATACACTTAACTTGCTCATGGGGAATTGCAGAGGAGGAATTGTGAATGTAATGCTTGTAAACAGCTAGAGAGCAATCGCAGTCGCTACCAATGGTTCCAGTGCTTTGTTTCCATTAAAGTGACAGTGACTGAGTTTAACATCTCAGAGAGTCAGTCCTTGATGGCCAAGAATAATTTTATATCTTCCCAAGTATAAAGCATCCAATCCCCCCTAAGTGCATTAGCAACAGCTGGTAGATCTACTGTAAACACTCTGAATAACTACCAGATTCTCAGCAATCGATCTCCAACATGGGAGACTTGATAGCTGCGTTGTCGGTCAAGAATCATGTCTCTGATTTATGCCCCCATGTGATATCTGCTTCCCTTCATGAGAAAGCTGGCTTTGTGAATAGTTTCATCCCTCATTTCAACATTTACCGAGGAAGGATGTGGGCACAGAGGCAAGAGGACTAAGGGACCTTCAGTACTTTCAGAGCCACCATGAGAGAGAGGACCTGAAATCCAACCCAGAGGTTGTGCTGGTGTCTTCAGAATTCAGGAGATACTGTAGCAAAGCTCAACATGTTCTTTTTTATATATATTAAAAAAAGCTAATTCTACTCATGCTTCCCTATTCACAAGTACTGAGCTGCATGTCCAGAAGGTCTGGCTAGGGTATAGATGAGGGATGCCAGTTATCTCCCCCTCCCTCTATCTCCTGGGTTCTTCAGCACATGGTCAACAAGTTGAAGTCACCAAGATGTGCCTTTTAGGAACTGACAGTGATTGTGGTCTGTTGAGACATCCTTGGACCACTTGTGCAAGTCGTTAGGCTTTATTCCCTTTTAGCTTCTTATCTCTGTGTCTTCACACTCCAGTCCTGTCCATCACCTTTCTGTTATCTTCTCATAACACAGACTGTCCTTTGTTTAGGTCTGCCTGCTTTCTCCATCTGGGTGTTCTGGGAAGCTGTGTGTCTGGGTGCTGGGAACTTGCAGATCTGGTAACCTGGGTGCTATCAACACTTGCCATTCTTAGAGTCCTGCTTCTGTTTTTCCTTCTGGTGCTTTCACACACAGACAGGCCCCTTCACTCTCCATTCATACCAATGTTAATATCTTTATTACGTATCTCTGTTTTCATGCATGGATTTAATCAGTTTGCGTTTCTGCACCCAGAAGAATGTGTCCCCACTCCTTACAGGTTGTCAGTCATAGCCTCTTCCTTCTGAGGAGCAAATACACTCAAACAATTTTTTCTGAGGTACCCATGTAACTAAGGGCAGGATACAGTAGAGACCATAGGAACACATAAACTGAAATGCAGGCATATTTAAGTCATTGAAGTCTAATGTTGCATCCCAAACTCCCTTTTCCTAGTCACCCACTCAACCTGGAGGTTTATATGGATTTATTTTTCAGGACAGTAAAAGATAGGATTCACCCTCTTTACTTCTAGTAAGATCAAATCAGATGTCAAAGTCCAACTAGTCTTCTAGGTTTCGTGTACAACATAGCTAGAGATAGGCATCTCCAACTGAACTGGGATGGAAGACTATAAAATGTAGTTATTGACCTGCCTGGGGAAATCCCTGTGCTCCTCAATGAGATGGGGACGATATAGTGGGGACAAATACTTCCAGCTACTGGATAACACCATAAACAGGATATTATTCTGAATGGACTTTTGCCCTGATTTGTTCTGGGGCTGTATCTTCCTTTTGTCTCCTTAGGACTAAAGGTCATCACTGGAGTAACACTGCAGTAATACTGGGTAATCTCAGCACGCTATACCTTTGTCAAGATATTTTGTAAGCATTATGTTGAAAGAACAATTTATCAGAATAGTTTTAAAGGGCATAGTAAGACAGTTCTGAGCTTGTTTTTCCAAGGGGGCTCATGATAGGAAGAGTAAAAGCTTATTTCTTCAGACACAATGGCACTCATACTCAGAAGGTAAAGGAAGTTTTGTGAGTTAACTTGGGAAAAAAATTTCTTGATTTTAAAAGCATGTGCATAAAAATCTAATTTTAGTATTAGGAATGCTTCAGATAATGGCTTTGGACTTACTGGCATAATAAGAATGGCAGAGAAGGGGAAAATGCTGGGGGTTTGATTTGTGTTTCTTGAAGGAGAGATATCTTTCCTGAACTTTTTAATGGGAACTTCTACTGGAGGGTGCTTCCAAGGGTAATGAACTCCTTCAAGGATGAGGAAAGCCTTTACCACACCTCTTATTTCTTGGTAAGAGCCATAAGTGTAGGGTTTCTATCCAGAATAAGGTAACTTCTTCCTCTTGCGTAGAGTTTAAGTAAATCCACTTGGAAGAATTTGGCAATTCAAAATCAGGTTGTGACTAGCTGGTGGTCTTACTGTGGTTATATGCTTGTTGACAGTGACTCTGTATTCATGTGTAGCCAAGACTGAAGCATCTCTTCCTATTATGTCTTATGCTTTCCATCCTTCATGTTCTTCCATGTTACTTTTCTTCCATTTGGTGCAGATCAAGATAGGACCTCCCAGATTTGTGGGTTGTATGCCGTGACACAATTTGTATTTCACAGCTTGGTCTGTCCTGTCTCAGGCTCTGCATTCTTTGCCTGGAAACTTAATAAAGCAGAAGCACTTCTGGCTTGATGTTCTTCTGCAAGCAGAGACAAGGCAAGGCATGGAACTGGGCCAGGAGCTGTTTCAGCCATTGGTGTTGGTGTCAGCGAATATGTAGCCCAGAAAGGGTCATTTTACAGGCCCCTGTGGAACAGAAAAGGAAGGTTTGGGAGGTGTCAACCAGCACACAAAGCTCCAGTATGGTGATCATGCTAGGTGTTTTGGGAACTTTCATATTTGGACAAAACCACTCTTTGTTTCCCACTAGTAATATGCATGACAGACTGTCCGCTGTTAATTTGGAAGACCTAGCCTTTTTCTGGCTTACCTAATGAAGTGAGTGCATGTGGTGAGTTGACCCTGGCTGGATGCCAGGTGCCCACCAAGCTGCTCTATCACTCCCCTCCTCAGCTGGATAGGGCAGAGCAAGTGCAACAAAAGGCTCATGGGTCGAGGTAAGGACAGGGAGGGGTCACTCAGGAATTACCATCACGTGCAAAACAGATTTGACTTAGAAAAAATAGTTTAATTTATAACCATTCAAATCAGAGTAGGATAATGAAAAGTAAAACCAAATCTTAAAACACCTTCCTCCCAGCCCCCTCTTCTTCCCAGGCTCAACTTCACAATTTCTCTACCTCCTCCCCCGAGCGTTGCAGGGAGATGGGAATGGGGCTGCGGTCAGTCCATCACACACTGTCTGTGCTGCCCCTTCCTCCTCACACTCTGCCCCTGCCCCAGCCGGGCCCCCCATGGTGCTGCCCTTCAGGCCCAGCCGGCTCCAGCCCCGGCCCCCCTCCCCGGCCTGGGGTCCCCCGCGGGCTGTGGGGGGGGATCTGCTCCCCCGTTCGCCGCCATGGGCCGGGGGCACGGCCTGCCCCAGCGGGGGCTTCACCAGGGGCTGCCAGGGCATCTCTGCTGGGTGCCTGGAGCCCCTCCTGCCCGGTCGGGGGGCTGCAGGGTGCTGCTCTCATATTTTCTCACTCTTCTCTCTCCACTGCAGTTTTTTCCCCTTCTTAAACATGTTACCCCAGAGGTGGTACCACTGTCACTGATGGGCTCAGCCTTGGCCAGCGGCAGGTCTGTCTTGATTGGTCATGTCCATAGACTCCAATGGACATGGGGGAAACTTCTCACAGAAGCCATCCCCGTAGTCCCCTTGCTACAAAGCCTGGCCACACAAACCCAATACAGAAAAAACATGCAATTGTACATTGGGCATCTGATTGTAACTTCAGTTTGGCTGACTGGATGAGAGATGAAGTAGGTTGAGACGTTTTGAAACCACTGTGATATTTCCATTCATAGTGTTGATTCTTCAACAAGATATGCCCTTGAGTCAGAAAAAGTCTCATGGAATTTATAAGAAGAGTCTTTGAGAGGGTTATCTTGTATGCACAGTCCTTGGATTCTTGCCTTGGAATGGGAAGTGCTGAAAGGGAGCACCTGCACCCACCCTGCACTTTCCAAGGTATGAACTGAAGAGTTTGCTTCTTTTTCTTTCTTGTTCCTAAATATCTACACAGAAATGGATGGGATAGCAGAATAACAGGCTATAAGTCTGCTGAACTTTGGCTATTACAGTCTAAGTCGTTCTCTCTTTACTTGCCACCCTCTGGTCTAACCTGCTGACAAACTCCTTATCTTCAATTTTCCCCTCCCTTCTGAGACATCTAACTTTGGGGGACAGCGCTACACTGTTACATTATGTTTGTACAAGGGGAAAACCCAGAATGGTTTGATGATATACACTGTTAGAGGAAAATATATCATGCCAGATCCAACAGCCCTAGAGAGGTAAGGGTACTGCAGCTATGCATCCCCAGATCCACCTGGTATTGAGGCTGGAAACGTACTCCCAGTAGGCGAGCATGCTCACACACACACACAGAGCACATCTACACACCACATATGTACAAATACACAGCTGATCACACAGGGCAACGCAGACAGACATGCGGAGGACTCACATGAACACAGGCAGCACAGCAGCCTCACCCTAACTCCCCTCTCTGGCTGGGCAGGATGGGGAATCACTAGTGAGAGTATATCTATATGCATGTATGAGGTAGATCCCTCCAGGAGCTGGGCTTAGATGCTTAGCCTGCCCCAAAGCTGGTCTCTAGACCCCAGTCTCACCAGTTGCTGGCACTTGGACATATGAACCTCCGAGGCCACAGCCCCTCTGTAGTTGCTAGCACAGACCATCTCACTCATCCTTCGCCCCAAGGACTTAACTTTTACACATTTACACATACACACACACACTCTTGCTCTCGCTTTCACTCCTAGAGACCCCACTGTCTCTCTGGCAGCTGGTGGGACTCCCCTGGTCCCACTGATAACCTGCTCCTCCCATGCTCTCACTGCTGAAAACAGACAGGCAGACACCGGGCTCCCAGATGGCTTTACGTATTCACAGGTATCCTTGCTAGTGATCGCTCACTCACCAGCACATCCACGCTCACTGCAGCTGCTGCCACCGCAGACTCTCAGGCCCCTGTGACCTGAGGTCCCACCCTGGTTGCTGCACTCGGATCCCCTAACACACACATGCACAGAGAACAGAGAGCTCGCCCCCAGGAAAGGAGAAAGGAATGTGATTAGGGAACAGGACAGAAGGCACTGATCAGGCAAAGGGCATGGCCAGGCAAGTGTACTGACCAGCTCCCTGTTCACATGCATCCCTCCCTTTTTGTCTGCTTATCCCTCTTTTCCCACGTGCTTCCTTCCCAGATCCCCTAGATGCCTTCATTTTCCACTTTTGGTTCCTGTTCTAAGCATGCCATAGTAAGTCCTAGGAAAGCCTAAAACACTTTTCCCTTGCATCCCATAATACATCCCAGCCCTAGGCAACAGCTCCATTTGGGTGGAAAGGTGAAGTGTAGTGCTGATCCTGATGACTCATCATGGTGGGCTCCATGCCTGGACACTGGGGCTGGTGGCTCTGCTGGGCCAACCCTAGGAGCGGTCCAGACAGTGTCCATTCCTTGGGAGTCCTTAACTCAGGATCCCTGCCTGCTACTGTCTCTCTGGTTTCCTTTGTGGGAGCTTTTATCATGTAACCTAACATATAACAATTTTCTGTGCAGTTGAAAAAAAATTAACCTCCCCTTTTTTTAAAAAAAAACTTTCTGCATTGCAGCAAGGGAATTGACAATTTCAGGTCTACAAATCTGTCTAGCCAGCCAGTTCTGTAGCTGCCGTGTTCCAGTTTCTCCTCATGCAACAATTGCACAGACTCCAGGTACTATATAGGTCATGTGTTGTGTGCACAGTGGGCAGGGGAAAGACATTTTGCTAGTAATATAATTACAAAGAGCGTTGACACGGGAGTAGGTGAAGGTGAACCTCTCAGAATGGAAATGCAAACTTCTGCTCCAGGCCCCCAGCAGAGCGCTGTTCATCCAAACAGCTTCTCTTTTCCTGAGAACAGTTACGGAGACTGACAAGTTGATTTCATATTCTTAGGAAAATATTCAAACTTTGTTCTTCTCAGTGGCATCACGGTCAGTTTAGTGTCCCTGGAATTTGGACATGTAGGATTTCTCGTATTGCTCCACAGAAGAGGATTAACAGGCTGGCCAAGGTTGCCTGGGAAATGCTTTCCTGTGCCGTTTTCTTGGAGGTAACTTTGCAAAAGTGAAAATTCCAGTTACCTCTTCTCAAAGTTGGGGCTTGGTGATATCACACCACGCTTCTACCAGACTAGTTGAGGGCTACATCTGGTCAGCTGGCAGCATGCTGGGCAGACAAATGATTGATTTAAGGGTGCTGGGGATGTGTGTAGTGTGGAAGGAAAGAGCCAGGGCAGCACCACCTAGTTCGGATGAATTTGTCCCCAGAATGAGACCAAAATCAGGACGCATTCTTGCTGCAGAAGCTTGAATAGAGCCCCTCTCTTCACAATGGCTGAAAGACAAATTCAAACTAAAAGGGCATGATAAAGGAAACTGGAACAGTATAGAAAATTAACTATTGTTATAATTTATCAAGGGCAGCAATGTCCTTCATTGCACAAATTTCAACTCAAGACGAAGTCAAGCACATGTTCCAGTTCAAGAAAGGCTTTTGGGCTTCACATAACACATACAGGGAAAACCTTACAGTGCACAGGGTTGGAGCAGGTGATTATTTGTGCCCTTCAAGTCTGTGGGTTTCATGTAGTCCTTGTCTGTAAGAAAGAGGAGCCTTGTCAATATGTGCTAAAGGTGTAGCGTGTCTAAAATAAGCACATGTCCAAATGGGAACACTGTGATGGGAAATGGGAAGACTGTTTTCCATAATGGTTATGGGGTGGTAAAATAGCAGCTGGTCTTTTCTGTACTAGGATATTAAGACACATTAAAAACATAACTTTCCCAATTAGCAAAGATGAAACTACACAAGTTGCATAGAGAGGAAGCCAATGCAGTGTTGCAACAAACAAACAAACAAATGCTAAGTGAAAGGAGAGAGAGAAAAACAATAGAAAAGAGGTCTATTAGAGACCAGAAAGGAATTTAGGATATTGGAAAGGGGTAGAAAGGAAGAAGAGGTGATTGTGCTTGCAAAAAATGAAGCCTTTCTGATACAGTGTGGGACCTGTTTGTGCAGAGTCTCACTTACCAAGAAGAATTGGATCACCTTTCTTTCAAATGTCTTTTATTTTCTTTTTTCCTTTTTTTGGGTTTGGTTTTTTTTTTTTTTTTTTTTTGTACTTCAGAACATCATTTAAGATTCACATGCCTGGTACATCACACATACCTACTCAAGTGCCTTTCTCCATGAGAAAAATTGTATCTTTCATCAAGGTAATGTATTTTTTTTAAACTGTCAGAATCATTCCGATGAAATGCATGAAGAAATCAATAGCAGAATTGTATTAAAGAAAAACCACAGCTTTGCTCACAGTTAAAGGTTTCAAGTTCAATAACGTTGGACTTTAAAGAGAAGGAAAGAAATTTCCTTCATTTTTACTATAATGCACTTAATGCACCATACAGAGAAGAATAGAAGCGCTGCCCAATAGACCCTTTGTGTTTTCCTCAACCTTTGCTATCAGCTTCCTTTTCAATTTCTTTTTAATTCTCCTTGTTCATTTTCAAAAAAAACCCTTTCACTGCAAACAAAGCTAATTCCTTCCAGTGACACTGCACCAGCTATCACTGCATACTGTCACAAACAATATCTGTGATGTTTAAAGAGCTATCTTTTATTTTGAAATATTGGTAGAAAAGGTTTCTCTGGTTCTGTTTTTTTCAAGATAATGCAAAGACAGACAAGAGAGTGGGCTAGTGCCATAACAAGTACCTGATTTTTCAAACATACCTGTCCTCAATATGTTAATACACAGTGAGGAGAAGAACCAGATAAGCAAGATGTAACTGTTATTGCAGAGTATTTTCTTTGGGGATTCTTTTCTGTCAGAAATGCAGGACTGGCCCAAAACAGCTGCTGTTGTTCCGAAATACCTACCTAGCTACTCTACATGGCTATAGCTCAGGTATAGCTGTGGGATTAGTCTCTATTGGTGTCTCATAAGTCATCTTCTTCCATTTAAATCTATCCAGGCAGTCATTTATCAAAACCTTCCTTTGAACTGAGCTTGCTTTTTTCCCTTGCTGTCTTTGAATATTCCTCCCACCGACAGCTAGTCTTTCTTTACATTCTTTTTACATTACTTTGTGTGGGGTTTTCTGCCAGCTAACCCTCACAGAAAGTTTTGCTTTCTGATTTTAAATAGTATTTCTAATAAATAGTATTTACTTTTCTAAAGTAAATACTTTTCTGGTTAGGGAGAAAGGATTTCTGCCAAGGAGCAGACATTGCCTGTAACCTTATGAAGACTTAAACTGGGTTTTAGGTTTACATGATCTGACCATCTCTTTGTTAATAAAAATGCACAGTGGGTTATGTATACTTCTCTGTCCCTCTCTAATTGAAAAGCTGGTTACTTTCCACCAGTAACTAACTGTGATGCTGTTTGCACCTGAAAATCAGAGTCTTTGGGAATACTTACAAAAACATGAATGTGGTTAAGGACCTGATGTCCAGGGAGACCACAGCCAATAACACTGACTGACAGTACAGCCTTGTCTCGTTCTGCTCCCACAACCGTCAGTATCTGCTTTGGGTTGTTCACTTTCCATGCCAGAGAGCAGTTTCTATTTGACATAATGGACTCCAAGTCCATCACCAGTTTTCCCACATCTTGCAGTAATGCCAACAGCAATGACAAGGTACTTCTTAGCTGTTTTTTCAAAGATCCTATCAAAATGCCCTTCTCTCAGGGAAGAGAAAAAAAAAAAAAAGAGGTGCTGGTGAACACTTATTTTCTTGCTTACATGCACAATAGTAGTGCTTTTAGCCAGTCTGTACCAGCTCCTTACTGCTTCTTCTCTCTTCTTCATGGGATTAGACTGGGTAGAGGAATGGTTTCTGCCTGAGATTCCAAAACTGGTGAGCAAGGGAGCAGCTGTACTGGCTGAAAGGCTGCTGGAAGGCTCGGCTGTGCGAGGAATACAAAAATTGAGAGGATGTTTATTTTAGGTTAAGGTTAAATTAAGTCTTCCTAGGGAGCAGACAAAAAACCCCCCAAAACTAACCAACAAAGGGCGGTAATAATAAAAAGTCAATACGCTAATTAATCTGAATTAAATTTGTCTGGTCTTAGCTGAAGTGGAGATAATATAAAAAGACTAACTGAATTTGTAGTTTGAAGTTCTGCAGTGCCTATTCCTCCCCCTTTACCTGTAGGAGGCCTCCATGGTCTCCTGTGTGTAACTTCTCTAAGGCTTTTCTTACCTCCTGAGTGTTGAGGCACAAGGTGTGCTGTGATCTGGGAGAGCAGAAGGATGACTGACAGTCCTTTGGCCTGCACTTGTAAGGCAATGATAAAACAGTGAGCCCATCTTTAAAATTATATGGATCACTTAGTACTGGCTGGTTGAAACAGTTGAAAATGGACTGTGTCACCTCCTTTTGCAAAAGGACAATTTTTCAGTATTGGCCAAGTAGTGAATTTACTAGTCAAGTTCTGACAGAACAGGTACTTTAGCTGCTTTTTTTTTTTTTTTTTTTTTTCCAAGATAAGGGCAGCTTCCCCCTCCCAGGTTTGCACCCAGAGATGCTTATTGCCCATCTCTCCTGTGTTAGGGCAGTCCACTCTCACCACGGTTACTTTAGTGAGAGGAGGTGAAGGGCAAAGGAGGGTCAGGACCTGTAGGGAAAGTCAAAGCACAGCCTTTACTTGCAGGGGAGGGTGTGACGGGAGAGGGTTTAAGGCTGCTGCTGAAGTTAGACCTGATAAGGAGGGAAGCACTAGAAGGGTCTGTGGCAAAGGCTTGTGGAAAGATGAAATGGGAGCAGGAAGACACCTAGGGCAGGGTCATGTCTGCTAGAAACCCGCTGTTAGTATTGCTCTTCTGTGTGCTTAAGGGCATCCCAATCATATTTTGTCAAAGGATGAAGGCATGGGAGGAATGACTATATCGATCTTGTGGAAAGATTAATGAAGAAGACTTAGTAGAGGCAAGTCCGTTTGCTTTAAGCATCTCTTGTACTTAACTGGTGGCTTGGCAGCTTCCCTTGCTTTCCCTATGCAACACTAAGAAAACAGCGTGGACAAATCCTGGGGCTATTTGCCTACTTACTATTATTCTGGCAGCGTTTAATGCACATCCATGACTCTTGCATTCAAAGACATCTCCCTGCTCCACAATGTCAGGCTCTTGTGTATGCTGAGGGAACAAAATCCATCACGGGTTTCCACCTCCAGTCTCTCTTTTATACAAGCAAGCTGTCCTCTGGATCAGCACCGCATCAAACATTGCCACGTCTCTGCAGTATGGGCTTTACAGCAGGCGGCAGCAGGCTGTTTGCTGCTGGTTTGTGTGGTGCCTTGTGAGAAGGGACTTTTCTCACCTGTCCTGAATGCTGCCTGTCCCAAACAAGGATAGTAAATGTTAATAAGTGGGAGAAGGGGCAGGGTGAAGCCATTAATTATGAGGAGGGTCTGAACCCTCAGTCAGCTCAGCCTTTCAGGACATGGTGATATATTAAAATACTGTCTATTTGTAAGACTTCTCTAGTCCGTCAGATCCTCTATGTCTAAAAAATGTGGGATTAAAGACAAAAGATATTTTCAGAAAGCATCTGCTGCAAACAAAAATGTGCACGTGCGTGTGACTCCATGTAATAGATGCACGCAAATTATGAGTACTGCAAAACCAGCTAGATTTTGTGTGTGGATATATATGGAGACCACTTTCATAGTCTGCATGTGCACGCGTATACACATTTAAGTATGTTGTGTGATGGTATGAGATCTCTTCTGATGCTAGGCACTTTTCTGATCTTCAATAGCTTTTTCACACAGAAATGGTGCCAAGAATATAAGAATTTGTAGTTAAAAATTGTGTCACTGGGTAGTGGTATTGTGCAGGTGCTCTTAACACCTTGATGTGCCAACAGTCCTTGCAAACAGGAACTGAAATTGCTGTATCTGGACAAATATTTTTCACTAGTTACAGCATAATTCCCTAAATACAACTATTTTTCAGAATGTAAGTGGCTGTAGCCTTCCTCTCTCTACTCAGGCATACCTATGCAAGCATACAACATTTGCAGTGTTTTGTGGGTATTAAACCACTATGGAATTAGAAATTTTTTAATTTGAAAACTGAGTAATTGTTCATGGTCTATGCCCTTCTTCTTTTCTTTCTTTTTTTTTCTTGGTCTGGACACAAAATTTTCCTATCTTTCCTGCATCAGGTTGCCAGTCTTTGGCTGTGCAAATCCAGAGAATTTTCAAACGCCATAAAAAATAAAATGAAATAATGAAAACGTGAAGGTGTGAGTAGCTCAAGACTGCAGCAAGTATAGCTGCATATTGGAATTGTAAAATACTTCTTTGTACTCGGCTTCTGTGAGTTGACAGTAGTCTGTGTGTACACGGAATTTTGTAAGGACTTACCTGGCTCTGAGAAATAGCTGTGACAAAACCAAACTGCAATATTTTACTCAAAATTAGTTCTTTTGATGTACATGTACTTTCTTTCTTGTAATGAAGCAGGGGTTTTCAGGTTTCTCTTGCTTTTATAAACTCTTTAGAAAATTTTCCGAGAAAGTACTTCATATCAAAATGTACAAGAACAGGTTCTTTTATTTTTCTCTTAGGTGAGTTTCACAAAGGGCTTTTGCAGTCTGATCATCCCAGTACAGAAATTCTGACTCACTGAAATGACCATCAAGAACCAAACGCCTTTAACCTTTAATGGATTTGGAGCTCGATATGAACTTGAGGAGTAACATCTGCCCTTAGCAAGAGCTGAACTTTTTCAGCTCTTCAGCGTGAACTGTGCCCGTTCTGCAAGAGAACCAGAAATGAAGTTCAGATTATTCTGCAATTCCAGGTTTGGGCTCCACTATAGTTATGAGTGACCAACACCCAACGACAGCCTTTTTTCCCCCCAAATCTATACAAGATTGGGAAGAATGCCTTAAATATGAATCTCTGCTTAGGCCAGGCAATGTTAAAAATGCACAATGATTTAAAAGGCGAGAATATAGCATGAGCTGAGAATTGTTGCTTTACTTGTAAAACTCATTCAGGTTTCAAGGTTTCTGTGTTAGTCAGAGCCCCGAATGGGACTTCTGATAGCAACTACAGTTTATTTTCCGCTTTTGCTTTTCAAAAGTTGATGTCAAACCACTGAAAGATCAAAAGGATTTTTTTTTTTTCCTGGGGCTGTGTAAAGAGGGGGGAATTGTCTCAGAATCAGGAGTCTTAAATGTGCTGCGTTTGAGTCATTCTGATCTGCTGTATGTGGATTTTTTGGGAGGCTTCTTAATTTAGTGACTGAGCCAATTCAGATCATAGTGGTATACAGAGGCTGCTTTCATAATGCAGCATCCAGGTGTCTTTGGCAAAGTCGATGTACTAACAGTCCAGTTCCACTCTTCTATCATATATGTTCTATAAACCATTTTTACAAAATCGATAATTTAAAAATCTTTTTCTCTGATACAGCAAAACCAGTTTATGCCCTTTATGGTCTGACAGCTTAATTTTTATTTCTTAAAGAAAAAAATATTTAAATCCTAAACCCAATTTTGAGTAATACAATTGTTAAAAAGCCTGAGAAATTAGCAAGCTGCTTTTAGAAATGTTTAACTTAAAAACAGTCAGGAAGGTTTTCTTTTACCTTTGTTTAAAAAAAATTATATTCCCTCAAAATGAGACCTTTGTGCCAAGTTTCATTCTGGAGCACAGCTTTACAGCTGAGCTAAAACCCCCTATAATAGGAGAAAAGTGACAGACCCTTAACTATAGTAGCATGAACAGCACTGCTATAATTCCTAGGTGAACTTTGTCCCTGGATGTGTGTTTTTGGAGTGTGCCGGGGTGACATTCAGCCTCTACATTCATTTTTATGATAATTCAGAGTAAATTGTGGTGCAATAAACTCTTCAAGCCTGTCTTTCTTGTGAAAGCCATGAATCAATCAGCTGCAGGCTTTTTTAGGTCTTTTCAATGTATAGTGATCATTTAGATTTGACATGCATTGTGAGACCTTGGCTTAGCTCCTCTCTATGGTCTGTCATTAATTCCAGCCTTTACTGTTCTGAAGTACAGTGAAGGATGACTGAGAAATCATTGCCCCTCTTCAGCTCTGTTATTGCACAAAATAGCAGCGCAATAATTTTTTGTCAATGTTTTACTCTAAAAGCTTTCTACATCAGTTTTGAAAAGGAAGCAATAAAGCCCATTCAATGGTATGAATAAAAATCCTTTGAGGTTTAGGCGCAGGGCTGCTTTTCTTCAGCTGGTAATCAAATTGGAGCTAAAATGAAATTGAGTTTTCTTATGAAAATAGCCTTTGTTGCTGGGAAGGCTGGTAATTCATAAACAATAACCTGCTCTTTTGTGTGGATAATAATATATTCATGTTCTTTCAATAGGGTAAAAGCCAGACCTAGTGCATTATGGTACAGTAAAAATAGCAGAAGGAGCTTGCTGGAATAATCTTGAAGAAGAAATGTAGCATTCGGTGACTTAAGCTTTCAGCTCCCATCTGAAATTGTACTTTGCTTTTATTTGTGAGCCGGGTTTTAGTTGTTGATTTGTTGCCGCTATACAATATTTGGTTAATTGTGGAAGATCTCAAGCTGTGCTCATCACTGCTCCTGCGAAGGCTGCTGCCAGCTGCTAGAAACAGAGCCTGCTGCTACAGGATGTACACTATTCACAGGAGCAGCCTCTCAGCGCTGATTATCACTGAAGAGTTCCCCGCTCTCCATCACTCTGCGCCCTGCACGCAACCGGACTGCCGAGCACAGGGAGGTAGGCTGCCTGCCCTCTCTCCAGGGCGAGGGGAAAGGCGTACAGTGGGGTTGCGGAGAGCATGGTGGGTGAACTTGCTTGGGGATTTTCCAAGCGCCGGTGGGGAAACAGGCTCCCAGCCCCCGGGAGGATGGTGCCGACTCAGTCACTTTGGAGCTGAGCAGGGGCTGGAGGAGGACGCGGGGGTCACAGAGTGAGGGTTTCCAGGCGCACTGTGAGGTGCTCTTGGAAATGTTGCCTCGGGGTTCGGTGTGTTTTTTTGAACTAGCCGGGTGATCCTCCAGAGGTTTGACCCGTCACTGGTGCTTCTTGGCATTTTGGGGCATACCTTGTTGTCGCATCTGTGTTTTGCAACTTGATGCTAAAGGTCTCGGTATGGGTGAAGGATGCTCCCCAGATAGGTTGTGTGGGCAAGAGGCTGGCAGAAAACTCTGGGAGCGGGTCCTGTCTGCAGTGACTCTTTTTCTTTGCCTCAGCTTGCAGGGAGTGGAGGGTAAACTTCAGTCTGAGCACCTGAAATTACCTCCCTCCCCCTCCTCTCCATCAGCATATGCTTTTAAATTGTTGATAGCTTTGATAGTCTTGAGCTCTGAGTGGTGATAAAAAAAATTGCATGCAGACACAGGCATGTAAAAATGCTGCTTTGGGGTCTGTTTACGTGTGAGATGCAGACTTGCTCAGTCTCACCAACGCTGAGGTGAGAGATTGTTTCAGGATTTCATTCTGTTTTGACTAGTCCCCCTGCCTGGGTGACAGGAGTAACACTAAAACCACTCATCAGAGTGCCCGGGCAGATGCAGTGTGAGACACGATAGCAGGTCAAAACTGTGCTGTTACTTGTGGATGTCAGTTGCAGGAGGACTAGAGGACAGACGGTGTCTTGGTGACAAGTCGGAAGCAGCTTTGCAAGGGGCTTTCTTCCAGTGAAAGGGCTTGTAACCCAGCCTCTGCAAACCCCACTCTTTTTAATCAAAATCAGGAATTGATTAAAACCAGGTGTATTGTTCTCCTGATAAACTTTCCCAAGGCTTCAGAAAAGTTTTGAAAAAAACAAACCAGAGCGTACCCTAGGCAGATATAAAGTAAATGAGAATGTAAAGTGCAAAGACTTACAATGGGGATTATTTTCTAAGTAACATTGAAGTTAGATCTCTACCATATGCAAGGCTGTCTTGAGGCAGTTGCAGAGGTTTTTATTCATTTTTAACAGTGAAATTACATGCTTAACAAAAGGAACTTTTAAAGGCACAGTGGTAACTGACAGTCAAAGCAATATATGTCATTATCCAATTAGTACACACAAGTGTGTTTTTATTATTCACTTAACATACCTCTGTGTTTGGCTCTCAGAAATACAATGTTTTATTTCTCAAAGTGTTTTAAGACTGATATGTGTTTTACTGCTGTAGTTGGAGTAATATTTTTGCACATTACATGTATTTACATCTTTGTTGCTCAATAGATTACCTCTGTTTAGAAGAAAATTTCTAAAATGAAAAATTGTTTTTGTAGGTAAATGCTGGCTAGACAAAATGTACCATACATTCAATTCCAGTTTTCTTCACAGCTGGAAAATCTGCTTTATATTGCATCCAAAGTTGAATTGAGATAAATAATATTGCTTGTCTTTAAAGGAATGATAGTACAACAAAATTTTCAAGTGATTTGAATGAAATGTATGTTAGCACATAATGGAGCACTTGTTGGTACTTGCTAGCATGAGAACAGAGTCTATTGAATAGAACCATGCTTTTTGTTTTGTTGAAAAATAAACTAGCAATGTGGTGTTGGCATTTGTTTCATTGGGAGACTACTTAACTGACAGATGCGGTGGTGATGTTAGCTTTTTAATTAGAGGCTTAGCAGAGTTACGATACATTGTATTATCAGAGTTCTTTAGGAGAAAACATTTTGGTTGTAGCTGCACAGTGCTGTCATACTAGCACCAAATAGGTCAAATAGGTATGACAAGTTTTCCAAAGCTTTAGAGAGAACAGTTTTCTTCTCCTGCTATATTTAAATAAGATTTGGTGAACGTGTTTGAAGAGGATTATGTTTCCTAATATTTCTGATGCTGTATTCACCTTTGTCATGGAAATGCATGCTTTGTTCTGGGATTCATGCAGAAAGGATGCTTCACTTAGGTGTATGGTGCTCGAATGAAGCTCTGGTATGTGCATAAACGCCCATGAAAACAAACTCAGTCTTTAAGTTTCCCTAATGTTAGATATTCCCCATATTGATAGCACCACAGAGGGACAGCTGCATACTAAAGAAAGCATAAGCTTTCCACAAGAGAACTGCTGGTGTATCTCATGCCCAAGTACTATTCTGTTATTTGGCAGCATTATGAATAATGACTAATTACCTAGCAGTGAATCACTTTAAGACCTCCAAACTCATTTCTTGGTGCCTATATTAGACCACGATATAAATAAGTATGATGTTTACCAATGTTAACTTTATGTACCACTGTAACTCACAAAAGTAGATATTTTCAATTGCTATTAGCATTTGTAAGTTCACCAAGGAGCACATTTCCAGACTATGCAGCCATAAATTACACCGTACTCATTACAATCCAAAGTTGTCCACTGTTGACAAAGTTGGTTGAGTGATGCACTGTACATTTGCCTGGAAATTTTCAGTATCTGCTGATGCTGGAACATACATTTTTTACTGAGCATGAATTTCCCTACAGATGTAAGACAAACAAGTTCACCATAATTATTTTGCAACAAAAAGCAAGTTCTAGCCATTGCAGACAGTAAGGTAATCAAAAGTCCTCAAACCCTGTAGTCAAAAAGATATTGATATATTCAGGTTTGGAGTATTTTACCTAATGAATACATCATGCCACTGGAAAAGAAAGCTGACCTTTAAGATAAGAAGGTAAATAAGGTGAATTAAGATCAAGATTAGTCTAAATGGGAGAACTTTTAAATACATTTTTACACACTCACTTTCTCTGTACTAAGTGTACTGAAATTTTTCAGCTTTGCTTTTCAAGTACTTTGTGGTCATCTCATCTGGGTTTGTATGTAGTTTTGGTTGGGTTTTTTTTTCTTTTAAAACAGTGTTCAGTAAAGGCATATTTGGGTAATTTATTCATATAAGAATGCTGTTGTTAGAATAGATCTGACACCAGGCTGATCTGACAGGTTTTTAAATGTGTAAAAATAATACTTAAGAAGGTAAATATTTTAAAGTATTCTTATCAATAATGATGATAATGAAGGTCACAAATTGCAACCCATATCATGTGGATGAACGTCTGTAAAGTGCTGTTTCATGGACCTTCCTGCTTTTACTCTTCTGATTCTTATGCTTGCTTAAACTTTGTAGGTTTTAGCTAAATGTACTTTTTTATGTAAAGTACAGAGAAAAAAGTTCAGAGCACAAAGCTTCAATAATTTCATGTCTGTTGCTACTTCAGTCTTTGAAAACTAAGAGCTTGTTTAAGGGTGACTTTTTATTTTCTACTAAAATACAAGGTTAGCAGATTTCAGTTTTTATTGCCTTCTCAGCTTTCAATGCACTCTGCCTTATCGGTGTACTTGAACCCACGTGGTGCATATAAAATGAAAAGCTTCAAGTGTTTTTATTAAGACATCCAGGAAGAGCTCTGTAAACAAGGCTTTGCTTTCCAGTGCTCAAGATTTGAATTGTCAGCTGTTATGAACACACTCTTACTTTCTTATTCTGAAATGTGGCCAGAAAGAAGAGCAGATCTCTAATGTGTGTGGTGCCTTCTAGTTGAATACCAATATTTTGCTTTGAGATAGGAATCTTCCACTTTATGAGGAGAGCTGGTCCCTCAGGTTTTCTCAGTGCATGTGATGCCCTGAAGGTAACGTTATTTTACGGTGTAATTCAGCTCATTTTACGAAGACTGTTCTTAAAGACAGTTGAAACAGCATCTTTCTGCTTTGAGGCTCTCAAGTACAAATAAGTCAATAAAAGTAAAATATGTTGCCGGTGGTTGAGTTACTTATGGGGCCTCAGGAATTGAAAGAAAGTAGAGATCCCACTTTTGTAGTCTTTAGGGGTTCCAAATGGGCTGGAAATAAGCAAAGGAAAATCAACTGAACAGTGAGCTGAAGAAAAATTCCTTCAATTTGCTGTTACAAATGGGAAACCAAGATCCTAACTCTCCACTGTCTAGTACTTTGCACTTTCTTTGGAGATTTCAGTAAGTAAAAAACAGAGGCTGACACGGCAGCCTTGTTACAGATCAAAGGCCAGAGCATCCTCTGGGTTAGATTATAAAAGTGGGGTGGAGGAAATGCTGGTTGGGCACAGCGGCTTTCCGGGGCCACGGGCACACTACTGGTGTAAATGTCAAAAAAGCACCCACTGCAACTGTAGGGAGTTTTGAGTCACTTTGTGCAGCTGTAAGGAATCAGAGTTTAAGGAATTAGATTCTTGATCAAGTGTTGTCTCAAAATATTTCCATCATCATTTTTGATGCCACTGGCCAGAGAGAATACATATTGCAAAGTCAGACCAATAGTTATTTGGTTTATTGGGTATGTACATACTGGAGGAAGTACAAATTGGTAGTGCTTTGGAATCTGGAGAAGACTCCCACACAGCACGGAACAGTCTTTTTTTTTTTTACTAAATTTACTTGTGCTTTTGTGATAGACAGAATTTTTTATTCTTTTTTTCCATCCATGGATCTTTTTCCTCACTGGTTTTCTTACCTTGCTGCAAAATAATTTAATCTTCTCTTAATTTTAGCTTATCATTGCTAAAAGCACTGGTCCTGATTTCCCCAGAGCATCCAACCACTTACAAATCGCTGTAACTAATTTGAAATCAGAGCTATGCCATTGTGAAAGTGATGGGAAACACTGGGAAATCAGGTCTGCTCTGTTAAATGCATTGAACAACTTTTCCGTTTTGCTCCCCTTAGTTGCCAGCTGGGGTTAAACCACGACAGCCACTCATGTTTGCTAGTGTTGAGGTAATCTATAAAAAAATTATGTTCCCACTACCACACTGAAGCCAATGGAATAGCAGCCAACTCAGAATAATTGGAGCAAGAAGTAACTGGTGCATCCACTACATAGTACCATAGGAAAAGGAAAACTTTTAAGGGTAATCATTATTCAAAATGTTATGGGTAATCATCTTCGTGGTCTAGGCTTGATAGCACATCTGAAGCATTAAACAGCCATCCTCAGACACTTATGTAGCCTTTTTCTATACACTGCTTACACTGAAGAAGGAGCACAGCTTATACTTCTACCAATCAGCAAAGATACAAAACTTACAGAGAGTTGCAAAAATGTAATTTCAGTCTCCCTGGGAAATGGAACATCCAGCTGCAAAGCATTTATAAAATACGTCAAATACTTCATATCACATAGCAGCTAGTAAAACATGTCTTGATTTATCTGTTTGAGAGCTCATCTCCAACGTCTCTTTGGAGCTGGTCTTAAACCTTTCATCAAGGCCTTTCACAGAAGTCTTTAACCACATCGGAAATGTGAAAATGTTGCTTTTGAACCATATTGGAAATGTGACATTATGTTGCTTTAATTGAGAATTTTTAACAAAATCCGTACAATCATGCCAATAAATGTTAAGGGATAAAATTACACTGGACTCTACGTGTGCTTTATTAGGCTGTGTTGCAAATATGTAAAATAGATAATGGACCACGGATCAAGAGTTGAATTCATAAGCTGACATAACTGTACGGAAACAATTGAAATAATTTGTAGGCTCATAAGAAGATTTACTGTCATGAGTTTTTAAAATTAATTGAATAGTTTTAACAGGACTTCAAACCAGAACAGTAATTTGAATGAGACTCTACTGCCTGTTAATGTATATAAAACATTGCAGCACCAAAAACCAGCTAGTACTCCAGTTAGTCTAATAGGATAAGAATGTGAGAGTTGAGTTGCTCAGAATTAGAGGTTTACATCAGGCACTTTGACATTGCTGGCCAGCACCCTTGCCAATCCTGAAGTCTGAGTACAAATGTCCTAGATTGACTGGATATAGAAAAAGGTCCAGTTGATACAGATCTCTAATCTGGTGAGGATACCAGCATTTAAGGTTCAATTCTGGGAGATTAATTTTTGTCTTCTATGGGCTATGAAAGTACATTTTGTTGAAGATGCTTCTTGTATATCTCAACACTAACCTAATCCAGAACAGACCGACACTTTTGTGGTACTAAGGAGAAAAAACATCCAACTTTCTAAGTGTCTGAATTTTTAACCACCTGAAAAGCTGTGCTTGAGAATCAACTTTTTGATGTAAACCCACTCCAGAGAAGCACCAGTACATCACCTTATAGAAATTCTGTCCAGTTTGGTATTTGTAATGAGACTTGCATGAGCAGGAGAAAGAGATCCTCTCTCAGTGTGCTTTTGCAGTTATTTTTAAAGCTAAAAATAAGGTATTTAATGTAGTAAGAGAGCTTACTATTTGGAACACTGTGTTCACGTTGTCCCTAGAGGTCAAGCTTTTGTGTGTGTAAAGGCTGCCTCAGATGGCAGCACAGCAAAGGGAGGAATATTGTTCAAAGAGGCAAGGAGTCTTTAAGCTGCAAGAGTCTGCAGTTTCAAAATTATGGCCTGTCTGAAAGTAGGGGTGTAACTGTGTACAGACAACCTGAACCAAAGGACGCATACGGTGATGAAAGGCTGCTGACAGTTCCATCCAGGAGCCGCTGTAGAGATGGGCAATGCTGTATGCTCTGTGAACTTTTACAAACTTCCTGTCATACCCTTGTAGAACATGTCTTTTCATGGGCATTACACATCTCTCTGTGGACATGCTGTGTGTTTCTAAAGGCTGCCTCCTCTGCCTGGCAGGGTCAGACGTGCTCAAGCAGCATACTCTTTGTTTCGTTATTCATCATACCAAGAGTGTGTGGTAGGTAGTGCAGACTTGGGCAAGTAGTCAGCGAGAGCCACTGCAGAGTTTGTCACTTGGCACTAGAAGGGGTAAGGAAATTCCAAAATACCACTGAATAGAGCATGAAAGACTCTTTGGGCTCCATAACACAGGGAAGGGATGTGTCAGCTCTGTGATAGATTAGCTGTATTCATTTTCAGCATAACTGGGAGAGGCTGGCAGTTACTGCACAAAACTCACAGAGAATTAAATCCTTGCATTAGTGGATTTATCTCTGAAGAGAGCATTAGGCATGTTGCTTGGAAGGATGGATCTAATTGTATCTTTTGTGTTGTAAAAATATATGTGAATCTAAAGCCTATGAGCTCTTTTCATTTTTCAGGTTAAGTCACCAGTGACTATTTTCCTGGGTAATGTTGACAAACAGAAATGCTTTGAGACTAACTGTTCATGAGGGATAGCCCATGGAACAATCATACGTGGCAGTAATTTACAGCTGCTCTCATTCCAAACTGGATATGACTTAGAAACCGAAAGATAGAAAGATATTTGTGCAGTTACTGAGCTCTAGCACCAGTCACGTGCTGTAGTGATTCTGTTATCTGGAAACTACATTTCTGTTCTGAATGGCCAGGGGACATTACATTTCCCATGATTTTCATCCTGTGAAAGGGTGAAATATCTGCTAGCTTTATACAATAATGCTTCTGTCAGTAGATGAGGGGCTAATGTCCTACGCTCCATTGAAGCTGATTGTCAAAGGCGGCAATGAGGGCTTGCCAACTCTTTTTGGTCACATGGATGTGACCTTGGGTGGCAGTGACTGGCATTGTCTTTTGTGTTTGGACTGGGTGCAGGAGACTGGCTGGCTGCAGGGCAATTAGCATGGGCTGTGCAGAACACTATCGTGGGCTCCCCTCGTCAGTAGCACCCTCCCCACGCATGACATGCCTGGTGGCATATGGAGGGAAACCACTGCTCATTTAATGTGTGCTGAATCCTTAAATGAAGAGAAAAAAATGCTGTCATGGCCTACTTAATTTTAATATTGGGGAAGAAGCGAGGAGAGCAGAGTCCCCCTCCTTTCTTGCCTGGCTTTCACTCTGAGGAAAGAAAAAGCCAGCAACCATACAGAACTTGGCCAAAAAGGAAGCAATCACCTCTTTAATCAGGACAACCTCCTCCTTTTCCCTTGCTCTCTCTCCTGTTGCTGGCTTTACTCTATCTGCAGGCAAGGAAGTTTTGGGATTTTCTAAGATCCACAGAAATTATCTTCTTTGGATCTTCCACCTTCTCTCCTTTTAGCAAAGGGAGAGGACAAATCGCTGCATTGCTTTCCTCTCCTTTAAACCCTGCTAAGTCTTCAGGCCCTTAGGCTGTGTACAGTCTGTGATTTGGGGCTCTGCAGCCACACTGGCAGAGCATCTTTGATGTATATTTGGGCTTGAACTTTGAGAGTGTCTTCAGCTGTTCATTGATAGCAAGAAGAGAGCTTTTCCATGTTAATGACTCGTACAATCATGAAGGTTGGAGCTCCAAAAGCTGGTTCCCACCTTGTTCAGGGCCATGAATCTGTGAGGTACCAGGTTCAGGATGTTTAGCTTACTGACCTGGTACAAAGACCCTTGGTTCAATGCAGTTACGAGTTAAGGATGCCTAATTTGGGCTCATATTAAGATGATGTTAAGGCTGAAGGACTTCAAGTAAACACCAAGCACGTTTCAGCGAAAGCATTGGCTAGATCTGCTGGCAAACAGGACTTTGAAGTGAGTTCAAACAGGAAAGGTGATGTATTAAATCAGCTAATAGTCCTTTGAGTAAACAAAGCAACTAAACAGCTCCTCTGCAGAAAATTTAACAGAGAAATTGTTTGTGATGTGATGTCTATCAGAAATTGAGCAACTGGGGAAAATCTCTAAATCACTAGCTCTGCAACACCTTTTTGAAGCCTGCTTTTTGCAAAAGGTGTGTCTAAACACTGGAAGCAGCTCTGGGTTTCTGAGAAGCCGCCCAGCAGGCACGCCACATGGCCCATAGAAGCAATGGGAAAGTTATATTTCCCCATATGCCAGTTTTCACTTTGTAGTAAACAGACTACAGGTGAGGATGAACTTAGTGTCAAGGGGGCAACTTGCTGGTAATGCCAGGAAAAATGTGCTTATTTGAAGTTCAGGAGCATAGCAGGGATTATGAATGAGTATGTGGGTGTTACTGAGTTCCATCACCTGTACATGTCTGCGATACGTTCAAGGTGCAGGCATGCTCTCCGATATCTTGTTGCCTGTCAGAAAGCCTTCTTGCTCATTTCTGGTTGCTGGTAGTCACTTCCTCTCCTCACCTTGGGGTACCATGCTGCCACATGGTTTGTGAAGGATCTGTGGATTCTTTCTCTGTAACTAACATGAAGTATATGTTGGGAGCTGAGAAACTTACATAAGATACGTACCTAAGAAAGATAAGATTAAACCTTTAAAAATATTTTTCAGGTGGCAGTCTTGCCATTTGTCTTAACTGAAGTGTGCAAATGAAGCATCCTAACTGAAGTATCACACCTTTGGAGATGTTTCATGTTATGCCAGTAACTTCTTTCTGCTTCGTTGAGGAGTAAAACCTGCTCATCTCTCTTCATTGATTAGTGTGTGTTTGTCAATGAAAAATGTTTTCTGCAATGAACCTTGTAGATTTCTGTAAACAAAAATACATGATGCAAACCACTAAAGGACATAAAACCGTATATCCCCTTGCTTGCTCTTGATTGAGA
The DNA here is from genome assembly GCF_023634085.1 of Falco cherrug. Taxonomy (NCBI): domain Eukaryota; kingdom Metazoa; phylum Chordata; class Aves; order Falconiformes; family Falconidae; genus Falco; species Falco cherrug. Next base: position 64,057,170 of record NC_073698.1, read on the forward strand.
CTGGATGCTGTGGTGACCCTCTGCTCAGGAGGAAAATGGATTTGTGCAAATTACTTACATCAGCTTTGTTTTGAGGTTACTTTCACAACAGGTAGCTATCTATTGTTTTCCTCTGTACATTGAAGCTAAGTAGTATTGCCATGTTTTCACATATATTAGTTTGATGGGGATAACTTTTCAATCATTTCTCTATGAAACCCAGCAGCAGTTAGAAATAATTATCCATGGCTTGTGAATGGTAGGAATATTACTGAAATATTCTTATTTTCATCGTCAGTGTAAGATTAAACAAAATAAACTGCATTGTCCAACAAGGATAATTTAATATATGTTCTAATTGGTGATAGCCAATTTATTAAAATAATTAGTAACTGTAATACCTTAGTTACAAAGATACTACTTTGGGAAGTATAGGTATCCCCTACTCTTTTGTAATTATTAAAGAAAGATAATATCCACACAATCTGAAAGATGGCACTATAAAAAAAAATTGAGGCATATATGAAACTCTCTACTTGGGGTCTTACTTTCTTTTAGTCTATCTTAAAAAACTCCTCCATTTGATTACAGCAGGAGCTACAATTTTGAAGTAAAAACCAACATGGGATTTTGTTTTTATGCCTGAATGTTTGAGCAGATATTTTCAGAAACATTTGAAAATGCAACGTGAATATGTTCTGGAAATGGGTATCTAACAGTATTATCTCAACAATCTGAGTACTTGTGCAGTATGCTGTTGCTTTGCTGTTCTAGAATTGTTAGAAAACGAGCTTATGGTTGTAGGCAATTTTTAAAATAATTTCACACATACCGTAGACTTTCTGTACAGATTATTTTTGCTTATAAATAGGGTTTTACTCTGATTTTGATAAGAAAGGAAAATTACTGCTTGTAACATCTACTCTCTACCTTTGCAGGGTAGCTCATTTATGTTTGGTTTTGACTTGTATGAAAAACAGTTGTTAAAATTTAGAAAATGACTTGTGAAAACCATCTACTTACATAGTCAGTATTAATTTTAAAATGGAAATGGCTTAATTGTTTGTCTTAATTATTTTTTCAGTAGCAAAGGGAATGAATTCATTAGGCACATTAGTCTTCAGTTCTGCAAACACTTTGCTTGGTTTTCAGCCCATGAAGAGTCGTGATGAGTGATGACTTCTCTTTGTTCAGCACAGGAGCCTGTTTGCAAGCCTGAGGCCTCATTGCCCGCTCTAATGTCTCAGCTGAAGGCAGCAGAAAGTTTGCTCACTGAGGGCTGCTGAAATGAAGATTTATTTTCCATCATAAGTTTTTAATTTTTCTGCAAATCCGGTGTGTTGTAAAGATTGATAAGCCATCCGTAGATTTCTCTGAGGCACCAGTCACTCTTTGGTCAGAAAGGCTTCCCTCAGCTGTTCTTGCAGGGGAGTCTCCTTGCTGTTACATGGTAGCACATGAGCCGTTTGAATGATGCACAGAGCAGAGCTCACCTAGAAGCAAAATCATTATTTTCAGATGCAAGAATTTTCAAAACTTAGCACTGTGGACAAAATTCCATGAGCCCATGAACCTTCATTCCTTGCTGGGGCTAATGCAAGGGGAAATTTTATGCAGCACCCCAAGACTCTTCAGTAACAAATCACAATTGCCAGGCCTTCACAATCAGGGTGCTGCAGGCTCCCGTCATGGTGACCATCTTGAAAACTGGGAATCAAACTGATGAATGTAAATTATCATAAATATTTCACAGAAATACTGTAGATGGTAACTGAAATATGTTAAAAAATATCATAAAAACTCATAATCATGATCAAGACTGCCCATTTTATGGATTATGACCATATTCAGGTGTTCTCCACTTTGTGTCTAATAAAGCAAGTTTGAAAACTGATGAATAGGGAGTTGTGCATCCATTACAGAATGTTTGTGCAACTCTACGAATTAAAGTCTTATTACATTTACATAAAAATTCGCTAAGACCATTACCACTGTGCTGCCAAGGATGTCCAGTCAGCTGCGGATGTGTGTGGGAAGAGAAAGCTCTGCAGGCCCCCTGTGGTCTCCAGCTGCTTGTACCAAGGCAGGTACTGCTTTTGTCTGTGGTTAGACAACTGGTTTTAGAGCTTGTGAAAGGTCATAGGGTGCTTTTAGTGAAAAAAGAAACTTGCAACCGTTGTGTAGTGATGAAGGAGGAGGTTTGATGGAGCATATTTTATTATAAAGCTGTTTCCCTGGTGTTCATCTCCATTAACTATTGCTTCTTTTAGCCTTCCACAGCTTTTTATGGTGTTTGGAGATTTTTCACTTGTTTTCAGGTTGAAGTAAGGCTCTACTGTGTTGTCTGCCCTGTTCTTTCATGAAGTCTGAAAAGTCCTCTCCCTCCTGAATTTTCAAGCTTAACTTTTTAAAGGCATCTAGGACCTCACTTTTTCTTTTCTGCTTTGCTCTCTGCTTCCCTGGTAGACTTGTCAGGGGTTGGGTGACTGACTAAGATTCAGTCTTGGAGGATATTGATTGCACAGGAGTGGACTGTATGGAAAAAGACAAAAAAATAACATGAAAACAGTGTTATTCTGTTTCCGAGTCATCAAAGATAAAATAAAAGATGGAGAGCTATGCTGAGATGCCATCCTCATTCCTAGAACTGGAAAAGCTTGAACAATATATTATTTAACGCAATAAATTCTATGTGCTTTGAAGTCTTGACACAGTGAGTCCCTCTTCGTGCATTTCAGTAACATTTGAGTTGAGTATTTGCTGTTGAGGACTGTCTGAAAGGCAGTTTGGTTAGCAAGTCACTGTGCAGGGTCCTCAGACAGATGGCAGGCAGGTGGCACAATAGGAATCCAAGGCCAGCACATGTAACTAAGTACATAGCGATGCAAAAAGTCCTCATGTGTTGGACGGATCTGTATGAGCAGGAGGCCAACAGATTTGTTGTCAAGATAGGCTAGGAGGGCCCAGCAAACTAGGAATAAAATGCAACCTGATGGAAGGTGAAAATCAGTAGAAAGGCAATTTGACACTGCAATGCTTAAACCTTTGTGTCTCACTTCTGTCCCATGCCTAACCTCACAGTGGAAAAGTGAAGTCTGTGAGATCCTTTATACCTTTAGAGATTAGGGGTCCTGTCTTCATTTCTGATGTTGTCTGTGTTTTTCTGAGAGGAGTTTCTTTAGCAATGGAATACTAAGGTTGGTCCAAGATAAGAAACTTTAAAAACCTTTCTATAGCTGAAATGCTGTGAGTTGTACCTGAGGAAATGCCTGGTGCAGTGCTGTGCTCAGCCTCTCCTCATACAACAGACGATCCAAGTCCTTCATCATCATTTTCATTCTTCTCTGTACTCACTCCAGTAAGTCCTTCTTGCACTGGGGAGCCCAGCATTGGACCCAACACTCCACATGTGTCTCACCAGCGTGAGGCAGAGGGGAAGGATCACCTCCCATTGCCTGCTGACAACACTTTCCCTGATGCAGCCCAGGATGTGAAGGTTTTCTAATTTCCAGAAGAAATAGTGATCATGAACCACACTGGCCCACTGTTTGCCAGTGGCTGAAATATTTTCATCACTCTTGTGCTCTGCTGCTGCTGCAGGTGCAGACAGCTATGCAAGCCTGTGTATGGATGCTTATTAGTGTTAGGTGGAAGTATTGTAATGAAGTGAATGTAGTGAGCTTGTACTGGAAAGTGTGCTAAAAGTAGAAAGCTTTTAGGAAGAAAGTATGAAGTTATCTTTCTCTGTACACACACAGTAAGGCATGAACGCAGGCCATGTCAATGTGTAGCAGCTGCATCTTGTGTGTTAACTCAGACTCCTCTGTGTGGTGGAGAAGCCAGTGATTTTGATTTTCACTTTCCTGCGCTGACCATACGCTAGTGAAACTTGCAGGAAGTCAGCGGTTACATGGGTGCGTATTGCAGTATAGCAAGTTGCTCAGCTGCCACTTAGCTCCCACTGAAAGCATTCTCCAAGACCTAGTACTTCCAGCATTGTAGGACTGAGGGGCTATAGTCAGCCTACCTTAATTTCTTAAATTGTGCCTAAGCAGTTGTAATTAAATGTAAGGCTATCTCAAACACAGGGACATCAAAGCCAGTTTTGGATTCATCCGCATGTAGATAGCAGTCCAGCTGCAATAACGAGGCCAGATGTCTGAAAGAATATGACTTCCAAGTAGATGTATTCTAAGACTACCTTGCTAGGAAACTGTGGAACAAGCCCAGTATTTACATGTGAAACAGGTTTTGACAATATTGGTAGTGTTTTGCCACTTTTGGTGTGAAACTGGAATATGCATCTAACATAATTTACAATCATATGATGAAAAGCAGTGTTTTGAAGGCAGGTCTACATTGCTTTGAACTCTGAAATCATACAGAACAAAGCAAGTTTTGAAAAAATATGGGCAGGACTCTTCTGTTGTTGCCATCATTAGGATGTGTTTGAATCAGTTTCAGCCTTGCTACTCAAACATTACAGGCTTTTACATGTTGTTATCGATCTGAAGGTTTTTGAAAGGCTTTGTCTTTTATCAAAATAAAATATACACAGCACCCGTGGGCACATAACAATATCCCAGCGACACTGAAGAGTATCCTGGTGATGCTCCTCAGTGTTGATAAAATATTGAACTCTCAGATCACAGGACAGTAGCATTTCCTGAAAGCATAGCACAGGTAGCTGCTGGCTTTCTGGGAGTGTCCAGCAAAGGATGCCCGCTTGGGGAGAACAGAGGGGATAAGCATGTGGTTTGGGCCCAACAAATTGTGGTTGACTTTTCACAGACCTTTAGAAAGGCTAATAGCAGTTTAGAGATCCATTGTGGATGTTGCTGTAGTCATGAGCAACCAAGACGACAGATCTTACCCCACAAAACAAGTGAACTGCACGTAAGGGAAAGACATAAAGAAACAGGAAAATTAAGTTGGAGTGAATGAGAGCATAGAGTAACAATGAATTTTACAGAAAAGCAAAGCTTTCAGTTCATATTTTGCCTTGTCGATGTCAGAAAGGAGAGAATGTTTTTAAGGAAGGATTTGTCAGAGGTAGTGAGAGACTAACAAGCCAATAAACACACTGAAGACAGCTTGAAAAAGTGGGAAAATACTTCAGAAAGAAGCAAAAAACCTGTGTTCACATGGGCATTACTGGCAGGGGTAAGGCAAGGATCAGAGGTGAACTGGGGTGCCCTGTGCGGTGCAAGCCTTAAAGTAAGAGCCTGTTACTGATGTGATGGAAGCGAGGGAGCTGGAGGAGTGGATCACAGCAATCAGGGTGATGATTTTGAAGGACAGTCCTAGTAACAGGATTGCAAATATGTTTAAAGAGGCCTGAGGTGACTGACAGCAAGAGCAGGAAGGAGGAAATTCCTGGAACCGCAACAAAAGCTAGCACAAAGCAGGAGAGAGAGACTTGAAGGTGCAGACAGTCACCAGATGCAAAGCTGTAGGGACACAGCAAAGGCAGGCATGATCCAGCTTTAAAATGGTGCTGTGTCTGCATAGACAGGCAACCCCCCAAATAAAAGCTCAGCAGGAGGACAGCAACCGTGTGTACAAAGCAGCAGAGGGACTGTAGCAGAGCTCAGGTGAGTTCACCGAAGACTGGTAGGGTGGGAGAGAGATTCGGTTGCTGCCTTGTAACAGTAACTGCGGTATGGCTAATGTGAAAGAGAGAGAGAGGTGCTCAGCCTTGCCTAAGATCAGGAGGCATTATGTTAGTGAAAGGGAATTTATGTTTAAAAAGTAAACATATTAAAGACCACAAAGTGTTCCTGTTTGATGGGTGGTAGGGCTGTATCGGTTCATCAGAGATACAGATGAGGAACCTCATGGCACCACTGTGACAGTTAAGTACTGTTCCCATTATAAGTGAAAAAAATGACAGAAAGGAGCTTAAGCACCTCAGCTGAGCAGAGCACTTGGAAAACGCCTGAGTGAAGTAGACTCATTGACTTTGACGACATTGCTTTCTCTTAAAGTTACATAGGGTCTAAGTGCCTTGCTGAATTGAGAGCCCGAGGGTAGGGATTAGAACTTGTGTTTTCTTGGCTGTCTGCCTGAGCAAAATTGGTTATGCCACACCGATCCTGAAACACAACTTCTGTTTATATTATTTGCAAAGTACTGTGGGGAAATGAAAGCCGGTAAGGCGTAATTTTATTTGTGTGCTTTGAAATTTTATATTATTATGTATTTCTTGTTGCACTGTAATGAAGTTCTGATTTCCATATTAAAATTAATAAAATGAAAATAACATGAATGCAATATTCCTGCTGAATACACACTGACTAGAGAATGTTTTCATATTATTCCACAGGCATATTTATGACAGCCTACTTCACTGCATCTTGAGAAGGCTGCAGGTCCAAAGGAACTTCAGTCATTCACATTTTGCTTACCCGGTTACAACAGAATTCACACACAATCCACATTTGAATATCACTTTTAAATTAAGCATTAATAGAATAAGTTCCATTGTAATGATGTATAAGCATTTTTAGGCTCTTGCCAGCCTGTAACAGTGTGTTTATGAAAGCAACAGCACTTACTAAAGAGAAATTATCTGCTGAAGTAGAGCTTATATTTCATTACTAACATTCCTTTGTTTTATCATGGATATTGGGCAAAAACCAAGAGCATCACACCTTTGGTCTGGGTTCAGGTAAGTAAATCAATTTCATTCAACCGTGACTGTATTACTTGGACCTCTTAGCAAAGACTAAATAGTATCAGTGCTCTGTAGGGCTTGGTAAATGTGTGTTGTGCATTGGGATAGGTGGTGGGCTTATAATCACTGGTTATTCCTAATGAATGCAGGGATCATGGGTTGTTCCTTGCATCCATGCAAAGGTATCATACCTTACAGCAGCAATGCAATATATTAGACAGCCTCTGCTCAGTGTCCAGTTACACAGGAAGCAAACCATCAGGAGGAACGTGAGCATCTGCACAGCACATGGACTGCACCTCCCCTATGCTCAGCCTTTGTATAGTCTCTACTTCTTCCTCATCTCCCTCCTCAAAATGACAAAAGAGTTTCTGGAGGGGACAGTACTTCACTGTAGGAGAGGGAGAGACAGGCTGGCTGAAATTTTTCTAGGGCTCCTGGCTTGCTGCCAGCCCGCTCTCTTAGGACATGCACTTTATGTCCCCACAGGTAACTGTTTTTTAGGATGGAGGATCTTTTTTAGATCCTTTTTAGATCTTTTGTTTTTTAGGATGTGATCTGACAGGCTCACAAATAAAATGCATTTTTCAAGTCATCATTACAACAATTCACCCTGCCATCTTGGTGAAACTTCCACCAATGGAATGGGGAAACAGGCATCAGATACGCAAAGGTGTTCTGTAAAAGCATTTTGCCTTGTCACTCCTGCCCAGCTACCTCCCATGGGATTTATGACTTTAGAAGCACTATAACAAAAGAATCATTGTTTCAGGAAATTTAATTTCAGAGTGCCAAAAGGCTGTCATTTACATCAATATTTGGTTTTGTTTGGTAGGTCTCTGCTACCAGACATGAAAAAAAGCAGGCATCAATGGCAACAATTTGAATATTTTATTAGACAATACAACAGTCTTCATTGAAAGCTGTTATCACTGACATTCACAGCATGGACAGTGTGTGATGGCATGTGGTGATGTTTCCTGCCCAAGCTGCTGTGAATACTCTCAATGAAGAAATGTAATTAGGAGATGTTATTCCCACTCTGGTTCTATGAATCCAGAAAACATTAAATGAACAAAGGAATTGTTTGTTCTCTGTGTGATCAAATAAAATTTCTTCACTTTTCTGCAACTTGTCTATAGTATTTAATCAGGTCTTCCATGACAAAGAAACAGCTTTTCCAACAGATTTTCTTGAGAGGAAACTATATTTTGGAGTATATAATATATATCTCTCTCTAAATATAAATGAACAAATATGTAAAAATAGAACACCATATACTCTTATAGAAGTGCATATATATTATTTACAATACAAAAAAAAAATATTATACTGTAATACTACAATATAATACCATTTCATTATTTTCAGTTTTTTAGTAGTAGGACAACTTTCTGATGAAGATACTTTTGTACCTGGTCCATAATCCTTCCAAAAGTATAAGACTGTGTGTGCCTCTGGACTCTCTTTCCCAGGCAACCTTACTCATCAGAAAACACAGTGCCTCTGTGTTCCTTCACCTTTCAGTTGACTGTGCTTTGTAATGATGTGTTTACAGGTCTGTTCCTTTTCTGAATCCCAAATAAACTTCAGTTATATGAACTCAAGGAGGACTCCGTTCTTGTTCAGAATAACTAAAGTACATCAAATAATTTTAGGTTTTAGTCTTAATTTCAGAAGAAGTGATTTAACGTTAACCAGGAAGAGAGCACCACAGAATACAATTTAACTAATTAGCTATACTAATCTGTACATTTCTCATGTAGCTTTGGTTTATGGCAGTAAAGAAAGTATGTGGGAGATCATGCCAAGCCATTGAAAACTTAAATGGACACCCTAGAAGTTTTTCTGGACTGCCTGCCTGTATGGAAAAATGCTATAACTTTCCAGTGTAACAGTGTGTAGTTTACTGCCGATTCATGGCAGAAAGAAAAAAAGATTAATCCTAAAGGCATTTCCCTATTTGCCTTTAGAGTCAAACTTTACCTTTCAGTGGACTACCAGAGAAAGGCAAGTATCTGACTGATTCCTTACCCATATCACAGAATTAAATTCTGATTTTGCTTGCATAAGTAACATGTATTTTGATATTGCAGCACTAGTAAGTATATGAAGGTACACGGAGGCATTTAATGCCACTTTCTGCAAAGACTGTTTTGGTACAGATGTTCTTTTTCTTTCTTGCTGCATGCAGAAAGTGAGGCAGGATGGGTTTCCTTTTTCTACTTGTTATTTGGGAGGGGAAATTAGTTCAAGTGGACTGCACTCTCTATTTGATAGTTACTTGAAAGGGAAAACACATTAACAGAGCACTGACACTGAGATGACACAGAACCAGAAATGTTCCTTTTGCTTCTCTGCACAGCTCTCAAAAGCAGTGTCAGTCGCTATGGGGAACTATAAAAGGCCATAGCAACACCACGAGAAAATTTTTATTGCGGCTTTGGTGGGAGCTTTTTGTTCCTCTTTCTTTGGCTTTTGAGTCTCATTGAAAGAGGGGTGAGGTCAGTGGTTTCTGATGGTGTTACGCGGCACAGATTAATGCTTTCCTCTTTATTGGACTGTGTTTTGGAGCAAATACAGCACTACGGAGATGCATGAACATCACAGTGCTGAATTAAATACCTGTTTGGGGGAAGACTTGCTGATTTAAATGCTGTCTAGCAGCCATTTGGGCATTAGAATAAATACATTGCATTTCTTTTTACATAAAATATGGAAAATAGTTATGGTTTGTAATGATAGATTATGGATAATTATGGTCAGGATTGTTTTTGTAGATAATTACAGGTGGAGTTCATCCCACCCTGCTTTAGAGGTCTATGTCTGAGGTAATTGCCCAGAACTTCTCACAACAGTTGTGGAGAAATGGGCATCTTAAGAAAGTAGTTCACTTCACCTATTAGTTTTGAGATGAAAGGAATAATTTTCTAGAGGTGCCTGCTTCTCTCCAGTGACTGTAGAAGGAGCTGAGGGGATTGCCTGCAGAGTGCTCATCTTCAGGTTGCCTGAATTAGGGCATAGCAGCTCCGTGCGGTAGCAGTACTCTCCAAATTGATCGTCTCAAGAACAGGGAATCACCCTTTGCATGGCTACCCGGATTTTTAGAGGTAGATGTCTTATGTCTGTCCAGTTTGGAGCATGGCAAGCAGTGCTGTACATCTCTCTCTACACCCTCATTTAGACCCTGTCTCTCTCAGGGAGCTGTGCGTCTTTCCCAGCAATGCTGGTGCATGCCTCAGCACCAGGATCCTGCCACTGGACTTTCCCAGATGAACTGGGGGGTCCCTTCCCTGTCCTGTCACATGGTGCCCTTGCCAGCTGGCTGCCAAATTGTGCTAGTTTTCAGTCTTCTCCACAGTTATGTATCACTAGTGCTTTTTTATCTCTGGAGCAGCTTCCAAGGGGAAAGTTAACGGTCCTGCCTGCCCCACTGCCAGCAGCCCACCTGCCATTACCATGGCACTTTCAGGAGGCTGAGGTGAGTGACAGTCAGGTACCCACCTCAGGGGTGAGTGCTTTGGACCAGAAGCACTTTTTTGTACAAGAAATGGGCAAGTTTGTCATGAGGGCTGGTGGTGTGCAAGTGCTGCCTTGCTCAGCCCCCTAACACAGGAGTTTTCTTCTGGAGGTAGAGTTTTAGACACCTGTGAAACATACTGATTGGGAAATGTGCCATCTCCAAAGATCAGGTGTTCCCAAAATAAGGAAGGTGGTCTCGGATGGATCTAGCTATATTTCTGTTTAGCTCCAGCTTTAAGCACTTGGGGTCCTTTTTGTATAAGCTTTGCACTGAATGCTTTTCTTCATTTGCAAATACAGTGAGATAAAATAGATGAACAACTGTGGAGCAAGCCATATGACATTCAAAACTTTTTCTTCAAGTTCCCTAACTACAGAGGGTCTTTTAAACATTGCAGGAGCCAGCAGGCATGAATGAAACTGCGTAACTGCATGTAGATGCCCTACCTGCAAGAAATTCAAGTGCAAAACATCATGCACTGAATTTTGGGGAGAGTGTTTTACTGGTCATTAACTTTGTTTTCAGAATTATGTTTAGCTTCTCATTAGGACCCATAGGAACCATGGAAATCTTTGTATCCCTGAATGACAGGAGTGTTAAATCTTTCCCATTGCCATATAATGTTACAGGTCTAGCATTAAGGAATCAGAATGTAGTAAAGTTTAATTAGTATTGCATTCTGTAAATGCTCTGAAACAGGTCGTTAAACACGATTATGCTCAATGCACTCATATCCACTCAGCAGAAAGTGCCTCAACGTTATCCTGAAAAAAATGTCTTGAACCACATGCAACATTTACAAAGACTCTTAAGTCACTTTGTAATCAAAGTCTCATTTATGTTGCAGTGCTATTATTCTAAGTCTTGAGGTGCTTAACGTTTAGTGGTGCTGCTGTCTGCTTTTCCCTATGGACTGCATTTGAGAAAAAGCCCAGGATGCTCGTCTCTGCTCTGATTTCTACTTCTAGGTCACTGTGGAACCTCATGTCACTACTTTTTCCTGGTGTTCATTTTCTTTATTTCCATATTAAAATTACCCTGAGTTGGATTAATGTAAATAGGCTATATGACATGTACAAATTCTCGCTAAGGCAGATTTTTTTTCCTTTGAAAGTTCTGTAGTATGCAGTAATTCCTCACTGTTGTACCACAGCACCTTGTATGAATTTTGGTTTTTCTCAAAATGGAAAAATACCTCATTTAATGATACTCTGCTAGAAAAGCTTTCAGGCAATTTTCTTACAGACAGCTGGATAAAACCATGTGCTGCATTACATTTGAAGTATGTCTGCTTTAAAATGTATGTTTCTTCATAGCAAACTGCACAGGTACAAGTATGACAACTGTTTTAACAGCTGTTGAGGCTTAGGTTTGTCTCTTTCATTCCGAACTCCATTACAGTTTGTGGATGCTTATCTTATCTCACTGATCAAATAAAAAGCTGTAGGAAAAAAATATCATTTTGCTTTAAAGAGACCCATTCTCAGCTGGTTTTCCTGAAAAGGGACATAGATGTGGAGATAGTTGCAGCAGTGTTTAAAAATCTTTATTCTCTCATCCCTGGGATTTTTTCGATGATTTCTTTTAGTCTTTCATTGAAATTATGTTTTCTGACTCACAGGGTTATTTTTTTTGTTTGTTTTTTGTTAGTGTGTATTAAAATAAACTGGGGGGTTGCGGAGGGAACAACAGTACAAAGAAGCAGCTGGAAAATCTTGAGAGTATGAAACCACCAACTAAGCTTTTGTGACCTTAACTAATAATTATAATATCTGATTCCTAAATAGCACATACCTTCCTTTCCTCTCTGAAAATCCATCCCTTTCAAGATTACCCTTCAAAACATGAGCTGTATGGCTTTGATTTGTTATAAGTTTTCTGCAGTTTCTGTAAAGAAAACTTCTACTGACTTTGTGTAAAAGTGTGACCCCTGGAAGAGGAAATTCCCATTTAAACTGTTCGCTGTACCATGCTATAACACCCCTCCATTTCCATGACTGTGCCCTGTAGTCACATTGGAATATTGTGAACTGGGAGCACCTGTTATGATGGCGACCAGGAATAAATCTCAAACAGCAGAGATGACTTGATACATCAATAAGTGTCACAAAACCAGAAAACTGTTAGAAAAAATGCAAGATTTCTTGTCTCTGTATGTAGGGGGTGTCAATTTTTTTTTTTTTTTAAGATTGAAGTAAGTTGCTTTCAGAGCTAAAACCTTGTAGGATTTCTTGAACGCAAAAGAAGCTGCCATGTAAGTGCCATCTTTGACGTGGGTCACTGGGCAGTTTATGCTATTGGCAGGATTTAAGAAATCACCTTCACCAGTCTGCATTAGAAAGAACTTGGGACTAAAGTGTCTGTTTCTGTGCTGGAGCAGATAAAAATGGTAATAAGAATGCTCGGTACAGGAATGGTTAGGAACCAAAAAGGGACTTCAGAATAAGCCCTAGTAGCAGTTGCATTATCTGCATACTTACAGCTTTTGTTGTTCCTGAGGACAAGGTCATTGCTAAGCAATGACAGAGCTGGACAGGCAGATTCAGAAGTTGTTGGCTTTGCTTGATGTGGGAAGTTCACAATCCAAGCAGCATGTCCACTCCGAGGAAAAGATAAGTGGATGAATGACTCCAGAAGTGAACCTCCCAGTGCTATATCTGGTAGAAATCTGAAGAAGCCTTTGAATGTCTGACTTCCCTGGGTGGCAAACCCTTTCCAGGTAATGACAATATGCTCCAGAAACTTCTAATTGCACTCGGTTGCTCAAGGTGCAGTACAGAGCAGGTCTCTGTGGAACCACATCAGCATTTCTCTGTCTGTCTGCTATAGGTCATCTGTTAGCTCTCAGTTTTTGTCCAGTAGACACAGGCTCCTCTGAAGATCACTTCTTCCAAATGGAAGACAGAAGCGTGTATGAGTTGTGTGATTCATAGAAGTGCTGTATGGTGGACCCTCTAACCCTACACCTCATCAGGGTACACATTCACAATCCCTGCACAACAAACTTCCAGAAACAAGGTAAGCTCTTAAAGCACTGACAGTCTGTGTTGTATTTGTCCAGAAATTATGTGTTATACACATGGCATTTAGAAATATATAAGTAGCTATGGCTGGAAAAATAGCTTCTGAAGCATGGTTTGTCCCAGCAGTGTGAACTAAGATGCAAGATGGGGGGCAAAACCTACTTCCTACCAGTAAAGCAAATGAACAGTCCTGGTTTTCTTATGGGCTCAGTATAGGGAAAGAAAAATGTAAATCCTAGAAAACTAAATAAACTTAGATGACAAAGATGAGCTCAAAGAAGAAACAAGTTTACTCCCAGAAGTTTTGGAGTATACCAATGCAAAACAAGTAGGCACAAAAACCCCAGATGTTACATAGAGCAAGCTGGGGCAAAAATGAAGCAATTAGAACACAGTGGCAATCAGAATTTCTGGAAAACACAGATAAAACTTCATGGCTATACACAAAAGAATAAAAAAGTAATGGTCATGATGGGCAGAGATGGAGTGACAACAAGATGAAGATTCATTGAAAAACTCAGACAATGAAAACTCCAACCTGATGATATACAGAAGGGAACATGCATTTCAGGCTGAGTCTCATTTTAAAAGAGAGTCTAAAAGGATAGTGTAAAGAGGTGAAGATAACATCACAAATGCCAAAGGAACAAAATGAAATATAACTAGCAAAAGACATCAGAAATATACCAGTAGCCACAGAGAGACACCAAGAAAAGAATTTGTCTACTGAACAGCAGAAACAGAAAGCTGTTGATTGACAAAGCTGAAGTGTTAGAAGTGCTATATAGCTTTTTTGTTTATCCTTACTAGAGGTGTCAGCTCTGATCAGACAGAATCAAACAGTGCAAACCCAGAGCTCTTAGTCTGGTTACACTCAGCATGTAGTTGCAGGCACAGTGGTGATGTTTTGTGCCACCCATGGAAATCTAAATGATGTAATAACTTTCCAGTGCTATAGAAAGTTGGCCTCTAGCATACAACATGCACAGCGCAATGTTTACAGGAACTTGCATGTCCTGAATTTGTCAATATTTTATGTTAAGAAAGACTTTGTTTTGCTCAGGTTAAACTGGTTTCTTATTTCATGTATGGGAAAGATAATGAGTATCTCTGAAAACAAAGTTCACCTGTGCTTCACCTGTTTGTTCACTCTGGTCAGGCCATATAATTGCCATACAGCCTGTTGTGTGCTTAGCTGGATTGTGTAATGTTTTAGTGCTAGCAATTTGGTATCTATTTGATATGCAAAATATTGTACTAAGCCCAGGCACTCAGGGGTCTCTCTGTTGTAGAACAGGAAATAATCTCTACAGCAATTTAATTCCATTAGCTTTCCCAATCACTTCAAGCAATTAGTTCTGAAGACTTTTGCTGAAATTTACATAAAACACATCCTTTCCTCTGATCCATTTTACAAGTGGCAGATTATTTCTTGTGTTGCACTGCCAAAGGTGAGGAACAGAAGGGAAGAGTGTGCTAAGGCTGCAGCAGGCACTGAGACTGGCTCCAGGAAGAGTGAGCTCCCAGTTTCCCTCACTGCTCTCAGCAGAGTTGGTATAATGGGAACGAGAGATTAGCTGATCCCTGTTAATGTAAAGCGGTCATACATAGAGAGAATGCTCTGAAAGTGGATGGTGGTTATATTTTTTAGGTCTGAAATTGGTAGACAGGGAGAAAACAATGGTCAGAAAATGGAGGTAGACAGTCACTCTGGGAGTGTTTGGATGGGCAACGGTAGTTGAGAGAATGAGAATAGAGCTTGTTTGCACATGCTTAGCTTCTGTGACTGAATTTCACACGAATGTGGGGTAAACAGTTGGTAATGCTGCTCACAGCCTGCTTCTTGTTGCTTTCTACCACTGCTTGGAGTACCAGAGGCTACTCTGTATGGGCAAACCTCAGGATGCAAAACCAGGACTTTAAATAGGGTTTTTTTTCATGTATGGACCAAAGACATCTTAGAGAGCACTTCTCAGAATTAACAGTCTGAGTAGTAGCTATTGCCGCTCCACGGATGGTCTTATCCTTGTATCATACATAGGAGTGTTTATGTCATTTGTCATACTGGGGTATGGAGTCAAAGGAATGCCACTGTAAGGTAGACTGGGTTGCCTCTCTGGTTTTAAAGCGTCTAAGAAAGTTAGTGGTGCAGTGAGAAAGACTGGTTAGGCTGGAAGTTCTCATATGTGTGTCTTTAATGAATAATTTGCTTTTGTTTTGAACTCTTCTACTGATTGTTTATGTCAGGAATGTACAAAATAATTGTTTGATGGTGTGTCAGTGCATTTAGAGTAGCTACAACTATTTTAAAACTAAATTAATAGTCTCTGATAGTCCCAAATCTATTAACCCACTTAAGCATCTTAATGTATAATAGCATAATTGTTTTCAGTTGCTTTTCTCCATACTCACCTAATTAGGACCAGAAAAAAATTGTTACAGTTTGGAAAATAGAGGGTAATTCTCAGCATCAGCTGACTTTAGGCTTGTTCTCCTTTTGGTCAGTGATTCATAGGTTTATTTTCTGGAATATTGCCTTGATGTTGCAGTGTCTCTGTACACCTGTATGTGGACTTAGGCAGAGTAGTAGCAAGGGAAGAGGAGAAAGGGGAACTGCAGTCATGATCTGAACGGGAGATGCAGGATCTGCCTGTGCTGCTCTGCATGGCACAGTTGTGCAACCCTGACTGTGATATGAGGTCCTGGAGTCTGTGCCAAGTCATCCCGCCCGGCAACGAGAGAGGGGATAAGATCTCCTTTACCCTTCCCAGGAATTTGATGCTAGACAGCTACTGATGCAAGAGCAGTCATCTGCTTCACACTGGAGTGGGTTCAGAATCGGGCCTTGTACTGTAGCACCTGCAGAAGGGAGATCCCACAGTTAGACCTAGAACCTGGGAGACCTGGGTTCACTTTTCTGTTCTTCCCCAGCATCCAATGTGATCTTAGAATTTTTAGTGCCAGATTCCCAGAGGCTATTTAGGCATAGTCCCCTGGTTTTCAGTTTTGTTGCAACTGGCTTTTGTGCTAGAGGTCTGCAAAAATGGGGATGACTTGCAGGCTTTCATGGGCACACGGATGAAAGTGGTGTAGTCCGGTACTACAGAAATTGTAAATAATAGGGATAGATAGGTTAAGAATATGCTTTCAAATATATATAGCTAAAACCTATTACCTTTCTGTTAGACTACTTGTGTTCTTTAGAAATGTTTTGGTGTGTCTGATTATATTTTAAGGAATTTTGAACATGTTTATGGAGAAAAATAACAGAGGTGTATTGTGGGAAGTTATTCTGACTCGTCTTCTGTTTCCCCACATCACCTAGCATCATCTGAAGGAACTCAGTCCCCTGTGCCATGCATGTGTTTGATTACTTGTTAGCCTGCATTTGCTTTTCTGATACTTCAGGGAGTGATGTGAACACATATGACAGTTAACGGTTTTGTAATTTTGTACTTGGAGAAGTTTTAAGTGTTCAAACATAGCACAATGCAGATTACATCTAAGGCAAATTTGCCTGGTTTTAATTTCTGGTACATTTGACCAGCACAATGTTTTAAAAGCAAGGAAACAGTATACAGCAAAATCTGTATGCATAAATGCAACTTTTAAAAGTCCAAGTTTAAAAAAGAAGATGGAATTAATTATAAAGTCTTTGAAATTCTTTGTTTTCCTTGTTTTAAGGTTGAATATTAAATGAGTAACTGGAGGGGGAATTGGAGGGGGGAATATAGTGCTACTTTTGCTGCTATGTTTCTGGAAGCTTTCTCCCTGTATATATGAAAAAGTAAGATTTTAAGAATTTTCAGACAAATGAAAAGTTGGAAGTGATGGAGACTTTTTTTTTAACCATGGATTTAGCCATGGATACTCCCACTTCCCTTTTTTTCTTCTTTATTTTTTTAATTATTATTATAATTATTTTTTAATTATTTTACCAAAGTAAAATTCAGTCTATATTACTTCCCAGAGCACTTTTCATCACAGGTCCCATTTCCTCTTAAAGTAATAGGATTTTCCCATTCATGTCATGAGCTACATCTCATCTCTTGAACTGCCTGAAAGTCTAACACCTATTAAAGTTTTGGAGTAAGTCATTGTCAGCTACGAAGTATGGGATGTCAGGGTCCATTTGGAGAAAACAAGTAAATAACTATATATAGGAGTTTAAAGCTTCCAGACTGGCATTTGAGATAATAAGAACAAATTGTCTATTTTTATTTTAACTTCATCATACAGCCCAGCTTTTCTTGGTGTCTCCAAGTGTTATGAAGAGATCAGGTGAAAATAACAATCTTGAATTTGCAGTAGCACCAAAACAGTTTAGCCAAAGCAAATAACAGTTTGTGTCCAAGTGATTTCTGGGCAGCAGTGAAGGCAGGAGGAAGATGTTTTCTGTAAGAAAATTTACAATTAAAAGCTGAAATGTTTGGGTTGAAAAATCTTGTACTAAGCCTCACAGAATTGTAGCTCCAGTACATCCTGCTTTCATTATTTCCCATAGGCTGAGTTCTCAATTAGGAGATAATAATCTGATACATTACAGATTTTCTTTCTTGAGACCAGACCCATATATCATGAAAGGTTGTAATGTGCTATATAAGATGCAGTTACCAATGGGAGACTAAACCCACACAGCTACTTTCACTAGACAGTGAATAATCCATACAAAGACTAATATTTCAGTTTCCTACAAAAATGTGGACAGCAGATTCATCTAATAAAGCTTTTTGTTTTGCAATGTTTTGCTTTCCCATCAACTTAGTTTAGGTAGAATTTTTTTCCAACAGTTCCTAGGCTTCAGTCTTGAATGTACAGATATTCACCTGAAAAGCTATATTGCTGAGAGCAAATTCAAATTTCCTATGAAATAGAACTGACAAATAGATCGGTAATATTGCAACTTAAGCTCAGCAAAACTGAGTTTTAAGTATATTTAAGTAACTGTAATCTGAGATATTGGGACTTTCCCAGGGAAAATAAAGTCTGGTGAGAGCAACTCAAGAAAAAAGCTTTTACAAAAAGATTTTGGTTCTTACTAACAGTCTTACTTGCAAACCAAACATTTTGTTTGCTTTGTTTTTCCAGGAAATATTGTGGGACATTGTATGTGTGAAGAAAGAGGGGGAGGAGGGGTTGAACTGATTAAGACTGTTTTACCAGAGGATTTGGTGAATCTGAAAACTGGTTTGGAAAGCAATAGGAGTTAAGTCTTGCCGAAGAGTTTTTCATCTCCTGTGTTGCCATTTGATTCTGATTTGGCTGGACAGTTTGCTTTTCTTAAAAGTCTTAGAGTTACTGTGCATTTGACTCAATCATTTGAGTCATCATCTTTACCATTGTGGGCACAGCAACCTTTTATTATTTATGAAATGGCAGTAGCAACCCAACCATTGTCATCCTTGGCTGAGGCTGGTGTTATAATTGGACCTTGGCAAACCCAAGGGCTGTGTTATGCAATGCTTTCTGATGGAGTTGTGTCAGGATCTTCCTTGGGATGGTGCTTTTGGAGTTTAACTGTGTGAGGAAATTGGAGAAACTTTGAACCCTGTACTTCGAACCAATTGGACAGAATTTGAGAATGCCTTTTGCGAGTGTAACAATTTGAAACTTTAAGTTTTAACATACTGCTAGGATATCTATGAATACTTTTTCCTTTCTGCTTTCGGTAAATATTCGGCAAAAAGTGTATCCTTTTACAGCACATACATTAATTCAGCGTATGTGTTTGAAGGTGGAGGAGGGTTAACAAGGACCTTGAACCTCAGACAAGTGGTCATCCCTTGTGGGTATCTTATTGCAGTAATTCTTCCCACCCTGAGGCAATTCTTCATTCTCTCCTTGGACCCGAAATGGTTTAACCTTTCTTAATTCGCTACCCCATCTGTCTCCCACCCCTTCCCCAATCCCACATTTTGGTGTTGTAGGTCACTCATAGAGATCCTGTTGCTCTGTGCATGCTGCCACCATGCATCACCGCCCAACCAATTATAAACCTTTCAATTAGCAAATACATTAGGTCCAGAAAGGAGGATTTGTGGGATGCTCAACTTAGGTGATAGGTCTAATTTCTTCCTCCTTTTGCTGTCCTCCATAACTTCTGTACTGCTGGTCTGTCTCTCTGTTAGGTTTCAGTGGGATCTGCATTTTAAGTAAGAGCTTTGCTGGGGTGGGTGCAGGCCTTTGCTCACCCTCTGCTATCAGATCTATCAGTGACAAGGGGAAAAGAAGCCGATGCTCAGCTCAACAAACCCTGCAGACCAGCTGGTGCTGCTCATTGCTGTGGGTTGCTTCCTGCCTGAGTCAACCTGTGATTCGTTAGAAAGCATTAGCCAACAGAACAGAAAATGCAAAGACTGGCATGGAATTCAAGAACAATTGGGCATATATCCGTACCCTTCCTTAGGGCCAGAAAGTGAGGTGGAAAGCTTACTCACGATATTGATATGATAACTTATAGAATGGAAAGGCCAAGAAGATAACAAGACGGAACAGCTATGGGCTGTTCTTAAATCATAATTGTATAGAGTTGTTTAAGAGCATTAAGGAAAATGGTGAATTCAAGATGGGATTGACACAGCAGGAGCTTGTGAAGTTGGATGAGAAACTGGGGAGCCCTTTTTTATGAAAGGAGATGAAAATAACACATACTGGGTGCCTGCAAAGTTAATTTTGAGAGAAGCAGCTGATTTTGATGTACCCATAAAAGAAGTAAACAATGGCAGAGGTGGATGGGAGAAAAATGATTCAACCTACACTGAGGCTTTAAAAATTGTCATCTGTCCTTCCACTTGAGCTGGAGGTGAGAGAAATGCCACAAAGCTGCTTGAATACATTTTTCAATTTAATTTGCTCCACTTGCCTTCAAGATCACGTTTAGCATTTGTCTTAACCATCCAGGCAAAACCAGTTTTTACTTAAGGGGACAAGTAGCATAGCAGTTAAGTAGCAGGCCAACTTTGATCATAACAGTTATCTGAGGATTATATCACATTACAAAATAAAAAAATATAATTAGAAATATTTGGAGGTTATAAAATACACAAACTGTCTTGGGTATTTCGGATACTTCTCAGGGAGAAAAAGAACACTTAGTTCTGGAGGCTATTTGCATCATGGCTACAGTAATAACATTGTACTTTGAAGACATACTGTGTAACATAAATACTTTAAAGATTGTTGTGATGCCAAAGTATTTTATTGTGCAAGGAATATTCATACCTAAGTTTCCTAATGGATATGATTTTCTCATTGGCATGTCTTCGTTTACAAGGATCTCACTGGCACGTACAAAAGCAAAAGCTGAGACTTTAGCCTACAGTAAAAAAAAGGACCCCTGTGAATGTTCACACATCAAAAAAGGGGGAAATTCCTATCAGACTGCATCTTGCTAAACAAATTAGCAATGTTTTGTTTCTTCTTTATGTACAGCACTTTTTGTTACTGCTGGAAAGAAACCGCCTATGTTTGTCAGAAGAAACTGGAGGCTTTAGCATGGACCAGTGTAGTTCACGCTCCTCATTTGTTCCTGCACGCTTCTCTGTTCTCGGTGCTCTTTGCTTAGTTGTTGCCGTATCTCTCACTTACTCATTCTCAAGAATAAGAAAAACTGGTATATTAAATAGAGGTGTCTGAGTTGTGACAAGTTTTACCAACAGCTGTCAAATACAATCGCTAGTCAAATACTATTTGAAACATACATGATTTGATGGCTACCAGTGGCATACCAATGGATTACTATGTTCAAGAAACTTCTATTTTTAGTGATCATTCAACAGTAATTTTTTTTGAAAACTTTAAAACAAATGTCTGATTTTCTGTGCCTAGATTGCTAATCCTTAAACTTCTACTGAGCTGTGACAGGAGCTCACACTTCTGAAAGGAGGGTTCAAACACCCACAGGCTGAAGAGACTCTGGAACCCAAACTGCCTGTTTTCTGGAGGAGCAACCAGCACCTATTGCCCCTTTGTCCTGGTCAGATATTTTTAGATGGGGTTTTTTTGGAGCAGAAGGTGGTACTGTGCAGCCACCATCTCAACTGCCATGGGAGAGGACATGCTTTGTATTGCTGTGTGTAAAATGGTGACACTAAATGCTACTGCTCTTCTGCAGTAAAGCTGTGCTTGGTGCTTGATAATATTATAATGTTAAATTTATGTTATTAATTTTAAATGTACTCAGGTTTTGCTTAGGTATGAGCTGTGTTTAAAAGCTTGTTCAGCATGGCTGTGCTTCTTTCTGGCCGTGTTTGGGAGCAGAACTTTACATGTCTAAGGATGCTGGGCTAGACAGAATTTCTGCAGATCTTGCTAGCATTTAGGTACCAAAGTGAAAGTGAGCCACTGAGATCCATCTCGGGTCTGAGTCTTGTCTTTTAAGTCAGTCCTTAATTCCTCATATTTTCAAAAGTATGTTGGTACACTGGAACTCTGATCTGATCTACACCTTACTGGATGATCCAACAGCTCTGTGGCAAAACCATGTCTCTTCTATAGCAGGTTAGGTAATTTCTCATCTCACCTTCCACTGTATGTGTCCAATATAGCACTCTCTATATATGTAGACTCCAGACTTGAGTCAAACTATTAATTCTGAAGAGTATAAAATACAGACATTGACATTTTAATTGAAACAAAGCAAAATACTGGCACAGCATGAGGTTGTGAGGATGGAAAATTTTCAATTATAAAAGTGGTGGTGGGGGTGTGAAAACATTCTTCTGTCTTGAGTACTATACAGGTTAAAGCAAGCTGCAAGGGCAATTGCCTCACAATTTCTGACTATCACAAGCTGTAGCATTTTGGTTCTTTTGAGTAAAGGTGACTCTGCTATTGAGGTTGGTTCATAAGTGTGGGGACCAAAACCTTGGACTTCCATGGAACTGAAAATGTCTAATAGGATTTTGTCTTGATTTAGTGATAAGTTGAACAACTGAAATACTCATTTTCTGATAAACTCAAACCTATTCACTTTGGGCCATTCCTGATAAATATATCTTGTACATTGCTACAGTCCTGGAAAGAGTGATGTAATACCGTACAGAAGTTTCGCAGGTAGCATTCACATCTTTTTTCCTGCTCAGCCTAAGCAAATATTTTCCTTTTAAATTCATTAGGGTTTGCTTTACAGTACAAGAAATTACGTAAATTATGCATGTTTATTTAAAGAGATTGAAGGCAAATTTCATTAACAGAAGGGGGTTATGCAAGCTCTTCTTATTTCAGGCTCCTCAGAGATGTCTCCATATGAAAAGTCATCCTAAGCAGTCTATAGTTGACTAAAAGAAGCAAAGGTGATCCTCAAAGGGAGATTTATTCCACCAACAAACAAGGTGATCGGGTTCCCAGGCTACGCAGTCTCTTGGATGCTTACAGTGAAGTGGGGAGAGAGGAAGGCCTCATCGATCGAGATATGAAATATCCTATCATTACATTGCATTGACTATGTCAGCTTCCAGAAACTGAAATGTTAGGAAGCCATTGGTAAGTTTTCCCTCTCATCCAGTGTGAGCTATGTTTATGGCCCATCAGTTGCACACATCTGTGTTACATCAGCTGATGGATGCTGGGGAAAGAAGGTTCGTTTCATACTTGCCTTGTTTTTTTGTGCTTCTCACACCATGCGTTCCTGGGCTACCCCAGCGTTAGCTCATCAGCCATCCATGGCTGGGCCTCTCCTCTGACTTGCAATGGTCATTCTTATGCACGTAAATGTTTAAAACTGATCTATGCAGATATTGGAGTTGGGGAGGATTCTTAGGTGACAAGCTTTGAGGAAAAGTCTCAGAACTCTCAGTCTTCAGATAACCAATGGATACTTTTGTTACAAACACCACTAACAGAAATCTATCCTTATGCTACATAATATGCCAGTAAGACGTTTTTATTGATAGTCATAAAGATCAACCTAATAGTGTCTTTGAATTAGGTACATTTTTTTGCTATAATTTTTTACTATCATTTTATTAAACATGGGGTAGTTGTGACATTAATGACTGTAAATACATAGTGAAAAGATTTACTTTTAAAAAGATTATTTAGTCATGTCATGTGTACTTTGCATAATATGCTAAAAAATTCTCAGAAATGCAACAGATAATTATTTTAAGAAACACCATGATTTCTTTCAGCTTCTTAGTCTTACATTTAGATCTTATTATGTACTTCCAATGTTTGCCTCATGCTCAGCACTGTGAGATCTGTTCTGAACTGACAAGCAGATTTAGGTGGAGTTTCTTCTAGACAGCCTAGGCTTTCTTCTGCTCTAAGCTTCAGAAGGACCAAAGTACCTTTGCGCCCTGGCTGATGTCATTGAGGCAGTACCCAGGACTGAACTTTGAACTGACTCCAAATGTGACACGATCTCAGTACCATGATCAAATCTGGTGGACTGCTTAGTCCCTTTGTCACTTGTGAAGAACTGTCCTCTGTCAGTGCCCCATCTTTAGCATGGCACAAAGATAAAATGTCCAGCAGTTGTTACCCAGTTCCTGAGGCTCATGACATTTTCCCTGTGAAGAGGATGTGCCTTTTTTAAGTTAGGTCAGGTGATCGACGGAGGAGTTGTAGTACAAGCCTGTGACTGGAATGTCTCCCATCAAGGCTCCTTAGACCATGTGTGCTAAGAGGCAGCAAATTTGGGGTTTCTGCAGTGCTGCAGCCTCTTCACAGCCCCAGGTTCCTATGTTTGATGTATCTCTGGCTGATAGATCAGCAAAATGCCAGTGGCAATGCAGGCTTTTGGTGCTGGAGAAAAGTGACACTACTGCATGCAGGGTGCAAGAGTTCCCAGGCCTGCAGAAAGAGGACGGGAAGGGATGTGAAGCTGGGCCAAGGGTGTGTGTTGGCACATCAGCTAGACAGGGCCAAAGGACCTCCTGAGGACGTGCAGGAGACCTGTTACACAGATATACTCTCTTGGTGTTTTGTGTACCTATTTTTCTACAAATTGAGTGAGGTGAGTTTTGCAAACATCTGGAGGAAGTAACAGGAACTTGAAAGGAAAGGGGTGACTTCAGAGAATTTTCCCTGATGGGATAGTACCGTGAAAATAACACAGGTGAAATGCATAAAGGGATCTGTATTAAGTCTACAAACACTCTGTCTATACAGACTTGAATATGAAAACATATGTATCTTCAAGAAATTGGGTATAAGCTCAGAACAGGTTGATTGTTCTCTGTTCAGCCAGATGGGGTTTATTTCAAGGGCATAATGCAGTTTTAACAAAACATGCCTTTATTTTCCAAAATATCTGTACTGAAAAATGGACTTACTCTGTTGTTGGCAAAGGCATTCTGCAGTAGAGAGGGTTTTAAAGAGAGAAAGCAAGGATTTGGCAGCACTTTTGAGAATAAAGCTTTGAAATTTGTGAAGGTCGCCGCCATCTAGTGATGAGATGTTGAAGATGTTGCTTAGAACTAAACTAACAAAACACGAAGTGTCTTTTCCAGCTGTGTCTGTATTCACCCAGCACACTATATGCATCCTGAACCAGTGTTTTTTCTTTGTGTGTCTTGTGGCTCATAAGTTAACTGGCAACAGAAGAGACTTATTGAGACCCAGTGTATTTGTTCCTGTGGACTGCTCTTGCATTACTATCCTAGAGCAGCGCACTCATGTAACTAACAGTATTTGAGTGCAGTTTTAAGGGAAAATGGCAATTTAGCAACTTAACTATTAATAAGACTCAAACTGTTAGGGCAACATACAAGATGGACAGTGCATGTCCTTTTTTATGAACTGCTCCCTCCCACCACCATGAAGCGCTTGGGCAATGTCATAATTTTAGTTTAAGAAATTTTAAATTATAACTAAATGCACTGACTTTTGTTTCTGGCTTAGCAAATTATTTGAGCACTCTGTATCACTAGGCATGTAAATAGCCCTCAAGAGTTTTAATCTATGCTAAAAATTTCTACAAAACTAACCGCATTCATCTGAACATAAGGGAAGTACATCATGCAATTGGTTTTGGAAACTTTCATCAGGATTTGCATGTTTTAGAAACTCTGAGAACCTGGTGTGTGCACACAGTCTATACCTGTTCACTGTCTACAAAGGTAACTTTTGCATGCTTGCTGTTATTTTTTTAGTAGACATGCTTTCCTGGGTCCCATTGTGTCTGTGTGGTTCCTTCTGAATGCCTTTGCTATGTAAAGAGCAAAAAGCACAGACAGTGAAGGACAGCAGCGGGTGAAGACAGGTTTTTGACTAATTGCTTATTGCCTTGGAATTCCTGTTCAGATAAGAGAGTCAAAGTATAGTAGTAGTTCAAAGTATGTGTAGTAGTTCAAAGAAACTTTGAGTACTGACAAGCTCAGGCAGCTGTGAATATGGGTGGAAATTTAAGGGCCAGCAAGCAAAAACCCAGTTGTCCGTCCATTTGAAACATTATGCCCACCTGAAGGATTAAATCCCCAAAACAGCCCTGGCTTCACTATCCCTTCCTGCTAGACCTCCATCTCAGGCATCCTCTTCGGAGAGCCGCAGCTTCTCTCCCACCCTGAGGCATGCCCGAGGTGACAAACTGGTCTGACCAATGTTCCCACAGCTGTGACACCAATGGGTGAGTGCCTGGGAGCCTGAGAGAGGCTGCGGGGCTGTGCTGCTTCACCTGGCAGTGGCTCAGAGGAGCTGCAGTAAAAAGCAGCAGCACCTTTTCACCACGGCCCTCCCAAACCAAGTGGCTGTACTTCGGCCGCATAACCCAGCCTGCCATGTGCTCGTATCTCGGGTCCCACCGTGTGTGTTGGATCCTGGAGAAGTCACTGACTCCTTAACAAACGCTTAACAGAGGATTGTGTGGGGATAGGACCAGCTTTCTACGATAAGATTTTGCTTCCCAAGCTCTGCTCCAGTTCAGATAAAGAGGTCCACTGGTAAATGACTGTGGAGCAACTCCATTAATTGAGGTGAAGATACTGCCTTAGCAAAATTATAGTTCACATGAAGGTTGTGATGCTTACTCCAGTGTGCATATGTGCTTCTGAATCCTCTGCAATCTGCAGGCACTGGAAATGTCCTGCTAGGACAGAATTATAATAATCAAGCCTTCTGGTCCCAAATGTATACGTTACTGTTGCTAGGTCACTGTGTTATGAAAAAAGGGCAGCTTGTGCCTCTGAAATTTGCTTCCTTTCCAAAGCTGATTGCCACCTACCAGCCAAAATCTGATGACCTTTCTGGGGAAGGAGCATAATCAAAAGTGTCAGCAAGATACTTAATCTGATTCATTATCTCAGCATGCATCCCTTCAACAGCAGGGCCATGAAGGAAGAGAGCATCATCATTACAATGACCTTGACCAATCCGCTAGGCTTCTGATTTCCCTGAATGAAATTGTGCCAGCAGCACGCATTACAGCAATCAAACTCAATCTGTTTTGTACCACTAGTCTAAGTTTATTATAGCTGACTTGCAGTTCTAAAGGCCTGTTGCCCAATCATCTAGTTTAAATATTGCGCCAGGGACAAAGCTAAGTGGTACTAAGTCAATGAGAGGCTCGAGTATGATACAGAGAATAACTCTCTTGGAGCTGCTTTTATGGAAACAGACGTCTGTGTTTTCTACTGGAGGTCACCTAAAGAGATTTGTCTTTTTGCTAAAACTGAAAAACAGTAGTTTACTGTTTGGGTGGATCAGTGATAAAAGGGATTAATCCATCCAGCAAAAGGACTGATCCTGCAGTCTGTACAAGAATAACTGAAATCTGATAAGCTGAAAAAATATCAAATTCACCTAGAGAAACTGTTGAAGCTTGTGGGTTGATGAATCGTGCTTGTGACCTTGGACGACCAAAGCAAAAGGCCCTCAATTTCTTAATATCTGTGGGAAAGTATGAGGATATTTTAACCCTCCTGCACTGCCTAGCTGTTAACCTCTGTATTCACAATGTCTCCTGGTTCTGGCACTACTCAGTATTTTCAGCTGAAGAAAATGGTTCTGTAGTGTTTGTGGGCAGTATCAAGCTGGAAAGGGTGCTCAGCATAGAGCTTGGCATAGAGATGTAGTGGAAAGTGATGTGCCTTATTTGTAAGCTGTGATGTAGTGCGTTTGCTCTACTTGGCACCAGGAAGGCTCCTGCTGCAATACTTAGTACAGTACAAAGGAGGCATCACAGTATAAGAAGTTCATTGAAAAACTGAGATTGGTAATGACAGAATAAAGCTTTACACCTAAATATTGAAGAATTTGGAATTATTTAATCTACAGCAAACTGAAAGGTGATCTAGTCTTCAAATAAATGAAAAAGTTGCAAAAATAGGAGATAACTATTTTCCACATGCTGTACGGACAGAATAAAAGAACTGTGGAACTACATCAAACTTTAAGTTAGTCAAACACCAATATTTTCTTACAGTAAATACAGGCACATACTAGCACATAGGATTATTCTGGCAGAAGGTAATGGAGTCTAGAGTTCTGAAAACAGACCAGACAAAAATCTATCAGGAATGCTATGGGGATATCTGATCTTAAAGAAGGGGATGAGGGAAAATGGAAAAACCCTACCTCCTTTACATCTCACTCACCCTTATTTTCCATCATGAAAACGTGAGCCTCTCAGGTAACAGCTTATATTTTGCTTTCCCTGTAAACTCAGCAGCTCCTCTTTTCAAGATTTTAGACGCAAGGAGAATACAAAACCCAATAAATTCTTTACATATATATAGCCTCCAAAATTACTCACACTTGTCGAACTTACCAGCTTAACTGATGAACATGATCAGAAACCAGCATTTTGCTACATCAAGGTAGGCAAAAACGCCTTGTATACTTGTCGTTAAGAGCTGACTAGACCAGGAAGCAACTTTCAGCTGTGAAGCCCAGCCCCACACTGGGAGAAATGCACTTTTTGTTGTAGTGCTGCTAGCTGCTGCTGCTCAGCCTGCTGGCTGCTGGGACCTACACAGCTGGGCACAGCCTGCTGTGTGGAGACCAGGGGACATCAACCAGTTTTCCTTGGAGCTGTCTGCCTAAATTCACTCTTGCCATCAATCTCTGGTCTTTAAAAAAACCCTTGTTTGAAAAAAATAGGCATACACTTTAAGTGTTTGATGTAAACATGTCTGTTTTTATCTTGGGCTCTGTCTTTTTGCAGCTTTGCTTCAAAGATGCATATTTGCCACTGATTGGCTTTCTGTGTTCTGTGACTTCTGGTGGCCTTGGATCAGGTTCAGGGGTCCCTCTGGCTTCTTTTTTGGCACTGCATGTAACTCTGAAGTTCCCAAAGGAGTTAAAACAGCAACCAAGTTGCTTTCTGTAGAGCTGATGAGAGTAAGGGCTGTCCTCTGTGTCAAGCAATCCCCTTCCAGTTCTGCTACTGAAACACCAGAGGACTAATTATGGAAGCTAGGGGACCTGGAAGACAAACTGGGCCATTTAGCCGTCTTTCTTTGTCATTAAGCCCAGGCTTAAAGAACACCTCTTAATAATCCTCTGTGATGCAGACTGAATTGAGGTTCTGTGGAATTAAAAAGGGAGCTAACAG
The DNA here is from genome assembly GCF_023634085.1 of Falco cherrug. NCBI lineage: Eukaryota > Metazoa > Chordata > Aves > Falconiformes > Falconidae > Falco > Falco cherrug. The sequence continues at coordinate 64,085,864 of NC_073698.1, forward strand.
AGTTTTCTCAGCCTTAGCAATCTCTAGATGATGCCAATCCACCCTTAAAGAGCAAGATATATACCTATAGCATATTTTTTATGTTTTGTGTAGCAGGCTTAGTCAAACCACAAGCAGCAGTAATTTTATCAGTGAAAATACATGCCTTAAAGTGCACAGTAGAAAGGTTAGGTTGTAACCCAGCTCTGGCATGTATTTCTACAAGATATCTCAGGCACTGCACACGGGAGGTTTGGAAGGCACTTGCCACCTGGCTTACAAATGATTCATGGCTTTTTTCTATTTTTGTTTCCTCATTCCCTTCTGACAGAGATTGGAAGTGAAGTTCATGTTTTTGTGTGCTCACTGTCACTATCATTAAATTTTGGCACTTTTGGTTGGATTCATTTTCTGCAGCATAGAGCCAAATGTTTGTGCCCTCATCTCTTTCCTTGTCAGATGGCAAGAGCTTTTAATGTGTTTTCAGGGTGAGGCGTGCCAGTGCCTACCACTTAACAGATTGTCTTTCACATAAAAGCATTTAATCATTTAATTAAGCAATAACGCATTAAGCCATTAATGTGTGCCTTGGGTGTGCTGGGAGACACGAGGCTCAAGGCAGACTGACTTCAGTCACCTCATCAGTGCTTTCATGCTTTGGTAATGTGCATCCTGGAGCGGCCAGTTGCTGTCATAATATGGACTTTCTGTATTTGAAAGGGCTTTTAAATTTTTTAAATGCTTTTCTTTTATGTTTTATTGACTACATTTCTCTTTTGGAAAAATGGGTTATTGATGTTGGTCTGTTGAGACGCCTGTGTGCTATAACTCTCTGCTGACCCTGTCTCTTTCTTCAGCTATTAAAATACATCCCAGCTACCTTTTTCTCAGCTTTTTCTAATTATAGATGATGAAAAAATGTGAGATTAAAAACTTTCTGATGAAAGCTAGGTCACCATTTGGAGGCCTCGTTTTTCTTATTTTGTGTCAGTTCTGATAATCATATATAAAAAGCACTATTAAACATATAAAATATGTGCTATTAATAAAGATATACCATATCATTATATGGTAGTAAAATAATGCTATTTGCACTCACACTTTTCAAATAGCACAGCAGGTATTTGAGTAGGTCTCACAACAACTTACAACAACTGTATGGAGTAGGTAGGGCTGCTGTAAACAGGTATAAAGAAATTAAAGATTTCATTTACACTGGCCAACATGTTTTAGGAAGTGATTCTGTTACCAGTATTTTGAATGTATATATTACTTTTCCAAAGCAGTGGAGAAAAATGCATGCAGGAAAACTCAGAATAAAAGAGTTGAGAAGGCTTTTAAGTAATGCAATGATTCATGTCCAACTAAAACCAGAAATCCTAACTGTCCTGTACCCTAAGAATAATGTACATTATCCTTCGTGCAGTTTAAATTTATTACTGCTTTTCTTATCCCCCAGGATATATTCTCTTTCTCTTTGCAGTAACTGTGTACGTTTTCGAAGGCAGTTCATGGACTCTGTTTTCTGTTTTTTCTAGAAGATTTCCTTTAGTTGTTACCTCAGGTTATGTTTTCTACACTTCTCTTCACCTTTATTACCTCTCTGGACTCTCCATTTGTCTCACATCTTTCTCAGAGTGCTGTGACCAAAACTAGACATCACACTCTTACCGCTGCTTTACCAACCCTGAGCAGAGCTGAAGTCCCCATAAGGCAAGATGGAGCAGCTCACGAAGTACTTCAATCTATTATCAGCTGCCAGCAGTGTCAATAGGCCACTCCAGCAGTCAAGACTCACTGGGACGCAAGAGTCCTTGTCATGTTCTCTCCTTCCCCCCACTCTTAGAAATGCACCTACCACTATAGAGAAAAGTGTGCTGTACTCCTTGATTTCTAACTATGGATTATTCACAACACACTGGTAAGTCGGAGTCAAGGCTGCAGTGATTATCTAAGGATGATTCATTGTTGCCCTCTTTGAAAAGTGGAAACACATCAACTCTGTGCTCCCGAATTTCCACCTGTACTTCCCTCTCTTTGTAGTGTCTAGGATTCCTGAGAAGCAATACACATTTGGTCCACTGATATATGTAGGAAACACAAACCAAATAATTACCTGGCAATACCTATTTTAAAGAAGTCCTAAACTATCCTGGACAAGAACCCCCTCTTTTATAGCTCACAGAAACAAGGGGCCTGAACCTGTTTTTTTCCAGCCTAGAAGATCTCTGTGATTCAGGCAAAAATTTGTTCTTGAGCTTAACCATGTTATAGTCCATTCCTTAGGTTGTTTCTCAAGCCAAATTCAAACTGATTATACAGTACTTGTATTTTTATTTCTCTATGTTCAGATGTGATGGTACTAGTTTTAAATAGAGGTGCTAAATGCACCGGGAAGGGTAACCTCAAAATGCCAGCGGTTTTCAGCTATTTTATGGACTCTACATCAGGTTCAATTAGAGCACCCAAGTGGCTAGAGGTGTAGCTGAATATTCATGACGTTCAAAACTAAGAAATGTCTGAACGTGACTGATTATTAAGCAACTACAGCTCTTCCAAAAGTTCCTCTAAGGACTCTAAGGCAGAAAGGGTCATAGCAGTTATCTTGACAGTACCTCTAACAGGAGGCAAAACTAGAACTGAGAAAGCTGTGTGCCAAAAGTACCCATTTTCCTCAACATGACCGTGGGAGGTCAATTGGCCCACGTTAGGAATCAGGACAAGAAAGCATTCACTGGACCTAGTTCATGTTTGAAAGATGTGTGCACAGATGTTCTTAGGAACCTCCAACGGCTAACTGCTTCTGGGGAAAAGTTTCCAAAGCAGTCAGCGTATGGGCTTACTGATACCACAGACAAACCAGATGTAAAGGAATCCTATGAATTTCCTTGATTTGTACAGGTAAAACTCAGCAATTTTGGCTGGGGTTTCCTTTGCAGCATCAGAATCTGTCAGATGTAACATTTAAACTGCAAAAAATGTAGGCTGAAAAGTTGGATTGGAAAGCGGACTGATGGCTGTTCCTTCAGGTCTCCTCCAAATTGCTTGCTTTCTTGCTTCTTTTTGGAAGCTAGGTGAACCTTCCATAGAAGTCTTAAACTCCTAAAAGCTTGCTATGTTTTAAATCTACTTCAACATCTAGTTTGTGTGCGATTTATGTTTCCAGTAAAATCCTGAATATTTTTTGAAATCTGCTCTCTCTATATTGAATGATTTTTTCTTCCTTGACCTTCACCCTGAGGAGTCACAGCCTGTTAGAGCGTTTGGAGCTCGTGTCTAGGTTCAGACCTCTCCTTGGCTGAGGCTGCATTACAAGGACAGTACAAATACGGGAAAGGGGTTGTTCTTACTTTTTCTTTGGAGTTCCCTACGATGCTGAACTTGGCTGGAGCCGCCTAGTATGATTCAGGCTGAGGTTTGGTGGTTTTTGTTTTGTTTGGGGTTTTTGTTTGGGTTTTTTGCTTATTTGTTTGTTTGTTTTTTCTCATCATCTTACGTCCTTTCATAGTCAGGCTGCCGTCTCCTTGCTCCGGGCTGAAGACTGTTCCGCTGGGCGCCGCCAGCCGTCACCCCGGCCAGGCGTGCCGCGCCGGCCTTTTGGGAGGCGGGGGGGGGCGCGCAGGGGTGCGCTTCCCCACGCCGCCACCAGATGTCGCCCGCATCCCTACGGAACAGCGCCGCGCCGGCCGGGAAGGGCGCGCGGGGCACGTTGCCAGCCCAGTTTTGCAACTCGGCTCCGAACGGAAAGTAGCCGAGGAGGTTTCAGTGGGTTTTTGTTGTTTGTTTTATTTTTATTATCATTATTGTATTATTATTATTATTATTATTATTATTATTATTATTGTTGTTGTTGTTGTTGTTGTTGTTGTTTGTTTTATTGTTTTGGTGGGTTTTTTTACGCCAGCTGCATGGAGGCAGCAGCTGGGGGTGCCCGCTGTCGCCCGCGGGTTTTCGTTCGTGCGAACCCAGGGTTTGTTTGCCTGTAAGGTTTTGCTGAGGAAACGAGTACAGAAATCGTGGGTTTGGAATAACACACAATAATAATTCTGTTTCACTTGTGCCTGAGCACTCTGTGCTCAGCCAGGGGCTGCGCTACTGCCGGTGTGGCACGGCGACAAAAGGTTAAGGGAAGAGCGAGCCACCAAGGGCTGGGGTCCAGGGCACCCGCACACCCCAGGCGCCCCCAAGCACAAGTCCTTTGTCGAGCTGCTCCGCGCTCCCCTGCCCTTCTGCCTGGCCCTCAGCATCCAGATGCATTTTTAAAGGAATGTTCTTTTGCTTTCCCCACTTTTGTTCTGAAAGGAGAAGGTCATAGACATATAAATACCTCAACTCCTGTGGCTAAATCAATGTTGTTCATCTCCTGAATTCCTATAATTGCTTATATCTTCTTCTGGAATCAAATTCAGTATCCTCAGCCTCCAGTTTATGGCTTTCTGTTTCTTCTTTAGTGCTTACTGCTCAGCCAATCCTTTCATCACACCTGATCCCTTCATCCTGCTTTTATCACCAATTCTTAACTTTTTTTTTACTTGGGTTTTTTTTTTTTTTCCTCCTTATCATGGTTAGTTCTGGGATTCTAGACAGGAAACTTGCCTTTACCTGCCTAATTTTTTCTTTCTTCTGATCTGAACTTAGACATAGACTTAGTGTTAGAGCAGACCAATTTAGCACAGCTTTTGTGTTAAGGGTTTGTATTTCATTCCAGTTCCTCTTGCCTGTTTTTTTCTGCCAACTTTTTCTCTTAAGAAAAATCAGGTTGAAGCAATGAGACATAGAATGCAAATCAGAAGCAGTATATTCTTTTAAATTGTGTAATAGCAAAGAGCAGCACTAAGCTCAACATTTTTAGTTGCTATAATATGCTTTTATTCTATGAATTCCTATCAAGAGCTAATATTTAAAAGTGTGAAAGAAAAATTAGATTGCTTGCTATGTGTCTTTTTAATATGCAAAACCAGATATGAACAGAGACAAATATATATAATTAGATAAATGATTCATTCTTGATGCATTAGGATATGACTTGTGCTTAAATAATTCCAGCTGGAATGATGTCCCTTTCAGTCACATAGAAAGCAGGAAAAAATGCAATGGATGAACTTCTTAGAGTTCTAATGTTCACCTGATATGAACCATCATCCCAAACTGCATGCCATTTGCGCTTGCCCCTCCTTTCCCCTAAAAAACACATTTTCACTGGGTTTTTTTCGTAACAGTATTTCTTGATACAAAAAGTTAACTCAAGAAAAAGATAAAAGGAACAACAAAAAAAATTCACTTGAGGCTTGATGACATGTTATGTCACGTAGAAAGACTGAAAGACTGTGGCCGATTGTATTTTAGGGTGCTCAGCTGTAACCTTTCACCACACCTGCATGCAGCACAACCATGTACTGCCCCTTCTGCAGCTGCCTCCGTCACAGCTTGCTGGCAGCAGGTCTGTGCCGGCATCGACATGTACAAAGGTGTTGGTGTGCTTGGACACACAGTGCGGGCTGTGCTAGAGGACATCTGAGGGTGCTCTTTCAGCACCCATGTGTCGTGGGAGCAGAGCTGGCTGGGGAAACCTATGGAGCTTCAGCTGGAACCAGTGAATTTCTGGACAGCACCATACAGGCAGTCTGGTGACTATATAAAGAGCCCTATATTGGGTATTTTCTGATCTCTGAATGCTGAATAAGATGTTAGAACATCACCTTAACATGGCTTTTGTTTTTCTTCTTAATGGAGTATTATACACTCCTGCAGCTATTGTGCCTTTGGTTCCACCGCACTCTGGTGTACAGTGGATGTTTACTTGTCTTTGTTTGAAATAAGATATAATTAAATTGGGCAACATGCACTGTCAAACAGCAGTGCTTGGTGGTTTGCTGTCCTTGTGAAATGTGCCAAAACCCATTATTGAGCTAGAAACTGGTCTGATAGCTGCTCCTTTTGTCTCCTTTCTGTTGCACAACCAGGAACCTGTTCAGTGATGCCTTCTGACCTTGGTGAGGTGAGGAGAGGCTTAGGGCTGGGGGGGCTGAGATGCAGAGCTTACATATTCATGCCTGAGCATTGCAGAGATAACAGAATAAAAATGATTTCTGTGGGGGAAAACCATCTTATTCATCAAGACCAGAGTGTTTGACAGGACAGGTTGATTTGAGCAAAATTTTTTAGAAGAAAAGCGGGTGTGAAAAAAGTGCCTTAGGGTTTCACCATGTGGTACATCCTGTGGTACAGAGCTCCCATAGACAAGGTTTACAAGATTTCTGGTCACTCCTCTGTGGTGCTGGAAGCCCCTTAGGCTCAGCTAAGCCCACTCTCAGGGGGCAGCAGGAAAACGATGAGGCTCCCACGATCAGCCCTTGAATATTCTCAGACCTTCTGGGCCTCCTGCTTCAGCCTGAGAGTATGCGCTCCCCTGCAAGATTTGCTTTGAAGAGACCTTGAAATGTCCACATTTTATTGTTTATTTATTTATTCGGGGCTCCTTGGCTCGCCATATCTGGCATTGAGCTGTATTTCCTTATGTAACTGGCAAATCCTTAGCACAGCAAGCTGTTGAAGGAAATATCTACTGTTACAGCTCGTTTCTTAACCCAGGGTGGCTAAGTTGGCTCAGATTGCTGTGTAGCTAGGCTAGATTTATTAGGTTTCAGCTCAGGTTGGTAAAGCAAGTTCAAGCCAGTAAGTAGGCCTGAGGCTAAAACTGAAATGTTGCTTTACAGTCCTGAACGGAAAACATGCTTATTGCAATGCAGAATTGAAGCACTGGTGGTCTCCGAAGCACCTCACCCTCTCTCCATGATAGCCTCACATCTCCAGCAATATCTCTGGAGCAGGAGGTGCCAATGCTCTGCAAGCAACACCACTGTCTAGCAGTCGTTCAGCCCTGCTGGGTCAAATTGGATTTATTCTGTGGTTAAGGAGTTTTCAGTCCCAGAAAGGGTGGCTGTATCTGTCACAGAAGGTCTCCTATTCAATGACATCGCTGTAAAAGATTTCTTCCTATGATAAATTGAAGTAAACCGTAATGAGCCAAGACCTACTTTCATGTTTATCTGTCTTTCTGAAGAGATCTCATAGAAAAATCTGTCACCAGCCACCTTCATAACAGGGCATCACATAGTCATTCTCTATAAATGTTTTAATATAACAAATCATTAGTGGAAAACAAACAACAGTGCACTGTTCATCTGCATTTTCTGCCTTCTGGAGCTCTAAGAGCATTAAATAAACATTTATTAAATCTAATAATTCTCCTATGAGAAAGTCATACTAAAAAGTTAGGTGGCTTGTGCCACAGAAACAGGATGGATGTAGTAGGGCATAAAATAGCTTCAAGTCCCCTGCACTGTGTGCTAAAACCAGAATTAATTGCACCAGCTGTTTCAAAACCTTGAAATGACTTAAACTCTGTTTAGAATATTTATATTCTCCATCCATCACATTCTCCAATGAGACAGCACAATCTCAAATGTATGTTCAGATTTTAAATAGCAACATCAGATAGTGAAGATGCAGGCTTTCCCCTTAAAGTACTCAATTAAAACTGCTCTATAGGACACTGACAAGTTGCTTGCAAAGTTACTGGGCTGTGTCTTGATCCGCAGCAGCTGCTATAGTTAGGCATGCTGTATCATGATTTCTGTAGATGTTAGCAGCAAGGATAAAGCCAGGCAAGGGATGATACAAGTATCTGTAAATAAAAACAGTCTAGTGGACGTAGGATCACTGCAAACAGAAATGATATGCACTATTCAGCTGAGCAAATATCTGTCACACAATGCAGCTGACACAAGAATAGCCTCAAGCAATGGGATTTGTAAGATAATCAAACTGTTAAAAGTAAAATGGTTAATTCCTGTGATATCTGAATTTGGTTTAACCTGTGAATAGCAGTTAATTTTAGAAAAAAAGTTCCATAACAGTGCAGAGTATTTAGGGTAACACTCACCAAAATAAGCATTTACTAGTATATAAAAATGAACAAAAGCAATATTAATTTTCTTGATGCTTTCCCAGTGTCAATATTTAACATGTTCTATTGTTCTGACATCTGGACCATTAAACAGATAAAGATAATAAGGCCTGGAAAAATGGCCAGCCAAGCTACCCACAAACTTGGGGTATTATGAAATACTGATTGCAACTGTGATGCCTGAATGTGAATATGTAATCAAGCTTTTGGAGGTAAAAAAAAAAGAAACAAAAAACCCAGCAGTGACAAAAAATCCTCAAAAGAAAATGAATTCCCTACAAACTCAGCCAGAAAACTGCATAACTGCATGAGCAAAGAAGAATTTGTATATGCAGTTCTTTACTCATTACTATCGGCTTTTGGAGCATGGTATGTGTATGTGTTTATTTAGTAAAACAAAAGAGACATTTGACTTGGTTGTCACATGAGGTCAGTTCACTTTTTCTGCCCTGTGGAAGGGTGTGGGATAAACAGGGCAGCAAGAAGCAATGGAGTGACAAGCTGTGCACGTGAATTTCCCATGCGGGACAAAATGGATGGCTCCAAGATGTAAATGGTCTTCTGGCGGTGTGGCTGCATTGCTCCTCTCTCTCTTCTTTTACTTCAGGGTGTCTGAAAGATGGACCAGTTTGTCCTTATGACTTGTTTTACGGCTTTACAGCATCTTACACCTGCTTTTTCTTTCATTTATACACATACATATATATGAAAATTTCCTTAGCACAGTGTTGCAAGTGCTTTTGACTCCTTTAATATGGAGTCCTCCAAAACTCACAACACTAAGGCTCAAGGGTGCAAACTTGATAATAGCAAAAATTTATATACCTTTTTACTTGACTTTTTTTGTGATTTATATCAGTTTCCCAACTAATTTATATTCTTAGGAAGTACCTTACATTTTGGTGATTATACCTTTTTTAAAAATAAATCACTAAGAATAAACAGAATGTCTTTCAGGGCAGTATTTCTCAGGATGGAAAAACACTTTGAGGAGTTCAGAAGCCTTCCATCAGCTACAGAAGGGGTTACATTCCTTAATATAAGATTGCTCCAGTACAGAGTAAAGCTAATCCTTGAACTCTGGCTTCGTATTTGAAGGCTGTCTCTCCTAAATTATGTTGACTGCAGTATTTAATGATACTGTCTCTGATTCCCCACTTCTCACTTTTTTTTTTCTCATTAAATGACAGACATTAGTATCAGAATGCCATATCATGAAGTCGAAGTGATCATAAAGACTAATTTTATAAAACATACAAAGCCTTCTCACTTCCATACATAGGGGTTCCTAAAATGTGAAAGAGTGGAAGTGTTTCAAGTGGGCTTCCAAGTCATATGCCTGCTAATAGTATCTTGTGCAGATATTTAGACACATCAGTAAATGAACTCACACAGAATACTGACACAGTGAGTGAGTAAATGGACTCACATAGATCTGGATGGCTGTCATTTTCGCTTTGCATAGGTATAAAAGACTAACCAAGTCTCAGTGCACTGATTCCATGCTGTCAGTGTTGTGTCGACAGTAAACACCTTGGTGAAATAACACAGGTGATATTTAAAATACTCATTTACATAGGAAAGATTGTTTGTGGTATGCAAGAGCATGAGTTTACGGTGAATCTATTGCTCTGTACTAACTCCCATGGGTGCTGCTGGTGAGGGCTGTACATCCCTACTTCACTTTCAGTACTAGGGCCTTTGAGGGGAGAGCAATATAGACAAGCCCTAAGAAGGACCAGAAAAAAAATGCACCTTCACAGTCCAGTGGTCTTGTCAGGATGGCTTTTTTGTCTGTCAGAGCTGTCAACCTTGATGCTCCCTGACTGCATGGTACTTCCCGCTCATCCTCAGCTCTCCCCAGTCGGGCTGGGGCCGCTGCTGCTGTACAAAGGACAGCTGGTTCCCGTGGCCGGTGCTGCATGCAGGCACTGTGCAGCCTGCGTAGTGTCAAGAAAGGGTTTTGGTCTCTGGATGGGAGTGTTGTTGATTCAAGCCTGTTTTGCCAAAGTAAAATGTGTTTGTTGTGGAAAGCACTTACACCAAAAACTGTAATTATGGAGCAGTTAGGTTAATGGTGGAGCCCATGAAACAGACTCGCCCGGTTTGATTTGATCCAACAGCCCAACCTACCCAGTGAACAAACTAGACGAGAACACTCCCTTAACCTTTCCCTTTTATCTTTTTGGGACTTGGTACATTCTGCTGTCTTATCTTTTCTAAACCCAGTAAGTACCAGTTTAACTTGAAAGGGGTCTTTTTTCCCTACCTGTCTGCAATGGTCTTACCTATGGCAAAGTCTCATTTTCTAAGTTGAGGGAAACACATTGTTGCCTCGGTTTCCTGCATTTTCAATATGTACATTGGATTTAATGTGTAACTTAATTACTAAATTGGCTCTTAATCTTTCTTATTTTATATTTTGCTGGCTTCTCAGGGCTTTACTGCTGGTTTTCCATGAACATTTACTAATTCAGTTCTGGCTTTATAAGCTAGTCTTGCAATACCATCAAAAATATTTTCTCAGATGCCACAGTGATGCCACATTCCAGTTCTCCTCGCCACCCCTTCAGGCTGGGGGGGAGTGAGCAAGCGGCTGCATGGTGCTTAGTTGCTGGCTGGGGTTAAACCATGACACACAGGTATGGCTCATTTTACATAAAATTATTGTTGTGTGCCCTCGTCATACAACCTGACATGGTGCTGCCTTTGCTGGGGACTGTCCTCTCTCCTTGTTGGGACTCTTCAGGCTGGTGGTGGTGGGGATGGCTGACTATCACTGGAAAAGATGAGGTGCTCTCAAAGACAAGCAGTTAGCTACTGGTGAATGCATGGCACTGTTTGGGGCGGGGGTGTGTGTGGCATCAATTCACAACTAAATGACAGACTTTGAGTTAGCTGGAGCAGAGAGCTGAAGAAGATGCTTTTGTTTGAGACAGGGAGCCTTGACTGGTGGAATTTGTGAACTAGGTCTGAGAGCTTCAACTCAGGTATTTGGGTGCTGAAAGTGCTGTATGATTGTGTGTTGAGCAGTGGCCATACCCACCTGGCATTACGCTGATGTAAGCTGCCACTTGCCCCGCAGTATTGTAGGGCAAATGCTCGTACCCTCAGCTACCTCGTGCCCTCCACGAGGGAGGTTACTATTATTCAGGGTTAAGAGACATCCCAAACCTTAAACCTGCTTTTGAGGATGTCCCCAGGTAAGCATTCAGGCTATGACAGATCATGTTTTAGAAAGTAGTAATGTGCCCTTACAGCTGAATATGCAAGTCATTGAAAAGTAGAGCTCAACCCTTTCAGAGATTGTTGGTATTACTAAGGAAGAGCCACAGTCCATTTATCTCTTGCAGTCGCCACCTCACTGATTGATGAACACGTGCATATTATCATCCTGTTTTGAAATGATCTCGACATGGCTGCATCTGTTTTAACTTCTTTTATTGTCTTGAATATCACAAAATTAAAAGTGGTTTACCTTTTGGATCAGCTGTTTAACAAATGTTTACTCCTTGAGGCACAGCATTTCATTTGCTTGCTTCTTTTGTTAGTGGGTCTGCTTTGTACATATGACAATATATGGCTATCTAATATATAGTGTAAAACAAACTGGAATACGGGCAGCTGGAAAAATTATCTTCCTCACCATGTACCTGGACTTTAAATGACTGCAAACTTAGATATGGTGAATATTCACCCTGCACATCAGCTTTTCAGAAGTGTCAGTGCAAGTTAACACTTCTGTCAATAGCACTCAGCTAGCCATTAGCGAGAAGATGATGGTCTTGTGGCATTCTTTTCTGGAAGAGAAGCAATGGTATTTTGGTGCACAAAACAGAAGACATAATTGTGAAGCAGTTAGATGGAATTATACCCCTCAATGTCATAGTGTTACAGATTCTTATCTGTAACAAACATGGATTTAGATGAACCTGATGGCTGAAAGCTATCAAAAGAAGATAAGGGCATTTTCGTATAATGCCTTGATAGGCTTGCTTGTGAGAGTTCTCTTGCCTGGAAATTTTCCTGAAGGAGAGGAAAAAATGGCAGGATAAAAAATGTGACTGATGTAGAAAGGATGTTCAAGAAATAGGTGGACCTCAGGTCTGTAAGCTTGCTCGCTACAGTCTGAAGAAGCAGGACTACCAGGTTAGAAAATGTGATGAAAAGGCTGGCCAAGGAAAGACAGGGCCAGGGTAGTTTGCATCTGGCTAGCACCACCCTAAAGACCTGCCTGAGCATATTCAGTTAAGGACTTTATGTAAAAAATTTGGTAGGTTTATTCAATTCTTTCTTGGCAATTGTTTTTTTAATTAAAAGTTTTAAAAAATACTTCAGGGGTGTTTTTTAGAATTGTCTTTGGAAAGCTTGTACTGATGAGTCTAATGTAAATCTCTATTAAATTAGGGGTGTTCATGTTTAAAAAAAAGGCAAATGAAGAAGTGGAGGGGAGAGAGTCAGACAGGTTGAAATATGCAGGGCAGGATGGTAAATTCAACCCTGTTTTACTTATCATTCTTAGTTTTTCATTCAAGTTTGGTATTCGCAAATGTACTTTCCCTACACTTTGCTCTTTCTTTTGATTAATCTGCTAGCATAATCCTGCTTCTCATTAGACACAAGCTTATATCAATGTTTAATTTGATAGAAAAGACCAATGTAGTTGCCCAGGGATCTTGAAGTGAGTCAAAAGAGGTCCACAGGAAAACTTTAACAAGAGTGGAAGCAACACTCCTGGAAGCAATGTCCGTGTGCCTTTCTGTAGTAACAAAGAACTTATTTCAGGTAGTGAATACATGGTCTGGAAAACAGATTTTTCTTCTGGATTTCTTCTGAAACATTACAAGGCTTTGCTGATTTTCTGAATTCCTGCTACACTGCTAAAGCGCTGCCTCTTTTCATCTGCATATGACGCTTCTCTGGTGGCGCGGTCAGTGTGCTTATTCAGTGATATATCAATGTGTGTATGTATGGAGAGAGATGTCTCACTGTGCCTGAAGGAGAAAGCATAGAGCTGGTGTTATTTATTCTGGGTTTGCTCCTGGTGTTTTCTTTTGCTTATTCTTCCATCAGCCACTGTTTTCCAGCCTTTTTTCAGCCTCCAAGAGCACTATCTGCCCTGAAACTGTAAACTAGTAACTCCATATTCCTTCCTCATTCCTTCATTCAGTTTACATCAGACGAGAAAATAAGGAAGTAGATTTTCTATAGCTTTGAACTTCTGCGGCTACCATTGGACATTTGGATATTTGAGCACTCAGCACCCTGGAAAATCTTTTATTGCTTTGTTGCTGAGCTGCTTCAAGCTGTGCGTAAGCAGACAAACTAGGTGCACGTTTTCCGGTGACACTAGGATTTAGTAGATTTATATCTATATTATAAATGCAGATCATTCCCACAGCCAAGAAAGTAAAATTCAAATGTTTTATATTTGCTACAATAAGTATATATGTGAGCTTTGAAAATCTGTAAATTTAAGACACAGATAAGTAAAACAGATCTGTCAGGAAAACAACCTGTGCTATACCTTACCATTCCATGAGACACACCAAACAGTTCCTTGCATAACATTGGGGCTTCAATGCTAGTAAATACTCTGGTTTACTGGAAATTTACTGGATTTAATCATTGTGTGGGTGACCTTGTACCTACAGTTTTGGTCTACCTAGAGCATTTCTTCTGGCACCAAGAAGCAGAGGGAGACCATCGCTTTCTAATCATCCTTACTGTGATATCTGTGTCAGACTACTTGGGGATCACAAACTGCCATGCAACTATTAAAGTGTCTCTGGAGTAGCCATTTAGTAAGTCATGTTATCTCCACTTCAGAGGTGTGGTGGGCAGAGGAGACTAAGATGGGTTAAATGACATGCTGAAGGCCACAGGAAAAGTTTTTGGTTCAGCCAACTGTTCCTTTGGCTCCAGCCCCAAATGAGACTCCACCATGGGACTGTCTGTGCTGGCTCCATATGCCTGCTCCAGAAATGGGAAAGCTGGGGCTAGGCACAGGGAATCTCATGCTGGCATGCAACAAGACAATTTTGTTCCTAAACACTTAACCTATTGTTTCATACTTGAAAGGGGTTTGATATAGGAAAATAACTGATGTGCTTCAGTCATTTAGAACCTCTGCCTTCTTCCTTGGCACTTTCGCAGAGCTAGGGATGGGTGAACCTCAGCAGTGGTTACCCATACCCTGCTTCCCAGCTTCCAGTACCACCATGGGGTGAACTGGCAAAGATTACATTTCTGTCCCTCATTTTCTAAATTGGTTTCCTTAGGGCCTTGAAACAGCAGGAGGAAGAACACAGAGTGTGACTAAAAGGTAGTAGGTTCAACCTTTTGGCATGAAGAATATTTTATTATTTTTCAGTGAGATTCCACTCAGGTTGTTTGAACATTTTCTTCCCCTCTGCATTTCTTTATTGTGGTTATTTTTAAATATTCTTTGATCATGCTGCCTTAGTGTTGTTTATCTCACAGAGTGTAGTCTTTTGTCTCACAAGAGCAGGTTCACTCCCTCCCTGCCTTGACACATGCTGCCGAATGTGGCTGTGTTCTTGCTGTGCAGCAGATCTATTCATGGTTTTATGAGTGGAAAGGGCTGTTTGCCATGTGGAGCCCAGCAGGGCTAATAGCATATTTTTTCCCTGAGCTATTATCCCATTGGATTACCACCTGCCTTTTTACTATTTTGCAGGCTATTTACATGGTCAGCTGATAAGTGATAGGTAAGCTTACTACTAATTGAGTTCCTTTTTTAGGAGTACAATTTGGGATGGACAGACCACACATAAGGCACCAAGAATAATTCTCCAGGAGTATGTAGGCTCTGAGTCATGGCAGTTGTCAGGCTGAACTGCAAACTCTGTGTACTGGGTAACTTCATACAACGTATTCTCCTCCAGGAAGAAGCTCTGTACTTATGTCAGAAGGTTCAGGAAAGATGATAGAGCCTTGAATAGGGAAGGTACAGTTGGCTGCTACTATAGCTGAGGTTGTATATTCACTTGGCTACTCCTCTGTGTCAGAGCACTCAGTTTCCAGGAGCAGGCAGCTGTAATTTTCAGTCCTGACATTTACAATCAAAACCGCTTTACAAATTTTTTTCAAGTTCACAATCAGCTACATTTGGTCCCCACTGCTTCCACAGAAAATTTGGAGTAGGAGAGGTATTGGTTATAGGCTTCCAAAGAAAGGTCATTATGTTAACCGTTATCCAGCCACCAACTTTAGAGGCAAACTTTAGGAGCTTCTGCCAAAGATCCATCTAGCCCCAGCCTCCCACTGCTAAGTAGGAAGTTTACTCCGCTTCTTCAGGCCATGATCATCAGTGCTTCAGTGGTTAATATTGCATAACAAATGGTCTGATTTTAGCTTAATCCAGTTACTCACCTGAGAGCTGGAAAGCGTCACATGTTTGTATGTCACATTTTTGTTTGTTTATACTGCATTTTCAGGATGTGCATTTAGAAGACAAGTTGTCCTAATCCTTGTATTGAAAGCTGAAGCTTGAAAACATCCAGGGTTACTCCCAACTCTCTCTCAGACCTTTCATTGATGAGGATAATAACACAGAAAAGTTCCTTAGAGCATACGATAACCATTGAGAATGTAGGACTTTTGCAGTTAGACTCTGATCAATGCTTGTTTGGCCCAAGTCCTGTCTACTGACCAATACGAGATCAATCTGTTTGCTCAATTAACCCTCTGCATAAAGCTGGTGGCTAGCAAACAAATAGAAGAAATGTTATCTAACAATTAAAGAAGATCATGGGAAGGAAAGAAAAGAAGCGGTTGAAATAAAAAGAAAAAGAAAAGGAGAAAGACAAAGAGGAAAGAGAAAAATTCTGATGGGAGAAGCTCATGACTGGGCACATTTAATTTAGTTTCCCTTTCCCATCAGAAATGTCTCTGACAACATAACTATCAAATTACAGAAGACAGGAAAGAAGTTCAACACCTTCTGTAGTTTGAAAGTTGTTATCATATGTCTAAGCAACATATCATTTCTAGATACTATTTTCATTGTGTTGACATCAGCAATGTTTTTAATCTAATTAACACAAAATAGATATGACAGGAAAATGAGAAAAAGAATAGTGAGCTGCCATGTACAAGTTCCTTTTTAAATGTAGACATATTCTTTCCAACTTATCCCATGTACAACTACTTTGGCCAACATCACAGAAGAGAATGTCATAAAACACTCATTCTGTTCACATTAGTAGGGTTTTTGCCATGAGCTCTAATGGTAAATTTCCCTTCCCAGTCCCAGATTTACTGCCCCTCCCAATATATCTCACTTGCATCACATTCTAATATGAGATGTTCTCTGAGGTCATTCACCAGAATTCTCAGTGTTGTGGTTTCCAGTCCTTGGAAATAAAAATTTTGCACCACCCGTTCACACCACACACACCCTTCCCCCCTCACACACCTGCGCCCTTCCCCCCCCCCCCCCCCCCCCCCCCCCCTCATGTATCAACCATTAGCAAGTTTGTTATTCTGAATTTTAAATCTGTCTCTCCTTGGTTAGCCTTTTGTGTCATTGAGAACTGTGCACTAGTTCTGACAATGCTTCTCTTTCTATACCTTGATTAGTGGTGATGTAATTAACAACAGTGACAGATACAGCTCTGCAATTAGTCACGGAGTTATCAGCCCTTGCAGTGAATGGGGTAGCCCACACCTCAAAACCAGTGTTTTAGGCTCTCTGCAGATTCAGGCAGACATCTTCAGAAACGCTTTATTCAAGTAATATTTCAAAGATTGTTCTTGCAATGTAACCACTTGCTTAGAAAAACAAACAAAAAGGGTGCTAAAGGCCAATCCAGCCATCATAAATCTAAAAAGAAAAGAAGCAGTAGGATAAAGTGAGAGGTTTAGTGATCAAATCAGATTCTTGCTGGAAATGGACACTTTGTGAAAGTCTGATTTATGAGCTCTAAGTATGAATGAAACAAAGACAGAACATAACTACGTAACGACCTAATACAGTATCTCTGAAACAAAGAGAAAACAATTAAGTGTTGTTGCATTAATATGAGTTGAAAAAAATGTACTGTAAGTAGTAGAATTGAAATGGCTACCGTAAAACAGCTCCAATTAGCTGTTGCGATGAACATGCTGGACAATTTTCTGTCCTTATCTTTTAATTGTTCTTTCAACCTTTGCATCCTTTTCTTTTTGCTTTGAGAGAAACAATGCAAAACATTTGTTTTCAGGCTTTTGAAAAGAGCTATTATTCATCCATCCTAAAAAAAGGTGTCAGTACTTTGTGCAATGAGGGCTTGCTCACTTGCAGAAAAATTCTAGTCCTGCTGAACTGTGAAACTTATCACTGTGTTATATAAAAAATTAGAGCTTGTTTTAGTCCTCAAATATCCCTAACAAAACTCAAATAGCGCTGAAAGTTCTTGACATTTGGAGAGGTGATCCTCTTATTAATATTCAAATAAATCATCTAGCTTTTGGGGATTCCTGCACTCATAGTCTTTCTGAATTCTGTTTTGGCACTCTCTGTTGTAAATCACACTTTGGTTTTGGGTCTTGCTGAGGTTGAAAGTTGTGTTGTGGTCAACAGGAAATCCCTCTGCACTGTCACCTGGGGCCAAGATATGGCTGAGAATTACAGAAAAGCTTGTGTACAGGAGCTCAAAAAAAAAAAAATCAACAGGAGCTCAAAACCATGGTAAAATATTTTGTTACCAAGGCCTTGCTTCTTTGGCTTAGATTTCTTCTAGATGCTACCCCAGCTGCCTTGTGCCTTGCTGTCTCTCATTCCCCCTACAGAGCTTTTGTACAATGATGGCAAGAGGATTTAGAGCAAATTCATCCCGTCTGAGGTCTTCTGGCCTTACTGCTAATGCTCTGCATACTTGTTTCTCTTCAGATAGTGTTAATCTAAGACTGCAACATTGTCATGCTGAGTGAGAAAAGGAGAATTCAGATTGATGGTCAATTCTCTCCTGTATTTTTAAGAAAACTGCATTATTATTCTCTGCCCCTTGACACCTCGTTGCTTTTTCAGTGTGATGGCAGGTCTAGGGTTCAATTTCATCTTGATTGCTTCAATAACCACAATTGTCAGGATAGCTTTTTTGCCAGGGAGCTGCTGCATGTTGCTGCAAAACTTGTGCTCCTGAATGAGAAGGTTTTGACTGTGACAGACCATGAAGATGCCAGAGATATGAGGAGATGGGTAGTCTCCAGAGAAAGACCACATTGTCAACATTTGGTAATGGTTAGCTTTGATCTTGGTGCAAGTCCTCTGTTAGTGAAGTTCAGTAAAATTTTCTCATCTGTCCTGATCTTCTTGCTAGAGAAAAGAGGGATGAATATTTGTTAGACTTCTCTCATGAAGACTCTTAGAAAAGCATAACTCAAAGAGCTTTTCTCCAGTTAATGATGTATTTTAAAATGGAGATTCCCAGCCCTCCAGGCTAGCTTATCAGTTTTGAAATGAGCCATTATACAAGTTTCTAGAAAAACCTAGAACAAATACATTTTTGATTCCCCAATATTTTCCTCCTAGGTAAAACACAAGAGGTAACACATGCATGGAGAGTGCATAAAAGCAAGAACAGCGTGTTAGTCGTAATGTACATCTGTAACCATAGGCCACTGGTACTCTGTCTATTTTTTGCATGAGCATTTTGAGGAAGAATTTGAAGACCATTGGGGTTGCTTTGTGAGCATTCATGCAGTGGTCAGCCTAACCATAAGGATCACAAAAAGCACATAAAATCTTACATTTAGTGTAATGGCTTGGTAGAACAGATAGGTCTCCCCTCCTTGCTCTCAAAGTAATGGATGTAGTAGAGGGGCCTATACGCTTCCTGACAAACACTAGGTCAAGGTAAGAGAGAAGCAGAGCGCACCAGAGGGTTTCACTGTAAAAAATCCCCTGTACAAAGGGAAGGCTTGGGGGATGATGGCTCTTAAGAGCAGGGAAAGAGCAGTCACAGAGAGGGGACATAAAGCTGAGACTAAGGAAGACATTGCTGAATACTTGGCCATCAAGCAGTTGTTATTACTGGAATGCATTTGCTAGAAAGTACAAGCAGGAGGTACAAGCTGTTCTTGCACAGTTATTCACAAATGGGTTACAGGCAGTCACAGAACAGCTTCACATTTGCATAGGTGGCTGTATATGAGATGCATTTTTGGCTCCTCTGGAGTGCAGACCTGAAATGAGAAGACTCGTTGCCTTCTCCTTCTTAGAGAAACTTCTGGGCTTTGGTCACTAGACTATTACCACTCCCTTTCATTTCCCTGGTATGTGAACATGAGGGACCAAGTATACACGTCATGTGCCAGGGAACTCTTTTTTTTTTTTTTTTTTTGGGGGGGGGGGGGGGAGAAGAGGTTGATCTATGATCTGTGAGCATTGGCTAGTTAAATGTTGCCCCCAATGTTTTATTTAAACTCATAGTCAATGTGTCTGAAGATACATAACAGATAGATAAAGCAACACAAAGGTTGCTCACATAGATGTTAGCAGCCATTCCCCTATCCTTTTAGTCTGGGTGCAGCCCGCTGACTCCGGGTCCTGCATTCCTTTTGTGGAAGAAGTGACTGCGCTGGCATCCTGTTCATGTCCTTTGGCCAGCAACTCTCCTGCAGTATCTATTGCCCACAAAAGGACTAAGAAAGGATTATATGCATGTAATGCCATGTGGTTAGACAGAAGCAGGTATATTAAGGTATGTATGACATGTCAGGCATCTCCTTTGTTCACCAATATTTATCATCCGATGTTTATCTAACACTGCTATGACCACAACTTTCAAGAATATTTTGAAAGACGGAGGTACCTTTATTTCACAATTACAGAATTAAGAAAGCCTCACTTCCCAGGATTTAGAAGTACTTCTAACTGATCTGCTCCCTTCTTGGCATCAGTGTGTGAATTGCAAACTCTTTTTTTCAGACTGCAAACTTCTGGAAAGACATTTTGTTCTGAGTGTGTTTACATGGTGCCCAGAAAGATAGTGTGCTCAGTTGTCACTGAAGCTCCTTGGTACTATGATGCTATCCCTAAAGAACAACATTGTGTATTTCTGATGCTAAAGTGAGTCATTTGTGAGTAAGGTACACCTATATACATCTGCAAAAAGAAGTCATGCTCTGCGTGATGTGAGCACTGGAGACATCTCTTAACCTGTGGCTCTGTGTGCTTGTAATTTTCTAATCCCTTCTTCAAACAGTACATTAGTTTAATATCAGCTAGTTACTGGGCCCAACACAAGATTTATTTTTTTCAAGAAAAAGGTGTAGGTTTGTTTGTTGGTTTTTTTTAAAATGGCAAAGAAAACTGAGCAGAACAAAAGGGCACACTCCATTGCATTAAAGCAGTCTCCATTTTTGCCACCAGTGTGGTGGCTCCAAGTATGCTGAAGCACTCACATGCCATAAGAAAAAGAAAAGGAAAATCTCATCAGTGACAGCTGTACAGGGATGATTTTTCACTCATTGGAGAGACTGTCATAACTCACAGTCCTAAGAGAGTGTCTGTTTCTCACTGTCACTGGTGAGATAAGCTATATTTAATGCTGCAGCATCAAAGCTGCCAATTTTACATTTGCATTTAGTGGTACAGTTACAAATTAAATACACTGCCTGCCTGGTTTTGGTTTGCAGAGGGTAAAGTGATGCAATTACATTAGAGGGGGAAAGGGGCTTACTTAAAAAAAGTTGCAAAGTGTAAGGTTTGACATTTCAGGGACATTGGACAGGTACAGATTTAAATGATGTGAATTTACGTATTATCAGCAATGCTATATTAAAAAACGTGCATAAGTGTATTGAAGTCATACTTCTTACTCTGCAAATTACTATAGACTATCCTTGGATAGCTCGGTGCTGAATAAAAAAGAAAATCAACGTCCAGTCTGCCATAACTAGTATCAAAGAAAGGAATTTTCATTATCAGCAATGGAGATGAAATATATGTATTTGTGACTGTAAGCAGTGATGGTGTACAATTAGAATGAGAATACCCTGGTTGATTATCTGTTTAAATGAGGAAAAATGCATCAAGTTCCTTTCAGGTGGTAGACTATATAACAACCTACCGATCAGGATTAAGCATCACTTCTTATTTTCTTTAAAAGGCTAGTAAAGTAATTGAAAAACACTTGATAGAGTCTGTTGTACTAAGACAGAATAAATCTAAAGTAAGGGAGACAAACATACAATGGTTACACTTCTTCACTATCCATGTGTCCTATGCCTGAACTATTTATTAACTGAAATGTGAATGGGCAATGAAGGGCCAATTTATATGTTACACCAAGAGATGTATTATAACTGCCTTAAACATTGATTTCCTTCCTTTGCCTATTCTTGATTGGGATATACCACATAGAACAGCAATAATGTGGGGTTTCCTTATCAGATCTTGGATATTTCCCCAGACTGTCTGCAACCATTAACCTTGCATATTATCTGACTTTAGTGATTAGTACAAGGCACATAAAACCGTATTGATGGCCAGCCTTGGCTTAGAATGGTGAGCTGAATTATTGGAGGTTAGATTTTGCTGACTTTGTGATACAAATGATAGTATTATGCTGGTCCTGTGAAATTGCTAATTTGTCAT
The DNA here is from genome assembly GCF_023634085.1 of Falco cherrug. Taxonomy (NCBI): domain Eukaryota; kingdom Metazoa; phylum Chordata; class Aves; order Falconiformes; family Falconidae; genus Falco; species Falco cherrug. The sequence continues at coordinate 64,107,418 of NC_073698.1, forward strand.
TTCTTTCACGGTGTAGTCAATGATGTGGTACTAATGAATGAGGCACATAATTGTGTGATACTGAACTGTAGCTTCTCGCTGATGCCTTCTGTGCCTGTATTAAGAGGAAGTGAATGTCAAGACTCTCTTTGTTCACTAGTTCCTCTCACATTTCTGCGCCCTGCTGCTAGATGATCAGAAACAGCGTTTGTAATTAATGCTAAGGCTACTGCAGTTCGGTTTATAAACCTAACTTTGTTCTGTTGTGCTCATTACTTTTATGGGGTGCTTTTGGTAGGATTCTGTTGCTTCTTGCAGCTCTGCTGTGAGATGTGTGCTCTGCCTCTGCAGTGAACTTCAGCAAAGAAAGTCCTCCAGGTTCTTACAGTTGCTATCATTCTGACGTCCCCTCAAGAAGTTTTTTTTCAATGTACATCTCAGAGACTATCATACAAAGCAGGTCTTCTTTGTAAGGATTTGGAAGATAAACTGGAGTGAGTGAACTGGGGTCAGTGTTTGAAGCATTTCTTTTTGTCTACTGTTCTATTTTTGCTTAAGTAGTTGTGCAAAGAGATCTAACTGGACCACATTAACACATTGCCGTGGTCAATCAAAATGCTTCTTATCCTTATGATTAATTTGTGGTTTTCTTTAATTTTTTTTTAATTGCCTTTTTTCGTATTTTTTATCAGTTTTGTTAAGAAGAAGAATGAGGATCAGGGGAGGAAAAGAAAAAAAGGAAAAAAAGGGACACGGACACACACACACTAAGTCTTTCCTTTTACTTGATAAAACAGAGTTCACGGTTGTTCATAATGTCAGCTTGCATTATTACATACTCTTTAGTGCTTCTCCCAGAAGGCACTGAAGGAATAGACATACAGATATCTATCTACTTTCCACCTGGCATCAGGAAGCAGCGGGGCCAGACCCTTGGTTTACTGGTATAATGGTGGACCCCCAGCTACCTGCGGTGGGACAAGTTCTCCTGCAGTGAGGGCTGTGAGGGAGCCCCAGGTCAGGCACCACTGCTCTTAGGAGCATTACGGCAGTCCTGGGCCATCTGACATCGTACCTAAAACTCTAGCTTTGGAAAATAAAGTAACTATTGGAAAATCTCAGCCTGTATTAAAATAAGACAGGAAGACAAATACAGAATAAGAAACGGTTAGTTGAGAAATCAGAAAAACAAGCCCAAGTGGATTTTGAAGGCTTCAGAACCAAAAGGTATGTGTGATGGAAAGAAAACCTAAAGTTTACACTAATATAAAAATAAAAAAAAAATCTGGTTTATGCTAACTGGATAATTGTTGTAGGCTGTGTTGATTAATTTTATGGATGTGCAGTCCTAGAGTCTGATTTACTGTTGGATGGTTTGGGCTGATGTTAGTGTGATACTACTGAGCTCAAAATAATGGACCTCAGGCACAGGTCTTTGAAACTCCTTTGCTAACTGGTCTGGGCATTTTAATCTTGAGAAGATCACTTTGTAAATCAGCTTTTTAGCCTTCTTACATGTAAAATGGGAATAGCAACATTTGTTTACATGTGAAAGGTGTTTTCCTGTTTTATATAATGACTCTGTGTCTAGCTGCAAGTGAATAGTGCCCATGATACACAGCAGAGGCGTTTTGCTTCTCCCATAAAATTTAATGTGGCAGAAATAAGAAATATACGCTGCCCAAATGAAAGAGTCAAAGGCCCAATTAATTTGAGATGCTTAGATTTAACTAGAAGCTCCTTCAATCTTTTTAGGTTCATAATTGTGTTCTCTGGTTCTTTACCACGTGCAGCTCTAATGCTGTAATGAACTTTCACTGTTGCTGAAGTTGTTATATTTCTTAAAATGACATCAGTACAAATAGTCTTCTTTTGTAACAAACTGTGTATTTATTGCATTAGTTTTCAAGCTAGTAGTCATGCTATTCTAAAACGTATTATTAACACGTCTCTTGGAGTGATGTCCTCTTCCTGCTACTGAAGAACTCAAGCTCTGATAGTGACACAGTTGCAAATTGCTGTTCTGCTTGAAGTCTTTTAATGGAGGATAGGAAGGCAGCTGTTTTTTAGATCCAGGTTGTCTCAGTGTAAAGGCAATCTTGTGTTGGTTTTAGGAGAACAGTTCACTCAGGAGCTTGAGCCTTCATGGATTAACAGAGAAATTCTGCCATCAGAATAATTCAGGAACATGTCAGGTTTGGTTTTTTTTTTCCCCCAGATGTTTATTAATTCCACAAGCATTTGGAGTGCACTAATTTTTTTGTTAGATACAGTATTTCAACAAAATTAACCAGCAAATACGCTAAAAAAGGGAACATTAGGGTCTCACTAATGCAAACCTAGTGGCTTTTTCAAGCATAGGGATAGTAGGCTTTGGAGAGAGACAACAGGGAGAACATGCCACTTCTGCACTGTGAAGGACTTCTGCAGGACTATTTCCCATGGGCTTGGGCAGTGCAATTTAACAAATGAATCAGTGAACCAGTTGCTGTTCCTAGTTCTGCCCCCAAGTAAAGCTTTGATATTCTTCTTAAGAATTTAAGCTTTATGTATGATCTTTTATGATGTGTTTGCACAAAGCCAAGTATAAAAAGGTCTGAAATCAAGTAGATACACTTTTTTTTTCTTTTTTTTTTTCTGTTACTGTTGTTATAACTGTTGAAAGAAGCAGGTAAGAAGTCTGGTAGACAGAGACAGAATCTCTTAGTCAGGACAACCAGTATAACCACAAAATCTAGGCAAGCTCTTGGGCATACAAACCCATCTTTAGGTCTGGAACGGGTGATGCACACCTTGGATCTAAACAAAAACAGCATTTTACTGGAATTCACAGTTTCTGGTATCCAGGGACACTATGAATAATATTTTATAGTTGCCTTTTGAAGGCACTTTTGCACGTCTCCACGGAAGAGCAAGATTAGAGATCAGAGATGGAGTGACTGGTGAATATCTGGGTCTTTAGTTGTTTTGTATGGATGTGTGAGCTCAATCTAGGTCATAGCATTTGTTAACTTTTGCCTACTAAGATTCTGTGAAAGCCCTGTATGAAGTATTCTATGTGCTGAGAAGTATTGAGATCCAAGGATTTTCGTTGTTTTGTTTAGCTACTCTGATGTTGCACAGAAGTATTGGCAAGCTTCCTGCTTATTAGTTAGAGCACATATAGTTTAGATCTGTAGAGTACTTTTTGGACTATAGAAACTTTAATCTGTTTGTAATGTAATAGATCGAGGAGGTTACTTGAAGGCTAGGAAAATTTGTGTTTGCCATATACCTTTGAAGGTTGGACCTCCTTTCAGAACAGTTTGCAATTTCTTAATGACCTTTTCCATAGTTTCCAAAGACTGGTGGTATGCTATGTTGAGGACAGCGCGATCAGCGAGTTGTCTGTTGTTTTCTCATAAGGTGTTCTTATATTGTAGCTGGGTACTTTCTGTAGCTGTGTGTTACAGATCTATGAATCTTAAGTGTGTTTATTTTTTTTTCTAAATTAAACAGTATATTGCATCAAATAGAGATAAAGAAGTTATTTACTCCTCTAGTACACCTCACAACAACCGCAACACTTTAATGACATTTTCAGAGGAACTTCACTCAGTTTTGCTTAATTCAGATTCTATTGCGTTTGGGGGACTTCTGTGTTTGGTTTTGGGGTTTTGGTTTGTTGGTTGGTTTGGGGTGGTGGTGCTTTTTGGGGTTGTTTGGTGTGTTGTTTTTTTTTAATTCTTGGTAATTAGTAGATGTTTCCTGCTCTCTGTCTTGCTGTTGTGGTTAGAAAAGGGCACTGCAGAGGTTTAAACCAGTGCTGAATGTTTTCCCTGAACAGCATCTGAAACAGGTCAAAAGAGTATCTACTGGGGTCAGACAGTCCAACCATCCTTTCTGACTATTAGCAAGGCAGCACCCATTGATGCTAAAAGTGCTGGGAGCTCTGCCCTGCCTCTCCATGGATCAAGAGGAGCAGGAGGTGGATTCTTTGAAGACCTGTAGTCATCCTTTCAAGACTAATTGCCATGTTTCTGGACTCCAGCAAGTCAAAGCTGAGTCTTATATTTGACTGTCATCATCAACTGGCAAACATAATCTGTACACAATTTCCTTCCCCTTGGGCATCAGCTGCAAAGGTTCATCTTTGAAAGTAGCTGAGAAGGTAGCTGGGTGTCTCACCAAATCTGTTTATTCAGACTCTACACATATTGCTGATGAGGCTTGCTAGCGTAATAGTAGAGGATCAAAAGAAGCCTGACTTGTTAGCAGTTTATTCAAATCAAGAAAGGATATTTTTGACCTGCAATCCTGTTAGCTGCTTGTTCAACCGATAAAAGAACTGCCATTGTTGATACAAATTATCTGTTTTGTCCATGCTGAAATATAAAACATTTCTGTTGAAGGAAAATATGGCACCATAAATAATTAAAACTATTCCAATTGACTTTTTTTGGTCAATTTTAATCTGAGCTTAAATCACAATGGTCAGCCTTTTATTTATTTTTTTAATTACTGATCATTTGGAGAGATTAGCCTAAGCAATTACTAGTTAATATCCTTAATAACCAATTTTACATGTAGTCCACTGCTATGTTGCCACTGGCCCTGCTTGAGAAATATAATACACTGAATATCAGATCACATCCTGTATGTCCCCAGTATTAATCACATCCTGTATGTCCCCAGTATTAAAGAGAACAAAATGAAAGTAATATGAATTTCACTGATAAGGACCACTTTTGCTGTGATTATAGTTCTATCAAAATGTACCAGTCTAATACTAAGCACAGATTTACATATCTTTGAAATAATACAATTACATATAAGAAACCTTGCTTTAGCGATTAAGACAATGAGATCTACCCCATGGTGTTATAGGGGAGAAATCCATATTTTTTGATCTGGACAGGCGGGTTTTTTTCTGCTTGATATTATTGAAGCTGTATGAGGCAACGGCGCTTTTTTTATTATTATTCCTATTTTCTGGAGGGTTAAAATTGTTCTGTCAGTGATACTCACGTTACGTATTAAATGAACTTGTAGAGGTTCCTGTTTTATTGTAATCAACCATTCAGTAACAACTGGATAGTATATTTGTGCCTCAATTAGTTGTTTCACTGAGATTAAGGAACTATGGACCTTCTATATGTGCTATTTTTTTATTGGACCACGTTTGAAGAAATTTGTCTACTGCTTTTCATTGATGGGAGTTTCTGGCTAACAGCACTTTAAATAAGTGGAAAATGCTCAGTTATCACCCAATGTGAACAGGATCAATAATAGTTTAGTAGTGTCTGATAATTGCAGCGGCTGTTATACACAAGAGCTTGCATCTTCTTGAGTGACTCTTATCAATCTATTGTCCATCATCATCTGATAATCAGACCGAAAATATAGTGGGGAATTATCCTTTTTTGAATCAAGCTTGTGAAAAACATTTGAAATAATGGTAAAAAAAATTCTCATTGTTCCACTCAGCAGGGAGAAAAATTCAGTATCTGGATGGCTGTAGTAAGAAAGGGACAGAAAAAAAAAAAATCCAATGTGCACTTGCTAAATAGAAACATATGTATAGCACAGTGATATAACGGCAAAATATTTCTGCAATATTTGGGAAGTGTCTTAAAATATTTGTGATTATATTCTGAAGGAGTCATGACCCTTTGTACCTCTCAGGACCGTGCTGGCGACTTGAAAGGAAACCATAGGACCCAGATGGCAAGAAAGGGCACAGCAGAGTGCAACTCTTGTTGCTTTGTTCTTGAGGGCAGTGGCATCTCCACTTCACAGCACAAGCATCCCAGTGCTCAGACAGTGCACAGCTTTCACTCTTGGAAGTAGCGTTGCTCTTAGACACACCGAATTCACTTACAAAGACAGAAGTATTTATCTCCGCCCTCCTCCCCCTTCCTTTGCCTCTTTCCATGCCCGTAGGAGTGGCTCTGTAAACAATGGTCTCATCATCTTCCCACTTATGCTTCTTTCTCCATTTACTTTCCCTTTTTTAATTTATCTTTTACCTTGTTACTTTCACTAAAATGTATAGTCAGCCATGTTATGTTTCATGATCTTTCTCCTCGGCTGACAACAGAAAGAATTGGGGAAGGTCTGTCTGGGCGTAGGTTTTCATATTGCTCGGCTCAGTTACCTAGAGAATCCTTTGGCTTTTTTTACATATTTGTTCTAGGAATGAAGAAAGTATTTTTTTAAAAAGAAGCAGTTAGATAATATGTGTCTTTTTAGACCAGTGAATCTGTTAGTGCATTCTTTTATGAAAAGAACTTGACAGATTGTGGGTAGTCTACCAGTAGCAGCATCATGTTTTCTTTGTACGCTAAGTTTCTGGCTTTGGTGTCTACTGTATCAGGCCACCTGTTTGGCAGGCTTGTATGCTGGGGGAAGACAGAAGCACAGCTTTGCACTCTTTTCCCTTACTGTCGCACTTTTAACTGCTGAATCATAGAGTAATTCCGGTTGGAAGAGATCTGCTCAAAGCAGTTCAGTTACTTTAGGTTCATCAGGGACTGTTGCAGGCAAATCAAGTTTTGAATATCTGCAACAACCTCCACAACCCTTCTGGGTTCCTATTCCAGTGTTTGATCACCTTCATAATAAAAATAAAATTAAAAAAAAAATCCCTTATTTATAGGAAGTCAGAAAGTCCATATTCCAACTTGTGTCTGTTACCTCTTGACTTACCACTTTGAGAAGAGTTTGGCTCCATCTTCTCTGCACCCTCCCATTAGGCAGCTGTAGACAGCAACATGGCCTCCTCTTATCTTTGTCATCCTAAAGTTGAGCAAACCTGCTCCTTTGGTCTCTCCTTGTACGTCATGTGCTCCACCACCCTGACCATCTTGGTGGCTCTGTGCTGGAATCACCGCAGTTATGTCAATGTCATTCTTCTGCTGGAGAGCCCCAAACTGGACACAGTGCTGCAAATGTGGTCTCACCAGTGCTGAGTCAGAGCACCTCACTTGATCTATATACTGTGGTCTTGCACATGTAGTCCAGTATTTGGTTGTTCACCACTGCAAAGACTAATGACTCTTGTTCAGAATGAACATACTATGATGTCAGGGCATAAATTTTATCTAGTCTTTGGCACCAAAGTTGTGGTTTTGAAATTGTTTCAAAAACATTATATCAGGTCATATCCCAGGCTACTGTATTCAGAATATCTCAGTTGGGTCTTACTGAACAGTTTCGGCAATAGTCTTAAGTAATATTTAAGCCAAAGTCTTCAGTTACCCTGGCTATACTGTCTTTAATAAACTCTTTTGTCTGCTTTTGAATAAAAAAAATATTTCTGCCATATAGCTTGCAATGTAAAGAGCTGAGTTAAATACAGTATTTCTGCACCTGGGTATGCAAATACACTCTCTAACTTTACATTTATTTCAAAGGCAGTTTCAGTGGTCTTCTGCTATGTAGCATATATCTCCTGGACTATTCAGAATGGAACAAAATTACAACAGCTCAAATTCCCTGAGAAAACACTTTTGACTGAGCAAATAGGAAACAAACTGGTGGATACTTCTGTAGCCCTGTATCACAGCACTCTCCAAACTATCAAGCTACAACAAGGTCTTTTACCATCTCATACCAGCATACTCTTCATACCAGTCCCTCTGCTGTCTTCTCCTCACCTCATCCAGGGCATGTGTTCTCTCCCTTCTCTCTGCTTCTTCCTCCTCTCTCTTCCTTGGCTGCTGTCTCTTCATTGGTTGCCCAACCACTTAACCAGCCACACCTGCACCTTACCTACATCGGCCAACCCGCCGCCCCTGAAGCTAACCCTGAAGCCAACCCACAGTTGTATATTATCAATGCTAATTAGCCCAGCTTTGTTCCATACACTTCCCCCCCCCTTTTTTTTTTATGTTTTTAACAATCTTTACAACCTTTTTACAAATATATTTTTCATACAGTCTTCTCTAACTCCTCTACAGCCCTGTAGCCCTTTGCTAGCTGATTAGAGCACAGTCAAACTACTCAATTGAAACAAAGAAAAATTTACTGGTAGTCAAAGTATAATTACTTGGAAATACTAATCTCCACCTGCAGGACTTCCTTTCTGTAAGGTTATTGTCTTTTTCTCCATATGTCACTGAGTAAGGATTTACAAATACTAACAGGAGTCCTTCAGATTTAAAAAATGTCCCTATTCTACATCAGGACAAATTCAACCCCCTTCTTTTTCTGGGTGAAAAGGGGCCAATAAGTGATTTCCCATCAAACCCAGAAAAGGAATATCACGGAAGACATTGGGGAATTGGTTTCAAGCTCCTGTTCTGCTACACTTCTCAGTTTCTTACATGCCATACTTCTTGATCCCCTTATGTGTAACACTGTGGTCTTGCTGCTGGTTGTCTTATGTCCTGGGCTAGAGAAGATGCTTTTCTCCTTCCTGCTCCTAGGCACAGGATTTGAAAAGGAACACAAGCACATTAAAGGCAGCAGCCTAACTACTAGGTCATGGTTTATGACATCTTCCAAAACAAACACCTTGGAACTGAAAGATTATCCTGATGTAAATTTCTGCTACGTTGGCATTATTCTTGCAGAAAAAAAGGCTGGGTTTTGGTTCAGCTGTTTTGTGTCCTTAGAGTTGTTTTGAATCATCTTCTCAGACCAAAAATTCAAAAAGTACAGCTGAAACATTCTTGACTACCTATATGCACAAAGTTTTTATCTTTGGCTTCGTAGAGAGCTTTTTGTTCTCTTAAGTTGAAATAAAGCCTCAGATGAAACAGAAATTAAATCAGTTTTATTTCCATAAAACCTATAAACTCTAACTCCATCAACTACAGCTTTGTGGACTATATAACAGTATTTTTATCAAAAGCCTGTTTAGCAGCTAAAGGCTGAAAGGCAATGTACAATAAATTTTTAGACCTAGCCTTGAAAGCTGACCTGCTTGAGCTTGGCTTATGCCTTTGGAAGGCTAAGTCCACAAGGACATGTGTTACTTCTGTATTTACAGCATTCATCCTTTCTTTCTGAGCTCTGATTGGCTATGCTCTCAGAAACTAATAGATGATGCTTTGTCTTCTCAAATTGATAAACAGAGTTCTGGCTTCCAAAAGATGGAGGATTTCTATATAACTGCAAGAAAAGCAAAGGAATGGGCTTGTTAATGAAATAGCAACCATACGATCTTTTTCCTGTACCATCCTGGAGTTTTCAGCTTCTTTTCTGGTTCCCTTTTCTGTGCACTCAAAGCTGTTTAAGAAAGCAACTCCCTTCACTCTTTGGAACGAAACAGGTTAAATATTGCAACGTGAAGTTTGTGGTGCACACTGAAAATAACTTGCAGATGCTGCTGCTAAGAGCCATGAAACCCTTATACTTCAACCCAAACCTATGCATTTTGGTTTACTCAGAAAATTCAGCCCTGAAAAGTCAAAATGCCATGGAAGACTATTCTTACCTGATCTCAGATAATCTCCATAATGTTGTAAGCTTAATAATGAAAGAACATGTGACATGTCTGTGAGAAGCTTTGTCACTTCTCTCCATGGAGTAAAAAGTGAAGGCTGCCTCAAGTAAGTGCCCAAAGTTAAGGCATGATGACTGGATTCCACTTCTTACCAAAACAGAGTAAAGAAAAAATTCAACTGACTGGGAAACAGGAAAGTATTTGGTTGAGGAAAGCAGAATTTAATTTCCGTTCCCAGTTACTCAGTTTAATTTGTACTTCCCCTAAAAATAATGAAAGTTGCCACGCTTTATATTAAGATTTAATGATATTTTGCAAATGGTTAATAAAATGCAATAGGCTTAAGGCAGAGGTGCTTGCTACAGATGAATTCCGAAGTGATAAGCATTTTGGCTGGAAATACAGGTGATTGGAATTCAGAGCAGTCAATTATTAAGTCACCCTCTAATCTTCAACTTTCTGTAAACCAGCTCTGAAAAGAAAACAAGTGAGATGCTTGTCTACAGCACTCGATCTTCCATTACATTACATAAAAGCAGTGTCAACCTCTCCCATTTGACTGAGAAATGTTCCGAACAGGTGAGTGTGGGTCTCCATTAAGGTAGATGAGTTGGTTGCAGACAGACCAGTTAAATACCTGTTTTACTCAGCCTTTTTCTCTTGAAATTAATTTTCCTGTAGTGCCTACTGATTACAATAAACTTTTGGTTTTACTCTGTAGTTGTTTACTTTGCCATGGAAGGTAGGAAGAAGCTCCTTTTGGAGCCAGCCTCTGCTCTTCCTAGAGCTGCAGAGCAGTACCAGGCTTATCTTCTCCCACTTCACAAGCTGGGGCTGCCAGTCCGACCAATGAAAGTTGGACAGCCTAAGCATCAGTAGGGGGTTTTAGCAGATCCATGCAATGAGTTGTGTTCAAGCTCTCAGACCAGCCCTTTTTACCCTCTTTTTCTCCAAAGTGGCGACAGCCTGATATTCAACATCCAGCAAGTCAGTGGGAGTCGTGTTTTTCTATTTTAAATCTAGATAAGTGGGTGTCAATGTATAATCTTACAGCCTACCAGTCTTCTGGGATAAACAATAAAATCTAAGAACATTGAAATGTTTTCCACAGCCCCTGTCTTTAGGGAAGAATAGGCCATGCAAGTGAACCCCAGACCCCTCTGAGTTAGCAGCTCCCCTTTTAAGACAAGGAGGAATTCACAGAGGATAGAGAACAATATAAAAATGAATCTAAAACCAGAACTGGGTAATGGCTTTGATGCTAAAGGGCTAAAGAGAAACATCAAACGCTCTCAAGGATTGCAGCTCAATTCCTGGTTTTAACAGTTCAGTCAAGAGTCATGAAAACAGCAAACAGCAATTTTACAGTTATTACTTTAAGAAAAGGGATTTATCCCCACCCCACTTTTTGTTTAGCCATGGGAAGCTCCTTTAACATAGGTGGTGCACAACAGGATGGCAGGCAACATCCCAGTACGTTATAAGTATATCCTCAGCCTATAACAAAACTTACTTTCAAAAGTCATGATACCAAGTAAATGTTTTGATGGAAAGCTCTTTAGGTAAGTTTATAGATGTTTATCAGTGAGAAAAAAATTCATATGCCTAATTGACTTATCCTTTCAGCAACTCCAATGCCAATTTTTAGCATCTAAGCCCTTGAGACATGAGATCTCACTCATTTATTTCACCTGGTCTGAGGTTTTCTGTTTTGGTTTGCTTTGCTTTGCTTTTTTTTTAGCATTTGGGAAGATATGAAACTGCTCCTTACATTCTTTATATGACTATTATATACTACTCATTTTAAAGAGTAATGGTAATGCTGCCACATCAGCCCCTACCTTCTAGAGATGTATGGAGTGCACTGGAGCACTGCTCCCTTAGGTGATTCATTTTTGACGGAAGGTATAGATGAAGTATCTCTATCCAACCATACCCCAAGACGGTACTGAAGACTGCCATTTCTTAGGCACTGTTCATCATCCAGCTTGATATCTGCTGAGACAGTTTCCTGCAGCTGCCTTTGATATTCTAGTGTATTTATTTATTTATTTATAATCCTGGCTGCTCAACAAACGGCAAGATCAGACAGATTTGATATGCAGCCTCCCCATCAAACACTCATATTATAAAGTTAAACGTGTCCTTACCTGAGGTTCCACTACACCTAAAGCACTGTGTAGCATTTAGGGCTCATGAAATGCATCAAAGACATTTAATTTTTTTGCAATCAGATGTGTTCAGAACAAAACTGGGTCTGGGTATAGCTTTTATTTCTCTTGGAATTCAACTGATTTGTGGCAGGGAGATGACCCATTCAGGTGTGTAAATATCTCAAACTTCCATAGGATAAAAAATTCAAGAAAAACATATTCTGCTTTTTCACCCATATTCCATTGATATATAAGATAACATACCTTTGTGAAGTAGGTGCATACATTAATGGAAGATTTAACTGTTGATTTCTCTGTTTCTGTCACCGTTATCTTATTATTTAATCACAGCTTTTTGTGTTGAATTTACCCAAGAGTATTTTTAAGAGAAGCATCAATGAAGTTCAATGCTGGGTATGAAAAGAAAAGAAACTGGGGTCCAGTCTCTGGCAGATACTCCATAACAAGGTAATTCTTTAAAGGTACATCACATAGCTCTGAGAGAATAAAACAAATGCTTCGGAGTAATTATGGTCTTTCAGATAAATACACAATTAGATTATGTGGTTTACATTAGATGATGTTAATTTACATAGGAACATATGTGACGTATTCCTAAGGAGTAAGGACAGATCTATACAACCAGAGAGACCTTTAACAAGCCCATGCTCCCCCCTGCTAAATAATAAGCCAGAAATAACATGTAAGTTTTAGAGCCTTTGTGGTATGTTTGAGAGCCTTTCTGACAAATTATGAATAAAATTAACTGCTGCTCATTCTCATGCATGGTATCAAGTTTTTACACACCAGTATATCAAGGTTTTTCACATGTCAGCATAGTAATACATGTGTATCTTTAACATTCATGAGACATAAATGAACACATCTAAGAACAAATAGGTAACTGATTTCTAGAAAAGTAATAAAAGTAAATAGGATCATTATGAACATGTCTATTTTTGGTTTTGTGAAACAAAAATCATGAATATCTCGTTAATGAAACATGTGGGAAGAGTTTGCTTGCTACATAATTTTATTAAGATAAAGTTTTTATTTTCACATAGAATAGACAAATTATGTAAGACAAAGTGGTGGGAACTGAGATTAATTTGTCTTCTTTTTCCTGGAAGACACTGCAGCAGGCAAGTGAATGGACTGTGGTGGGTCTTCCCAACTCAGTCCAAAAGCCCTTGCTCAATTGTTCCTTCCTTTAATATAAGTAAAGACTGTAGGACTGCCTCCCCTCTAACAGCATCATCTGGTAGAGAGCTCTCGGTTTGGCTGCTTGTTCCTCTAATGCTCTCATAATGAATATATGGTTTATTTCCAGCACATCTAATTATCTGTTTATACTTTACAAACCAGTATGAGAGCACTTAGAATTTTCTTTACCCTGGCACCCACCAATACTTTTTAACATTTTGGGGACGTTTTCCTAAAAATGTTTAAAATAATATGTGGCTGATACAGAGTATGGATATCATTGGGGTACAACCAAAACTTATGCCCTAAAACATGACACACATAAGTACATCATAACTTGTGTTTACAGTACAATCAACCAGTCTACCTAGCCTTCACAGTTAAGGTTGCCACTTCCATTTCAAATGAGAGGCACACCTAGCAGACAGGTTACGAGCAAGCCACATAGCTGCTTGCTTCCTGAACTTTACATTTGCAGAATAATAATAGTTTTACCTCTGTTTTGAAATAAAAGATGCAGGGATGTTAGAATTAATGAGATGTCCAGTTTAAATGCAATCACTAAAAATAGCAGAAGCAAAAGGTATCACGCAGGACATAAAGGTCTTTCATTTTTTTCCCACTTGTTCTCATATACTGACCTGAATGGTTTGTGTAATGAATAATACTACACTTGTTAATGAGCACAGGCCTGTTTAAATAGAGAAATTGTATTCTCTGCTTATTCATGTACATTGTTTACAGAGCAGTGAAACATCCAAGGTTAAGTGTGAGGACTATGTCTTCAAGGTTTCTTGACGAGACATGCATGTGCATATATATGCATCGCCGTAGGTCAGGGTCCTCATTTTTTTAAGACACAAAAATCACCTGATGAGAAGACCAGCAAACCCCCAAATGGATACAAGGTACCATGAAGGTCTCATATTCTAAGAGAAGTGTAGCTTTGGATATTTTTTTTTCTTCTTTTGTTGTAACCACATATACCTGACATAGGTACAGTATCGATCTACCTACTGGTGGTGAAGCTGGCTTTTTGTTCATCTGGTGGTTGTGTTACCCTAAAGCTGCATGTCAGTTCATCAAAATCAATTCTCTTTTGATTTTTGCAACAGCAGAGATGGGTCAGCTAACAAATGACAAAGAGCCCTATTCATGACAAAGTGATTGTTGCATTACAAGTACAATTTTGTAGGAATTTAACAAAAAAAAAAAAAAAAAAAGAAGTGCAAGAACACAATTTTACTGCATCATTTGCTGTCTCACATGATTCCTCAGACCTCTTGAATGTCACATAATACAGTGTCTAGACTGTCTTCAGAGTAGACTAGTCACCTTCTTAAAGAGAAATACACTAGATTCAGCAGTGCGTATTTTTTCAGCAGAAAAAAATGTTCTTTATTTAAACGTATTTCCTAACACTTTGCAATAAATTCAGGAGAACCCCCTCCATATTACTCACAGTATTATCTTCCATTTATTTTAGTTACTTAGCACAGATTACACAGGTGAGGCAAGAGCTCACCGATCCAGGATGTGAGCTGGTCATTTCTCCTGCTAAATGGTTACAAATGCCTCCTGCAAGGCTGGCTTGACTGCAAAGCTCAGACAGAATCTGGAAAAAGATCCACTTGACAATTTTGCAGAGATTTTTACCAGCTCAGTGCCAACAACTGACGTAAATGTATGAATTAACAGAGGGAGGGTATGAATTAACATTTTCAGGAAACAAAATTTTAAAGCTGACATTTTTGTTTGAATGAGAGTTTGTATTTGAGCAACATTGAGCTCATGCAGACTGTAGATGTCTTTCTTTGTAGACATTTATGAGATGAATTGCAAATCTGTACATAAAAATCCAGTTTAAACACTTTAACTTAGACACAAACATGACTGTGAAAGTTTTCCATGGGGCTGGGAGTGTCCTTACTTGCACCTATGCGTGGCACATCCTGGGCATGTGTTCTAGCTCTGTTGTGTTGCAGTAACAACACCAAAGTTTGGAAAACTGCTGACTTGCTGGAGGCTCTTGTTTTGGAGGAGCTCTTGGATGCCACAGGGTTGAAAACGGTACACTTGTGATCTCTTCATTTTCAACAGCCCTGGTGTAGTGCTTTAGGAAAGCAAAGATTTAGCAAGCTGGTTGATCTAGTTCCCATCTCTGATGGTTGTTAACTTTTGTCTTAGACCGAGATACTGTCACCTACTTGATACCTAACTGGCTGCACAGTTGTCCCTAAGATTGGTGTGCTGGAAGAGTTTTGTGCCTAGGAAGTCTGTAACTCCTTTTCAAATTTGTCCTTTACCAAAGTTTTTTGAGCTTTTTTCTCTAGGAATTCTTAGGAACCATAGATATTAATTTAGCTGTAACAGGGGACAGAAAGGACTTTCTCATTATTAACACATCTAAGACTGGTTTGTAGTCATTGCCAAGTTGGTGAAGAATATGTTCTGGAAGTATTGCAGAGGAATGGCATATAGCCTCCAGCCTCTAGCTTTGTGGGCTATTTTGCAAAGTCTTTACCTTCTCAACTCAGTCAGAGGTTTCCAAGTGCAGATTTAGCTCTCCCCGTCAGTACTGACAGCCAAGACTTGTCCTTCTTGGACACACATAATGTGACTGGCTGTAGGGCACACTGATACCCTCATTGAAACTGGGACTGCATCAACCCCAAACGTTCTGTATCTCCACAAGTCCGTGGAAAAGACAACCATTAGGCCACCCTGGGCTTGTTTCTGTTGCTGTTGTTGGGGTTTTTTATTGCTAAGAAACTCAAAAGAGAAGCAGGAGCTGTTTGTCAGTCAAAGGGAATAAAAATGCAAACAATGACAGATTTATGCCTGTATGGATGTATTTACATTTAGATTTATGTAAATAGCTATGGAAATTCAGTTGGCACTTGGCTTTCAGTAGGTTACTGGTACAGCCTGTGGAGCTGCAAAATTTGAACATCATTTTAGTTCCTTTGGTCACGGAAGTAACTCTTCTCTGCTTAAACAGTAGATGGGTCACTATTCCTTTTTATTTTTCGCAAGATGCTAGACATTTTCTGCCAGTTATAAACTTGAAACTATTCAAACTGGTTTTAGCCCCAGAAGTTTTAAGCATGCAGATGCTTTTCGGCGTGTGCATATCCTAGCGTGTTTTAATTTATAGGCACAGTAACATCAATTTATGATCTCTTCTATAGAGGGATTAGATGCCAGTAGCCAGGATCATGTTGGGACAGCCTTTTCACAGCTCTTTAAGCACAGAATAAAACCTCATATTGATCCTACTAAAATACCTAAGACATGGCTATTATTATTATTATATATCCATTTATCCTCTGGTGTTACATTTGTTTTATAGGCAACACTCTTTTAACTAAGATGTTGTCCAGACTGCTAGGAAAATACACTGCTCTGGGGGATGTGGTACTATTTGTGCGTTTTACAGCAATCTTATTGCTGATACGAAGGACAATATCACATTAACTTCTTTGGAAACAGACTCAGTCTGACAGGCTTGAATAAATATATGTTTCAACGTTCCTTTTATGAAATGCCTTTTCCTTAGGACTACTTTAAGATCATAATACTCCTTTAATCATGGTCAATACATTCCCTTTGCCTATTTCATATTTTCTGAAATGCTCAGTAACATTTGCCTCTAATAAAAAAAAAAAAACAGGTGCCATTCCTTTCCTCTGGCACACTCATGTGATTTAGCTTGGGGTCTACCTGGTGCAGAGATGCTGGGAGTTTATCAGGGCATTTTTTTCCCCAGTAGTCTCCTTCTGGGGAGTTTTTCAGTTTGCAAGCTATAATGAAAAGTAGGTTAAAAGCAAAAGGGCATTTTAGTGAAGGAGGGAATTAAAATTCAGCAGCCTAATATCAGCAGTAGTTTATAACAGGGCCTTATAAAAGGCAGCTCTGTGTCTTTTTTTGTGTGCACTTTTATTTCCTTTGATATCAGCAGGGGAATTTTCTCTGCAAGACCCATTCCCATCTCACTTTTCTGCTCTCAGATCCCTGCTGCTCTGGGTTTTCTCCTTTCATTTTGATATATGTTATATTCTTCAACCTTCCCACTTGAAGGTTGTAGGAAGCTCGATATTGCCCTTAAAATAGAGAACACAATTGACGTGAAAATTCTTCAAGGGGTGGGCCTGCTTTTCATATATGTTGAAAAGAATCCTTCCACTCACTGGGAAGCCTTGGCAGTGGTGGAGGTGAAATCTTCAGGACACCATCCTGTGCCTAATGAAATTGTACTAGAAATGGTAACTTGCTACTGGCAGTTTCAGTTGTACCCTAACCTTAGTAAGAATGCATTTGGGTATTCTATAATTACACAGTAATAAGCTGTAATTATGAGTTTATGTATATACACCTTTCTCTAATGCCACTACTGACTTAAAAATGCATTGTAACAAACTGCTGCTCTGATGCTTGCCCCCCTCAAAACGTGGCAAGCTCCCTAGCTTAGTTTGAAGTCATTTCTTTTCTCTGCTTCCCAGGGCAGAGGCTAAAAAGCCCATTCAGTGCTTCTGTGGGAGTGAGGGATTTCTTTCCAGACACCGATTGTAGTGTGGTTGACATGTTCCGAAGGAAATTGGGTTCAAACTTCTCACGACAGTTCCCCCAAGCTCTTCGCTGGCGATGTGGTGCCCCCCCCCGGCTAGGCTGGTCAGGCGGGGGGCAGGGGGTGCCTGTGCGCATCTCACACGCTCCGCTCCAGCAGTGGCCGCCGGTGCATTTCTAGCTGTTACAAATAGATGGCACTTTTGACTTGTACTAGAGCAATTCAGTTGGTAGGATGCAATACCTGAAAAAAAAAAAAACAAAACCCAACATAAAAACCACTTGCTAGGGTTTTCGTAAGTCAGGCACATATTTGTTATTACTTATATAGGGGCAAAAGAAATGAGGCAGATTCAAATAGTCTGCCATGTATATCTCAGGCGGTGAAAGCTTAAAAATATAAAAATTCAACGGTAGAATGGGCAAATCAAGTACATTTGTAACGTATTTTCCAACGCATGCACTGGATTCTCAGGGCAAGCTGGAAGAGAATTCTCTTTTAATACTGAATTGCTTTAAAAGCTAACGAGGCAATTGCCACAAAAGTCTCTTCTTTGCTGCTTTTCTGGTCTACACGTGTGCACACAGAGACACACATACACACAGGGGGGAAAATTCAGCCTGTTGTCTTGCAAGTGTTACTTATCATATTAATTAAAATCTGGTGACACGATAACACTAGCAGCTGTGTGGGAAAGCGAGGGAAATTAACAAACGTTTGATTTGTTGTGTTGCTAATGTGACACTTATTATACAGGTCACAGTAAAACAATACCTCAGCCAAAATATGCTAATACTGGTGGAGAACTGTTGCAGTTGTAAAAACATTGATGTTTATTATAATGAGGCAAAATAGCACATTACCTTTAGCAGAGTGAATTGCTGTTTCTCAGGGCAAGAATGAAGTATATCTGAAGGTTTAATAAATTATTTTAAAAAAAAAAAAAGATGTAGAGGAAGAATAAAGTGACATTGTTATAGTTATAAAGCCAATAAAAGAAAACAACCTCAGGTACAAAAAGGATGTACAGCTTTTAGAAAGCAAAATATGTAATTTCTAATGGACATAGATTAAATGGAGGATGCCTACAGCTTCTTCATTTAACATTCCAAGGAACTTTGTTACAAGAACAAAAGAAAATGATTTACTAAGATACAAGTTATGCTATAAAATACACGTAGCACTAGAAATGTAATTACATTTAGAAATGGATGTATTAACTGCCCATTTCCCCTGAGGAAAACTAATATGTAAGTTTATTTTTAATGGTGGCTTATATCCAATCAACTGGTTTGATGACATTTTTAAACAAAGACCTTTGGACTTTAAATAATTATTCCCATGCAATTGTTGGATCACATATAATTGCTTGCTCTTTAGTACCTCTTCCCAAACTTAATTGCACTATACTCTGAGTCTGAGAGCTTTTATATATATATAAAAAAAAAATAAATTTACAGAACTCAAAACTGAAATAGGAAAAATTCTTCCCACAACTGAAGTAAAAATTAAGAGTATGCATTCAGCATTTTGTAAGTATTCATATCCTCCCAGGAATAATTTTGGTTTTAGCTTTTCAAAGGTTTCTTTCATTTCAAAGGTATTTTATCAATCTTTGTACCATATTTTTGAGCCCAAGGAAGGATTTTTTTTTTCTTTCTGATGTTTTGATCATTGTACTGAAATGGGGTGTATGAAGTCAACCATTTGTTTGACAGTCTTTGACAGCAGATTATGTAGATTTTGCCTGACAGAACACTAGTCATTCGGAACTGAATTCCGAGTGAGCAATCTAGATCAGAGGTCAGGCTGTGGGGTACAAATTGGGACAGATATTTCACCTTGCCGTGTGAAAGGACACAAAAAAGCACACAAATCAGGAATTGGCGAGAACTAACAGGTTAAAGCAGAGGTGATGCAATTACACAATATTTACAACCTAAGATTGTGCTAAAGTCCTTTTGAACCTCCTGCCTCTCCAGTCCACAGAGGAAGTGGGGTTTGATTTGGAAGTCTTCCCTGAAGAAATGTAAATGTACTCTTTAAAGGTCTGTTCTATGCCAGAATGCTAAAATATACCTGTTGTGACTCATGTTTCCCATCATTCACCTTGGTTTCAGTTTCAAATGGGTATCAGAGTACATAGGTGCACATGCCAGAAAATAGTTCCTTATTCCTCCCCCTTTTTCAAAATAATACTAGTAAGAAAAGATAATATGTGAGGAAGAGAAAAGATAGTTATCTAAGGCAAAACTCAGGTATAGAGCCCAGGAACTAGATATTTTGATTTTTCAGATGAAAATTGACAGATGCAAAAATGTAATACTGAGATGCTGAATTCAATTATTGGTAAATTAGAGGTAAAAAAAAACCCAAACCCAAACCCAAACCAAAAAAGTGTCTTATATTTTAGTGGTAACTGGAACAGATAGAAATGAAATCAATTTGCAAATATCTTAAGCTCTCAACAGAAACTAATTTTTTTCCTTTTACTGGTCAGTACTACAAGTTACACATACAAAACAGAACTCACAAGAACATTTGAGTTGGAGATTTTGAAAAATAAGGACTAGATTGGAAAGGTGGTTTGTTTTAATTTTTTTACCTCTGAATTACTTGTAATTGAAGATCGTTTTCAGAGGAACATTAATGTAACATTCATTATTTGTCGTTATCTATTACATTCATTCTTTTATTAATATCTGCCAAGCCATAGCAGAAGTCAAAGCAGAAGAAATTAAAGAAATTCCAGGAAGTGATTAAGTTTTGGTTTTGTTTTTGGAGAACCTGTATAAATTAGATGGAACTTTTGTACAAACTTCCACCTTATGTAAGTATGAAAGGATGCCTCTACATGTTCAAGGAGGTTAAGGATAGCTGAATCAATAATAAAGATGCCAAGAGTACAATTTAAATCTACTAAGTAACTAAAATACTAAAACCATTATGTGGGGGAAAAAAAAGAGAGAGAAAAAAAAACACTTAAGGCTGATGAAATATCAAGGTTTATTATTCTATTAGACTTTGACAATGAAATGAAATACACAGACCTCTAACAATGTTATTAAAATAAAATTTCAAAGCTTGATTTTTCAATCATGCAGTCAAAGAAAGGAAGACATTTTACAGTCATATCCTGTAGAGTATAGGAAAGTTCTCTGTCAAAGCTGTGTAACATTTTGATTAAGTGCTTGATAGATTATAAATATAAGTCAGAGCTAGCAAGACACTGTAATAAATGGATCTTCTCAGAATGATTTGTGATCAATTTCAAATTACAGAAGTTTGTAATATACTCATTTCTTCCCTACATAAGCATACTCTCTTTAATAATGCCTTCAACTACACGTGTGGTTTTGTCAGTATGTAGGTACTCAATGTAGAAATCAAACTCGTGTATGTATAAACATGTGTATATATACATGTATATATACACATATGTTTGCACATCCGTATCTCCTTATATACGGCTTCAAATCTTCTAGTTTGCGAGGTTTTTTTTTCCTTTAATATTATTTTGCGTGTCATTAAACTATTTAAATCGAGGGAAGACCTGCGACAAATGGGGTTTGGACAAGCAGACCAGACCCCAAACCCACAGATGATTACATGGGAAGTCAGTGGCAAATGCAATGCCACAAAAAGGGAAGAGCGGAGCCATTACTGGAGGATTACAGTCAGCAACAAAACATTCTGCTTCTTGCTGCTGTGCCTCATTTCCACTGCAGCATAACTTTGTAAGATTTTTTTCTAAGGGAAAAATATTTTGGTATGAACTGAGCAGTAGCTGATTCAGTTCTCTGCTCTCAAATTTTGTTACCAGTACTGTTCATTGAAATAATATAATTTATTGATATAATTTAACATCTCTCACATGAATTGTTTGAAAGCAACCAGTCTCATAAGTACTATTGATCTATGCTCTACCCTGATTTTAATAGGCACTCTTACAATATTGTCTCTGGAACCTACTCTATTTGTCCGTAAGTACATTAATCTCAATAATTACAATTATATTAATTATAAAAATACTCCATGTAGTGCCTAAAAAATTTGACTCTTAGCTGGAATTAATTTGTCATTATCTTGTTCTGAACTGGAACAAGCCTACCAAAAAGGCAGGAAATAACTAGAGAAAGAAGAGAAATTTTCAAAAGGTTTATCTAACAAAGGAGAGAGTATTTCCAGTGAAAGTTGTACCACACAACATGTTTTAAATGCATACATTCAATACCATAAGAAGTTTACAGTCAATTGTTGGTTCATAGGTCATTGGTCATGAATTATAATTGAAATTACCTTCTCCTGAACTAGCTCAAAAACTACGCAGGTTTTTCATATAACAGAATCTTTACAGTTCACTTGGAAAGATTCATTATCAATGCAAGCCTGATAAATTTGGTATGATGTGAACTTTTATTACTAACATTTGTTTGTTTAGATTACTGTATCATGCTGTACAGTGTATTTATAATAAGCATTAGACCAGCAATAATAAGAACTTTCCTTTTGAAATGTCACAGATGTGCCATTCCCTTTAATTCTCCAGAAATATGGGAAGTGATGATAGAAAAGGGGGGGGGGGGGGGGGGGTGCCATGCAAAATATGCAATTTGGGTTTTAGGAACAATTTTTTAAAAGACCAATTTCCATATATCAACACTTCTCAGTGAGTTCCATGAAACATTTTGATATGATTTACCAAAAACAGTTTTTGCATCAGGAACATTACAGTAGCTAATCTGCATCTGTAAAGAGCAGGAAATGGAATCACATTAGATATAAATGTAATGCAAAAAAGAAAAAAGTTAATGCAACATATGCAACATTATGGCAGAGAATTTAAATGTACAGTAGTGAGGATATTCAAAGTTATGGTTCCCACAGCAACAGTAACTCAGCTTTATTTACGTTGTAGCATTATATATGTTTTATTCCTTAAAGGAAAACTGATCTATTTTTTCTCAACTGTATAGAATAACATTTGCACATTAGGAAGTATTTGTCTCTGAAATGAAACTGTGAACACCAAAGATTTACATTTGTAAAATGTAAATATATGAAACTGGGTACTTCTGAGTGCAGCCATGGAAATACCTTTTGCACTAAAAGGTGAGAGAAAATTAGCTTGGGAGAAGGGTATTTAAATTACTAATGCACTAAATTACTGCAGTTAACTCTTTAACTGATGACCTTTCATGAGATTTGCTAGAAATGCTTGAATATTTCAGCTACAACTACTTATATTTTAAACATTAAACTTTTGCTTAATATTAGATGCTTTTAGTTATTGTGCATTTAACCTGGCTGGAAAGTTTTTAACATGTTTCCATTGAGCTTTTACACTGGTTGGATCATCCATGCTATAACCTTTCAGCAAAAAGTCAAACTGTATTGCAAGCTTCAGAAGAGCCTACTAAACTAATTTCATCTGTCTGTTTTAAAACTAACTGATGATGAACATGAAAAATTAAATACGATGAGGAAAAACCAAAAGGTTAACTATTTGTATTTGGCTGTGTGCTTTGCCATAATATGGGGTTTGTAGTGATGAAGCAGAATTTTTTTTCATTTTAATTTTCAGGGTTGCTTTCTCTTTCTTTGAGTAGAATGAACTCATTACATTAAAAAAGGAAAATAGACCACTATAATCCATCACGTCCCACCATTAGGCTCCTCCCATATGGGTTATTAATGTAATATGGATCCTGAACCTTCAGATTGATCCACTGTAGACATCTACCACTGGAGTGACAAAGCAACTGTTAACCTCCTTTTGGGTACCAATCCCTACAGCGATACTTGAAGTATTCTTGGCTAGTAGGTTACATTCCGAAATCCCAAGTTCACCCCGTAGCTATGGTACAAGGTTACGGCGCAGCAGTTATTAATAGGATAACCGAAGCTTGTACATTGTATGCGCCCAGGTTTGAATTACAGCACATTTGGATGCAGTTCCTCCCCCTGTCTCCCAGTGGAATTTTGCCTTTAATACAAAATCCATCATGCTACAGATGCCACAATATTTATTAGGGCGAGAGTGGTGAGGGCTTCTATGGTGTGAAAGAAATATCTAGAGGACAGTGCTTTGTTCAGAAATAGAACAAAGCCAAGGCACAGGTTCTGTCACTGTCCCACCATCAGTCTTAATATACTGGCTTTGCATAGACCAGGGGATAGTATATTCCAAGAACTATTTTTAAGACAGACTCTGACATAGGGGAGGAAGGGTCAATGCTATGAAGGTGAACTTTGTCATGGCATGTGGTCCATTTTAATTGTCAACAGAGACATCTCCTGCTCACCTAGCACATTTAGGTTACCAGAGAAGTTTATGTTTGTGTCTGTGCTATTGTTTGCATGCACTTCTGGGGACAATTCCTGGCCCTTGGGCCAACTAAAACACAGCACTTTGTGTCCACGGAAACCCTGCCCAGCTTTTTTTCTGGGAGGCTAATAGTTGGAGCACCTAAAAAAAAAAAAAAGAAAGGCAGGAGATAAATTAAGGATTTTGCAGTATTAACTATCAAGGAGTCCACAGTTTGAACCTGGTCCTCACAGTGTTTTAATTGGCAGTGGTTTTGTACACTAGTAAGGCTAGGGATGGTGAAAAATGTGGTATCATGAAGTTAGTTATTTGGTGCAAAAGGCATTGGTCTTAGGTCCTGTGGCCTGTGAATACTGGTGACTACCACCTGGTATGTGGGCTGTAGGGAAAAGTGTTGTTCATAGGGCATCCATCACACCCACATTTGCTGCCCAGACTTCTAGTCTGATATTACCAACACTTTAACAAGCTGTGCTAAATTAAGCCCGAGGCTTTCTGTGACCTACCTAGAACTGTGTTCGTCATCACAGTTGTGCCTGTAAATCTTGACATGCTCATAAACTGCTTTTGTGACAAATAATGTATTGAAAGTTCTTTGACTGTCCTATACACACAATGCAACTGAAATTCCTGGATTGTTTGTTTATATTCTCAGTCCTAAAAGTCTTTCTTTTCCCCCCTTGGTAATGAGACTGTTTTCTTTTTCTTTTCTTTTTTGAACAAAGTAAAAAGAAATTCATGTTTCATTAGTCAGCATCCTCCTTAGCAATTTTGTTAGAGAAAACAGTCATTTCACATAGGGATTAAAAAACATTTTCACTTAAGTTTCAGTCCTGCAGAATGCAGAGGGAACACTTGGAGGGAGCAATACAGAAAAAATTTCACTGGTAAATCAACTCTTTAAAAACAGAAGACAAGTCTGCTGAGAACCCTTCAATACGGTCATTTTGGAGAAAACAGAATGACATTATGAGTGAAAGCCTATGCTTTTCTGAGTGTGATAAATTAGAATCAGACACAACTACATGGTTCTGATTGTTTTCACAGAATGTTTCCAAATAATTAAATATCACACACATGATGCCAGGATACCATAGGAATAATGCTTGAAAATCTACTGAGGGGTAGTGTAATTGAACACATACCTAATTCTCTAACTTGGTAAGTCATTCTAAATATAGCAAAAGATCATGAAAAATGTAATTTTGAGAAGGATATAATCTCTAAGTTAATGTACCCAGATATTCCTCTTCAGAGTAGACTAAATCCTTTGAAAAACTGAAATTGTAAACGTGCTGTATTTTAGTCTTTGTATCCAAGATTAAAAAGGCCATTTTTAACTGGTTGGAAAGCAAATTCTCCACAACACTTTATGTGCACCAACTCTGCAGCTTAGGTGCCAGCACAGACCTGGAATCCACAGCCTCTCTGCTGTGATCACTTAAAATCTGTTGAAAGAGAAGTACTCAAACTTTGCAAAAATGCTCCTTGGGCCGAACATAGGATGTAAAGGAATAAACACCCTCTGTTTCTCCCAGATCAAAACACTGAATTGTTCAGGAAGTTATGCACCCTTGAGAAAGAGAGGTATGTAATGAAATCACTTATTTTAATTCTACATTACAGAAAAACATTGAAAACTTTATTATGAGCATTTAAAACATTATCATATGTATGGCAATATAAAAGCATTGAAAATATTATGAAACCCACACAGCTCGTTTCAGAGAAATAAACACACACATTCTCTGTTTCCTAATAATGCAATTTATTATCTGTTAAGCGTGAGCTGTGTGTTGCTTGCAGCAAAAGATCATTTTTAGATTGGGAAAATCAGTTGTGATGGAAAACTATGGTTAATCAGTTTTAAAAATTATTATTTTGAGAAAGCAAGCTATATCTGGGATAGCTGGAAGTTTCAGACACATTTACACGGACAACATTTCTGTGTCTTTGAACTTACTGATCAGAAAACCCTGGATAAAAATCCAAAATTGTTGGAATATGTTGTGATTGTGTTTTAGATTTCCACAGTGCCCTACAAAGGGGAGGTCCTCAGTGAAAAACTGGCATGGCTGAATCATCTGGCGGCAGTCACACTGCAGACTCCATACGGAGAGTGGGTGAGCGCTTCCTCTGGAGTGTTAATGCAGAGGAGCTGGTTCAGGTCCCTTCTGGTCAGGGACAGTTTGGAGCACCAGCCTTTCACCAAGGGGTACAGAGGGAGCCCACAGAGACCAGGACCCAGACTTACCAGAGGCAAATGGGGACCCTGGGAGCTGCCGATATGTTTAAGGCAGCAGCACTGCCCCTATGGCAAGGGCTAGGGAGCAAAGGCCAGAAGACTTTTGCTTGGTTTCCACCACAGCCTGCAGCAAAAAGACTGCCTGCTGGAGATGATAGGGAGAATGTGTGGCAAAGAAAATTAGAGACTATTGAGAAAATTCTGAAAAAGGAAGTCATGGGAGGAAGAGAGACAGGGAGTGAATAAAAACAAGCAGAATGAGGACAGAGAACTGCACGAGGTTAAAAGAAAAATACCAAAAAAGCAAAAGAAAGACTGTATGCATGTAAAAGGATCAATTTTAGAATACCAGCTACAGCTCAAACTCAGGAAGTTTAAGGGGGAAACTTCGCAGCCTGATACAGGGGTTAGCTGAGAGTACTGTGAGTCTCCATCCTAGAGTTCACATTTCTAGAGGCTGGAAGGAATAAGCAGCACAGCTTTGATCTGCTTTACTTTGAGGTGTTCCTTCCCTTGGCCCTCATCTAATTATCAACTCTGGGCATCTGTTTTCCCAGGGGTTCCTCAGGACAAGTTCACACCAGGAAAGATCTGATTGTTTTGTGAATGTCTTCTTTATTTCAAAACGTAAAGATTTAATCATAGTCAACTGCTACATTAACTCACACTAAGTGCAGCTCACACCAAGGCTCTGCTTTGACTCGGGGAAGACCTTAGGTAGTTCATGATCATTCGAAGCCAAATCAAGCCTGGAAGGTCAGTAATGTCCTCAGTATTGTGAATTTTTAGTACTACAGTGCATTTGTTAGTGTGTAATCATCAGAATTGGAGAGAGAGGTCTCAACATGTATAAATTGGTGTAAATTTGAAATTGGTTAACAAAATGTACAGAAGTTTCATGGTTGGGCTGGCTATTAGACTGTTCTTGGTGAATTTAATTATTGCTATAAAACTCTCCACACAACCAATAGCCAAAGAAAGGGTGGCTGCTTTTACAGGCCTTGGTGAATGTCAGGATGAAACTTTTTGCATACTACTTTTGATATTGCTGGTCTGCCCTGAGATACTTATCTCTGTGGCTGGACAGAGATGTTTCTTTGTCCTGTCTTTAAACTCTTTAAACATATTTCTGCTGAAGTGAGAACATGAGCAAAGTGGCCACCGGTATTTCCCCATCTGTATGGTCTGTTCAAAAGCCAAATTTTCCTCAATTTTTTTTTTTTTAATGGCAAAAGCTTAACATATATTAATTAATTAATTAATAAATAATATAACATATTAATAATTTAAAAAGAAATCCTAACTATTAGATGAACTAAGAACTCAATAGTTTTGGACCACACAGATAGTACTAACAGGCAAATCACATATTTGAACTTTGGAGGTCAGGATAGACAACCCAAATACCTTTTGTAGATGGGAAGATGTGTTGGTCTTACAAGATATATTGTCAAATACTTTTATCTCTAGGTAGCTTTTAGAATGTATTGTTTCATGTTTTCCAGATGGCAAATACACACTTCAGATTCACTTACTGTAATTCCTCCAAATATTTTGTTTTCTTTGTCTTTCTGTACTTTTCTCTCTTGCCACAGCTGGCGGTAAGCCCCTGCCTGTGAAAATTTAGGAATTAATTTGTTCAGCTATGCTAAAGAGCTTTCAGATCTTTTTGGTCTATATTCTTTATGTTCTTAATCTCCTTTAGGGTCTGGATCAATGACTTTGTCCTATGTAACCGTACCCATCATGCTGACTTAAAATTTGTTCCTAGCTCCTGCTTTATGTCCTTTCTTCTGTCATTTTGCAGTCTGGTGCTCTGAAGTTATCCACTTCTGATTTTAGATCAGCACAGTTAAGAAAAATAAAATATTACCTTACTAGAACCCAGCTTTGAACCTGAGCAGTTTGCTGCATTGATGTTCTCATTTGAGATGGAAATGGTTAACACACTGCAAGCACAGGAATAGTGCTTGCCCGGTTGAGTTTAGCCTGTCCAAACTCTTGGTGAAAATCGAAAGCCAAGAATACTTCTTTCCTTTCCAGCTATTGTTAAGTACTTGCTGTTGACAGACCTTTCCAGATTAGGAAAAATACTCTCTTTTCTTGGTTTCATTCTACTGACCATACAATTAACCTACTTGGATAGTGTCTGCTTTTGATTAATAACTTCTTATTTTATCACAGCGATGCATGATTTTATTTGGTTTTATAATGTTGGTTGGATTTCCCTTGAAAATATCATTCTGAGTTTTTGAAATCTTTCTGGAGGCAGGAAGGAGTTGTCTTTATACATGCATTATGTTACAGATATTCTCCCTGTGCACTTTATTTTGGTATAAACTTCAGTGGGCCTGCCAGACTCTTTCAGTGCTGAATAAGCACTTCATTATTCTCTATCATTTTCTCTTGGCCTTCCAGAAGGAGTTATTTTTTGAAGGGTAAGGGTAAGCATGCACTCCGCAAACCATTTTTAAGCTGAGCCGTTAGCATAGTATTAATGGATGTGGGAGATCAGTGCATAAATCTAATGCATCCTGTGCTTGTTACTACCTGCTCAGATTTGGCTTATTGCAATATTAGAAACTTCAGCCTACTTTGGATTTCAGATGCAGTTGGTTACATCCTTGGCCAGGGACAGTGGATCATCAATAAAATGAGAATTCTGAATTTGTATAAGTCATTTAAAGGAATAGATGTCTTCCCAGTCTTAATAGGTCTATGCAATGTTTTAGATACAGCCATATATTTAAACACAGTATAGATACAAATTGTTTCATTTAAAAACTTAATAACAACAATTTTATATTTTATTCTACCAAAATCCAAAACTATTTTTCCTTATCAGTTATTGTTTAGCACTTGCTTCCAGATTTGAAAAATTATGCTTTTTTCTTGATTTGGTTCTACTGACCATACAATTAACCTGCTTGGATAGTGTCTTTTTTTGATTAGTAACCTCTTATTTTATCACAGGGATACATTATTTTATTTGTGTAATGTTAATATAGACCAAAGATAATTAACTCTCATTTATAATGTTTGTGATCCTACTTCTATAACAGCATTTATTTAAATTTAAATAATTTATTAAATTTAATTAAATTTAAAGGTGGTTTACATTTTAAAGACTTTTTACAAGTCCTTAAGAGCTCAAAAACTGTTCAAACACAGTGAAAGCCAGTCAGAAACTACTGATGACAGTAGACAAAACTGCTTTAAGAGGCAGTAGAAAAACTCTATTTTATGTTTTATGTTTCAATTATTTATTTCAAAATAGGTTTAAGAACTTTTAAAACTGTCACTAGCATAAATTAAGAAATAAGCCTTCAAACACAATCAATTTATTTTGCAATAAAATAGCTGTAGAGCAAGATTCACAGATGATGCTTGGTAGCCATATTCTGTGGCATTAAATTTGTAGTAATTGACTGCCAGATAGAATGTCCTAAATAAATATCAGCTAAATAAATTTCAGTTGTGAAGAATGGTATTTTTTTCCTCACAATGACTTTGCTGCAGGAGGGAGCTCAGTACCTGTTGACTCTTACCACACAAAATCCGCAGCCTTGAAAAATAGTTTTACAGTAATTCTGGAGGAGGAGGATGTCAGCAGAGGCCCCATGCTAATGGCAGCCAGCTTTGGGTAAGACTCTGTGTTTACTTTTGCTTTCCATGAAAAAGAATCAAAACTAGTGGTCAAACGTACTTTTACCAGCTCAATGTACAGACATAAAAACATCTCTGATAATGTAACATTGGTAGATAATCTTGAAAACACAGCTGTCCAGGCCATATTAGTTAAAGAAGTAAACAAGTGTTTTGCCATCAAAGGGAGCTGTGAAATTTCTCCTAGTTTCAGAACCAGTTATTTGTGTTCCTTTTAAAAAGAGTTAAGTCATTACTAACAAATGAAAAAGACTTTTTTCACTTACACAGTCAAAGCTGGGCCTGCTACTGGGTAGATGAGGCTGATAATACTGCCAGGGGCTGGGTCATGGAGTCTAAGTGGTGGGAACCAGAAGTGAAATGAGTCAGGAGACAAGCACAAAGTAAAAGAAATGGTGGTTTAAGGGACTGACTTCTTCTCCCACCCAAATCATAAATTCTGTCTCAATCACTTTTGCTTGGGAACTCACACTGATGCACTTTTGCAGTGATATCTGAACAGATGTATAGTAATCAGGGCAATCTACAGTCTTATATCGTGTATAAAGTATCATTACAGACACCTCCCATATACTATCAGATGTATCAGGTGTATGTATATTACACTAATGTAATGCATTCCCTATATTACTAATAAAGCTACTAATTAATAGCATGTACACACATATTATACTGTAGGTCTAACTAAAACAATATGCAGGCTGTGTGCACATGTAGAATTCAAAAATTAAAAGAGTGATGATGTAGTCCCTGCCCATGGCAGGGGAGTTGAAACTAAATGGTCTTTAAGGTCCCTTCCAGCTCAAACCATTCTATGATTCCATGAAATGAGAAGATCAGCATCTGGAAACCCCAAAGAACACAATCCTGAAAATAATTTTCTCAAACTCAAACAAAACATATAAGCCAGAATCACTTCCAGACTGGAGGGAGATTAAAGCTGGTTAAAGATATTTAAGTTAAAATCAAGAGAAGGTGCAAAGAGAGTAGAGGAGTTAAGAGTCTTAGGTTGGAGAGTAAAGTAACAGCACAGGAGTTTTGGAGGAAAGCTGATAAGGGAGATTAGGAGATAACTCTTTCAAGCTAAGCCTACAGCAGAGAAACCTGTGGATTTGCGGAGAATTTGATGATGGTAGATAAAGACATAGAAAGCAGACAATAAGCCACAAGGACTTCTCACAGCAATGCTCTGCTACGCTGGGCTCATACACATACAACTGTGAACAAGGCCAATCAATGTTAATACGAGGGAGTGTCATTATTCATACCATGGCTAGAAAGAGAACAAAACATTGGACCAAAGCAGGCCATTTAGACTTGTAATCAATTAGAGCTGGGGGATCTGTCACCTCAAACCTTGCTAGCCACATCTAAACTGAGCTTGAATGCAAAGCAAAGTTTAAATCTCAGGAAAAGACATTCACACTGGGGAGACATACACGACTTCTATTGAAATATCGTTTTCCAACCGACTGCCTTGCCCCCATCAAGCCTCTTTTGTGATGAATTTCCATGGGATTTCAAACGTGTCTTCTCTGAATAACATTAGCAACTCCAGCTCTCTGCCTAGTGCGCTAACAAAGGTGGCCCTACTGCCCCTGCCTGCCTTCCCACCCTTACAGCTGGCTCTTCCACCCACTCCTCTGAGACTGCCAAAGTGGGACCTCTCATTGTCAGAATGCTTTGCCGTTCTCTGAACATTTCCTAAATTTATTCTATTTAACTTGCCGCCGCCGTGATCACTGAGCTCTTGGAGAAATGGGGCAAGATGAATATTTGCTTTATAGTGCTAGGAATATTACACAGTAATTTTCTCTTGTGTGTGTCAGGAGAGTATGAGTTTTACTCAAAGAGCTCTTTCTGCAACCAAGCCAGTGATGACCACAAAATCTAAATGAGCATCTCTTCTGCATTTCATCTTTTTTTTACATGTTTGAAATAACTGTTTCTTTCAGCTTTGAGTAAGCTCACTGGGGTTCCTGCTGGCCCATGACCACCTACTTAAATCTGCTGGCAGTGTTCTAAGAAGACGAAGAAGTAACTGTTCCCTCTTCTACCTTTCTGCTTCCCCTGCCCAGCCACCATGAGGCTTTTTCTCTAAAGATCCCAAAGACAGAGTTTATTCGGAAAAAAAGGGTATTCATCTTGAAACAGGAATATGGGTCTGTATAACAGGGAAGAAAGTAGCAAGAGAAGGCTGGCATCTAATTTCCCCCCCTTTTGAGTACCTAGTAGCACATAGATTTTTTGTAGCCTTTGTTTCCTCCCCTGAATCCTTCTTGGAAATGAGCTTCCACCCCAGTATTTATGGTTAGATACAGCTGCCTTTAAAGATGCTAATAATGCCCTGTACGCAGTTATCCAGAGAACAGTATGAGGGCTCTTTCCCAGGGACTGAGTCCTCATCATTTTTGGTGCTTCCAACTCTTGCACAGCTTTGATTTTGAACCTAGATGTCCTCAGACATGTTGGAAGGTCTGAGCTCATACTTCTGTAATAATCACATCGCTTCTCACAGGGATGGACAATATGTACTGTGTAGCTTGCTGCTTCAACTTCTGTGCAACTTTCTTCCCACCGTGTCTAAAGGAAGTTGAAGTCCTTGGAAAAACACTCTGATATCAATGCTGAGGAACTTACAGTGTCCTATGCCAAGGCAGAATACAGCAGTTAAACAGCCTACTCAAGTCATAAATGAGCTTATATGCAATAGAATATATGCACTAGAACTGTTTAAGTGGTAAATTTTCATACTTTAGGTGACAGGACAAAAAAATATTTTTTTAATACAAAATTGTTTGTACTGATACATTTAACTAATTGTGTCTGTACTCTAGCACCGCTGCCTATGTGGTAAAGAGGCATTCATAGAAACATAGAATAGTTTGGGTTGGAAGGAACCTTTAAAGGTCATCTAGTCCACACCCACTGCAATGAGCAGGGACATCTTCAACTAGATCAGGTTGCTCAGAGCCCTGTCCAACCTGACCTTGAATGTTTCCAGGGACGGGGCATCTACCACCTCTCCAGGCAACCTGTGCCAGTGCTTCACCACTCTCATAGCAAAAAATTCCTTCCTTGTATCTAGTCTACACCTACCCTTTGTTAGTTTAAACCTTGTCCCATTGCAACAGACCCTGCTAAAAAATTTGTCCCCATCTTTCTTGTAAGCCACCTTTAATTACTGAAAGGTTGCAATAAGGTCTCCCTGGAGCCCTCTCTTCTCTGGGCTGAATAACCCCAACTCTCTCAGGCTGTCTTCATGGGAGAGGTGCTCCAGCCCTCTGATCATTGTTGTGGCCCTCCTCTGGACCTGCTCCAACAGGTCCATGTCTTCCCTGTGCTGAGCACCCCACAAATAGATGCAGCACTGCAGGTGGGGTCTCACCAGACTGCAGGAGTGGGGGAGAACCACCTCCCTCGACCTGCTGGCCACGCTCCTTTTGATGCAGCCCAGGACAGAGTTGGCCTTCCGGGCTGCAGGTGCACATTGCCACTTATGTCTGGCTTTTCATCCGCCGGTACCCCCAAGTCCTTCTTGGTAGGGCTGTTCTCAATCCCTTCATCCCCTAGCCTGTATTAATACTTCATTATTGATTTTCTTTTTACTGTTCTTTACTTAGTAACTCCCACATTTTTTGGGGGGGCTGGTGGCAAAAAAGGCCACTTGTCCTGTGGGAGCTTGTTAATGACTTCTAGAAATGTATGCTCTTATTGGGAAAAAAGTGCTTTACCTATAGTTAATCCTACAGAAATGTGGGGTGAGGTCCCAAGACTGCAATACTTATTTTACATAAAACACCAGGTTGGTCTTTAAATAGCAGTCTCAGAAGCACAAGGCATTTTATTATCCATTAAGTTACTTAGCATCCACTATATTTTTTTTAAAGTTATTTTCCCCAGAGGAGTTCCTAATATATGTGGTATTCCAGCACAGAGAAAAAAGAGCAAAGTATCTACAGCAAATAATCTTCTGCTAAATCCAATTCTTATAATTTAGGAAGTGTAGTAGATAGCAATAGGAGTGCTGAGACATCCGTATGATGCTTCTCTAAATTTTGGATCTGTCCTAGACCGCTGTATGGACAACATCGCAGAGCTTCTTTGTCTTTTTTATAAGAAGGGGAAATACTTTTTTCTATGTTTTTCCTGAATACTTCTATAGTCAGTATTCCTGTGTGTTCGTTTATAGTGGGTAACTCTAGATGTAAGCATGTATGCAAGGGGGACAAGCAGCTGGTACTCCTGGAGAATAGGAGAAGGCAGATGGGAGGCACTGTATATGTTTTAGCTGCTGAGAATCTCTATGGAGAAACCTACACTAGAATCTTACTACAAATGAAGGGGTTTGCACCAGATTATGGATGTTAAAAACAAATGGACATCCTAGTGGTTACTCCTGAAAAGAGAAGTGGGTGGAGGAGGGGTCAATCACATCTCTTCAGTTATCTACCAGATGAAGTTACTTTCTGTAGATGCCATATTTAGCTGAAATGAGTCTTCTGCTCTGAATTGCCAGGCTTTCAGCATTGGGCTGTCTGATAGGCATCCATGTCAGGTTTCTCAAAAAAGGAGAAATTCAGTTTCACAAGGTTTGTTTTAAGGCAAAGATAAGCTCAAAATTATATTTTCTGTGATGAGGCAAACAATCTAACATGAGCAAAACCTGAGGGGCAATGAAATCTGGAAACTAAGAAAATTAGTTATTGCTTGTAATGGAGATATGGAGAATGAAGCCTAAGCTTTATAAAATTAATTAAGCAAGGAGGAAAATAAAAACTTCCAAAAGGAGAAGCTGGAACTTACCAAAACGGCAGGCTCAGGGACAAGTTATGGCCTTGAAGTTAGAACTACCAGTGACAACATCTGGAGAAATAATTTTTTTCGGTTTCCTGAATTACTATTATCACTTTAACTCTGTTGGCTTTCAGCCACCCAACTCACCAGTATGCCTAGATTTGCTTTAGTCATTCAAGTAACAACGCATTACAGCAGATACGCAGATATTGTGGTTGAAGGCATCCTCCAAATTACACAAAGTGCAGAACCCATATCAAAATATGGGTTCTGTTTGACTGTTCTGTTGTAAGTAATAACACCTGTGTCTTTTTATCCAAACCTAGATTAGATTTAGCTGTTCAGTGCACTAAGGTGAAGTTCTCTGAGAACAGATGTAATATTGGAGGCAGACTTCATGATCACTTTGACTGTTGTGTGGTAGGCAGGTAAAACCTTTTCTGGAGACTATGAGGGACAAAAGGGATTTGTAGAAACATTTTACTGAAGGTTCATGGTAGCTGAGGGATGCAGCTGGGCATGCTACTCTGACTGGCGCTCTCCTTTTAAGCTTTCCTGTGCCCCTGCCCTCTCAAACTGGGGCGTGCACAGAGTCAGTGCCTCTGTCTTCCTTTAGACTGCTGTAAAGTCTAGCAAGAGATGTCTTAAAAATCCCTCCAAAGATGATGGAGAAGGGGTTTAGTCAGTCAGTTAGCCTCTTATTTCAGCTCTTTGGAAAAACATGGCAGGAGTTAGAAGAATCAAAAGTCCATCTTTAAATTAAAAAAAAAAACAACAACACTTTGTGGAGAAGGAATCACCTAAATGCTGGTCTGCGTACCATGGCTAAAATCAGAGATATGTAAACCCTCCCAAAAGAGTATGTCTGTAAACCTCTGATGGTGAGACTGGAAAGCAGGGATGTGATTGCACTGTTACTGCTCAGTCAGCAGATTTCAGCTTATCCTCATTTTAAATATGTTCTTTCTAAGCTTTGGGGACTGCACCATCACTCTCTTTTCAAATCATGAATCCATAATGAGAATATTAGTCTGTTTGCCCCAATTGGAACAATCATCTTTAAAAAAAACAAAAAACCAAACCAAAACAAAGAAAACAAAGCACTGCAGCAACTATCCTAAATGCTCTCAGCGAAGCGGAGCTGCCGTGCCTACCATGACATAGAAGCTTTTGTCCTCCTTATTCTTTAAACACTTTGAGGTTGAAATGACTCGATTCAGCGGAGTCCATTTCCTTTCAGGTTCATTTCTTTATGATGCTACAAGAGGAATAACTTTCAGCTTCCAGCCACCCACAGAAGGTGCAGTGTAGTGCATCTGGTTTACGTGCTTTGTGTATACAGCAGCCGCTGATTGTATGTTATACACCAACATACTAAGTACAAAGGCAGATAGTTGCCATGTTTGATAGGTTAATTTTAAAGGGGTTTTGTTAGCAAACAAATCTTAGAAATAAAGCAGAAAAATGCCCCAAGTTTGGTTCCAGCCTCTCCCGGGGAGGAGCTGCTCACCTCTTCAGCAAGAATTCAAATGAATTGAAAATTCCTTTAGAACTGACAGCCCAAGTATAAGAATGATAAACGGCTTTGGCCTTGATAATTTTTATTAAGCACTAAATGTCACATTTAACCTGCATTACTGAAAGCAATTACCCATGTATCAACAGTCAAGCAGTGCAGAGCTAGACGCCTGAAGCAGCAGCATTATGCTCCATCTGGGAATAAGGATTTTCAATTAGAAGGCAAATAGCTGGAGAGGGGATCAAGTCCTCCAGCGGCTCCCAAAGGAGGTCTATGAGAAGCAAAGTCTTCATATCCAAGTAATCGCAGGCAATGTCAACAGAGCATTCCAAACCATCTGCTGCCAGAGCAGCGTTTACTTTATCAAATCTCAATATTTACAGAACACTGATCAGCTCGTGGGACCAGGATGGCTCACTGCCAGGGTGTTCTGGGAAATTCATTTTAAGGTGTGTTTCAGTAGGCTAATTAATTTACAAGCACCTGTTTCATCACTGGGAGCTGTTAGCACACCAGATGAGCTGCAGCAGGGGAAGGGGACTTTTTATCCTAGCTAAATTGATTTCAATTGATTTTCATTTACTGATGGCACAGTTGTAGTTTAATATGAGCATGGCCTGAAGTCTTTTTGTTTATTAATGTGAAGCCAGTTTAGATAGCTTATTGTTTACAAATGTTCTTTGGCTTTAGGACACCTATGAAATTTTTTAAGTTAAATATAGCACATACCTTCCTACAGCAAGATATATTGTACACAGGCTCTTAAATTTTGGTTAATTGTGGGTTTTTTCAATTGTATGTTGTTTAAAAGCAAAAAAATATGGCTTTTTCTGTTAAAGATGGGCCTAATTCTGTCAGCGTGTTGTTCAGAAAGTCTGTGTGAAGGAAACATTATGCTGTAAACATCTTTGCATCTAGCAGCAGTGTCACCTAACTTCAATCTGCTCTGTCATGCTAGGCATTGAGGTTCCTAACTTCTGTCTCAGTTTCCCCAAACAATAAAGGGACTATAATAAGTTCTTACACTACTTCTTCATATCAGGGAGCCAATTCAGGATTAATTAGTTCATGTCTGAATGTCATTTTGCAAATGGTAAGTTCAGGATACTTCTAGTTAAGATGTGACAAGTGGCACAGAGGAGTGATTTGTAAAGCCAAATTAGTAATTTTTGTTTCATGAGTATGGTGTTTGGAATTAAGGCTTTTTCCCTGACTGGCTGCTGAGTTTCCACATTCTCTGTGTGCTACCCCACTAATGGCCAAGAGTTACACTACACAGAAGAGTCTTCCTCAAAGCAAGCTAGACTTTTTAAACAGAGTAGCAAACTACTTGGATCAGAGTGAAGACCAAGAATGAATTGCAAACATTATTTTGGTAAAATTTTAGGGTGATATGTTTGAGAAAATAAATCAGAGAATAACTTAGGAAGAATTTGTGTTACCACAACAGGGTAAGATTTAAGAGGTTTGGGAAGTTCTGGGGCTCTCAGACTGCCTGTGAGGCTTTGTGTCCTTCAGTTTCCACTCTGTAAGATGAGGATAATATTAGTTGCCCCACCTGCCTTGTTCAGCACATTTAAACTGGGCATGGGGTGACTGTGTTTTACCATGTGCTATTACAGCAATCTTCACGTTACTGCTCCAGTATTGGTTGGTTCCTCTTGACACTGCAGTAATAGAAAGAGGGAGTAATGATAATTTTATTATAGTAATGTCAAGATAACCTAACCCATATTGACTTCCTCTTGACACTCCTGTAGTACAATTATTGTCCTTTTGAATTACTAGTCTAGATCTTCTTTACACTATGGATGTATGGTGCCTA
Source organism: Falco cherrug (assembly GCF_023634085.1). Classification (NCBI taxonomy): domain Eukaryota; kingdom Metazoa; phylum Chordata; class Aves; order Falconiformes; family Falconidae; genus Falco; species Falco cherrug. Next base: position 64,145,130 of record NC_073698.1, read on the forward strand.
TATGAGATGGAGAGGTAATCTCTCAAAGAAGGCAATTTAAATTAGCAGGAGAAAGCATAAATAGTTTAGGCAGCTGGAAGCTCATCTTAAATAGATTTGGACTAGAGATGAATGTATTCTTTTTCCTTGTGGTAATTACCTACTAGTGAAAGGTTTATAAGGGGCTTAGTGGATTGTAAGTCTTTAGATCAAAACTGGGTATCTCACGTATCTTTGCCTGGGCTCAACAATGAAGGCCCTGATGAAGAAATCCTATGGCCTGCTGTGTGCTGAAGACAGAACAAGTATACTGGTTTTCAGTTTGTGTTTGACTTTAGGTCTGTGGTTTCCCGCTAATTTTGGGGCTACTTCTTCAGGGAACAACAAAAATTATTTAAAAAATAGTTAATCTCATATTATGTTATTTAACAGCCTACACATGTGAAGGAGTTTGAGTCAGTGTCTACTAAAGGAGTTTTGAAGGTCCATGAACAGGAAAAAATTTGGAACTACTTGTCTGATGAATTAATGGTGATTTTTTCCTTCAAAATTTATTCCACAGTTTTGCGTTTCATCCCTTGGCAAGAGTGAGAAAGAGCCTGGGTCTTCTTTTTGCCCTCTTGATTAGAGAGGGTGCTCCAAGGGGTGCCTTGGGACAGCGGTGCCCCTGGAGTGTCCATGGTGTTTCATAGGGCAGTCTTGTCCTTGACACATGCACATTCCTGCTGTGTTAGGAATCACACTGATGACCCCTTACAGGATACTTATGATACAGTAGAGTCTTGTTGGCCACTGACTAATTGCAGGATGGCAACAGCTATTTAGAGTATGTACCAAAAGGATGAAAGCATTCCTCCCTACAAAATGTAACACTGCTGCGCTAGAATATTTATTTTTATTTAGGACTATGTAGCTATATTATGTGGTTATGAAATTTTTCTTTCAGTGTCAAATGTTTTTGTTTGTTTTAAATTTACTCCTTCCACGGTCCTGGTCTGGCATATTCCATGTCTTTGAGTTCAGTTTGACAGAAGATAGCTTATTTCCAGCCTTTGAATTTGCTATTCATTGGCTAGAGGGTTTTTTCTAAAAGGATGATTTAAGCACGCAAGCGTTCTAAGTTAGCTTGTTTACATATTCCTAGTGGAGGAAAAGAATGGATTGGAAATCCTTCCAGAAGCAGGAAAAACTTTCTATAAATAGCTACAACTTTCAACCTTATGATTGTTCCATAGCCGTGATCTCATCCAGTTTCTGATGTTAAAAGCAGTGTGTTGGGATTTGTCTGTTTCTTATTTTTATATGTAGAGAAATGGACAGAGAAGGGATTTTGCAAAGTTGTGTTTGTGGGGTTTATGATGTGGTTTGTTTTATGTTTTTTCTGTGAGACAGGCGTCATTGTTTTTCTCATCTCAGCAGCTGTTTGACCACAGTAATATCTGTGACTGAGAGGTCTCTTTCATATGGAAAATGAAGAATATTTAATAACGTCACAAGGCTCAGAGACGGGTCTTTAGTTTGCTCCGTATCTAAGGGTAATTGAGCATGATCATACATTTTTTGCTTATAGTGTGTTGACCAAGTGCTTGGGTTTGTGTAAAACAGAAAATGTGGTGGTTCTTGCTTCAAGGAACTACCTTAGTCTAATTCAACTTTTTTTTTTTAATTGTCCATATACTATTTCTGATTTTCAGAGGACATTTCAACATTTCAAAAAGAAAAACCTAACTATTTAAAAATGAGAAAGCTGTAGTTTTCCAAGACAGCTGGGATTCAATTTGACTTCTCAAATCTGAAAAAATATTAGCATTATGAACACCTTATGAACATATTAAAAAGCTGGTCTGCAGTCCTAAATATATGGCAGTGGATGTTATAAAGTCACTGTTGTTTATACTTAAAAGCATCTTTTTCTTTCTAAATTCTTCCCAATTCAGTGAAAAAGAATTATTTATTCCACAATATTATTTTTTTCTCTATTGCAATCAGTACAGTGATAGGTATTTTACATTTGAAAGAAATGTCAGTAGAGATGTAGATCAGGCAAATTGAGATAGAGCAAATTGTTACTTTTTAGGATCATTTTGGTGTATCTCAGGGCTTCAGAACAAGATGAAATTATTTTCACCTACAAAGAGAGTTGTATCAGTCATTTAACATGCACATAAATAGCGAGAGAGTAAAATCCTTGACTTTCTGAAGTCAATGGCAAAACGTTTCACTGGGCCTAAGATTTTACTCAGTAAGTTTTGAGAAAACATGTCAAATTTTCTCCTGCAGTAATTATTTTGAAATAATTTTTTTAATGTCTTACACAGGGTGCAGTGAATAATGTGTTGAGCCAGTGTGGGGTTGCCAGCCAGCAATTCACAGAATGGGAGGAGAGGAAGGTGGCACTGAAGTGCCCCGTAGAACTGATGCGACTACATAGCAGAAAATACACCAGAAATTCCATTTATTTCCAAAAAAGCCTGATAGTACCCTACTACTAGAGTCATGGGTTTGTGCCAGGGTTTTTTTTATAAGCATGCTAACCTGATGATTCCCCTGCACTCTTAGTTATGGCAGTTTATAGCTAATTGTTAGCATGCACCATGGCAGGTGCTTTATTTGCTAATGAAACTCAATAAACCTCTAAAGTGTTGCAGTTTGAGCACATCCAGGAATAAAGGTCTGTATTTGCTCAGTGTTCCTGTTTATTCTGGTGGAGGTTTGTTCCTTGCAATGCAGAAAAAACATACCTGCTCCCTAAGTCCTGGACTTAGTGTGACCATTGACTTGTTCCACAGAAGCCACCAAAAGGCTTTAATTACTATGTCTGGCTCCATTCTCCCCTGTGACCTAGAGCTGAAAGGATCTATATTTAACTTCTAACAGGGTCCGTAATCTATTCACTCCCCATCGTTTGCTTTATCGTTCTACTTCAGCACCCTTTCACAGCCTGGTTTCCACAATGCTCTCACAAGGGTGATTCAGCGTACTGTAATTTTATTGCTGGTAGTTATGTTTTCTTTAATGGGATTTGTTTTACTTTACGATATTACTTTAGGCTCTGATCTGTTTTAGGATAAAGATGTTATTATGACAGTGTTAGCTTCTCAGTAAATTACAGTGCCTTGAGGATTGCATTTTGAGACTTCATGTAAACACTTTACAGAGCTAATAACATAGATACCATATGTAAAGCTTGAAAAATATTTAAATAGGACACATTTGAAGGAATAAAACAATCAAAAGGCTTTCTGGGGGATAATGAAGATTACATTGAATTGTTTAAACTCAGTGTACAGCTTTTAAAATATAACACATATACAATCATCCATTTTCCCTTTTCTTCCTGCTTACCTACAATTTATTTGAACTATTGGAATATGTTTTCAGCAGAATTCCTTTACAGTAATTGACGAGATCTCTGGGATAATGTCTTTGGAACAACAACCGTTCATTTAATGTAGCAATCATTAGTCATTTTTTTTAACAGCCTTGACTAGAAGAAAAACAGTTGTTACAAAAATGAAAACAAGTGAGCTAGATAGCTGCTTAGACAGAAATGCACCACTTTCTGTGATGGCAGTAATGTTGCTTGGGTGTTTTGGTTGAGTCCAGGTGGGGTTTTCCCTTCCCTCTCCCTCTCCCTCTCCCTCTCCCTCTCCCTCTCCCTCTCCCTCTCCCTCTCCCTCTCCCTCTCCCTCTCCCTCTCCCTCTCCCTCTCCCTCTCCCTCTCCCTCTCCCTCTCCCTCAAACTCTGGTTATCTCATTTGATTCCATTGACTTTCCTGGAGTTGTATGTATGCAAGTAAAGCAAGTGGGTTTTTTTCCAGTTTTATGCACTGTGCAGCTCTATTAAACTATCATCTGGCTTATTTAAAGAAGGTCCCATAGCAAGTTCATGTCATTCTAGTTATTGTCAGCTGCCTTAAGAAACAATTGGCAGGTGTGATGGGACAAACCAAAACCACGGTGGTTCTGCTGCTTTGTTTTCTTCATCATCCCCGTTCTGGTGGTGGTAATTTTCCACCTGGTTGGGTTGGGGTTTTTTTGCTGTTTTGGGGGTTCTTTTCCCTTGGGTGGTGGTGGGGAGTTGTGTGTGTGTTGTTATTGAAAAAAATTGTATTTTCCTTACGTTTTCCATGGGCTTTAAGGAAAGCCCCACTTAGTTAATCTGTAGGGCTAGCATTGCTTGCATTTCTTCAATACAAATTCTGATCTGATGTTATACATGCAACAGTTCTGTGGTCATGGCTCTTAGTGAGCAGAACGCACCTAGATAACCCGAAGTTAGTTTTCCTGAGGAATTAAATCTGAAGTTATTGGTGTTACCTATTAGAGTAAATGCCTCTCCCTCCAGGTGCCAGCACTGGCAGGTCCTGGTACTGCAGCTCCGAGGAAAGCCACACGGAGATCACTGACAAATTACTTGCACATCATTTTGGTGACCCTATCCGAGCAATAACATTTAAATCCACCTCTTCCTTCTACCTCTTCCTTTTCTTTGTTCCCAAGTCTGTTTCTTGCTGTCAAGGAATCTGAAGACTTGGAACTAGGGCCTGAATCATCAGAAAATGGCACATACTGTGTTACTGTCCTTCTCCAGTGTGAGGCTGAATGACTCTCTGGTTTCCTATATAAAAAGTGTCTTTTGTGAGATTGCCTCTTTGTTTAAACAAAAAGAGAGAGAGGGAGAGAATGAAATATACTATGGAATACTCAAGCAGATGCTTGGCATTATATTAACACATGTATTATGGCGTATCATGTAATGGTACACTGTGGGGAATAGTAATGAATAGTTTGGAGCACAATAATGTGCATTGTTGATGTTTGTTAAAATAAAGATATTCAATTTATAATAAAAGGGATTAAAAGCTTAATTCATGACTATGTTAATATTTGTCTGCAAGTACACAGATAAATGGTAACGTACCTTATCACATTAAACACCTGCACGTACAAGTTCCCCTACTGAGATCTCCATGGGATTGTATGTTTTACAGAGCTTAAACTTTCATTTCCCAAAATAATGATATCATTCATTTACAGATATAGATAGGCTCTTCTTACTCAAACTCCATCCTGAAATGAGAATTATTACTTCAACTACAAAAATGTGGGATTAATTACCACAGTGATTGCCTGCTGCATCATCTGATGGTATTTGTATATAGAATTTATATATTTTGCAACAATCTGATTGCCTGACAGAAGTGAATTAAGACTTTCTAAAATACACTGCTGTTAAAGGTAAATGATACCTTCAACATGGATGTGATGAGCCAGGTGGTGGTGGCAAACAGATCTCATCTCAACACAGATCTCCCAGCATCTTCCCCCTATTTCCCACACACCATCCTCTGTGAACAACAGAAAAGAATGTGCATTTGTGAAGAAAATGCATAATTAAGGAGGGTGATTGATGTCTGAACTATTTCATTGTTTAGCTCTGCTGTGCAAGTGTTTACAGGCATACTGGATGCCTGTGCAGTCTCAGTGTATGTACTTGGAAGCATCCAAAGGACAAAATGTTGCAGAAGCACCCACCATATTCCCCTCCATGAAAAACATAATCCAAAATAAAATGGTGGTAATTCAGACTCTCTTTGCTTGCCAGCTTTGCTAAAAGTAAGATCAGAAAAGGAAAACAGTGCTGTGAAAGCCAGACTAAAAGTGACAAAGAGCTGTCCTGAGAAAAGTCACTAAACTGGGCACTTGGAAGGATTTGGCTGCATGAAGACCTTTCAGAGAAATCCTGTGGACACTAAACAGGGTATCTTTCTCAAGTGCGGAAAATAACTTGGGAAAACAGAAGAGGCAGCCAGAGATCAAACACTGCTGGATATTTCCAGCTAAATGTTGTGTGAAAGTCTGAGAGAGAGCTCATTTCAAAATTTTATTTCATGACAATATACTTATTTTCTTTAAATAGAACGTTTCCTCTTATTTTTTAAATGAAACCAGTACTCCATGTAAGTGACAAACACAATTATAACTGCTTAAGAAGTATGCATTTGATTCAAAGCTTTGATGTGAAAGACGTTTTTCAGGGGCTCCTAGGCTTACAGCTGTATCACACAGTCAAAATGTCCTGGCTAATACATACACAGCAAATCTGCCTAAAATTCTTGACTTTGCTATCTTGTCCTCTGCTCAAGCAGGTCTCATGGACAACACGTGGCTTCTAGTCGGCTTTGCAGTGTGTTGTGTTGGTTCTACAGAACCACATCTTCCCTCCTACCCTGTTCTTTCCCACACACACTTTTCTGAACTTGTCCTACCAGGCATACTATTTAAAGCAGTTTTCTATTGACTAACAGTTTAATAGGAAAGTATAGGTTATTATTTGGCTGTCCCTTTTAATACCTCATTTGCTTTTTATTCTGCAACTATATTCTCAAAGAAAAGCAGTATTTTGTGTTTTAAAGTTTCTTTTTAGCATGCAGTTTGATCAGTGCTGTAGCACAATGGAGAATTGCGACCCTCTCAGCTGTGTCAGATGCAGTTGTCTAGTATCTGGCTACAGTCAGAGCACTAGCCTATGTTGTGCAGTGAAAATTAAGCCTCTCTGAGTGTGTCTGTGGGTACATGTGTGGCTTGTGTGAGGGAATGGTCACCTTACAAAACAGAAGAACCAGGCAGTAGCTGTTCATTAAACATGTCTGAGGAACACATTGGATGCCTGTAAATGCATGCATTGGGAGACATTTTGCATACCCAAAGGTGTGTGAGATACTCATCTTGGGCTGGCAGATGTCAGCTGGACCCGGCGGATGGCCGTGCCTGTCAGGGACAGCAGCAGGAGGCAGGGAGCGAGAAATGTGAAGGTTTAGAGTTGTGCCAGTTGCCTGTATTCCAGCAACTCTCACCCTTGGTATCCACCCATTAAACAGAGAATTAAAGAGTAGTTTTATTTAATTAAACATGCATTTCTGTGAGTAGTGCAACCACCAAAGCTCATTTCTCTACAGATTTGTTTCCCCTGCCTTGTCCCAGCAGGCCACAGGGGTGGTCCTCCCCATCCTCCCCCTGTCCTAGCTCAGTGGTACATTAGTAAGGGGTCTCCCACTGCTGACACCCAGGTGTCAGAATTGTAGGGGCTTTCTGTGCATGAGATTTGGAAGTTGGTTGACATTTTCCTGGGGTTAGAAGTAACTGGAGGACACGCAGGCACAGTAGCACTACAGCCACACAAGCAGGAAAGACAAAATCTGCAGGCTGACCTGGTCCAACAGGTCCCTCTGTACTGGCTAGTCATAATTCTTAATCTCTTTATTTTTAACTGTTTTACGTAACAGAATATTTTCATGTACTGTAAGAAGAAATGTTCTTGTTAAGCTTCCATTTTGTATCTTAGGTATATTTCAGCAAAGCACGATAAGCTTTAGTTTTTTACATTCGCTCTCCGTTTCAAGTTCTTCTGAACGTTCATTCTTCTGGTTGTGTCTAGCTACCAGAGACCTGCTCCTGAAACTACCCTCACTGGGGCGATGCTTTGGGATCCTGAGTAAACTAGAAACGTACTAATAATAAGAAGCAAGACACACTGATAAATCTAAATCGAGCTCTGAGTCTTGCTACTGCTGTTTTTTCAAAGGCTTGGATTTGTTTGTAGATCCAGACTTTAAAAAATGCCCATCACCTGATAGCTAATGCACTGCAAATGCTGAAATGCACTATTTTGGCAGCAGCTCTTTAGGCAAAGTGAGACAACCCCCCCCATTTTCCTGCACGAGGCAGCTGGCACAAGGCCGACTGCAGGCTGGGAAGTTGGGGCAAGGTTTGCTCTGTGCACTTTTAAGGGAGCTACCTGCCTCAGAACTGGCAGACAGAGGGGCAAGACAACACAAAACTGGCAGGTTGCTGAGATGCTGGATCACCCTTATGGAAAAGATGGGGTGTCTGGGCTTCCTCTGGCCTCCGCAGGGGCTTGGCTGCTGGCACCTCCCGCCACCATCAGCAGTGCAGTAACGTGCTGTGTCATATGGGAGCCTGGGATGATAAAATCACTCAGAGACAACACTGTGGCAAGACAAGACTTTCCAAAACTATGACCCTGAAAGTTAGGAACACTATGAAGAACCTTGTTGATCTGCTTGCTCCTGCATACATGCTCCAAGCATGCAGATACACTATTAACACAAAAATCTTTTGTCAAACTAGGGTAACACTACTGAAAGCCCTTGATTTTAAATACATGAGTATCTATCCCTGTTTCTTATGTATTCAGGAGATAAGACTGATAAAAATAGCTTTGTTACATATTAAATGACCCTACTAATCTACAGATATATTAAATAAGACTTGATGATTTTCCCAATAGTTATATTTTCATAAGTAAACCTTTCTTCACACAGCTGTTCTGAAGAAATAAAGCTGTGCACAATTATTTTAATTTTTAGTTCCATTTTTCTTTTATATATATTTTTATACAAATATATAGTTTTCCAAATTCTAATTAAAATTCTTTGAGTAGAACGTCTCTCTTATTTATATGTGATAAATTGGGGGAATAAAAGTGAAGAAAATTTCAGTTCATATTTTTCTATTTAAAATTATATATGTTTCTGAGTGACATCATTAAAAAGTCTTTAAAACCTCCTTATTCACAGTAGTATTTTAGATCTTCCTCTGAATGTATATTTTTAAAGATAACTACTGTATGTTTGGAGGAAGATCAGTTTCTCCCCCCCCCCCCCCTATTTCTGCAGAATTACTTTCTTTTTAAACACTGGGACTTTTGTTATGTTAATCAGTCAGGGAACATTTCCAATTCAATTTTACCTGAGCGCTGGTCAGCTAGAGTTTCCTTTGTTTGATGTCCCTTGAGCCTTCCCTTGTCTTTTAAACTGTAATTTAGTTGGAGCTGCTGTCAATTTACTCCGTCCATTACATTTACAGTGGTATTCCAGACATTGTCTTCTATTCAGTCCTAGAGAAGTTCCTCGACCTAAACAAAGTGTGCAGGGAAAAATCCTGTAGAAATCGGAAGTACAAGCACAGAACTCCTGTTCGCCTATGTGCAATACATGCATACAAATAAAATTGTTGCTACCTACCAAGATTATTGTTATTTTGTTTTTAATGTAACAGATCCTTACACTCAATAACCAAATGGTAATTAATTAGGGTTTTCAATGAAGTGGACATGTCCCATACAACTAGACAGCCAGCTTTCTCCCTGCTTTGCCATGCCTCTGTACTAATGAGATTTTAAACCCTGCTACTTTTTAACTCTGCACAACACCCAGTAACATTAAGAGGTGGATTTTTTAAATCAAAATTACCATTTCTCATGGAGTTCAACAAACAGAAATTTTCTTGCCTTTAGTCTATATCAGCAAGTTTCTAAGGCTTTGGAGCTCCAAGTGGGAAATTATTGCTTTGAGCAGTTGCTTTCCATGGGACGAGAAGGAAAAAAGCCCCAGAAAGAGGGTGTCAGAGCTAATTTTAACCATGGAGCTGCCTTGACTGAGGGTCACGCCAATGTCTATGGCAGGAAGCAGAAAGTATTGCCTGCACAAGCTTCCAAGTGTGCCTCTGAAAGCTGTTACCTACGACTGCAGAGCTTAAAGGTAAACCACTGAAATACTATGAGCCTTTCCTGTATCTCCCAAAAAGAGAACAAAAAAGATGCGGTTAAATGACAAGTGACAGAAAGTAAAACTTCTAGCCCATGGAAGAGAGGGGAGTAAGGACTTTGGAAGCTTGAGAGAGCTGGAAACAGGTGGAAGTGTGTCATAGATGTCCATCTGTGCCTCTGCAGGCATTATGAAGAAGACGAACTGTCTCATCTACAAAGGTCTCCAGCCCAGCTGGGCAGCTCTTGGAGCACCCTGCTTTCCTGGCATTGGGTTCCCAGGCCTTGGGCTGGGGGCAGGTAACTGCAATGACAGCTGGATACTTTGGGGCAGATTCCTGAGAGTCCGGAGGCCTGGGGTACGTGTTGGGGCAGGGGCCAAAACCCGCTTCTCTGACAGAGTCCTCTGGGAAGCTCTGCAATGGCATCATCTCAGGGTTTCTGTCCTTCTGAGTCAGTCCATTTGGGGGATGAACCATCCATCCATCCCCAGAAGGCTACAGTCCACATTCACTAAGAACAGCAGTGTCCCATTTCAAACAAAAGCAGTCTGGCCTGATCCTGCAATGCCTGGTCAGCTGCAATTCCCCCAGTGCTGAATTTGGTTCTAAAGATATAGTAGACTTGGCTTCTTCATGTCCAGAACAGGCTGGAGGTTGGATTTACCCACATTGACTCCAGAACAAAAACAGATGAGACGGTTTCAGCAGCAACTCAGTGTTTTGGGTTATTCTGTTCAGAATCCCTTCTTTTCCCATTTGGCTCTACACATACATCTGTAGCCGGGGTTTCCCCTTGAGGATAGGCTTTGGGAATGTCTCTAGGACAGCCAAATAATGAAGCTGTCAATTTATTCATTTGCCACTAGTTTGAAGCTTAAAAATAGGAAGTGATCAATAGTTAATGACAGAACGGATGGAAGAGCAGGAGCTGCCTGCCCTCTGCCAACAGGCTTGACAAGGTTACTGTTCTGGCTGTACGCAGGCACTTGTACAGCCCTAACCTTTGTCGGCATTACTTGTTGTAATTATCGTGGGTCTTCCCCAGCATTTACCTTCCATCACTCACTTAGCACAAACAATTCTCAGATTGCTTTTCCATTACAAATTATGTTTGGTACCTAGAATTTAAAAAGGGTGAGTTATGGATTTCTGCTTCTGTCCTATTGGACTGGTTTTATTTTTCCTTTTAATTATGATGGGAGTTGGTTTGTGTGCTTGGTTTAATTGCATTCAGTCTCACTGATCCACTGATGTTCTATACACACTGCATATTTGAGCCATGTGTATGGATTTGTGTTTCATTCTATGTACAATCAATGAACCTTGCTTTAAAAGCCACTACAGAAGGAGAGATCAGATCCTGTAGACTATGATTCTCTACATAGGACAGTTAATGTACTGCAATGCAGAAGCTGAGCAGTGGGTCTCAGGGGTACTCTCAGGGGTACCCCGCAGCCAAGATGAACTAGGAGGTTCTCAGCACCCACAGTCCTTGCCACAGGGAGTCTGCAAGCTCAGGCAATTCAGCCACTCCTCGGTGTGACTGGGACAGCTTCTGCAACCAGGAGAACCAAAAGCATAACCAACCTGACCTTGGTTAACAGGAATTTTTGATTGACTTCGGCTAAGCTGGGGTTTAGCATTTATTTTTAAGAGAAGCTCAGATCCGGGTGGTGTCTGACATCTACTGTTTCAGGCTGGCTTTGGTTATTACCTGTGCTTAATGTATCCTTGAAAATTGCTTATTTGCTGATGGCTGTGTTAAACAATAGGGGCTAGTTACTTACAGGGAACAGTTACTTACTTATGCGTGCAAAGTAACTCCAGACAGAAGAGATTATTTCTATTCCACCATTTATCTGGGCTGTAAAGTGTAGTAATTGTTTTATTCCCTTATAGCATAGTTCATGATATAGATATATGCTGAATATATGTGATTTTTAATGAAACAATTTAAATATATCTTTCTATTGCTTATAAAAACATTCAGAAAGTTGGGGGGGGGGGGGTGACAGCACCAGCAAAATTTATGTAGCAAGGAAAAGACTGGTACAAAATGCCTAATTATAACAAGAAGAACCACTTTACAGTTATATTTTACATAATATTGGTTTTCAAGCTAGGTAAACTGAGAAATATTATGAATGTTGCTTGTGTACCAAACTCTAAATAAAGGGAAAGGACATGCAACAAGGGTCTTAAGCGTTGTTTACTGTGTAACATGACTGTAAAGGAAGTTGTGTGCATTATGGGTTATATTGATCAGGTGGCCTATTCAAAAAAATTAGGGGAAGGAAGTCACGTTTTCGGTTAGTACAGAAGGAAAATCAGTTGGACTTTCTGGAAGAAGAGGAAATTCATCTCTGGTGAAACAGATGTTTTAGTGCATGTTTTAGTGCACCTTGCTGATTTTGTCAGGTTGTCTGTTTTTCTTTTTAAAAACAATTCAAGTTAGGTTTTAGAATGAAGATTGTTTGGAAAAAAAAAAATGTTGACATGAATTTTTCTTCCATTGTTACATTTGAAGTGATTTGCTGAATTTGACCTGAACTGGTGACAAAGACTCTGCTTCAGCAATGACACCTGCTCAGCTCTCTTTGTAACTAATTCAACAAGCTTCTGCCATGTCTCTATACCAGACTTCCTTGTCACCCACTGGGTTCATAAGCTGGGAAGAGGCAGCTATGGTAGCATCAGAAAAATGGGGGACAGGTTATGACAGAGGATGGTGATCAAGCCACTCCTGATAAATGCTACACTTGCCAGGCACTGATGGCTGCTCAAGGAGACCAATCACTGACTTTGCCCTTGTGTTCTTCTTGTCCTCTTCTGCAGCTGCTTCTTTATCCTGCCAACAGTCCTTTCTTTATCATTTGTATAATTATATATTTTAATGAATCTTTTTAAATTTATTAATTAAAACATAATTTATTTCTCTGCTTGTAGCCTTGCTGAGGTGATATTTTCCCAATCTTGCTTTTTCTAGCATTCCTTCTAGCCATCACCTAGCCTGTCATTGCCCACAATGAAGCAAAGCTGGATTTAACTGCAGTGATGTATCTAGGTGCATCTCAGAGTCCTGGTCCCGTAAGCATATAGAGATACTCTGGATAGTATATGAGTATACTGGACAGCCTGCCCACTATGTGCCAGACTTGTATTTGGTGAAGGCCACAGCGCTGGGGGAGAAGGGAAAATTTGTATTTATCAAGCAGTGGATCATAGCTTAAAACGATACTGAGATGCGTTTAGGCCCATTAAGTCTTGCATCCTTCAATTTGTGTTTAAGGACAGCCATCCAGACTAATTCAGTACATTCTTGGATGTATTATTACAGTTGTTTTAGTGTTAAATGTTTGGTTTTCAAAAACTGTAAACATTCTGGAAATCATCTGTTTCTTGACATGAGTCCATGGGACTTTTTTAGTCTCACTGTGGCTGAATCAAAACAAGAGTCCTTGTTTTGTGTGTTGTGACTGCATGATTTTTCGTCACTTGACAAGAGTTTGGCAAACCTGACACAGTTGAGAAAATAAAGAAGTTCCTGTTCAACAGACCAACCAAAACAGACAAAACAGCTGAGTTTCTACCTAGTACACATCTAAATGTATTCTCCATCAGAAAATAGCAATTATTGAATACATCATGTACAATGACATCAGGGAGCAAAATGTTCCTCATGCTGCCCAATGGACCATGCTGGAACACCTGTTTCATATCATGAAACCATTTATAATTACTACCAAAGAAGTGAGAGCTGAAATGGCATCATTAAATCTAATTCTGCCACTCATGTCTTTGTTGAAAAGAATCCCTAAGGGGGAGGGGGGAGAAATAAAACATATTAAAAACACATTCACTCATTTTCCAGTGCGTTAAATCTTTGAGCCATAGAAACAAGCAAATATTGATACTACACATAGTTTTATTGCTGATAGTTACTTCCATGACTCTACACTGACAAACAGTCATTAAATACTCTTTCTTTTACCCTGGAAAGTGATAAGACAGTAGTACTTTCAAACAATCTCACATTCTTCTATTACCTGCCTTGGGCTCTACCCCTTGTAAAAAGCACCACTTCTGCTTTTTTAATTGTTTCTATGTCAGTAAGTAGTTTTGAAGCAGTAAGCCTCTTTTGTGTTTTTTATATTCTTTTGTGTTCTACGGTACTCAGGTGGACCTTATAGCAAATATCTACCTTTGCCTATAACTAGATGGGGTTTGTACCTCAGGTTTTCACACTGTAGCCCGGCCAAGGGGAGCCATTGTACAGGAAATCCATCCTTTGCTACTGCATTTCATCTAATATTGGTTTGAGTGCAAACACCACTGGAATGTCAATATTAGAAAAATAAAAAGAAAGTGGCATAAGTGGATCTGAGGCAGCTGTAAGTAGCAATGAAGCAAGGGCAAACATGCATCTGTGGAGACATCTGGTACCCCTGCCCACATTAAAATAGCAAGGTATGGTCTGAGTTTCTTGGTTTGAACGCAAGGCCTGGTACAACTGCACTGCATGTACAGAAGTTATTTTTGCTCAGGGCACATCATCTTATCCCTAGTTCAGAAAGAACTAACTCCCCACTGACTTCAAAATGTACTTCAGAACACCTACTCTGGTTATTCAAAGGTGTCCATGGGAATTGCCTTTTGCTCCTAGGGTAGGCATGTCCTCCAGCTGTGATCCCAAGACATCCTGCTCTCAATACATTTTAAGCAGGCAGAAGGAGTATGCCTAAGAACAGGCCATATTTTCAGTAGTTGGGAGTATGGTACTTATTTCCCAAACAGTAACAACAAACATTTTGCCACTTCCGTCACAGACTGGCAAACTCACTGCTTTCAGTGGATTTTGATACTATTATTTCTGTGAAGAAAGGAAGGTACAGATCATGACTTTTCTGTTCCTGTACATTAAAGAAGTGCTGAAATACTGTAACGGTAAAACTGTGAGTTGTACCTTGGCAGGTATCAGTTGGCTAAGTAACAGACTGGAAGAAGGAGATGACCACAGCTATAAAAGGGGTGAATTTGACATGACTAGAAGAGGGGAGAAATTTTCCAAATGGGTGATGGCATCACAGTTGCAGGCTAAACCCACTGTTCTAGCAAATGCCAGGGAAGAGAAATTATTAGAGATCAGTCAGAGACTTGGGAAGGAGTTCTAGAGTGGTGTCCATGACTGAGATTTTGTAACCTAAAACGACATGGGAAACAAAAGACAAGTGGGTGAGTCCAAAACAAAGACTTTCCATGTGGCAGAAAGGCTACTGACACTATGGACAGAGATGAAATTTGAGAGGATTTGAAGTGACAGTGTTGGAGTTAATTTGGGTGGGGGTTTTTTGTGTGTAGTATTTACAGTTTACACTGGTTTATGACTTTCTGGTTCATCTTGTATGGTTTTCAGTGGTAGAAACCTTGTTTTGTTATTGTGCTGGCTGTTAGCCTGCATGCTGGGGTAACTAGGACTGTTTGCTGATAACCCAAATTTACCTCCTAAATTCTTCACTGGATCCTAAAAGGATTGATTGGAACTTTCTGCAATTCCACTATTTAAATGAGAAACAATTATTGTCACTAATAGCAAAGATCACGTATGCAAATGCCAGCGATTTTCTTGCTAGGGCAAGTGGTCACCAGTTTTCTTTCCATTAAAGCCAGTCCCATTATGGTGAAACAGAAGGGGGAAAAGTGGTGAGTCTTACTACCACCAAGGAAAGAAGATTAAGAGCTAAATTTTCTTTTGTCACTGTCCTTCTGTAGTCTTTTAAAGCTCCATGGCTAGCCTGGCTAGCTTGTGGCAGTGCATGGTCCCATTACCATCAGAGCAGTATGGGGGCCAGTACAGCCAGCCACTTGCTGGTGTACATAAAGCAATTCCAGTTTCAGAGTGGTGCAGACACTTTAGTAGCTTTATCTGGACCAGCACGACTACGCTGCCTCTGGACTGGTGTGTGATCTTGTCTTGCTAGCACAGAGGAGCTGCATTTTATTTTGGCTCAGGAGTGTACGTTTGACTCCATGTAATACACTGGCTAATTTAACAGAGCAGCCTTCTAGCATGTGAATTTGATTCTTTTTGGTTAAAATTTGCTTAAAATTAAGCTGGAAGATGCATTCTGGGAGGTCATCTAATGCACTCTGACCACCAATAGGCACGTTGCCCCTAGGAACAGAGCAAAGCCAATCTGAAACAAAACCACCTAAAGAGTGCAGACTTCAGGTCCCCTGCACCAACCGCTTCCCCTTACAAATCTCACTCACTGGGCCACTACTTACTAAATAATCACAACTAAAATGATCAGCAGGGCAACAGGCAACACATGGTAAATGATTCTATGATTCTACGGGTTACTATGATTCTATGGGGTTTTTCTGTAAAGGTGTCACTCTCACAGTTTATTTAGTAAAGTACTACCTTGGCTACACCAACACTGTTGCCGTTCAGCTGCCCACTTGGATTTCTAGAACTTTATTTGATACACATTTTCTGTGTTATACACATATGTGTATATGTGTGTATATGTATACAAACATATACAAACCTGTTTGGATGTTTTATAACTGTTTGGATGTTTTATAACATAAGGTAATGTACTAGATTTTTAATCAGAGCATCGCTTTGTCATAATGTGAAACTAATTGTGTTGTTGTGTGCTGGAGGTCAGAGTTGTTATAATAAAACATCCATCCTAGAGCTTTTTAGAAGAACCTGTTTAAAAAGGTTAAAGTACGTAATTATCACAACCCTAATTTACAACTACTTGGCAATAAGAGTTGCTTTTCAATGAACCATTTATTCATGATCTGCTGCTTCACACTGCAGGATTCTTCTTGACTAGTTTAGAAAATGTAATTAATAAATGATAGGATTATTTATGGTTCACGGTGCCAGATTGGGAAATACAATGATATACAGAATGAGCTAAAAATTATTCTTACAAGCAGCATCTTGGTTTTTAATCCATGGATTGGATTGTAACATTAGTTGATATGGTGTGGTGAACTCCTGATGATATTCATAGGACATTATTTTGTTTGTTATCCTGGCTGCTCTGTGTGCCAATAAAAATGGACATGCTCCTTTGAGAACAGAGTTAATGAACGCTGACATGTTAATCTTACTGTAGTTGAGGTAGGGTGGCATTTGTGTTTGGGCTTAGTTTGACTATATTAGTGATTATCTCAAGGCCCCAGTAGAAACTGGAAGATGGTTGTATTTCATAAACACAAAGTGATATTCTTAAAAAAAACATTCTAGTAATATTAGTTATGGAAACATGCTTGCTAAATACGGACAGGCTTTCTCAATTTCAAGATACAAAAACATGCTACAACGGGATGATGTTAGCTCTAATGTAATTATTCACAAGCAAAGTGCCTGGTTATGTGTGACTGCGGTTGAAATTTTGCTATGACCTTCAGAACCTGCAGGAACCAGGCGCAAGAGGAAAAGCATCCTGAGTTATAACATTTTATATTATTATTGTTCTTAATTATTACCTCCAGAAGTTTTCACAAGGAGAAAGGTATTTTATACACTGAGTTCCACAAAATCCTACAAAAAACACTATAAAATCTAAATCTGAGGCATACTGGCTGTCTGCCATGCTTTTTACTGATAACATACTGGAGCTAATCGATGAAAGTCTAGCTTTCAACACTAACTTAAAATGTACTGTGGACCAATTCAGTTTCCAGTTTATTCTCAGTTCAGATCCCTTTTAAAAAGGGATTCTTTTCCTTTTCCTATACTGATTAAGATTTCCAACAGTGATCTGTGCATGTTGTTGATACTTCCAAAAGTGACCTAGTAAGAGAATTAAAAAATGTCTTTACATTTTGATGATGATTTGAATCCCATCGTTTTTGAATTTCAAATGGTGAATAATATTGGACATGAGAATAATGGATGAAACCCAGGGGATTTACAGAATCACAGAAGGGTTGAGGTTGGAGGGCATCTCTAGGGGTCATTCAGTGCAATCCCTCTGCTCAAGCAGGGTCAGCTACAGCAGGTTTCCCAGAACCACATCCAGATGGGTTTTGATTATTTCCAAAGATATTTCTCAACATCTCTGGACAACCTCTTTCAGGGCAAATTTAATACAGGTATAATTGTTTTACAATGTAGTTTTAAGTATGGGTAAACTTATGCTTTTCTGTGTTTGCATTTGCATACAGATGTATATGTAAAATAATACTGAGATTATATTTTTGTTCTGAGACTGACATGAATTTATTGCAGCATTACTGGGTTATAGTTCTAAACACTAATTTAGGCTCAAATACTGTTTCCTCTGTTGGAAGCAATGGTGTCTGCATTCACTCCTAAATTTCCTCTGATTTTGCTTTCGTTTCAACATACAATTTGAAATACAAAGAGGGTGTTTGAATTTATGCACAAATATAGATTTGAAAATGTCAAAAAGGTTGTAAAGGTTTCAAAAATGAAGGTGAAATAACAAAACTTGATGAAATGGGGAAAATATCTTGCTTTTTTTCTTAAAGCTCTGAAGATTTTGCAAAATGGAAACACAGGATGCTTTGTTCAATTTCCTCAAGAGGTTTTTCCTATTTATCTACTGTCTTTTCTATTTATGAAACATACAGATAGATGAATGGGTGAAAAGGCTCTAACTTTTGTGAATACTGTTCTTGGAGTCTGCAGACTATTTGAACTTTGTCACGGCATGTTCTCCTTTGTCTCAAGGCTCTTGCATTTCTTGTAATCTAGGAGGATATCCACTTCTGCTTCTGTGATATGGGATGTTACATGGAGAACCAGCTGCTTTTCAGTCTTCTCCAATGTCTGCAAGGAATTTGTCTGACTCTAGGCATGGCTTAGGAGGGACAAAGTGCTAGAATGTTCCCCAGCCCACATATCTTTATAGTGCCTTTTTCTGTGTGTGTGTAAACAAGAATCTTTGAGATGTATAAATCCATCTCATTCAAAGCCCCAGGCACTACAGGTAATAAAAAGCCTGTTCATCATATTGCTCTAAACCTATGGTGGCCCAGTTGGTCTGCAGCTTCTATAGAAAGTTGTCTTCTTTATGAAAGGAATATACACATTAAAAGGTTTTTGCTGTGAGAAACAAAAAGCTTCCCCCTCTAAAACATCAAAAGGGAATATTTGGCCTATCAGTGAGGAGACATATTAGACTGCTAGCCTTTTTAACACTTTGTTGTTAATATTTCCTATGGTTTCTTTCCTTGCAAATTTGTAGTATTTTCAACATGCACTGAAACTCTTTCACGTGCTGCTGTTTGAGCTTCTTTGCAGTTTTTATAATGTTTCAAGCATTTATAGTTATGGGGAAAACTTATATTTTCTTTCTTGCTGGTACCTGTTTTTCTTTTGGTCTTTCTTTTGCATTGACTGTGTTTGTAAAAAATAGAGAACTAATCCAAATGCCTTTGAATTAGCACTTATCTATCTATCTATCTATCTATCTATCTACCTATCTAATTTTCCCTGCTAGAAAGAATTAGAAAGACGATTGTTCTAAACCTTATCTTCCTAGACTGCAAAGAGGAGTAATAAGGAAGATACCAAAAAGGAAACTTGTGATTATTTTTTCCTTGTAACTGTTTGGCTTAGGAGAAGACCCTATATTCCAAAACCCAGAGACAGTGTACAAGGGAAAGTGTCTCCTCCCCTTTTCTAAACAAAATTAGATGAAATGTTTGTCTGTCTTCAGATATTTTCGATTTCTTCTTACATTTCATAAGTAGGAAGGTGAAGCTCCCATAGAAAGTGTGAAGGTGCTCATTATATTATGCATAGCAATTGTTAAATTAACATTCCCGAGCTAAGCTTTGTTTGAGTGACATTCAGCCAATATCTGGTCTGTGAAGAGCAGTGGTATTTTTTCCATGTATGATTCAATTCAACCTTTTTCTTTCTCTTTTTTTTTTTTTTTTACTATTTCTTGGTGATTGACAGTGGGTCAAAACCTTAGACATTCAACAATTTCTGCCTCAATATTGTGTTCTCTTTTTATGTGTCCTTTTCCTCCAAGGTTTTAAATCATTCTGCTTCATTCACCCATAAAGTAAAATCCCTTTATGTGCAGTTACATGAGGTCCCTCGCTATCTTTAGATTACTTCCAGCATTTCTACATAAACACCTGAGGAACCTTTTTCTTTGTGACCTTATTCCTGTCCTGATATTTTTCTTTTTTAGCTCCATTTTCTTATTTCTAATTCAGTTTGCCTCAGCTCAGCTTGCCTAGTCCCCTGCATGGCTGCATGAGGAAGAGGTAGTCTAATGTTATTTTTAGTGGTAGATGAATAGTCTTCTATTTTTAATCAGACAGTTTTCATGTTCCATTTCAGGAATGGACTAATGCATCCTCTCACAAATACATGAATTCCTCCTCCCTCATCCCTGTACACACACACCTGCATAAGTGTCAATTTAGGCAAGTCATGTGGCCTAAAATTTCAAAAGATATTAGATTATTTAAACCAGTCTATTCTTTGGAAATTGCAGGGCATTCTTCCTTTGGTAGATCAGTGCAGTGATCAAAATCACTAGTCACCTCTGAAAATTAGGCCAAAAGATGACATTTCTGAAGCTGAAGGGAGGATTGAAGTGCTTTGCTCCAGCCTCGGCTCTGGGAGATGCTGAGACTGCTGGGCTCAGATTGTCATTTGCACAGTTGCATGCATGTCTATACAGTGAAGGGTAGTTTGGGGCAAAGCAGATGAAGGAGTGCAAGCACACCTGCCTACTCTACAGGCACTTTAAACCACTCCCCACCATGCATGACCGAACACCTGCCAAATTACCCTGGAAGTTGCAGTGTGCACATTAGTGACACACAACTTTTGTCTCCTATGGCTGCAACTGCAGACAGGAGTAGCATTGCTTACAAGGTGGTGCAAACTTCAGGCATTCATGAGACAGCTCATGATATGATTTTCAATCTTCCTGGATGATTAAGCCTTTATTTTTCCTGTCCTCAGTAACCCAGCTCTTCTCTGCTTTCCTTTCCTTGACATTATGCAGTTCAGTTTCTTTTGGTCTTGAATATAGTCATTTCTCAAGCTATTGTATCAGCTGTGAGTCTTTTATTCTTCCCAGAAGTATGTTGTGGCACATCATCTGCAGAGGGCTCTATCTCTAGAGATACTCTGTAAATGCATTTTGCTGTGCATATGCACAATCCCTGCCTGAGAGCAGCGTGCCATCTCTCAGCTGCATGGCATGGCAGATAATAGGAGTTTGCTTCACAACCTGCGTGAGTGACAGAAGTTCAGCACAATGAATTGGCTGTGCTCTTGTGAGCAATCTGACCATCCCAAATAGACTTGCAGTACCATGACATCATATATTGTCTCATCTCTTCCTCTCTTTCTCACCTAATCATCCATAGAATGAGGACACACAATAGTGTGTTTGTGTATCATTTGGGATCAGCAGCCAAGTCACCTGTGAATTATGCAGGTCAACAGAAATGGAGGTCACGATTTGGTCCACGTGCATTGTTCTGGTGTCATCCGGGATTGCAGACAAAACAAACATAGAGTTACACCATAGGCATTTATTAAATGTTATTAGCATTGCTTTATTGTGGGGAGAATGAGAAGAGGAGGGATAATATCTCTGAATGCAAAGCTTATTTACTCTGATCCCAAGCCATCAGGGAGGCCATTTTAATTTACATAAACCAACTTGTCTCAGTAGAAACCTGCCACAGTATAAAACTGTCAGGTCCTGGTACTTTGCAGGCTTAGAGAATGTTTGGGATCAGTGGAAAAATGAGAATTTCTTCTTAGTAATGCTCCTAAAGCTTTTGAGTGGACTTCTGAAGTGCGCAAACATGGACATTGATTCTTTTCTGCCTTTCTCTGAAATTTATCCCATATCTGTCATTTTCCCTTGCATTTTCTTCTACTCTTCTGAGTAGACCATTAATTTGTAACTGATGTTCACCAGTTCCAGTCAGCAGGATCCCTGCTTCCAGGACTCTATTTACAAGTTGCCAGTATGTTTGTGCATCCATTTCCCACCAACCGCTTCTCTAGGTGCTGCCAGTAGTCTATTTTCTGGAATATTTTCTTTGCGTCTAGGAGATTCCTTCACTTGACGATTAAGTTTCCAGCAAGATATCAGCTATTTTATCATTGGTCGGAACTGAGGAAACACAGGCTTATAGCTTAGCTCCAAGTTTTCTGTTTTGGTTCAGCATATAAAATAAGACACAAAATGTAGTTCTGAGAAGAAAAGAAATTAGGAGCATTAATATGTCAAAATGACCCAAGAAATGGCTTACGGGCTTGGAAACATTTGTTTCTCAGCTGTGTCATTTAAGCTAATAAATATTATTACCTCTCCCTATAAACCCTGCCATTTGAAGTGCTTATAGATGAATGAAAGGAGAGTTAGAAACAAGAAGCACCAAAGATGATATGAAGCAGTGAAAGCATCCTAGTTGTAACTGCAACCTGCTGAGACAGATAATTAGTTTGAATGCTGGCAAGATATAAAGCAGCTTTGAAAAATGTGGTGGTGAGAATACAGGCAATGAAGACAAAGAAAAAAATAATGTGATCACCCAAACACAACCACTAAGGCTGGAGAAGTCAGAATGGGAAATTGCTATTGGTTACTTGAAACTGCGGAGGGGAACACTTGCAGTTAACAAATACAGCAAAATATCAATAACAGAATAAAGTATTAAAATATGTAGCTTTTCCATCTACACCCTAATCAAAACAGAGAGCATCTTGTATTTGCTTCTCGTGGCATCAAATTCTGCTTTGTTAAAAAAGTAAATGAGGCAGTGTGATAGGTTTGGTTTTTTCTTTTCTAATTTCTGTAACATGCTAAAGAAATTACCTATCGCATCTTGCAACAAATAAGCTATTACACATTTTTGCTTCATCTTTTTGTGTATGATTTCACTGTTGACAGTGTGCTATATTTGTTTTCAATGTGCTTGAGCATTTTCAGTACAGCTTTTGAATGTGAAGAGAGAAAACTCCATATAAGAAACTGATCTGCCCTTAGCCTCTTAGCTCAAATCTACCATTCTAGATCTTCAAAGACTCTGGAATCCACTTTCTTTATTAAAAGAAAGTAATAAGCTAATTCTCAATTAAATTCTGACCAGGCAGTGTTCCATCACAGGAAGTGTTCACTGAAAGTTTGCTGAAGCCGTCACACATGGGGGTTGTAAACTTACCTTTTATTTAGCCTAAAAATCTCTCATTTAAATTCCTACTGAAACACAAGGAAGAAGCAGCCTAACTAGCTTGAAATTAATTTAATTAATAACTTTAGCTCTCCTACCTCTACCCACATCCTTTCAAAACAATTTCTAGACTCTCTTAATGCAAACATATTGAGAGATTTGTCATAAATACTATACTTATTATTATTACTATGAACAATCTGTTCATTGCATTACTGGTATTTGAAATGGAAAGACCAATTAGACCTGTTAACCCATCTTTTTGTCAGTAAGTTGATTGGGAATTACTGAAGTGTAACAATTCTAAGTGGCTTTTCATGTGAATGCCAAGCTAAAATGGATATTCAGAGATGCATTAAGCATTTGTACCTGGCACTGCATTCTTCATTTAAAAATTTACATGTTAATTCGCAGAAGTGCAACATAAACATGGCTCAGGCTTCTGTGCATCCTCTTTCCAATATTTGTACACATAATTGTCGAACAGTGAAATTGGAGGCCAAATGTTGCGACTAAGGACTAAGAGTACAGTTAGCATGGATTACTTGTACATAATACTTAAAGAGCAATACATCTGGCAGGTATTGTAAGACCGACTCAAGGATTTGATTACAACAGTCACAGGAAAAAATGGTTAGTTGAGACTAATATCTGAATGCATTTAACAGAGGGAATCTTTTAAAATATCAAGACATTTCTTATGCTGAAGCTTTATTTCAGAAAATGGCTTATCCAAGCAGATAGGAGTTTGGAAAATGGCAGTCAGTGAAGGATAACCATGTGAATTACCTGTGGGAATGGTGCTAAAGGTGAACAGCAAACATAATATCTAAAAAAGGGAATCTTTCATTTACTTTATGATATAATCTAGTCAACAGGTAGGCAATACTGTAAGAAATTTTTCATTAAAGAAATATACAGAAGTGGCTGAAAAATTCTGACAAAATACTTCTTTTTTTTGGAATCTGCTGTTCTTTTAAGATTATTTGAGGAGTCCTTTGAGATGGCTGGAAACAGAGGGCAGGTTCCTGGAAAGAATGCAATCAGAGCCCTGCCACCTCCCCAGCCTGAGCTTCCTAGATGTGAGGCTGGGAGACAAATTGCTAGAAGGTCTGTCCCACAGCTTGTGGTATCAATTTACTTTCATTAAGAATCACTAAAATGTGTAATCTTATTCTGAATCAAAATAAAACCACATTTCCCTAACAAAATCTTTCAGTCAATTGGAATTATGTATTCCTGTGCAATTCTGCTTTTGAGGTTCTTTTAAAAACAAAATTACACTGAACACTAAGTCCACTTGCACAGCCTCGCTCAGTAACACACTGATCATACTTCTCTGGGCCAGCCTGGGCCAGGTAATATGGTGGTACTGAGTATTAGATACACTGGCAGAAGCAGAAGCCCAGTTTAATAACACATTTACTTGCTACTTTAAGAAAGTTCAGAGACCATTTGCCATTGTCACCAGTATGTTTTCTTCTCTCCCTGCAGCATAAAATTCATTCCCTTGATTCTTGGCTTATTCAGAGGTGATTTGCCAAAAGACATCTTGCCCTCCATCTAAGAAGAGCCTTGTGTAGTAGAGACTGATAAAATGAGCATCATGTATTAAGCCAAGTGACCAAACCAGGAGCTAGAGATAGATGAACCTCCTGCTCTTGTACCCCTTAGGCACCTGACTGTTTCCTATGTAGGTATACAGAACACCTCAAAGGAAAATGAGTTTATATACTAACCATTTAGCTATCACTAAGATTTTCTTCAGGTTTCAGGAACGAATACTATTTAGGAAAACATGTTCTCCTCCTGGCATCATCCCTGGACAAATGTCCTAGGAACGACTTAGGCTTCCAGGGCACCCTGAATGCTGAAAACCTTAGTCTCCATGAGGGCAACGGTGAAGTTGAGGTGTCAGTCTGGGAGCCTCAGAGAGAATAGATGTACAAAGAAATACAGGAACCCGTGGGGCTGGGCTTTGTTAAGTCAATCACCGTATCTGATTTGGGCAGCTTCAGACAGTGAGAATGGCAGCCAGAAGTTTACTCCAGACCTAGAACATTAAAGGTACCCCGAGTTAAAATGAACACATATACACTACGCACAGGTATTAACTGGAAGCTACCTCCGTGTAGTGTACGTGACCAGGCACAGCTGATTGGCAATGCTTACACCCAAGGGAAACAGATATTTACTAATTTCAAAGGCAAAAAACATCTCATCCATCTCTTGACTGCAGTTTCACACAGACAAGTGTGAGTCACTGGGAACACAGTCTGGTGCCTGTGCCTGGGAAGAGCCTGTGAGTCTTTGTGCTCGGCTGTGCTGGCATTCCCGGAGTATCTGCTCCTCCTTGAGAATTCTGTGAGTCAAATAAGGGGAGACTTCCTAGCAAACTGCGCTACAGCTGACTGCCATCTGGGGCTGGGTTTGGTATGGAAAGGGGTAGACAGCTTGGGGCAGCAACCAGCTCAGTCTCATCAGCTAAATCTGGGTGAAACCCTCAGGTGGAGACCTCCAGTTCCTCATCTAGCTATGAGCACACCTGCATTTCAGTCTGTATCTATTTTCTGGTTTAGGTTTCGTTTTTCTTTTCCTGACAGGTACATGTCCATAAACAGATTTCCTTTACTTTTTGACTTAATTCAGTTACCCAGTCAAAAAAAAAAAAAAGTTTTATATGCAAAATCCTTAACAAATTCCTAGTACTTTTCATATATATGTGAAGATCACACAGATTTTTATCTATATTTACATGCATGTATATAACACAGAACTATAACAAAGTGAAATATCATTTTCTGAGGTGGCAAAATCAGTCTGGCCAAGCAATTCTTACAGAAATCTGTGATTCAGCTAAGTTTCTGAGATATGTTGAATAAAAATTTGTGAAGCAGATGTTTGTAAGAGACCTCTAAGGTCCACTCATAAACAGAGAAGATGTTTTAGGAGAGTTGTCTTGGAGCTTTGCTTTTAAACAGCTGTTTTGCAATAATATAGAGAAAGAAAAAAAAAATCAGCCTTAATCTTAGCAGTTATAGACCTGTGCATGAACATGTTTCATAGTATGTATCTTCATAAGCTACGCAGATCATAATTAGAAGAAGAGTCCATCTGCAAACTTCAGAAGAGGGAGAAAAATTCCCAAACACAATGAATAAGGACAGCTAAAATACACTGTAAGTTAAACCATTGTATTTCACCTAGAACTGAATTCCAGTCTTACAATAAGTGCATAAAATATTTATTTGGATTCAGGCCAACGTATGCATGTCTTTAGTGTAAATAAGACATCTCTATGGCAAGTTTGAAGTCAAATGGCTCTATACAAAATGGCAGCAGCATTAATTAAGCATATACTTTTCTAACCTCTTGGGACTCTGTGTCTATTAATTACACATCAAAATGGTCCCTCATTTGTTGGGGATTCATCAGAGCAGTCCTGTTCCCCACTTCTACTTTGGCTGCAAAGTCAAATATTTTAAAGGCATTAGTGAAGCTGAAGCGGAGCACAGAAAGTCAGTGAATAGGATGATAATTTATTACCCTTTATCAGGCCTAGTTTTTTGTCTCATCAGGTAAAAGAACATTGAGTTTAAGTCATTCCTGACATGTTCAAAATGTAAATGCTGAACTGATTACTTGCCATGACTCACCTGACTTCGGTGTGGCCTCTGCTCACATGCAAGTTTGCAAGTGTAGGTGTGGAACTGAACATATATTTAAAATAGATGTAGAGCTGAAATACTCATCCTCACTGGATACAAGGTTGTTTTGCCTAGTCACATCATTTACAAGACACTTTAATTACTGTTGTTTCCCAGCTTGGATATTTTTTCATGAATATTTGTGACATTTGTTTCTCTGCACGTATTTAAAATCACAGTATACTAATGAATTGTCTAGCATTTTTAAACAGGTTCTTTTCTAATGGTTAATTAAAAAAAAAAAACATTATAATTTCACCTTTTGAAAATTCTGCATCTCTTCATTTACCATTTATCTGTGATTCTTAGACCTCTCAGCAGCAAGTATATTATTTGGGCTCAGATTTTGTATGCAGTAGGTTAGCATAAAAGCACTATGGTATGTTCAGCCATCTTGGCATTGTCATTTGAGGCTTTTTTTAATTAAAAGTCTGCCTTGGAGTATGTCAAGTGCTCCTGTATTTTTGCCATTCTTCTTATCTCTATGGCAACAAAAATATTTCAACATTTACATGGGCATCATATTCTTTGCTAATGTACTATCTGAACTGTTTGTATGCTGAGAAAGGGAACAGCAGAGATTGGCTTCTGCAGGCTGGGATGCAGGAGTTGTCAAGACAACCAAGAGGCCTAAGGATGTCCTTACTAGTATCATTAAATTGAAGCTTTAAATTAATTCACCCTCATGTGTTTTTGTAGCTTATGCTGTTAATTGAAATAATAGGAATGACCTTCCCTTTACATTCAGAGCACCTGTCCTATTAAAATTGCATGTGCTATTTACTTAAGTACACTCATCTATCAGACAAATCTAGCGTGAAATAGGGGAAAATGGAAGACACTTATATTGTACTGCTATGTATTGACTTGTAGTAATAGGAGAAGCAGCTTTTCTTGTGTCAAGCTTGAGATAGTTGTGGTGAACATTTTAGTCCGAAACTTCATTTATTTCTGCTTCCCACTCAAGAGCCTGAAGTCTGCATAACTCCAGACACTACAATTTATTCTACACTGTAGAATCTAATTGAAATGAATAGTTAAAATTGTTTTTGTGGCTGTAATATATCTGAAGAAGCTGAGTATCATCTTTCTCTGTGAGTAAGAGACTGTCTTTTCTTTCTCAGCCAAAAAAAAACCCAAACAAAAACCACAAAAACAAAAACAAAAAACAACCCAAACAGTAGGAAATTGTTATTTGTTATTTTTTGTTCAAATCATAACCTTGCACGGACCTTATTTGTGAAGTTGCTTTTAATCTCTTTTTCGAAATAATTTTATACAGGAGCTGGTTGAACTTTTTGTGCCCAATCTCTTAGATTCACACAGACAAGTATATAGACACATGGAACGGAAAAAATTATATGACTATGTATATTTGTTTTCCTTCTCAAAAGAAAATGCAATCCAACAGCTGTTCTGCTGAAATTCACCGGTTTCATTTTGATGCTCATGTCAAATATTCAATCATTTTTAAACTGGGAAATGATGGGCAAGGATGCACAAGTTCTTAAAGGACTGAAAGGATTTCATCATTCTCTGCAACTAGTTTAACACGTCTCCACCTTGTATCCTGGATCACTTTTTCTCTCATGAAGAGGGAAACACATATTTAGTTGCCATTGCTTTTATACTATTAGGTAGATCATAAAGGTATAGAAAATTTGGGAATATTTGGTTTTCCCAGTCTATATTCACTGATGCACAAAGCCATGTAATTATACTGACACACACCAGCTGAGAGTCTAGCCAGTAAGCTAATGTACCCTTGAAGCATGTTTATTGGGAAAAATGCTATTAATCTTTCTTCATAGATTAGGAAAAAGAGAGGAATGATTTATGTGTTACTTCAGGATTGTTAAGAGTGCTGATATTAAAATGGGGATTTGATCTCACTGTATTTGAGAACATAGGTGAAGTTTCTTGGGGACTCCTTGCTGCAATGACTAGAGCTTGCCTCTGAGGAACGATGAGTCACCTGGCACAGTTATACTCCACTGCATGGCAGAAATTCAGATGTAAGCCACTAACAGAGCGGTACCAAAACTGATAACAACAAATGTACTGTGTAACCATGAATATCACAGCATGAAGTGAAAATGCTATAAATTTGCTTCTGTCTTTTTGAGGGGACGGATTATTGGGAGAGGGCAGGAGGCAGACAGACACCCTCTCTTATTCCCCTGTCAGCTGTTAATCTCTCCAAGACTGGTACCGTCTCTGTGATGTGTGGCAGGCATGCAGTCTCCACATCAACACTGTGGCTGCAACCAGTTTACTGTATGCATGTTAATGCTTGCTCCCACTGGCATCTGAAACATCTGTGAATGCTCAGCACATCTGAAAATCAGGCCATTTAATTCTAGGTACTTTAAATATAGATTAAGGATCTTAAATTTAGGTATGCAGGTTTGAATGTTTTGGTTCAAACCTCTCCATCAGCCTGCAATCAACAGTGCTATATAGAGATGATATTGCAGAATAAGATACAATCAGGTCAGACTTATTTGTAAAAATAAGCCCATAGCATCAAACATGAGCATTAAGCTTACTTTAAAATACAGTTCTTAGAGCATAGCTGCATACAACATGTTTTACTAAACTTAAACTGGCAAATCCATGGCTAATGGAAATGAGTCTACATTTGAAAGAAAAGCATTACTTTCTTTGCTGGTTAAAAATACTCATTTGTCCCATGCACAGCTCCTGTCTATGCACTAAAAACCTGTTCATAGCGCTGAAGCCATCTTACTTTCCCAAGATGTACAACTGAAGGCAGAGAGCCCCGGACCACAACAGCTTGCCACTGTTTCCCTGTCTTCAGTACCCCTGGGTATTTTAGTGACACTCAGGGTCTCCTCTCACAGTCTCTCTCGGTGTTTTTGTAAGGAGTTGGAAGGCTCCTCCCTTGTTGCTGCATCATATACCTGTGCTGAACAGGAATGGGGCTGAAATAGGATTGTGGAAGATAGTTTGGTCAAATGAAAATTGCCCACCTACTTTCTGGACTACCTAGAAAAGGAGCAGGGCTCCTCTACACCTGTCTCAGGTGCACGTATATAACACCGATACAAAAAGGCTGCAGGGATCAGTGCGAATAGCTGGATGTCACTTTTTCTTTCTTTTAGAAATTTAGAAGTAACTTAAACTAGGATAAAAGTGGGCTTTAAATTGATGGAAAGGAGGGGCTATGCTACAGTGGCATTGAGACAAGTACGAATTGGACCATTATCACCTTCCTTCTCTGAAAAAAAATGGCAGAGGAATAGAGGCAGAACTATCTCCAAAGCATCTCTGGGGTTGACATCAGACTGGTGAGAGCCCCAGAATTTGTAGGAGACCATACTTTTAGAGATGGATGCCATCCCACATCCTTCTTAATCTCTGGTTCAGGAGATGGAAACTGATAGCCAGAAAGTCTCACCTGCGTTGGTCCTTAACCACAGCCTTCTTAAAGATAAATAATATTTCACTGATTTCCATGAGAATTATCTCAGTGTCTCTTCTGGGGGCACAAGACTTTCCAGTCATTGCAGTGGCACAGCTGAGACTGACAGGGCCCAAAACTCAAGCACAGAGAAGAAAATGGTCTGTCATAGTGGGTCAGGCGTTTCAGGTGGCATCTAAGTGATGGGATCTGCAAAGTCAAGTGGTAGTTCCTTACAGCAAGAAGAAAAACCCACTGTGCTGAATCAAACTCCTCCAAGGCTCCAGGACAGGGCAGCTGGATTAATTTTTCCATTTGGACTTATATTGTGACTTCCTGCAGCTGGAACTTGCCTACACAACAGTCAGCACATGCAGATCAGTATGGAATATAAATCCATATATATGGACCTAAACTAGCACAACCTGACTGTGTCTCTGTTAAAATAAAATAAAATACTATTTTTGCAATTTAGCCTTAAACATGCTATGTCCTTAAAGAGCTCTTTAGCACCCCCTGTAACTACTTAACCATGAGTCTTGAAATGTTGGTACAGTTCAAGCGCCAGGTAAACAGCTTGTGGACCATCACATGATTCCCAAGTACTTAAACCTAAATCTTGTAGCCAGTATATTGAATCTCCCTTTTCCCTCCTGTCTTCCCCTCTCCCCATAGTTTTGCTCCCCCTTTTTATGGCCTGGATATGGCATGGCAGTTCCCTTATTAAAGCAGCTTGCCAATGTTTTCTCCGTCTTCAGCACTGTAGGATATTTCATTGACACTCAGGATATCCTTCAATATTCTCTCTCTGTCTCTCTTGACATTTTTGCAAGGAGGGAGAAAGAGGCTGGGGGAAGGTGCATATAATGCTTCCACTGCTGAGCAGTATGAATTATATCTGCTGGAGTAATAGTGTGAAGTGGCAGGGATCCGTTTTGATGAATCTCATGCTGATTTGTAGCCCCAATTCTAGCTGTAGGTAACACTGAACACCTGTTTGGAGTACTAGAGAGACGGAATAAAGCTCTGTGTAGGAAATACGCTGTGTACTGTAGCTGTTTGTTTATTGTCACATGGTAATTAATTTGCAATTATATTTCAAAACATACCAGAAGAGAAGTGCACTATAATTCCTACCACCCAGAAAGAGGCTCAGCAGTGATACTTGTTAGTCTCCGAGCTGGCTGATTCTCTCTTTTCTCATTGCTGATTGCTTTTTTCTTTTGTCTCAGCACAAAACAGAAGGTTACAGAAGAGACTTCTGCAAAAATTCAAGCCTGGATACTAATGGGTCTGCGCTACTCTAGGCCAGTATGTCTTAAAAACAAATGCACAGACACATGCATGAAAGAGGTGAAGATCTATACGGTTTTATCTCTAATATCCCTTATCGCACCACATCACCCACAATGTTACACTGCAGAACGAAAAGTCTGTGAGCCCCATTCTTCATCTCCCATCTGTGAAATTCTTGTCTTTTCATCCAAACAACTCCTTTGCTTCTGTTTAGACCATTCAGAAATATCTGCTAAGAGATATCTTTTTATCATCCATTATGCTACCTGTCTCTGTGATATCTCCTATGAAAACCAAGCTCCTGCCCTCAGTCTTTAAAATCCTTACAAACCCAATATTGTTCTTAAACCACCCTTGTGTTTCATTGCATCACTTCACAACAAGCTCTCTATCAACTATTCTTTTCACTAATCTCTCCATACTTTCTTCCAGTATATCTCATGTACCTGGAAGTCTGGCTTTTCAGAAGTAGACCTCAAAACTGGGTTTCTGCTGGCACACTTCAAATGGACAGAAGCTCCTGGTTGCCTTCAGTGCCATAGTAATATTGCAAAAAAATGTTGCTATATTAGGTACTGCTGCATCAAGTGTTTTACAATGCAATTTTACAAACTGGTGTTTGGTTCCTTTGATACAGTTTTTAGAAATAGCTTCTGACTAGACTCACAGCAAATTTTACTAAGAGTGATCTATTCTTAGGTCCATGCTTGATACCAATACATCCAGAACCCCAGGATCTGTCTTTATTTCTTTCCACCCATGTTTTTTTATTAGGCTTTCAATTTTTATCTTTCTTTTCTTTCATCTTTTTATTAGTATTTCAAATTTTGGCAAGTTGGTCTCAAGGTATTTTAAAGATATGTACATATGATTAAATTAAAAATCTAAATTTGAAAGTAGATCCTGATATTTCACTGAAGTGTGAAGCTTAAATGTACAATCCCTTTATTCTGTTTCTGTTGCCACTGTCCCATGGTTGCACAAAAATAAGTGTTTTCCACTGTGCACACCGAGGTTTATTTTGTAGCTGAGAATATGTATGTTAAACTGGTAGAGACTGACTTGTTTTATACAAATTTATGATCAACGGCAAATGTGTGGAGTTTATTTAAAAAAATCCTTGGACAGTAAAATAAGAAATAAATCAATATGCCTCGAAGAGATTGCTAACTTAATTTGCTATTATGTCAAGTAAGGAAGAAAAACAGAAAAATACTGGCTTCCTCTGAAAATCTTCCCAAATACGACATTTCTCTGACATTTTCACATGTACTGAAAAGTTAGTCCTGAGGAATTCATTTCCATTGCTCTCACTTGGTGTCCAACAGTGACTGATATAAATATTTTATTAGGCAAACCTCCAGGTTTCTGAAGATTATATGTCTTATCAAGTTGACCCTTATAATTATGTTGTCTTCTGTAACTGTGGGATCTCTTTTAATTTTGCAGTCTTTTTGTAAATATTGAACCATAAAAAAATACACAATCACAAGCAAAAGCTGACTGTGAGTAAGAAAAGGTGTAAACAGGTATCTTCTTGCCCAGGAAGATTCCCATTCTGCTTGTTGCTGCAGAGACAGTGCCTTAATTAGAAGTTAGTAACTGGTCACAGTACAGTGTGTCCTTAACTTGTTAAAAATCTGTTTTCCCAGTAATCACTGTGGATGCTTTTTTCCCCCTCTTCTTTCATGGAAAATGGGATTTAATGGCAGAATGGTTTAGTTGCTCAGTTTTATGCACAGTAAACTCGATGAGGGTTTGCAGTCCTGTCAAACCGAGATGGAAGCTGTATGTAGGGAAGCAGAAGTTCATTAATTTTTATTTGATACAGTTTTGTATTATTTATATTTATGTTATTTATGTTTATATTTTATACAGGTTTTCTGCAGAGATTAGTTTTCTTTTATATGATTCTGTGGCCTTCTGTGAAACTATTGCCTCTGTTATGATCTGCTTCTACTTTCTGTAATTATTTACTTAGGGAAGACTGTTCTTTTCTGGGCAGCAACAGAAACCATGCAGACCTCCCATGAAAAGAGAAGCTGGGACGTCCTGTGCAGATATATACATGCCTTTGTACCATCAATTTGATGCCTTAAAGTGTCCCAGTGCATCAGTTCAGGAAGAAGGAGATGAGCTAAAATATTGGCCCAACTGCTTAATGCAGATGGGGGTTTTGGCCCACATTCATCCCATTTAAACTCAGTACTCAGCTGACACCCCTTATTTAGGGCAATGTTCCTTAAGCAGTGGAGATAAATGTACAGTTCCAGAAAGTGATTCAGAACTTAAATGGACTGAATCCTCCTCTTGAAACATCATTTTTCTTTCCACAGACTACAGAAACAACTACAACCCTAAGTCAACACCCTGAGTCAATGCCTACATTTAGCTGGGATAGACCTTTGCCCATCTGTCAGTGAGTGTTGTATTGTGGCTTGTCCTGTTGTGATGGGTCTTATGCCAAACTGACAAACCTGGCCTCATTCTACAAGGTGACCTGCCTAGCAGATGAGGGAAAGGCTGTTGATGTTGTCTACCTGGACCTTAGTAAAGCCTTTGACACTGCCTCCCACAGCATTCTTCTAGAGAAACTAGTTGCCCATGGCTTGGACAGGTGTACTCTACATTGGTTTAAAAGCTGGCTGGATGGCTGAGCCCAAAGCACGGTAGTAAATGGAGTTACATCTGGCTGGTCACAAGTCACCAGTGGTGTTCCCCAGGGCCCAGTACTGGGGCCAGTTCTTTTTAATATCTTTATCGATGATCTGGATGAGGGATCAACACCCTCAGTAAATTTGCAGATGACACCAAGCTTGGAGGGAATGTTGGTCTGCTGGAAGGTAGAAAGGGTCTGCAAAGGGATCTGGAAAGCCTGGATCAATGGGCCAAGGCCAATTGTATGAGGGCCAATTCAACAAGGCTCAGTGCTGGGTCCTGCACTTGGGTCAACAGCAACACCACGCAGTGCTGCAGGCTGGGGGAAGAATGGAAAGCTGCCTGGTGGGAAAGGATCTGGGGGTGCTGATTGACACCTGGCTGAACATGACCCAGCAGTGTGCCCAGGTGGCCGAGAAGGTCAACAGCATCCTGGCTTGTAGAAACAGTGTGGCCAGCAGGACAACAGGAGTGATTGTCCCCCTGTACTCAGCACTGGTGAAGCCGCACCTCAAAAAAGCCCCTGTGTTCAGGTTTGGGCCCCTCACTGCAAGAGGGACATAAAGGTGCTGGAGCACATCCAGAAAAGGGCAACAAAGCTGGTGAAGGGTCCAGAGCACAAGTCTTAGGAGGAGCAGCTGAGAGAACTGGGGTGGTTTAGCCTGGAGAGGAGGAAGCTCAGGGGAGACCTTATCGCTCTCTACAACTACCTGAAAGGAGGCTGTAGGCAGGTGGGGGTCGGTCTCTTCTCCCAGATAACAAGCCATAGGATAAGAGGAAACAGCCTCAAGTTGTGCCAAAGGAGGTTTAGATTGGATATTACAAAAAGTTTTTTCTCTGAAAGGGTGGAGAAACATTGGGACAGGCTGCCCAGGGAGGTGGTTGAGTCACCGTCCCTGGAGGTATTTAAAAAATATGTAGATGCAGTGCTTAGGGATATGGTTTAGTGATGGACTTGGCAGTCCTGGGTTAATGGTTGGACTTGAATCTATGGTTCTATGATTCTAAGTGTAGAGAAATGCAGGAGGAAGCAGAATGTTTCCAGAGTGCTGCCTTTTCTGCTCCTGCAGGTTGTGTTTTCTTTGCTCAGTTCTCTGGCAAGGTGGGATCTACCATTCCAGAAATAGCCACTAGGACTGAAAGTATCTATTTCTAAGTCATTTCTTACTTGTATTTAAATATAAAGCCAGAAGGAAGTCTAATTACACAACAGAGAAGACAGTCCCAGGGCTTAAAATTAGTGATAAGAGCTACAAAATTACTACAGCTTCCCTTTTTTATTTAGGAATTTTTAGAGGGTCTTTTAGAAGTGTTATTATTGATGAAACCACAATGGGTAGAAGTTAAGAAGTCTTGCATGGAAGGTAACTAAATAGGGGCTCAGAAGAAGGCGCTGCTGTTGCTGTTATACCTCTATGTCTTTCTAGAGAAGAACTGAGATACCTTTTGGATTCCTGCTTGGATGACCTGCAAATAGTAGAGATGTGTGGCAGCAGAAATGGCTCCAGTTTCCAGGCAGACTTGGAAGGACTTGCACAAATGTGTGATGGTCATGTACTGACAGAGAATCCCACTGGCTTGTATGAATTCCACAAATGAACTATCTTCACAAACACTTGGGGCTTCTCACTTTTCCTCATGTGCATTACTTTTGGTTGTGCAGTCAATGCATCCAGTGTAGTAAAGAGTGGTGGCCTGCTCAGTTTCCTCTATTAGCAGCTCAGCATCTTCACTGTCTAACTACTCAGTTGGTCTCTTTATTGCACTCTAGTGCTCAGGTACTCCAAAATCCTTGGCATTCGGGAGCTTCTGTTTTTCTTTTGTCCCTTCTAATACTTCTAGATATCCTATAATACACAAAAGGAACTAAAATGCTAGATGAATGAGAAGTGCTTTTATGCTGGGGGGAGGAGGGGGTGTCAGCTCAAAATATCTGAAAGGTGAGTTCTTAGTGACCACCAAATTGTTCCTGAAGTATGAAACAGGGTGCATGTTTTTTATGCCTTGGGATATGAAGGGTTGTGAAGGAGCTGAATAACGTTGGGTGATAGAATAGACTGACAGGAACCAAATCTAGTGTAGTTTGATTGGCAGTAGTTTCTGGAGTAAATTATCTCTAAAACACATTCAGATTTGTCTTGGAGAAAATTTAGTGAAGTAATTAAAAAAAAAAAAAGGCTAAGATGAGAGATAATGATTGAGCACGGAAGAAAACTGTGGTTTTGGTTTTGAGCTGGCTCCTTGGTCTTCTTTTATTAATTGTAAGCATTCCTAAGGAGCTGTGTACTAGCTGGAATTTCTTATTTACTCCCACCCAGCAGCTTTTCTATTTTGACCTTCTGCAATTGTATATGATTCTCTCTGCACAGCTGTATTGGATTTGTGTGGCAAGGTTTTGGCAGCTGGGCAGGGGGCTAGAGGGGTGGCTTCTGTGAGAAGCTGCAAGAAGTTTCCCCTATATCCGATAGAGACGATGACAGCCGGCTCCCAGATGGACCCACTGCTGGCCAAGCCCAAGCCCATCAGCGACCGTGGTATGGCCTCTGGAATAACATATATAAGAAGGGGCAAAAACACCTATGCAACAAACTGCAGCCAGAGAGGGGAGCGAGAACGTGTGAGAGCAGTACCCTTCAGCTCCCCAGGCTGGGGCAGGAGGGGCAGGGGGGCTCCAGGCACCGATCACAACAGCCCCTCTACAATTAAATGTCTTTGCTGGAGACGAGGGTTTCCAAATGTCAGTGTAGGTAAGTGCAGCACTGATACAAGAACCAAAAGCAGCCTGAGAAACCAAGTCATGCCCCTGTGGTGTGGCCAAGAGTCAGGAGATACTGACACTATTGCCAGTAAAGGTACTTCTGTACTTCTATATGCAAACAAGATCTGTTCATTTCAATACAGACAGGTTTTACGAGCTAGTATAATTTCATTTCTACAGAGCTTTGATTGCTAGTGGCAAGGTGTGAGGCAATAAAACAGCATTTCTTACACTTAGTGTTCTGAGAAGTATAGGTTATACACTTGAAACTGATTTAAAAACAAGAAATACTCAAGCGGTGCATTTCAATAAAGACCTCTAAAAATTCTTGAGAAGAGACAACCGCCTGCCTGCATACAACACAGTGAGAGGTGTGGGAGCCAGGAGTGTGCGTTGCATGCCTTGCAGACAAGAGGGACTCCTTGGAAATGGAGGGAGTAAGGCAGAAACAAGGGATAAGGATGCAGACAGCAGCTGCTACCTTATGGGTTCAATTTTCATTCTCCCTGCAATCCTGAAACTGCAACAGCATCAGTGAAAGAGCTGCTTTGAAAGTCCTTTTGAAAGATTGTGGCTCTTTCAACTTCCTAAGCATCCTTACTGCACAGCTCATTACACAGGCTACCAAGACTTGGCTAATAAACATTATAACTTGCATTGATGGAAAGCGGTTTAGTAGCATGAGTGTGGTAAATCTTGACAGTACTAATTGAAATCTGTGGTGTTTTTTCGAAATACCGTAAAGCTCTCTCAGTTTCTAGAAGACCCCATGAAATTGTATGCATAAGAACTGACAAGCTGTTTCTGTGATAGCAGTGGCTGTGATTACAGCGGGCTTTGTAGTTACTTGAGGTTACAGAAAAGTAAACTTTGTAAAATTTGGACAGTAGTTTCCTGTAATATCCTATAATACAAAATGAAGAAAAACCCTACTAAAAATTATAATCTTAAAGACCAAACTAAATCTGTACTGTCCAAAAATGACCTAATTATACGTTATGTTCTCACTGTTCTCATTTTGTGTACTGAAGAAGACAGGGATCATGTAGACTATATCCTAATGCTGCCCATGTTGCAGTGAGAGGAGGACCACTTTAAATAAACACTGAATCCAATTTCAGTCAGCCCTATATCTCTTGACTGCAATTTAGTTGTGAGGTTTTTTTCAAATATGCAGAATGAGACTCAGGGCTTTTCATTTCTTAAGATGTGAACAACTGGAGCACTATGACACATTTATATAATGTTTAATTTCAGAAGCAAGGACGTTAATAAAATGGATATATTGAGACCAGAATTTAGATCAGGGTTCAGCTTCTGAGCTTAATGTGGTATATTAGCCTTTCAAATGGCGTTCCTTTTTTGATGTAGTCTCTATCACCATTACACTACCTTCCCATTGATGTTCATCATGCATCTTGTTACAAGTTCTCACTTAGCTGTGGGGGAGGGTGAAGATAATTAGTTTGATGTTGATGATGATAAAACATATCTGTCACAACTATTTTTCTGTCTGTCTGGGAAAAGGTATATTGGGAACTTATCTCCCTTTCCTCATGGGAAAACTCCCAAAAGGTACATGTTAACTGCAGGAATTCATAGTGTGGTGAAAACAGGAAGAAACAGGAAAACTACAGCCGCATGTCACCAGCCCTCCACCAAAGAGTGTTATGGCGTATTAGAGAGTATTCTCTGATATTCAGAAAGATTTCTATGGTTGCACAGAGCTAAAATTCTTGTATGCTGCAGCATATGAGAAGAGGAGCTGTTGTAACTTCTCCCCCAACTCTTAATGATGGCCTTTTTCTCCCAGATATTTTGGGCGTATAGAATCATTTCATTTTGATATTTGCCAAACTTCAATTTTATGACACTGAAAAACTTTAAAAGTTAAATGTTCTACTTCAAGTTCAACATGATATTTTCTCCAGGCTGATATTTTTTTTCTTCCTTTAATTAAACAGACACTTTTGTTCACATTTCCCATTTGAATCAGACAAGGTGAAAACGGATTTTATAGGGTTTGTTGCTGTTCAGCCAGTGAACTAAATACTGAGTAATTACTATGCCATTATTATTTTTCCATGTTGATATTTCCTGACTGTACATAAATGGGTTTCCATCAGCTCTACTGTGTCTTTACAAAGATTCTGGAACAGCTCTTAGTCTCGATGCACACCAGTTTTACCCACAAAGGTCTCAGGAAAGTCCATAAGCAGGTGATTAACTTCAAATAGAGGAGCAGACACCCTCAGAGGAGAGCAGCCATCCACATCATCTAGTTCGGGTCCCTAAATAAGCTGGGATTTGAAACTATTGCTTTTAGGAACCCAAGTTCTCTTACACACTAGAAAGAGCCAGGAGCCTTCAGAGGGCAATGAGAGCAGCCACACCGACTGCTTGAAGTGAAATTGAGTGTCTCAGAGAAGAAAGTAGGTCCATACACTGAAAGGTGAATAAAATCTTACATGGGTTGCTGACACAAGGGCACATATCAGTATCCTGCAGCATCAGAGGTTTGTGGTCAGGAAGATATACAGCACCTTTTGCTAGAGGTATTTTTTCCTTGCAGTATATTGCACTAATAAAATCTAGATCCACTTACAGTAAAATATTTTCTTTTTGCAGTCTTTTATGAGTTGAAAAATATTGGGTTTATAAAAGCTCATTTGGTGTACGACAAAGTCTATCTTTTCCTCCAAGAGATTTCTGTTTCTTCATCAGTTGTCCTTTCATAAGAGTTTCTCCTATTGGCTAATGTTTGCAAAGTGGTTTGGAGATGAAAGCATTAAGTGCCTGGTGTTATTAGTACTATTATAGAGCATACTGTAGGTATGCAGAATGGAAGTATTCATGGAAGGTAGTTATTTCGCATACTCACACTGAAATAACTTGTGCCATGTTTATCCCTGTGTAAATTCAATGAGGCCAGTAGAAATCTATCAGGGTTGAACCTGGTCCTCTTTGATTTTATCTGTAATACAATGTATATCAAATCAAGTTAAGGTCACGCTAGGACCTATTTCTGTAAAAATGTATTTGTCTGCAAAACCACTGAAACACCCTGAGAGTCAGTTTTCAATGTCATCCATATCCCCCCAAGTGCTTTCATCATTCAACAGCTTAGCATTAAAGAAAACCTCCTTTATTTTCAATTTGTTGCATTGGAGGAAATGTTTGAAAACTGTCATCTCCCATGGAAAGGCACTACAACATTGACTTTCAAAGAGCATGAGTCATTTTTAAAAGTGGGTCTTAGACTTGTAAGTTACTCAACTCCTCTTGAAGATTGTGTCCTTTCCAGTAATATGAAATAGCTGTGCAGCTTTGGGTATCATAATGAAAGCTTTATACATCACTACCTGGTAGTTTACTTGAAAGGTGAATAAAATGATGAAATACGAGACTAGGGAAGGCAAGGAGGGTGGAGGAACAGAAAAATTATCTATTTTTATATAGATTTCACCATTTGACATAGAATCATACAGTAGTTCAAGTCGGAAGTCATCCGGTTCAACTCTCCATACAGAACAGGACAGACAGAATACAGTGCATTCCTTTTAAAACAAAAGCTATATTCTAAATCTCTAGGAAGATTAATTGTGCAAAACCAGCTAGATTTCTTGCCCTTGACTCCAACAGTCCCTCCTGCCCTCCCAAGGCTTAAGAAATGAAACGGGTAAAATAGCTTGCTTGTGGCTGTGCAGAACACTTGTGGGTACTTTGCACCAGCAGAGGATTCTGTAATGCAGGATCCTGCCTGCATCTCACTGATACATAAGAAGTTTGTTTTTTCTAGTAAAACTGTAACCAAAATTCCATCTGAGTGTGAGGCAGATACAGTGCTCAGAATGAGTAAAACCTTTAAAAATCTTCTGTCATTTTAGGAAGGGTAGGGAATTAATTTATGACTCAATGACACTAGCAATTTCAGTTCTCATAAGACAGGGACAAGGGCAATTCTACATCCATTTCTCTGTGTTAGATCTTGTTTAACAAATCCTTCCAGGTACAATAACTAGCCTAAAAAATTAGTTTTGTACTGCTTAAGTTGTACTTGTCTTATCTGGAAGTGCTTAAAAGTGGGTACCAGTCTCATCTGTAGTGTTATGCATAGAGTTACTCAGGTTTATTCTAGAGACTTGAATCTTTCTCATGTTTACAGTAAAGCTCTCGTGAGATTTCCCAGCTGTTCAGGCAAAATTACATTTTGCCACCTTGAGGATGATGCTCTACCTTTCCTTGAGCAGAGGCAGCCATACCTACACCCCTAAAACTGCAGCATAGGTCATCCAGTGCTGGTGGCATTAGAGACAAACACACCCGCTGACTGCCAGAATTAACACAGTGCTGAAGTTACTCTCTGGCACCATGCCAGAGAACATGAAAACAATGGCATACATTTAAAACAAAATCTGTAAAAGTGCTTAGACTCAAAGAATTAGAACCTCAGACACAAATGACCTGGAGGCATCTAAATGAGTTTCCAGAGTGTTTGCTAAAGCAGTGATTTGTATGAAGAATGTTTGCAAAATTTGGAGGTGATGGGGTTAAAGGGAGGGATGCAATCTAATTATGAAAAGAATTGGCCCATTTAAAACAAAAGCTTTACAGTTACTGAATTCATGGTAATTAAATCACAGGGTTGCTTCCTTAGGCTTTAAGGATTGGCAATGGAGTTCTTGTAATCCTCTGCTGATCTTCTCAGGGCATCAGGACTGTGGTTTATTGACATGTAATTAGATCAGGATGTCACTACATCAATGTCAGTGTAAACATCACTAAGTAAGTAGTTGATCCTTACAAGATCAGCAACCTAATCTCCTCTGGGATGCCAACAGGCTTTGTTAACACTTAGGCTTAGGATTGTATCTGTCTTTTAATGCCAGGCTCCCAACAACTGTGGGAGATTTGACATCCCAAGTCAACCAGCATCTGAAGTTAAACTAGTTGTATTGATGTTCTGGCAATTGCAATACCTTGTCTGCTAATAGATTTTATTGATTACAAAACAAATAATGAAATCTTGATGGCAGGACTTTTTGTGGGGCTGGGTGGGGGCTGGGGTGTGAGTACGACAGAGTTGGACTTTATGTTTTTAAGCTGTGAGTCACCCATTGCATAGGTAACTGAAATTACTAGCTGTTAAAGACACTTGTATAGTAGCTGATTTCTTACAGGCCTTATTCAAGGCTTCTAAAATCTGCAATTGCAGT
Source organism: Falco cherrug (assembly GCF_023634085.1). Classification (NCBI taxonomy): domain Eukaryota; kingdom Metazoa; phylum Chordata; class Aves; order Falconiformes; family Falconidae; genus Falco; species Falco cherrug. Next base: position 64,186,953 of record NC_073698.1, read on the forward strand.
TGAAAGAAATCTTATAAAATAACATGTTAAAAGATTAATCATAAATCATACTTTAAATTACTAGCAATACAATCAAAGGAAATTCTTTCATGGCATGGAGGTTTGAAATAAAGGTTCCACTTCTAAAAACATTTTTAATGGAGAAAAACACCTATAATTTTATTTTATTTTGCGGGAACAGATAAGATATCTTAATTGCGATCACTTCAGCTCATCTCATTTGTCCACAAACTGTAAACCTAGTTCTATAGTCAAAAGACTGTCAGCCTTTCTTAGACTAAGGACCTCATAACACTTTTCAGCAGACCCATGTACAGTTAATGTCTATAGTAATGGGCTGGCTTTTCTAACTTAGCTTTCAGACGCACTTCAGAAATACAGCGTAGACCACTGGGCTTTGTGAGCACAGTTTGAAAAGCACAGGTTGTTTTTCTTATTTGAACAAAACTTCCATTGACTCTAATGGAAATTAAGAAGTCAAGATTTTACTGTAGGTTTTTCTAAAAGATTACAATGTAGCTTTGAAGCGAAGGAATAAAGATGTTGATGTTGAGGTCTAAACCCCTGCCTATATTGAATTGTGAACAAAACTTCTGTTAGCTACCATCGGTATATTGTCAGATGCATGGGACTGTTTTCCAGGGAGGGGGGAGGTGGTGTCACCATGCCAAACTTTGTAATTGTGTGAAATTCACCACCCTAAATATGTGTATGTGTTTAGACACAGTTATGTGAAATGAGAAAGAACATAAAATTACAAAAATCAGTGTGCTAAGCTGATATCTATTTCAGTAGGAAGTATGATTTGGTTTAGGTGTTCATCAGGAAGGTTAACAAATGGATACTTCCAAAGCTTTAGGAATAAATAAGGCTTATAACCCAGAAAGATGCCAGCAGTATTTAGAACTTAACAAATTTTAGCACTTGCCTCTGGATTTATTTGTCACATCTGAGCAACTGGTAGTTTGTGAGCAAAGAGTATGAGTGGGTCCTGTTACCTCATTTCTCTAAGCTAGTGCACACTTTTAAAAAAGAGAAAAAAGAAAGAAAAATCTTCAAACCTTGTAAGCTTTTGTGGGGGAATGTATACCCCTGTGGGGAACAGCAGCACTGAGAATCACCAGTCTACTGCTATTATGCCTGCAGGGTTGAAACTGGACAGCTGCTCTTTGTGTCCTTTGTGTTCAAGAGCCTGGACTCATATTTTTTTCCTGGTTTTGTTTACCCTACCTGCATACATATCAGGAAAACTCAGAGAAAGGAAGTTATCTAGAATAAAACCAGAGGATGTGCATGGTAGAATGCTCATTGATGAATCTAGTCAAAATGACTTGAGAATTTCATGCATAAGACTATTTTAAATTTTTTTTCCCTGGAGGCTAAAAGGTTTAATAGATTTAAAAAAAATATTTCCCACTCTTGAAACTAGACATTTGAATTAAAATTTATATAAATTTGTTTTAAGCTAACAATGCTGTTAAGTGTTTAAAAGCTGCTGTCACTGGAATTCAGAAAAAAAAAAAAAAGCCTGAATACAAAGTTAGATGTAATTGCCTCTTCATGCCTTTGGTCTCAGATTGAATCTTTCTCACAAGCACGGATATAGGGAAGTTGTAAATGGTCTTGTTGGAAGATGAAAAGTTGATACTTAGTAACAACTATGAGGATATACTGTAATGTAAAAAGTTGGGGCCTCCTCTAACCCCCTAAAAGAGGAACTCTAGGATAATTTATTTATGCTTGCTCTCTGCACCTGACTGATTGCCATATAAACACACTAGTAATCATGTTAAAAGACAAATTGATAAAGGGAAACCTATTTCAGACAGGCAAAGAACATGTCTTTCAAGCACAACTTCTAAATTTTCTCCAAGTTTAGAAATTATTTATTGGCATAAGACAAATATGCTGTTTAACCTCTGTTTAAGTGCATGTTTAAAAAAAATGTTTCCTTTTGCAGGTAACACTCAAGTTTAATGGAGTCTTTCAGAGAGAGAGCTTATTGTATTGGAGGTTAGACAGAGGTTTGGATCATTTGGTGGAACAAAGCAAAGGTTTTCATGGTTTCCACAGCTGCTAATCCTTTAAATGTTACTTCAGAAAAAAAAAAGTTCATTTAAAAATGTCCACTTTTTCTGCCTTAGAAATGAACACAATACTGCAGACATATCAGTCCCTTTTCTATTTGTCTAAGTAAACCAGCTTATGTGAATAAGGGAAACTGAACAAGACCTCTTCCAAAAACACTCCACCAGTCAAAGCTGGAAAGGTCAAATTGTTTGGAAATGACTAATGATTAGTTTATAGTTCCTTTAATACACAGGTTCCATAACAATGGAATTGATCTTTAGAGGAAAAACATTAGAAGGTAGTTTACTCTCAAGGGAGACGTGCTGGGGTTTTGTACTAATAGTTATGATGAGCACTCATCAGGACAGACAGCAAAACCCCAGGACGTCTCATTGTTTAATCAGTTCGGGTAATATCAAGTTGATTAATCAGCTGCGCTTCCTTCTGACAGAAGCTGTTCATGTTTGCAGCAGCAGTAGCGCTCCTCACTCCACACATCACTGATAGCAATGAACTCTCAGAACTACTGTCTCCAACGCTGCGCAGAAAGAGCAATGTTTCGTTAAGCTTCTGCTGTCTTTTCCCTCTATTCAAGGTTTTGGGGATTTTTTTCTTGTTTTGTTTTGTTTTGGTTTCTTTTCTTTTGTTTTGGGGTGGTTTCTTTTTAACAGGGAAATGCTTTGAAGTGAAATTCTAGAGGCATTTTTTCTGTGTGTTGTGACTGATGCTAGTGCCTCGAACATGGATTGGGTGATTTAGTGATCTCAGGAAAGTCAGACCTTCCCCTTGACTTCCTCGGGGACAAGGTTTCAGTGTTTAAATGAAGTCTGTCTTAGTTTCTCTCATAAAGATTTTTTTGAACACTACTATAGGTGTGAGGGGAAAAATAAGGACATGCCAGCCTTCCACATTTCCCAGCCACAGCACACCCCATTCCTGCTGAGCCAACATAGGGCCATTTGGGTGCATACCAAACCAGGGGTCTGTGTTCCTTTCACTCATGGATGGTAATCACAGCAGATTCCCATCCCCACAGTTTTCCTCCTTTCTGACAGTAATCCTTGTGGGTACCCTTGAAGGACATGTTTGCACATGCATAAATAATGCAGTGTACTTAGTTTTAAGTGGCTTTGTATTGCGACGTATTTAAGGACAGGCATATATGAATGAGGGGTAGGCACATAGGCTGACATATGGTTAAGTCATTGTGTACATGAAAATCTGTTTCAAAACTGCACTTCAAGGGCTAAAAGTGCAGAGGAAAGGTGTTCTGTTAAATGTATTTTTTTAAGCATTACAATGGTTGTGCTTCAGTCATAAGAAAAGTGGTATGCAGGAGTGTCATTTGAAGTCCATACAGTTCATGAATGCCTAAGTTAGAGACGGAGATGGAATCTGGTGAGCTGATACAAATTCCTACGTGGTACAATCATCCATGAGTCAAATTCCTTAATACAATGTAATGAGCCTGAAACTGTGAAGAAGAGAATTTAATTTGCAGCGAGCTAAATTCAATAAAATAAAAGAAGATACACTGTGTTCACGTATAGCTGGAGTGTTGCAGTGGATGAAAACAATACTTTTTTTTTAAATGAAAACTATTTAAAACTATTTTATCAAGTTTGATTTAGACCATTTGTTCTGAGAGCATAAAAATGCTCATTTAACCATTCTGCAAACAGGAAAGAAAATTATTAAATGGCAATAATGATCAGTGAGATTCTATACAGCCATTTACTATTACTACCCAATAATGCACTCTAATGTTTAAAGAGTCCTTTGGTGACAGCTTTGAAGCAGATCGCTGGTGCCTGCTAGCATTAAAGTGCTTCCTTTTTAAAAGAATTTAGTACCTTTTACATGTCTATACTATTAGATCATGCTTTCTTTTTGCTGTATATCAGGTGAAAGTTTTAAAAAGGGGGCAAATGAACAATATGAGTACTGCCAGATTTTAGGCATTTGTTTCTGGAGTTCTTTGAAAGGGTGAATTTGAGAAATATGCAAACTATAAATGGAACTTTGTTTAGTCTAGAAAAAAGAAGCTTATATTATTGGATGTCATCATCTTGTGTCCTCTCCACTTGCCTGTCTCTGTATGTGTCTTCTTTTGTCTAATTGCACAATAATCATAAAGTGATAATGTTTGCAACTTGCAATTCTTATGAAATTGTGACGAAAGAACAAATGGATGTGCATTAGTATGTGCTATTATCCCATTAGGGATGGGAAGAGAAACATACCTTTGAATTTCAAAGACCTTCAACATCAGTGCATTAAATCAGAATCAGTCATTTAATGGACAGAGATGGGAGAAGAAAGGATATCTCTTTTTTGTGTGTTCTCTTCTTTTTCTTTCTTTCTTTAAAAATTACAGAAATAGAATACTGTGAGAAAAGTCAAGTCATCAGTGAGCATTTAAGAACCTTTCCGGGCAAAACTTGAAAGCATCAGTTGCTGTAGAGGTGGAATTTCCACGGACTTCAGGTTCTGGCTCCTTGTTATAATTCTGAGATAATTAACTAGTCTAGCTAGCTACCTCAAATCCTGACAGACATGAAGACCACCTAATCCTTCTGAGAAAGAAAAAATAATTTATTTGCTTGGTGTGCTCATTTCAACTGATCAATAAATACTGAAGCCACAGCAGACAGAACTTGAGGGTAGATGGGGGTTTTACATTTCCCAGGGTTACTTTGGACCAATTTTCTTTTCTTTTGCTCTTTTTTACCAACTGATGTTGTAGTCTAATGTTTGGTTGCTACCTTCCATCAGATTTACATGGATAAAACTTGAGTGTGCAGCCATTTCTGCATAAATGCAGATCCTGTGTGGACAAGAACATGCACTAAAACCAAGTGGGCCTTCCAGTCCCAGGAGGTCTTCACTTTGTCTCCAGAGCTGTGGATGCAATTGCAGAACTGGGACTTCAGCTTACAAAATGCTCTGAAATCCTGCAGAAAAGGTACATATGGGAAGTGCCTGTGAAAGGGAGGGATAAGAAGAAACTGAGGCCTACATACAAATTGCATCTCTGTTGACGTCCAATCTGATTCATCCTCTTCTGATCAAAAAAGCAAAATAGGCAACATAAGATGCCAGCCTATCATTTTCCAGTTTAACCTGCTGGAGGACATTTAAACTGGGTGTTTTACTTCAGATACATTTCTAATATAATCCTACACTTCATTTTCTATTGAGAAACAGGTATTGGGCTCTGTGTTATATGCACATTTTATGAACTGTTGGAATATGACTGCATATTTATTCAGATGTTCTTAGAAATCCACTTTCAGCATAACTGTTAATTTCCACCCAGAATGAGGAGAGGTTCTACACATAAAGGTTGCCCCATGGAGTCATAGTATGTGTAAAGTAAGATGAATGCAAAAAAAAAAAAAAAAGTGATGATGCAGAGAGCTGTTATTTATTTATGTTCCACAAGTAATATGCACATCCCCTGCAAGGGGAAAATTCATAGAGAAAATGCTACTGATTGAGCTTTACAGATCTTGAATAGCAGATTCATAACAAGTCCTCCGTTTGTTTTAAAGGCATTTACTATAAACACTTTTACTTCCCCTCTGTGTATGAAGAGGTACCCTGATAGCCATAGAGGCATGGTACAAAGGCCATCCAGGTCAGTAGATGCCTTGCACTGGCTTCAGTTGGCTTTCAGGTGAGCCACACTGTGAGACTTCTGGTGCTTCCAGGGTCAACATTTTTCAGAAATGCATTTCCATTACAAACTTCATTTTTGAAGAGTCATTAGTCATACGGTTTTGCCCAGATGGATCTGTGACTTGCTACATGTGATCTTAATATAGATGCAGTTTTAAAGTGTATTTTTAGGCAGGTTTCTGGGAACTGAGCAGATATACAGCAATAGAAAAGGGAGGCAGGTAATGTACATTTGAAAGCCAGCAAATGCATATGTTAAGTAGTCACTTTGTCTTAATATTTAATAATAAACCCTATGATCTATAGAACCCTTTTAGGACATTGATCTTATATACAGATAATTCTAGTGTTTTCAAAATTTTAAACTGCAGTTTTTCATTCCTGGGCAGAACTCAGATTTTTGGAGATTTATTGATTAAAATTTCACAACTGCTATTCTATGCTATCTGAATTATGGGAAAGAAAACATAGGTTAGAAATACCGAATATGCACTGGAAGGACTAACTATGCACATTCAGTTAGCATTGGGGTAAAAATGGAAAAAGCTGCAAAAAACCTGCATATTTCTTACACCTAAGAAAACACTTCCATCACAGTGTACAAGCATGTTTCTAATTTTACTTCCCAATAATGTAAACCCAGAATAAGGACAATCAGAAATGTTGCACATAAATAATACTTCCTAAGGAACAGTACTTTTGCAAGAGTTAGAGGCTAGAAACAAACTTCTGGGTACATGAAATTGTCTCAGGAACACTTTTAGGGCAGCCTGAAGAAGCCTGTCCTGCCTCAGGCTCTGTGCTTTCCTGGATTGGTCTTGGCACTGAGGGGGTGTGTGTGTGTGTGTGTGATATTGGACAGTGTCAAGTTTACTCACTTCCACACAATAAATCATGCTACAAATCAAGACAGTAAAATCAATCATGAAAAAATCCTAAGGTTTTGGGGTTTGGGGGTTTTTTTGTGATTTGACATATTTTGCACCACTGAGGGAAATGTGAGTTATATTTTACACTCTTCTTTGCATTCAGGACTATGTTCTTACCTTTTTTAAAAAATAACTAAGCTGAGATAGTCATATAATCATCTGAAGGATGGAAGCTTTAAAAAAAACCAACACTAAACATCACAAGACTCAGAATGAAATCATGGAAATGGAAAACATTGCAATTTACATGAGAGATTATATGTCTCTCATTGAAGGACATATATTACACAATCTTCTGTAAATAAACTTTTCCTGTTGCTGCTGCTGTCAGGTTTTGCTTTTTAGATATTCTCCTGCTGTACTATTCTGCCTTAGAAGGACAGGGTGGAGAATTGCCCTCATGTAAGTCACATAGGACTGGAGTGATTCCATATTTCACACTTAGGGAAGCTATGGACCTGAAGGGCAGAACTGGGATAGCTCTTCCATCTTCCTAAGTAACCAGTGTAATGTAGAGGGAAGAGACACAGCTCTTTCTTTTCTTTCCTTTGCTTCATCTTTTTAGTCTTCTCATGTCCAGCTACCCACCAGACATATTGCTTTCCAAATTCACTAACAGCTAACCCTGGAAGATCGCTGGTATATATCACTGTTACCTGTGACAGGCATTGGGCAGGTTAACAGCAAAAAATCATGTGCCAGGGGAGATTTAGATTGGATATTAGAAAATATTTCTTCATTGAAAGGATTGTCAAGCACTGGAGAAGGCTGCCCAGGGAAGAGGTTGAGTGACCGTCCCTGGAGGTATTTAAAAGACATGTAGATGTGGCTTTTAGGGACATGGCTTAGTGGTAGACTTGGCAGTGCCAGGTTAATGGTTGGATTTGATGATCTTAAAGGTCTTTTCCAAACTAAATAATTCTAGGATTCTATGGTTCTAGGCCCATACAGCTACATCCAGATCAGTAAAGGAGACATGTTGGGACAGTGCTCTTGCATTGAAGCCAAGAGCTTCAGAGCCTCCCATATACATGGTGTTAGGTCCAAGCCAGGGTGGCCATGTGCAAATGAGCACCTGGAACCGGTGCCAGGCCCAAGCCACTACTGGGAATGGTCCCCAGACATGACTGGGAGCAGACCAGGTAGAAAGCATGGGGCAACACCACGCCAGAAACCTGTCACACCGCCAAGCAGTACAGACAGTCAAGCTCCACAGACAATTCACTGGTACAGAGGTAGCCCACATCATCAGCCTGGCTAATTGCTTGTCACTCCTAACTTGTCTATAGGCACATCTTCTTATTGCTTCCCTCAGACCACCTAGCTGACAGGCAGAAATGAAAAGTGATGAGAGAAGGAGTGCACGTCTTCTCTACCCCTGAAAGCAGCATGCTGCACATCTCCTGCCCAGGCCTAGGGTGGGTACCACCTATTTCAGCCGTTCCTTTTGCTTTAAAGCATTTGCTTTATTTCATTAATTGTGCACATAATTAATATATGTGCATTGATTTGAGGAATGGAGTTAATGATGAGGGAGGGGAGCTCTGCATTCCTTTTAGGCAGAGGAACATTTCATGGGCTGGATATGTCTGGCCAGAGAAGTGTGCACTTACCACAGGGGTTACTGATTCTCCTGGGGTGCTCCTGCCTGATGATGGTGTCTTTAAAAGATGAAAATACTTTGGGTTTAGGATGGGATGTAAGCCACAAAAAAAAATTCATGCAAGGCATTTTCAAAGAAGCAGAAACACAAGGTAAGTCATTTTCTCATATAGTGCATCTCTCATGTAGTGGAAGCAAGCCAGTTCGCCTTAAACTTCTCATGCATGTGTGCTTTTCTGGTGGAGAAGAGATGATTGTGTGTTACCCTAGTTTGGATGGCAAGAGGAATCCTTATAACGTAGGACAGCAAGTCAGTAACCAGGGAAGAAAACCCGTAGTATTTTGGGTGAATCTTAATCATGTCTTGATTTGAGTATCTTGATTTCCTTTTGTGGACTCCCACAAAGGTTAACCTCTTTCTGTGAGGGTGCTAATAGTAAAGCGAGGGATTGGTAGAGAATTTAATTGAATGGAGTAATAATTTTCTTTATGAGAAATAATGATTGATTTTAACAGACGTGGTGGGAATGTGGGGGGTGGGAGTGTGTTTGCAGCTACATGCATGCACAAATTCATATCTGTATATGTATGTGTATAGGTGTATGTAAATCTAAGTGCATGTATAAGTATAGATGTATAGAGAGGTCAGCGCACTTGTGAATGCATATGTGTGTATCTGTGTGTGTGCTTCCTGGATCATTCAAGAAGGGAACAGAAATGCCACAATATGTTTTAAGTTTCCAACTATGTAGCTCAACTGGATAAACATCCAAAGAAGTGCTGGTAAAAATATCCTACAACCACCAAGAACCATTCAATGCTAATTAACAAAGAATCAAATTTATATGAAATAAAGCTGAATAAATAATGCACAGGCATTTTTCATCACAAACTTGGCAAAAAGTTTGTAAAGTTGCAAATTTACAATGAAATCTGTTTACAGTTTTATGAAATCATATGGAAACAAGAAGACAGGTTTAACCAACCAGCTCCAGAGCAGATCCTAAAATGAATGTTTAGGTGCCAAAAAACATACTCGGGAATGATTTAGCCAAAAAAAAAGAGAACATAATTAACACTGAGAAAATATGAAAGACTCCACTTAATTACTGAAGTAATTATGAACTATTGGCCCTTGACATATCACCATCCTAACTTCATGCATTTGCTTCAACTATAAGATTTTCTTTGTATCAAGACTTTTTCTAAGATCTTCAGGATTTGTGGTGATAAATTGCCTGCATTTCCCATCCAGTCTGAAAATTGCAAAGAAAATTTCAAGCCTGAATGTTGATTTCATATCTGATATTATAAATTATACAATATTTCTGACAATTTTGATACTTCACCTTAACATTAACTTTGGAACTCCCCATACTACTGACATTATTTAAAAATATTCACTCTGAAAAATGTACATTTGTTCCAAGCAAATGTACCATGTTTGCCATATTATGCACAGCATTCTGCTTCACCACTAAACCTCTGGAAGTGACATCTTTACTGGAAAGGCCTTTCTCTGTGATGTACAAAACTGTATCAGTTTGTGCTTGGTATAGGCGAGGGAAATTAAGCTATATTTGGGGTTTCTTGAACAATTTTACTGCTCTCTGGATCCTGGACTTTCAGAAACAGTTTTTTATTGTCCCTGTCTGGTAGAATAATGAAGGACATGCCATACCTTTAGGCTAGATTCTGTGAAAAAAGAACTTATTATGCATTTTGGAGACACAAATCACAAAAAGCCAATTTTGTGGACAGAAATGTCACATCTCTAGTTGTTTTCAGGAATTATGGCAGGAATGGACTTTAAGGCTGTGTAACCATCATGACCATGCATTTCAGTTCTTCCCAAGAATTTTTTTTTTTCCTTTTACATTTTCTGGATTTTCAGTTTTAATTTTCACTAGTATACTTGTGTGACTCCTTCACCTTAGTTACAGGTGCATATTAGACTTTTAGCTGCTGAATAGGTTTTGCTTTCTTGTGGGATGGTAGAGGCAGTAAAATGTGCAGTAACTTTCCAAGCTGCTTTATTTTACAGCCAAGTTGAATTCAGTATTAGTCATCAGTTAACATCATTAGAAGCGATCAGCTGAGGTAGTGCTGTCACTCTACTCCGGGGGGGGGGGGGTGGGGGGGGGGAGGCGGGGAGCAACTGAGAAAAGTCCTTTATTTTGTTAATAACAAGCTATGCTTTGCCTTCTTGAAAAAGAAACTACAGTTTCAAATAGCTGGAAATTGAACTGACATTTCAGTAAAGGCTGGTGTAAGTAGACAACTTCATTTTGTAGACCTGTCACTCAGAGTAAACTCACTGTAACGAAACACCCGCTAACACAGCAGTAATTTAAATACAAACTTAATACAGCAACGCCCTCCCTCAGGCAGGGGTGCTGCAGCATGCCGTGTTGCTCCAGAAAAGGTCAGTCGCTCATGTCTAGGTTCCTCCCATTCAAAGTTAGGCTAGGGAGCTAATGTTAGGAATGTTTGTCCTAGGCTTCATGACTGCCCATGCAGAGAAAAGTTCAGCTTCAGAAGATGACTCAGGTTGCTGTCGGGCTGAAGGCTTTCTTCTCCACTGACTATAGAGGGAGATGAGTTTAGCAAGCTCCTAACTCAGCTCTTCAACGAGGTCTTTAAAGTTAGGTTGGATTTATCAGAATGCAGCTAAACCTTTGGCACTTTGGTTTCCACAGGAATTTTGCTGTTGATGTAACCCAACATATGCTACTTGATGCTCCCAATATTGTTCTGAAGTCATATTATGGAAAAGCAGCTCAAACCTCTCCTTAGGTCCTCAGTAGAGCACAGCTTGGATCACAGAAATTTGTCTCCCTGGCTTTGCACTGAGAGTATGCCCACTGAGTTGTACAGCAACACCAAAAACATTGAACTTGGCAGAGTGCCAATGATATAATATCAAGTTAAAAATTACAGTGTGCTATATTGAACTGATCCTTACAATTTTAAGTAAAAATATAGCGTAGTTATGCTGACTGAAGTCCGTTTTATCCTATGCCTATGAATTTAATTCCTTCCTTTCTTTACTGAAATAACCTCTGATCGCAAATTGTCCTATTCTGAATTCAAAGGTTTTTATACAAGCATCGTAAGCAGCAAGGTAAAGCAGCAGTTTTTATACTCCGGTTCAAAAGTACCTTATTAAATTCCCTGAAAAAGAAAAATGGTCTGTGAATTTACCTTAAGCAAAAAAAAAAGTGTAAAATAAATCAAGGAAAAAAACCCAAACCCAGAACGTTTATGTGATACAAGGATTTAAATGCCATTCCTGGCAGGAACTAAGGATTTATTTGAAAAGGTGTACTAGGATCATGTCTTCATAGTCTGAAAGTCAACTATATATGAGGACTACTGTATTTCATTACACAGCAATGACAGATACCACATAACTATTACAGAACAGCTAAGTTACAAGAATGATTGTGAAATTCCAGGGACCCTGAAAACTAGAGGAATTATTTTTATTCTATTGTATGTGTTGATCTTTTGTAAATAGTTTGTATTTGGGAATGTTAGAAAAAAGGTTTGGGTTGGCGTGAAATTTCTACAGTTCTTATTTATCAAAATGCTAAATTTTAAGATGCCTGAAGTCTCTCTGAAATAATAATAAAAATCCTATGGTTATAAAATTATTTTCTCATTCTTATCGTCTGTTTCTTATAAGTCACTTACAGCCTATTTTCAGTCATTTTTTTTTGAGACCAAAACGTGTAGAAATAATGACTACATCCTAAAAAATGAAATTGGAAGCTCATGTAAAAAGAATGTTCATTACCCTATTCACTAAACACAGAATTGGGCCCTTATTGTAACATTACCCTGCTAGGGCTATAGGGTACAAATACAGCAAGCATACCAGAGCTCATTTTGCAGGCTGAGAAATGCAATGGATTTCTCATCTGAAACAGAAGCAAGTGAAATGTTTAAGTTATTTTCTATCTTTCTTTTTCTCTTGAACTGATAAAGGAAAAAAGCTCACATCAGGTATGACATCTTTTACTGAAAAATATAAAATATATTGTTGTATCTATAAAATAAAATCTCCAAAGAAATTGTCTGAATCTCTGCTTGCAGCAACCCATAAACAGCTGAATGGCAGGTTGGTAATAACCCTGACTGGACCGACCAAAATTGTGCTGGCCCATTTCAATCTGATTTCTAGTCATGTCTGTTTTCCTAAAAGTGTATTTAACGTTTGAATGAACAGCTCCCTCGCAACTCTCTACTAACTCTTTCTCCATTGTTCTCAAGGGTCACAACTAATAATAATTACTTCTGAAGAAGAAGTTTTTCCTGTGATGAGTTAAACCTAAAAACAAAACCCAAAGAGTAGTACAATCCCCTCAGGACAGCATTATTCAGTTTTAAATTGCTCCCACTAGAAGACTTAGAATTTTACATATATCCAGAATTGCTTTTATAATAAAAAATAAATGTTCTATAAGTGACAGTATCATGGGAATATCAACAGCACTGACATAAGTCTAGTCAATTCTGTGAGAGAAGCCAGTGTTCCTTGAGCTCCTCTTTCTTCCTTTTTCTTTTCACGCAGCTTCCTAAGTCACCACCAGTCGTTAGCTTGGCTTTATTTTTCAACATCCATTGTTTGATAGATGCTATTTTAATTGCATTCAGCTTCTTTAAATATTTGATGATCTGGAATATGAGTTCACCTCTCCTGATGTGCCACTGCCCATATCAAGCACGGTCATTGCATTTAATCTGGAGTATTCTCAAAGTCTGTATTTGGTCAGACCTGTAGGCTTTCAAAAGGAGACTTCCATTTTTCCTTTTGACATTTATGACCTGTCTAGTGTCTAGTTTTCTGACGATATTCAATGCATCTATGAGGTGTTCCTTTGCTAATTACAAATTAAGTATTTTTATAAAGATGACATTCTTTCCTAGGAAAGATATTGTTGCCCAGAGGACATGGAGTATAGCTATTCCACACTTTATTATTTGCTATTATAGAAAATGAAGAAACAAGCTGTAGAACAAAGCAAATGGGGGAAGACACATTGTAGGTAAGAAACTTGAGTTGTAAACAGCCAAAAATCACCTTTTCTTGCCTTGAAGACGATATATTTTGTTTATGTATATGGCATGTGTACTATCGAAACTGCAGCTCTTGGTGCAGCTATGGCATGTCTATTGGTACCCAGTCTTTTACGTTAAACTGCACACAAAACCTGTAGAGGCTAAAATCAATACCACACCAATCTTGTCCCAATCCCTTCTGTTGCTGTTTTTAAACAGAGAGAAATGTAAAAATGAGAGCAAAGCCTTAAAGAGCAAAAGGGCATAAAAACAAGCAGAGAAGGAATGAATCAGGTGCATTTGTTTATTCCCAAAGACCTTCTTCTTTAGTCAGGCAAACATGAACAGAAATATTTCTTGATCTCTGGGTAAAAATTTAGCTTTTTTTAAAATATCCTAGGTGCATGGGAGAAAGATACACTTAAGGCTCATACATGGAGGAAAGTAGTGTAAAGCATTGTCCTGGGCAAAGCAGGTGGCACAGCGTCTTTATGAGATTTCAAAGACTGTACCTATTGTAATAGGGAAGTTGTCTTCGAGTTATTTACACAAGCTTCCTTGGATTTAGAACTGGAAAAATAAATGTAGATTTTGTGTTCAGCTACAGCTAAAGTTACAATTCTCGCTGCTTTATCTGTGTCCAGGAGTGCTGACTGTGCAGGTTTGTACGCTGCAAAGGCACACTTGCTCGGAAACGCACGGGGCACTTTGCTTGTTCCCTTTCTATAATTTCTGTACTTTGCGTTGTTGAGAGAGTTAGAGCAGATTTTTGGTTCACACAAAAGTGTACAGTGTTAACTAGGTGACATATGGGTGGATGAAACATTACTGATTGTCCACTGCAGCCAGGGAGGCCGAGTTTCCATAGAGATAAGAAGGAAAAGTGCTCCATGCAACCTAATTGGTATGCATCTCCAGATCAGGTTCATTGTGCTTTTGCTAATGACAGGGTTGTCTCAGTAATAAGGATGGTGCACTGGAGAAATTTGCTGCCTTGGTATATTTTTCCCTGGCAGAAAACTACTTAGAGACTGTAGTCAGTAAGAAGAGTGACTGGCAGGCTGAAGGGGCTGCTTAGCAGCATATGGGGGAAGGCTGGCGCTCTGTGCCACATGCATATGGCTGCCATTAAACTCCAGCTTTGCGCTTTGTGTATTTCTGGTCCCATGCCAGTAAGCCCACCTGCTGCAAGAATACTTGTAAAGCACAACTCAAAAGTGATTGAAAAGCTACTAGAATAAACTGTAATAACACAGTGCTTCACAGATGGGACATAATTGCAAGCTAAAGTGTACAGCCTCTGCAGTAATGAAAACACGAGCCATTAAATTAAAATCATAAGGGAAAAAAACTATAAAAGTCTGTTGAATTTTTTTTTTTTTAGTTTTATTGCAAAACTTCAATTTTCTTGCCCTCATTAATCAAATACCATAAAACTACAGTGATACTTTGTCTGAGTGAAGATTCAGGCAATTAAAATGATGAATGTAGATTAAAATGATGTAACTTTTGTTATTTACCCACTTGGATAACTTAAGCTTTGGGCAGTGTTAGGAATGGAAAGCTGACACGAATCTATCAATTTGCAGATTAAGGTACGGTTGGGATTTTGCGCTTAGAATTCACTTGTTAGAAAGTTGGTTTGCAGGAGAAAAGTGCCAGTACAGATTTTGCTTCTCTCTTATGTTATTTTGGCCTTTTTAATAATACAAATTTGATTTTTCTAAAAAAAAAATAATAATAATTAAAAAAAGCAGACTTTAAAACTGTGTAAACACACAAAACTACTTGAGCAATATCAAAGCAGTTTTAATTAGTGGTAGTGTGGTAATAATGAAATCGCTAATCTGACATGTAATTAGTTGTACGGTGTGTATGAGTGTTATGTGAAGCTGAATGGGCTCAGCAGGGCCCTAATACATTCTGGCCTCTTAAGGCGTTCTCTAGTGGAGAGAGGCCTGACAGAGCCATCTTTGTTCTGTTCCCTTTCTGTGGGTGGGCGATGCAAGGAGAAAGAAACATTTGTTTCACAGTAGTCACCGAAGTAAACAGGCTCTAAAAGCTTTTTTCATTTTTAATTATGCATTTCTCCAGCACCCGTCATAGCAAAGTCCATGGGACAGGTTTTAAGCAAGCCGAATAATGCCTGACTGGTTAAATATATATATAAATGTCCATTTAAGGGAATATTTATAAATCTAACAATTTCGTTCATCTTTACAAGAGGGTCTTTCCTGTCTTTCCTCCCTTTAAAAGGATGAGCGCTTTCCTAAATGTGCTGTTTATACACAATTTATGCAGGAATTGCATTTGATCTAGCAAATACTTTGGCAAACACTAGAGGTGCTAATGAGCTACCCGTAAATGTTTGATCCCATCTCTTCTCTGGAACTGGCCTCAAAAAACAATCAAACAAAACAAAACAAAACAAAACAAACAAAAAAAAAAACAACACAAAAAACCCAAAACAAAACAAAACAACCAACACTCTGAAAAGATAGCATCCATTCATTAGCTGCCTGAGAACTCACAGCAATATCAGATGACTGGCATTTCTTAATATATTACTGTTCAAAAGAAGTTTATTTCTCTGAAAGACTTGCCAAAAGTAAGGTATATTGGCAGCTTCCACATTGTAGATTACTACCAGGCTTCCTAAAAGTGTAGTAAAATACATCTGTATCCCAGAGAATCTGAACAAAAACTAAGGTAAGTACAATATGGACAACTGAAAGAAAATGGCCAGCTTTATTTGCTTTTGCAGCTCATTCTTTTCCTTAGTTAGGCAAGGCAACCAGGCACATTTTCTCTGAATGAGGTTGGTTTGTTCTTGAGTAAACAGAACATAGCGTGTTTTGCTCACACTTAGTAAATGTAAAGCTTGCTTGAGTGATTAGAGTCCAATTATTGCCAAGCAGCAATATCCAGGTGCAGACAAATAAACACTGAAGGCAAAGTGCTTATAATCAGTTGCTGGTTATTATTACTACAAGCCAGGCTCTAATGCTAGTGTTTATTACACAATACAGGTATCTTCTCTAAATCAGATAATTTAATTATTACTCTCCCACTGGTGCTCTAATGCTTGTATTTTATCAAATTTTTAAGTAATAAATAATCTTATTAACCTTTTATTATGGTTATAAGACCACCTAGCTCCTTTCTTTGCACTTAGGACTGTTCCTCTGATGTGGTGTCTGTACATCATGACAGAGAGCTATAACAGGTAGTGACAAATTATTTGGGAAACTTGTCAAACTGCATTGTCTCCAATTTATTTATTTATTTACTGCAAGCATCACACGAGATCATCGGGGACATTTGAATGGGAAATTTTCTATATGGACATTGCTTTTCTCTTCTTTTATGAAGCTCATCACAAATAGTGTTCAGTAATGTTTAACTTTGTATTGTTATTTCTGCAAACCCCATCCATTTTTCAAGCACTGACCGTGGTATTGTGGGCTGGGAATCAATAGGGTTATCTATAGATAAAGTATCTACATTTTTAAAAATGACGTTATGCTCCCTCCTTTTTACACTTGTCTTCATTCATGCTAGATTTTACTTGCATATAGGAGGGAGCAGCAACAGCAGCCTCTAGATTGCAAAAAGGTTAGGGATTTGTGCTTTTCTGTCTCCGATTAAAGCCAGGTAAAGTGGGATGACACCAACATGGTGCATCAATAGTACTGGTCCCAGGCAGCTGCCACATTGCAGCTGAAAAAAGACAAAACCTGAATGATTGTGTTCTCCACTGAAGACTTGAAGGTATTAATTACTTTTTTCACCTGACAAATGGGACCTTCTCATTTTATAGGCTTTAGCTCGTGAGCTGTTGAAAACCTACTCATGTGTATTGAAGTCAGTGAAACACAGGTGGGCTCAACATTTTTCAGACCTTTCAAAAACACAGAAAGCTGGGTCCCACAGCTTTGCTACAAAGTGCTCATCTGGACAGTGAAAGGCATTCACCACCGGGTGTTACACACCCAATTTTGTTGAGATTGTGCTAATCCTGGCATGGCATGCTGTTTTGTGTGACAAAGGCTAACAGAATTTGGCACTTTGTAAGGTATCCTATCTGAAAAAAATTGTGAAGAGCAGGGTTGGTGGAAAATGACAGCTTCTTTACAATGAAACAGTGAAAAAATAGGTAGGAAACAGCAAGTTTTAATATAAATAACGTGACATGATGTCCATAAGACATTGTTCAGTTTTTGTTGAAAGAACCTGCAGGGTGATGCTTGGACCTCATAAGATGTTCAGGATGCTCTTTCTACCCTGAATGCAATGGGAACTGAGAAGATCCAACAGCACTTCACAGGATAGCAGTCAGCTGTTACTAGACAAAGTTCATAATGTCTGATTTCTGAGAACCCAGTTAGGCAGGGGAGATGTCCAAGACACAAGTCCTTGGTTATTGGCCCTGTATCCCCACACTGACAAACAGCTTCACTTGGGGAAGGTAATGGGATGACTCCCCACTAAAAAAATTACTATTCCCGGTCAGCAAGGAAAAGTCACATTTCCACTCTTCATCTATTTTTGTATGAGCTGACAGAGCTGGACAAAAATAATCTTTCCATCCTATGAAAATTTTCAAAACTAAAAAAAACAAAATTTCCCATTCCATTCTCTAAAAAGTTGAGATTTCTGTTCTGAAATCCTATCCAAACGTTGTTTTCAATTCAGTGAATTAAAAAGTTTGGCTGCAATATTTTCATATGGTTTGAACTTCACATTTTTTCTTGTTATTTTTTAACTTGTATATATTAAAACAAAATGTAATTGTGTTATATAGTACTGTAAATATGCCACATATAAAATTGCACACACTACTAGGTATTTTGCATGATGACATTTCAAGTAGGAAAGTAATTTTCTCGTTGAAAAATGTCACAATTTTCGTCTGACAATTTCAAAATATTTTTCAAACTTTTCTTGAATTGGGAAATACTTCTGAATTTATCTTTTAACAAAGACAGTTTTGACTTCTCTGGAGAATTCCCAGCTACCTCTGGCAAGCATGTGGAAGGGACTTGCTGGTACAGGGGTATACAGTCTAAGCGAGATAATCTGGGAGAAGAGCGAGCACAGAAAGATGAATTGACTTGGCCCTGGTCTCAACACAAGATTTTAGCAGAGCTCAGCATACTGTCAAGGGATATAATTCAAACTTTAATAAAGCCCTTAAGAGTTTTGTCTCTGAAATCCATGAGATCATGATTTTATCACCACTCCTGGCATCCTTGCCACAGACCCTGATAAAAAAAAAAAAAGTGTAAGGGAAGCAGACACACAATCTGAAAGAGTTTGGACCCTAAAAGAGCTAAAAAGATGGAACGACACTGAATGTGTTTCAGAATTAAGAAATAAGACAGATACATTTTGCGGTGGGATTTGGGTAATTTACAACTTATGTGATGACAGTTCATAATACAGTAAGTCAGTGGAAGGCAACCTTTATCTCCTGTGGGTCCATGGAACACACAGGTACAAATACATCCTTCTCCCAGTCAGTGCAGCCCTGCCAGCTATGTCACGCTGTCTCCCTGGGTGGACCTCCTGCCTTTGTGTCTTATTTGGAAGTTTTGAGCAGCTCTCCCCTAGAAAGGTTAGGCACCATGCTGCTAAAGTCTGAGGAGAGTTTGTGCTTGGCACTGGAACAGGGCTCATATAGTTGCTTGATTCACAGTACAGCAGTATCTCTTCTAAATGCTCATTTAAATATTTGTTAATTCTTAAACTAATTTAGCACATTTGTGCCCATCAGTTCCAGCTTGCAGTTTCTGCCCAGCCCTTGTTGACTGTAGATCTGTAAACAACAGTATGCTGCTAGCTCACGGAGCTCAGGCTGACTCTTGAGGACTGAAGCAATTCCATGTCAGCATCCATTTCTATCCAACTTCATCTCTGCGTGCGCCTCCGTGGGTCTCAATAGCAGGCTTTCAAAAATAAAATTTTAGGGCCTGAGCTTGAAAGATAAAGAGCTGGTATGACTGTTCATTGCCATAAGCAATGTGAAAGCAGAGGAAGGAGTTTGTTAGGATTTCATAGAGAACAAAATTTATCAAAATTCTGTGAATTACAGAAATACACTTTGAAGCATTCAGATTGTGTCTTTTAACATATTTGCAAGTTTTCATTAATTTGGAGAATTTTTATGGTTGGAGATAGCTATATTTTCTATTTGTGTTTTTTCTGTTTGTGCTTTGCAAAAAAACAGTATTCATAGGGAAAATAAATAAGGAAGCAAAAATATGCTTTTTGCTTTTGACAAATGTGGGAGCTGCAAATTACTGGTGGAAAAATGAATATTTCCATCTTTGTGTGAACTTGGTGAAAAGCCAACATCTTCCGCACAGCTGCAGAGGTGCAGGGCCAAATTAATTCGTGGTGCAATTCAATGGACTTCTGTGAAATGACATCAGCAAGAGTTGAGTCCCCATGCAATAAAAACAGTATATAAAATGCTCATAGTGGTAAGTGGTTGGTTAAGTATGGTGTGAATAGAAGCTGATGTAACACATATTTCACTGGAGTTGAAAGGGTACAAAAGCAGGTAAAGAAACAAATAATCTTGTTTTACTTACAGGTTTTTAATTACTGGTAGTCTTTGTTTAATGGTGCATACTTGCTCTTCTACCACTTCCATGTATAGTTAGATCTGCATTCCCCTGTTTTCTTATATAGATAACAAAACTATTACGATGTACGACTGCAGAGTTTGTCTGAAGATGTTTAACTGCAGTGTTTTAGACTGCAAAGAGCCTACCAGCTCATTGCCTGGTCCATTGTATCATACCTTGGTTCACCAGCCAGCCGGTGGGTGTTTGTAATCCTTAAGCCCAGAAGTACCACAGGTGATCAGAGACGCACCTGGAGTTACACAGAAGAGGCTGCTGTCACACCTCACGTGGGACATATAGCTGTGTTTCCCTTCTGAATGAACGTGTGGGAGAGGAGACTAGCACATGCCGCTGTCGGGTCTCACCCTGTTATAGGGGTCTTTACAAACTGGTTAAGCGTTGTTGGATTTGCCTTTAATTCTGTTCTAATTTAAGATTGCGTGGTTCCTTACTATCTGTAGAGTGTAGAAGTGATAAATAAAGTGATCAAAATCCATCACTTTGGCTTTCAAGGCTAGGTAAGGATAAGGGGAGGACCTCTATGGTGCACAAGTAAGGCACGATGGAACTGAGGGAATGGGGTTGGGAGGGGGGTGGGGGGAGAGGGGGAGGGAGCGGGGGAGGTGTTTAGCCTGGAGAAAAGGAGGCTGATTTATGTTCTCTACAACTACCTGAAAGGAGGCAGTAGTGAGGTGGGTGTCAGTCTCTTCTTCCAAGTATCAGGTGATAAGTCAAGAGGAAAAGGCTTCAGGTTGCACCACACGAGGTTTAGATTGTGTATTAGGAAAGATTTTGTCACCAAAAAGGTTGTCAAGCATTGGGACAGGCTGCCCAGGGAAGTGGTTGAGTCACCATCCCTGGAGGTATTTACAAGATGCAGATGTGGCACTTAGGGTCATGGTTCAGTGGTGGACTTGGCAGTGTTAAGTTTACAGTTGGACTCAATGATCTTAAAGGTCTTTTCCAGCCCATATAATTTATGATTCCATCACCATGCATTTGCCCTTTCACAGACCCTGTAGGGCAACCTACAAGTGTTTATGGGAATCGATCATAGCTGTATCCTTCTGAGATGCAGCAACTGCCTCTGAACAAGAGGTACAACTATTAGCCTACTAGGCATGTATGAATTCACAAGCCACAGTGTTCCCAGGAATGTTTTGAGGTGGAGCTGGTAGCAAGTGTTTCTTTTATACAAAGCCTGCTTCTTTCTGTGCTCAGATTTTGCTTAGCTGTATTATATTATCACTTCTAAGAAAGTGGCATATAATAGTGTGCATCTTTCTTATGTAGATGCCACCCCACCAGGTTTCAGCAAGCTAGTGTGGTACATGCAGAGTCATAGTGTTTGGTTTATCTCTGCCAGTCTATTTGGAATAAACTAGTTTTACTCTGTCTTGTGGAGTTTATAAGGCATCGTAAGGACAACTGTCAAGAGCAACCAACTCTCTCACTTACAGTTCTTAGGATTGTTCTCTGGTCTTTCACATTTTCTTCAGTACAGTATGGGATAACTGAAATCAAGCCTTCCACTTCATATATACCCTTCCAAAAATACCACTTTTATTGAACTCCAGACTTTGTTCTCTTTGAGAGTTCCAGTGTTTCTAATTAGAACCGAGTTTATTACTCTAATAGCTTTTATTCATATTAGAATACCAGTAAGGCATAGAAAATTAGTTTTACAGTTTTTCTTTTTCAGGATACTTGGAGACTGTGGATCCACTTTAGGCAGCACTACGGATTTAATTAAATTCCAGCATTAACTCACAAAGCCTTTTTAGACCTTTACTTTGTCCCTTGGAAGTGAGTTTACATGTGGAAAATTCATTTCACAAGTAATAATTTTTAAAGCATACCAAAAGGCATTAATAATTATGGTTATTTTATGTTGGACCTTAGTGACATGGCACAGATGGCTTTGATGTTTAATCAGTAGCTGTGCTTCACAGCTTATTTTCATTAGTGATTAACCTTGACTTATTATATAACAGAAGAACATAAGACAGAGTCTGAGAGACGGTTTCCTTTGCTATAGCTGTGTTTGCTGTGAAATTTGGCCTCATTTTCAAAGAAACGTACATCCACAGATGATCACTTCTTATGAAAGATCACATATGGACTTCCATTCACTATACTGGTTCATAAATAAAAATATGGCATTTGTGTATACAAATTAGAGGCTGTTGAGGTGTCAAACAGTGCTTATTTAAAGCATTTAATGGGAATATATTTTTACTTTAGAATTGTAAATTCTTGTTGTTTGGTTTTTTTTAAATAGAGAGCATAGAGATTCATCCTGTTTTGAAAAAACACTGGGCATGCTAAACTGTGCAAGTTAACAAGGCCTGTGCTAGATCCAGAATAGATGGATATCTTCACAGAAAATCCTTTTGTATTATTTTCCAGCTTTTCCCAACAAAAAAATCTAAAGACTAAGATATCTGAGGTACCGTGCTGCTCCCTAATTACCCAATAGACACCTGTCAATGGACTTCTTTCTCTGCAGCTCTGGAATTACCTGTGAGAGAGAGTCAGAACAAAAATACTTCAAGAATGAAGAGCAGAAAACAAAGACAAAAATTAAAAAGGAACATTTTTCAGACTAATATTAAATGTCATGGAAGAAAAGTCAAATGTGCAGCAAATAGCATGTGCCACACAGTGTAAAATGTTTGTTTAAATCAGAATTCAAAGCTTTAGCCCTGAAACTGCATTTCTTCTGTTTCAAGGACTCTTAGTTCTCAATATTGTTGTCCTATTCAAGATAGACTCCTGGATCATGAGGCAGAACTGTCTGATTTCAGTATCAGAAGATGTAATACCTTTTCTTCTAAAAGTGTAGTATACTGCTCCCCCTCATCCCCAGTAGCAGAATAATGCCATGAAAGAAATTGCTACCTTTGACCAGAGAAGTCTCTACATCCAAAATAGAAATAGAGAGACCTAGAGCAGGCTTTATAGAAACCATAATTCTCAAAAAACATTACAGTAACTCAAGCTGCTGAACTTTTAAGCTACCACCTATTCTGATGTCACTCTTCTCAGCAATGTGGTTAAGGACCAGCACAAACTTAATCTATTGCCATTTGCCAGCTGTCAGTAGCACCAATCAATCTTAAACCCAAGACATGGTACAGAAACCTCACATCCATCTTTATTCTTCACAGATAAGGGCAACAATAACCTTTCACATTCTTTGACAACTGAATAAAAGCATCCTAGTCCCCAAATGGCAGAAGAGGTTGGACAGAAGTATCTTGTCTTCCTTGTTTTCATAAAAGCCCAGTGGGTTGCTTTTCTCCCATATTTATTCACACCCACTGATTAACAGAAAACTCCTAATTCTCCCAGAGTGTTCAAAATCTATGTAAGATCTTGGAAGAACACAAGTCAAGACAGAAGCAGGAGGTATTTCTCTCTCTCCATGACCCCCTTCTGAACCCTGTTTTGTATCTTGCTTAACAAACACATCTTGAAGTTCTTCATTGCGTAGCCAAAATTGGTACTGAGATTAAAAACAGCAAGTTACAGATTAATTCAGGGGTAGCTCTCACAAGAACTTGCTTGCTTTAGTATTTCCTGCGCTGTTCAGAGTATCTTCCTTCAGGTTCCTAAGTTGCTTCCCCTTTTAGTAGCTTCTCTTGGACTGTTAGAGGCTGGTCAATGTCCTAACACCTTGAACAACAAAACTTTTTTTATCTTCCATGTGCAGTTTTACTTTCTGTGACTGTACTAAAGTGTGGCCTTACTAATTTATATAACTCTGACTTCAGGGCTTGATTGTTTTGGTTCAGTATATTTGGAATGAAACAAAATACCTTGAAAAGAGCTTCAACTAGTCAAGTAAGCAGCTCACTGCCTGCTTGACTATGCAGGTCAATTGTGAACATATCTTTGTGTTTCTTCACTTTTTTGCCCCCATTCTGATCCCCAGTTCCAGGGGATCTTTCTGATTTTTACAGTTCTCCGTTAGATTGATTCTAACTCTTCCAGCAATCATATTTTCCTCTGCAGAGATGAACTTCATAACAGATCTGGTCCACTAGAATCAAAAGAACTATAACAAGAATGGAAAGTAGCAAAAATGAGAGCTTGAATTAGATGCTGAAAATATTTATCATGAAATAGTAAAAAAAAATAGACTTGAACATCTTGAGAATAAAACGCAAAACTGATTTTTCTGACTGGCTTTCATTCAGTTTGCCATCAACACATGTAGTCAATGTGGGGTTTGTTTTTTCTTTGTCTTCTTTATGTACTTGGTCTGTTATGTCTAAGGCCATTTCCCAAGATGTGACTGGAAGAGCTTCAAACAGAAAACTGAGAAGACTGGTAAATGTTCTAGCTTCAGAAGGAATTTAGATTAGATGTGAGTAAACACTTCAATCTGTGCTCATGCACTGTCTCTCTATACTCCATAATTACCTCGACAATCCATCATTTATCTGCAGAACTCACACAGGTGAGGCAGCCTTGGAAGAAGAGTAACTTTACTTGATTTGATTATGAAGGCAAACACTTGATCCGGGCACAGTAGCAGGATCTTACAATATAGCCATTTAAATGTTTGGGCTAAATAAGATGAGTTTTCAAGTCCTAGGTGCTTCAAAACTTCAAATGTTAAAGACAAGTTGCCTCATCTTGCAGTGTCCCTGGTTTCCTAATGCACCAAACACTGTCGTAAATATGTAATCTTTCTTGGTAAAGATGATACTTTTCCACCCAAAAGTCCTTCAGCTATGGCGTATAGTAATTCCTGCTATTTCATTTCAGGTCTATTTTTCATTATAAAGAGAGCAGCATTTTTTATTAGGATGCAATATTACAGCTAAAGAGACAATCAGAAGTTAAAACAAACGAAACACACATATGGGCTAACCATATGGATGACAGTACCAATTAGTAGAGATTTGGTATTTATTTTTTATATTTTGAGCTCAGGGTGAGACCTGCCTTTTTCCAGCAAGTGGCAAATTTGAATGTGAAATGTCATTAGTGCTGTTTTTCACTAATACAATTTCTTTTCTGAATAACAAAAAACACATCAGTGTTATTTTTAATAAAAAACCCACCCTTTAATTTACATACATTTAGGGTGAAGTAAATGAAAATGCATTATGTTACCACTGTGCTATTGAATAATGAGCCTATGGGGTTCTAAATGGGAAGAAAAGTTGTTTTTCAAGCCCTGTACCCACTGTTCTCTTTACAAAGACGCCATTGTGATCAGGATACATGAACTGGGTTTCTAACAGTAAAGATCCACCTTCTGGCAGGGAAACTGGGAAATAAAGCACCCCAGTAAGCCGCCACTTCAGCAGGAGAAGCTGAACTAACGAAGGAAGGACAGGTGGAACTGGTCCCTTGGCCTTTCAGTGACATTTACAGCCTCTGTGCAAGGACATGCTCTTTTTCTTTCTGTTTCTATTTTCTCCAGTTAATCAGGTGACTTGAAAAGAAGCTAGATAAGGGTATTGTTTGCACTGACAACATCCTGATGATACTGTCAGAGGAGATCACAGGAAAATGTTCCCTTTTTGAACCAATAGAGTCATTAGGGAGAGTACTCATCACTTGAGTGCATCTAGGTTAATTACCACAGAAAATCTGGAACTGGCAGCTATAATTTTTCTGAAGAAAGTACTGCTATTTTTACTCCCGATGCTACAAAATATCTCTTAAAGTACCTTGCAGGACCCCATTTTACAGTCCAGTGGTAAAATAATTTTAGAAATGCAGCTTTCTGGCTGAAATTGGTGGGACACTAGCCATGGAAATTTAATGGAAGTATGAACTGTGAGTTAGGTGCCGTATGAATGAAATTCATCTCTGTTTGCCAAGACTGATTACTTTCCTTCCCATAAATGAGCAAGCATATTTCTCTATTGCAGTGTCACTTTGGAAAAGAGAGAAGTGTCAGGTTGAGATGAATGACTTGTCCCTGCACAGATGTAGCAAACTGTCACATGCCGGATTCTGTTTGCTATGGTACATTGTGGCATAGAGTAGCCAAAAACCCTCCAGCATGAGACAAACACAGAATGCTGGTTTTGGATCAGCATCAAAGCACATGCAGTTGATGCCTTTTTAGGAAAACAGAGACATGGTGTAGTTTCAACCCACCCACTATTCAATGAGTATTTACAAACCCTAATAGTTTTCATGATTTTTAAAAGGCCTCAAACAATAAAAGGAAGTTGCTTGAGTGTGCTGAATACTTATTCAACTAAAAATTCTTAGAGTACTTCTACTGTGGTGCCTGTTCTCTAAGGATCTGTGAAAAAGAAAACCAAGTGCATTTTTCAGCCTAATTATCCTTGTTCCAAAATTATTTGAGGCCAGGAATGCTTTGTGGTGTTTGTCTATCCCTGATGCAATAGGTATGCTATCATGTCTATCAAGTCTACCATGTCTATAATGTCTGACAGGTATCATCAAGCTAGAGCAGTGAGTGGAAGGTGAGAAGTTGCTTACATCCAGTAACATAAACAGAATCCAAATGGAAAATTGTTATCATGGGTTCAGTGTGTGGACAGACTTAACCGGTTAATGCGATGAACCTCATGTACTGCTCTCCCCTTCCAATTCACCTTTTTGCCATGGTAAAATTGTAAAAATATTCACTGTAAAGTATTATTGAGAACTGTTTTGATTTCATGATAGTTACTTGGGAATTTGATTACAGATTTCCTGTTTGATGTTAGTAATTTCCTATAGAAATTTGTGGATTATTTGACTGCACTGTCTTCTGTAAGCAGCTCCCACATATAAATTATTAATGCTTTGACCCATTTCACTTAAGTCTGACTAAGGAGCTGAAGTCCCCAACAGATGAAATTCTGTCAAGTTTCTTGAAAACAACAGCCAGTTAAGGAGGTATGTGCTATAAAGCCAGCTAAACCATATTATTAGGCATCGTAGATTCTCCATCAGACAGACAAAGACAAATCTAGGCTTTACAAACCCCTCTCTAGTCACAAAACAACTTAATTTTTTAGAAAATTTTGGTTTAGACCCATTTCTAAATCCATGAGAGAATGAGGTGCCAATAACTGTTTCAGTGGGGAAAAAATATTTCTGTTTTCCAATACAAACATTTTAGTAATTGCCTCTCATTTATTTGTATTTTCTAATTTGCTTTACATACTACAGGGAATCCTGCAATTACCCATAGAATGTACTGTCTGTACCTTCCTGATTGAACTGCCACCTCCCCTACACTTTGTTAGAGCTGCCATTCAATGCAGCTCTGATTCAGACTCAAGGGAATAGCCTTGACACAATGCACTGAAGGCAATATTTGCAGAGAAAAGGGATAATCGCTGAACAGCAGCCTAGCTCCATGTTTCCATGTCCCACGACCTCTTTTCTCTTAGTATAAGTCCCTAGGACTCTGCTGTCCCCTTTCATGATCCCTTACCCTCAGGCGTAGTTTGGAGGTACTTCTGACAGGTTAATATACTTCATGTGATGAGAGCAGTGAAATATCACAGTCAGTTTCCACTAAGGTTTCAAAGAAAGCTAGAGCAGCACCTTTATCTGCTGATACTTGCCAAGATCATCACCTCTAACTGCACACATTTTACAAAAACTGGACCCAGTAAAACAGACTTAAAAAGTGAAACTTGATGTCTCCTTTTATCTTTATCACTCCATTCAGGATGATTGTTCATTCCTAATGATATTTCTTTTTCCTCAGGCTCTGTCAGTTTTCCTAAAATCCTAGTGTCACATCATTTTAGGAAAAAATCTACAAACATAAAAACCTACCCTCAGACCGAACTGCCCTCAAAAAATCAGTTTCCTTTATGATGTCCAGCTGGAGGATATTTCTTCAATTAGATGCCAGTATGCAAGGAAAAAAAATTGTCAAAGCAGTGATATGGAAATATAAATTGCAGAAAATACTGGTGACAGTATTCCAAAGTTACAACCTGTCTTCTACAGGGGTGTGTGTGTGTGTAGGAGCAGGGTTAGCATTATGCTAATACTACCATGTTTTATTTTTGCATGATGCTTTATGAAGAAAATATCTGACAAGTTGCTGTTTGTTAGTGCAGTATCCTACGTCAGGCACAGTAAGGTACTGCACAAGAAATTGTGGATGAGAAGGGGAACATTTTAAGAGGTAAAAATAATATAACATAAGCCTCAAATCCTTAGCTAAGACCTGCTATTTTAATTTAACATGTTGAAAATGTCTGGAATGCAGCTTGGCCACATCTCTGTCTAGTGAATTTATTTTGTGTTATCCTGATTTTCAGGAGGATGAGGAAACTTAACCTTTCAGCCTCCTCACTACCCTTACTCTTAGTCGGAATAATGAAATACCAGAAGCGTGCATGCACTTTTGTAAACACCTCACCACAGAATGGCTAACCTAGGGGAGGGAAATTATAAGTGTCTCTTCACTTAGTTACCAAAGATTATTTGGAAGTGATCACTGCAGCTGCTTTTGCTTGAGATGTCCTCTGACTTTCAGAAAATTTCAGCAGATGTATATCAAGAATAGCCACGTCATGGCAAGGATGCAACAAAAACGAAGGTTTATGAAGTTATTATGTTTATATCATAATTACCTACAAGTCAACATAACGTATCTTGCTGTTGCTCTACTTGTGGTGCTATATATACACACTAAAGATGTGTCCCTTTCCCTAGGTCAGGACTGTAACCAAACTAAAGGAGCAGATGAATGTAAACTTTGCAGGTTGTTGCTTACTGTGCATTGCTTATTTTGCGAAACTACATATTCAAATCTTACCTACTTTGGCCTTCCACGCTTTGTCAAAAGATAAAAAAGGCAAGTCTAGTAAGCAGGATTTGCTGGGATATCTGTCAGCATATGAGAGAAGCTTAGGGGAGAGGGAGAAAGGAAGCATTATTATTGTCAATTTTTTCCTAAAAAAAAAAAAAAAGCAATATTGAAAAAAGAAGCAAGGAAAAAAACATGCAAACACAAACCCCAGAAAATTTCTGGCTAAACCTCAGAAATTCACAGTGGAAATCCTTCTGAATGCTGCAGCTGGCCTTCTTGGACAGGCAATATAACTCCCAAGATGCACAGCAGCCTCCTCAGTCAGGGGACGGCTATTGTGCATCCCAGGAAGCCCCTGGCTACAGTGCATCAAGGACCAGTGCACCAACAGTCCAGCTAGTGAGACCAGGCTACAGATGCTGTGCATCTTGCAAGCGGTAACTTCCATAAAACGTCACACAGGTGCATTTTAATGCTATTCAGTAAACATGCTATATAAATATAAATACAAATCTAAGTATATTGTATGTGTTTTCGTGTGGATCTTTAGACAAATTTTGTTCAGGCTAAATGCACCTTTTTATGAAAAATTTACATTGGTGAAAAGCTGGTCACATTTAAAAGATTTTTGCTGGCCAGCATGACATTCCTTTTACTTCCAAATTCACTTGTGCCAAATACAAGCTTGTTTTGACAATGCAATCTTTTTTTCTGTGTATCCTTCAGCCTGCCAGAAATCAGTGTTGCAAAGAGAGATGAGACAGGTCAAAAAGCTTATCGTATCTAGTACTATAAATTTGCCCCTGAACAAGGACTCAAACAAGCCTATGGGCCATTTTTGCAACTTCTGTTCTAACAGCTTTTATGGGACTGTTGTACACAATACAATTTCTTTACTTTACTGACTTTTAGGTATTTCAGTAAAAGTAGCAATTAAAGTTCCTTGCCTTTGAAGCAGACTTCTCTCATTTTCATAACTTTCAGAATAATGGAAGTAATTAAAGCATTTTAATTTTTTAACTACTTCTTATAAACCTCTAGGTTCTTTTAAGGAAGAGAAAAATGCAACAATTTGAGGCAATCACTCCCCTGTTACACACCCTCCCTCTTATTTTAGTATGCTAATGGTTAGACAACAACATGCTTCAGGGTATCAGCAAAATCTTCTGAGTGGTAGAATAAATCTCTGATATGATGCAATATTGCTCACAACTACTTACTTTGAATTTATTTATGTGTTTATTTATGGTATTAGGAGATGCTAAAAAAAAATCTTATAAAAATATAGTTAAGTCTATGTGTGTATTTCATTTTGAGAATTTTTTATAATATAGCCTATTTGTGGCCTTGCTAATATTTGGAACATGAAAGCCAGGCCCTACAATGCTCCCTCTAATATTTTTTCAGCTGAAGTTACTGGAAGTTTTTGGCACTGCAGCCCAACCAGAGCCCTTATAACTGGATAACTGAAAGAGGCGTATGTGTCCTACATACCAGCAGGTTACCTAGGAGAGATGGTAGCAAAACATAATAATTATATGTATCAGTTACTGAGTTATGTTACTTAGAATCATTGATCAAAACAATACGTACAGGATATTCATAATTATCCTTCAGTTTGGTAGCATATGTAAAGCACTGGCAGAAATTTGTGCTTCCCTCCCCTTTACTTCCTCCGTCAGCTTCAGCTGACATGTTCTTGATCAGAGCCCCTGCAATTCAGTGTATTTGGCCCATGGTTTTTTTATGTCTTCTGAGGTGATTAGGGATGTTTTCTGTTTAATAGCAGACAAGACTACATGGATTTTAAGTTTCTTCCAAAATTTTATAACAGATTGAGCTGTTACACATTTTAAAGGTAATGAGGCAATTAGCATTTTCATTCTGTCCTGAAAGTATGGGCACTTCAAAGCAAAGGTAACACATATTATACTTGCTTCATTGCTTGATTGTGTTGAAAAGTAGGAACTCACCTCTAACAAAGGCTAAATTGCTGTAAAATTCATGCTTTCTCTGACACGCATCTTCTGGGTACTTCAGATAAAACTTCCCCACAATAAGATCTGAGGGGACTATTCTCTTTCTGAAATATTGTTGGAAATACATCACCACCAGTACTGTCGACTGGAGGGCAGTTCCCTTTGACTTGTACTGAGGATGGCTGCATGTTGTTTCTTATTCTCTGTTTCGAGTTGTCAGGAATAATTTAATAATTGATTTACCAGTTGCTCAAGAGACCTTGAAACAGCTTTTCTTGAGCTTTTCTATTTCAAAGTTCTCAGAAACAGGAAGGTGAAAAAGAAAGTGTATAATAGAGATTATTTTCCTAAAACCTGTTCAACAGGTGGAGCTGTATGCTGCAAAATGGAGTTCAGAAATGAAATCCATATGATGAAATGTTGTTGAATCATTTTCAAAGTTATAAAGAGTACTATACCTCTACCAAACACATGTTTTTTCAAGTTTTAGGAAGAATCTTTCTGCAGTTACCCAAGACTGGGATAAGTAAAATAAGCCTCAGAAAGGATCTGTTAGTGAGCAGAAGGCCAGTAGATTTTGCTCCACTTTTTCTTAGAAACACAAGAAGTAATAAATGGAGCTGGGAGATCACGGATGTCACACAGCTGGTGCTCAGCATTGTATTGCTGGTAAAGTGTAATGCTACATCAAATATTTATTAATCAGCACTCCTTATGACATTTCTTCTTCCTATTAGTGCCAGAAGTTTGGGTGACAGAAAACTCACAAAAGACAGTTTAATGAAAGAGCGCAATAGATACAGAATGTATTATAAAGCATCCTTCTCTCTCTGCCTCTCTCCTTCATTGCCAGTTTTGACCAATGCTCCTTTGAGGGAGAAGAGCAAGTTCTCTGACTGCTCATCGGCAGGTGCTGATTCTCTTTCCCCTCCCCCATCCCCGGAAAAGAGGACTATTTGCCTGATTTTTCTGATTCTGTTAGAATACACTGAAAATACAGCTTCGGGAAATGAGTAAGATGTATTAATATCACTCATTAATTCATACCTACTATCACTGGTACATCACAAGCTGTTTGATTTGCTCATGTCAGAGGACAGAGAGAAGTCCGCAGTTTCTACCCCACTTTTACAGAGATAAAGGTATTATTTCAGTAACAGGAGGTAACATATTGTATGCACATACTGTGACATATAAATGTACCTAGAAAGAAAAAAGGAGGAGATGATATTCACAGCTGACATGTCAGTTATTTACTACCCATCCTTTGACAGTGTTGTACCAGTTTCATACTACATCTGCTTACAAAAATACACATAAGCATTAACTAGCAGTAAAATGGTGGTCGCTAGAGGAGTATATTTTTCACATCAGGAATAATTTTTATCATTAGTTGCCATTCTTTTAACCTGTCAGGAGTTTTTCTTCACCTTCTCAGTAATTTTCATCCCTTCATTAGCGCAGAACATGCCAGACTTTCTTGCTGTTCCTCAGGCTAATGGAACATTATATTTCTTGGAAATATATCCTACTCAGTGTGTTGAAGGTGCAGAACAGTGTCTTATCACTTAATCCTCTTAATTACCTACCTTTATTAGATTAGGTACTTACCTAATCTTCAGAACTGTGTTAGTTAAACAGGCCACAGTTGGAAGGCTTTACTCAGGCCCGACAAGGAAAGAACAATTTAGGTATTTCAGTTGTATTAAGATGACCAGTGCTCCTCTTTTCTCAGTAAGTTTGGAATTACCGACTTGCACAGTTTTGTGGGGTTATGTTCCTTTTAGGTTTTATCTTATAATGCCAAACAATATTACCTATGAGAAGGTCCTGTGTAAGAGCTGTGTAAGCACACAGAAACCAAAAGCCTAGTTGTAAATTGCCCAAGGCTCAGGCAGACGGTGACAATGACCAGATAGTCGACTGAGTGCTGCAGTTGAGTACCAAGAGTTCTTGCATGCATGAAGGTGAATTTTTGTACTAGGGAGGAACAATTTCCAGATGGTTCCTTTGAACTTGCTAAGAAAAGTATTGCTATGGGCTGCATTAATCTGTAACAACAGCCAACTGTGAGCATTTAGCAACTACCCTGCTTTTAAGCTGACCATAAAACAGAACCAAAACACATGTCCCTGTCTAAGAGACCATTTGAATACTTGTATTCAAGGCTTCGTGAAATATTGTTTGAATAGGTGTGAAGAGGAGGGAGAGAGAGAAGCAGAAGATGCAGCATAAACCAGGAAGGTAAATCCTACACATAGGTCAGATGGACCTAGAGAAACATTGAGATAAGTCTTTTTTTGGCCTGGGAAGTCATCAAAATGGTACTGAGTCTTGGGGAGAGAAAGCTGCCTTTAAATCCTCCACCTCTCCTGACTTGGGGAGAGCTTATTTAGATCAGTCTGTGTGACAAGTAAAAATCCTCATCAAAGAAATACTTGAATTGGTGTCACACACTTTATTTCTGAAACTGTTATTACTAAGTTGTTGCACTTGTAAGACAGCTGTCCTCAGCTCCCATGTAATGACAGATCATGATGGTGTTGACCAACATTAGACGGGAGTAACTGTGTTGTCCAGAAATGAAATGAGCCTCCTCTGGTTCACAGATGCCTTCCTACTCAGTTAGTCATCTGCTAATGTGATTTCTCACTGTGAATACATGTGTAAACTGGTTGCCACCAGGTAAAATAGCTGTATGCCTTTGTTAGCAAGTCACTAATGAAGTTTGGTTCACTTTTGGGCTTTGATTAAAATAATAGGCTTCCAGGACATTATTTGAAGTTGATGACAATGACTAAGGACACTAATTTACAGTTAAAAGAAGATTCATCTTAACAGTAGAGAAACAGTAATATTCCTTTTTGTCTTCTTTTTCTTTGTCAGGTTTTTGCCCAATTTTTCCTTCAAAATAAATGTACTTAGAGGTGTACTTCTCTTTTGACCAACAATTTCATATAGTTACCTGGAGCAAAACTGTAGAATTTACCCAGCTGAATTTTTTCTCATTTTTCCTGGGTAATTTGTAAGTAAATTGTACTCGCTATCATGTTGTCTGGTTTTTGCTTTCTATGATTCCAAGGTCTTTGAAATGAAACGGTCAACTAAAAGAAGTTCAAAAAATCACAATGAAATTACAGGCTGGGTTACACAAATTGAGTGTATGGATACACAAAATGAGTGTATCCAAATTTTTAAAAAGATCACTTTTAGCCAGCTTCTCTTTGTATCTCTAGTATAAATAGCAAAGATCCACGAACTGTGCAACCTGAGATTGCCTTTTGCAAACTGAAGCTATACTGGCATAAAAATTAACTAGTACCAACTTTTGCAGGGCTGGAAGTTATATAAATGAAACCATAAAATCATTTGTGAATCTGCCTTGAAAAAATGAAATGTTTCAGAAATACTGTAGCAAACAATTCTGAAATTTCTGATTTTTTTTTTTTTTTTTTTTGGCAGGCACTGTTAACTGAGTGCAAGTTGCATTCTTGACTTGTCAGAAACTGTTTGCTCATAGTCGTTATCTTTTGGTCATGAAAGTGATTTGCTGCTTCAGAAATGGCTAACCTTATTTTTTATTTATTGCTTATACTAAGAAAGTCATGGTTATTTATTTGTAATTTATTCCATTTCCAGACAATAACTTGGTTTTTCATGTTAGAAGTTGGACTGGGAATGAAATAAAATGAAAGATGATCTCTCTTTTAGTTTTTATTGAATCATCAGTCTATTTTTCCAGAATTAAGAACTTTGCTTATTACTAGATTCTATTGTGGATAGTCACCAGTTACACTGATAGGGGTTTTTAATTATCATTTCAGAGTGAAATGAGCATTCATTATAGTACAAAATAGGAGAAAAAATCACTAAGGAACATCATCATCTTTTTTTTTTTTTTTTTTACTGATTAGCTTAAAAGGTACACCCATCATGATAAGAAAAAGTTGCATGGAGAACACAGTTGAGTTCAAATGCATATGGTATTATCTCTCATAATGAGCATTGCTTCCACTAGCAGGAGAAACTACACTAAATAGCTGGTAAGCTACAATTGGCTTCCTGAAAAATCATGGCCCTTGACTTTAATTCATCCTCTGCGCCAGTTTCTTGTATTGAAGAATGCTTATTATTAGGTCTTCTCGCTGTGCTTTGCTCAGTTCCATGCTACTAATTGGTTGTGAGTGAGTCTGGTGTTCTCTAATACATCTTCCTCTGCTGACGCTGCATCTGCTGGAATTGCCACCACCCACCTTCTTCCCAGTGCTGTAACAACTGCACTTATTACACTATATAATATCTCTTTTGTAGTATTTTCCAGTAATCTCTCCCAATACAAAAGATATTCTTGATAAGATTTTGGCATTCATATTCATCTTATCTGCCTGATATTTTAATGGTAAAATTAAAATTATTATTAATCACTTTTTCTCTCTGTTGATCAGTTTTTACTTTTTTTGATGTTAAAATATATATTTTTGCTTCATTCACTGATGTTCAGGTATCTGGACATGAGTATTCTGTCCATTCTGTGTGCATGTAGGGACCTGAGTGTTTGTGCATGTGTGTATTGAATAGAATCTTGCAGGCAATTAATGGATCTTTAGATACATATTGATGTGGCCGAATGCAGACAGATATATGCTCACCTGTCTGTTTTGCAAGCTGGCCGTGTTCCCAGAGGGGTTTATCAGCTCAGGTGTGATGCACGGGTTATGTGCAGCTATACAAGTCACGGGCTGGAGCTTGTTCACATGCAGCCAACTGAGAGCAAGAGCAAGGCAAATTCATACATATAGATGCACCCCAAAATCTTCTCAAAAGCCCTGTTTGTGGCATCTTTCCTTTCCTTCTGATTGTATCAGATGCCAGGCTGACAAAATTTCCTGCTTTGCCTAAATGAAATCAGGTAACCAAAATCTTAATTGTAAGATTTTACAGTCAACACAGGAAAAAAAAAAGTGTAAATTTTTGGTCTGAAGGTAGGATAAACTTCTTCCTACCTCTCTAACTTAAGCCTGTTTTCCTTGCTGGCAAGTTTTGGGGAGAATCAGTGTTGTCTGCTCTGAGCTGTTGTGTCACCTTGCCACTTACCCCGTCAGCTATTGCCTGCAGGACCCAATCTTTCAGGTGACTGCAAGACATCAAATTAATGCACGGGGAGCTGTAGTTCCCAGCTAATACTTACTTTGTTTCAGCTGTTCTGGGGAGCAGTTGTGATCAAAGCTAGCAGTTTTGTCAGACAGTGACCATTGCCGTCACCATGGGAATCAGGAAGGGATGCCCTGAGCAGTCCCATATGTGCAACAGAACATGGACATTTCTTCTCCACCATAGTGTCAATGAAGTTGTGGGATTGAGTTTTTAGTAAGAATTGTAAAAGTACCATTCAAAAATTGTAAGTTTCATAAGAAGATGAGGAAGAAAATGGTCAGTTTGGACAGTTCGAAACAATTTTAGGTTAGCATCTGAGGAGAAGGTGTTTAGAATATTTTTGACTTGCATGCAGCATGGTTCTGTGTCACTTCCAAGGCATTTTTAGAACTGGGCAAAACTTCTCATGTGTTTTTCATGGGAAATATTTCCTCTTGCTAAGATTCTCTTTTAGCACAGATTAGAAAAATGCCAAAAATTCCTTCTGAAAATGTTTCTGAGACATTTAAGGCATTTCTTGAAATATTTTGTTTGGATAAGAATGAGGCATTGAATCCTAATAAAATGAAAAATCCATAATAAAATGAAACATTTTGATGACTTTCTATCAAAGCATACAATTAAATAATATGTTCCCATGAAACAATTCTGTGCTTTCTGGTATATACCTGGCAGTGTTGACCAGCTTTAGCCATCACTAAAGAGATAACTTCACCGTAATCACTTCTGGTTCCTCAGGCTTACATGTATGTACACCACACAGAATTAAATGTACTCCCAGTGTCTGTTTAAATCTGATGTTCCACCAGGTCTCGTGACTGCAAAAAAAAAAAAAAATTATTCTTCTAAGCTGTATTGTTGGATAGTTATATGATGGAAAGGATATGTTACACATATAGCTATAAAACTTATACCTTTTACAACATAACTTCTTGTTCAGTATATATGTTTCCTCACAGCTTTTCAATAGAAATTTTTTTTTTACATTGACTGACACAGGTAATCTATAATGGCAAAGAATGTGCAAAGTATGACATAAGAACAATTAAGGCACTTCTAGTTTCTCACTGAAGGATAGGTTTTCACGCTACATTTCTGTGTGCTATGTATTCCATATAGGTAGAGTCTATTGTGTTCTCTTAAAACAGTTCTTCTGATATGTTGATATTTCCAGTGTGGCACACATTCCTGAATTCCCCTCATGTAGCTCACAAGGATACAAGAACCTTTCAGCCACCAGCTGGAATCTCTGAAAGAAAAGTTACTTCAATATTCAGTTCAGTTCACCTTTCACAATTTGCTCTACAGAAAATTGTAGGAATGACTCTTAGCACCTTTGCATCTTACAGAACACTGATACAAACATGCACTTAGCATGAAATACACTCGTAATGGTCTGCGAGTTACTAGAACTATTCACATGCTTAGTCAGGCAAATGCTAGAGCCCTTCATTGGACCGAGGCTGAGGAAATTGCCACCATACGGTAGGGTGGTGTACAAACCCTTCCTTTCCTCTGGGTCATTTATAATCACTTGTGTGCAACCTTTAAATCTTTTACTTCTGTAGATGACATTTAGTATCCTGGTTCACAATTCAGCAGACCAAATTTTTTTTCAGATTTTTACCTTCTTAAGAAAGAAAGAAACAGGAAGAAATGTTTTTTTTCTGTTCTGAAGTCATCTCTGGTATTGTCTTTTGAACATGCTGCAGCATGTATGTGATAAATTTCAGAAATTAGCAGTGCTGTTCCTTCTTGGTGGCTACCTTATACTGTAGCTGGCTGTGACCAACCTCTGATCAAGGATTAGCTTGTTACAACCCAGAGCTCTGAGCTTCTGTGTGGGTCCTGGCCTTCTACTTCCACACCAAGGACACATCTCACACTGTCATACTCCTGCAGACTGATAGACAAGAGTATTTCCTTCTTTCTATCCATAAAAGTGGTAGAGACCTTCTCAGATTCAAAATGAGTCTGTATCACCAGCATTCAAGGTATTAATCCATGCGCTGATGGGTTGATCCCCTCCAATGCTCACCTCCTTCCCCCCTGCAGACCGTACATTGTGGATGTGCTGTGAGGTCACCAAGAGCAGGGACTGACAGCCATGTTGCTCAGGCTACTCACGGTTACATACGGAATGTAACTGGCCAAGCAAGCTGCTCCATCATCCTGGTGTCACTATGTTGTCCCTGCAGAAAGACTGAGGCTTACCCATGTCAGTTTGCCATCAACATGGGCATCACTCTATGCATAGGCAAGCCAAGGAAACTAGCCAGCTACCTTACCCCTTTAAAGCTCAGCTAAGTGTCTAAACCTGGGTGCTGCAAAACCTTACATCCTCATTATTACTGAATTAATCTGTGAGTATTTCTCAGATGTGCTTCCAGCTCTCAGTGAATTCAACCAGTGCTGGTTACAGACAGGTCATACTTTCTGAGTCTTTTTGCAGGCAGGATGGCTATAAATTTTCTTTTGCTGTGGAAACCTAAATTCTGAGATAATGTGAAAATCTGAATTCAACAAAGACAGATTCAGCTACCCAGCATGGACATCTAATGTTATGTATTTCAGTTGCCTGAGCTTGGCCAAGATATTTGCGGTAGGCAGTCAGATATAACTTGCCTCCTGTAAGTGATCTGTGCCCTTGTGGAATGGCATTTGGAGGCTAAGGTGGATCTCACAGGTCTACATTTCTCAGCTATATCTCATTTCCAGCAGGAGAAGCTCTGGTTGCAATTCCATGCCGTAATACGCCCATGGCAGTTCAGGACACTCTGGGACTAAAGTGTTCGACCCTGCATATCATTTTGCTTTGTGCTCTCCTCCACACCCATTTTGGAGCTGGCAAATGACAGGTTCAACCTGGTGCTTCATGAAGGTGGAGAGGATACTGTGAAGGCTGCTGCATGTGTGCCTTAGCATGTGGAGCATATTCAGTGGGAACTGACGTGCATTACTCCACTAACGGAAAAAGCCAATACAAGAGCAGTTAAATGAATGTTGCTACTGCCTGTTAATGACTGCTAAAGAAAATTGTCATAGAACTGTCTGTAGCTTTTTTTAGGTTTTATTTGCAGTAGGACTAGTTTGAAGGAGGCACCAGTGTTTTACACCCACAGTCATGGAGTGAGACCATGAGTAAACAACTTTGGACTGATTCACTTGTACACTTAGCATGACAATAAAAGTTGGTGGGCAGGGGGTCTGTATTTATTCAGATACATTAAAAATCTGCCACCTTGAAGGGTCTTGGATTTGCTGTAATCCATGTCCATTTACATTGCATCTCCATCGTGCTCAAAATTTGCCTCTTAAAAGTATGAGGCATCATGGAAAGTAGTCAGACTGGGGGGTGGGTGGTTTTCACTGAATGGAAGAGTCTTTCAAACCTGAAGTCTATCTGTGATCTCATGCCTGTGAATTAGCATGCAGAGCTACACAAGCCTTGTAGTGGAGGCAGCGGAAGAAGCCAGCACTGGGAAGTCGCAGCAGCCAGCAAGGGAGAGGGCTAGCTGCAGGAGGAGGGGTACACAAAAAAAGAGAATGGAAAGCAGCTACCAAAAGGGAGAGAAATGGGAAAAAGGAGGGCAGCAGCAACAGTGGAAGGGTGAAGGTGAAGAGGGGAGAACAGCTGCTTTTCCCCCTCGTATCCTGACCGAGTTTTTCTCTGAAATGCCTGTGTTTTTTGAGCATATTGATTCTGTGACCCTCTTTAGCTGTTTGAACTCTCTATTGGAAATAATCAAATTCAATCCAAATCTGTTTCTGGGATCTGTATTATTTTGCATTCCCTTGAGATCTGAAGGAAACAGAAAAGACAAATGGTGTGATAATCACAGACCACACAAGAAAAAATCCAAACGGGTGAAATAGCCTGGGAGAGAGGTCTGATTTTCAGGGACTGCCAATGTGATGGTCAAATTTCTTCACATGTTATTTAAGATGTTTTTCTGAGATCTGCAGCGCTGATGATAAAAATTCGCTTCTTTGTGATATGGAATTGATTGATTTGTTTTAATTATTGTTTTCAGCACACCTTTCCTAGAACCAGAAAAAAATTTCATTCCAAAAAACCCATACAAAGCTAGAGTCTAAAACTGAAACAAAGGTGTTGAAAAGACAAGAACGTGATTAATAATTTTAAAAGACTTGCAACCATATACAATACCATTAACAAATTTTAGTTCTTTAACTTTCCCCAGGTAAAGTACTTTTCCCATGCTTTTTGTTGAAAATTTGTTTTGGCACCTTTAGGCGATGACTCCTGAAGACACACTCACGACAACTTACTACTTCGCTGTAGTTTCCCTATAGCACAGGTGGTGCAGTTTCTACAGGTGAAGGGCTTTCTCCACCTGAAGTCTGAGTCCTTAGATCCCACAGTTGTATGCTAGTATCAGTCTGTGCAAAAGAGCTACTTGTGAACACCACCTGAGCTTGGGTATCTCAGTACTGCTGTGAACTGTTACCTGATCCAGAGAGGAGTGAACTCCTGTGGAACTAAAATATATTAGCACAACAAAACTATTTAAATGTGAGCGCAATGTAAATAACATAATGTTTCTTGGAGAGAGGGACAGTCGAAAGAAACTATACTAACTTGGAAAGGGAAATGAATGTTGGCTTAATTGGCTATTTAATGATTATCTGTTTTCTTCTTCTTCTTTTTCTTCTTCTTGCCTTTTTTAATCCAAACAGAAAGGTTAATCTAACTATACATTTAAGGCTTTTAAAGGCTCCATTACAAGACTTATTATGCTAAAAGAAACATACCTGGCATGCTGCAGTTTTCTAAATGTATCAGCGATGCATGTAATGATTCACTTAAACCATCATGGTCAGAATTCTTTTACATTATTTCTATGTAAATTGGATGCTTCACGATTACTATAATATGTGTGAAATTCCACTTATTATTTCTTTTAACATGGAAACTTTTATCACTTAACTTCAACTCACTGGACAGAATATTTGAACCATTTGCAGTCATTAGAGCATTTTTGTTTGGTCAAAACCCTTGTGGGATTATACTTTGGAAAAATAGCATGAATTACATTCAATGCAACTGAATGGCAATTTTAAATATATAAGGGGCATCAGGAGTGCTCGTCATTATATTTAGAATTCAACATTATATTTTATCTGTTATGGACTTGTTTTTACATTTACATCTTTTATCTTCAGGAGACTTATTTCAGCATGTAACATAAAAAAAAATCATAATCCATATAGAAAAGACTATCTGTGAAATACATCTACCTGTTCATGTTCTGGCGGACCAATTCAAAATGCTAGCTTGGGTCACAAGTCTTTTAGTTTCAGCTTACTAGTCAAAAGGCATTTTCTTATACCCTAGGAATCACTGGATGAACTGGTGCAGCAGGAAGTCTCCTCTAGTAAAACTGAAGTTTATGCTCTTCGCTACTTGGCACAGGGTCTCTCAAAACTTTCTGTTATTCCCAGAAGTCCCAAACCATATCAGGACAAAGAAGACAAAAGAGAAAAGAAAGACTTCAGAGAAGGCAGTATCTTCATAATCCAGGCAATTAGTTGAACTGTAGGAAACTCTGTTTTGAATGCCTGCTTTGCCATTCTCCCACAGGCAAACTAGCCTACCTTGTTGGTTGTTAGGTCTTCTGGGTGGATCTCTCCGGCTACGGCTATTCATTAGAATAGGGACTTGAAGTTCAAATGCCTTGAGCTTACTCTATTCATTGTGGTTTTACCTCACTTGTTAAAATGCACTATTTACAGACTTTAGAAGAGCTATAAGAAGAGTGTCGGCACTAGAGAGAGGCAGCAATCTAGAACAGCCAAGAGATTTTGCAGGAGGTAGTGCAGGTGCATGTCTTTCACAGTCCAGAGTGGTAGGACCCTGATTTTTGACTATTCTGAAGACCTTTCCTCAATGCTCTTTTCTTCCATCATCTTTTCCAACGCAAATACATTGATCTGTCATTTTAGAAGAGCTTCTTCTGGCTTCAAGCCTTCTCAATCCATTTCTATTTTAACCACACTTGATAACATTTTTCCAGAAAAGAGTTAATAAAAGTTAGTAGACTTTAATAAGACAATGGGGTTTTTTTTCTCTGTCACGTGAAGATGTCCTTTTTAAGACAAACTGATGGAACAGATTTTGATCTTACTGCTCTAGCTTTTATTTAAGTAAACCCTGCTTCTCATCCCTCAATGAAGCTCTTTTGTTTTACTTGAAGTGAAAATGCCTCTGATTAAAAATAAAAATTTGGATTCTGAGTAGTCCAACCCTTCCACCACTCATTTCCAGAAGTGAGTCTAGATGGGCTCACAGAGCCGTGTGCCTTGAATTTCAGCATCAAAACACAGAAGACACTTTAAAAACATGGCTTTTTACAGGAAAGGTGAAGAATCATATCCTGGGTGTGAGGCTTATGGTGTGCTGAGGTATTCCCTTAGATTTGACGCTCAAGCCTCTGCAGCTTTAAATAAAAAATCTTTGCCTCAGTTTCCTTCAAAGCAAAAGCATTATACATAGTGATAAAAGCTTTCTTTCCTTTTGACATGGCAAGTGTCTGGCAACAATCTTTATTCTATTATTTAGACAATTCTTTGCTTCTCTACAACACAGATACAGACAGTGGAAAATAAGTTTAACATAATTAACGTAGTTCTTTTCCTTTATTTCAAATAAAAGCATCATTTTGTATTTGAATTTGTATTTGCAATACAATTTTTGGCTAATTTTATTAAGTGGCTTGAAGGAGATCTATTGAATTTTCTAGTTTGGTTTTTTGGTATTTTTTGTATATTTTAATTTAACTTAATGACTATCTGTAATATATAAACAAATATCTATAGCTACATACATTGCACATACTGCATATTTTAGCTGTAATTTTAAAAATATTTATTTAAAGTTTATATTGCTAATAAAATCCAGAATTGGTTAGGTGAAACAATTTTTTAGGAATGCCTCCTACCACTCCTACACCCTAGCTGCTGTGTGTGTTTATGACATTATTTTAGATATTCATATATGCATTTTAAAATTAACTATTCTTCTAAATATTTGGTTTATCTATTCATTATGTTTTTACCTCACTTGTTAAAATGCAGAAGAGTTCTCACTCAAAGTTTTTCTTTTGAAACTAATCAACCTGGGAAATACGGTGTAGTATATCTCTCTGCAATGCAACTATCAGCTATTTAAATAGATATAGTTAAAAATGGTAAAGACTTAAGTTTCATCACAACTCATATTGGAATTAATGACTGCTCACAGATGTTGGTTTGGAGGACAGAGGCTGAACAGTGCTGTTACAGAGAATAAGCCACTGGTAAGTCAGGCAATTCACTGAGGACAGAGTGATTAGCCACAAGAAGCACTTACAATGTGCACTGGTAATTTAGATAATTGTATTGCAGGGTTTGTAGACCTATGAATTACAGAGATCTTTTTAAAAACATATATTGTGTAATTAGAATATCCTGAAGCAGACACCAGGAAGAATCAGCTATCAAGTAATTCAAGTAAGATAAAGCACCACTGATGTATAGTATTTGGAAAAAAATACAGAACGCAGCACGCAATGAAACTATAGCACATACATTTATCATAAGAACTCCTTCACTAGGCTGTTAGGTATTTAATCACCCCAAAAGACACAGATTTCCTGCAGAAAATTAAAAGCAAAACAAAAAAAGAGGGGGGAGGAACCTTAAGAAGGAGGTGGTTACATTGGAATACAATGTTAGATTGATTTATGTTATCGTTTCTACATGTATGACACAGTAACACCTAACCTAGCAAAAAAATCTGTATATTTATTTCCTTTTTCACACCGCATATTTTCAAAGACCTCCTATAGTTAACATTATAATATAGTGAGTTGCTACAAATAATCTGCACTGATTATAGGAAAACTGTCAGTGTCTGTTCAAGGTCTGAAAAGGCTGCAGCAAATAGCTTTTCTCTTTGCCATGGAGACTGGGGTCTGTTTTTACGGTTACTCTGGTAACCAAAGCCTTTCTGGTGCTAGTCCTTTTCAGTTACCTTAGCTATTAAACCCTCTGGTTGAGACAAAAGGAAGGCAGTATGCAGACACTTCCCTATAATGCAAATCTCAGGGTTAAAATTGAGAAAAC
The DNA here is from genome assembly GCF_023634085.1 of Falco cherrug. Classification (NCBI taxonomy): domain Eukaryota; kingdom Metazoa; phylum Chordata; class Aves; order Falconiformes; family Falconidae; genus Falco; species Falco cherrug. The sequence continues at coordinate 64,230,952 of NC_073698.1, forward strand.
TTGTAATAAAAGAAATAAAAGCAGTTTCTAATCAGCTGGTTACATTGTAGCTGTAAGGTGTTTGTGTGCTTGCCTACGTGTGGGAAGCTAGGGTTTGGTATGTTTGAATTTTAATCTGATTACTACAGGACGAGAAAATGGATTAGGCATCTTCAGTGCTGTTTCAAGGAACACGGTCTCTCAAACCTGTGACCCCCACAGTGCAAAAGGCATCCGTTTTCAAAGTCATTAGTCACAGGGACTTTTTTTAAGGTGAGGATTCTGACATTGCTTAGGGTGGCACGTGTTCAAATTATTGTAAATAGAGATTACAGAATGCTTCCCCCAAAGTCATTGGTTGGTTACGTGGCGTTAATGAACCTCCACAGGGACTGGGATACTTTAGAAAACAAAGTCAAAAAAAGGATGCTGACCTGAAAGCTTATTATCATCTTGAAAATAAAATACCCAATTCAGTGATCAGTTTCATGAAGTTGATTACAGAAGATTGGCAACAGCAACAACAAAAAGGTAGAAGGCTGAGTTGTAAAATCGTTAACAGCTAAGATGGTAGTAAGTGTCACTTTTGCTTGGAATCCGTAAGTGTAGGCAGGTTCCCAAATTATCTTGTTTTTCAAAATAGTAATGTTTTCACCTTAGGTAAGGGCTTATTATGGCAAGCTTTTACTGTCCCTACACATTCTGGTTTGAGCTTTCTACTCCAGATAAAGAGGATTTTTCTCTGGAAGCAACAGCAGACTGAATAGACCACAAATAGTATGCTTCACAACTGAACAATCCATTCTTGCTTTAACATGGTCAAACTTAGTAACTCTAAACACTGCAATACCCATGGTGATAAACCACTTTTGAGCTGCAAAGTATTCAATTATTTTTCATTTGAACTATTAAATATGTGACACAGAAATTCCCCATTGCTGTTTTCAGCCACACAGATTACAATGTTTAAAAAAATAATAACTTTGTCCTATCAGAAAGGAGATCAAACTAAAACCCTGCAGAATACAGCAACTAAATTAAGATCAATTGGTATTTGTTAACAGAGAGGAAAACACCTGCAGTATTTTAAAAAAATGAAGTATCTGTTCATCCATAGATTAAGTGCAGGATCAGAATACTGGACTGGTCTCAGTTTAATCAGATTCATACGTTTCAATGGGGAATGTTCATTTAAATGTATAGGCGTAGTATTAAAGTGGTAAACATAAGGTTTTCTGAAGCTGCTGTTTGATGTGAGCATCACTACTAAGAAAGGGCAAGTACCAATACCTGATACCAGGTGTGCAACTGGAAACCAAGTGTTCCCATGCTAAGAAATGGACTATATTAGACACATTTTTTGTTCCATTTTCTGGAGAAGACAGTTGTCATAAGAAGAAGGCAAGAAAAGTATCTATCTGAAGTGGGTGGAATCAGAAGGAAGTTGACTATTTCTGGATTTCCTGTAGTGGCTGATCAAAGGAACTTATGGACATTTGTGCTGAAAATGGCTCCTGCCGTTTAACTTGGTTTTGCACTGTGTTTGCAGAATTAGTGGGTTCATGCAAAACTTCTGGCCGACTCTGTCCCCAGCTTTTTCTGCCACCTCAGATATTTTCCTGTTTTCAAAGAACTGGATATTATTTGTGCTAAAATGTTAATATTGCATATTCATATGTGTGGAAAAATCCAGACCTGTAAATTAGGTGAAATGGAGGACAGCAGGTTTCTTTCAGTCATATTCAATCACTGAGATAAACACAGCTAGCTCTTGGCACAGAAAGATTTTGCCATCATGTTTCTCACTAGCCTTTCTAACTAATTCCTTGTGTTGCCAGTTTATGTCTCAGTGAATGCTCTAACCACAACCTCTCTCTTACATCCACATTCAGCAAAGCCCATGAGAAGTGGCATCGGGTGGAGTATTCAGGATTTATGCTCCCCATCAGGTCTCCCATAGGATGGGAACATTCTCATGAGCCAGAAAATCAGCCTCCTCTTTGCCTGGGGTGGCAGGTAAAATGGAGGTCAATGACCTGCTAGCTTTGCTTTCCCATTCCTACACACAGGAACAATATTCCTATAGCTCCCCTGCAAATCAATTACCCAAGGCTAACACTGCAGACTGCCCCATGCTTTATGGTAATCCTGTCTGGCTTGCGGGTGAGGATTTGCTTGCACTGCATGAAGTGCATCTGCCAGTTGCCTTGTACTGCTCCTCTGCAGAGCCGGGCAGAGAGACCTGCAGGCTATTGCTTTTGCCCTTTCTGTAGAGGGGGCAGAGATCCTTAGTGCAAACAGTGTGCAAGGTGGTTGGCAATCTGCAGTCCCTCATGGCATTTTGCCCGCAGGAAGAAAAAGTCATTATTCCCATTTTACAGCAGAGAAAGCTGAGATCAAGGCTAAGTGACAACTAAGACTAGAATTCAAACATGAGCGCTGGGTTCCTAACCCTGCATTGAACTGAACATTTCATAGCAAAGGGCTTAGACAAAACCCTCAGCTCTGCTCAAGGCATTCATCTGGGGTAAAAGATTTCTGAAGCAGAGCAAAGCAGTTCAGGTTGAACTGAAAGCCTATTTGTGTGCCCTAGTTTACACCTCACATAGTTCAGACAAAGTGCCGATGAAACCACAACATATGGTCATCCAACCCACAAGTAAATTATACACAGGTAAATTAGGAGGATTTATTGCTTTTGCACAGAGGTACTGACACAGAGAATGGCTGGAGTGGCACAATCTTCTCCAGTGAAGGACCAAAAGCCTCACAAGCACATTTGATTAGTGTGTACCTGGAATGCTTATCCCAGGGTAAGCCACTCTATCTTGCTGATCTGAGATGTTCTTTAAAATTTGCTTTTGTGAAGCAAACAACAGACGTCTGTGTTTTCCAGACCTTTTGCACTGGATCAGGACTGTGCACGAGTGCCCTCAAGGATGATCTGTGGCAAAGTTTCTAAGAGCCTTCTAGCCCTCCTCGTCTTTCACAGGATTAAAAGCCATGGGCATAGGTACTTCACTTTCTGTGACATCTGGAAGTGCAGGGATTTATGGGGAGTGATGGAGACAAAGCTTTGGGCTGTAGGATTTTAGAGAACATCTTTTAAAATGAATGTGCAATGTCTAAGAGGGGCAGAGATGAAAACAGAAATAAATAGTTTCTTGTGGAAAAGGATATTAACGATGATTCGGTACAGTGACAAGGTGCTGTACGCTTTCCATTTTATGTGTCTCCCACAAGTAAGTAGCTACTCTGTCCTCATACTGTTGCACAAGATGGTTGGGGGAATTAGCCCACACTTTTCAGGTCATTTCTTGGCTGTAGCAAAAAAAATCTGTTACATAGTGATCAGCAACACAAATATAGTTCCAGTTTCAAGGAAGACATGTCCACATAAAATTGCATTTTACAATGAACTATTTGTAATATTCACCCTGTATAAGTACAGATAATGTTTACAAAACATCTTTACAACAGACTCATAAACGAAGGGGCAAGCTGAAGTATGATTTGACAATTATAAAATCAGAGCCTTAAAGGTACTTGCCTGAGATACCTTGCACTGGTTTGAAAGTCATGAAGCATAACTCCTGCACATGCTGCCCATGTGGGACTAGACAGGTCATTTAACCTCTGCAATCTACAGCTGCCTTCTCTGTGTAACAGGGAAAAATTATTTAGGTCCATGTTTTGCCAAATCCAATGTGCAGAAGAAATCAAAAGCAAAATTTTAGCAATTAGAACATTTTTTTCAGTAAGTTAATTCATGTGAACAGGAGCCTTACACATATAGGTAGTGCTCAGAACCATTGTTTGCAAGTTAACAAGCAGCACTCATCAGCAAAGATATCATTAGAAGACCCCTTGCTCTGGCTGTCGGTCTTGTGAACTTGCTCCAGTTGCCTAAACCTAGACAAGTAGAAGCATTTGAGACAACTCAGTTTGCAACATCTGTACGGTATATGCCAGCAGGTATAATGCAGGAGATATGGAAGACCAACGTAGCTTTGGACTGATGGCTGAGAGGCAGCCTGGAGACTCTCACTCATCTCAAACACAATAATGGCTTGTTTAGGCAAATAAGACAACTAAGTTTGCCTGTTTAGGCAACTAAATCACACATGCGGATGATCAGCAGGAGCAATCCTTGTGGCTTTCACAGAAAGACAATCTCATGTAGCTCACAGCTTTTTGCTGTAAGAACTGATCACAATAGAGTTCAAAGAACATCCTGACTCAATTTGTATATACGAACACCCAGTCTGAAATCATTGTTTAGATAAATTTACTTTTGGATAAAAATTATATGAAGTTGCTCTAGTTTCAGGGAAACTATAAATACGCATCTGACTTTCACCTTCTGTCCTTCAAAGCCAAAATAAAACACAAAAAAAAAAAAATGTCAAACCAATTCCCTTTTAAACATTATATGCCACCCTCATAGTAAATTACGCGAAGTGTTGCTGGGGAGCTACAATGTCAACAACTGTCTCACTGCCATGTATCAGGATATTAAAACATTTTAAACAGGTTTCAAAATCATGTGGACTAAGTATCATTTAGATATTTTTAGTTTCTACACTTCCTGGAAAATAAACTCTTCTATTTTTACTTGTTAATTTTAGATTTTTTTTTCTATGCCATTAACCATTCAGACAGTCACAGAGTTGCTAATTACTTTTTAAATTGTTCATGTTACCCTGTGATTTTTTCATTCACCATCTCCCAGCCCATCTGCCCATGGCCCCAGCCTGGCAGACAGCTTCATCACAAGCATTGTAATTTTCTTTCTCACAGCCCCTGAACAGTAGAGCTGTATGACTGTATGAAGTTCTCAAGTTTTTATCAAAACAATATTTTTTCTGCCCTTCATTTGCATAGCATATTTTTTAAAATGCCATTTAAGCATGACAGAGATTTACAAACAATACATGTGAATTAAAACTGATGGAATACTTATTACTTTTTTCAAAGCCTCCTCAAGGTTCTATGGGCGGTCATGTCTGTATCAGCCTTGAGTTTGCCCTTGCCTGCTGTTGAGGAGTGGTTCCCTCCTGTACATCTGTAGGTTTTTACCCAAGTTTGTGTTAGGCAACTGAGGCAAGAAACTTTCTGCGAAGTCTAAAACTTCACTGTGAAACAGAAGACCATGATCACTTGTGGGCTTGCACTTATGTGAAGACAGAGAGGTCTGTTCTCTGTTCACTGATACAGGTGGCAGGAGTAGCTCCCCGTGGTGGAATGTGGGGAATTATGAGTCTCAACTGGAAAGCTAGCAAGCACAGGGCAGTCAATCCTTCACACCACATCCACCACCTCTCTCCCCAAAACAATCATCTTGCAAGCTAACATAACATAACATAACAGAGTAAATAAGCAGAAGCTGATGCCACAGAGAAAACTGACTGCTTCTGACGTGCAAAAGAGCATGACCCATAACCATGTGCATCAAGGCAAAAGGATCTGAGTCATAAAGTACATTTCAAAGATATTACCCATCTGGTTAAGATCCTTCTCTTACCACTGACATTTTCTTTGCAAGTTTGCACCAAAAGCAGGACTAGCTCATATACATGCTGTGAGACCTGTGAGCACATGTGGATAAATTTATGGTACAAGGCAATATTATTTTTTTCATAAATTTCTGTTTACTCTATGCTTTCTTGAAGGGATAGCTATTGAGTAGTGAAGTACGTTGGTAATCTTTTACCAATATACTGTAACACTGTCTTCAACATTATTGTTTTCCATTTGTAAATCAGTGTTTGTAGCACATGTGGCAACATATAACCTTTGGCCAAGATGATGTGGTGACTTTGTTGGAGCCAACATAAATTCCTACTTGGCTACTGTAAATCTCTGTTAAATTACTCAAATGCAGCATGTGTCCTCAATTTTCATGCATGTCCTAATGTTGTAGAGCTATAATCCATGTAAAGGATTGATAGTGCTTTGATTTATTAAGCTACCTACACCTGTGCCTAATTTTACCACAAGGATAGTTACTTGGGCCTTTACGGAGCTAAAGCTTAAGTTGTCTAGACCTCAGACCAAAGTTGTTTGACTGTAACTTTTTAAAGCATAAATAACTCAAATTGTGTACAGGTCAGGAGTCAGTACTGCTAACATTAGTCCTGCCAAGCATTGGCCCAGCCCACAAGATATATTGGCAAAACTGCTCTTGATCTACAGATAAAATACAGGTAGCAGTCTATATTTTTATGGATAAATGGCTTATTTTAATTGTTATTGTGAGCTTTGAGTCTTGGTTGGTCACCACTTCTACCTGCAACCAGCTCAGGCTTTCAAAAGATGATTGGATATAATGGTTTTGTTCCATGGTTATTTTTTTAATGTTTCCAGTGACTGAATGTTTTAAGAAAGAAAGTTTATTTCATTACCCTTTATTCTCAGTTAATTTTTAATACTAGCATAATTATAACATATGATCTGTGGGCTTGTTTTGTATTAGTAAAAGTACTAAATGCTCCTCTGGAAGCACTTCTGTTAGAACTTTAAGAAACAAGTGACTTTAAGAAATTTTCTACTTCAGTATCATATTTTATAACACAGTGTGACATGGAATAATATGACTATTCAGAAATGCAGGGAGTTTATTGAGTTTTTACTTGTTAGCTTTCAAGCATCATTCTGTATTTTTGTGATTTAAAATCTCTAAATTATAGTAGGAAATATACCTCAGTGAAGGAAAAAGAATGAGGGCTGAAAATTAACAAAGTTAATCTGTATACTTTAATGGAAGCAATGATAAGAAGAAATAATACATTTTATTCCAGGAATGATAAGAAATGTATGTTTCTATATTCTACATTCTATTACTTCAGTGTAGTGGCTTCAGCTCTCAGAAAGTATTTGTGTTAATAGTTTTGTAAATCCAGTTTTTTATCAATTTAGCCTTTTGAATCATATGCAGTTAGAGGGGCTTTGTTAGATTTTAATTGTCTGCTCTTTATAAACTGTTCCTATAAGCTGCTTATTACTTTAAGAAAAAATACAAGGGCCCTTTTAGGTCAAGGTTAATAAAAAACACTGAGAGCTTTTTGTTCCAGAATTAATGGAACAGATACATATATGTCACAACTTGAAATAAAATAACTCCATAAATATAAAACTGGAAACATATATCTGTACTTTGCTGATGTTGATTAGAAGGCTTGCACATAGTGGCCCTGTCCTCTAATGCAGAATTTCAACAGGTACATAAATAACTGAGTATCTCATCATGTTCCATCTCACTGCTCTTCCTTTTGCCAAACCTAATTTATCACTGGTCATTTCTAAGAGCTCTCATTTTTTTCACTAACCTTTATCAATTTAAAAAAGTCTCTGGAAGCAGGAAGCCTGATATTTTCTACAAAAATGCAATTTTCCTCACAGTAGGAAGGCCTTGAATTTGCAAAATGCCTAGTACCTCCTCTTAGGAATCGACCTCTGTTCAGTCCCGATCCGTACTGTAAAATCAGTCCAAGCAGTTTTGCGAGGTGGGTCTCCTGAGTATTCTCTGTGTGTTTGGCTTGAGCCCCCTTCTTCAGAATGGATCTTCTGCACTGAGCTTCAAGTCTGAAGCCTGAAATACTAAGGGCAGTTTCTCTGGGCTGTTTCTCCAGTGCTACGTGGCCCATGCCTCAAGTTATTTTGTTTATTTTTTAATCTTCCAGCAATGTAAAATACTTCAGCCACATCCTCTGAACAGTGGCACCTCTGCAGATCTGCCACTTTGTGTAAAGGAAGGAAAAAACATGTTAAAAAATCCCTAGCCATTGGAGAAGCGTTTCAACTATAGACATTTGGTTTTCTTTAGGTGACCTATATGATGTTGTATCTTGTCCTTTTCAAGTGGACAAAGAGCTTTGGAAATTTCAATGCCTTTTATGACTCTATAGGGTTATGTCTGTCGTGCATATATGCACGCACACACTCTCACATACACTGAAGAGAGGAAGTAATTTTATTTTACACAAATCAGCTACTTAAAGTAAATTGAGATATATAGAATTTACCAATGAAATGAGTGATTTGATGTGAATAAAAGAGGTGGTGTGTTGTAAATCAGTACTGACAGCCAAATGGGAAAAATTGACAGAGCACTGTAATCACTCCCAACATCCACTGAAGTTATTGATCCAAAACCTCTATAATCCCCTTCACATAACACAAGCAATTTCATATAATACCTGTAATAACAGTGCATTCAAACTCAAGTAGCCATCAGAAGCTTTGTATCTAATGGCAAAGCAGGCCTCTGCTGAGTAAGTGTAACAACTAGAGCACAAAAACGCCGATGACTCTCGCCTTTCATAGGTAACGGTCTGCGATAACAGCTAGTTCAGAAGATAAACAGTTCCTAACGCCAAGGAAAATGAGCTATTAATTGCCCACTCACTAAATACGTTGTAAAGGCCCTAAAGCCCTGGGTGCAAAATGGGGAGAACTAAGCGGGATTTGGGGACTGATAACGCCCTGGGTGCTATCCACATGGCAGCTATCTGATGTTAATTACAAGAGGGGAAGGAGGGCTGAGAGGTATTTAGCTGCTGGGTCATTACATCCTTCCCAGGTGTTTTTCCCATGAAATGTTCCACCAGTTTTACAAGCTCCTTCTCTGGCTGATGGATTATTCCACCGCCTTATCAAAGCTTTGCCAGCTCCTCATTAATATATAGAGTGAGCAGCGCGGTTCTATATATCATTGTCTTCTTCTCGGGGAGGGCTAATCAGTCAGGCATTATCAGCCCGTCAGCAGAAGGCAGGCAATCAGGCCTGACAGCGGAGAATCATGGGAGAGCAGGGAAGGTTAAATGAGGCTGACAGTTGTGATAATGATGATTATACTATAAATTAAGATATGATGATAAAGGAGAATAAAAGACACAATCTGAAGCAATATTTGGTTTAACATGTCTCTCTTTTTCGGTACTGTTAAATGGCCATAACATTTATCACGCCGAACAAGAATGGACATTTAACTACCATGATAAAATAGGACAGCATCAGATTGAAAACCCAACAAGTTGTGATTATTGTGTCAGGCACTTTTCCACTGGTTGAAAAAACTGGAGATAGAGCATATGTTATAATCATTCATGCATTATTCTGCAGAATGAAAAGAAAATAGATCTATTTTAGAAATGTCTTCCAGACTTCTAGATAAAAAAAAAAAAATCCAAAAGGAAAAAATTAATATAGCCCTCTGCTTCCAAGATCATTTTTATCAATGAAACTATAGGAAGCTAAGTGATAGTTTTGCCCTGCCACCTCCTCATAATGAATGCATGTGTTTATTAGGAGCTGATCTGGAAGATCTATAACTGTTTCGCCGTTAGTCTCTTATTAGGCAAAACATTGTAAATGAAATTACAAAACATCAACATGTCATTTTTTAAGATTACTTTCTTGTCAGTTGGTAAAAAGAAGTAGGTTCACACAGGTGAAATCAAAGAAGAATTGGCATGGTTTGACTGCAGGAACACATGCAATATGTGGGCTTCATGGAACTATTTGGTTGTTTGCTTTGAAGGATAGATGATATATGTATTGCTGTTTATTATGTTTATGTTTAGGGTGCTTAGCAATCATGAATAAACACCATTGGACTGTGAGAATGAGGATGATGCTGATTAGCGCAGTTTATACAGTGTCCCAGCCCCCATGCATCTAAAGGCGGTAAGATAGGGCAGCCAGACCAGGCTGATAGAGAGCACTCTGTGCACGGGTGTGCTTGCCACATAATGAAAAGAAGGAAAAGTTTGGAAGGGAAAGTGGAAAACCTCCTTTTTGGAAAACATACATTTCAGAATAATTTGAACCCAAAGGTCCTGCATGTCTGCAAATAACGACTCTGCTTCCTGCATATATGCTAAAGAATATGCTAAAGAATTATCTGTATACATAGAGACCTGTGTATGAAACAAAAGTTTATGATTTGCACAATTTCTGTGTCCATAGAGCTGACGATGCACCTATTGCAAAGGTAAAACCTCAGACCAAGCCAATGGTGTAAAGCTATACTCTCAATAACTGTTTTGTACATTAATACCTGAGTATCTTTTTGTATAATGCACTCATACGTCATGCGTCTCTATCTATGACATTGTTGCAAATCCATCACTTTCCAAATATGTGCAAGGAGATAATAATCTGATTAATCCCTGTATTATTTGGTTGCTACCTGATCTGTGCAAATGGAGCTTTAGTGTTAGACATAGAAGAAATAAACTTCAATTAGTGTATGCTGTATGAAAGTGACAGTGCAAGAGGGAGAAACAAATATTTTTAAAGTTCACAGCTTTATTTTCTCCATCGCTCCTTTATTACCTCCTATTCAGAAGAATTCTCAGTGTAAAATCTGATTATTAATTGTAGAAGTGGTTGAGATGACTGTGCAAGTCACAGACACAATGATTTGCTTTATAAATTAAACAAAGTTAGTCCACATCAAGCCTCCCATGAAACACGACTTCTCTGGAAGCTGCTTAGACACTACGGTGATGGCAGTTACTTAAGTGCCCTAGACAAACAGAAATCTTTGCTGTGATTATAGTGATTACCTTTTCCACAGTGACTGACTCAATGGAGATAAAACCAGAGCTATTTTGTAGCAGGTTAGAAGAAAAAAAAAAGAAAAAAAAAAAACAAACACACAACCCCCCAAAAAAGCCACCTTGAGACGACTGCTATAGTATTATTTTTCAACTGGAAATGGCCTATTGTCTAATGCACTTTAGAACAGTATTTTTACTATTTGATCAGTTCGATTTACAGGAGTAGTGGTAAAATTGCACAATTCCTCTTGTACAGATGTAAAGGAAGGAACACAGATGAGTTTATAAACCTGACACTCTGTAATGGAAATGCTTATGCAACCAGAACTCTCTGGTTGTGGAGTCTGCTCTTCAGAAAAACCCAAAGATATTCATTGTTAGAGGATCAGGCAAGAACATGACAAAATACAAAGAAAGAAATGCGATCACATGGAGTATCCTAATGCAGCATCCTATGCTTTATTTGTGTTTCTTTTCTGCAATGATACACAGCACTTTGCCTTGTTTCAACGTGAAACATGTTATTGTGTCTGAATCAAATCACTAGAGTTCTTCATGAAGATAGGGATTTTGTTTTGCTATTTATCCTCTCTAAGATCAGGGTTTTATTAAAGGAGCAACGCTGCTTCAGAGACTTTCTCACTAGCTTGTTCCATCAATTCAAGTGCACCCTGAAGATATATTCGCAGGACTTCAGTCCAATAAACCAGCAGGTTTTAGTGAGATAATATATTTCTTCTAAAAGGCAGAGAGGGGATAAGCCTGGTGCAATCAGGAAAGAGGGAGGAGACCAGTGCAAAGATTATGACTACATATTTAGGGAGATCCACTGCCAGAGTCAAGACACTGTGCAGGAGCAGATTCAACTTGGGTTCTTATAAAACGGTGACAAAATAAAAGAGCCCCCTCTTCCCGCCCCAGCTGTAGCTAATCTGAAAATGAAACAAAGTTATTAAGCGGATTGGTTGTGAAGATGCGTGTTAAAAAAAACCAAGTTTTTTTCCAAGCCTTTATTCAGTTTCTGAGTTGTGGAGCTCATAATGTCTGTTGGGATAAATAACTACTTACTGGTCTCAGGAGTCCCATGTAGGCAATGACCAAACTGAGATTCAGGTCAAGACACATCAGGATAAGCCGCAGATCTCTTAGGGGGCAACAGTAACTCCGCTGAATTCAGCTGGGATTTTGCTATTAACTGTGGTGCAGCTAGGATTTCTTCTGCGGAGATGTTAATAGATGCAGGCACACATCGTTGGTGCCTGGATACTAAGGTTCAAGAACAGGCATCCTTTGTCTTCCTTCCAACTTCTTTCCTCTCCTTCCCCTCCCACCCTCCCTTAACGGTCCAAGAATATAGAGTGTACCCCTACAGTAGATCACCACTGCTAATGCCAGCCAAATCTGAAATGCTTAGCTGAGACTCATTAGTCTTGTTATAAAAAAGCAATTGGAAGTGTGGTTTATCATTTGGAGGTAAGGTTCTAATTCTGGCACATAGGAAGCTGCAGGCAGGAAAATATCTTGTTCCTTATTCCATTTTATTAACTTTGTTTTGTTCGCTTGAGCCTAGTACTGTGTTAGACTTTGAATAATCACAGCTGTACAGGTAGCTCCAGTGGAGTGAATGAGAGGCTTTTTCAAGGGCTCTGCTCCCTGCAGAAATGATTTGTACCTCTGCCTGATTGTCACTAACAGAAAATGAGAAATAGGAACATTCAATGCAAAGTAATGTGTTCTGTACAATTACTGGATTAATAATTTTATTCCATTACTGTGTGGGGAGAGAGGACATCAGGTTGAAGATCTGCAATTCTAGTATATTTCTAAGCGTCCTGTTAAGAGAGTGAGCAAGGGTCAGGAAACTTAATTATGCCATAACTAGATAGAAATTGCCAAGTGATAAAAAGAAACATCCAGCCAGATTCAGCAGGAAATTACAGCTTTAATAATATAGCATAATGCCTACTTCTATACAATTATTGGAGAGACCCTGAATGATTTTAAATAACAGGCTTGGTTTTCCAGTAACGACAGGGGAAAAAAAATCTGAAAATGACATTTTGCATTTTGCTGTAAATATTTTTCTGAGTTTGGGAGTGTGGTTTTTTTAAAGATTAAATTATTAAAAATCACATATTTACTCTTGGTAATGTGGAAATGCTATTATTCTGAAATAAGAGAAAGGCTGTATTTATGGAGGAACTTATTTGTGGAAATTAAGTCTGTGGAATCATACTTTTGGTCTATTGCGCTTCTAATTCTATTTCTAATTTTGAAATGAAAAACCAAAGTACACTGAAATTTATATGAAAAAACTTGGGACTGAGTGGTTTTGTTTTGTGATCAGTTTTATCCACACTATGACCATGTTTGTGTCCAATATCTCCCCAGACGGTATTCTTTCAGTAAAATGCTTATGAACAGATCAAAGATGCACTTGCATGCTGACAGGATTTCCTTATAATTTTGTAGTTTTTACGAAAGATTTTTTAAAAAATCCTATTTTAGCATAAACAAACTTCTTCATCCTAATGTGAAGCAGCTCTTTTTTTTTCTTTCCCCTCCCAGATGAAATAGGATATTTTAAATATTAAACTCTTATCACCTTCGTAAACACTGCAAGTGATATTAAGGCCTTTTGCAATATACGTGCATGTGTTTGTCCATTTATTTCTAATGTAAGAAGGAAAAGTCATTTCTGGTGCTAACCCAGGAGAGCCCAGCATTTCATTTTGTATTCTGAGGATGCAGATTAATCAGCCTGACTCTCCTACCCAGGGCTAGCCATTCTGCCTAGAAATCTGCATATCTGCATATTACTGTTCTTCCCTGAATTTAATTTCCTACAGGAGCTGATATTAATCACCCTGTTTAAACAGAGGGGATTTGGGGTCTATACAAATATGACATTTTTTATGGAAGTTGTAGAATATTTTCTCCTTTTTCACCATTATTTAAAGAGACAATAGCATGGTGCTTTAAAGCAAACTATTGGAGATCATTTTTGTTTATTGAAGCTCATATATATTTAGTTTAGATTTTAATCATAAAATATGGTGCACCGAGAAAACTGTTTTACATTTTTCCTTCCACAGCCTGCCTTCCCTGCCAAGAAAATTCCTCCAGGTTTCATTGCGTATGATGGAAGAGAGTTGGGCCATGCCTGTCTTGAATACATCCTAGCTGAGAAAGTTTATTTGAACCCTTTCTTTAAATCCTGTACCAGTTTCATTGCCTGAGCACCAAGCACCACACAAGCAGGCAAGCATTTCTACACCCCTGTTTTGCAGCTGGTGAACTCACCCAGAGAAATGTGGTTGAACTTGTCGGGTCGCCACTGAAATCCATGAGCCAGATACACATCTTCTCGTGGATTTCAGCATCCCCGTGTCCTCTGCAGGCACCTGGCGAAGCACCCAAGGAGCTACAACACTGTCACTGAGGGGTGGGAGGAGAAAATTAGCTGGTAGGCTGTCCCCCCATCCTTTGCCAGGTAAATCTGTATCTACACAAGGCCACTGGCCGCCCTGTCTGCGTGCGGTCACAAATTTTGGTCAGACAGGGAATCCTCATGGTTGATAACTCCCTGTGGTCTTCAGGCAAGAGCAAAGACAATTTCATGAAGGCAGTGGCAGCAATGCCTTTGCTGTCCTACCTTAAAGCCCCCTCCATATTTTGTGTTTGAAAGTGGAGAACAATGAACTGTCACTGTGTGACTCCACTGATGTCAAGCGCATTGTATCAGGCAGGAATTCAGTCCAATTCGTCTGTCCCTCAGCCAGTATTACTTGGCATATTTTATTTTGGCTGCCTAGACAGCGGTTATGGTCCAAGCACAAACAACTCAGAAGAACAACATGCTTGGAAATATGTGCCTGCATACCCCAGGAGCCTCTGCCAGCTGGAAAAACAGAGCATACATCAGTTACTGACTAGATATACTGCCCCTGTTAAAAAACGAAGCTGCCATCCAGGTTTTTGTTTAAATTTACACCCTGGCCTATTGTGGCACTCCAGGTTAATTTGGATTGACACCTCCTTTGCAGAGCTCTCTGATGCAGCTCTGAAAAGGATGGGACTTTTTTTTTTTTTTTTTTTTTTTCGTAAGGCTTAGCTCCTCCACAGGAACTCCCAGACTCTTGTCAAAGCAATGCTTTTCTGTCTCTTATTTACATACCCCAAAACTTCATGAGAAGAGATCCAATACTGCAAGAACACTGCATCCTTTTTGCTTTCCTTATCAAGAAATACATACAAGCTTTAAGTTGGAGAAAAATCTAAACACAAAATTGCTGAATTTTCCAGTCAACACGAGTACAGAACTGGTATAATAGTGAGCGAATTTTCACATAAATTAAGATGGAGACTTGGTCCTTTATTTGCAGAGGTTAAACAACAGGATTTTAACCAGATATGGTTGGTTTTCTATCTGAGCTCCTGGTTCTGTATATCTTTGTGTTACATTTCTGAGACAGGTTATGTCTCCAGCAGTTTCGCTGGGTCTGCTCTGGCAAGTAAATCAAGGTACTGCAATATAGTCAAGGCAGGTATTTGTAAGTCTGATAAAAAGTCATAGTGATTTTTTTTTTTCATTTCTGACCTCAAACTGAATGTGAGGTTGATCTAAATACTTTTTTTTCTTTTTTAAAAAAATTTTATCAGGTTTTAGAAATGCCTTTCTGTTTTAGAAAACTTTCATAATAAAGTAAAAAAAATACCCAGTCATTGTGACTAACCCAAGATTTTCTGGAGGATTTATTATCAGAGGTCTTGGCATCACTGTGAAGAGATTACTGGTATTCATATCGTTCTTCCTGAACACCTAGGCTGCTATATTTTCATTGCCTGTTACAAATCACAAGGGTATCACCCCAGGCAAATAACAGCTTAGCATGTTTATCTGTCTGTGCTAATAGCATTTCATTTGAAATCTTAAAAGTCACAAGTGGCTTAAAAGGGCACTATTACATGACTCCACATTTTATTGCAAAATGACAAGGTCCAGTTTCATTTGTTCTGCTTTGAAGTATTCATGTCCCTCAGCTGCCTGATTGCAGCCTTTTCCTATTCAAACTTTGAGCACAATCCCATTGAACCAAGATTCCGTCTTCTTTAGACAACTTTGCTTGTAAAAATGCTGTTTTCAGGCTTAGTTGCCTGGGTTCCATTGGTGTGATATTATCCACTGTTACTTGCTTTAGTGCTAACTTGCCCGTAAAGGAAAAGATTAGGTAAAATTGCAGTTTTGTAATTAACTTACACTACCTGTCCACATTCACATGGAAGCTAGAACTGAAACTTATTAAAAAGCATTAAAACAGTGTTCTGTATCCTTGCAGAAAAACATAGAAGTATCTGAAAGTGATAGCTTAGACTGAATATGTTCTTCCTGACATTTGATACGCTTTAGTGAATTTGTAGCAAAAATGTTTTCATCTGAAAGACTGTGTACCTGGACTTTTTGTAGGAAATAGAAAATGCAAAATACAGCACAGTCGAAGTATTTAAATGAGGGCAGCTAATTAATAAATTTGCTGAATCAGCACTAAAGACAGATTTGCATACATTTTTTTTCTGTCAAAGATTTTCTGAGACAGGATTAGAGGCACTAGAAATAGCCCTAGTCTCTCCCTACCAAGGAGTAATCTATGTCATATTTCTAGAGACAAATAATAACACAGAACTCTTTCTGATGTAAAGTGTTCTCATGTGATTATGGCAACAGAAAACTTGGTTACATAGTTCCTTAGAGGCCCTTTGGCCAGCATAGCCACATCTAACTTCTGAGCACACTGTGGGTACTGCAAGCTGATTTGGAATGGAGGTGTTTAAGTTTTGTGAACTCCAGCATAACCACACAGGAGAAAATCTCAGAATATTTGGAAAAAAACCTCTTCCCTCTTGTTCCACTTGCGCTTATCGGAGGAAATTTTATAACACAGATTTTAGTTAGTAGAAGAGTAAAAACTGCAGAACTAGCAAATTAATTTTAATTGCAAAATGTTTTAAGTCCAGAATACATTTTCATAGTGCTTATAACAGGAAAAATTCTCTGTTATAATATACATGGTGTGAACACATGCATATATTTTCCAGCTACAAAACAAACACCAGTGCTTCATTTCATAAAAATGAAAAACATAGCAAATACTGTCATCTAAAAATATGCCTGGGTTAGGTTAACATGCTTACACCATCCTTTTGCAATAGCAGGTATGAAATTTTCTGTAAATAAATCCATCAAAAAATGAAAAGGGAAGGAATTGTTCTGAATCAAATGATTATACTTGTAAAGCTTGTAACAAGAAGATATCTTCCTCCTCTTTAAGAAACAAGAGGCAATGAGACAAGAGGCAATGACAGGAATATTTTTTTATTTGAGTCTCCTTCTGTAACTAGATTCTTATTTATTTTACTGAAATCAGAAGAGTGTTCCGATCTGCAAGAACCTGAGTGGGGGAGATGCATGTCAGAAGAAAAGATAATTGATGGTAAACGTCAAATATTAAATCTTGATCTGGTTATTACCCAGCATATTAGCTATGTAAGTAGCTTAACAATTACAGCTGTGATTGACTAGGTGGGATCCAAAATCCTAAATATCAACTGCCAGAAGGGATAATTATAACACATTAGCACCTGCGTGCTTAGACAAGATTGACAACTCCAGTCTAACATCTGCTTAATATCACTTTCATACTTTTCATATTTTTTTTCTTTTAGAAAGGAATAACAAAGATTTTCTTGAAGCATAACAATAATTCAGCATCCATGTTACACATTCAGTTGATTATAGTTGCTTGTTGTGTTTGGTCATGTTTTGCACTGACACATTTAAAATTAAATAAAGGCTTTTTGGGATTAGACAGTCACAGTTGTGGTGTATTTTTGACAAAATGTACCTGTCAGAATCACTTGAAGAAATCCCAACAAGTGAGCTGCTCTTCAGTCGGCTGGGCTGGGCAATGCAATTTAACAACAAAATGAAACTGGGCTGGAAAAGAAAGGTCTTACACTCGCACCATGGAAGCAACAGGGAGAATATTTAGTATTCAACATGAACAGTGTAGTGAAACCGCCCTGCTGGGCCATTCACAGAGGTGAAGCACAATGTTCCCCTCCTAGCACAAATCGTGACTGCCCCAGCTCTGTGCGAAAGGCCAGCAGGGTCCAGCCTGGGATGAGCGCTGGGGAGCCGGGGGCGCGGGGGCTCCTCCGCTGCAGCACTCACCCCCTGGCAGGCCCAGCTTTGTGCCCCCACGCTGGCACCCCTCCAAGCCTGGCTCCCAGATGATCCCAGCAGTGACATGCAGCGGAGATGGGCCTGGCCTCAGGTTTTGCAGGGTCCCAGGAATCCCTTCATGGCTGCTCTGCCTCTTTGGTCCTGAGGGACCCCCTCCCAGTGAAATCCAACAGCATACTCTGCCCAAAGGCAGGTGTTGTTTTTCTCATATTCACTCCCAAGGTCACAAGCACATTTCCCTGAGCAGTAACGCCGGCACAGCTGCCCTAGCTTTTAAACACAGGAACACCTTTCCTGAGTGGAGAGCTGGTGGAGCTGGATTATGGCCTCATAAAAGAGGAGGGTGTAATAGCAGTGGCATTATGATAGAAGTTGTGGCCCTCCTCCAGAAGGAAATGGGAGACCTGGCTACCCAGGATATAGAGACCGCTGAGGTAGTCAATGACTTTTTTGCCTCAGTCTTTGCCAGCGAGTGCTCCAGCCACACCACTCAAGTCACAGAAAGCAGACAGGGACTGGGAGAATGAAGAACTGCCCACTGTAGGAGAAGATCAGGTTCCAGACCATCTAATGAACCTGAAGGGGCACAAGTCCATGAGACCTGATGAGATGTATCCATGGGTCCTAAGGGAACTGGCAGATGAAGTGGCTAAGCCACTACCCATCATACTTGAGTTGTGACAGTCTGATGAATTTCCTAATGACTGGAAAAGGGGAACATAACCCCCATTTTTAACAAGGGAAATAAGGAAGACCTGGGGGACTACAGGCTGGTCAGTATCACCTCTGTGCCCAGTAAGGTCATGGAACAGATTCTCCTGGAAATTATGCTAAGGCACATGGAAAATAAGGAGGTGACTGGTGACAGCCAACATGGCTTCACTAAGGGCAAAATGTGGCTCACAAATCTGGTGGCCTTCTATGATGGGGTTACAGCACTAGTGGAAAAGAGAAAAGCAGCTGATGCCATCTACCTGGACTTGTGCAAAGCATTTGACACTATCCCACACAACATCCTTGTCTCTTAACTGTAGAGACATGGATTTGATAGATGGACCACTTGGTGGACATGACACCAAGCTGTGGTGCTGTTGACACGCTGGAACAAAGGAATGCCACGCAGAGGGACTTTGACAGGCTTGAGAGGTGGGCCCATGTGAACCTCATGAAGTTCAACAAGGCCGAGAACAAGGCCCTGCATGTGGATCAGGGCACAACTACAGGCTGGATGGAGAATGGATTGAGACAGCTCTGAGAGGAAGGACTTGGGGGTGTTGGTTGTTAAAAAGTTCAGTGTGACCCAGCAATGTGCACTTGCTGCCCCCCCCAAAAAAAATCAACCATACCCTGGGCTGCATCAAAAAGAAACATGGTAATTCTCTCCCTCTACTCTGCTCTCGTAAGACCCCACCTGGAGCACTGTGTTCAACTCTGGCTCCCCTGTAGAGGAATGAAGGCAGTGGGTTGATTAGCATTGATAATATGCAGTTGTGGTCTTCCAATTGCCACAGTACAGGCAAGCTAGTAGGCTGTAACAAGAGCTTTACTATCAGTCAGATTCTACTGTCTGTGCTGTTTCTCCTTCCTCCAGAAGCAAGGCCAGACACCGCCGATGATGATGATGATGCTCTATCCAACCCCCTCTCCCACAATCCTCAGTGCTATTTAACTACTTAACTGGAACAAGCTACAGCTGCACATCATCCATGTCTATCAATCCACTGCCTTCACGGCAAGGCCACAGCTTCATATTATCAATGCTAATCAACCCACCACCTTCATTTCTCGGTGGCCCCCAACATAAGAAGGACATGGACCTACTGGAGTGAGTTCAGAGAGGGGTTATGAAGCTTATCAGAGGGTTGGAGTACCTAGTCTATGAAGACAGGCTGAAAGAGTTGGGGTTGTTTAGCCTGGAGAAGAGAAGGCTCTGGGGAGACCTTACAGCAGTCTTCCAGTACCTAAAGGGGGCCTACAGGAAAGCTGGAGAGGGAGTTTTTACAAGGGAATGTAGCGATAGGACAAGGGGGATGGCTTTAAACTGAAAGAGGAGAGATTTAGACTAGATATTAGGAAGAAATTCTTAATTGTGAGGCTGGCAAGACACAGGAACAGGTTGCCCAGAGAAGCTGTGGATGTCCTGTCCCTGGAAGTGTTGAAGGTCAGGCTGGATAGAGCTTTGAGCAACCTGGTCAAGTTGAAAGTGTCCCTGCTTGCAGCAGGGACGTTGGAACAAGGTGATCTTTAAGGGCCTTTCCAACCCAAACCATTCTATGATTCTATGAAGCTTGATAAAGCACAGACATTGTTACTTCTCTGTCTTATGGAGCAGGGATGACAGTCCTGAAGTGGTAAACCAAAGACCCCTCCTGGCTCTGTGTGCTTCTGTGCTTGGAGAAGCTTAGAAGCTGAGGGTGCTCTTGATCCCATTGGGAATTTGATGTAGTTTTTATTTGAAGCGGGCAGAAATTTCTCACAGAAAAATATGTAACGACTACAGTAGCCTACTCTCCAACTGGACAAAGGAACGCACTTAGTAAAACTTTGTTTAAAAATGAAAAACTAATAAAAGGGCAAAAATCTCATTGCCTGTGGGTTTATCTTTACAGAAGCAGAATGTTGACTAATTTTATATTAAGTCCTTCACTGCCTTTTAGTGATCTATGAAGCTTTAAGCTGATGTAACTCTCCCCATTTCTTGTGGTTCAATCCAAGGTTTCTAAGTTTAGAAAGGGTAGTTCAAGTATATGCTACTCAGATAAGATACCATGGCATGCTGGAAGACTAATCACCCAGCGGTGCCAGCGAACCCTATGTACAGAGGCAGAAGAGTCTTCTCAGGGTACAGTTGCTGGATATTTGGGCAAATCAATTTCTCCATTCTTTAGCCTTGTTTTGATGCGGTCTTTTTTTTCACTGTTACACAGTTCTTATATCATGCTCCAGCTATGGGTATCACTGCGTGAGCAGGTCAAAGCTGCAGGAAGAGAAGACTCTTCCTGAAGCCATGCACGTACTGAGTAACTTAGCATCATGCAAGAGCTACCTACTGCCTTTACTTGTGAAAGCAGTGCAAAACCCCAACTCTTGTTTGGCCTCTAATGTCCCTGAACATAAACCTAAATCTCACATACCTCTGCATTATCATCCTTTACCCTCTGTAGTGTAGCTGTAGTACAGTTGTAATTTTGTTCTGCCTATCCCTGTAGTCTGATGCCAGTTTCTGAACTTCACCTCTCGTAGTGCAGAGACGTTTCAATTTCTCTGTCAGCTTAATTCACATTTTCATGAAAACCTTTTAAAAACACTTATTTGCTGGTACCAATAGTAGTGTTTTCTATTTTCACCACCAGGACAGTCAAACACTGGAGCATGCTGCCCAGGGAGATTGTGCAGTCTCCATTATTGGAGGTCTTCAGGATGCAACAAGATAAAGCCCTGAACAATCTGGTCTGAGCATGTAGCTTACTCCTCTTCAAGCAGGAGGGTAGACCAGAGGCCTCCTGAGGTCTCTTGCAACCTGTATTTTCCTATGAATCTAATTTCTGGAAATTAATGAAAAATTCTGGTACAAACTATCTGCTAGACAGTGTGAGAAAACTGTTATTTGAATGTTTGTCTCATTCAATCTGATAACATTGGCTATTTTTAAACCCTAAACTTTTCTCTATCTTTCAGATTATTTATTAATATATTAATATTTGCATGCATTATTTTTTGTTAGTTATAATGACATTATTTACATTTAATTTAAATAATTGGTTATTAAAGTTTAAGTGGAAAATTTAAAAAACAATTTAAAATTGATCAAATTGTCTTTTGATTTCTAAGTAAACATCAGCACTAAAATAGCTTGACAGAATCAGACTATTCAGGCTAATATTAAAATAGTTTTGATTTTTTAGTGACAAGACAACAGAGGAAGCATAAATCATATAACATCCTTTTGCATGATTACATAAGATTAGGAGAGATAATTTATGGCTTATTTGAAGGGAGACCATCCAAAATCAATGTCCTAAAATTTATGCTGAGATATTCCTTTGGTGCTGCCTGGAAGTGAAGCAGTTTTGTACAGTATTGTTTCTCACATCTAAATCTTGATATAGCATCTCCCTATTTATTGGTGAAATGTGTTGAATTAATAATATATGTGTGCA
The DNA here is from genome assembly GCF_023634085.1 of Falco cherrug. NCBI lineage: Eukaryota > Metazoa > Chordata > Aves > Falconiformes > Falconidae > Falco > Falco cherrug. The sequence continues at coordinate 64,252,899 of NC_073698.1, forward strand.
ACTAAAATGATGTTAAATCAAGATGATCAGTCCTGAAAGGAAGGAGACTCTGGTAATTTGGCATTTCTACATCTTCAAAGCCATTGGTTGAGAGGGGAGAAAGGGAGGAAGACTGCCATGCACTCCTTTGGCCAGCCACTGCTGTCCATTCTTCCCTTTAAAAGAGGCTAAGATGACAATTTTGCAACATAGAAGCTGCCATTCCTATGCAGACTAACGCTGTTTTACATTTTGTCATGTTCCTTCCATTAATAGACATTTCAAAGGAGGTCATGGTACCTAAAATAGACTGCTCTAATATCTTAGCATCATTAGGCTGATAAAATTATACATATGTTCCACAGTGATAACAGTTATATAAATGCATGACTTTACAGGGTAGGAATTGCATAAATGAGTGCCTTGCTCATATTCCTGAAGTTACTATTTGCTCTATTGCCTGAATCATATGATCAACACTTAGAAGGCATATTAAACATATTAAACAGTGAAATTTCTATTAATCACATAAATTTGATGTCTTATCCTGTGTTGATCTACTAAGCAATCTGCCTTCATAAAATTTAGCAGCAATTAATTTTTTAGAAAATTTTAGGCTTAGTTGCTGGTGCTTTTTAGTATCACTGGTTGTCCCATTCTTGCAATATTCAGAAGGATGAGTCCCATTGATGCTCTAAGATGTTCAAGACCTCCAGTTAGTTTGAAGTTCATTTATAACTTCATAACATCTATAGAAGTTAAAACAGCCCTTCCACTATGTGTAAATGTTCCTTTTTTATGCTCACATCAGATGATAAGAGTGCAGTCAATACAGAAAAATGAAAGTTTATATATGGTGGAAGGACTCTTTTCTTATGTTACCATATTCTGTATTCACCTCATCTCCCAGATTCCCTATCAATCCACACTAGATCTAAATAAGAAATAATATTGTTTCACATACAGATGTTATCACTTGACTCTGTACTCCCTTCTAGACCATATTTTACCTTACACAGTCCTAACTCATTTATATTTTGAAACTATAGTGTTGGGTTTCATTATTTACCTTTTTTCTACATTAGAACCCATTACTTACCTTTACCAGCCCTGTGTTTGTTTTCTGTACCCCTTTCAAAAAAAGCATTACTGTAGATTTTACTGACAGACCAAATCCACTATATTTTCTGTTCTTTATTCATCACTCCCTGACTTCTGCAAAGAATGCTGGTAGATTGAAGAGACATGATTTGTCTTTACAGTAGCCATTCTGGTTTATCCCTAGCACATTTGAGCACTTGATGGACAACATTTTTCTGAGACTAAATAAATAAATAAATAAATAAACAGAATCCTCATCTAAATGGCAAGATGCTATGTAATGATAAGGGCAATCAGGTCTCCTTCTTCAGGCTGTTAGATGATCACAGATACAGCAGTAGTGTTTGCAAGCTTCCCCACCGATAAGGTAGAGCAAATAATTCACAATGAATAATGCATCCAATGAGTTTAGCTTCTCTGTCTGATTGTGGCATATGCACGAGCAGACCATGATTTTGTCTAATCTATTCATTATTCAAGGTATTTGATTAGTTTGGGGTGAGCTTTTTAAACTATGTACCATTTTCTATGAGTGTAGACAATTTGATATACTTTAGTTGTTTGTGACTGATCAGGCAAGTCATGAGGGTTGTGGAACGTATGTGTGACGCAACTGTCAGTACTAATACATTTGAGCTAAAAAGTAATGTTCAGTGAAGAGGACTTTAACTTTGAAAGTCACTTTTGCTTACCTTTTTTGCCAGCATAACTCAGTTTTATGGGAATTCACAAAAAAGGTGCAAACTAGGACCACACTGAGCCCATTAAAAATCTATTACCTACCGTAAGACATTTTGATTACTCACTGGGCCTTTGTAGCATATACAGGAAAGGGCCTTCAGCTTCAAGCCAACTAAATCTTTACCCTTTTATTTCAACCAACAGGAGTAGGACTTGAGGTATGCAACTTTTGCTTACAAAGGCCAACTCCATTCAGGTACATCATCAGTCAGCCATGATATAATAAATGCTTTCATTTATTGACCACCTCTAATCTATTTCAGCTCTGTATAATTTGATCCCTGTCCTCTATTTCCACTCAGCATTGAATTCTTGTTTACTTAGGAACAGATCCTGTTTTGGTGATTAGTCCATAAATTCCTTAAGAGCTGATCTCTGCAATTTCATTATTGCCCTCAAATATCGTTGCGTTCATCAGAGTTGCTTAACTAAATCTGTTTGTGAAAAAAGTGTATTCCATTAAAAATATTGTCATATTTATGTTTAGAACAAATGCCACTCCAATACTCACGATCTCTTCTGTTTCAGCATACAATGTATTAACGTCCCTTCAGAAACACTGAAGTGGCATTGCCAGTGCATGAAACTTCACAAAAGCCGATGACACCAAGTAGATACTGTTCCCGTGTTGTAGAGCACCTGTTCCATCCATTTAAGTGCTTAGACATTTCAAAGAGCCAACTAGTACATGTTTTAACATCAAATTGATCCAATTGTTGTGGCTTTTCATCAGAGAAATATAATCATGAGCAAGATTCTATTATCCTTCTGTTAGGTCTTTTCAAACTTGCAGTCAAGAATGCCTCAGAAAACTGCGGGAGTTTTAACTTTTGTTTTAAGGCATCTATATTTATGAACCTAAGACTGTACTTACTCCACGTGTTTGCTTTGGGCTTCAGCCCCAGATTTTCCCTGGGGAACCCCCTGACCCACCACTCCCATGATACCCCAGGAAAGCAGTGGTCTTGTGGGAGGACTAGTGGTGCCTTTCCCCAGGCTGCACCAGTTTTTACTTCTTCCCCCTATTTCTGGGTGGCAGGGTCATGCAACTGCCAGCTGCTGACCACTTCCAGTAGTGTTTCAGGTCAATGCAAGGGCTTGCTTTCTGAGTGGGGAGCAGAGGTGAGTAACTCTGGTTGGCAGTGCTTTTGGCTGAGCAGGCACATCTAGTGCCCCTTCCCAGATATCAAGTGCACAGCCTTGCTTCCTCTCCTCTCTCATGAGATAAAGCATCGCCCCACATTGTGATAGATTGATATGAAAATGTAAGTTTCTCTATTGCCTTTTCTTTGTATAGCTTGTGAATTATTTCTTGCATCAAAATAATTTGCAAATATCTTTGTATTTGCAGATGCAAGGAGACTTAACATGGAACTGTACTGAATACTATTAAGGAACAAATTTAAAATTTCATTTTAATGTTAGTTTCTGAATTACTTCCTGCTAATCGTAGACTTTTAAGTATTGGGTAGAAACTGAGAGTCTTTATATTGATGGAAAAATTAAGTTAAATGCCAATTTTAAGGTTCAGGCTGTAGCAGAGCTGTTTAATCTGTAAATTATCTGCTTAAATCACTTTATGAATGAGGGCAATTGTATCACCAATCTATAATACAGACTCTTTTCAGGCGGCAACTATTGATCACTTTTGCATTTTTAGACTAAATGGGCAAAACTCACAAAATCAAGTAAGATCTTTGTGCTCAAGTATATGCCTTTGTTAATATATGTGTTAATTGAAGCAGAATGGGAGTAGAAGTGCCAGTGACTCACCAGGAGGGAGATGCACAACTTCGTGAAGTGTTATCTTAGACAGCATGGTAACACAAGCTTTATAGTCATTCTTTACTGTTTAAATACCACAAAAATATTGAGGGCATGAGCAGAGAAATGTCTTACTGTCTGTCACTCTGATAGACCCTTACTAAAGGTCTATCTCTACTTAGAATCATAGAATTGTTTAGGTTGAAAAAGACCTTTAAGATCACCAAGTCCAACCGTTAACCGAGTAATGTCAAGTCCACTGCTAAACCACATCCTTAAGTGCCACATCTACATGCCTTTTAAACACCTCCAGGGATGGTGACTCTACCACCTCCCTGGGCAGCCTGTTCAAAAAAAACAACTTGTTTGGTGAAAAAAATCTTTCTTAATATCCAATCTAAACCTCCTCTGATGCAACTTCAGGCCATCTCTTCCTGTCCTATCACTTGTTACACGGGAGAAGAGACCGACCCTCACTTGCCTACAGCCTCCTTTCCAGTAGCTGTAGAGAGTGATAAGATCTCCCCTGAGCCTCCTTTTGTCCAGGCTAAACAAACTCAGTTCCCTCAGCTGCTCCTTATCAGACTTGTTCTCCAGACCCTTCACCAGCTTTGTTGTCCTTCTCTGGACACACTTCAGCATCTCAGTGTCCCTCTTGCAGTGAGGGGCCCAAACCTGAACACAAGATTCAAGGTGCCACCTCACCAGTGCCGAGTACAGGAGGATGATCACTTCCCTGGTCCTGCTGGCCACACTGTTTCTGATACAGGCCAGGATGCTGTTGGCCTTCTTGGCCACCTGGGCACACTGCTGGGTCATGTTCAGACAGCTGTCAATCAGCACCCCCAGATCCTTTTCTACGGGGCAGCTTTCTGGCCACTCTTACCCAAGCCTGTAGTACTGCATGGGGTTGTTGTGACCCAAGTGCAGGACCCAGCACTGAGCCTTGTCACATGCTTTGCACATATGGAAAAAAATCCAGAAGCCCTGAGGTCTTACAGGAAGCAAAGTGTGGACAGCAATGCCAGAAGTGTTGTAGATAGTGACAATCTTACAGTGAATTTTTGGCAATACGAATGATGACAAATTTCAATAATGCTTTTTTCCCCAATATTTATTCCCTGAAGCTCTCACTTGAATGCAAGCGGGGTCAGCCTGAAACAGTATTAGAGTGTTGGCATTAACAACCTATCCATTAGAGGTTCTTGTGTAGGAAAGGTAAGGTATAACTCTCTTCTCTCTCTGAGGTAGCATGGTTTGGCCATCAGCTATCCCAGTCAGTGCTATAACAGTAATTCCAACACCCCTCACACAATGCCTTTTTGGGGTATTTTTGAATCACCTTTACTATCCTCCATGCTTTTTTTAACTTGGTAAAGTCAAGTATATGCGCAGCCAGTTTTAGTCTGTCAGAGTGACCAGTCTCATACAAGAATAAACCCTAAAAGAATCGTTGTGCATTTAAATCTTCACCACCACTTCCTGATCATATCCTAAATTGTATATAACAAAAACACATCTCCTTTAAAGACCCAAATGTGGAAAAGAACAAGAACAGTGGTCTTCCTATGCTACTCCTCCCAGTACAGGACTTAATTTCAATGACTTTATTCTGTAAAATATACTTTATCTGCTATTTCTTGCTTAGAAGGTGTTTTCTACCAAGTCCCACCCTCACCAGCAATGTGCCTTAAATCTGTCTTTACTCTGGAGACATCCTCCTACACTGCCGAGCTTCTCCAAAACCAATTGCACTTGTCTCCATTTGAGGAAATATTTGAATTCATCCCAAACTGTTTGGCACATCTCTTTAAAGATGATATTGCTGAACACTGAAGCTTTATTTCATTTTAAAGTTTCATGGTTCATGCAAAGTTTGATCTCTTTTTCAACACTGATGTAGGTTTAGAAAACTGTTTAGTTTTCTTCTTCTGTCTTCTTTGACATTGTTCTGTAAGTGCTGTCTTGTTAAGAATAACGTTTCTTCTGTCATGGGTATTCTGCTATCGTTGCTCTATCTCCAAATATGTTTTTTCCATATCCACATGTCAATCAATAGCTTGCCTTAAACTAGCAAATTATAGTCAGTGTAACTCAAATTAAAGGGGTTTATGCTGAAACTTAACTACTGATGGCAGAGGAGACAGTATCCATGGTTTCAGCAGGAACGAACACAACTCCACAGGTGGATCTCCACAACTGCTTATGCAGTTCATGTGAAATAAATTTGAGGTATATCCTACAGCAAAGTTCCACAGAAACAACTGCTTATTTCTGACGTATGATCTACTGAGATAAACGCTTTGTGAAGGTAAAGACCTGTCAAACAACAAACAGGGAAGCCATAATACCTGCTCTTAGTGACTGTATTAAAGCCAGATATTACCATATAGTGCCTACACACAAGGTGAAGAGCTGAAACAAAGTCCAGTGAAGGAGGTGAAATGTCTGCTGACCTCATACAGCTTTGGATCAAGATCAAGATGTAGTAAATATCTGTTTCACAAGTGGTCTGTGACCAGACTGTTGGAGAAAATAAGTTGTGATTTTCAACATCTTTACTATATTAGCAAATTCTGTAATAGTCTATGGTACATTTCCAAGCATGTGTCTTCTGTGCATATATATCTATCTATAAAAGATGTGTATGTGTATATATACACATATACTATTCTTATTACCTTTTACTTGGTTTTAGCATGTTTTCCATTCTGTGTCCTTCCTGTTTGTCATCTCATTTATATGAAGCTTCTTGCCTCCTATATATGTAGAACCCTCCCCACTTCTCACACATATTTGCAGTCTTTCCTCAGAACCCATTGGCACCACAATGTCATTTTGTTACGAGAGAAATAGTCACATAATGCTCCTGTCTATATACTTTTATAAATGTGAATATACACAGAAATGATAGTAAATCAATTTCATTCCTCAGTCTTTGTGCCAGCTGCATTTTTAGACATTAAATTCTTATGAGTATCATGTTTTCAGAAATGCTTTTACTGTGCTCAGCATGATGAGACCTTGATCGTGAAAGGAAGCTCTTGGTGGTTTTGTGTTGCAAAAATCTTTTATACTAGCTTAAATACTAGTATACTGAGAATACTAGTTTAAAAATACCTTTTTCTCCACAATGGAACAAACCATCTTGACATGCTCAAAACCCTTAGAAACTCTTGGGTTTAGTTTACTGCTTGCAAATGGATTAACAAATCTAACTTCAGACAGCAAGTTCAAATGTCTGGACATCTCTCTTCTTGGACGTATTCAAATACATGTTATCTTCACAGCAGCCCAAAGTCAAGATAGTGTATCTGAAAGCTTTAAAACTTTTTTCTGCTATCACATAGATCTCAAATGATATTCCAAAGTAGAATTATGTCATCCTACAGGTGTTTAAAGAGGCAGCAGAATTGCTGAAGAAAAGCAGATGATGTAGACCTCAAGTGTCACCTGAGTATGATCAAGAAAATTTCAAAATGCAGTTACCTGTTTTGTGATCTCTAATGCATCACAATAAATAATAATAGCAATATATAATAAAAGCCAATAGGTCTGAAAATCAATGCTTCTATTTTCTCAGTATTCAGATATATATATATTCTGATCAGCTGCTGTCACCCATTGACCCTAAACTGCCACCTTATGCTCCAAGCTTTCAAATTGGTAGTAATCAAAACTACAATGCAAAGTGAATCCTCACCTTCTCATTCCCTTCAGCTGAAATGGGGCAATCAAATTTGCATGACAGGTGGACTGGTGTGCTACCACAATGGCAAAGGGATGAATCTTTGGTGTTATATCCCCAGTTGCCAAAGTGGAAGCTACTGCCCCGAGTGAAGCATTTCAGTGCCTGTGAGGAGAGGATGGACATGACAGGGTGGGAACTCAGCACCTGCCTGCAGAAGGGAGATCTGCTGAAGGGTGTGCTCTCACACTCTCAAGTTCCTGAACCTAAAACTCCCTCATGAGGTTACATACTTGTGTTCCAAAAGATAAAGCAAGAATCTCCTCCTTAATATACACAGGTGTTTTCATCTACATGAGCCACTTATCCACCCGTTACATTACTGCGCATATGTTTTTGCGAAGACTGGCATCCAGACTTCAAAATTTTGATATAAAGGGTTTACAAAGAGCTAAGGTATTAGTTAAGACATGCTTTCATCAGTTATTTTCATGGATTGCTATAAATTCTAACACATCATAGTCTTACAAACCTGCTGACCATCAGAGGCAACGCTTTCTGCCTTCTGATGTATCAACACCTAGGTAAAAAAACAGACACAGTAACAGAAACACATTAATAGCAAATATATGACAAAAACATACTAAATGCTGCTACCCATTATGAAGGTTGCAAAAGAAGGGAAAAAACTGAAGTTGATAAAAGATAGAGGAAGTAAAGTAATTCCACTTAAAAATTGAAAAATAACATTTTTTCTTCAGTGTAAATGTTAATTATTTGAGTTGAAGAGTGCAATTCAGCAATATTTGCTAAAGAAACAGCTTTTAGGGATGTAAAATCAACCAGTGTGGATACCTTTTGTCACCAATGCAGGCTGTTTGGTTTCTCTGTTCATATATTGTAAGCACTATGTTCTATGCTTTGAAGACTTTTTCAATCTCTAGGTAGCTTGTAAAAAGAAAGTATCTGGAAAAAAATGCCAAACTGCTGTACCTTAAGTTTATTTTTTTTTTAAAAGATCACTCGTAAGAGAGAAAGTCAGTGGGATTTAAGTTTTTACTAATAAAGCTATGGAGAGGACCTTGCTTTCCCAGAATTTGGTGAGAGCACACGTCTACATGGTCCCATGAATCTCTGGGTCTTAGACATCATTAAAACATTATCCCATTCCATTATCAGCATTTCATAGTTAAAAGACTTAATTGGTTAGGAAGCTAATCAATTTGGTCAGCTTGTGCTTACAGTGCATACTATTGCATTACAGTAGTGTAATTATATTATAGTGGTGTAATAAACAGTCGTGTGCAGTGACAAATTATGAAACAGTCATAACCTGTCATGTTAGAAACTAATGTAAAGATACAGGCACCAGAAAAAAAACGCTCTATTGATAAAATCAGCAGAAACAAACGGAACCAGTTCACGTTATTTTGATTTCCAGAAAGTAAAGATCTGAATTCTGAAGCATTATTGCTATAAAGGCTCAGGCAGTTTAAAACCTAAGTGGGAATTTATTAGCAACAGAAATACATTTGCCACCTGTTATGCTAGGGATGTGTTGATATCAAGCATATGGTCCTTCCTAGCCTGTAAAAAAGGAGCAGCTGTTCCAACACATCCAGGCTGTAAGGATAACAAGAAGCAGTGAAGAAACACCACTGCAGTAGTCCTTAGGCTTTCAAATCTACGAGCCAGAAATAGAAAAGGCAAGCGCTAGGTGAAAGGTGAGGCAGAATGCACACGTGCCCTCAGCTTAAAGTACACATATACACACGGGCATGCATGTACTCATATAGACAGACATCTCTCATGGGGTCAGAGACAAAGCTAAAAGTGAGTTTGGGAGTCCTTATATCTGTAAGACCTCTCAGATCTACTATGCTGAGCAGGGTTATATGGGCCTCTACCATGGGAGCATTTGATAGCTCAGAAGAGACAGACATAAGCTGCCTAAGGTCAGCACAGAGTCAGTATGCAAACACCACAGATAAGGCGAATCTCCCATTTTGCCAAGTGTTGCTCAAGGTGAAAAACAAGCAACCTCTTCCACTCCCTGGGCATTCACAGCCCACCCCTGCTAAAGGTAGGCTCGTAGGCTCATTTCCTTGCAGGCTCATCTTTTGCCTTTTAAACCTGGCTGGCAGACCTATTGCAATAGAATTCTTATATAATTGTTAGATTACTTTAAAACTCGCTGAGGAAATTAGAAGTTAGCTTGGTGAATTTAAATCTCCTTACAAAGATTTATTCTAAGCATGGGCACATAGGACAGTCACTATCACTCAGGCTTAATTTGTGACCTTATTAACAAAGGAATGCCAAATTGATCAGAAGGGAGAAAAGTCATACCTACAAGGGAGAAGGACTGCTCTCTAGCTGTCACCTGAGAAGAAGGGGGATTCAAGTTCTGATCAGATCTCCTAGGCCTTTCTCTCCTAGATTTAAAGGAACTAACTTTGAATAAGAAATATAATTCCTAGAGACTGGAAACACTATTAATGCTACCTTTAAACAACAACGGCATATCAAATCCTTCTGGACCCCATAAAGAATGAAATCTTTACCTGAACAGTGATGAGCTCCCTCTTCCTCAGGACAAAAAATTTATAAACCCATGGTCAGGACATGCAGGAGGTGTAAATTTGCATCCTCTAATGAAAGATGACATTAAACTTCCATCTTCCATATGTGTAGGTTTTCTAGCTGGAGAGCTGTTAGATGAAAAGAGGAAAGTGACCATAATTTAAAAGAAAGAAATGGGTGCAACTGTGTTCAGTAGGGAGTGCACTCATGTAAATGCATCCCAAAGATTTTTTTTCTGGACCCCAGTTGCAGTTAGGTATGGCCACGCTATGTAGTCCTATCAAAAAAAAGCAGCTTCAGCACACATAAAGGGAAATCAGAAGTTTTAAAAATTATGTCAGCAGAATGTAGGTGCTTCCAAAGCCAAAAGGTAGCTCAGTCTGGGACTTCAGGTTCTTGATTATGATACACTGCATCATGCTTATGACAGGGCACTCACACTGCTGAGGTCCCATTTCCAGTACTTAAATCCTTCTTGAAACCCACCCACATTTATGCTACCAAAATTTAGGCAACTGACAGACATTTCTGAGTTACAAACGGTCATATATGTCAGCTCCCTATTTATTTAATGGTGGGAGAAAGAAATATTTAGAGTGTGAGGTAGTCCATCTAGAATTCAGCCTTTCTAAAAATATTAGCTGCCTAAAGTTAGATAGGAAACAAATCTCAGCTGGATAACAGTTACCCCAGGAATGAAACTTATTCCCACTGCTCCAGCAGTTGACTTTGGAAACATATTCCATTTATTAACTACACCTCACTCTGTATTTTGTTCAGTTTCATTTTCATTGTTTGCAACCATGTTTTTACTCTTATATTTATTAGTAGATCAAATTGTAGTGCAATTGCTTCTATCCTCACTACAATTTTTCCAGATTTCAGGTTTCTCCATAAGGTCCATTTTCTCTCTCCTCTGCAAAGACTGCAGGCAATTTTGTTTTGTTCTCTGACCTTTATGAATAATTAAGTTTGCTGTCTACCTGATTCTATTGTCCAGTTCCCTTTGCCTCTGCTATTTTTATAAGGCATACAGAACTCCTCACAGTATTGCAAATGCAGTTTCATTCATAAATCCCTTATGTAGGAGCTGGAATAACTTCATCTATGATATTATTGTTACCTCTCTGAATCAATGGTAACATTTTATATTACTGTTAACCACTGTCATGAAGCTTTTTGGTCTCAGTCTATCTCCAGATCCTGCTTCTACTCAGTATTTCGTACCATATGATTACATAGGGCATAAGCGCCTTCTCTTATTTTGTGTCCCTAATCTCATTATCTTACACTTCTCTACATTTAATTGCATAAGGCACTTATCTTCCTTTGGGCACATTCTGTCAGAGGCGTCTTGACTTTTTTGCCCTTCTTCTTTCTATTGAATGCCCCTTCCTAGTATGTATCATCAACAAATTTCATTCCCCTGGTGTACATCTCTCCTCCCGGGTCAAAGCAAGTTCTAATAACAGAGCTAAACGGTGCTGCAGAGCAGTCTCCCTTTAGAACAAATTGTTACTCTTTCTATGTACCTTTCCCCTTCAGTCTCATAGACACTCTTTAAGCACTTATATGTCTGCATTTATGGCATGTCTAATGACCTTCAAACATAAATTTCAGTGCCATATTAACTACAAAACTCACCTCAAGTCCTTTAACTCTTCTGGTTCCCTTTTCCTTATTGTTCTGTGCATGTTTACTGGTTACCTTCAACACCACCTTTGGAAACTTGGGCTCTATTCTTCTCCAGCATCACTATAATTAAGGTCAGCTCAGTGGAAAAGAAAGCAGGAATACAGAAAGTAAATCTGATTTGAAATGAGAAACACACCGATATATCTGCAGCATATGCATTTTTGTAATATACAATCTACTACTATTACATTCTCTATAAAGACTTGAAACTAATACAATACAAATGTTTGATCAGCAGATTGGAATGTCTGTATTGTTCACTGCTGCTTTTGGCTAATCAAAACTTACTTGTCAATTTAGTAAAAGTTGTGTAGGTTTTCTTTTATTTCTCTTTCACTTTATTATGCATTTAAAATATTTTGTTGTTTTACCTCATTAGTTTTACAGAACCTTTGTAACTACGTCCCCTTGTTATATCATTACAGAGGCATTATCTGCAGCCACTCAGTAATTTGTCTTTGTACATTCAAAAATATTTTTCTCATCATTTATCTTTACATATCCAAAGAAGCTATTTTGTCTTCTTCCTGCTCTTCAAAAATAAATAGATAAATAAATTTATTAATAAACAAACTGCTAAAATATAATTCTCTTACTCTGCTGTTAAACTAGAGTCTAAAAAATCTTTGAAATTGACAGAGTGGAATTAACCATTATGTGAATTTTCTTGGGGGATGAATAGGGAAAACTCCATGAAAGGAGCTATTTTCTTGTAATAATTAACAATCATTTAATAATCTCATGGGTCCAGGCTCTCAGCTTATATAGACTGCTCTGCTGGTTTAAACCAGCTGAGAGTCTGACACATCAACTCTTTCCTCTATTACTTATTATTTTACATTGAAACAAAACTGCATTTCACATTTGTGCAGTCAGAGAGAACTGGAGGGATAGGAGAAGAGCAAATATTTAATTCCTATAGCTTCTCTTCTGGGTTTCCACATGACCCTTTCTGTGTCTCTTTTAGATAGTTACTGCCAACAGACACCCTTTATGTACTTACCAACTAGATTGCCAAAGCTCTCATTACTACCCTAATTTGTCTTTCTTTGAAGGTAGTAGAAGTTTTAACTATTGACTTTAGAATGAGTGCATTTAGGATAAAGCCAAGTACGTTAGGGAGCTGTTACTGGTATCAACACATAAATTAAAAATAGGAAGTGATCAGGTTATATGCTTAGTTTTAATGCAGGGTAACTGTGAGAACATGTGTCTCTTATAATACAGACCCCAGGCAATGCAGAGGTCTTCTATAGAAACAAGTTTCCTGAAACCCTTTTTTGTTTATTCAGTTTTCTAATCATAGACTCAATAATCCAAAATATCCTGCTTTTCATCACTGCAGGTCATACATCAGTACCTTAAGGTCCACCAAATCCTGAGGACAGGATGAGAGGACAGTTCAGTAGCTGCCTATTTGAGGCTATTCTGGTGTTTCCGTTTTCAAAGTATTGCTATCACAGATATTGGCAGATCTCCTTCAGTTATGGAAATGCTCTTTGTAAGTGCTGATGCAATAGGATTAAAATGTAAGCACTCATGTTCTAAGAGATTAAAAAAAAAGATATTCAGGGACTTACCCTCTTTTCCTCTTCCCATTGCAATGGACTGAGACTATAGGTTCACACTGTGTAGGTAAAAGTTGACACCGCCAGCTTTCCAGTGCTCAGGAAAACTATAATACACACACACTGAAAACCTCAATGTCTTTTTGAAAGCCTTTCTTAAAGCAAAGTTACTTATAAAGTCATTTGTCATTTATAAATGTACAGACTAAGTTTCTATGAGTGCCCTCTGTTTTTGTGCTTATAGTAGTATATTTAAAGGTACAAACAAACTACTTTCAAGGTGTAACCTGAGCTCCAGCTATCCTCTCCACCTTCACTGTTAACTCTGAGGATTTTCATAGTTAAGTCACGTATGTCATGTCACATAGCCCATGCTAGGGTTTGGCCCTGAAACTAAACATACCCAGGAGCAGCAGCAGCTGCATGAAGGAATCCAGGGAAGCTGTGTAGCTGCTGCTATACACACAACTGGGAAGGCTGCATCTGGCATTGCTCATTGAGATCTGGGAGGAGGAAGCCAATTGGTCCTGAGAGTTCTTCCACTTGCCATGGCAATGCGTGCTGTAATAGAAACGACACCCTTTCCAGCCAGCTAATGGCACATGATTTTTCCCTGTAAATGTAAATGCATCTGAGTTAGCCTGTGTCTGTGACTGCTAGTTTCTCTGAAGACTGTTTAAAGTCTAAAGGACACCAATTCAGGACAGATAGCTGCCCCTTCTGTAAACATAGTCAATAAAGGAAAACATACAAACTAATGTAAATCCTCTGGTCGGTGCATGAGTAAGGCCACTGCAGCTTGGAGCCCCCTCCTTTGCAATAGCTTTGAAAAGATGGGATTTGAGATCATTGCTTTTAGCAATTTCCTCTGGAAAAAAAAAGATGCTTTCTCCTCTTGAAATTTTCTGTAATTAATCTTTATATCATAATTATATTGCTGGCTCAAATTTACAGGCTTAGACTGTAAATAACAACTGTGTAGAAGAATTCAGGACTGGAATGAATGAGATATAAAGCTGATTCCTACGAGCTTTCTTCATGTTGTGCGATACACTGCTTCTTGAAACAGACTGCATCCAGACTTATATGGGAAAGCATGCCACTTCAGAGAGACATCTGCATGCATATCACACTGATTCCTGCACACTTTGCAGTTCCTGTGACAGGGTGACTATGCAATGTTTGCCATGCTCCAGCACCACATGACAATGAAACCTCTTTATCCCAGCCGCTTCCTGGCTGCTGCAGAAAGAAATCCTGCACCTTTGGCCAGCGCAGTAGCTCCAGCAGAGTCCAACTGATGCCCTGTTTGGGGCCTTAGAAAAGCAGCACCCATGAAGTACCCTGGCAAGACACTGTTAACACAGCTTAGAGACACTCTGCCCAGGAGCAAACACCCTACAAGAGGGAAAGATACTATTTGACTTGAACAGAAAGAGCAAATTTTGCCCAAAGTCATGGCGTTAAGATTGAACTCATAGAAAACAAAGGAAGCCTATTCCCTTATCAAAACTAATCTGCCGATAGTGAAAGTGAGACTCCGTAAAATTAGTTTCTGAATCAAACTCCAATGTGTGGCTCGCAGCACAACCCCAGGGCTCCTGCAGCAGGTCACCCTGGTCTACAGGATACCAAAGCACAGGGGAGGTTGGCAAACTGCCTAGCAATCAGGGCATGCTACTCATGGGGTCCCATGGTTCAAGGGATCCCTGCTAGAAAGCAAGTTTTTTGGCCACAGCCCAGCACCACATCCCAAGTCTGACTCCCTGCTGAGTTATGCTCTGGTAGACTGGGTGTTCTGTGGAGGGAGAAAAAAGAGAGTCTGCTGGATTCATTCTGCAGCTGCAAAATCATTCCTCACCTTTGCATTCCTGTGTGGGTAATCTGTCTGAAAGCTCGCCGTAAAAGGATGGAGAATTCACAAGAAATGAATAGATTGTGCCTTCTTTTCACATGTCTCCCAGGGCTCCACCCAGAGTCACTGCACCATTTAACAGAAAGGAGTAAGCTGGGCTTGGCAAGGGGCTGCTTCAAATTGCTGTCAACCTGCTCCTAAAGCCAAGAAAAAACAAGTGACCAAACTGCAACTCTGAATCACAATTCATTCCCTAGATTGCTCCCAGGCTGCTCACCTACGCACTGCCCCTTGATCATGATAATTCTTATGGTTGCAGTCCAATCCTCTACACTAAGAGAGAAGCACAGTGTGTTGTTGTCATCTATTTTCATAATCCTTTCTCCTCACATTAAAGTGTCTCTTCAGGTGGATTTACTCTGCTGTATCTGCATGCAAAATTTATAAGCGTACAATAAAGCTCCTACTTCCCAAGCTGTCAAAATGATAAGGCAGGACAAAAAATGCCCAAACAAAATCCACATACTTCTAATGCATCACAGGGCCTCTGCAACAGCCTAAGCTCTTTTTCCTGCCTTCTGTTTAGGTTCTGTTTAAGATGTACAGTTTTTTCTCTCACATCTGAGAGGTTCAGACCTTGGCACTGATTCACGTCTATGTTTAAATGACCAAATGATGAGAAGAAGAGTAAACAAAATACATGTATGTTATGGCAGATTGCAGTTCACTTCTGTTTTTCCGGGCCATGCAGTAGTGTTTCTTACAGTTGAAAAAACAACACAGAATAATAATAAAATAAATGTGATAAAAGTCAGTTCAGCAACAGGCTGGTTTACATGGCTCCTCCTTTCATCCTATTAAGCAGCATCTCAGACAGAGGTCTGGAAATCAGCAAGCCATGGAGCTGTGGAAGCCAGAGATCCAAGCTTGTTTTTTCATAGCAAGTTATTTATTGTGTATAATCTAAAATAGCTTTAGATGACTCTCCATAGACGCACTTTATAGGCAGGGGGTCAAACATAGCTTCCTAGCAGGGCACAGGTGTTCTGTCCCACTAATTGCTGACTATTTCTGCAGCGGTAAAGGAGCTGGTCCTCAAAGCAAGTGATACTGCAGTCTGTCAGAGATGGTCTTTTTATAGGATGACACACCAGCTTTCCCACTCCAGAGCATGACATGATGGAGTACAGAGCTGTCTGAGAGTGCAGGAGCTGAAGTAACTTTGGAGGACTTGGTGGAGCGGGGAATCCAGCTTAGGATGCAGCCTGAATCCATACTATCTTCTCAGGTTCAGACCCTGAAGCGGAGTGTCATCTTTTCAACAGTGCCCACAGTTCCTTGTTGAGGGAAAAAGCTGGAAGCAACCCCAATATCCAGCTAAGCTAAACTTCTGCAAGGGCTGTCAGGGGGCCATGGCTTGGATCACACTGGAAGCTGAAATGCTTAACAGCAGAGATGGAACCCAGTGTAGATTCTTAGGAAGTGAATATCAATAAAGTTTCGTCATCTTGCCAGGGCTAACTGAACTTAACTAAGAAATTGAAGTTTTGTTTTAATTGATTTGGACTTCTTCATGAGTCAATGCAGAGACACAGGACTTTTCTCTGGGAGTTGCTCAAATTTTTCTCTTATGACAGAGAAGACTTCAGTGTCTGTTGACTAACCTCCTGGTGCTGGCTCTCCAGTGGAGTGGCTCAGACTGGGTAGTATGAATTCTATTGATGCCTGAACACAGAATAAAATTTTTGCAGGAGAATTATTTTCACAGGAGGCCTTCCTATTGTTATCAGAGAAGAAATCTTTAGATGAAGGAATGCATAAGAGGGAGGCGTTTGAATGCTTAAGGAGCATTTCCCTGTCAAAGTTTGGAACAGTGTCTGAAATTAGAAAAATCCGCATGGTATGACTTTCCAACTGAATTTTGTCAGCCTGTAATCATTTTTCAGTTTCAACATATTTTCTTATTATCTTTTTAAGCAGTTTTAGTTGAAAAGTAATGTCAGCAAATAGAAAGAAATTGTTCCCTGAAAACTGGAGTATTTCTTTCCAATGGATTTCTTTCCTTGTTAATTCACTTTTTAAATGATTTATGCTAATAGATGCAGTTTACAAACATGCTTTGTAAACACCAGAAAATCCATACAGGAAAGATGTTACAAATGCTCAGAATGTGGAAAGGTTTGAGATTTGTCATTTGCGCCTTATTAAAAACCTGAAAATCCACACAGTACAAAAACCTTAACTGAGAAGCAGATTCTTTAGTGTCTGTTAATGGCTGGGCTCACACAGCAGCCTTTTTGTAGAGTGAACACAACAACAAAATCATTCTTCTCTACTTGGCTATTTATTTCCATACAACCTGGAGCTCTGAGATCTCTAATCTCTGCCAAATTCGATTAAAACTGGCCAAGGTTTCAAAAGTCTTCAGGCAGACAGATATAGCTGTACACAAATAGTTGCACATGGATGCATGTGCACACACACACAAGTTATATTCTATGGGAGGAAAACCATTTCCAGCTTGAGCTTTAAATGTTGTCTGCGCTGTTATACCCAAATAGATATTAATTTGTAAATAATAGTGAAGGGAGGGAATTTTATGGTGGAAACATTTAAGGAGGACAGACCAATAGCAGCATTTAGAGAGCTGCCTGATTGCTTGTCACATTGTTGAAAGCTGAGATAGTCTTTGGGTACTTGATGACCTGCCAGCTGCCATCTCCTACAGACATTTCTTTGTCCATACCCCCTCAGCAGCTTGCACCACTATTTGGACTAATGCTGAGTATCTGGTCATGTGAGAAGTCATGTGCTTTGTTCCAGACGCGTCACATTGGCATTAAATTGTTACATTACACTCCACAGTAAGCTGATGTGATTCAATGAAATATTTATATCGAAGTATGTATAACAGAAGTAAAGAACTATATAATACATTAAAAGACAGATAACCTTCTGATTGTGACTGTGAATCCAAAGCATTACCTCCATGTCTGGATGTGCTAGAAAAATTTGCTTACGCCTTTTGGAGTAGGTCAGCAGCTGGTAAAGATCCTTGGGTGAAACGGGTGAAAACTCATCTGTTCTTTGAAAAGGCATGCTGGTTCAGATCAGAGTGACAGATTACACTTTTGATTTTGGAAGAGCAGGGTCCTTAGATGTTTGCACACATTATACTTTTCTGGATATGTAACACTGATCTGAGCAAGGCCGAACACAGGCATATCAGGAAGTGCTGTCTGTCTGCTTAGAGACTAAGTCCACTATACTGTATACTGTAAAATACCGTAAATCATTCCAGTGCCTCTCTATCACTGCAGAGCATCACCTCCATTTTTTAATTTCTTTCTTCCTTTTTTTTTTTGGGGGGGTAAGGTTTTCTTAACTTTCTTATCCTGTTCTTTAACCTTGCTCTTGTGGGTCTTCATCTAATCACTACACTTCCAGAAATAAAGAATAAAGGAAGATGTTCTTCACTGAATTAGTATATATAAATATCAACGGTATGAGTGCTAAAGATTAAGTAAACAGGACAATATCTAAGTGAAAGGCAATCTTTTTCACATGACCTATCCTAAAAAGCTGGCCTTGAGCTCTGAGTCACTGATGAAGAAACCAGAAGAAATGGAAGTGTATTAGTAATATTTGTGCTATTTCACATCCCAGTGCTAGTAAAGGCAACACAAAATTTAGTCTGACATATATGCAAACAGCTGTAAATTCCTTCCAAGGCAATTCTCTGGTGAATAACTTCACCCATGCAAGATAGGAAAGAGGTTTTTTTATGGGAAGAAACTCAACAGAACTGTGAAAAAGCCTCCTCTGTTGTTCCTCTTCTTGCTGTTTTCTCCATTTTCTGTTATGTTTCCAGATTTGTTTCTTCATGCTTCTGAAGTTGTCCTGTAGCTACTCGTGCTACTGAAGCCCTGTTTACGAGTAGAGCACGAACCTTAGAAAGTTCTGGCTGGGTTTCAGACCAGCCATTGAATCTGCCTCAGTAACTTTAGCCACATTTGGCCATTTGCTACAAGCCTCCTTCAAGCTTTAACTCCACATATACCCACACTTACAACCACAATGCTGACAGCTCATTTGGACAAATCTAGATAGTTTTATGTGCATTGTTTTTGATAAAGGTAACCTTAGGTTAAGGACTATTATTTGTTGCTGTTTCTATTTGGTACAGATTCTTGAGATTACCTGTGCAAGCCTCCATTTTCAGTTATTTTGTTTGCCAGAGGCTGTTGGAAGTACTTTCAGGTGTTTTCCCACTTGTTGACTTCAAGTGAGAGTTTGTGTGTTGGTATCCAAATTCCATACTCCAAACACATTCAGTGCTTCCAACCGATTTGGACAGAGCTCACAGCTGGCAGCTAGTACCTGAGCTTCTCAGCTGGTGATAAGGTTTCTCCATCAAAGGCCAACAATTTAAAACAGACTATGCTATTCAAAGATTCCTAGTTTCTTGTCTAATGTCACAATAGATCAGGGGTCCTCAAACTACGGCCCACAGGCTGGATACGGCCCCCCAGGGTCCTCAATCCAGTCCCCGGTATCTACAGACCCCCCCGCCCCCCCCGGGGGTTGGGGGGGGGAAACCAAGCAGCCACAGATGACTGCCTGCCACTTCATCCACGCGCCGGCCCCCTGGTTAAAAAGTTTGAGGACCCCTGCAGATCATTGTCTCCCACAACCTCATGCTGACATGTTTTGGTGCTATATATGTCTATTCCTGTAAACTGGTGAATTCAGTGAGTTCTGTGCTGTGTATTTCACGTTACCCCTTTCTTGAACTCTGCTTTGACTAGTAATAGGTTGCCTACATAAACAAATCATTTCCTTCTCTGTGTGGTGTTACTTCCCGACACATGGGTTTCAAGGGTGCTTGTTCTAGTTTTGAATGCTCCATAAGTCATTGCATCTTACATGGTTTATTTGCATCTCAAATTGATACCAGTGTGGCTGGTCTGTTGGGAAGATGACAAAAGCAGAGGTTTGCATTATTCTGGGATCTTCTTGCTGTCTAGCAAATTTTATGTTCATTGTATATTAGCATTTTAGAAAGAAAAGTCTACTTATGAGAACATGGTAAGACACAAAGCACAATGCCAGAGCCCCTTGGACTTGGGTTGATACGTTCCTCTCCCAGGCTTCCCTGCTGCTCATTCCATTCTTTATCTACTTTGGCATTAATATCACCCATCACAAAGTGTAAGTTGTGTTTTGGTATTCTGTCAATCACACTTTTGAGGCAATTGTAGAATTTGCCCTAGTCACTGTGTTCCTCTGTCAGAAAACATCTCTGTATGATTGATGTCTTTAGGAACCTGGTTTGGAATCTGGCATATATGATGTGCCGGCTGATAGCTCCCCAACCGAAGCATGATTTTTCCATAAAATCTGTCATGGTAAATGCTATCTCATTTGCATGTTCCTTGTCACACAGATGGTTCAGCTTTTAGTGGGTTCAGAGATGGGTCTCCACTTTTTATCTTCACCAAGTACCATGAAAAAGGAGTAAAGAGAAGAACACCAATGCCCTTTGTAGGGGCTTGTAAGCACATGGAGGGACAGGTACAAGAACCCTTCCCTGAAAATCAGGAGGACAAACCACAGTCCATGTATGTTCACATTGCTACAGAAGTTTCTATGCCCATGAGCGCAAGCAGATAACCATACAGCAATTCCATTAGTTAGCTGGTCAGGTTGTCCAGTGCAATGTGAGCATTTCCTTGCTTTCTGGGTCACTGCACTCCTGCAGAGCTCTTGAGGATGGTGTGAGCCCCTCATCCAGCACTACCATGGTTAGAACTGCAAACTTTGCTGAAACAGAGAAATAATAAAGAACCGCATAGACCCTGAAAACATCGGCATGATACAGAAATAACATGAGATTTGGCTTAGGAAAATGTGAGTGATTGCACTGTAAGTAATAATAATTTGAAACATATGACTTAATATGCAGGTGAAACCCAGAAAGTGGTAATACTGAAAAAAGTACGGAGCGGAAGGCATAACATACTAAACATGAGGTTTTCATTGTTATAATGCTGGGATAATACTGAATACTACTGTGGACTGTCTACTTAGAGGCATCCTATTTCCAAAGGAACTTCTGTAAGGAAAAAAAAAACCTGAAAAACTGAAGTCAATCCGAGCCAACCATCACGTAGAAAGGCACTGCTAATTTGAAGGGAATTTAGAGGAGCAACACAACTGATGAAAAGATTTGGTGGACTGAGGCACAGACATAAATATATAAACTGCTGCTTGATTAAGCAATGACTAAGAGTATAGGCAGAGTGAAGGAAAATAAGGAAATGACATAACATTAATAATTCATTTATATGGATATAGACATCAAGGCTTCTTGTGATTACTGTGCATTTTGTAATTAAGACGAATGGACTGACACTATAAATAAAACCCTTAAAATGGCTATTGCAAAAATTTCACTTTTGTTAAGCTGTGAAAATTTCTTCTAAGGGAAGTAAAAAGGCTTTTAAAAACTGATATGTACCTAGCACTGGCATAAGCATAGAGTGGATAATCTCACACTCACTCGTGAGGAGACAGACTGGATGATCTTTGGTCTTTTATCTCCCACATTTCAGATTCTGGTACCAATGCATATTTAGTATTAGCCTGTTTTAGTTTTCTGTTCTCATTGTGGTAATCTTTGGCCTGCTTTGCTTTCTAAGTAGGAACTCATGTAATATATTCAGTATCAATGTAATATTCAGCTAATCTTCTTCTTATGCCTTGGGCTGTTTCTTCAGATTACAAAATGAAGAATGTCTTTAAAACTGTAAACAAATATTTATTTGGAAGCCAGCAGTGGAAACAAATTATCTACCTTCCTATTTTATGTTAGCTGTGAAATATTTCTGCCTTTCCTTAGTAATATATTTTATACTTTTTAAATAAATATCACTCAAAAAAAAAAAAAAACCAAGAAAAGCTGCTTGTCTAAAAAGATAGACTAGTTTATTTCAGAAGATATGGAAAACCCATAAATACAATGTCCATTATAGTCTCTTCAGCTGGCAAGAACAACATGATACAGTCTTGGCATTATTTTTGACAATACTAATATAATTGACTAGAGGACAGGGTAATCTAACGGCAACAGCTTTGGCATATTACAGTGAAGCCAAATAAATTGGAGCAGGCAGTTAGTATCCTCAGCCTAACCTTCCTATAAGTGTATTAACTCCAGAACCTCTGTCACTCATGAGAGATGTTCAGGGAGAATTTGGTGGTGAGAGGATGAACATGAGGGAGAGAGATGCTAGTCTGCAGCTCAAGCGAAGCCACGCTCAGCTCCCAGCACTGCCACAGACCCCCTCTATGACCACAGGGATGCTGCACTGCTGGCGGTTTGTACCTCCTGCCTCTGAAAGGTCCATGATAATTCTTCCTTTCCCCCACCCTGAAATACCATCTCCCTTCTTTTTCTGTGCAAAAGCTGTGTTCACGAATGCACCCCCAAACATGCCAACAGCTGGATCAAATCCTCTGGCTGGTAATTAGCACGTTTTGTTGGAGATACGGCAGTGCTGGCTCTGCCTGCTGGCACTGTGATGTGCATGCCAGCAGCCAGTGTTGTGGGAAGGTATGAAAGCATCATGGCCACCACTGCTCCTGCCTCACCAGTTAGAGGTACCCTGTGGTTTCCGGACTGAGGACCCTTAGGTTCTTTCTAGAAAAAAATATATTGTCCTAATATAAGGGTTTGATGTCACAATAGCTGGGAAGAACAGTTAAAAGGAGGGAAGAAAACGTACACTCTGCAAGTTTGTATGGTTCTCCTAGGTGTTGTATCTGACAGCTGAAAAGGATTTGAACAGAATTAGCAAATTTTTAGAATACAGCATTTTTTCCTCAAGCCTACCTCTTAGGCATTACTTGTGATTTGCAAATCCCATTTCACATCTAATTTGGCAAACATTGATGCTGATGTTTGTTGGGTTTGCTAAGTTTCATTTAAAATGAAAAGGTACGAAGTCCTGAAACCTAAGTTCACCATGAGTTGAAGGTCAGAAATACCCCTTTTCTGACTATCTGCCAAAAAAACCCTGATCAGCCATGATTCTCATCTGCAGGCTTACTCTCCAGACTCTAGCTAACCAAAATGCTGGTGCCCATTTAAACTAGGCACCTCATCTTCCTACTTTCCAGGAGGTTTTGCCATCGTGTCAGAAGGGAGGACAGGACATGTTTGAGTAAATCTCATACTAATAAACAAAATAATTTTTATGACTAGGTGGAAAGACACTTAGTGAAATTTTGTATCTTGCCCATAATGTCTTTAGCTGACCTGGTGTGATCATGAAGATTCACTACTGGAACGAGGTCTAGGATATTAGTATTTCTAATGTAAGTGACATTTAATTGGGTTCTACATTGTGTATTAAAAATACAGGACTGTTAACGCAGTTAGAAGGATTTGTGCATTACTAGGGATGGCATTATATGTGTAAACTACATGCAGCATGTTTTTTTATTGCTGTTTCCAAATTGACTTTAGGTGAAAGCACAGCTGGGTGCGGAGGAAGCAAGCATTTAAATATTCAGCTCCCACTTTTTGAAAATTGCACTGCAATTTGGAAAGTGCATTCTCTCTTAGGAAAATTAGGCCTTAAAGTCCTGCTGCAGATGACTGACAGAACCAGCTCTCCATCAGTCTTCCACTCTGATCACTGGTTAATTCTCCATTTAGATGGCATGACTGAATTTCATATTGTCTGTTCACACAGCAAGGCAAAGTACTGTCTTTGCAGAGGTATTAAGCAGAAGAAAAAAAGAAGGAAAAAAAACCCCACAACACTTCTGCCTTAAAGACCTTTTCTTCCAAGATCACACTTGCAAATAAAGGCCTGAACCTCCACTCACTGATGTCAGTAGCAGTGGCAGAAGGATCAAGCTATAAAAAATCTCGGCTCTAGCAAAACCACATGCAGAGTGTGGCACTGGAATTTGGTCTGTTTTAACAGAGATACTGGCTTCCTCTGCTGTTGTCTTGCAATGGGCCCAGATAAGGTAACACTTGTTTGTAATAACAGAATAGGGTGATGAATTTAGTGATCAACTAAGTAAGGCTATAATTGCCAATGAAGAAGCAGCTCAACTTCCCACTGCTGCTGACTGGACATACATATGCTGTACACCACCTTTGTCTACAAGTTGGTGCAAGCAATCACACAGCTGCATGTAGAAACATGATACACATTAAAATTAACTAGGAAAAAAAAAAAAAAGGCTGTGTTTTTAATCAGAGAAGCTTCATGATCCAGTTCATGTCATGGCTGCAAAAAGCCATCAGTGTAGGCACAAGAGAGGCTGCGTGACCATGCAGGTGAGTTTGGAAGGAACTGCAGACACCTCCTCTAATAGAAGCTTTGGTTTA
Source organism: Falco cherrug (assembly GCF_023634085.1). Lineage (NCBI taxonomy): Eukaryota > Metazoa > Chordata > Aves > Falconiformes > Falconidae > Falco > Falco cherrug. The sequence continues at coordinate 64,277,282 of NC_073698.1, forward strand.
GATTGGCTTCATATGACTATGAAACCACCCTTTAATGATGCAATTTCATATCATGCTGACTGTGATCTAACTGCAGAATGGGTGGTACCGTTCTCTTTTCCCATCCTTCTACTTCCGAGGTCCCTGGTCCATTGAATGACCATGCGATGACCTGGATCTGCTTGCTAAACTACTGGGAAACTAATCAGCAGTTCATGGTTGGACCACTACACAGCTGCATGGCCCTGGGAAGACGCATAAGGGAGACAGCATGTGACGGGAATACATTTCAAATGCACTGGGCAGCACTTAAAACACATTAAGGGCAAAGTTGAATTGCACCCTTGAAAAGCAAAGGTGAACTCAAGTTGTTTCTGCTCAGGATGACAGCTACCCCAAAATCTTTTAGGGCTTCACCTCATCCCTGTCTAGATAATCTCAATGCATTTCTTGTGTCAAGGTAGCATCTTTATTTTATGAAATGTTAGGCTCCTTTTCATTATCTGCCCAGCAGGGTTTTATGCTGCAGAAAGCAATGTGTCCATGGAGCCACTTATATGATTTTTAGATAACTCTGATCCTCCAAGAAGCTAAATTATATTTGTACCCACTTTGTGACTACTTTAAGCTTGCTAGAATCGTGCTTGTGAGCCCCAGTAGAAAAAAGATTTAGTCATTTCCCTGCTGTGTTTCTCTACAGATGTCCAGATACATTTTGGGGTTTTTTACCCACTTGTTTATTTATTTAATGTGTCTGATGAGTTCATTGCTGCTTGACAAGCTTCATGTACCTCTCATTCTCTACTAGATCAGAGTCATAATTTATTTTCTTTTGAAGGGAACCTGTATAAGGATTCTTATCAATAAAGGTTTCTAAAATAAAGGAGGGTGACAAAGTTCAGCTGACGAGGGCTCCTTTATTGACAGACATAGCAAGTGGAGAGCACCAAAGTCTCAGTAAATAAATGCCCAGTAATTGACTTAACAGAAAAAAAAAAAAAAAAAAGCCAGACTTCTAACAAGCTGTATCATTAGCAATGCAAAAACCAGCCCTAGCTGTTGTTGTTACTGAGATTTTTTGTTATTCCCCTCCTCCTTTCTGGTTCTGATTCAACCTTTAATATTTTGCAAGATTTTGCCAGTAGAAAAAGCCTCTATACATCAAAGTGGGTAGTGAGTGGCTGGGACAAGGTTCTGTCAAGAGAGAGAATGGGACACTCAGCATTAGGAGGAAGAGCTGTGCACTTAGAGATGAACAGTTTTATTTTAATCCTTTCATCTACTTCTTTAGCTCCTTTTTGTTTCAGCTGCCATAAACACTTGCTGTGGAGCCAATGTTCGGTACTGAAAGGATTATTTTTTTTTATTCCTCTCATTTCTGTTGAAACATGACACTCAAATTGGAGATAGGAGCAGAGATCAACAAACCCTGTCAGCTCTTGTCAACCCAGGTGTAACAGTGTGATCTTCTTAAATTGCTGCTAATCTGCCAAAGATCTCTTTATCTGCAGTCTCCATCATGCTGTTTGCTCACATTTGGTTAACACTTTACATTTCCCTTTTGGAGGTGTCACTGTTTGCCATTTAGCAACTAAGAAGAATTGTGAGAGCAGCTTAAAGCACATGGATTTGGGAAGCTAGAAAAGCTGATTAGCTATTCAGGGAGAATAATCTTATTGAAAGTAGTAAGAGCTGTATAAAGAATGCTTTTCCCTTTCCTCATAACAATCTTCTAATTATGTTGTCAAGCTTGCTGTCGTGTTCTCCCCCTGAGCCATTAAGAAACCGTTTTCTAAGTTAAGAAAGAGATTTCCAGATCGTGATGATGTTTGCTGAATTTTTTTTTATTGTTTAAAGAATCTGTGTGTATTAAACCAAACATTAAAAAATGATTCATGTGCAGCATAATTATCTGAGATGAGGTGCTCAGGGCTGTGGTGGCGGCAAGAGAAGCAAGGGGGTGCTTGGCAAGCTGGTGTAACTCTCCCAAATCAGTGCCAGGGGATTTCACCTCTGTGACTGGGATCTGAGTCTAGTAGGGACCTCAGTGACTAAAATATAGTCACAAATCAATAGTTGCTTAAGGGGTCAGAAGCAAGGGCAACAGATATCTGCAGCTGCAGATTTCTGACCAAACCCAACCACATTTCTTGGTAATGAATGGACAAGTCCAACTGTGCTCTAACTCACTCTTATTTTTCTGTTGTCCATATTTTGATGGGAAGAATAGGAGTCTAACTGTTAAATATTCCCTTCAAGTTGGAAGCCTGGTAATTTAGTAGCACAACATGGATACATTCATAACATCAGCATGTTGGTGGACATAAAATATCACACAATCAAAATAAAATGTACCAGTGGCCAAATAAAGCCCAGACCTGCTCAACAGTCTTCCTGTTTCTAGTTCATGGAATAAATATCACCTGTCCAATGGTTTTGACTTTAATGTTTTACTATTAGAGGTGCATCCATTTGACCAAACATGGCATCAGTGTTCATTCATTCATTTTCACTGCTGAGTGCCAAATAAAAGTTGAAGATCATATTAATAGCTAGTAGGATTTGGAGATGTATCATGTGATTCAAGCCATAGCACAGTTTAGGAAAAATCTGCCAAATAGCCATCTTTATCAAGATTACTAACTATGGTGGCAGTTCTGCCTTCATGCAATGTGCTTTGTTATTGAGACACAGTGATTTGATTTTCCCTAGCACAGTTTATGACTAAAGGTGTATAGAAAGTGTTACTGAGCAAATAAGGTGCACTGCATAAGTTCATCCTTGAAAGATATAATGGCATGCCATCACACATTTCAATTTTCTCGATGTTTCACCATTAGATTTCTTCCTTTCCCATTTGCCATTGCGTGACTCCACTTTATTCAGCAAAATTACTTTTGATTTCAACAGCAAGAGAAAAGAATTTGGTTAGTAAATTGTCCATATAAAAAATGCTTGTTACCTGAGGGAAGACAATTCTGTTTGACTGATGCAACTCACCAAACAAGGTCTGTCCATTTTTCTCTTATTTACACAGCAACAGCAGAAGCAATTTTTTTTTATCACCTTCTTGTTTTTTACCGTGTCACATACAAAACTATTATCACACTTAGGTATACAATTGGGCAATTGAAAATTACTTATCCCCTTCTCATAACATAAATCAACCATTTTCTTTGTTTACATATATACAGCAACAAATCCTCCTGCAGACTACCAGAAATTAGGAGCATTTCTAACAGAAACCCATTTTATTTGCACTTCTTAAAAGTTTGGTAAATATGTACAATATTTTGGAGGTAACAGATCTTCATTTTCAGATGAAACTATAGTATTTTTCCCAATGAGACAGAATTCATTTTTCTTTCATATAGACACATCCTATGTACTGTATTAACAAGGACAATATGTACTAGTGTATAACCTGGCCATGCTGAATTTGATAAAAAAGCTAACACTAACACTTAACACAAAATTTGCCTGTATGAATGGAAAGCTAGGTGTGCATCAGGGACTTGACAAGTAGGAAGAAGCTGATATATATTTCATATATACGTGTATATATATTTCTTTTAGTGGATAGAGCTAAGCTTTGCTGCCATAAAGCATGCATTTACAGTGAGAATCAATTTCTCCTAAGTGAGACTTTCCTTTTTTTGATCTTCCAAGGCACTATAATCACAATGGAAAATACTTGCCAAAAGTAATTGCTGTTTTCAGACCCAACGTCATTCTAGAGAGTATGAATTTTATGCAGATTTTTTTGGTCAGCACTATATTTGACAAGGCCTTCGATAAGCCAGCTCTACAACGTACTCTTCCAGCATGTGACCTCCACGTTCACAGGGCCTCTATTAGCAATTCAGGGAATGTTTTATCAGAACAAGTTTCTGATCCATACTAAACCCAGCATTCTCCCATAATCACATGGGACTGATGTCCACGTCCTGCTCTTCCTTTCGATGGTGAAAATCAGTATTCTTCCCAGAGAAAACATCTCCACTACTTAACATATGAATGCCTAACATGAGGAATTGCATCAGGTTCTGAACTGTTGTTTAGACCTCTTGAAACTCAGTGAAAGGGATGTGCCACAACCTGACTGTAAGCAATAGCTGAAGGGTGCATACTCTGGGGAAAACTGCAGATTGCCTGTACAACTTTTCATATGTTTTTTTGGCCTGCTGGTTTGTTCAGGAACACTCTGCAAAAGTGTCTTCAGGCACAGCAGTAATGGAACAGTGTATGTCAGCCTGCATACAATTTCACACTGGAGGGTATGGGAAGCATCTTTGAAGCTGATAGACATGTTGGTTGCCTTCCATTCAGGGTAAGAGACAAAACTATGCTCTTTCTTGGAGGTGTAACAAACTGAGATCACATTTAGTGCTCACGCTCTTTCAAAACTTTTATGCAGTAAACAGTTGCCATACAAATATATACTTTCTGCTTCCTCCTTCACCTTTCATTTGTTTCCTCTGCCTCCCTCCTCAGTGCTGCTATTGAGAGGTCTTCCTACAGAGGAACATACAAGATTTTTCTGATCATTCTAATATTGTGATCATTCACAAGCTGTATCATTCTTGACTCAGAGTATATAATTAATTTTCATTATTCACAATTTATGCGTGTCTCCAATGAATCATAACTTTTATATGTAACCCAGGTTTCTCACGATTATTGCACTCCAAGCCCCCAAGAAACAGGAGGATGCAGCCTCTGATTTGAAGAGCTTGTTTTCTAATTTGATCCAAGACAGAGGTGAGAATGAATGAGCAAAGAAGGAGAGAAAGAAAGAATAGTGGGCTTCTACTCATTACATAGGTTACTGATGTCACAGCTTGATGATTCTGAGTAATTTTCAAGTATCCATTTTATAAATGAACAAATAATGACTGCTGTCATTACAGGGCTGTTTCAGCACTATTTTTTGGCTGACTTTTTTAAGTGTCACTTGCAGAAGTGGGTCTTGAAGAGTAAAGGAACAGCAGAGAGGACAAACAGAAGATACCACATTTCCATGTTCATGATGTAACAGAGATAAAGAGTATAGAGCAGAGCCTTCCTAAAAACCTGCTTGCATACTACTTGTTTCAATTTACCTGGGAGAACAAAGGTCAAGTTGATAGTCCAAAGTGCCAGAAGACAGGAACAGAGGACTGGGGGACTGAGGAAGGGCAAAAAGGTTAAAAAAAAAAAAAAGGCCATTATGTGCTTCAAAACCTGTACCTATGAATGAAGTCCAGATAAAATGCCAAAAGGAGGAAGACTAGATGGGAGATAGAATTTGGTTAACTTTACACCAGATTACTGCTAAAGGTTGAGCTGAGGGCTTAGAACAATTGTTGTCTGTGGGTATGCGCTTGCGGAAAATGGTACTACTAACCTTAACTATGGGGGAGATCAATTTCAACTCACTGTAGTCATCCAGAAGTCAAGCGTCCATTTTAAATTCTGGAGACAGACAGCAGCACTTCCAGAGCAATATTTATACCTTCTTGCAAACAGGTTGTAATCATCAGGAACAGAACTAAAAAATGCATCAAAAGAGCCCTCTGTTTCTGCAGAATAAGCTGCTTAAACTCATTCTTATATTGTCTGTTTTCTTTCCATGATATGCAAAGGAATGTAAGGAATTGCACTATGTGTCAAATTTTAGGGTTTGGGTTTTTTTCTACTAGATAACACTATGTAGACTCCGTCCAAGTTTTGTTTATTTTATACACAGCTGCTAAAAAATCTCTCCCCATTTCTTGTGGTTACAAAGAGAAAATATTAATTGAAAGAAAGCTAAGATCCATAATGGCAGATTTTTGAGATAAAATACTTCACAAAATAATTTCCAAGGAAGAACTGTGACTGTAGTTAGATACCTGATTATTAATATTCCATTACAAACTAACTTCAGAAGAGGCCCCAGGAGGCATCACAGCTGCTTCCACTAAAAAAAATAATAATCCTGCAAATGAGATATCTTCTCATTTGAAGATCCAACCAATGCCTGCATTTTGCATCGATACTTGCTAAAGGTTACATCGCTGTGAGAAATCAGCAGAACATCTCCTACTCAGCTAGCTGTTCCCATTGACCTGTTGTGCCCTGTGATCCTCCAGGAGTTCAGTGCACCAACCACTGTCTTCACCCTGCATGCAGCTTCTTGTTCTGAAGGGTTACTTAAAAATTACAAGTCTTAGCAGGCATAAGAGGAAGAGGGGAGAGAGCGAGAGGTAGCCTTCACAATGTCCACTAGCTCTCTGCTGGACTGGTCTTAGCAAATGAACGTGACTTTGAGCGAGGTCTAAATGGAAATGTCAGAGGATGAAAAGTTTCTGTTCTTGTTCTTGGCAAGGAAAGTTGTGGGGTGTTTCAGGGAGGCAATGCACCAAACTGGAGCTTAGTCTTTGTTCCTAAGGTGAACCAAAATCCCTTAAATCCTACAGGACTCCAGCACAGGTGTGTCACCAAGGATCTGGGGGTAATCTGGCCTGTTCCAGCTAGAGTGTACACCCTTAGAGCACTGTCTTTCCTGGTTTGCTTTTTATTTCTTATGTTGAAGAACAATGAAATACGTATTTCAGACTGAATGCCTTCATATTACCTACTGATGTTTTCTTTGCAGAATGTCCATACTTTGCTTGCTTTCTTGTGCTTCATCTCTTTGGCTGGACCAACCTGTAACTACAGAAAAAGTTCTAGCACTGATACATTAGAGGTACATGAATCCAAATGGGGTGATGAACTCAGCAAAGCAGAAGGAACATTCTCTGGGAGGTTATGGTTAGAAAAGCTTAGGAACCACTCACTGCAGTATATCTTCATATAGTGAAAGTTCACTGATTAGGAATATGGTATTGTTAATGTGCACTTCATGAATGAGCTGTAATTAAATAATTAAATAGTTAACATGAAGGTTATATATTTTCTAGCTGATAGAAATAAAATACCCAATTAATTTTTCTTAATTTTCTAGTTCCACTGTTCAAAATTAGAGCTATAAACTCATGTTTCCTTGCCACCTTCTCAGCCCTCTCACCAGTAATGGTATTTGGCTACTATGGTAGGATCAAGTCCACATTCAGAATATTGGAGATGCAGTAGAGGTGCAATGTGGAGTCCAGGTCATCCAAAAAAGACAACTACATCTGGTCATCCAAAGTAATCTCTAGGCAATTTTGGCTGTATGTCCTGTGTACAACGAGAGTTTAACACCTTCTTCCCATGTAAGATATTTGCATTGCAGACACCCACAGGTAAGTGCCTGACTGTGAAGCTGAATGCCACTCATAAGTTCCAAATATTGTCTCCAGCTTTTCTTATAGAGTAGATGCTTCAGATAAATAATCTGCTTAGGTGAAGTGGAGAATATTTTCCCCAAGATGCTTCTCCTATTGCTTCTTAGTCACTGTCAAACAGCAAAGTGGTCTTCCTGATGTCGTGGCATAAACTGGAGAAAGGATTTATTTCAATATTATGCAAAAATATCTTCATGCTTTGTTTTTAGTCAGTTTTTCTAGCAGAAGTAGGATAAAGATTTACATTTCTGTGTAAACATGAACCAAACCAAAACTTTCACATTTGAAAAGAATGGCATAATTCTTCAAGGTTTTTCTTCAGCTTCAATTGAATTTTGCCACCCAGCCTCAAGGCAGCATCTAGTATCATCATGTCTGTATACAGCTGGAAAGGTTTTGGTAATTGAACTTTCCCACTAAGTGATGAACATTATACAAGCCTTGGTAAAAGGGAAACAGAGCACTAAAACTTGAATTATGCTGACGCAACCAAAGTCTTGCCATTCCAGTAGAATATCTCCTAATTGCATCCCTGTACCAAACTAATGTGTTCATAATCTTCTAATAGCAAAACAAGTATGCCTGCTGTGTGTGTTTATGGAGTGGTTTGTAGTCTATCTTCTCTAAACAATTATCCCAAAGATAATTCCGTGATGGGAGTCATATGAAGTATCTACACAGAGTTGTACAGAGTCAAGTTAATCTGTGTACTGAACTTCTCTTTGGAATGTCCACTTGGCAACTGTATTCAGAAATACATTCATTTTTTTCTTGATCTTTTATGTCTGTAGTTTGTTGTTCTTCCCTTGCTTCTTTGCGTAAGCAATTGGCATTACCCTGGTTGGAGAGCCACTAGTACTTGCTTTCATCTGTTAGAAGTGGGAGAAGTAAATAGGGTCTGCATAATGTATTTTCAAGTACACTAGTTAAAAGTCAGTTTGGGATAAATTATCTACAACAGCACTTAAAGGAGAGTTAGAATGAGAGAAAAATATATTTTTTTACTATCTCCCTCCCCACCATTTCCATAACACATTAGTTAAACCTAAATTCTGTCCTTGCTCAAAGTTATGCCTGTTGACAAGAGTTTTCTTTCTTAGGTATCTTTCACAGGCCCTTTGAGAGAAGCCCACAAATCCCACTCCAAAGTGAATGGCTTTCCAGGAGGAAAGGGCACCCCTGCTGCTGAGAGTAAAAACCTTGCTAGATTCCTATGGAAAGGATGGGAAACGCTAATCATGATTGGAAAGGCAGAAGAGTATGAGATGCAGACCACACTTTGAATAAGGACAAAGCAATTAGGAAGATGTTTTTTAAATCAGTGTCTCAATCTCTACAAGCAATTCAGCCTGAAGAGGTGACTTCTAATGTAAGACCAAGGCAGACAAAAAATGCTTAACTGCTAACAGATCCTTCAACCTTGTGTCAATCTCTGTCAACACCCACAACCAGAAAACATAACAATTTGGAAAGTGTTCCCAAGAATGGAAACCAGGCCACCCTCTGCAGCTAGAGGGTTGGTTACATGCATCTGGCAGCCAATGGTGTCACCTGATCTCAGACATCATGAATATGTCTTGGATTTATAAGACAGATTTTTTTAAAAAAGTAGGAAAGTATATGAGTCTTTCAGCTGATGTCAGTGAGTCCTGCACCAGACTATCTTGAGTTTTAAGCTCCCACAAAAAAGAAGTAGACTTTCTGAATTTTATTCCCTCATTCAAAAATCCATAGATTCAGAGCAGGAAGAAAAGCTGCAGTATTTGGCTGGATCCCCTGTTCATACTGGATGTGGCACCTTTCCTAGAAATTGGACCACAGTGTGTCTTGCAGAAAAAGACTATTTTGAAGACTCCAGAGACTAATGAGCTTGCTATCTGCCCTGGTAAGCAGCTCCAGCATTTAATTAACTTTACTGCTAGGAAAGTATTTTTTTCCAGTTTGATTTTGTCTCCCAGCTATTATTATGCATTTGTCTGAAAGACTGAATAGCTTCTCCCTACAGAATATCTTTTGCATGTGTGATAATCTAAAGACAGCAATCAAGTTGCCTATCAACGCTTTTGCTAATAAACAGTGTAGAGTTTCCCCAGAATGACACTGCATGGATTTTTCTTCCATCTTCTAGGACATTTTTGTGCTTCCATTTTTGAACTATTTTAAGCCTTTCCCATCCTTCTAGAAAGGAGTACACCAAAGCAGGACACAAGATTTTTACAGAAGTCTCATCAAGGCAAAAAAAAAAAACAGTTCTTGGTTTCTATTTCAGATTTCTAATTATCCAAGGACTTCATTGGTCACACCATCACCAATAAAACTTAGGTTGAGGCAGTTGTTTATGGCAACACCCACCTCCTCTGAGTTTTCTGACAGGCTTCTACACTATAGATATATCTTGTGATGTTCATTCCTAGATTTCCAAATGCAATGTTTATTTCTAGATGCGTCCATTCCACATAAAGTACATAATGGTGGATTGCACTTTACTCCATCCTCTGCTGCACGTTATTTACTAACTTGCTAGTCTGACGCATAAAAATATAACTAGAAAACATTTTTTTACTCACTTTACTTAAAATAACAGCAATCAAATTAAGATTTGAGCAGGGCTGCAACAGTTAACAAGTGTGTGCTTTGTGTGTGTGAACACATAGAGGGTTGAGCCCAGCCATACATTAAGTTTTTTGTTCCAGGGAGGTATTTGTGAATCTGAGTGGAGCAGAAAGGCACAAGCAGAAAAGTTTGGTAACTATTTATGTGGGTGATTGAAATAATTTAATATTTTGAGACCAAGAACCATTCCCTAGAAACTCTGGAAGTAATGCTCATTGATGCTCCCTATTAGCAACTACACTTTAAGACCTGTCACTGAACCAATTTTTAATCCATCCAACTTGCACCTGCTAATCCAACGTAATATAAAATTTTTAATCATGCAGTACTGTGTCAAATGCCTTGGAGAAATACATGTAAACTATGTCAGCACAGTTGCCTTTATCAAGCAGACCTGTAATCTTGTCAAAGCAAGCTATCAGTTTTGTTTGACAAGACCTACTTTCCATGATACCATACTGACTGGCATTAATTAGATTTTTAATCTCTAGGTTTGTGTTGCTAGAATCACAAATTAAATTTTCATGTAACAAGTTAATCTACCCTGCTGTCCCAGGTCACTGAACAGACTCCTCTAAATAGGCAAAATTTCATTACAGCTCTCCATTCTTTTGGGGTTCCCTAAATTTTAAGTTTGCTTTAAGTACTTTCAGTTAGACAGATTCTTCTGGTATCTTCATCAAGTCTTCTTCAAGACTTGTAGATGAATTACTAACTATGAACATGTCACCAACAGGACACATAGCACAATTTGAAAGAAAAATATCTGGCTTCACTATTTTTAACAAAAAAAATTATTAATGCATCTCAGCTGTATCATTGGAATTATTTCTGTGATAAAATGAAGTTAAATGCCTGAAATAATAACTCCGTTGGGCATAATATTTATGGATGTTTATGAGTACCTTTTAAACCAGGTACAATTCACTACAACTCATCTCCCATGACAGACCAAGAAGCGAAAGAAGTGGTTACTTAGAGTTGATAACAAGAGAAAATTTTCTGTGGTTCTCAGTGCAACTCAGCACTCATGAGGTCCCCTCTGTAATACTAATTCCTCTTTCATTAACACATTTCAAGAAAGATACAGACCAACGGCAGGAAGTCAAGATGAGTGCAGCAGCAATGGAGAAGCAAAAGCTGTGAATAAATGTCAAAAAATTTGAGCTGCTATCAGTAGAAAGGGTGACTGGAGGTGAAGGTAACAGCCTTCAATGAAACATCATTGCACAGCAAAAATAGGAGCATCTGTTCTCCTTGGCCCTTGATTTGTGACAGTGGAGACTAAGGTTGAATGTGCAGCAAACCTAAAGACAGCAACAGCAAAGCCTTGCAGCTGGTGGTCTGGAGACTGTGCTGTGTCTTGATGGATGTTTTTTCTGCCTTGGACAATGAAATGAGCAGATGATCCCTCCAGGTCTCTTCTAGACCTGCCAGTCTGTTTCATGGCTGTCAGGAACAGGACTCTTCTGGCCAGGGCCTCTCATGAGATGGAAAGTAGAATGAAGGTGTAAGAAACCCTCTTTCTTCCAGCATCTCTCCTTCCAGTTATGGCATTCTTTCTCCTGTGAAGGTTTGGGGAGGTTGGGGGGACAACGACGGGGACAGTTGTGTCTGCACATCCTGAAAAATAGGCAGTCTGGCATTCTCCTTGTCATACCATGGAGTCAGTTCCGTTGTTACAAGCAATGAATTAAGGACTGAGGTAGATACCTCCTGCCACTGTAACTTGCCTCTGTTTCCTCAGTCCACATTAAATGCTCACTTATGAGTTATTTTATCATTTTTAAATGATCTTGGCATTTATTTTATTTACTAATAGCAAGAATGTTACTGGTTCTGTGTGGGCTGTTTGTAGCGACAGGCAGCAGCATAACAGAGCCTCTGCACAGCTGTTAATGTCGCTTCTTCACTGGGAGTGAGTGGGAAGAGTGAGGAAATGAGTGGAGATTTGGCTTCTTCCCTTTGGCGTGCCAGTTAGCGAGCTGAATCATCACAGCAGGGAAAATGTATAACTGTGTATCAGCAGCAGACGACTTCCCTCTGGAGCACAAGAGCAGTGCAATGTACTTTTAGGTACTTCTCCATAAAAAATGATGTCTAGATGGTACAGAACATACCACACACAGATGCTTGAGTTAGCCTTGAATTAGTTGGTTCAGGCACAAGATGTCAGACAGAGACATTAGTATGGTATACTGCCTTGGCTAATTTATCCCAAATGACTGATATTTCTCAAACCCTGTATTGTGCTACATAGACATCTTAGTGACACTCAGGTAAGGTAAGGTTTGGACTCTTAAGCTCCAAATCTCTTCAGACCACGACTAAGCTATTAACTGCTGAAGTTCCTTAGTGTTTGGCATTAAACTTGTCTTACATTTGTCTTTTTACACGTGCGTGCATGCACGCACGTGTGTCTGTGTGTGTGTATCTGGCAGGGCATCACTACAGACACCAAACACTTAAGCCCATGTAATCTATCACCTAGGCATTTCTTTTCCTCTTGAATCTGACTCCTAAGAGGTCCATCTCAGTCAGTAAGACCTCTTTGAAATCACCTTTTGGAGTAAGATGTACATAACATACAGAGGAGACCACGTTCTATTTAATACCTTAACTGGATGCCTTGTGCTGAACCAATATGTCTTACTATTAAAGAATTAAAGATCTAGCATCCCCTGAAGAAGTACATGTAGCCTAGGGGACAACCTTTTGCCTAGAGGCTGGGCAGTCATATGGTTGTCCTGAAAGAGCTCTAGGTGCTCTGGAGTCCACTCTTGGGAACTGCTTTCATGTCATAGATTGGATATGGTCTTTTTATAAAATAACTTTTAAAATTTTTGGAGCAAGATTAAAAAACAGCTATATTCCCTTCTTCTATGAGCTTGCTTAGTAGACAGGTTCCACGCTCTTCTTAATCACTCCCTAACTCTGTCCTAACAGATCTTCAGGGTTACCACAAAGTTGAACAGTCAAAAGAAGAGGTGAAAAGGTGGATAGTGTCATGTTTCCCACTCCGTTGATAGGCAGACCATAAAGGGACACCCCACTGTCCATGCAAGTTCCAGAGGCCAGATATCCCTTCTGCTGCAAGAGTTAGGGTAATCTTTCTCCAGAAAGCTAACAAGTGGCATGAAAAGAGATCATGTCAGGCTTCTAAACAAATTTGCTGATTGAAATACAACTTTGACCAATTTGAATTCAATTATTTATGCTACTACTTATTTCCCTAATATATTCCAAACAAAACCTTTAGACACAAGCATATTTTGCAGTCAGTTCCTTTATGACCTGCCACACTGCAGGCTACTGCGCAGTTTCTCAGGGTTCATTGCTAACTCCTGCTACCAGGTCAATTCCATTTCCAGAAGGACTCCAGGGTTAGGATAGTTTATCTCCCACACGTTGCCCTCTGGTTCAGCTTGGCCCTTTCTACTCTGCTGATCCTTCTAAAGTACCACATCTGAACTTACTCACTTAATCTCTCACATGGCTGTCTGCACTGGAATGTTTATTCATGTGTGCTATTACAGTTTACTAAACTTCAGTAAACTTCAGAACTCCTGAGAGCCAGGGATTTATTTTGTATTTTCATTCAACAAACCACATTAATCATACATTATTTATTAAAATCCTTTCTTAAGGATAAGATGGAAATGTAGCTTCACCTACAACTTTAAAAGTGTATGATCTTCTCAGAGATTAAAAAAAAAAAAAAACAGTTTAGCTACTTGCAGATACTCTGTATAGTATTAATAGCATTGTTAAGGCCTTGAGTTCTATTTCAAAAACCTTACAAGTTATATAATTTATATGTCTCATAGCTTCCCAATTTTTCCTGTATATAGCTTAATACAAAAGGCTGCTTTAGAAAACCCAAATAAGCAAAAAATCTTCTCCATGCTCAAAGGAAGCACTGGCAGTTGTTAGAACAAATCTCATGAAACAGATCTTTTTTCCTCTGCTGGCAAATGAAGAGGAGCAGCAGGAGTGATAACTTATCTGAAAAATGGAGGTCCAATTCAAAAAGCTACTTGAACACATATTCAAGGGAAACCTATCTCAGTTTAAGACAAGCTTCAAGCCCTGTCTCAGTTATAAGTGACCGATCCTGCTGACCTCCTTGAGCCATGTGTTCCTGCTATAAGCAAAGCACTTGCTTAAATTCTGTAAGGACCCAGCCTCCAGAGCAGTGTTTGGCCAACTACTTGCCCTTTCTTTCCTCACCCCTCACTCTCCAACTGTCTTTATTCTCCAGTATATTGGAGGCAGCCCCAATATATTTGAGACTGCTTCAAGAAGGCATGGGGAGGGATTAAAAACCTCTGAGATACAATGCCAGAGTCACCAAGGAGATGGATCAATATATTATACCCACACAAAGTAATAAAAAATTTAAAGGTCAATCAGCAAAAAACAGATATCAAGAACTTTATGTTGTGGTGAAGAAATCACCGGAGAAATTTAGTACAAATAAAACCATTCAGCCACTAGAACCACAAGCATTTTTACTCCCGTATTTCAAGTGATTTACTGGACGAGTTATCTTGGTCAGAAAAGTATACTGCCATTCTGTAAGGCTCAACAAGAGCATGGATTCATCCATAAGAAATCCCTTTAGCCCATAAGCAAGCATCTTTCACCAGTGACTTCTACCCAGATCTGGGGAAATTTTTTCTTCTTGTTGAAAAGGCTCTGTTGAAGTTCTGTCATCTTGGTTGCTGCAAAAAGGCTATGATGACACTTGAATAGTTAGCCCATTGGCTCCAATTGATTTCTTTTCATACTTATTCAAACATGTAGGGACAGTTCTTGGGCACCACATCATGTAGTTCAAAGGAACAGCACACAGACTGCTAACTAAACTTTGTGCTGTACCACACAACGAATAAAAGTGACCACACCATTTCTTCAATATCTCCTGATTTTTAATTCTTACCTGTACAACTTTAACAGTATTTTAAGGAGCTGTAGTACAGAAACAAACAGCCAGGTGTGCCCTGCTTTAGGATCCCATCAGCATGTATCCAATCTGAGTGAGCCATCTTGTTGAATTTTATATACCTGAGTACCTTGCTGAGACAATATCGGCATCCTTAAAATGGCTTGAGATTTTTCTCCTGTAAGTCTGATGGGATTCCTTCAGTTTCATCTGGAAATCAAAAATCTCACAGTTAGTTTAATAGTTAATGAAGAACTTAATGCCAGTATTATGGAAATTGCCAAAGAAAAAAAGACATGGCACTTTTCACACAGTGAAAAGAATGACACTTTTTTCAGTATCAGAAAAATGTAGCATTTTTGCTTCCTGAACTTGACAGTTCTTTCAAAGCTCCTTCAAATTCATAAAGCCCTAACCAAAGCATTTTTATTTATACATGTAATTCAATTAATTTTAAAAGAAAATACCTAGTTAGATGCATGTAAACATACTAGTTATGCTGTATATCTTCATTTTTTCCACTTCAGTGATTGAAACTGTGTAGAATAGACTGTAAAAACTGCACCAAAGAGCATATTCTCTTTTCATTGCCTGTCAAATTATTGCTGTGACACCCATAGTTGGTAGCAAAACATTGTGATCCACTGTTAGCAATGAAACACAGAGTGTGAGTTGCTCATTGAGTTTAGGTAATGTACCATAAAACATTGCATAGAAACACTAATTTTCTCAATATATATTAGTAGACAGACACAGTGTTTACCAATGAGAAGTTGAAGATAGTTTTAAATATACTTTCTTCATCTGAAGGCTTTCCTAGGCTCTACTTAATCACTTTATATTTGGGATTGCATTAGAGATGAATGGCCTCTGTGCTGAAGGAGCAGAAGCTGCAATTTGACCTATGTGTCTGTCAGTCCTGGGCAGATGTCACACCTGGCAAATGCTGACATTTTTACAGTGAGCTTCAATCATATTGCATCATATCTTTGACACTGAACTACCAGTTAAGGCATCAGGGGTGTTACACCCACCATACGTTTTGTCAGTTTTATCATGTTGCTTTGATTACTCTTCCTTTGTACTTGATGTACATCCAACATACAGGAAATTTGTAGGCCATTGCTTCAGTCCTGCTGGTATGTCTCTTAGCAGTCTAAACACTGCACCTGACATTCGCTCCTTCCTCACAGACCTGCCCTGACTTCAGGTATCTTACTGAAGATGAGCTTGAGACTATTGTTACAGTGTGGCTTTAGGATCTGTATAGATAAGAGCTAGTTTTCTTTAATTTATCTGAACTGTATAAAAAGAATCATAAAACCCAGTATTGTCAGCCTTTAATAACACTCCATTGAAACCTTTCATTATCTTAATATTAGTGTATTCAAGGAGAGGTTCTTTGTCTCTGTCCTTTTTCTTAAGATGCCTGTTTCTCAGTGTTAAGTAGCAATTGTTGGCTAAGACCAGCAGAGGGGAAAGCACTATCACCTGGATAGCAAAACAGTTGATCTAAGCACATCATAATAAACTTTATAAAGTGACAAACGCTGTGGCTTATACATTTGTTCATTATCTTTTTACAGTTTTTCCCTGTAAGGTTTATTTTCTATGTAGCTTCTTACACTGCCTTTGTGGCTGTAGATGCTGAGGTCTGGTTGAGTGCTGAGACTGACTTCTGTTGTACATGCTTCATTCTCTGTCCTATCCCCTCTGGGGAAAGAATTGTGTGTCGTGGATTTGCCTTTGTGACCTGACTAGGAGGGACCGCCAAATGCTATGCACTACAGGAAGGTGTGTAAAGGAGATTCATCCTAAAAGAGTTCCCCAGGACACTTACTCAACAGGCCATAAGGCACTGCCTCATCACGAACAGCAAATCCCTTCCAGCTAGATTCTCACTGCCAGTGCCAAGCATCTCTTCACTGACTCAGACAAAGCTGGGGCAAGATGCCCCGGAAAGTAGGGAATGTGAACCTGTCACTGCTCTCTTGACCTCAAATGTCATGACAGTCATGATGACAAAGCACATCACAAAAGCTAAGTAGTACAGAAATATAAACTGTAGCACAAATGAACAGAAGCCACAAAAGCTATGCCTTGCCACTGGAAAAGAAAGGTAATGATCTTAGAATAGTCAATAACCTGTGCTTTGTATTGTCAGTTATCCAGACACCCCAGGAAGTGGATCACACCTTAGGAGAAAACAAAAAAGACTGATAAACCTTGTCAGTCCTGTTAGGAGAGAATGTCCCTTCTGGACTACAAAAGTGGTAACAATTAATGTAAGCTTGTGAGCAAAACATGACTGTTGACCACAGAGAGGTTTTCTGTATCATTGTGGCTAAATCCATACCAGCTCACGCAGTGAGCATCCTCCCATTCTACATACACACCTCATCCTGGAGAAAGACTTGAGAGGATACTGTTCCCTTGTTTGCCTGACCTGCAGCCCAGATGAAAACAGACCATGTTAGTGTTAGAAAACAGACCAGAGGTGTTAGTCTGGATAAGTGGGAGACTAGGACCAATAAACATGTCATAGCATACGTCAAAATCTACGTCCAGGCACAGCCCAAGACCAACAGCTCCACCTCCGGCACCACCACCCACTCAGACTTCATGCTTAGGTGAGGCCTATTTCTGATGCTTTGAAGAAGGGTGATCTTTCTACTTTCCTACCCACCACCACTCAGAGGTAGTTCATCCTGGGAGAAGAATTCCTCCGTGGCTTCTGTTCATGGCCAGCCAGAAGTGTAAAGGTAGATATTAATTTATCAGCAAGTGAATGGCAACTAAATATCTCTTCAGTTTCCTCCAAAAAGTCAAGCACCTCAGGTGTTACCACACCTGAACCCTCTTTAATTTTCATGTATTTTGTAGTCACTTATATGTTATGGTTCTCATCAGGAAAGATGGCAACCTGACATAAACAGCATTATTCCTTTAATCTAAAGACAGATTAAATAAGCAATATTTTAATAATTTTTGCATATAGACAAATGATTTGGTTTCCTTGGCTCTATTAATCACATTTATTTATTCATTTCTCAAAAGTTTTTTGCTGTCTCTGTCTTCTTTATTTGAATTTCATATGAAAGGTATGGGAATGAGCCAGACCTTTTATCTTACCCTAATAAACATCTTGTAATGTAAAAATGAGCACAGATCAACCAATGTGTATGGCTGGTATTCCCTTCATGTGCTCTAACACCTGGCAAAATTATTCATTAATTCAACAGCCACATTTAAAAGCAACAGTTCAAAGGCCTATGAATGGTAGAATAACGTGTTCAAAGCTGAAGAGCACTTCAGCAGCAGCAGTGTCAGAGTTTAGAGAAAGAACCATCTCCTGTGAGATGGAGGGCTTGGAAGAGTGAGACAGTGGTTAGGAGGATCTCTGCTTTGTAAACTTGTGTCGTCGGCCTCTGGCAAGGCCAGTGCAGATTAGCTGACATGTATTTAAGAAGAGAGAGGCACACAGTGGGGAGAATTTTCCACACTAAAGTTTCTCTATGAAGAAAACTTTCTTGGGTTATGTGACTTTCTTCCCCCATGAGTTAGTCACCAGGGGAAAAGTAAATCATGAATTAAATACAAAACACAGAAAGGAAAAGAAATCATAGGAGTTTGGTGCAATACTTTGATATATGTTAGAAGATGAGTAATATGTCGCATAGCTTCTATCAGCTGAGAGGCCTGACATATGCTAGTCACATAGAGCTATTTACAGAGTTCTTGTGTTTGCTTGTTCCAGGTGAAATGCACCATGTGCAAGAAGGTGTCCAAAATTGGGCTTGCTGCACCTCAAATGGCTCCATCCTCGAGATGCATTTTTGCCAAACAGATTCCTACCTTCTCTGGCAAGGTATATGTTGATTTTAAGCATAGGTCCAGATCTACACTGAAGCCAGTAAGTCCCAAGCTTTGATAATACTTGGATGCTTTCACATAGGGTATTTGTACAGCTCCAGGGCCTAGCAAGACAAAGATTTGGACTTGTGCCATCCTTAGCACAGTTCCAACCAAACATCCATGACTATCTGCATCACGGAAGAGCCACACTTGTTCAGACCACTATATGACCAAGACTGCCTTCTAGGGACAAGAAACATCAAATCCATGACAGACCAGCCGGTGCGGGGTCCTGTTTGTAAATTCATGATGCTGCATACAACAAGGTGTTACTGGACATTTAATCTACTGAGCTGCAGGTGTTCTGAGTCTTACACTGTAGATGCACATTGTAAGACATGGTGCATGTGATGCATGGAGCAGGCTGTGTGCCCATGTCTACCAAACAGTTTAGAGAGACTCTCTAAACCTGTCTGGTTCCAAAACTTTTGCTCTTGCTGTAGTCAAATGTGTTCATTTCAGGGAGCCTGTTTCTGTGCAGAAACACTATGGACTTGAGCTTCAGGAGCTGACTCTATTTCATAACAATTTCTCTCCTGCAAAACTATACCATCATAAGGGGTCTCATGCAATGCTTGGTGAAGTCCACCAGCATCTTTCAGTGAGAATAAAATCTCCCACTGACTGTAGTGGGCACTGGATCAACCTCAGGTGAGACTGTCTTTCCAGGATTCACAAATTACTCTTTCTTTATCTCACAATTTTCTTTCCTTTGGTGATGATATATTTCTCATATGATAAATCACTGGAACAGGGACTCTCATTTACATCTTAAGACACTATCTCCTGAGGGTGCAAGCAATTATTCCATAGCACCTTTCACCTTCTTCAGTCTATGTAATTGTAAATGCTTCCATCCATTAAGTGATTTTAAATTGATCTTCTCCCTTAACTCTCTAATCTTTCCTCTCAAGGTTATTCAATTATATGTGTTGTATTGGGTGGTGTTCCATTAAAGGGTTTCATGGTTTTGATCCAGTAATATTTGTAAGCCTTGGGTGAAGGAGAGACAGCTGATGGTCTCCTGCTTTTATTTTGAGACCTATTTTTGCTGCACTAGATTGTACAGCTAGAAAGCTCAGGTCTGTAAAAAAAACTGGATATTTTTTTTTACTTATTAATTGAACTGTTGGTTTTATCCAGGAAAGCAAGATGCAAAGGGTGGGGTTTGTTTTATATAAATACCTTCTCCATACTTAAAAAAGAGGAAATAATTCAAGGCTACATTTCCAGCAATATATATTTTTAATTCAATTTCTACATTTCTGATCTCAGGAGGAAAAACAGCTCTTTAAGAACCATGAAACTCTGAAGTTACATTTCTACACACACTACTTCGAAAAGATGATCCCTCATTTCAGTTTCGTACTGCACAGCAAGGAAAATTTCTAGGTACAGAGATATTGTGTGCCTTCCTAAAGACTTACTCTGCTTTTTAACTGAGTCAGAGCAAGATCAGCTCACTGTGCTAAGATAGTGCTGAAATAGTGTTAAGATTAAGATAATAGGCTGGAATCAAAATAAACACCTTAATAAACACATTTTCAGACAGGTGAAAGGGAAATCATATTCATACGCATATATATATATATACAGAGAAATTTCTGGCATCACTGTTTTTCCATAAATTTCCCAAATCATGTCAGTGGCTGACAGTAAACAGAAGTGGTTAACATCAAGTCCTCTCATTGCCTTAAAATGGAACTGCAGATGTGGCATTTGGCACTGTGACTTGTTCCAGATGTCTATCACATTGCTGTATGCTGAGTCGCTGTAGGAAAAAGATGATAAATAAATAAAGGTGTGGGAGCAGGGGTGACAGGTTGCAAGCACTCACCTTACGACAGGTGCTGCTCTAGAAATACAATGACTATTTCAGGCTGAGAAGCACATCACCCACAAGTCTCATTAACATTGATGTAATGAAAGAAGACAAATGTTACTGTAGAAGATTACAAGTGAATAGTTTCCAAGCTTGTACCTCTTTCAATTTGGGTCACAAGGACTTTGCGACACTATATTGTGTTGCAGGTGGTTAAACTGAGTGAACAGCTCTCCTCTCACCGATGATTCTTACCTAATGATGGAATCTAAGTGAGCACACACATCCTTAACCTCATTGGACTTTGGACTAGATCACATCACTGACTTCCAGTTAATTTAATCTGATTAAATGAGAGCTGCATTTGGGCCATGGTGTATCTAAGTAACATATATTCAGCTATTCAGTTCTCGTTAGCTTTGGGGTTTATGACTACAAATACCAAAAGTGACTACAGTGTGGTCAGAAGAGCACTAGGCGTTCAGGTACTTTTACATTTTGGCTTACATCAGGTACTTTTACATTTTGGCTTACATTCAGTGAACAAACAAATGGCTTTTTAACAAGCTGACTTCCTCCCTATCAACCATCTGTAAGACCTTTTTGCCTAAGGTTGACAGCAGAGGTAGCAGATGGGAACACACATCCGTTCTCCAAGTATTTTGGGCAAGTTTGGCACCCTAGTGCAAGCTTGCCTCCATTAAATCAGCATATGATGAAAAAAGTACCTGGAAGTTGGGCACCACCCCAAACAGAGGGATGGGAAAAATACCATCTCAATTACCTGCAGCTACATCTGTTTCAGTTTGTCTGTGATAGCCCATGTCCCACTCCAAGGACATTTTAAAATGCCTCTTATAGGAATCAATCCCATAACCCTTTTGGAATTCCCACAAAAGAATCATACAATCAGAATCACAGAATTATTTTGTGACAGGCTTGGAAGGAACCTTAAAGATCATCTAGTTCCAAACACCCTGCCAAGGGCAGGGACACCTTCCACTAGATCAGGTTGCTCAAAGCCCCATCCAGCCTGGGGATAGAACATACACAGCTCCTCAGAGCGACCTGTTCCAGCGTCTCATCACCCTTCCAGTGGATGCTTCAATTGTTATAGGAAATGGGTTCCTAATATTGCCAGTTTGCATCATCTGACATTCTGTCCTTTATAATGTCTTTTTGAGTGTAAGGTTCTGGCAACCTTCACTGAACCTCAGCTGACATGTAAGTAATGCAAGTTATTTAAAGCACATCAAAGATCCATTGAACCAGTGAGAAGTATGTCTCATACATACCAAGCTTAAGTTTCCCAGTAGCCAGCAGCAGCCTCTACCTATCATAATCACAGGGTGACTAACGATGTGCCTGCTTCTCAAGTCATAATGGTAGCATATTCGTATAGTGTTTTCACTTTTTTTTTTCTTTTGGCCCTTTCTTGCAGCTGCTGGTTAGTAGCATTTTCCTCTCATTTTGTTCCATGCAACCTCTTTGCACTGAATCCCAGATGCACGTAAAATGGCCACAAAAGAACTATCTGGGTTAAATGAGTACTAAACAGGTTTAAAATTAGTGCTTATTGTTTGGAAGCAGATGCAAGCTTCAAACAAATGCAAAACATCAATGCAAATGCAAAAAGGAGAGCAATTTGAAAATCAGATCCTAAGTACTTGATTCTATAGGTTGTTTTTTCTAGTAGTAATACCCAGAACAGTTCTGTTAATGTAATGGAAGCACATTGAATAACTACTCTACCAGCATTTGTGTCTGCAGAGTTCATGAATCAGCAAAATAACTCAGGTTCCCTGCTATTCTCATTTTAATGAACTGTTATCTCTACAAAGCTACTCTTTCAAAAGCTAGTAAACACTGCTACACATCTCTATATTACTTTCCACAGAAATTATTATTAGCTTATAGAGTTATTTTTGCTGTTTTCCTTTACCTTTTGCACTGGTTTTCTTGAAGGCTAGTCATATCCAGAATCATGGGCCTGAAGATCTACAGTGCTAAAGTCTAATGAGTTTTACTTTTTCATACTAAATGCAAGTTGATGGCAGCATATGAGGGAAATGTCTACGTCAAATTTCTTTAAATTCACCACTGACAAAATCTTATCTTTTTCTGAATTTTCATTCTTTATCCTGCTGTGCAACTTGAAGCAAAACCAAGCAGTATATTTGTGTCAACATTTCAGGTAATGTCATGGAGGAGATTTGCTTTAGGCATAAGCAAAGCACCCGTTTCCTAGCATGGCACATGAATAACAGCAACAGAATCATGGTCTAAAGTGAGAGAGGGAAACCTCCCAAGTTTAATAGATGTAGCCTCGTTCCTTTGCCCAGCCTGCGGAGACTCAGAGGTAGGCACAGAACTGTTCGTGAGCTATTCTTGCAGTGCATAGAAGACATCAAGATAGAGTGAGCTCCCCAGCTTAAGTAGCAGACCACCGATGCTATACTGCTGTGCCATTTTGTGTTTGCCTCCACCTGTGTTGTGCTGCTGCTTCGGCTGAGGGACGTGGCTGAGCAACTGGTAGGTGCTTCAAGAGCAGGGAGCAAGACAAGGGAAGCTGGATAGTGGAAGATGGCCGTGGTGGCCCCACTTCCAGTTGCCTGGGAGCCCCTCGTAGTGTCTGAGGGGCAGACACACTCACCCAGGGCTGGGGAGGAGGCTGTTTACAGCCAGGCACAGAATGAGGCTGGCTGCCCAAGGAGTGGATCAATGGCTACTTGATCAGGGGCAGAAACGCTCACTCAGCTTCAGTTCCCCAAGTCTGGAAAGATGGTGCCCTGAAATTAATTTTTTTTTCATCCCTCAGATGCATTTAATTTGGCTTTGGCCTTATGAAGCCTTGAGCTGGCTCTAAGAATTGATCAACAATGAACTCTGAAAGCATGGTGGTGCATAGGAGGCCGGGACCATCCAGAGTGCCACCACTAAAAATTCAAGTTCCCTCTGCAAAGAACAGATGAAATGTAAACTCCCTCAAGCAGTCTTCACCTCCAGTAATGCTACAGCTATGACTCAATGGATTCTTCTCTGGACCCTGTGTGTCATAGGCTTTCATTACAGGAAGCAGTTACAAAAAGTACTCTGCATAGAAAAATAAGCAGCTTTCAGGTAACATTAGACTTCCAGCTTGCATTGCTTACTAGAACACCTCAACAAAAAAGTTATTTCCTGCAGGACTGCAGGATCACCTATCCTGAAAGATTTTTTTTAAGATCTGCTCTTAAAAAGTCTTGTAATTGTCATCAGGATGAAGCGTAGTGCTGAAAGGGAAAATAAGTTTCCATATTTGTCTATAAAGTGCATCAAAAATATGTTGGTGTGTACCAACTAAAATAGCAGTGATTTTGATGTAGATACCCAACTATTGAAATCAGAACAGGGACAACAGCTAGTTTCAGAAACAGCTTTGAACATGTGTTAGGTGTAACAGCTTTTGGAAGGGTTATGATTTAATGTCAGCATTTGGGGACAAAAACAGTCAAAAACTGCTGGAACAAAATGACCATTATTCCCCAGTGTATTGTTGCCAGTAGCCTCTTGTGGCTTACAGTTAACAGTAGATGCTCACTGGGACTCATTTTCATTGCAAGCCACATTCATTTCTGTGTATTATCCGTGTCACTGCTCTCTTTAGTAACTCTGACTTTACCTCTGCTACCTGCTTATTTGAGCTTTTTCAAATTGGGTAAAAAAACTGTTGTATTTTGTACCATTTTAACTGTTTACCAGTTTATAAATATTATGGTTTTGTTTGCCTTCTCTTTTTCTGTATTGGTAAATATCAGAGGTGTGAACAGAAGTGCAAGTAAAGTGAAGATGATCATAGTTTTCTTTAAAATATGTGTCTAGGACTTGAATAAAATAAACATATTTGACAGGATGGCCTATGCTCACTTTAAAAGCACAGAGGTTGCTCTTACATGTCAAAAGAACACTGCAGAATAGACAGCTATACCTTAGTCATTAGAACTGCAAAGAGAATAAAGATTGCTAGTCAGTGCTGACAGCAGCACCCTGGTCTCAGGAATGAAGAAATGTCCCTTCCCCAGCTATTGGAATAATTTGCAGGCACTTGACATTAAGGGAGCTCTCTCAGCCTGTTCCTAGAAATCAGTGAACTCAGTTTTCCAGTACCTCCCTGGTATTTTTTTAAAGTGACACCAAAAATACTTTGGCACACCTCTGTCCATCACCTAATCCATGAACTGTGTTGCAAGATTCACCATAGACCTGCATGCCAGGAAGCTACAGCTATGATTCCTTCTTATATATTATTGCCTCCATCCCCAGTTTTTCAGTTGCTGGGCAGGCCAAAGGCAGTCAGGCACGTACATATTTCTCCAGACATGGAGGCAGTACCATCATGAAGGTGAGGTGAAGGCAGATGTTGATCTTAAACCCCTACCAAGGACTGCAAGACAGTTCTGCAGACACCCAGATCATGACAGTGAGGAGTAGTGCCACTGTGACATAACTGAGAAGAGGTATAGGCCTAGGACATCAGCAATTAGCACTTTCATTGCAATCCGTGTAATTGCACTGGAGGTATTTGTACTACCCGACTGCTGAGTATTGGTCATAAATACTTGTGTTGGCTTATGAAATAGCTCTAATCATTTTACATAAAATAAAGTCTTTCCAGATTTTTTTCTTCCTACACAGAGGTAAGATTCTTGGTCACAAGGAATGTATCCATCGTTCATTTGTATCTGGGTGTTGTAAAGCTCAGCACTGTCCAACAGTGCCCAGCAGAATGATTCACAAATTATTTTCCATCACCATACACAACTACAATAGATCCTTCTGTAATTTAATTCAGCCTCCTGGTTGCTGAAAAACAGGATCATTCTGTTGTAGCTGAAATCCTAAAATTTTGGATTTGTGGTCACCATTTATTCCAAAAGAAAAAATAAAGGCATACTTTTGGGTAGGTACAAACCATTCCTGTTAAAGAGAAGGTAGGCTATAATACCTTACAAGTTGATTCAAAAGGCAGTAGTGGGAGCCATCTTTCAAATCAAGGATTCCTGAGAACTCACTAGAACACACTGTTTATGCATGTGAACAAACTGGAGTGTTTCTACATAGAGAAGAAGAGCTTTGAGCCATGACTTTCAAAGCATACTTACTGACTGTGTAACTTCTGCTTTTACCAAATCCAAGGTCCACAGAGAGGTTCCTCCACATTCTGGCCACCCACAGTGTGGAGTAATGAATATCCAGAAATATTGCAGCGTTCCTCTTTTTATAAAGCATACTAAAAACCCTCACTTCTCAAGATTTTTTGATATACCCCTGATAAATATTCCACAAAATACCTCTTCAGCCTATACAAATAGGCATCTACAAATATGATAGATGTATTGTATGTATTATACATACACTGAGAGAAAAAGACAGAGATACTTTCTACAGCTTATTTCTGTGTAGGATGAAAAACACAAACACAAAGAAAGGGAATCAGGAAAAAATAACGTGGAATAGTTACTCTTTAAAAATACAGTGAGATTATTTTGAAATGAAGCTTGCATCATAGTTTGAGACAAAAAAGTCCTGGTGGGGTCAAAACATGCACCCATATCTAGAGAAAACAGAAGGGAAAGAAAAAGAACTGTTAAGGAGTGAGATCTTAATTCCATGTATTGCAGATGTACAAATTTATTTCCCATTATCACCAAAAGATTACAATTGCCAGATTTCTGTATATTCAGATGAGTATGTTTCAAAAAGTAGTTTTAACTAACAAAACTACAAAGGAAAGAAGTGTGAGAGAAGCAAATTAAAATAGTTTCCATTCAGACATTGTCATGAATAAATATGTAAAAAATGGAAAATTAGAACTAACTCTACTTGGATAACTGGAGAAGGTCACAGACCTGATTTTCTTCCTCCATTTTTAGCATTATGAAATAGAAAAAAAGAAGTATGACATTAAAAAGAAAAAGCCCCCTCAGGCCTTCCAAATCCCCTGCAGTTCTTCACTGGAGAGTGATTTTGACATAGTGCTACAATCACACAGAAGTGTCAACACCATTATAGTATCTCATTGAAGAGCCTTATGTGCATTTTAATGAAAGGAATAATTCCCTACTTCATTGTTTTGTAACAGTAAAACGGATGTGTTCAAAAGTAGCTTTTAAGGTGCCATTTGTATCTGGTCCTTGTATACATTTTGCTGTTACCTGATGGTAAGTCACCTACCCCTGGAGATGGTCTCTAAGCCAGGCCCACATTTGGACTTGACAGCTTTTGACGCTGCAGGGATTAAGCAGCATCAAGACACCAACACCAGCCAAGGCCTCTGTCATGCTGCCCCGTGGTGTGGGCATGTGCCTTGGGACCCCCCACCCAGACATCAGCTTGTAAGAGCTGGATGTCTCTAGGGCTACACAGCAGCCTACATGTCCTGTAACAGAACACACTTCTATAGGAAATCTGGCTTAGACCTTAAGTCTTCAGAGAGTTACAAGACACCAGAGCAAGGAACATGGGTTTTGGAGAAATGCTTTCTTATATAAAAATACGCGCACAGAACTCTTATAAATCTTCTAGTTCCTAGTGCTGGAGAACAGGGTCTGCAACTGACATTTTCTTACCTAAAATAATATGAGCTAGATATCTGTGCTGTGTGTAAGTCATCTCGCAAGAAACTAAATAATCAGATAACAGGATTTGGAAGGTGGGGTGAGGGGAATAGATAAGGATAGAAAAGACAAGAGACAACAAGGCAAATTCTGACAGAAGGCATGGAAAAATACTGTCACAAAGGGAGTGGGTAGGCACTGGCAGACGTGCCCACAGAGGCTGTGGAGTCTCAGCCCTTGGAGATACTCAGTACATTGCTGGACGAGGCCCTGAGCAACCAGATCTAACTATGAAGTTGGCCCTGCTTTGAACTCGGGGCTGACCAGGTGGCCCACAGAAGTCATTGTCAACCTGAGTTATTGTTAGGATGCTAGGAGGAGGGAATTTAGGTCCTTTTTCACATGTGTGAAATAAATCCCTCCCCCATGACATAAAATAAAACAGCAGTGCTATATTTGTTTATATTTCTGAGACAATCAAAACACACAAGAGGCTCATATATTCATCACACAAGCAATGTTTGCCTCAGAAATATTGCAGTCTATAGTAGAGACAAAGGCAGGTGAGAAGTATTAGGAGAGGACTAGGTCATAGCATAATACCCAAGCAGAGAAAATCACTTCACATAATGAGACTACAGTATGATAGCATGATGGTTATTTGCAGTGCTCATCCATGTGGAGAGAATGGGACACAAAACTCAATGACTGCACATTTAATACCTCTCACCAGGTCTTAAAAAGTAAATACAGCTATTTGCTGTGTTTACTGGCTGGAATTGTTTCTTTTAGGACCCAGATATACCATTAAATATTTGGGAAAAGTGAAGAAACATTACAGAAAACATACATTGTGAGTGCTGCATGGTTTAGTACAATCAACATTTAGCATTGGGCTCAGTGGCACAGGATTCATGACACTGAGAATGAAACTGGGATTTGGCATATTTCAGCAATATAATAACATAACCATCTAAGTGAATAACCATACATTGGATTTCTTCATTTGGTGCACTCCAGTTTCAATCATGCATCATTTAATCTGTGGATTCTGTTTCTGAAAGAACTAATTTAATTGAAAGCATTGAGAGGGTACTTGGCTTGTCCGTGTTACAAGCACAAGTTTATAGGGTGTAGGCTGGATTCAAAATACTGGTGCTCGAAACTGTTGCACATCACAGAAGCATTACAATTACTTACACGTACCAGAGAAGTCCCAAAGGTACTTTCAACCCTGTGACCACACATACATCTGTGCAGACAACCCATGAGCAGCTAGGCAGCATAATTCTGTTTAAGTCTTCATGGGCTTTACAAAATACATACCTATCTCATCTACAAGGCCCAAACCCAAATGAATTTAAAAATAAAAAAAAAACAACTAGTCTGGCATTGCCACAAAATAGATGAATAGCATTTTCACTTTTCCTCCTCCTGTCTGAACACTTCTCTGTACAAAAAGCTAGCTTCAGATCTTTCCTGTGTCTAAAGAGGCAAGAGTACATCTGTTTCACATCGCAGAAAAGTGAATGCCCTCTAAAAGGCAAGGTATTCTGGGAACTGGGCAACCCTTCCATCTCACCTTTCCTACCAAACATTTCAGTAAATTTGGGAATTACTAAGATTTTTTGAGAGAAAGCCAGATAAAAACTCACTCGCTTAGTAATTTGGGCATTGATCCAGACAGGGATGTGGTATCCATCTAATTCCTTAATATGCTGAAGTTTTATATGTGAAGTGGAAATGTGTCATCAGAAGAGGATGGGACATGACAACCCTGAACTCAGTGTCTGGATCCTGCCATAGTTGGAGGGGGTTCAAGTTCCACCAGACAGAGAAGAGAATGGAGCCATCTCCTCTCTTATTTCTCCCAAAATATTTGGTAATCAGTTGGTCATTGTCATTGAGTTGATTATTAATTGTAGGGGTGGAAAAGGACAGGAAAAAGTGAAGCTGCTGCAGACACTTGATTTCAGGAGCAGATTCACAGCAAACACTTAGGGAGCCCTTCTTTGCAGCCCAACAAAGCCTTCTTGAGAACCGCAGGCTTTTTAGGCAGCCTTTTTTTCATTTTCTAATTTAGGTGGCTTCTTGGTCAATTCATCTGCTTCTGCAATGAGGTATGGCCACGTCAGCCTCTGGCTACAAGAGATACACAGCTCAGTATCCTTTGAAGAAGGACACCAAATGAAAGCAAATATGCTAAGGGAACAAGAAATATTTATTGCCAAGAGCACAGTCATGGATGATTCCCCATTCTTCCATTGAATACAGTTTTTCTTGAAAATTTCTGAGCAGATGGGGCCATGCTGCAAGTCTGCGTAAGACCCTTGCACTCTTGCCCCATTGCTGGAGTAGCCTGGCTGCCTTGAGGAACAGTATTGGGCTGAAGGGCACCTCAGCACCTCAGCAATCAACACCAGCATACCCTTGCCTTTTCACAGATTTTGACATACAACGGTAGGGGAGAATTCAAACTCTGTGAAAAGAAATATTTTCTTCAAGCAGTCCTTCTCCTCATTTAGGACAGTGAAAAGACACACCAAAAGAATAATTCTGAGAATATTAAATACGTGCAGGTAAATTGAGACATCTAGCCTATGTATATATTGGAACACTGGCAGGCAGTGCAAGAGAATTTGTGTTTAAAGATTCTGATACCACAGAATCATTTAAAGAACATGAAAAAAGACAGGGTTTGGCATGAAAGGTGTTTTCATACCTAGCAACACTAATGCATTTATCCAATGGCTTTGCCTTAAACATCTTAATAGAAATGATACTATTCTCCACCTAAAGTTTGTATAGTCATGCAGTCAAGCCAGTCTTGAAATCAAGACATGTTTCAGATCATCTAAGCAATGTTAATCACCATAAGATCTCTGAATCACTAGATATGCTATATTTGACTTCTTTATTCATAGCAAATAGAACAACATTGGAATGCTTTCAAAGACCTAAAAAGCCCATTTTCTGTACTTCAGTCACTACTCACAGGCTCTTCACTTAAATATAGGAAACTAATGAAAACTGCAAAGCAGGAGGGATTGCTATTTAAATAACCATACACTAGTGTTTGTACATGCTGTTCCTGCCGCTGCAGCTTTGGCCAGGATTAGACTGTCTGCTCTGGACAGAACATTTGACCTAGAGCTAAACTCACCCAGAACTTTCTTAGATTGAAAACTGAGATTACAATATTTTTAAAAAATAAATCTACATTTGTTCACATTTAATTCTGACCTAATTTTATGTTGTATAGTGAGAGTGAGCAGACACATAGAACCAGCATGGAAACCACTCAAGCATATTACAATTGATTAACAGGAAGCACAGGTTAACTAAACACAAAAGGAACTAAAAAGGAAAGTTTTAAAAAAATACATATTTAGATGGCATACTTCAAGCTTGTCATTGTATGAGGGACACATCCTTTGAAGAATGAAATTCAAACCCAGTTGAAGCCAACAGCACAATTTATAAAAGGTAGAAGATAGGATAGGAATTAGGAAAGTGGAGAGGGAATTCGAGAAGCAGATATGGAAAGACACACAGACAGAAAATAACACATGCAAACACCTGTGGAGCAGGATGGTTTTGAGAGAATCAGTGGTTCTACTGGCCTCTCAGGGAATGAAAGGAGCAATAAATGGGGGTGAAGACACCACATCTGTTAAAAGATCCTTTGTTTCAGGCTTGTCAGAGAAAGTGTCTCTTCTCATGATAAAAAGAAGAGGCACTGTCAGAAATTAGAGATTTTGAGATTTTCTCTAGGAGTTTTTAGAACAAAACACTTTAATTAGTCTTAAGCTACCAAAGAGCCAAGACTTGATTCATGAGGGCATTCGTGGTGTTTAATTGGTGCCCTATCATGACTCTCAGGAAAAAGCAGTCCAAACTTTAGACCCCTGAAGCTCTGATCCAGAGGGTGTGCTCAGGACCCTGGGTATTGTGCAAGGAAACTCCCTGGTCCTGAGCATGCTGAGATCCTTGCTGTTTCACTGTGCTTATGAGAAAGTTGTTCCCTGGTGACCCCTCACAGACCCTTTGCTGCTTCTTCTAAATGCAACACCTTGCATGGGACACACCAAGACAAACTGGGCCACCAGGACTGTGGTTAGACTCTTAGAGAAATGTCCTTATTCTTCTGATATATCAAGGGGAAGCTCTATTTTTGTACTGTCTGATTGACTGACACTAGGATGAGCTTTCAGCCCATGAGAGAGACATGTCATAAGATTTTCTGAGACAAAAGCAGTTCAGAAAAGTATGTAGACTGAGGGACGCCTACTCAATATCAGACTCATCTGCTGAACCATCCTGTGGCTGATCAGGGATTTTAGCAATTCAGAACCTGGCATGTCCTTTTAAGATTAGAGTATACAACCCCCTGCTGCTCCCTAGGTTTCCAGTTTAATACAATGTAACGTAAATTCAAATAGCAAAAAAGCTAGGCCTCTGTTTCTTATTGAATAAACAAATTCAGTTTATTCTTTGTCTGAGACAGTTTGGCACAAGTAGGAGCTGGGGGAAAGCTCACTGATCCCTTGCCATCAGTGGGAGAGGAGAGATCTGAGTCCTGCCGGGGGATGTGATCCCACTGCAGAGTCAGCTTCCACCACAGCATAACAAATGCTGGGTAAAAGCATTTTCACTTAGTTAACACGGTGGTCTCCTTCCTCCTGGTTGGTGAGGAGGTGATGGTTGCAGGTTTATTACTTCTCTGTCAGGCAGAGAGAGGAAGCATTCAGTGTTCGGTATTGTTTTGGCTGTGTCATCTCATTTCTGCCATCAGCGTGTCTGCTTGCTCCTGCAAGGCTGGTCATTTGGGGATCCTTTCAAAGGTGATTTTGGCAGTAGAGCCTCTCCTTCAGTTCAAGTATTTCACCTCTCCCTCTTCTTCACTAAACAAAGAGCCTGTGCTTGTTTCATCAGGGAATATGACAAAAGAGTGTGTTTGTGCCCATGGTGGGAACTCTTTCCTTTGGCTGGCAATGACCTGTTTTGTATATGTCCTATTTTTTTCAGCAGAAATTATGTTTTATCATTTTAAGATGCTGGAATATTTTTAAGAGTTGCATAATCTTTTTATAGTCTTCATTTCAGTGAAATGTCCTCAAATTTCCAGTACTGAAATAAAATTCATTACAGCACAAGACTGTGAAGCAAATTGTTACAGATATGTATCTAACTGTGCTACAGAACTAAATGTTAGTGGAGGTCTGTATTATGCAAAAAAAGAAATTCACTTTCCAGTTTGAATAACTCAACCATCCTACAAGAGCGTTCAGCAGTGAAAGACAGTGACAGTTGAATTTGTTTCACTTCCCTCTGTCAAAATTTGCACTTATGTGCAAGAATAAGTTTCTTATGTCTTCATCACTGGTGCTGCTTTTGCTGATAGCTCAGAGCTTCTGAAGTTATAGGCATCCTTGTTTCCTCACATCAATTGACAGCATCATGAAGCAGTCTATGAATTGCCATTGGGAACAAATCAAACCCCACCAGGTCTCATTCTGATTCTGGTGGAAACCAGCTGCTGGCTCTTGATTTCTCAGTTGTCAGCTTTGGCAACAGTACTTACCAGGACATCTGGTAATTCCTTCCTTTCCCAGAATTTCACATGACTGCTGGTTTCTGGGGTTACCTGATCTCCTACCTGGTGTTTCAGGAAGATCTTTACTTTTAGAAGTCTGATTTTGAGTGGAAAACTAGCCCATTTTTCTGGTGTGTGTTGGTGAAATTGCCAGGGTGGGGACCAGATAAAGTAGGGAGCACAGCCTAAAAACTAGACTCAAAAAAACTCCATTTGTTACAGAAAGAAGTCTGAAATTTCATTCTAGTAAGCAAATAAATCAATAAATAATAGAAATAATGTTTACAGGGTTATATAAACTTCAAAGTAAACACTCCATTAAGATGAATGGTACAGTTTTCACTCTTCTTAGAACTATTGATTCAGCCTGGATACCTGTAGATTCTTGAAAACAGCACTGCAGCATCCACATTTTAGAAGGTTTTCTTCCTACCAAGAGGTGCTATCTTTCAAAACAAAACAAAAGTTTAAAATCGTCCAAGGTAATTGTCAGAAGCTGCTCCACATATTTTCAGCTTTATGTTACTAAATTATGAGGATTTATTTTTTTTCAGTAATAAGATTCTGCTACTTAAATAATAGCAACAGAACTGAAAAAAATAGAATTAAATCAACTTGGAAGAAAAAACATGGTCCTGTTTAAAAGTACAGCCTTACTCTATGAAAGGCCACCTCATGAGCAGTTTTGAGAACATTTTGTTGATGACAGGCGTTTATACCCTAATTTTTATGCACATAACCCTTTCCTTATTCATGTTATTTATGGAGTAGCAGAATCTATTCATCATAAGAGATGTCCCTTAATACAAGAATTTTTTTTTAAATAAGATAGAACCTTGTATCTCAAAAGCTCATAAAAAGTTTGGGGGTTTCGTATGCAGAGATAGAGTTGTAGACAAGGCACTGTGCCTCAATCAATCTGATAAATGGTTCACACAAAACCATTTTCATTGTGGACCTAAAGCCAGGTAAGATAAATAAAGCTATTGTATTGTCTCACTGCCTGCATGAATGCCCTCCAAATGCAAGTTCCTTTTTGGTCATCCACACTAGCAGCATTAAAAATATCACTGATAGGTTACAGATAGTAATTTCCAAGACCACAATTTTTTTCATAGAGCATGAACTTCAGGAGCTGGTGGAACCTCCTTTTTTTTCCCTAAACAAATAGATACCCCTTTCGACCACTGTAGTCCTCCGTAAGTTCTGAAGTGACAGGGTATATTATTGACTCAGTTATTTCCATTCGTGCTAGACCATGTCTCCTAAAAATTTCAATACAGTGACTTTGTTTATCTTCTAGATTGCACATATATATATACAGGAAGGGTCTTCAAAGGACCAGCATGTGTTTTTTTAACTTCAAAAAAATTTGAGGTTGTCCCTAAGCAAGGTATTACTGATGCCAATTTTTTATATAACGAAATCCAACCAGAGATCCCTTGGACAATAACAACAAAAGATTATAACAAAGTAGAAGCATGACAAACCACCTTCTGAGATCTCCTGGTGGTTGCTGGCACTGCAGACCCTGATGGGGAAGTCTGTCTTTCATACTGAATTAAATGAACTTACAGAATCACTGGAATATTTTGTAATGTCTCGGATTCTCAAGTGGTTTCCAGCAGCAGACTACTCTCAGGTTTCTCTGCCTGGATCTATCTGCCCTCCTATGAGCTGTATCAGTCCTAAGTTTATTCTTGGTACCTCTTCTATATTTTTGCATGTTGTATTGTCTCCTACTAGAATGAGTAAAAATCTGGCCTAGCATTGCCAGCATTCTCACACGATCCACATGGCTTGTATAAAAAGGTGATCGTTTCTTGATGACCTATATTTGTTTTTCATAATTGTCAACATTATTCTTCCATATATGATTATTCAATGGGTCTTACTCAAAAAGAAGACATGTCTTTGGCTTCACCTCTGATTGTCTGACAGAATTATACGTGTGTGGATTCAGCCATATGAAAGATTCTCTTTGTTACGTATCTCTTACATCTGGTATGGAATTAAATTGCCTGCTTACATGGACCATCTCACTGGCAATATACTGGAGGACATGCCAGTAGTATTTATTGAACTATACCGTACTGCTTCTCAATGTTTGTCCAGAATCCTATAGTCTGTCTATCACATGGGGTTCATGAGCCCCAGCTGTGCAAATCCAGTGGGTTTCCTTATCAAGCCCAACTGTGAAAATCCAATGGTTTTCCTTATCAATTCCATTGACTTCTGTGACTCAGATGCATAGTATCACCATTATCATAAGACAAATGCCTTCCTATGTGAAAATAGCACTGATAGGGTAAAAATACGATTAGGGGTACCATAGCATCTTGAACACACTCAGAAAAAGAAGGCATGGTCCCTCAGAGAGTTTCCCTTTTTAATCTATAATCTGAATCTCCATCTCTGTCTTACAATGTTCTTTTTAAAAACTTACACTGACTGGCTTTACAAAACAGAGCAGCTCCTGCCTGCCTGCCTGCTAAAGGCAGCTAGAGACACTGCTGGAGAATGGGGCAAGGGGATCCCTGGCGTAGAGCTTGAGAAATTTCCACTGTCTAATGGAAAGTTTGTCAGATCTTCTTGGTGGAAGAATAAGGAAGAACTTCATAAGGAATCATCATGAAGATGTCCTTCCCCTAGGGACCCTGCTTGCAATTTTCTTAACTCCAAATTTTTTTTTAAAGTATATTGATGAGGAAGTCATTATGGGTATCATGTAGTTGTGAATGCTGTGTTCTGCTAATGGAACTTCAAGGATGTTGTTTTGCATCTTGCCTGAGAGGCCAAATGCATCAACTTTATAATATACTCAAATATATTCTGTAAAAGCATTTGTCCTTAAAACTCCAGTCTCCTCACAAAGACAGGTCTCCTGTTAATGGAATCAATTAGTAGAGTTGAACATATCAGCAAATGAGAGCAAAGCATGCCAAACAAAATCCATTTTTGCTTTAGATTTTTTTTTTCTAATGAAACCTGTTGGCTTTTGCCTTTCAGACCCATCCCCCTTTACTTGCTGCTTGTTTCACTGCCATTATGTCTAAATTAATGATGTGTTTGGCAGTCAGACAACTGATCCAATTGGATAGAATGTCACAGTTTGAAAATGCTCATCAGTTCTGCAGCCTACTCATTTTTTGTGACTGACATTAACACAACCATTGAACAGTGTGCATGCTCTTGCTCTCCCCACACACTCAGCACGCAAACAACGTTTACATTAATGCTTATTGAGTATGGGGAGCTCCATTGCAGAGGAGCAAAGAAGTGACTCACTGCTGGATAAATGGTGACTCTGCAGCTGACTCTGGGAGCCCAGCTTGGTGTTGCACAGTCTGTTCTAGAATAAGGCAGGATACATTTTTAGAGGGCAAACTCTCTTAAGTGGGCAAGCTAGCATAATTGCATTTCTAACTACTTCACTGCAGCAAGAAGGCAGAAAAAACAAAGCTATTCATATCTAAGACTTTCTGGCACTGACTCAACTAAAGGATTTACATGCCTTTCAGTGCTAAAATGGACATCCCTCTCTTCCACCATCCAGATTATTAATGACATTATCAGCTAGCACAATAACCAGGATAGACTCCTGTGAAAATCCATACAATTTAGCCTTCAATTTTGACAGCGAAACATCACTAACTACTCTAATGGAAAAGTACAATTTTCCAATTCATTTTATACATACCCGTTAATTTTTTGACTATACATTTTTTTCTTTCACTTGCTTATGCAAATGTCAGGTGAGACAGTGTCAGAAGTTTTACTGAGATCAAGAAAGGTAGCATCTGTTGTTTCTCCTCCATAAACAAGGTCTGTTACCCAATTTGAGAAAGAAATTATATTTGGATTATGTTCTTTGTTCTTGGAAAATCAATGGTTACTGTTTCTCACCTCCTTACTTTACAGGTTTAGGAATATTTTATTTGATTCCTCATTTATTCTTAGAAATTGAAGTTAGTCAGGTGGCTTAGCACTATTTCATTTGAAGATAGAAACCATGATTGTCCAGAGACAACTTCCTGGCAGTTAATTCACTCTTCCCAAGTTCCCAAAGATAACTGTGAACAGCCATAAGTTTTCATCAGTCAGTTCTTTAAGCACCCTCGGAGGAAATTCATCAGGCTTAGATGATAGAAAATCTCACATTTATGCTCCTTCTCTGTAACAGGCTGAGACCTTGCTTACCTTTTTGCAGCTGGAATTCGTTGTACTACTCAGCACCTCAAAACTGAGCTCTTTAATGAAGGACAATGTAGAAAAACTTATTTCAGTGTATTTCCCTAGAAGAAATCTCTAATACTTAAGTGCTGACGTCATAGGCATAGGAGCTAAAAGCATTTTCCCCTAGGTCAAGTGGAAAAATCTTGGGAAAAGAACAGATGAACATTTTCCCCTTTAAATTCTTTATCCTTCATTCTGTGGTGATTTTTTTTCTTGAATGTTCAGTATGGCTACACATTTGCAGTAGTATTGTCAAGAATATTGAATTCTAAACTAGTCTCACCATCTCACTTTGGCTTGTAGATAAAAGAATTTCTTTTTTCCCAGCCAAGAACAAGTTAACAATTAAAGCAGTCACAGTACAACTCTCACCTATATATCAATATAATGATGTTCAATCAATTGTTTTAAGTACAGAACTGTGCTGTTGTTTGAACTAGTAAGTCCAAAGCTGTTCAATAACACTATAAGGATGTAACAGATTAAAGACAACGAGCATCTTTCTCTGAAGCATCTACGATTAGTTTCTTTTAGATGTACAGTTACTTGATTGGGTCCCTCCAGTATACCAATTCCTTCTACGTTGTTAGCAACATCTCATCAAGTATTCTTCGCTTCAGGACCGTAGCTATACGAACTATCTCACAGCAAGAGTGAAAAGTTCTCTAACAACTGGGAAAAAGGCTGAGAATAGCAAATGAGACCACCCATGCCTCACACTCAAGTTTGAGAGCTCTGCAACAACAAAGCTTACTTTCTTTAAACCTTTCATTGCTACTCAGTTTTGCTATGCAAATCAGGGCTTATAAAGGACAAGCTGAAACTTATATGAGAATGAAATGCATTGGTTCTAAGATAATCTTTACTACTTTACATGCCTGATCATTTAGAATGTATGTCAAAATTAGAATTATGCATGTCAGCCAAAGGTAGTCCAAAAGTTAAATGTCTGAAAGCTATTCTAATTGCAAAAAAAGCCATCAGCCTCCTTGACTTACATAAAAGATGTTTGCTTTATGGGCCTCTGGCAGGAATAGTTTAGCCTTCTTTTGAAAAATAATTATTTTTTTCACTTTGGTCTTTGTCAGTATCTATATCTAATTTTTCTATAACTATAATCATGTTTTTCAAAAGAGGCGTATTTTCATAAAGTCATGGAACTTCCCTGAAGTAGGTTTTCCTGGGTAAGCAACTGTTGAGAATAGAAGCGCAAAAGAACTGGCAGCTATTGAAAAAGGTTACATGAAAAGCACAACAGCAAAATATGCCAGTATGGAAGGAAGTAGGAAGTAGAGCAAGATGAAAATCCTTTGAAAACCAAAAGACAAGTAGGCAAAGCAAGATATGACTAAGGGTATTGCAGAGTGGCTTTTGTGTTTCACTGTAGCAAAGATTTACACTAATCCACCCAATATACCATCGTGACAGATTCAGAACACCCCAGCTATGGAGGCAGTAACCTCTAGCAGTGAGATGGTAATGAGCAGTAAGGGGCTCTTTTAACCACTCCAGTAAGATAAATTAGACCACCTCCATCTATACCCATAGGATGTGTATAATGAGACAATGTAAGCATGGAGCATAAAATTAGAAGTGTTAAAGTGCAAAATTAATTAATACCAGTAAGGACGTGCATTTAGAATTAGGGGAAGATAAAAGAAAATGTAGGTTCATCATTTAATGGGGGAGGACAGCAAATAACAGGCATAAAGAAAGATGAATCTTCCAATGCTTATTTTGCTTTAGTCTTCACGAAAAAGGATAATTGAGAGCAAATGATACTGCAATACATTTAAAAGAGAACAGTATGGAGACCATAACAGAGAAAGGGTAGATTCAGTAATACTTAGTTAATTCAAATGTATTAAGTTAATGGTTCCTGATGAAATTCACCACAGACCACTTAAAGAATCACCCAAAGCAATCCCTAGAGCACTAGAACTACCTTTGACAACTTGAGGACGGAGGGAAAGGGCTCAAAAGACTGCAGAGAAGTGCATAGTACCTATCATTAAAAGGGAGGAATAGGACCATAGCCTAATTCAGTGTCAGAAGCAATGTTAGACAAAGAATTAAATAATCAATGTATAAATAACTTTAGGATAATTAAGGTGATTAAAACTGCCAACATAGATTTGTCAAGAGTAAGCCATATCAAATGAATCTACTATCTCCTTGCAGAAGGGTAGCTGCTGTGGTGATTGAAAAAGACAGTAATACCTGCCATATACCCATACTTTGATAAGGTTTTTGAGTTTGTTTTGCATATCTTGGTATATACAAATCACAGAAATAAGGCCTAGGTAAAATCACCAAAAATAGATGCAAAAGTGGCTGAAAATACATTTAAACCACCAGTGCCCCAAATACATTATCAGAATAGGAATGATTCAAGCAGGATTCTTGCACCGAATTGTCCTAGACCCAGTTTGATTCAATGTGTTCATGAATAACTTGGGTGACAGAACAGAGAATACATTTGTGTGATATAATGTTAAGCACACAAGGGAAGGCAATATCAGAAATCTAATTGATCTTGATACATTGGACGTCAAACTTGAAACTCAATAAAGACAAATGCAGAGCACTACACCAAAAAGAGACATCAGATACACAGTTACAGAAAGAAAAACTGAAGAGGCAGCAATCCATCAGACAGGGACCTGCTGTTACAGCAGTCCGCTGCGTGAATATGAGTGGAAGCTGTGACATTCCTGGATTAAAAAATGAAGGCAAAACTAATTCCAGATGAACTCAAAGGAGTGTCACAGGTACAAAATGCAACACACTGTTTCTCCTCTGCTTCCAGTCATTCAGGCATCCGCTGTATCATGACACCCCATGTGCTCAACACACTTTACACCAAATACAATTTAAGGGGAAGCCAGAGACAAAGCGATGAAACCAACAAAACTTTTAGAAACAGGATAAAAGTCTGATGGAAAAGATCAAGCTAAAGAAGAGATGCAGCAATCCTTCAACATGTAAAAGAAGAGAGAGAGCTATGATGGGTAAACAGAGGTAGCTGTGGCAGACTGCTGAAGGTAGCTAAATGGCTGTGGGTTACTCATGGTGCTATGCCAGAGCCCTAGAAAGCCAGGCTGCCAGCAAAAAGGCTTGGGTGAGTACAGTTGGGGCTATTCTGGGGAGGAAAAGGAGATCTCAAAAGCAAGAGTCACTGTCAAGGACTGGGACAAGAGCTGCAAGGTCTGTTTTCTACATCTTTCCACTTGCAAGCACAGTGCTGATTCAGCCTTTCTCCTTGGAAGCTGCCTATCAGCTTTCAGTCTTGCCTGTTGAGAGGCTTTGAGCTGCACTTCAAGAGGTACGTATAGAAAGCATAGGAATCCGTTCTTGATGTCCACCCAGGGAATGACAACAAGAATTTAGTGGCTTTACAGCAGAACAGGTTTAGCATAGACATTAGAGGGAAAGTCTTAAAGAGAAGCACCGGAAACGATTGCCCAGAACATCATGGAATCTCCTTCGCTGGAGGGATGAAGAACAGCTAGGGAAAATATATATTAGCATCTATAAGCAGGTGTGTTCATTGTGTCTCTGGGAAGGAAGACAAAAAAGTGACTCCCTGAGAGCCCTTTCCATCTTCACGTTTCTGATTAATAGTATTTCACTATGTCTCCACGTTTTACCAGAAAAAACTGTGGAAGAAGCACATTGCACTCCGTGCTGGTGGTAATTTTCAGAGCCCCTCTTCACAGCCCTGGGACAAATGACTGGTAAGATAAGCTTCAGTATCATTTTTAGCTAGGATTGTATAGTGTGTGACATCAGCCCATAGAAATTGCTTCTGGCTTCACTCTCTGGCATCAGTGAGCAAGTGCTAAGTCATACATCTGTTTGGGAATGCAATCACATTATTATCTCCTGACAGAGAACATAATCAACTAATTTCGGCCCTGGTATAAATGGATAACCATTTATTATAAATGGATAACCATTCTCAGTTACCCTCTGAAGAAGCCTCGTCTCCATTACTGCTGTATAGGTAAATTAAACTCCTCAATTTATGTGCTCCAAATTAGTTAAAATAATTTAAAGAAGATGGAGTTAACCGCTTGGAAGTTATTTCTCAATAACTAAGCTATTAGTAATCATTCCTAGGGCTCTTTATAATCAATGCTGGATTGTTTCTCAGTGAATATGCACATCTCCTTGCTATTACTTCAGTGGGGTAATGCTGAGTTAAACCAACTGAGGATTTGGCCCACAATATCTCAAGGGTACTTCCTTTTAATTTAGTAATAATTACACCCTAGGCTAATATACTAGAAGGTCTTTGGCCTTTGAGTTAATGAAATAATACCAACATGGTCCTCAGAATCAATTTATTCAGCAAAGAGGAAAATTATTACTTCACAAACAGGAAGTAACCTCAATTTATTATAATAAACTTCATTGTGTGTATAAAAAGAGAAAAAAAGACAGAGGAGATGAACAAGTAGGAAGATAATTTTTAATATGATTTTCTATGGTTCTTTTCTCCCTAGTATCTGATAACTCAAACCAAAAGTGTAAACTGGGTACACACACATGCACACACACAAACAGGTTAAATGAATCCCAATTTCATCACCTACTAAAGGCATCAAAGAATTATTACAAGTGCTACAAAGGGATAAGAAGCAATATATGTTCTGCTATCCACAGGAAGGATTACATCTCAGACCAGATTAATCATAACCTGGGAATGTGTGTCTTCCATCCTCCTAGTGAACTCATAAGGAGACAGAACATGTGGTCTCAGAATACGAACCTAAAGAAAAAGGTGATGGCAGCTCCTTTCTTCTAAACTTCTCAAAGAAAAGTTGTTTCATCTCCCTCTCCCATGTCCCATTTTTGTAAAGGAAAACTTCCTGGAAAAGCAAGCAGAGAAAAAAAGAAATCTTACACCAAGTTAATTCTATTGACTATCACCCAATTATACCCACATAACCTTAGAGTTATGCGAAGAGAGAATCAGGCCCTGCCAAAAGCAAAGGCTGGAGTCTTGTTAATTAAATACTGTATCCAAAAGAGGAGTTACAGGAGATGGATTTCTAACCTTTTGGTTGTCCTGTTTTCAGCTGGGATAGAGTTAATTTTCTTCTTAGGGGCTGGTGCAGTGCTGTATTTTGGATTTGCTGTGGGAACAATGTTGATAGCACACGGATGGTTTAGTTGTTACTATAAGTCAAGGACTTTTTAGTTTCTCAGGCCTTGCCATTGAGAAGGCTGGTGGGGCAGAAGAAACTGGGAGGGGATACAGCTAGAACAGCTGACCTGAACTAGCCAAAGAGGTATTCCATGCCATGGGATGTCATGCTCAGTATATAAACCAGGGGGGATTGGCCAGCGGCTGCCGATCGCTGCTCAGGGACCAGCTGGGCATCGGTCAGCGGGTGGTGAGCAGTTGTATTGAGCATCACTTGTTTTCTCCCTTCCCTTTGGGCTTCATTCCTCTCCCCTTCTCCCTCGTCTTCATTATAACTGTTATAATTATTATTGGTTTATATTATATTATTTTATTTCAATTATAGAATTGCTCTTATCTCAACCCTTGAGTTTTACATTCCTTTCTGATTCTTCTCCCCATCCCACTGGGTGAGGGGGAGTGAGCAGGGGGCTGCATGGTACTTAGTGACCAGCTGGGGTTAAACCACAACAGTGGTCAAGTAAAACAAGTGCTTTTATACAGTAAGTTATATGCATACCCCTAAGATAATTATTTCTGTATCCCATCTGTTCACATCTGAGTGGTTTACTATAGCTTTTCATAGTACAGCTGTAGGAGCATAATTTTGCCCAAAATTTTACATAATTA
Organism: Falco cherrug; assembly: GCF_023634085.1. Taxonomy (NCBI): domain Eukaryota; kingdom Metazoa; phylum Chordata; class Aves; order Falconiformes; family Falconidae; genus Falco; species Falco cherrug. Next base: position 64,320,097 of record NC_073698.1, read on the forward strand.
AATGGTCCTTCCTTGTTCTATATGAAAACATTTACCACTGTTCCAAAGAACAATTCTGTGAAGAATGCAACTAAGAGTGAATTTTGGAAATATGACAGCCAGTATTGATTTATACACTTGGACCACCAAACCAGACTAACATTGGTATTGCAGATTATATTTTCGCTCTCAGAAGACATGAAGTCATGCTGTTGAACAGAAGTAAAGGCCGGTTTTGTACATGAGCTATAGAATTTTGAAATATTCTGGAGGTGATATATTTACAGGCATTTTCAAAGAAGACTAGGTTATGAGATAATTCTGTTTTATAAGCTTGATAAATTTGTAGTTTCACTTATTAATCTGTATTTGGGTAAAACTAAACTGTTCCAGATTATTTTTTTCATTTAGTTTTAAATTTAGAGAAATCTGGGTAATGGTGGAGAAAAGGCCAGATGAATCCTGCAAATAGTGGAACCAAAGAAAGAAAGCGTATTAAATGTTCTGAAGCAAAAATAGTGTATTTTGTAAAACATAAAGCAATCATATTTAGGATGTATGATTTATTGTGTAAACTTCCTTCTCCAAAACTTAATGTGTTTTTCTGCATCTTTTGTATCTAAGCAGATACATTAATATACAGTTTATATATGCATATGCCAATACAGATATTAATTTCATATAATTATGTAAATACGTCCAGTTGCATTCTTTGAGGATCTGTCCATCACATAAATATGTCCATTACAAAAATATAGTTTCACTATATTTACCTTGCATATCACGAGGTGGCAGTATCTTAGTGCTGTCTTTCCTATGAGCAAACATCACATGATTCAGTTCATGTCTTCTTTATTAATAAAAATTTAAGAAAACCATGAATGGTTCTTGGAAATCAATACGTAAGTGAGGAACGTTCTTAAAAGAAAGGACTAGATTTCATTAGAAGCTGAGTTTTGTCTTCTTGATGTATCCCTGACATAGATTTCCTGGAGTGAAGTCAAGACAGCAATTGTACACATTGTAAAATGGCCTGAAAGTGATCAGTCTGTGAGGATTGAGGAATATTTTTGGCTGAAGTGTAGATTTTAAAAAAAACTTGCTAAAGCTGCAAGCATACACCATATAGTGTTTTGAAAGTCAGATGATATGCAGAAAGAACTCCATATTAATTTAAAAAAAAATGGAATCTGTGTGTCTCTCTAGATCTTTTGATGCTCTGGCAAGGGTGCAAATAAGAATGAGATGGTGTCCTAAGAAATGCTATACTTAGTTCTGTGAGATGGTGTCCTAAGAAATGCTATACTTAGTCCTGCTGCTGCTGCAGTAGCATAGACAGTATTAAGACTGAGGGAGACATTTTGCTGAAGTTTGTGCTTCATTGGTGAATTAAATATTAAGGAAAGCATAAACCATGTTCCTCTTGATCATCTCTTTATCAATCTTACCATTACATTTGCAGATCTAAAACTGATACCATAAATACTTCCCAGTTTGGCTTGTTGTGAAGGTTTTGCAGCCTTACGGAACCTGCTGGTAGGATGTACTGGGAAAGGGAGCCACTGCCAAGTCTGAATTCTTGGTGGACATGTAGTGCCCTAGAAGCATCAGCTATCCATGCAATGGAGACTTACTTGTCTATGGTGAAATAAGGTCCCTTATAAGGATGCTGAAAGAATGTGGTTGGAATACAACTCTGTGTACTCTTCTTAACTGATTGCACAAATTTTAAAGTTATAGAGAGACATTAAGTCATTTTATTGCTGTGTATTGCTTTTCTCTGGGACAACAAACTTTGTGTTCTTTCCTACCCAGTGGTTGTGTGAACACTGCACCCTTTCTTCTTCCTCCCTTCCCTCTGTTCACCTCAGCTATAGGCAGTGAGGGCACTTACCTAAAGTGGGTTTATCTACACTGGGGAGAGACAGAAACCTCTCAGACTGTTGCAGTATCTACCATGAGGCTCTTCACTGGACAGAATAATCTGCCTCTACTCTCAAAGTGCCTTGAGGTCCTGACAGATAAACCCTTCAGGCTGGTTTGTCTTGACTTGCTGCAGGTGATGCCAACTTTCCAAACCACCTCCATGCTCTGTACTGCAGTTTGGACTCTGATTTTGAAACTATGCAACCGACATTCAAATGCTTATCCTGTGACTTGGTTCTTCTACTGTCAAAGATCAGAATCTTCCTGCATATCATGGGGACACTTGAACTGCTGTGGAAAAGGAGATGAAATTTTATAATAGAAAATATTAGACATTAAATACAGGGCTTGCCAAAATTCCCTTGGTTTTACTTTATAAATCAAACTTGAATATTTGTTCCCAAACTAGTTAAAGCCCAATTCTTTTGTTATGTTGCTGTACTCCAGAAGTAACTTACAGAATATTACAGAAGCTACAGAATGCAGCCAGTGTGAATGATAAGGGAGTTGACCATTCAAGTATGAATTTCAAGCCTTACACTCTCACTCTAGAAGAATACAGAAAATACTGTGAAAATATTGTTGACAATGTTCCAGAACTACTCAGCAGTCAGTTCCCCAGGAAAAGAAAAATCACCAAAAAAAAGTTTGTTTCCTACAGAAGCAATGCAGAGTGATGCAAGTATTCTACCTGATTTTAAAAGCCCTCTATAGAATTTTAGAGTGTATGACATTTACAGTTTTCCTATTACAAACAAGTGGAGCTTCACTCTGAGTTAGTCTCATTGGGCAACAGTGAAATGGAAATTATAGTTAGTTCTAATCCATTTCTAATAGCCTTGTGTTGGCCTCAAGGCATAATTGAAATTCTAATATATAAGGCTGGAGCAGCTGCTAAATTTGAATTTACGTATTAACTATTTGGAGTAAAGTTAATTAACTTTAACATTGTTATAGTCTCTTTAACAGTGTTTCAAAATAACTGACTGTGATTAATAGACCATGATAAGAATTTTGATCAGTTGTGATCTAATGTTTCTTGGTTAAAAAAAGGAAGAATTTATTGCACACTAAAATTTTGTTTTAATTATTTAATTGTAGATTTCAATCTTGTCTGAAAGTGCAATCTTCATCCATTCAGTGGCATAAGAAGTTAGTTTCCTCTACCCAAACATTTACAAACCTTGCCTCCATTTCCTTTCCTTCTGCCATTATTTCATTTAATTTCATGTGGTTTTAATGAGTGATTGTTTTCAACAGTTTTTGAGAGTTTCAGTCAGCAATATTTCATTTGGGAATAGAAGCTAATGATCCATAAATTCTTAATGCCATATTTTTATAGCCAGTAAATTAGTCTTAAATGGGCTCAGTAAGTTCTCTGATGTATGTCATTAATTGTTAATGGTGTTTTAACTAGATAATTGTTGTAAAAGGTTGTTTATCATCACCATTGGTGGGTGACTGTTCCTTGCAATCTGTTCCGCCTGGTACTGCCGAATTTACTCTACCTACCATTGTACACAGCAAAGCGATCAGGAGACTGTGAAGCATAGTTTAAATATCAAATTGAACCTACAGACCATCAGGCTTAATAAGGTCAAATTACTTATTGTTTTTCAAACAGAAACACATGTGTATCATATCCTAATGCTCTTTGCACATAGCATAAATGAGTCATAAACCAGCCCTGTCTAGGTAGTAAAAATGCCTAAGCTTAGATCCAAGCCAATTCAGGCATTAAATTACCCAAAGATTATGCTATACAATGACTTAGTGACCTGAGTAGCAAGTGAAGCTTGGATAGTCATTAGTGGTTTCTCCTTAGGATAAAGAGGTAGTATTACCTTAACGACATGCAGTAATTAGAGGAAAAGTTCATCAAGTGCTAAGCAAAGTGAACTTTTCAATACACAAGAGTAAGTCAGTAAAAGTGAATTGAATCTTTTCTTTGGGCTTGAATTCTTAACCAATATTATAACTTTACAGTCTGTTTCCACCAAGTTAATTATCAAGTAAACAGGTATCTTTGGTAAGTCAGATCTAACTGCAAAGAATAAGAATACAAAATCTTGTTTCAGTAACCATAGGAGGCCCTCAGAACCCGGAGGCAAGGCTTTGCCTGTTGTTCTGAGTCTCTCAATTGCCCTCGTTTCTAAAAATGAACACCTTCCTAAAAACAAGACCACCTTCTAGAAATGTCCTGCCCCCTCCACCATGACCACATCTCCTAGCAAGGCTCTTTCCATCAGCATCCCTTGTCTGTCCCCACATTTGGAAGGCTCCCCTCTATTCCCATGTTCCTCACCCCCCCTTCAGGAACAAGTAGACACAAAGTCTGGAGTGCTGCGGTCAGAAACTCCTGCCCTTGCTGGCTCAGTGAGTGCTCATACTGGAAGGGGGTCTGAAAAACAAAGTATCACACCCATTCTTTGCAATTTGGAGCCAAAAGATGTCATTGCCACCACAATGTGAAAAACAGTGGTGGCTAGAGCATGCACCCCAACATGTGACAAAAGCCAATCTCCTGAAAAGAGGTCAAAACGTGGGAATACCAGTATCTCTTAAGTGAATATAGAGTGAGAGAAATCCTCTCTAGTTTTCCAGTTGAAACAGCTCCTTTGTACACATAATATTAAAAGATTGATTGAGAAGGAGTGTGGGACTGAGCAGGGAATTTTCCAGGAGGCAGAAAAGATTATTGTTAGTCCCTGCTCTTATATGTTCTTATACATACAACCAGCACTAGATAAGACACACCAGCAAATGCTGGGATTTAGCCTGCTCAAGAGCAAGCTGTACCCACTAGGATAGAAAGCCATGCTCTGTCCTATTCCTTCTGTCCAGCCAAGAAGCTCTTCCATGCAAAAAACATCTTCAGCAAACTAGATGGGAGAGGGAGGGAAGCAAAACAGCCGTACCGTACTGGGCCAATGAAGAGAGCACCACACAAGGTGAGCTGGATTTCAAATGCTTCAGGTAGAAAAGGGAACTGGCTGGTGTCCCACAAGATCAGTCAACCCTCAGACTACCCAGATGTTGTATAAAAACTCAGAAACACCACCTCCTTTTTGTAGGGATTGCAAGGTTTTTTGTAGAGCCAACATCAGCCCTGAGATTATCTGCCAGCCCATGATGTCTTGTGCAAATGAGAGAAAATATGCACATTTAAGGAGCCAGTAGGGTTTATGCATAGAAGAGGTGATTAACTGCTCACTTTTGAAAATTCATAAGTAAGCTGAAACCAGAAAATTAAAATTTTCTGAAACTCTCAGCCTGCAAAAGCATGTGAAGCTTTAGTTTTTTAGAACCTGAATTAGCAACAATTTCATTTGGTTTTACATTAAAGGTTATGGCAGTGTCAAATAATGTGTCTGCCTATACAGGGAGTGCCACTGCACATAGAAATCACTTATCTGAGTTGCATTATGAAATGTTTTGAAAAACTTCAAGGGGTCTCCAGCTTACTGAAATGAACTCATTACAGAAATTGAGTTAAACTCCTTTGGGATGAGCTCCTTTGAATATCTAGGGTGTTATTTGTAAAATCTATTATTTCACTACACATAAATCTCTAGAAATAAGTCAGCCATTATTTCAGACCAAGGCTCCAGTTTCTGCTCCTGCTTTTACTCTTCTCACATAGGCTTACCATAATCCTTTTAATAACTATGTGGTCTGTTTACAATATTTTGAGCAGTATCAACCTTAAGCCACTATTTTTTTCCAGTTGTTTAATGAAGATTAGATTAATTTTATTAGCATTCAAAGGGTGCTCTTTTCTAATGTTCAGTCATAGTTCTGCTGGGATTTTTTAAAAAGCTTAAGGGAGGTGGTTATCCAAATAGCAATGAATTTTAATGGAAATAGGTTGCATAACACGGGCCATTGGAGAATCCTAGTTTTAATTATACCTGCGGTCCTAAGAACAGGTCTCAAAACACACTGTGCATATCTGCACACTTGCTTGGCACTGAGTCTTGAAACATACTACCAAAAAAAAAAAAAAAAAGATGTGGGAGTGATTAAAAAAAAGTAATAATGTAAGCCTCATACGGTATCATGTATGGGCTGAGGGCAATGACATGTTATGTTAGCAGAAAGGGACTCGGGCAGTACCCACCTTGTTTGTGCTAGTCCAGGATCACCAAAGCAAGATTTTCCCTCAACACCTTCTGTCTTGTTGCTTTTCTCTTCTTCTCTTTATCCACTAAACCTTCATACAGAACTAGATCTTTAGGATCCAACCAGAGGGAAGGTTCTCCCCCTCAATGATTTCTTACCTATCAAGATTTTTTTTACATCCATTAACTGTCTAAAACCAGCAGAAATCCCTTTACAGGAAAGACTATAATAAATTCAGTTCCCTATAGAGCTCACAGAGGCCTCAGCATCAGAGAAGCCAGAATTAGAGAACACATTAAATAAAGCGCTTCTCAGTTTAGTGTAAAGTATGCCTGACACAGATGTTTAGGCTAAATACCTGATGAAACATTTCCCAGCCCTGTGATTCCATGATTTGTTGAGGACTGGTGCTCGTGTAGAGGATATGAATGAATACAAGCTTCTCAGAAACACTGACTTTAAATGATGCTTGGCCTTGCTGGCTATTGCTCCTCTTTTTCACAGGTGACTATTAACACCACTCTTGACCTCCTCTGTTCCCCACGGAGACTCCACTCAGGAAGCCACTGATGTTTCCCCATGCTGAGAAGGCAGGAGGAGCTGCACTTTCCCTAAGCGCTGTTGGCAGAGAGGAGGACAGAATGAGAAAGAGTCCACTGGGAGCATCAAAAATACCTAGAATGCCCCAGCTTCTTTTAATCACTGAATACAAATGACCTAAAAATGACCCTAAAGATAATCCAGCTCCAAAAAAAGAAAAAAAAGAAAGAAATGAGGCAAGCAGGGAGAAGGGAGGATTATGAAGACATCCCTTTGATAAACTCTGCCCCCTTACAAAGGCCAGAGGGCAGAATTTGAAGATATGAGTGGTGATGGTAAAGTTGGCAGCTTTCCAATATCAATGTTGTCAGTTTATCCTGAAAAGTTGACCTTTTTAAACCAGCACTGAATCTTTTCTTTTTCTATATGACAGCATTTTGCCTTTTTGTGGAAATAGTTCCCTAATAGGCTTTCTCTTGGCCATTTATTACACATAGAGCACTAGGTTTGGTTTCTAATAGTTCCTTTTCATCTAGCTGCCTACTGCTGACTGTGGAAAGTGTAGGTTTGGCTCCACTGATGGCTGTCAGTAATGGCTGTGATTACACCCTCTGCATCTTCTTCACAGTGCCACCCTTTCAATTGAACAGCACATTATGCCTGGATAAGACTCAAAGAGCAGCTTAATATCAGGGTTCTCTGGAGCTATAATAACTGGTTCAAGACCAAACAGATAAAACCACAATATTTCTGTATGGTCCGTGAGGTAAAACACATCAATCCTGCATATGTCTATCCATGAGTTAAAGCTGTATTTTACCATCACTCGGGGAAAAGGGGTGAAAATAAACCAATGTCATCAGAAGGTCCAGAGAACAGCAAGTATAAAACAACCTGTTGCTTGCTGCATGCCTCAGGGGCATAGTCTCTTCATGTCAGACCCAGCAGATCGCTTTGCAAGTCACCATTCTTTAGCAGCTATCCCATTAAACTTGAGAAAACGTGATTCTGCAAAATATTTCATACTAGCCACATCCAGTTATTTCCAAGGAATCCATGAAATGTTGCTGTAAGCACAAACAGAACAGTGCCTCCATGGGGGACCTGGGAAGAGGCTGGACATGAAAGAGAAACTGCTCATGAGTTTTTAAACTATATAAATTTACTATTCAGTTTGTAACCCTGAAATGCTAAGAAAACAGGTCCAGAACACAAATTATAAAACAAAATAAAAAAGCAGTTGTTCATTTGCTATTGGTTCTTTAGAGTTTACATTTTGATTTTTTTTCTATGCACAGATGAAGTTTAAAAAAGGGAATTTTTTAACCGAACTTCAGTTCTGTTTCATTTTACTGATCCTCAAAACTAGGAAACAACTTTAAAAAACCACCAAATTTTGCAAGGATTTTTCAGGAAGGCAGAAAAGATGATGGCAGAGCTGTTATCAACGCCTGTATTCAAACCCCGCTTCAGCTCCAGTTCTAGGAATTGGTCAGTACATACACTTACCCAAAACTTCAGTTATGGTGGGAATGATGTTTGTGTTGAAAGCTAAGAAAATATTGTGTCCATTTTTCACAGAGTGTTGGGCTACGGGGCCTTTGTGTCAGACCAGCCTTTTAGACCGTGCTGTCCACAGGACCGTCCTCAAATGGGTTATGTCCCTAGCAGCAAGCAGCATGGGTGAGTGGGAGTGGGTGCCTGCAGAGTCAGTGCTTTGGACCTGATGTTCTCAAGGTGCACATTTCAGAGTGGGGTTTTTGCGGGGAGATCACTTCAGGCTAGCTGTCTTCTGCCTGTTTGTGGCTTGAGACCACTAGGCACACATCTGGAGCAGATCTTCCGGTTTAGTTTCATCTGAAAGGAATCCAGGTTTTGTCCTCAGACTGCTTCAGGATGCAAAATGAAGCGCAAGTGGAGACAACCAAGAGATTTACTTCATTAACACACTACTGCTCTGAACTCAAATGTGACTGGAAATGTGAATGTAGATGCACCCCCAAAACATCCAAGAAGCAGCTACTTTCTGAAAGCTTGGTGCTGTGAAGTGCTGAAGTGGTATGTAGGACACCAGACTTCATTTAAATAGCCAGTTCATAGGTTCATCAAAATAACTCTGTTCTATGCTTTCTGCTACAGAACATCTCATTAAACCACATTTTTCAAAATATCACTGTGGGGAAACCAAATCCTGACATTTATCCAGTAAAGCTGCATGTGCCATATAGGTACACTTTTCAAGACACTGTGTATTTTATATGACAGAGTTTCCATTGGTCTCCAAACAATGAATCTTCTCTTTTCCATGCAAAGTTTGACTCCACTTAACATCTTTACAAGGCTGAAATAACTGCTGGTGTGTGAAACCACAGAGGGGCACTGTGATTGTTCAGCAGAGCCAATGTCACCCACTCGCTTTCCCACCTGCCATCAGCAAAGACCTGGATCCGATAACAGCCAGAGAAACCAGGCAAGTTTTGCTCCTCCCAGGCTGCTCTGTTCCCTGAGGTTTGCTATCTCACTGAGGCAGGCACTTAGTGAAACTGCCATTAGAGAGATCAGGAGTGACACGCACAAATTTCCAAGGCACCTTACAAGTCTCATGTCAGTTTTAAGCAAAACTGGCTTTGAATTTATCTTTTAAAAAAATGTATTATTTTTTTAAAGGGGCTCTGGCAACCTTACTGGAGCTGACATGAATTACCCAGCTGACGCTTGAGATTTAGCCTGTGAGTGAAAGTGCTCCCATGAAAAACACACTGGTGTTATGTGTCTAGTTCCCAGAACTCTGATGCCTCCCTTTGCGTCCACCATCAGCAATGCAATCATTCAAATAAGCTGAAATCAATCATATAATGAGTTCCACCATATGATACTTATCTTTGAGGGGAATGAATAAATCATTGTGCCTTTGACAGGGTATTTATGCCATAAATTGACCTAGGAAGTGGCATGGCAACACTTTGATAGTTATGGCTGTGATAGTGACAATTTAGGAATGAATGCATCTTTGTACTTTGACCAGTTCAAATCCTGGCACCTGTTGAAACTAAAACTCTGCGGGGAAAAAATCCTGCCACTAATAAAGATGTTGGAAACAAAACGGAGGAGAATGCAGAGGAGGCCTGATGCATAACCCCCCTGCCAGGAGGAAACATACCTGGGAGCAACAGGAAACTGATAAGCTCCTTTCTCTTTGGTGACAGAGCAAAGCTTGCAGGGCTTGCAGGTCTGAACTGAGCAATCACCAGCATTCACCTTTCAGTGCTGAGCCACGCTCTGTAGCAAGGAGTGCTCTTAAACTGATCACATTCCTCCTTTGGGCATTTCTCCATTTCTCACTGCTCTCCATCCATACTCAGCAGGTTTCTCATTTATAATTAATATTTTCATAAATAATGCAGTCAGAAAAGCATAGATTTGCAGTAAATGACCAAGTCTGTTGTTTCTGGCCAATATCAGCTAGTCCCTACTTATACATGACTATTATGAAGGGTTAGAGGCCAGCTTTATTTGATCAGAATAAACTAAAACTGAATGTGATAGTAGCTCCTTTTGCTTTGGATTTGTTTTTTGTATCTACCACCTGCAAGCTCTGTGTCCTGAACAATATTATACTGAAGACATCAAATGTTGAGTGATATCAGACTGTCAATCTTTATTCTTGCTGTAGTGATTTTTAGTGCTACACCCGTTATTTTTAAGACAGTACTGTAGTGTGAACAAAGCATTATAACAGATTTTCAGGAGTTTTGGAAACTATAGCCAGGGTAAGTATTTGCGGGGCATAAAGAAGACGGTGGTTTAAAAAATACTGTTATAAGCAATTACATATTTATATCATAACTGCTATAGTATATGCACAAAATCTTATATGATATATGTATAAATAGAAATACAAGATAAAGTATAATAAAGTCGTCAGTAAATAAAATACAAACTAGATACAATATATGAACACAAATATGTATTTTTATACATGCATGTACAACTCTTATTCTTTGTTTGACTCTTTGGTGCCTCTCTGGAATCTCCTGACTAATTGCAATGCTAATGCTTACAAATTTCTATACTTAGTACTCCAAACATCATTCCAAATAATCATGGCATCAGTTAATAGTGTTATCCACATTTATCAAATAATAAAGCTGAGGCATAGGGTTAGATATTAACACAGGGCATCTATGTTTTAGCACTGGATTCAAAGATGCCTTCAGAACCATCAGATCAAATTCCCTGTTTTCATAGTTGATTGTATTGCAGTTTTTATTTCATGAACTGATCTATTTCTGCCTGGAAAGTGGTTGGGACTTTTTGCCCATACAGCTCCTTCGGAAGATTGCTCTCAAGCCCTATGCTCTGATGTTTGCAAGTGATTTTGAATTTCTAGTCAAAGTGTATTCCTAGCTAGTTTACAGCCTTTTATTCTTATGTCAATATTGTTCTTTAGTTAAATACTTTTCCTCTTCTGTGATGCTTATTCTCTTGACATATCTGTAGAGCACAATAATTCCCTCTCTCAACCTTTGTTTTCTTTGGCTAAACAAATGGAGTTCTTTGTTTCCTCTTGCAAAATAGGCTGTCCTTTCCCCTGATTACTGTAGAAAACCTTCCCCGTAACTACTAAAACTTGAACTCACCTCATTTTAACATAGGTTCTTTATCATAGAAGTTTCTAGTTCAATGACATTCATCATGCCCATCTCTACTAGAAACAGACTAACAGATGGAATAACATTTGTTGTTTTCTTCTTGGCTGCATCATAAAGGTGAATTAGAGGCTTTCCATACTAACATCCCTCCTACACCCTCTCTTCTACCTAAGTGCACACCATCTCTGCTTCCAACAGGTCTGACTCCTTGCTGTCTAGCTAATAACATCTGGTTATCAGTACGTATTGTGCACATGGTCTTGCACTTTTCCAATTAGACTTCATCCTGTTCCTAGGAATTAATCAGATTTATTCTGTAAACTATCATGTCAGTTTTCTCCCTGACACTGGTTCCACACAATTTTTGTCAATAAATATGGACAATTCGCTCCCACTCCTTGTGATTATTCATCAAAGAAAATACTGGACAAGTGATTATCTGGTCCATCCTGAGGGATTCTGCCTACAGTTTCTCCTCAGCCTCATACTTCTGAGTGGGTTAGGGCCACCATATTTTCTGAGGTAGAGAATCTTGACAAAGAAGGATATTGTGTTAGGCACTGTTTCTCTCTGAATTTTGTCTCCTTTCCCATTATGTCCAAGTCTTTCTTCAAAGACTTTCCTGGCAACCATAATGAGAGTTCAAGCTACTCTTCAAAGACTATCTCACAGTCTTCTGTTGAGCCATCCCTCAACTTCCAGTACAGCAGTCTTTTCCTTCTCCACTTCTCTTACCTCTGAAGCTGCCTTAGGAACAACATCCCCTCAATTCTTATTTCTCCTTGATTTGATAGCTAGAGCCAGCACCAGTGATTCCTAGCTGCTGGAACTGCTGGTTTTAATGTTTGGTACCCCACCTAAGCAGCTGAGAAATAAATGCATAGAGAGGCACTATGGCTAATTCACTGATGGTAGTTTGTTCCCTCGGTCACGTGAATCTTCTTCGTGGTCAAACCGGATGTTCATCTTGTGTTCACAAATGAACCAGTGGGACCATTTGTGCTCCTGGACTGAATTTGCTTTCCAGCTGAATGTACCCCCTTTGTATCCCTTTGCAGACCTGTCAGATTTTGACAAGAGCTGTGAACTTCTGGTTTTGAAATAGTGCTGGCTTTAGCCCCTTTCTAACATGTTTTATGATCTAGGATACCAGACCTTTAGGAAGGGTAGGACCCTCCTTCAGGTTTGTTTTAATCTTTCTTTTTTAATGTCTCTTCTCTGGTCCAATTGATTACACTACATCCTGGAGCATTAAATATTTCAAAGGTGCTCAGATTTCCCACAGATGTGCAGAAAACATGGAATGACCGTTCCTGTGAATTACTATATTCTTTTTCATCCTTTTTTTCTGCATGTTTCTTAATGACTCCTATCTCAGTGACCAAATTGAAACACCCTACATCCACTCTAAGTTATAAAGAAACCACATCATATATCTACAGTCATTAAAGAAGGCACTGTTTTGTTTTCAGTGACCAGCTCTGCCTGTCAGTAGTCCCAGAGGATACACATGGGGAGTGTATATCAAATGTGCCTTGCCTTCTTGGTATATTCCTTTTTCAGGTATTTCTTATATTGGCTGCCGAACAAGGACAGCATTGCCTGCTCTCTTGCTTTCTGTAGAAGAAGGTACATTGTGATCAAATCCATGGAGCCTGCTGATTTAATAACCTGCTGTGAGTGCAAAACTGTAGAAACTACAGTTTATAACTGCGTTGAAATTATGAATTCCAGGAGGTCTTGTGTTCCCTGGGTTGCATACAAGCACTCTTCTGTTGTTCATTAGAATTAATACATTTCCTTGCACATCAGCAACATGAGATCTCATTTTTCTAATCTGGTATTTCTAGGATCGTACTGCAGCTGACTCCAAAATTTACCTGAATTCAAACTGGTGTTTGATATAAGAGAATATCTGCAGATTTTCAGCCTTCTTCTAAAGTGTTTTGTCTTCAGAACCGAATTAAATAACTTTTTCTTTGGCTGCTGCTTTTAATTTATAGTAAAAAAAACCCAAACAACAACAAAAACAAAGCAAACAAGCAAACCCAGTGTTTCAAATGCTATTCCAGATGAGCATCACTGTCTCACTTTTTACCTTCTCTTGTGATGATAAAACACCTAAACCCTCTTTTTCTTAATCTCACCCTTCATATTCAGTTCCATATGCAGAAATGATCCCTGCCTCCTAGCTTCTGTAAGGATCTAAACCTGTAATTTCCAGTGGTTTATGTCCTTCCATGCTCTTAAGCATGCTTTCTCCTTTGCTGAAACAGTGCTAAATGAATGAGGCAACCTAATGGCCACCCAGGCAGCAGCCTCAATATGGTCGTGGATGCATCTAGACCTCTTTCACTTCCTTCCTTTTAATGCTGTTCCCACTCATTCTTTACATGGGCAATGTCAACCATATGCCAGTGAGTGTCAGTCAGACATACCCAGCCGGTGGTATCTCTTCACCTATTCATGGGTAACCATCTCTGCTTTAGGCATCCAGCACTGGCTAAGCAAAGCACGTCTGCTTTCTCTAGGGTCTTTTTTTGTGTTGCTTCCTGTGTATCTACCTGAGCCACTGAGATTTCCAGCACAGGCTATATTACTTAACAGGCTTCATTAATACACTATAGCAAAAATGTAAAATGATTAATGGAAGTTGAAAAGCAGAGCTTATGCATGACTTATCCTTGTCATTAAAAATGGGAAGGTGCTGGGGGACAGCCATGCTCACCATGGACTTAGAAGGACTCTACCTCTGGGTCCAAAAGGCAGCTGTTTGCTGATGCTGCATGTTGTGGGACTGCAGCACGGACTTTGACTTGGTTAGAGCCTTTCTGATGAAGCCCTAACTATGTTCTAATTGTCCTGGACTCACCTAGGCAGAGCAACGTAAAAGGAGACTTGGCCTGTTGGAGGACTCTCGTGTGCTGTTGGCAAGCTTAGCAACCACTTTTTGGCCCTTTTGATCCTCACATAAAAAGGGATCATAAGGCAGTGGTGAGAAGGATTAAACCAGTGGCCTTCTTGCTAGGATCATTTACTTCCATGCAGAGAAGGTGTCAAAAGCTCACAGGTCAAAATACCAAGATTTTATACCCAGGAGGCTTCAGAAAATAATTAAGATTCAAGCCCTACAGGCTCCAATCAGTCCTTGTTGAACTTCAGCTCTATGCCAGAGTAATTTCACTGAAATCAGGTGAATTACTTCAGTATTACGTGTGGTGAGCAACTCCATCACTTTAAATGGAATTACACTGGCATAAAGGTGGTGTAACGTGGCTGACATGAATCAGGCCTCGTGTTTGCAGCAGCCTTGAATACACCACTATTGAGAGGACCTTTGGAGCTGGGCCCAAAGCACTCACAAAGGGAGCTCCTGCTGTTATTCCAACCCGTAGGCAGTTCCCCAAACAAAGACCAATTATCTGAGCTTTGTGTGAAGGGGGTAGGGGACATGCACCAATATTCATAAATTAGGCAAGCCTGGTGTTTACTAAAGTGGAGGGCCTTCATTCCAATTAATGTCTGTCTTCATTCCTTCTGTGAATGCCTAATTTCCTTTCCTTGTGATATTTGTCAGTTTTGATCAGCATATTATGATGTACTTCACAGATGAGATGAAATATCATCATTCCCCGTTTACAGATAGGGAAACCAAGGCATAAAAAAGTGAAACGACTTGCCCAAGAGAATAGCCCCAAGGTCACTTGCTACCTAAGGTAGGGCCTTGCCCACATGCTGCCTCCATTAACAATTCTGCTCAATTCTTCAAGTAGTGTACAATAAAAAGAATGGAAATTAGACTTTTTCAAAGGCTTTCTTGTACTACATCTTAAAAAGAACTGCTGCATTTTTTTATTTTTGTAAAAAAAAATTAAGTAAATAGCCATCGTATTACCAAACCACTTAAGAAAGCTTTAAACCTATATGTTAGAATGCAAAGATTCAGACAGAACATTATAAAACATTTTAATCTGTTTTATATGAAAAGGCCAATTAAAGAGGAAGAAAACTTCAGAAATAATTTTTATAATGTCATTTTATACAGTATAATAACAAGATCATTATAAGTGGTAAATATCATGTCATTACCCATTGTAATTATCTGATTACATTCACTTACATTAACTTTGTAATTAGATGTAATTTCACACATACCAAGTAAAATATTTTTTAACATGCATGGCAGTACAGCTCCATATTTCTGTATGCCCCTGGCTTGATCCCTGACAATAGGAGGATGGAGAAGTTCTAAGTTGTCCTTCCTCAGGACAGCAACCCGTCTCCACATGTGAAAAAAAATATTACT
Source organism: Falco cherrug (assembly GCF_023634085.1). Lineage (NCBI taxonomy): Eukaryota > Metazoa > Chordata > Aves > Falconiformes > Falconidae > Falco > Falco cherrug. The sequence goes on from NC_073698.1 coordinate 64,335,622, forward strand.
TTATCTACTCATCAGAAGGATGGGGGCCTAGAGAGCTAACTCAGGGAGAGCAGAGTTAAATGATCTGGTGAAACAAGGGAAAAAGAGAAATTAGAGTAGAGCAGATAGGTCATTTTCATACAAGGCTAAGCCTACATTGCATCATCTAGTGAAAAGACAGGTTTTATTTATTTATTAATGTATTATTTAGAGAATATAAAACTATGTTTAAAGGAATAGTGCCAACTTCCAAGAGTAGTCCTAAATTCCCTTAATTCTTTGTCTTTTATGACAAATTTTCATGACTGCTTTTTTCTGCTTTCTGGAAGGTACCCTACCAGTATATCAAAAGCCCCCCAGTCAGAACAGTGCCTGTGCAGGTGCAGTGATGCAGAGGTTAAGAATATATATACTGGGTCAGCCTGAGGGACCCCCAGATCCAGGACTCTGCCTCCAACAGTGACTGTCTTCCTGAAGTTCTTACCCTTCTCCCTCTCAGAGACCCACTGAGTCCCCAAGACCATCTCATCACCTCTTCCTTGTCCCAGCCAAGCTGTCCTTTCACACCACCAGCAGAAGGAAGTTTGAGAGGGACCAGTTTCTGTTCCTTTTTCTTACCATGCCTCTGCACAGGGCAACGTCCATTGACACCTCAGACATGTCTAGTGAGCAGTGGGAACTGTCAGGGTGCTCAGCACCCCTAGTTCCCCAGTTGCACACTTTTGATCCTGCAACCTTACTCTTACCCTTCCCTTTTCTCATCTGTCATTCCCACTGTTTTCTCCTTGTTTTCCTTTTCCTGCAGCCCTTTCTTCCTAAGGCCAAGGGAACATGCACAGGGCCCACATCCTCATAACCCTCAGAAATCACAAGCTCAAGGATACCCTAAGCCAGAAGAGAGATCCTCAAATGCAGTTCCCCCTGACAAACTATTCTCTCGTGATCTTGTCTAACCCTTGAAGCCAAGGACTTTTTGCATAACCACATTTTCTGGCAGTGCATCCTACTCTTTCTGAAAATGAATTTCCTTCTTGCTTACTTTGAACTTATTCCCTGACCTCCTAATTGATTCCTCCTAGTTCTTGTATAAAAAGAAATGGAGAATAATAATTTTCTGTTCAGCTTCTGTATTCCACTCAGGACTTATAAAGCTCTTCAATCATCTATTTCTCAAGTAAAAGAGCTCTAGTCTATTTAACCTCTCTTTGTACAGAGCCATCTCCTACCATCCTTGTCCACCTTTCCTCTCTTTCCTAATTCTACAAGGTCCTTTGGGAAAGTAGTTCTTCCCTACTCACACATTGCACTAAGGCAATTCTGCCTCTTCACTGGGCTTCCCTATTCACTTCTCTAACCTCTGAGATCTGCCTTTCAAGGAAAGGTCTGGAGTGTGAGTTTCTTAGTCCTGGAACCTCCTGGGACACAGTCATAGAGTTCAATCTCAACCATGATGAGCATTGCTGGTCAAGTCTAAACACTTTGTAGATGTCAGTCTCAGTGAAAGACCAGAGTCCTTTTCTCTCTCCCAGGTGGAACTTCAGGAGTTTGAGGCAGCCCAGATGTCTGTCTCACTTCTGCACACAGCAGACTTCCCCCTTTCATCTGAGCAATTCAGGGAAGCAGAGACTAAACACAGCTCCAGACCAAACCCTTTATTACAGTGAGATGATTTCTAGCAAAGAATTGTAGGAAAAGTCACGGCAAAATGCTTTATCTTTGAAACTAACACCCTGCAACAATATTAAGAAGTGGAAAACTATGTGGCAACTTTTTTAAAAACTTCAAATAATAAATTCCCTTCAGTTAGAGAAACTTCTTCACTTAAGTAAGCCACCTAGGAACTTGCCATGTGTTAACTGTCTTTCAAAGTTAGAAGGCAAGGTGATTCAGGCTGCCTACCCGAAGACCTGGAGAGAGCCTAAGACATGGATAGACCTTAATTGTCACCTAATGGCACCTTTCCCTCTACCTTTGTGCCTATCCATCCATCACCCTCTGTAATTTTATAATCACTGCTTCTTCCTTGGCATAGCTGTTTTCAAATCTCACTCCAGCTAAAGATAAGGGAGGCTGTTGGGGATGATGTAGGCTGAGTCTCATTATATCGCAGGAAATAAAATCTCTTTAAAAGGCTCCAGTCCAAAGCAATTACAGAGAGCTTTAAATTTACACATCTGAATTGTCTCAACAAAGTAGGCAAAACAACAAAATACCTAAAGTACGGCACACACTTTAGTGGTTGGTAGTGCAAGTCTACAGCCTGTGTAGGCTGATGGTATCAACTAATGTGTCTATTTGCAAGCAGTTTGCCAACACACTGGTCTAGGAGACTTTTCATTCTTTTTTCAAATGAAATTGAAATGCACTGATTGTTTAGATGAATCATTTCCCTCTCCTTGTTTTGGATTACACTTTTTTTTTTTCCTCACCTCAAATCTTCCTTGCTTTCGATGGCAAAGCTAACGTCAGAGCAGTCAGAACTAGTCCAAGATTTCCCTAAGTGATATTTCTGAAGCAGAGCAGGTGCAGATGAGGAAAAAGGATCAGCCAATTTTTAAGAAGTCAGATGGCATTGTGCAGCAAACAGAAGGCAAAGGACTGATTTCAAAGCACAAAATCAGGTCCTTTTATTTATGTAGAATGCACCAATTCACAGAATTTGAAATGGCTGGTTATAGAAACGTATACATTTGATCGTAGTTTAATTTTCCATGGGCTGCAATACCTAAATCAGGAGAGCTGTGAACATGGCATACAGGTTGATTCATTTCAGAAGAGTCACCTGGAGAGTTTCTTACATGGAAGATATGGAAGACATAGTTTATATTATCCAGTAAGAAATCTTATCACGACTATTATCCAGCAAGAAATCTTATCACGAACTCTATTCTTAGAGTATTGTCTCTAGCTGCAGGGGAGGGAGGGCAGATATACTCCACAATTTTGTCATAAGCATTTTTTACATATTTTGCCCTGAGTTGAGTTCTCTATCTCCCTGTAAATTTAGTAAAGTACACAAAAATGAGATACCTGTTCATCATGCTTCTTTTGTAGCAGCTGTCCTATGAGATCTATGAAAAAGCAGGCCTGCTAAAATAAAAATGTCGGTAACAGTGAAACATCAAGCTTGTAGATTCATGTCATGGTTTGGTAGGAAGAAAATTAACTCTATCCCAGCTGAAACTAGGACAATTCTCCAAGACCCTATGGAGCGGTTTCACAGAAATCTCATGTTTAAAATATTGTATCAGTAAGATTACTCAAAGATTTAAAATTCCTCCAGATTTTCACGCAAACCTTTACACTTCACTATCTTACAGACACCACCAATCAAATACCAATTAAAAATGTTGAAGCTTTTTTTGATGAAATGACCAGCTTTTAAAAAGAATGCTATGGATGTATAGAAAACCAGCTTAGGTGCATATATATATATATGTGTGTGTGAATACATGGAAATAAACTTCTAATTAACTCCTCAAAGCATAGTTACCCTTAGAAAACATAGTGATAAGTAGACCAAGATATCTACATGTCTTAAAATGCTGCTGTAATTTGAAAAGTTGTGATTTTATCCAAATTACCATAAAATTCACTTCCACAAGTTATATTAAAGTAGAATTATAAAACAACGACCAGGTATTAGCGAGGAGGTCCTATCACAGTGATGTCAATGGCAAAGCTACTGCCATCTTCCATGGAGTGAGGGCCTCACACAGGATTTAATAACTTGCTTGTTCTAAAGATTTATGATCTTCTTTCAAGTGAACTTAAAAAGAAGACGATTGTACAGCCTTCTGGTCTTTCTCTCCTGATGCTAATTCCTGATGTTAAGACAATTACACTCCGAGAAAGGATGTGGTTTCTGCTGACTAATTCCTATGGTTAAAATGGAGCTGCAGTGCTTAACAGAGGTGTAAGCAGCATCAGTCTGGCCCCTTTACACCAAACTCCATCTCTAGAACGGTGTGGCACAGCATAAACTGGAACCACACAATCAGCACAGCCTCCCACATCCCTCAGGCAGCTCCTGAGAGCAGAATCTGCCTTCAACAGCTCACAGAAAGGTCTTCTCAGACAACACTTGCTCCAGTGTTCCTGCCTCTGTCAGCTCCCCTGCCTCCATCCATGCATTAGCTCTGAAAGCAATTTCCCAAGGACAGTGACATTTCTTCAGTATAACACCATGGGAGGTTGTGCCTAACCTTCTTGGACATAAGCTAAAAGACTTACTGATGGCATTACTGTGAAACTTCTGCCACACATAGCTGCAGATTTATTGTCCAACTTCTACTTAACATTGCAGTCATTCCTACCTGCACAGAGGCGATGTAAAGTGTTATCCCTAAGATAATGCTGAAGAAATCTGAGGAGCAAAGAAAGAAAACTCTATTGTTGTAACCAATAATCAAAGCAGTAACAATTTCACTGTTCAGCAGACCACATACACACACACATATTTAAAATCCAATGTTATGACAATATCTTGATGACAAAAGGTTACGAAAACGTACCACTGATCCAAATTTATATTCTTCTCATTCAGTGGATGTCACCTTCATCAAAAGAAGTTCTTTTCATTTTTCTTCTTTTCCTTTTGGTAAGCTGAGGAAGGCTCCTTTTTGTTTTTCACTGTCTGTATGAATTGCTTCTCTCCACCACTTGGTAAGCCCCGAAGAGATTGGCAGGCTTGACAATTTTACTGCCAGTTTTCTTCTGCAGCTTCAAGAGAGGCCTCCTGCAATGTTCCAAGCTCCAATGAGCTGTTCAAGGATGAGCAATGTGGGAGTTAGGCATGTTCCTACCTGTCAGTCCCATAAGCTTTTTGGCAGCCACAGTCCCTGGCAAGATCAGAGATTATTGCATCCACAGGGAAAACCTACAAAAGCCAGCATTCAGCAGAGAATTCACTTTCTTAACTTCCAAAAAGAAGCTGGCAGTGAGCCTTCTGCTTCAGTAAACTGTTCCAATTTCTCATCCAAAGATTTAAATGCTGGCAAGCTTAAAATACATTAAATATAGTTAGCGCACTCACATACACACATATGTCTTCACACAGAGACATGAGAACACTTCTAACAAAAATATTGCTTTTCACTTCATTCTGATGCTTTTAATAGGTGTTGTGGTTTCAGGCATCAGACCCCTTTGACTATGTATCATTTCAGGAGCAGAAATTAAGTGAGACCAGAGGAGGGCCAGTATCCAGAACAGGAATCACGGCATCAAAACAACGTTAATTCAGCCTTCCCCAAATCTAGGGATGTTCTCTCACACAGAGATATCATCCTGCTGGTTAAGAGTGAGTCAAGATCTGGGCAAGAGAGAGAAGAAACTACCTCATGTAGGTTTTTCCTCTGCCAGCCAACTTCCACTCCCATTAGCAGTTTCTAAACTGACTCAGCATCCACAGCTTTTACAGTGGTGTCACATGCCTTCCAATACTGAGGAGTTGTCTTCTGTTCTAGCTCTTGGAGGCATGAGATTTTCTAAGAATCTCATTTTATCTTATAATAAGGAAGAAAAATAAGTAGAAATATAAGAAAGTAAAACTAACATTCAAAAATGACAATGTTAGCCTAGTAAAGCCACCCTCCTTCAGCTTGCTTTAGAGACTTCCAGACATCACAGCCTAATTTTAGTGCAATAACTCTGGATCAGTGGCACATTTTGGTAACCATCTGTCACCAAGATATTACCATAAGGTTGGCAGTACTAGGAGGAGTACACTATACTTTGCCTTACTGGGATAGGATAAAGATGTGCAGGTATGGAAAACAGCTGTTCTGTTTCCAATAGGAAAACTTTATAATTTTCCCTGTTTTTTTCAGATGTCTGATGTTCAAAACAGGCAAACCAGGGGGAAATGAAAGAAGAAAAAAAAAAAAACACTTTATGCACAATATTTATCTCTCACAATGAACAGAAAAAGATTTTTTCTATTGTATTTCAATCAGATTTTGATCGCTAACAAGGATTTAAAATGAGTATCTTATTTTAAAACTCATGGTAGTAGCAAACTAATTCTTACAGACATATCTTTCATTTTCTGTTTAAAAATAACATTGGCATTTTCTGCTTCAACAGTGCAATCTTTTTCATATTTTAGAGACGTGTCAACAAGCAGAAGCTGCACTTACATATTTTAGCATTCAGCACAATGCCATAACTGGTGCTAGATACAGTTGTCACGGCTCCAAAAATGCATGTGTACAGAGCTTAAAATATAGGTGGCAGTACTTCCCATGTGCTACCTAAATGATACACAATACAATTTTTACTACAAAAAAGGTAAATACATTTCAGCTTGCAGTAAATTGCCAAGTTGCTTGCTGTCCTTTTCTCCCTGCTCTGTTGCTTCCTCTTTCTTTCTTGAAAAAACACCCAACCTTCAATTTTTTCATTTTTACTGAGGGACAGAGTCCAAATGAGAACCTAAGTGAGAACTAGCTTTGCAAGAGAAGGGGAAAAATTAACAGTAGGACATAAGCTTCAAATGGATATTAAGACCTGTAAGTTTTTATGCAATGCCTATTTTCCTTCACAGGGTCTCTTGAGGTCCGTTTTCCATAGTAAACCCCAGAAACTGCCTAAATACCATGTTTGTAGACATTTTTTGAGAACCACAGCTCCATAGACAGGTATGCCTTTCTGTCCAGTATACTAGCTTCTTGGCCCTGCTGCAAGGTGCACATACAACCTATTGTAGGGTAGACACAACTCCACCTTGTGATTTACAGCAAAACCTTTCTCCACTGCTTTGTCAGCATAAAATAGTAATGAAATTGATGTAATTTCCTCTCATTTGAAGATTACTTTACTCTGCAAGTAAATGAGCATCTGTCTATTAAAGGAGGAAAGGATCTGGATTTGTCCATACAAGAAGGCAACTCTGTTATGAACTAAAGGAGGAACTTACTTAACTATGTCAAATGACATTTCAGTGATGGTTCCTGGGCAGAAAGCAGTCTGCTGACTCAACAATTACAAGGCCATGCTGGAGATGGTGTTGGAGATTATAACCTGGAATAAGACACCAGAGGGAAAAAAAAAAATGTGGAAAAGAGCTGTAGGGTAGGATGCATAATGACAGCAAAATGAGCTTCCAGCATATCACTGAAACCACCCAGTGCCATCTTTGGAAAACTAGGTAGGGGTGCATAGAGCAGGTTATTACTGAAGCTGGCACTAGTTTTTCTCCCCTGGAACATCACACCTAGTTCTGCTGCTTATGGTTCAAGGAGTGGTTTCCAGAAGAAGGACAAAAACCACTCAAAACGTGAAAAGCACGTCTTAAGGGTGAGAATATCCATCCCAATGGGCCCTTAATGTGCCTTCCTGAACAACGTGCAACTCCTGGTGGCTCCAAAAGCAGCAGTGACCAAGCTGCAGGCACAAGTGTTGTGTGTGAGGACCAAAAGAGACAAAGTCTCTGGCAAACTGTCCTTCAGTTACCTACAGCAACTAGGGAAAAATGTACAAAACTGATGGATAGCAGCACAGGTTAGTGAGAGATAAATCACATTCATTCTTATCCTCTCTATGTACATTTTTTTAGTTAACAGCACAACTGGAGGATTCCTGTGAGAGCCACTGCTCTGTCCCCAGGGCCAGGCTGTGGAATTTATGTGGCCAGGACACGTATGTGTGTATGCGTGAGGGGGAGAGCGAGCTTTCTAGCTGTGAAGACAGCTGCTGGGTGAGATGGCAGTGGGAGGGGGTGGCGTATTAGAGCACTCACTTTAGTCTCTTGGCTGGTTGCCAGCAGTACAGAAGTTGAGAAATCATTTGTCACGAGGATAAAAGCCAAATACATTGCTCTGGGTGAGATGTAACCTGACAAACAGTCTCCTGTGACTGACGCATTTGAACTACTAATACACTCTATATAAATGCCTTTTTCTGACAGCTAGCAGTCTTTTTTTTTTTTTTTTCCTTAGTTTTTCTGCTTGTTCATGCTGGGCTTTCTGAGTTCTTGCATATCAGATTGCTTGGCAAAGAGCACTGGGCAGGAGGACGGTTCTCCATCATGCTAGTTCCACACCACAAGTTTAGGAGGAAACTAGCTACAAAAGAATTAGAAAACTATTTTTTTAAATGGCTGTTCCCTAATATCTCTCTTTTTTTTCTTCCTCTTTTTTGGGTTGGTTTTTTTTTTGGGGGGGGGGGGGGGGCGGGGCGTCCAAAAATGCCATACAGTCAGCTGGTCAGCAGGAACTTCATTTATAACTGTCAATTGTCAATTTAACAGTTCATTTATTTCATTGAAGCAGTGAGACACAACAGGGGTGTGGTAACCATGAGATAATCACACCTCTGGGGTCTTATGAGGCAAAGAGAAACGGCCAATTCCCTCTAATCCCACAGTGGTGTGATTAGTGTTCCTGATAGCTACAGCCAAGGAGGTTATGAGATAAACTGTGCATTTCATGTTCTAGAAAAAGAATTAAAGTTAAATGTTTAACCAGCCTAATTCCAGTTCTGTAATTCATCTTGATTATAGATATGTATGATAATGAACACTGATCCATATACAATTGACTACTTCAAAATGTTTGACAGACAGTAGGAGTAGTTATTTGCATCCAGAATTATAACACACATAGAAGGTATAGCATATAGCTGTCTGTTTTCAAGCCTTATAGGCAGGGATCCACCATCATGCAATCTAAGAGCTCCTCTGGGCATGCAATCCTTAAACGTATATCTACACAAACTAGCTGGGTCCCAGTGACAAAGAGACTGCCTTTTTCTTAGCTGTTATGGGATTCCTGCTAATTAGCTTCGTTAAATGCTTATCTAATATCTATGCCTGTTATGGAACGTCCATTCATCTCTCATATATGATGCTTCAACTCGAAAACATATAATGATGGGTAGTATGATGCTTTCACTAGAAAGTGTGTAATGGATATTTGGCAGACAGAAAACTGCATCATTGAGGACAGAAATTACAGAACTAATGATCTCATCTATTAGGTCATATTGCTCAATTCTGTCCTCCAATGTTGTTTTCTGTAGTGTACTTTGTCTTGTTGAGTTCTAAAAGGTGTGAAATATTTCAAAGAACAATTTTTATGATTGTTCTGAAGACTAAACCAATATTCCTTTACCACTGACACTAGCATATGAAAAAGCTTATGTCAACTTTGTGTGATTTCTTTCTCCTTCTTCTAAAGTCTTAATTGAAGTAATGATGGCCCACCATTGAGGTCCTTTTCTGGAGATCTTCCATGAGTATTCATTGCCCTGGGGACTTCTGGTGGATTGACCTTGGCTGGCTGCCAGGTGCCCACCAAGCTGCTCTGTCGCTCCCCCTCTTCAGCAGGACAGGAGGGAGAAAATAAGATGGGGGAAAAAAACCCTGTCAATTGACATAAAGGCAATTTAATAAAGGGTGCCAATCAGAGCACAAATCCTGCAAAACTTTCAGGAGTGTCTTTGAGGTCTGCTATCTCTGTGGATTTACATAGGTGCCTCTAGGAAGACAGTCTGTGTTTCTAACTCCTCAGGCTGTGATGCTGAAAGCATCCTCAGGATCGGGAAACAGCTATGTATTGGGTTTGTGTGGCGAGGCTTTTAGCAGGTGCGGGGGGCTACAGGGGTGGCTTCTGTAAGAAGCTGCCAGAAGCTTCCCCCATGTCCGATAGAGCCAGTGCCAAATGGCTCCAAGACAGACTCACTGCTGGCCAAGGCTGAGCCCAGGCCGGGCAGGAGGGGCAGGGGGGCTCCAGGCGCCCAGCAGAGATGCCCTGGCAGCCCCTGGCAAAGTCCCCGCTGAGGCAGGCCGTGCCCCCGGCCCATGGCGGCGAACGGGGGAGCAGATCCCCCCCCGCAGCCTGCGGGGGACCCCAGGCCGGGGAGGGGGGCCAGGGCTGGAGCCGGCTGGGCCTGAAGGGCAGCACCATGGGGGGCCCGGCTGGGGCAGGGGCAGAGTGTGAGGAGGAAGGGGCAGCACAGACAGTGTGTGATGGACTGACCGCAGCCCCATTCCCATCTCCCTGCAATGCTCGGGGGAGGAGGTAGAGAAATTGTGAAGTTGAGCCTGGGAAGAAGGGAGGGGTGGAGGGAAGGTGCTTTTAAGATTCATTTGTTATTTCTTATTATCCTACTCTGATTTAATTGGTAATAAATTAAATATTTTTTTCCCCAGGTCGAGTCTGTTTTGCCCATGATGGTAATTACTGGGTGATCTCCCTGTCTTTATCTGGACCCATGAGACTTTCGTTATTTTCTCCCCCCTGTCCAGCTGAGGAGGGGAATGATAGAGTGGTTTTGGTGGGCACCTGGCATCCAGCCAGGGTCAACCCACCACAAGATATTAAAATTCCCTTGGTTGTCGTGGCAATCTCAGTTGTCAAAGTCTGATCTGACACTCCTCAAATGTTTCTAGTTAGTGCACTTGAACATTACTCATCCAGCCTGGGAAAGGGAAAGCGTGATCTCCATACTCTTAGTATTTCTTGAAGACTTTCACTAGTTTTTCCTGTTCTTCCCTTTTTCTTAACAGACCTGGCTGTGTGAGAGAGGATAAGAATGGAAAATCATTTAATCCAGAGAGATTTCTTTAACACATAGAAAATGTCACATAGGTTTCTTCCACGGTCCTGGACCTAACTCCAGCTTCACTCTTGTTTTACAGAACAGTATAAAACAGCAAAATATCAAAGTTCTGGGTCAAAAGAAGGCTGCAGTCAGCTGAGGCACCTCCCAGTTAACCCTATTTAGATGCAAGGGATCTGATTTCTGTGCTAGTGATAGGGGTATTACCCTTGCAATCACAAAAAAACAAACAAACAAAAAAAAACCCAACCAAAGAAACCACAAGAACCAAATAAATGCCAACCAAAATATCTATTTCAGATTTTATTTTAATGTCATTATTCACCAATTAGGAAGTTATTTATTGTTAAGCTTATCCAAAATGACAGTTGTTAGTTCAAGTGACTGCTAAAAGTATCTAGATCGGGAGGTTGCTTTCAGTCGTCCCAGAGTGTGTTTCATGGCTGTGAAGAAATGGAATGTAGGTATTTTGTTTTATCCATCTCACTACAGCTGCGATCCAGTCCCTGGCCTTCTTATAAAGGGGTCGGTCGGCTTATGGGGTGGAAGTTTTAAAACTTACTGGAGGGATTTCAAGCGCACCATCCTCTGTTTCTCTTCAGTGGACACCTATGGAGCAGTACTGCAGCCCTAAGTTTGATTTTCTCCCCACTCAGCTCAAGGCTGGTGCTGCCTCTTTGCGGAGCAGAGCTGCTGCTGAAATGTGAAACAAATATGAGCCTTTATAAGCCTTTACAAGTCAGCCTTTATAAGCCTGAAACATTATAATGAAAAGGTATGTGAAATATGTAGGTCCCCTTTCAAACAAGATTTTGGTGATTATTTGAATCTCTCTGGGCTACTCTAAGTAGCCCAGATCAGGCTAAGCTTGACTGGAGAAACATTCACCTACCCTGTAACAGCGGTGCGAATCCCAACAGTACTATTTCTGCAAGTGGGAATGCTTTGGAGCAATGCTTGCATATTTTTGTTACTAAGGCAGGTTTGGGAGAACCAGCACTTTGATACCTGGGGCACTCTGCAAAAATTAAAAGACTTCTTAAAAAAAATATTCTTCTTTCAAAATGAAAGAGAATTATAACCCTTTTGTCCTAATGATAGGGAAAGGGTTTTAAATTCTTGAGTGTTCCCTCCCTCTAACCCCAAAATTTTTGTAGCTGCGGCACTGAATGCAGTCCCATTATTTTTAATGATATATCAGGACTCGGTAGAAGAATAGCGTACTATATATCAAAAGCTACACCCTTGGAAATCACAGAGCTCTTCAAGAAGCCACCAACGGGTTAAATGGTGACCTGACCAATTTGCTATGGTTCATTTGGTCTATGCTAATTGTTTTAAATGCTCACTTTGTGGCATATTCTTTAACATGCTGATGGGAAGTGAAGCATATTTCTTTAGAGCAGAGATTCAAGGTTATATTTATATTGGAAAGACTTTTTCAGAAAAGTGCAGGCACACCTCAATAGTATTATGTAAATAGTAATTAAGCTTCATCATTTATCCAATTTAAGGAAATACATGAAATAAATACTTTTCAAATCCTTTTGCTTTGCTTGATTTTTCAATGTCACACTTCTTTCTCTATTCTTCTGAAATACTTGAAGTCAGATTGCTTCTTTTCCATTACCAGGCTTTTGTGTCTGCCTGTCTGGTGGGTGGCTTTTTTTTCATTCCTTCGGACCCTGACCTGGTAGTCATTATTTTGTCTTTTATCTTCATCTTCTTTCCCTTTTATTTTTCCTTCTTTTTTTTTTTATTAGACTAGTCAGCCTTGATATTAGTCTTCTCAAAGCTACTATCCATTACACTGTCAGCAAAGCAAGCTGCCTTACCGTAGGCCAAGTGTCAACAGAAGGTGAGGCAGAAAATCAGCCACAATCTAAAGCTAATTACCCTGCCTAGAAGTTAATTAAATACTTGTTAGGAGCAGCAGGGTAGATCCTAATTAAACTTGTCTAATAACAGTATGCTGACATACTCTGACACTGGGAATTCCTACAGGGTTTAAATAATTGTACAAAGGGCAATAATACCTGTCACATCATGGTGTGCAGGCAAACCCTGAAGATGCACATTTCTCAGTATTTTCTGTACTAATTTGCCACATATTGTGCACTTCACATGTGTTTAATTTACACATGTTTTAATTTTGATGCCCTGGATCTTTCTAAATGACTTTGCTGTTGCTGATCTAAGTGTAAACCACTGTAAAGGAAGATGGTCACTGGTATTTCATTGTATCATTTAATACCCTAAAGCTGATAAAATCCTGCTGATAGTGATACCTCCAGGGTTACTTAAGTAAAGCTGCGGCCTTTTCTTTCTGCTTTCAAGACAGTAGCTACTTTACTTGGAAGTGGAGAGGAGAGCTTGGTACACCTTGCCAGCCTTCCCACATTCCCAAAGGGCCAAATTCTTCACCCACCCACAGGCTGGGAATTTTACCCGTTTGCATTTTTATTTCACAGGAGTGTCACTGAGAAGAGACTTTTACCTCCACTGCTGAGCCTGTGTTAAACCAACATCTCTTTAAACTACTCAGATCTTCATTTACATTGAAAACAAAAGGAAGAGGAAACCACTATTAGGTGTAACTGCCAGCTGAATTGAAAGGGAAAGGAGAGGTGAAATGCAGGAGAAGGAGCTGATAACAGAAAAGAACCTCTCTTTTCTGCTTATTCCAGCCTTTTGATGGGCTGGAAATATTTTTGTTTCCAGACAGGAAAACACAATTTGCCATCATTTCAAATAAATGAAGGTTCCCCACAAACCACAGCGGGGCTTTTGTCTAGTTGTTTTTAAGGGATACTCTATGCCAGCAGTTTTAAGGCTGGTTAAAAACCTCCCATTTAACCAGGTTCTGTTTTTCAACTGATGAGTTGTCACACTGCCTTGTGTGAGGGTTAATCCCCCATTGTGTTGCCTATGCCACCGCAAAGAAGGACAGCAACGACAAATACGCAATTGCTGATAAAGCTTGTCTCTTCTCGAAAAGCCCTGAGAGGCCGTCTCGCATGCTGATGGTTGTTTACTGCAGCAAAATGCTGAATGTCAATTTTAGGAAAGCAATGTTTCAAAACTTTTTGCCTTTTCTCATGGTAAATCGGTTCAATTTCTCACTGTTCCTTTACTACCCTTGACTTAAGCATCCTTTTAAATAAGGTGGTTAGGGCTTTTGGGTGGTAACCAGCAATGGATGCTCGAAAGTAGATTTGATGTTCCCATCATTAGGCCATACTTGAAATGCCATGTCAGTGAAACTAATGAAATGGAATGCCATGACATGAAACTAATCAGACAGGAGACAACTTTAGAGGCAGGGGAAATAAGAGACCTGCAAAGATTTAAGCCAGTCATAGCACTCTCCATTTTGCACCCTCTCCCTGAACAGCAAGGATTAATGGAAAGATGTAAGCGCTCTGATCTTTTCTAGCAAGACTGTTGTTGAAATAATCAATTAACCTTGGGAGATCAAATTGACAGAGCTTAAGCGTGAAGTTATTTAAAATGCCAGATTATCTAGGCAGATGAATACATTTGTTGCAATACTAAAAGGAAAATTAAAGTATTTTTCCAAACTTCGTTTTTCCGAACTGATTTAACATTATTTCCCCAGGAGTCAACTCTGCCTTTTTCAGTCTGCACTTTAACACATTAGAACAAAATGAGATTTGATGTACTCCATAAAGAGACTAGCGATTTTTCTCTTCCTTCATGGAGTGGGAGGGTTATTATAGAAAATAGCTTACAGTAACCTCATGCTTTTAGCTCTTTACTTTTGTTTATTTGACAATTTGATTATTTGGGTTCCTGTCTTCTGTGGTGATTTTGGTTGGTTTGCATTCTGGCTAAATCATCCGCTGCTTCATCTGTGGGGTAAAAATTTCTTTTGTCCTTAAAAATACAAAGAATGTGAAATATTTTATTATATTAGCCATTTTATCAAATACAAGAATCCAGTCAGATGTTCTTCAAACAATCAATTTAACTTCATTTAGTGTGAAAAGATAGCAATTTTATTTTATTAAAATGCTTTCGGCTGTGTTATTCAGACTAATAACCTCTCTACTATTTTATCACTTTGTAGTAAGACAAGGACAACATAAAGTTCTAGTAGCATCAGGCTGTAACTCTAGGCCCATTACTGCAAGCTTCAGCTGTGATCCAGCACGTAAGAATATGCTTAATGTAAGCACACAAGCAATGGCAATGCTTGTATGCTTGAAGCCAAGCATACATTCAGACACAGGCTTAAATCCTTCCTTTGAAAACAAATTGTGAACAACTCCACTGATAAAATTGGTACAGTTCTATAATTATGAGAATGTCACAAATTTTACCACATGAATTTTAAATCTATTGTTTTGTTAAAGTGCAAAAGTTGTTATATTTCATTCTCTCGTTCATATTTTCATTCATTTATCTTTTTGTTACTTTTTTGTTCTTCATTCATTTACTATGTTGCAGGGGTTTATATCAAATGCAGTAATTTAATTTGAGGACATACATTTAATTCCAAGCTAAACAGAAAGTACAAATGCCAGTAAGGAACCATTTGCACACAAAGACATATGGGCTGAATTGTAAAGGCATAGCATGTAAACAAGTTTAGACTGACCAAACTCATCCAGCTGCACTTTGCTAGCAGCCACACTAGTTTCAGAGATTGCCATCCCCAACCATTTGTTCCCACACCAGCACTGGAAGTTAAAAAATTAAATAAAGTAATATATCCATGTGTGCCCTAATCCCAGAGAAACTGAGATGAGTTATTTTAGCCAGTGCTGGTTGTGACTTGAGCTAACTCAGTTGTCTTTGCCTGAAGCAGGGCAGGGAACACTCTCCTGAGTTGCATTTCAGCTGGCCATAACAAGCTGTTGAGAGTGCTGATGCAATCAATCACTTCAGCTGGCTCCAGAAGGACATCTGTCTGTGCTTTCCTTCTTCTATCCCTAGACTGCATACCCCCTCTTCACTCAGTCCTCCTCCAGAGCATGATGCTATCAGACTAAGAGGGAAGAAAGGACAGGAAGCAGAAGGAGCTCTTGGTGGTACCGGCACTCAACACAGAGGACAAAAGGAAAAGGGAACAGCCAGGACCAAAAACAATGTGTGAAGAAGGGGTTAGTTATGAAGTAGATCTTTGGAGAAGTTATTCTTTGGACTTGGAAGAACTGAGAGGAAAAGTCATTTAGAAGATCTTGGGTTTTTTATGGGCAGAAGTACTAGAAACTGTCAGAAAAGGGATAGCTTTTATGGAATGACTACATGTCACAGAAGCCACAAATAAACTATTGGCCAATCCCTGATTAGAGATACTCAACTCAGTCTTAATATGTTTGCCAGTGAGCACATGTCCTTCCTCAAGTTTAGGACAGTGCATCAAACATAAATGACATTCTTCAAAGGCTTTCAGGTAGAAGGATTCCCTTACAACATATTCTGGCCAGGACAACTCATGGCAGCAGAAAATTATTGGATGTCTTAAAATTGTAAGAAGTCTACTTTGAAGCAGCAAATGTATTAGCAGCAAATGATATTTCTTCCAAAAGATAGAGCTGGAAGATCATTTGAAGACTAGAATCCCCCCATACTTGGAAAAACTATCCTGGAAAAGACTTAAGAGTCCTGAAGGATAGCCAATTGAACATGAACTCTCAGTCTACTGCTGTGGTAAAGTACTAGTACATAACTTCAATTCACAAAGAAACAGAAGTAGAAGTAGGACTGCTGGGATTGCTTTTCAGGTCCTCTGCCTGGCTGTCGTGTCCTCAGTTCAAGAGCAAGGATAATAAATTACAGGGAATTTAAAGAAGAACCTCAAGAATGTTTAAAAAGTTGGAAACATGATATAGAGCAAGAGAAACTCAACTTGCTTAACTGAAAAAAAGAGGTTAAGAAGCGACTTGATGGCAGTTTGAAAGTATAAACACAAGGAGCAAAAATACGCTAATGGAGGGTTCTTCTGACTAGAATACAAGCAAGTGAAAACCAGGGTACAAAGTTAAAAGGTGACAAATAAAGTTTAGGAATAATATATTTGTTCTTGACAGTAAATTTAACTAGCCCCTCAAACGACGTGTAGCTATGGTTGATTCTCCATCGTTGGTTATTTTTACTTGAGGCTCAACGTTTTACAAAATACTATCCCTAACACAATAAAACTTTCTCTACAATGCCTATGGCCTGTGTTACACTGGTAGTCATAACAGCTGACTGTAACAGCTCATTCTGGCTTTACAATGTATGACACTTCTAATCAGCAATAAATGAATTGAAGCAAAGAAAACCTTTACAAAACCTGTTCTAGAAGAAAAAAAGCAATTACATAACTCCTTATTTAGAAGTCTTTTATTGCCATCACTTACCCTTGGTTTTTAAAGTTCACTTCTCTACCAACCACAGCCACTTGTATACTGAAGTACCGTTGCATAGTAAATGGTGCTAATGCAGGTTTTTCTTTTCAAAGTTCAACTTTAAGATAAAACAAGGGAAATAATGATTCTTGTGGATAATCTGCATTAAACAATCTCCAGCCACTGCCAACATGGCAGCATAAAGGAAAAGAAATGAGTGCAGCAAGCCCATGATGCATCAATGACTCAAAGTCCCTATGAAAGTTCTGGGTGATTTGTCCACTGTTTCTTACTCAGTAAAACCACGATTCTGTAGTCCACCTTTACAGGAACCATTGGCCTTCACAGTTCTTGGAAAATAACTTCTAAAGGCAGATGCCAAGGGACATGCCAGAAAGAAGAGCAATGACTCAGGGAACTCTGCAAATTATAAAAGCAAAAATGTACATCTCTAGCACATCCCACAGTCTTACAGAGGGAATTCCAAGTAGCATGCAGAGCTTGAAGCCCCACAGCTTGAAGGTAATGGCTCTCTTCCATGCACATAAGGGGAAAAACAATGCATGTCCTGAAAACGTATCCTTGCTTTGAAGGGGATGCTTGCGGCTCCCTTTCTTTTCTGTGCAAAGATGAGACAAGGCAAAGACAAGTCTGACCACAGTCAGCAAGCAAACTGTGTGTTTTCTCTGCAAGACTCCACTCTAAAGGCACCACAGCAAACTTTACTGTATGCACAGTCTCAGTATAACAGGTGACAGCCTTGCTAAAACCATCAGCATTACATTACCGCTTCAGTGTGTACATTGACTAATTGCAGTCAAATCCTTAGATGCATTAGGATCAAACTTGCATCTGTATCAAGGAAGAATGCTGCTCTGCTGACTTACTTTCTTTGATTATTACCATCTATTACAGCCTCAGGGAAGTGCAACCTGCCATCGCATTTGTCCAGTGCAAGACTGATGGGCTTTGCCCCAGCAGATTCCTTTTGGATTACATTTGACAATTTAATACTTCTAATGCTTCTCAGTGCTTATTTTTGCCCAAGTAAATACAGTTTCAGGAGATGGAATATTATGTGATTGGTCTGCTTTCCCATGAAAACACGTTAGTATTCCTTCTTCAGATTTTCTGTTATTGTAGCACTAGAGTAGATGGTCTGTGAGAGAGAAAGTCCTTCTTCTAGAAAAGATAGGTAACATAAAAAGCAAAGGAAGTTATGGAAAAAATAGCAACAGCATTCATTAAAAAAATGTATCATTCCAAGCTTCTGTGAAATGCATAGATGTAAGCATGCTACCCACTGCCCTCAGGCACTGAAGAACAATCTGTACAGTAAGTCCAATCTGTCTAGCAACCACTGCAAGTCCAAATATTAGGTATCTATCTACTCCTGAAGACCTGCCTGCCTAGGCCTAGTGACAGCTCCTATAAGACCAAATCTTCAACTCACCTGTAGTTGCATGTAAAACCAGCAGAATGACACAGAAGTGTATCAGGCGAAGGAGCCGCTACCTGTGGCAGATTTGGCTTTTTTAAAGATCTGTGCAGGGTTGAACACAGTTAGAATTTAGGAAAAAATTCCCTCTTGTTAGGCTCTTATATCACCTAGAATTTTCACATATAGAAAGGTAATACTGGTAGCACTTAACATTACCTATCTACATCTAACACTTGAGTGCAAAATGTTATCATCCTCAGTTTAATTTGCAGTTATTCACAGTTAGTAATTTGCTTTTCTTTTGGACTGTAGCAAGTAAACAACCATCTTTCTTGTGGAAGAGAGAACTTTGAAAACTTGCTCTTGTTCATTCAGCAGCTGCTAACATTCAGACATTTTGGAAAAAAACCTAATGTTCTTTCAAACAAGAATTTAGCAAATAGAGGATACAAGGTAGCAATATTTTACCTGTCAGACTTCTACTACAGGAAGTGGTGTTTGGATGATGAGGAGAGAATACAGAAAACTAAAGAATAAAGTAAAGGAATAACAAATGGAGAAAAGCAGGAGCAGGAGGAGGAAAGAGATGGTTAAAGGAGAAAAGTGTTTTGCAAGATACAAAATGAAAGTAAGGTAACAGCTAGTTAGTGAATAAAAGGGCAAGAATCCACGTTCTGTAATAAAGAAGTGATGAACTGAGGCAGCAAAAGAAAGGATTAGAACAGAGAAGCTTTAATATAATGTAGTTAGGAAAGAAGACTAAAAAACTGTAAAGCATAAAGGAATGGCAGACAGAAGGGAATTAAAGGAGAGAAAAAAGATTAAAACAAAAACTGCATGGCATATGTCTGTTTATTAAGCAGTCTGCTGAAGAACAGAGGACTGGGCAATAAATAAAATACAATTTGCCTTTCCTATTCTTCTCTTTTACTGGATGAGAAGAAATGGTAAACACAGAGTTGAAATTAGGTGAGAAAAATGGATAGAAGTCAGTATGTTTAACAGCCTGAAAATGCTGTCTATCCATTAAATATATCTTAGTCTTGGCTTCCTAAAAAGAGTAGCCTTATGCATTTTTGCTCTTCAGCTATCCAGCTCTCTCTCTTCTTTACTAGCTTTTGCCAAGTCAAACCAAGAGGGTCTTGGAGATATTAAATGTTTCTTGATTCAAGGAAAGCAGCCACTACAAAGAGGCAAGAAATCCAAACCAATGCCTACCCACCAATGACAGAAGACTGCAGTACACGCACAGATGTTCTCTCTTCTGTAACTAGTAAATAAACACTGCACAGTTAATAAGCACAGATGCAGCACAGAATCACCCACAAGACATGCTGTCTCTTGTTCAGCTGGTATTTGGAGACAGAAGAGGGAACTGAGGAAACTGATGATAGGTAGAAGGCTCATCAGGAATCTTAAAAGATCTGGGAACATGTGAGGCATTGTAAGAAATGCTGGAGGAAGGTCAAAATATACTAAAAATGAGTGAGTTAGTGGAGAAGTACTGCAGCACAGGGACATGGGGAAGCAAATCCCTTGAGGACTTGGGGAAGGGCTAAGGCTGTTGTGGAAGGGAAGTCACAGGACACAAGGAAGAGAAATTGAGTCCTTATGGCATGATGCTGTACAAATATAGGATGGGAAGCCAGGCTTTTCACCCATCCACTCCTGAAACTGTTTCCTCAGTATACTTAGTGATTTCGCTAGTGTGCTGATAAAAACTATATATAAAATGAAATGCTGTTAGACTATTAATTGCTTACAGGCACTTAGAACAGTGTTTGAGGGAGTTGTTCATAAAGAACAAATTTGTAATGGAAACCAAGCAAAAGATGTTTCGACTTTGAGGTGAAAAGACACTTCTAATCTTAGTTACACTGGTATAAATCAGAAGTAGAACCCAATGCAAGAAGTTTTATAATCATTGGCAAAAGATAAAACATGCTTATGCTGTACAATGATGTCCACATTTTATAATTTAGCTATGTCAGGAATTCTGGATATTCATTTGTAAAGAATAGCTTTCACTAGCACTTTAAAAAAAAGTAACCAGAAGGTCATCAACAAGGGAGCTGAGAGAATAATATATCATGAATAATGTATTAAATGATTTCAGTCTTTATCTATTAATGAATTATCTTCAATCATCTTATAATTTTCTTGAATGTATTTGTAATTCAAAAGTACTCCCCATGCAATTTCTCCAAAAAAATTATTACTCTAAATTTTTCTTGGTCTTTTTGTGGATAAAAAGTAGCTGAAATTTGAATTCAATTAGTTTGTTTTTAATAGGGCATACAGAGTAGCAGTTCCTGATTCTGTTCCCCTCACAAACACATTTCTAAGAATCCTGTTACCTATATGCCATTAAACCTTTAACCACGAAATCTCTTCCTCTAACATTTTTTCAAATGTTCCATTTCTACCAGTACGCTAATACAACAGGCAATGTTCAAGGGCAGTCATTGAAATTCAACACCTAGGGTCTACTGCTTGTTATTAGGACAATTTTTTCTTCCTAAAAGAACAACTTCAGCTATAGGTGTTCACTTACGTCTCAAAGAATTTAAGTACTGGAAAGTCATAAAAAGAATCTTTTATTTTGGAATGCATCAAATGGTAGTGGTGTAGTAGCTGACCAGGTGTTTTTTTTCCCCTGTATCAGGCTATAAATAATTCCCAATGACCTTAATAGGAATCTTTGGTGCTCTCTATATGTAAAGAAAAAAATACAAATTTTCATTCCTCTTTCCAGCACCACAAATAGTATCTTGTACCCCACTGACACTTTTTAGATATTGTGTGTTGACTTTATCTTTACTTCTAATGCTTGTTATAACAGTGTCAACCATACCTGCATTGGAATCCTGCAGTCATGAGTGATTGAAACAGAGATAATTTTTCATTTTCGTGGCATAGTCACAGAACCAAACTATAGTGATGTGCCAAATAAAAAGAACATATTTGTATAGACATTTAGCTCACTCCTTCCAGTGTGCAGAGATGTACAGAGGTTGCTTTCATGTGAAGATCCAGCAACCTTTTCTAAAAAAAAACCTAGGGGTGAAGGAGTCTTACTGATTTGGAAAATATTGGCAAAGGCTGGCTCATTTTGAAACTCAGTTTTTCATCATGATTGTGATAAGTGTCTGGCAAGTCTGTATTATCTGTCCAGACTCCATGAATCTCTAGAGACCCACCTATTGCTGTGTCTTCAGCAATAACTTTTTGGCCCTTGGTTAGTGGTGTCCAGATGGCATCTGTACATCATTAATAATTTCTCAGGAATGAAAATATGTGTGCCTACCTGAGACACAGAGTAAAGAACATTCAAAAAATTATGAATTGCCACATTCACATTGTGGCTGTGTTTTTTGAATGCCATTTAAAAAAGGTTTCTAATAGGCAAAACGTGTCCATCTGCATCTCAAATTCACAGGACAAAATTATATAATTTCCATCAAGTTGAAAAGAGAAAAACAACTTCATGCCTTCTGAATATCAGTGAGTCTGTCCAAGCCTTCCTGCAAGTTCCAAGTTATTTTCTCTTGGTCACTCACCCATTCACTTTGTTGGCACAGTCTTTGTGTTTTTTCCCACTCCTTTAGCCATATGTGATGCCACTAGCTACTTTGCCTACAGCTCTGCCCAGTGCCCAGTGCTGTGCGAGGGAGTTCATGAAGTCCATTGACAGAATTTGGATCGAGCTCTGACTGTGGTACTACAGCAGCTGCAGACCCTCTTCCAACTGCCCCTTTTGCTAACTTGATCCGATGGAGAAAAACCCTAGTGGAAGGACACAAACATCTGTAATCAATGCTGACATCTAAGCACAGTCACCAAAATATTTTGGTTTCTTGGCATCAGTTCTGGCAGACAGAAGCTCACAGTGAAATCGTAGTATTAGAAGGGGGAGGGGTTTCTGGAAACATCAAGCATACTTTAATCCAAGTACTATTTTCTTGTGAATAGAATTAAAGAATTTAGGAAAGTGCTCAGGGACACAGTTTACAGATTCAATTTTAATTAAAGGCTATAAATACTCATAAAGAGAGGCTGGCACTCAGCTTTAGGGATCAAGCTGTGTAATCCTCATCTGGAGCTTTCTTGTATTTATATGATCATGTTAGATCTTGATAAGACAGTGACTTCTCTAAGGCAGAAACTTACAAAATCTCCATCACATCAGAACAAAGTACATTCTGCCAGGCTTTTTAATACCAGAACAGGTCAGGCAAGCTCATCTCCAGACAGCTCCAACACCAACTGGAACCCCCCCTCAGCTCCCAAAGGACAGCATTCTCCAGTGACTTCAAACAGGTGTGAAATCCTGCCTGGCCCCTGCTGTAGTGAGCACAAAACAGCCATCACACAAAACTGAACACACAATTCCTAATCTGGTTGCTGGAACCCAGTCAGTGATCACCCATGGTGAGCAAGGAGCAAATGCAACACAACCAGCAGAAAAAAAGAAAAAAAAAAAAAATGTGGACTGGTCCCTTAGCACTACTCACACAAATCCCTCCAAATGCGACCGAGGAGTGTGATGTGCAGCAGATAGGCTGTATCACACAGACACAGGCATGCCTGCATGAATTGGAAAGACTGAATCCAGTGAGCAGAGTTTCAGCACGTGAGCCTTTATGTGAGAGCAGAAAATATAAAGGGAGGGAGAGGAGCTAGTGATCATAAACTTCCTGGCATCAGCTGACACAGCAAGGGCAGAAAGGACACATCTAATTTTAATCTTTCCTCCATGTGAGTGGTTTTCCCTTCCCCTCCGACACAGTGAAGATGCTTTCTCTGACCATAAACTGTTCAGCAGGGACACTGCCTGACTTTATAAAGGTGATTTATGCTCATCTGGCAAAGTTGCCCATCTCCATTTGCAGGCTCAGACAGTCTGTGCTGGCTAACAAATGGGGGGCAATGGCGGGAAAAGAGAGGTTGACTCCAGTCCATACAAAAACTGCCCCCTCCAATAGCACATCTTTGTCCAGGTAGGTCAGATCCTGAGCACTTCAGCCTCCTTCCCAGTCTCTACAGTTGCTCTTTTAGACAGTTTTGGCTCTATGCATCAAGCACCCACCTGCACAGCCATCACACAGACCCTCTTTCAGCCAGTCTTTTCCAGAGGCTCCTTAGTCCCGTCAGGAATGACCTCCAAAACTCAACAGCCTTCCCCTGTTGCAGATTGGTTTAAAATCACTTTTCCATAGAAGTACATAAAACTACCTCTAGATCTGTGTTTTATACATCTATATAAAACTATATAGATAGATATAAATGTATATATATATATATATATATATAAAAAAAATTGTTAGCCTAACCCAAAATGTGTTCACTGGATTTGAAGTTAGAGGGGGAGAGAACTCCCATTGCATTTTACCTTCACAATGGTGCTGGAATGGTTGAATAAAGTGTGGCCCCGCTGCCCATATGCCATTCAGCTTCTGTCTGTCTTTTTGTTTACACTGGCAATACAATAGGAACTATAGTCCTTCCAATGCATCATTTATAAGTGTATTCTACCTCTGAATGTACAGACAGAACTGGCTCTGTGAATGAGCTCTGTGAATATTGCCAAGACACTGTGCTTTGTTCAGCATTATTCTTCACAATAGATACCACACTTTGGAAGTAATTTTAAAAAGGGAATCAAAATAGTGGTACTTTTAGCCTTTGTTTCTTTTATACCACACTGCATTCTCTGTCTCTCACTCAGCTGCTTCTATTATACTGACAAATTAAATAAACCACTCCATTGCTAAAGAGGCTTGGGCGGGCTGGGCTTCGGTACACTGCCGCACTAGGAAGTCGAAATAAACATTTATGCTGGTTTTATTCTTAACAAATTTAAGCTAACTTTAGTCAAGCATCTTTTTTTTTTTTTTTTTTTTTTTTTTAAGAAGGAACGAAAGAAAGAAAGAGGGAAAGGGGGGAAAAAAGAAAAGAGTACTTCAGATTTTTCACCCGATCTGCAGCACCAAGGGATCTGGCATCTGAAGCAATGGAGTAATGAGAAGCCTTGTGTCCAGGTAATGAGCCTGTTTTTTTAGTGCTCCACTATTTAGAAGCGCTGCAAGTTCATTCCTGCTGTGGGGCCTCTGGGCGAGTGACTTGGTGAGTTATGGGCAGAGTGGTGTGGTGCAGGCAGGGTCCCTTGCAGAGGCTCACTCAAGCCGCTCGCAAACTTCCACTGCAAACTTTTAACTGGCTCCAGGAGTTCACCTCTCCTGCTGCAGGCATAGCTCTGTTCTATAAGGCGTCTTGCTTGCATGCTGTTCAGCATACAGAAATAGGGGCAGGTGGGAGAGTGCCGAGAAGAGCGTGCTGGATGCTGAAGGCAGGTCTGGCTGCTTACAGGTGTATATTTATAAGATGGATAGGTAGAAAAATATGTCAATTTGTATTTTAGCTATAGACTCGTATTCTCATTGCATCTGTCGCAAAGAGAGAAATAAGGAACTGAGGAGAGAGTGGCAATGTGGCCTTTACCTGCGTCGAGGTGCTTTCTGACTTTTGGCTCTTTTCTTCAGCAGGCAGTAAACAGAGAGGAGAACTGGGGAGCAATTTGTGGTGGTCTGCTTGTGGGTGGATGAGGTGTGAAAGGCCATCCTCTGCATTTGTAAGCGCAGGTGCAGTGGTGGGGATGTATGCTGTTTATAAAGGCTTGTCCGTATAGTCCAGTATTCTCGAAAATACTCAAATGAACGCTGATATTTTCCCAAATGAGATCAGGGTAATGAGCGCAACATTGCCCGGATTAGGTCTGAAAGCTCCTCCTGTACTCCTGGACTAGCAGCGTGTGAATAACGCAGGACGTCTCGTCCCACCGTGCCTTTCCCCTCCTCTCCTAACAAAGCAGATGGACTACGGGCAGGAGCCTGGGCTGGGGAGGGATTTTTATTTTTTTTTGTGGGTTTGTGTTTGTTTGAGGGGACCTTAGAAGCGGCCAGCTTCTTTCTGCAATCACCGCTAAATGCCAGCCGCGGGCTCCGCAGGGCTGAGCCTCCTGGCCGAGGCGGGGGGCAGCGGCAGAGGCTGGGGTCCCTGCGGCGGGGCCGGCCAGGCAGGGAGGGCGCGGGGGAGCAGCTGGCAGGGAGCGATTCGGGCTTGTCTTTCATTACTAAAGGAAGACTTTTTTAAAAAAAGAGGGAGGGACAAAAACAAAACCCAGAACCCACCCCTCAGGTGAAAGTTCTTTCTGTTGTCTAGCAAAATTCCCTTTAATTTGTCCCAGGGACATGCAGTTGCCTCGGGACTCCCGCCTGGCCTCTGTCAACGCCAGCGTCTGGGGGGGCTCCCTGGGGAAGGGACGGGGAAGCTGAAGGTCAGGGTTACCCACTGTGGCATGACTTTTAAGCTAAAGGGGGTTTTATTTCTCTTGTTGCCATGTCAGGTTTAATTTGGTCTGCGTTATTCTAAAAGGGTGGGCCTGCTCGTGACAGGAGGGGGTTAAATGGGATTACAAGCTTTAGAGGTTGTCAGCAGCCACTGCTGCCTGGGGATGTTAAATTGCGATTTAATGGTCAGCTTTATCTGTATAGTATCAGTGGAAATCTGCTGTTTTCAGCAACTTAATAGGCACAGTGTTTTCAGGAGGGGCCTTTTTTGCGGGGAAGGGGGACCGGTGGGAGCGCGGGCCCGTGGGGGGGAGCGAGGCAGCCCCTCAGGGGGGCCCCGGCTGGGGAGAGGACGGGCCGCGCCCGCCTCCGCACCGCGCTCGACTGTCCAAGGGCCGCCGGGCAGGCCCGGGGCGGAGGGAGGCCGGAGCCAGGCCCGGCTGCCCGGGCGGGGGCGGCGGGGGGGGGGAGGGGACGGCGCGGCACGGCGCGGCACGGCACGGCCGGGCGGGGAGGGGCGGCGGCGCGGAAACCAACGGCCAAACGAGCCCCCGGGGCGGGGGCGTCCGTGGGTGGGTGGTGCGTGTGGCGGGGGTGCTGCGCGGGGGGTTAAACACGGTGAGGGCGGACAGAGGGGCCGTGCCGGCGGCCGCCGGCATTGTCTGCTCGCCGGTGAGGGGTCAGCGCGGGAAGTTCGGGATTAGCCAATGTAACATCCCGTCTGCATCCCCGCGGTTCCGCTCCCCGCCAGCGGTTTACGGGCAAGCGGGGTGCTGCACTGGCACGGACCGAGCAGGGCCGCCCGCCCGCCGCCTCCCGGCCGGGGGTCGCTCGGGCCTGGGTCGGTTGCGGTGGATCTTGCTCGGTTGAGGTGGTTCTTGCTCGTTCCCAGGCCCTCCCGGCCCCGCCCGCAGTAGCTGGGCCGCAGTGGCAGGGGTGCTCTGCGTTTGGTCTTCCCTGTCCCTCCCTTGCGCTCGCAGGAGTTGTCCTGCACTCTGGATTTCTGGCATTAAAAATCGTAAGAAAGAGGGAAGAGAGGCAAAATCGTGGTTAACTGTGTAGGTGTTGTGCTATAGACTTTCTAAGGGTGTCTCTTAATTTACGGGGCTGGTAAGTTTGAAATGGCAGATGGGAGGAGAGGGTGGAAAGAAAAGAAAGCACTGGTGCAAACCAGTAGCGTTGTAATAAATAGTAAACTGTGGTCTGAACGGAATACCTCTCAAGCTGATGGATGATATTAAAATACAGTTCCTAAGCAAGTAACAAAAAA
Source organism: Falco cherrug (assembly GCF_023634085.1). Lineage (NCBI taxonomy): Eukaryota > Metazoa > Chordata > Aves > Falconiformes > Falconidae > Falco > Falco cherrug. Next base: position 64,362,583 of record NC_073698.1, read on the forward strand.
GATGGGGGGGAGGAGGGATGGAGAGGGCAGGGGAAAAAAAAAGGAGGGGGGAGAGAAAGTTCCTGTGCACTTTGTTCAAGGTTCTGCACCTCTCTAAGCAGCTGTCACATCCGTACATTATGGTACATTGAATCTGAATGAGGCTCTCCACATCAAAACCTTGCATCCATTATGATATCATCTCCTGCTCTAAGCTGTAATGCTTATTAATTCTGCACCCATACTCTCCAAGCTTCAGCAAATGTATTCCATCAGCCTAGCATTTAATTTAATTAGTACAGCTGGGCTCTCATTCTCCTTTCTGTGTCAGAGGTATTGTCAGCACGTTCTGCTATAACACAATTACTGATTGCTTTTAGATAGGCAGAAATATGATTAGGGTATTGGGTGACTGTATCATAAGCCTTATTAGATTCATTTGAAATCTGGAGATAAATAGGAAACTTTTATTTGCAGTGTAATGAGATTATGCTTATTAGGCCAAGGCCTCACAACCTTTTGCAAAGAACATAGTGTATCACTAGGATTATACTCTGGAACCACACTTTTTGCACATAGCATCCAAGCAATTTCTCAGCAGCTTTGAGATTTAACTGTTATAGCCCTGTATACATTTTAGAATTGTTTCCTGGCTCAGTGTCTTTCTCCTGTGGTAGATTATGTGCACCTTCCATCATGTGTTTTCTTCTGATTAAACCCAGAAATCTGGGCAAGATGTTTTGTGCAAAGAGGAAAGATGTTCAGGTGAACCGTGGCCATGTGTGGATGAGTAAACATGCTGATACATTGGACAGAAGAGTTTTGCCGGTACTAGTATTTTAATTTAAACTCCTTTTTTGCCTCAGTATAGAAAGCTGCAAAAACATTTCAGGATCAGCAGTTTTCAGAAGGTAAAAACGGTTGCTGTTCAGATACTTCTGAGATTTAATCTGGAGGTAGAAATAATGAGTTAATTTTCTTGTGTAAAAATTGCTGGAAAGGCTGCACATTTCATGTCACTTCTAGAGTGAGTATGTTTGAATCTTAATGTATACATCACAACCTTTTGTATTGTACTATCCTGACAAAACACATGGCATAGTGTTTGAGAAGCAAGAGTTACATTTTTAAAAGTTCATTTATTATAGGGATTCAGAATTCTGATCTGGTAATTTCCCTGTAACAATCAAAGATACAAACAACTTATCACTGACTTGACAGGTTATAGAAAGGAGTCCGTCAGTTTTAACATTGGTGTCAAATGTAGGTTTCATTCTGTTTCCACATAAGTTTTGCTACAAACTCCAGTGGGAGCAAGATTAGGCTTTTACTAATACCACTTTTAGTTTTGTAAGTGGTATTATCCAGCATGGAGGCATTTTGTAAGTAAGTGTGGCAGAACCCTGAACCTAATTTTATATTCTGTGTTGCATCACTAGCTCAACAGTTAAGATAGAATAAGTTGTCAGGGTATTGGTATCTTAGGCGAAGGATCAGACTGGGGGAGGAAAACGTGCATTGGTACTACCATGGTATTTTATTTTGTATTTGTGTAGCATTGAGAGCATTTCTGCAAGGGCTGGCTTGTCTCTGCCATTAGCAAGCTCCATCTTGCATAATGTTATCTCAAACATTTGTGATATATTAAAACTGGCATGGAAATAAGCTTTGAAGTGGTCAGGTGAAAGTTCTTAAAGGTGACATTTCTGCATTTCTCATCTAGTTACTAAGAGAGCGTCCAGAGAGTAAGACTGTTGCCACTGCCCAGTGGACTCCTTTGCCAAAGTGGATGGAGCTTTGGGGTTCCCAGCCCTGCCTCCAGTAGTACTTCTGCAGACGCATCATTGTGCAGTTCTGTGTGATTCTCCCAAGTGGGGAATCTCATGCTGTACCTATGCTTTTTACTTTCCTGAAGAGGAATATGCATCAGTTTGCAATGGCTACTGACTTGTCTCAGGAACCAGAGAATGTATGCCTAAGCAACAACAGCAAGAAGTTATTCTAGAGGAATACTTCTATAATTGAGAGACCTCAGCACTTTGGAAAAAGAGAGGGACCGCTGTCTCCATTTTAGGTTACAGGCGAGCTCAGGCACAAAACAGTGAATCAGCTGTAGTTGCATATCTAGGAGCAGCAGCCTCACTAGTGCTGTCTACTAAAAAGTCAAATATTGAAAATGTGGTGTTTGCACTATACGTAAGAAACTATGTTATTGTTGTATAGCTTTAGAAAGAGAGATGCCACTTTAAATCAGGTATATTTTGGAAAGGAGGTGATTTCTCAGATAGATTTACAGGAGAGAATATTTAGCTTCTTTCTGCCAACCAAAATATGATGCACAGCAACCCTGTTTAATACTGGCTCCAAAAGCAGCATAGATGACAAATGCCACAGTTTTCCAGTATGTTGCTTCATCAAGAAAATATTTTAAAGTGTGGTGTAATTGCTGTATGTGACAATGAACTGGTGGCCCTGTTCATTTGTCCCCCATCACCATCATCCTGATTTGCAGTGAGCAACAGGGTTATTCACATGCTTAGATTACACACATGCTTCGGTGCTCTGCTGGATCAAGGCCTAATTGACACCCTAATTGACAGGCTCAGTTGAGAGACTGAAGACTAAATTGGGCTTGGAAGCCAAAGCGTGATGTATGTTTTTACCCTCAGAGGTGGTTTGTCCAGTCTGTGTTTGAGATGTGTTACCAAATAATGTGTTCCACCTTCTGCTGTAGCTTTTGTTCCGTTTCTTTTGTGGTCAGATAGAGGACTTCAGTTGCTATCCTTCTTTTCAGACAAAAAAATATGTTAGTCCAAAGTAATGACATGTTGAATGCTAAATTGAAACAATTTTATCTTTGGTCTTTCTAAAAGGACAAGTTTGTTAAAAGAAATACCAGCAGCCGTTTATTCAAAAACAGTTGATTAAAGGGAAGTGTAACTAATTGTTAGATGTTTGTTTCATATAGACTCAAAGGTAGAATTACAACAGAAGTAATTAGGGTAATTATTAAGGTCTGTATTTAATTCAAACCCTCAGAGAATATTGCGTATTCATTCAAGTGAGCTATATTTCCTATTTAAAAGATAGCAGTTTCTCAAAGCTTTCATTTACAGTTATGTTTTTGGTAGTGTCATCTTATATGTATCATGTCATCTTGCTCTCTTTCTACTGTGACAGTGTTTGTTATTCATAATGATGGCAATCAAAGGGGAAATGTTACTGGTAATTTCTGTGTGCATTTCTAACCCCCAAATACTTGTAAGTCATTTACCTAAGGCATTTGAGAATTTGAAGATAGGGGCATTAGGATGAACTTGCCTTGATCTCTTGGCAGAATGTACCATGTACATTAAGATACTTAAGCTAGGCATTTTTATATACTAAGGAAAATGCAGTGAGAAATTATTTATAGAATAACTGAAAAAATGAGGCAGTACTGGTACCCTTGCACAGACAGTGAAGAAAATTCTAGCTCTGCCTCACATAACGTTTTTCTTCTCTTCAAGACTAGTCTTTATAAAACACAAAAAAAAATCTACAAAAGAAATGTTTGGGAGTGTTTACTGTGGAGAGATTCTCAAAGGGCTGTTCCAGACTGTAGACTAACAATGAATTTATGTCAAAGCATTTGGGGGGGGTGGGAAATAAAGAAAAAAAAAATCTGCCGTAACACTCAAACAGTATGCACTGAGTATGTGTATTTGATAGAAACAAACACAAATAGGATCAAAGTTATCTCAGCCAGATTCCTTAGACCATACCACTCAAGTGAGATAGGCTACTGGAACATTGTTAGTGCCATTGTTTAAATAGATACATAACACACTAGAATTAAAAATAGCAATGACAACAGATTTGTATTGCCTTTTTCTGTTACTGTAAAAGTACATTTGTGGCAATAGTAATACCTAATTAACCAAATTTACTTGCACAACAGTAGAAGCATAAGGCCTTAATATGGAGCCGGCTGTAATGGTCTGATGATGGTCTGCCTTTCTAAGTTACAAACAATTAGTGCACATAAACAACTAAATGGAGAGAAAGAAGTTGATACAATTATAAAAAAAGGAGTGAACACGAGTTATAGGTGGTAGCATTATAATTAGCATAATTATAGCTCTGCAGTTAAAGTCATATCTGTATATTTGTTGTTCACATTTTACTCCCTTGGACATAGATTTTTTTTTTGCACCAAATGTGGTATCCCTTGTTATTTGTGACCATTTAAGTACACACTGTTAAATGAGAAATAATGCAGGCTCATTACTGAACCACCGAGAACTATTTAGATAGCGTAGGTGTCTGCTAGAAGACAGAAAACAAGGGGTTGCTCACTGATGAAACCTTTCAGCCAAATGACTGAACAAGCATTGTGCTCGCGTGTTAGGACTCAGCATTTCAGTGCTTGTCCACATTTCCAGAAGCATAGCTAATTAGAGAAAAAATAAAGCTTCCTTTCTGTCCCTCAACCAACTGAGTTAGATAAGCCTTCCTGTCTCTGCAGTACTCTTCCATCCTCCTAGCCATGTCAGGTAGGACTAGCTCTGCTGATGTTGATAGAAGTTTTCCACCTACACCCAGTTTCTCCCACCCCTCCCAAAAAGTTTGTGCCTTTCCTGCATTTAAGATTGCCAACGGCTTTATGAAAAGGTGCTGTGAGAAGTTGCAGTGCAGCAGAACTGAATCCCCGCATCACCATTTTGCAGTAGTCAGGTTCTTTATCATACAGCTTTAGAGCGTGCATTTCCTAACCCAGTAAGTAGTCCATTACTTTACAAATTTATCTAAAACGGATTTCAGAAGAAAAGGCTCACCTGCATTAACAAGAAAGCCAGACTTGGCCTTCTGTGCTGTATCATGGCACTGAATTGATACACTGTGTCACAGAGCTTTTACGGAGTTACCTGTTAGATCCATTTCTAGTGGTAAAGGAGTTATTAATCAGATCCGTAATATAAAATGCCTTTTCCTTCAGGCACTTTTGACATGTGTACACTTTAAAGTGAGCAGAGAAAACATGAAAACTTGCTTTAAAAAAGGTGAAATTTTGGAAAATTACTGTTAACACTTCCTTGGCTTTGGTTTCCATTATGGATCAGCTTACACTCAAAGAACACATGAAAACTTTTTTTTTTTTTCCCCTTTCAAGATCTTTGTGTAATTATTAGCTTCTCCACAATGTTTTTGTTGAGGGGGACTGTACCATTAATATTCCTACAAGCCCTCTGCAGGTTATGGCTTGTCATATTTGTACTCCTACAGATAGACTTTTTTCTTGTCCAATACATCCTATACAGCAGCAACCTGAAAAACTATGTTGTTAGAGGTCATCAGGTGTGTTACATGCATTTTCCCTGCTCCCTCTCTCCATCTTAGTCTTAAAATGTATTCAGGTTTTTTTCTGTTGATTGCCAAAATTTTTTATACTTACAGAACAGTATGGGGGGTGATGATGAACACTTCTCTTCCCTGCTGCCTTCCTGTGTGCTATATGGAAAACGAACAGGAGAGTTAAGACCATATTCTCACTTTCCAGCAGCTGAGTCCTGTATTCCTTTGCGGAGACTGAATATAACAGTGTTTATTTTTTAGCATGGAGAGCTGCAATAACACACCACCTTGATTAAGAAATGCCACTAAAAGCCAAGAGAGTTAGATTTTATTCCAACCTCTAACTTTTATTTTCCATTTAACCTGGATCAGAGTTCTGAAACATGACTGTTGGTTTGTTTAGAAATCTTACCAACACTTGAATGAGTGTTCTGGTGAGTTGTGTTGCCAGGCTATCTGAGTGTAGCTGCTGCTTGTGTTAGCCACTCTTCATAAACAAAATACACTTTATTAAAGAAAAAAATAGTGTTGTTGGTATGAATGTGTCTGTACATAGAAACAAAATCCTATTCCAGAAAAAAAATTTACTGTCTACCATGTACTGTAAAATGTATGCTAGCATCCATCTTCTGAAATTGGGTAGTCTCTATCCAGTAACCTGATGGAAGCACCTCTGAACCTTTAGATCTTACTTTGCAAAATGTCAAATGTCTCAAATTCCCACCACTAAAATGATCTCTGTTTCATCAGCCTGTTCAGAGATTAAATGTTTTTAACATAACATGCAAGTATTTGAAGAATCTCTACAATAGTATTTTTTAAGATTTCCCCAAATTTACAATTTTCAAAAGTTTACAATTAAAATTTCATTTTTATTACAAACCTTTTAAAACTTGTGATAGCAAATACAATTGTTTTGGCACACCTACTGATTTGAGCAGTTTTATAATTGAAAAAATGGAATATGCTGGCATTTTTCAAGATATCAAGGTAGTACTTAGAAAAGTTTCTGTTGCATATTTTTAACATTTTTTCTAGTACTTGTTATTCTTTAAGGTATCTCATGGTTTACCTCTATTTAGCCGATTTTTTAAAACCTTGATAGATGAAAATCAGATTAGAGATAAAAGATGAGAAGCTACAGGAAGTCAAATGGTGAGAATAATGATCAACATGATGTATAGGGAAGTATGTGTGTAGGGCAGTGTAGAACGGAACATATACAGTAAAAATGTAAAATGTTTGTTGGAATAAAGTCACTGAGAAGAAAATTACACGGAGGTGGGAAGGGACACAGGGAAAGCAAAAAGGGACAAAAAGGGTGTTTTGAAAAATTGTTGGACAGTAAAGGTGTGAATAGGAGCTGAAGGGATAGAAAAAGCATAAAGATCAGAAAACACTATGCCTTGTGCATGGCAAACAAGAGGAAAGAAATGGGAATTCAGATTTCCTATCTAGGTTCTCAACCGTGTTATATTCTGTCATCTCGGTAGTCTTCATGTAAGTCAACACCACCAGGAAACAATCACTAGAGTATCTGCTGCTTGTCTAGGAAGGCAAAGTGTTGGACTTAGCGTCCCTTGGGGTGTTTTGACACATCTGTAATGCAGGGAACTCAGAAGAGTTCTCACTGACATTTGCTTCAGTAGCTCTCCCTGGTCATTGTAAAGAAGAAACCCAAAAAGTCTGAGGAGCTCTTCTGTGTCTTCCCATTGACACCAGACTTAAGTCCTGCTTAGAGGAAGATGGGACAAGGAAAGGCCATTAAACCTACAATTAATTAGACCATGTGTTTATTATCAGACTTGTAAGTGTTCTCAGGTTCTTGGGTTTCATCTGCAGGCTGGCCATGTCCTAACTCCATCCTGGAGGACAACTAGGTATGCATTAAACTTCATCTTTACCCTCTGCATCCAGGTTTCAATGCATCCATTCAACTGGATGACCATGGTCTTGTCTAGTTGGTAGGGGGCTGTGACTCCAGGGCATGTGTCAATACGTATGTAAAATACATCCTCAAGCAAAGAAAAGTCAGATTCTTACAACCTTAGGAGTTGCTTTTTTGAGGAAGTAATGCTAAGTATTGGTGATTTCTAATAGCTGGATGATATCTGTTATGACATACTGCTGGTTCCACTGCCATCAGACAATAAATTCAGCTTCTTTCCTACATGGATCTAAACTTTGACTAGTCATATAGCAGCAACAGTTTGTGCATGTCTCAGGTTGATATGGATAAGATCCTTATTTAATTAATTTCTCTCGGTATCTTGTGACAAAAATTACAGTACCTATTTTTTCCTGCTTCAAATATGATTTATACATAAGGCCATAGCAGGGTCTAGTGGTAAGCAAAATGTAGTATTGACATTTTATAAAGTATTTTGGGTCGGCCTTAACGTTGGGGGCGGGGGGAAGATACTTTCTTTTAATTCAAACAGGATATATGTCATACTGGGAACTTTAGGATATGAGTGTCAGTATGGTATATGTCAAGATCCTCTTCATCCTCCTTTCCTCTCTGTGTTGAGTGTGCAGTTCTTGAACAGAGCCAGTAATAGTGCTGCACATGTGGGTTGAGGATGAAGAGTTTGTGTTATATCCAGAAAGCATTGTCAGCATGGACTGAAAGCAATCCTAAACTCTGAATTATTTAACATAGTAAAGATTTTTGCAACAAAACTTTAAATGCTGGTAAAGCCTAAATGAGAGTGTGGAACTCATTTCCCTTACAAATGCAGAACTAAAATAATGACTAAAATGAATTTGTTGGGGAAAGAAAAAGATGCTATTGAATCACTATGATAGCTTTTCCTGTTTAAAGAACCTTTTTACTAGTGAACAATTACCTAAATTATATATATTCCTTGGCATCTTATTCAATAACAATGATGGAGGTACCCAATGCTAATCAGATCTGTCCGTTGCTACCTTTTTAAAAGATCACATGCATTTACATTCCAAGGGATACTGGATGAAAAATAATGCTGTGCAACGAACAAGTAAAATGCCCACATCACAATTCCCATGCAGCCTTAAATTCTTGACAGTGTTTTCTAAAGTAAGCAGAAGCTCTTGGGACTGTGTACTGTGACCTTCGGAGTAATAACAGCCACAAAACCTCCCTAGCAATTGCTGGTTTCATTCCAGTGACACATTATTTAACCTGCTACACACATATAAATCGTTCTTTATATATATATATATATGTAAAAAACAACATTACCCAATTTTGAATTTAAAACTCCAGGCTGTTTCCTAAAGTGAGGTACCACGTATAGCATGATCACTGGGTCATATGATGAAACCCAAACTCAATTACTGATGATAATACTGAGAGTAAATATTACGGTTTATTAGGTGTGTAGCCCTAACAGAAACAACACCACTCAGCCTCTACTCATGTTTGCCATTTTCAGTCCCCCAAAAGAGAAACTGTGAATTAAAAATGATGAGAAATGCATTCATTGGGGTATATGTCACACAGCTGCAATAGGGATAATTGGAAGCTTAAGCCCTAATCCTGCAAACACTTAAGCAGTGCTTAACTTTAGTGCATGCAGGTTGACTCAAATGCAATTACTCATTTTTTCAAAAGTGCACTTGCTAAAGCATATGATAGAGAGGGGCAGAAACAGGGCTTTATTTAGCAATGAACTGCTGAAACTCTGCAAGGAAACAGACCTGTAGAATTGCAGCTGAGTCCTACGGCATCTTCATGTAGCACATAAGCATGTGTATATGGTAATCACTTCTCCAGTATTCTTAAGGATGTTGAAATTCCTGATGGAGTAATATATTTGTGTTCAAAAGATAGATAGATAGATAGAATATAAAGATATTTTTATATATAAATAGAAAAATAAAATTCATGTAGCAGATAGCTGTATGTTTAAACTAATCTATATGCATGCACCTGTAGTACTGTGATTTGACAGTGAAGAATGTATTGGATGGATGTAGCTATCAGTGTTTGTGCCTGTCATGAACTCACTCACCCTCAGCAAGCTCTGAGTTTTTTAATGTTATGATATTATTTAATTTTATTCTTTTAATCTGAAAGAGCGGCCTGAGATCAGTAAGGGGATGGTTTTATCTTAATCATCAGTCCTTTCTTCATAAACATGCAGATGTTCAGCCTTCTAGTAACTCCAGTGATGATTTTTTGATGCATGAGGACAATAGAGTGAAGTAGTTTCACCTTAAACACTATTAAAACTGGTAGTCTGGTTATATTAATATCAGAAGGGCATATTATTGTGCCTTTTTAGAAGTTGGGGAAAAAATTACAGTAGAGCTTGCAGTGAGGTTGCTTCTTTCTACTTTTACTATCTAGTGACAGAATGTGGCGTTGACAGAAATGTTGCTGGGCTTTTACAGAAAGATAAAGATATTTTTCTTAGCTCAGCTCTGATCAGAAGAATTGGCAGTTTCAGATATCCTCATTTTTCATAGTGAGAAGCTCTTAACCAACATTGCTGCTTCTAGGAAAACTGATGGAATTTTGTAAGCATGTATCTAAAAGGTTTTCAGTATTGTATGTAACATATGTAAAAAAATTGAGTGGTTGAAATTTGTTCTAGGTCAGTGAACTTTTGGCTACCCTCTGATAGAAAGCACAAATTTGATACCCTTTTGAAATGTGAGGGAAAATATCTTGGGTTTGTGTTCTTTATTTCTGTACCTGGGATGCCAGAGGAAATGAGTATGTCAGATTTACAACTTGGATGCAGAAGAAGCTTGTTGATTGAGAGATGGGTAGGCAGGAGAAGCAGTTTGACCCAGCTGTACTTTGAGACCTGGAGGTGTTTCTCTGGTTCTGCATCTGGATGCATCCTCTGGCTGTATCTCATTCCTTGGCATAGGTGAGAAGGTGTCACATATTTCTCCTGTTGATCTTCAGCTGGCAAAGTGTGATACTGATGTTGCTGTTGGGGGCTTTTTAAACGGGTATTTGTCATAGCTTACATCAGTAGTTGATCCCTGTCACATCCTGGTTTTCACTGGAAGGAAGGACAGACATGCAGCTGGCTGGAAATCAGTGCATGGTCTGGCCAGGCTTTTATCTGGATGACCTGAGGGCAGCAGAACCATATGGTAGTGTGGAGCGCATGTCCCAGCAGCTAGACAGCAGATGTGAGTACACAGGTGAGACACTGTTCTGGATTTGTGTGGAGTCTCCACAGGGTGAGACAGTTTCAGACGCCTTGAAAAGAAAAATCTTAGAGCATGCCTACAGGATATACAAGACGAAAGACATCTCATTCCTTACATGCTGCCATCTACTTGGGATTCAGGCTATTAAGACTGTTTCTGAGGTACACACTAGCCAGGGAAAAATACTGGCCTCTGTAGAGTAAGCAGTGTGAAAAAGTGGTCACTGCTCTTGTCCTTTTGAAGTTAAAATGATCCGGAGTTTTGTGTTTTGCATGGGCTTCAGCAGTTCTTTTGTGCATTAGCTGGTCAGAAAATACCTTCTTCAGACTTGGGCAGCTTTTTGACATATCCCTTCCTGTTCCCAAGTCGTTCAGGAGGACAGTTAGAGCTAGAGCTACGTGAACCATTTCAGACCTGGGAGCTTCTCAGTATGTCTAGGGAGCTTTGTGGTCTGAAATGGAGGCAGTGCTTGACTTTGCAGTGTCTTCTACTAGGTGGTAGTTGAGGGCAGGCAGACAAAGAGACAGCATCACGGGCTTTCTCCATTGGTGAGAAGTCTACAGGGCAGAGCTGGCAGGCAGAGGTTCCCTCTACTACTAATGGACAGAAATGAGCACATTTGTAGCACGTCAGCTATCCAGACAGGTTCAAATGTCCTGTCAGGTTTTTAATACCTCCGAGGATGGAGACTCCACAACCTCTCTGGGGTATCCACCAAGGATGAGCTGAATTGTGCCCTTAGAAGTACCTGTTGCCCCCCAGTGAGCACAAAGGAAACCTAGGTGTGAATTCAGATGGAGGCATCTGATTTAGGTGTACTAAAGCCTGCCCGTGTTGATCACTTAAACTAAGATTTAGGCAGCGTAGAAATGGCCTGAATTTGGCTCTGGTTCATCATATTCCTTTTCCTTGCCTTTACCTGTCCTTTATTCAGAGGTAATTTTAAGAACGTATAGAAAATGCTGCATTACTTTCCAGCAATATGATGCAATATCAAAAATTGAGTTAACCAGGCCAGGTTAACCATGAGCTGTTACCCAAAACACAGAATAATTTTTTTTCAGTTGAAAATGAGTAACCTACTTTTTTCTTTCCTACTCCCATGTACTATACCATGGTAACAGGTTAATTAATTATGTCTAATTGCTGTTCCTTTCAAGGGAGACATTTTCCAGGCAACAAAAGTATGTTTATTCTGTAGCATATGTACTGTAAGTTCAATTATCATGCATATGATGCTAGCCCAACTGCACAGGGCACAGGACTGGTGCACTAGGACTTTTTCCCAGATAGATGGTAGTAGCTCTCAGTGGAAGGGTCATGACATAAAAGGGGATGTGCCTGGAAGTTAGAGGAATGGAAGCCCCAGTATGCTGTCCTCTACTGCATGGAATGGATGGATTTTTCCCCTTCTATGGACAAAGAAGATAAAAGTTTTCGTAGTACAAGAGCTAAAAGATGTGGGGGTCTCCATATGGTGTGGGCCTGTGTTTTGCCAAGTTGGAGTCACCGGGTTGCTTGCTTTCATTTGTCTGGGTCTAACAGAAGTGCTTGCATTAAATGTTCTTCTAAAACACAACCATAAAGGGTTAATGTGAAGTTATGTTATATGCATACCCTTATTAATATGCATATAGTTATGACATAGGATTATGCATGTAAGAAATTGCTTAGGTATTTAGTGTAATAATAATACACAGTGAAAAGCCCATAAATAGCTGATGCTGTTAGGATACCTGGAAATCTGGTGCAGAGTTCCTCTATCATAGTATGTGTACAAATATTCTTTGTTCGGCTTATTTGTCTGAGATTGGCATCTTTGTAAATATTGCATAGAGTACTTTGAATTACTTTTTGTTTGAGTTTGTTTCTCTTTGCATTACAAGTACCTTCATGGTCCTTAAATAATCTTGGCATAGTTTCATGTGAGTTAAGATCTAATAGCTCTTGTCTTTAGTTGGGGGCATAACTGTAGAATTTCTGTCATGACAGTTCTGAAATTTAATGAAACAGATTTGTATCCAAATGGCTAGTAAAGATCTTCTGAAAACTTAGGAATGTCTGATCAAAATGTTTGACACTGGTGTCACTATAATGTGTGTGTGCTTGTGTGTGTATACATACATATGTATATGCATATATACTGTATATGAACAGATAGATATATGTATGTGAATATTCATGCATATAGTGACTTGCTGATCTAAAAATCTACATGATTACTTGAATACGTGGGTGTTTGAATCCTGGAATTGTATCTTGTAGTGAACAGGAAATATGATCACTCCTAATGGGAATTCTTTCCTTGATGAGGTGTTATTTGTGTGTGAAGGATATTATCTAATACTTTTTCAGGTCAAGGCAGATAAAGGTAGCACCATTATAATTATTTTGTTTTCACTGAAAAGGGACACAAAAGCAGCAAGAATACTTGCCAAACTAATATTGGAAGTCTGCAGAAACTAAATCTGATTCAGCCATGAGCACATTATGTATTTACCTGATGAGGGAGGGAAATCTTCACACTTGTTGCTCAAGTAGCTATGTGAGTTTGAGATCTGTTTTCTTTCTTTTTTTCTGTTTTTTACCTAGATTTTAATTTAGATGAAGAGGAATGGGAGTGTCTTTGTGGTGGCTGTGTAGTGTATTGATTTCAATGTTGTACTTTAAAGGGCTAATTTACCATGTGTATCTTATCTATATGAGTATGTCCTTCATGTCCAATCTAATAAATGTTAAGTTCCTGGCTTTTTTTAGTGGGACCGGGATGAATCAATCTTTTTTATCCCCAGGGCATTCTTCTCTGCATCACAGAGTTGCCCTTTTACCTGTTCAGTGTAATTTAACCTGAGTCAGGAAATCAGTTGGATCTATGTCTGGAAAACAAACAATTCTAAGAAATAAATGCTCCCTCTCTCCCTGGGGGTTTCAGATTTTCCAGCGTAGTCACATTATACAGTGTAATAACGCTCCAAAAAGTGGAGTATGTAAGAGAGTTCATTCTGTCCTCAGTCCTCGAGGATTCACTAGATTCTTAAAACCAGTTTGGTGAACATCTGTCCAAAGAAGTCACCTCTTTTTTTCTGTTTGATAGTTCTCCAAATCTTATTTTGGTCTCCAGTTACACAAATCTTGATTAAATTGGGGTGTGGCAGACAATAGAGTAAATCCCGAGTTCTTCACTCTGCTGTGACTGCACTCTTAACCTCAAAGTGCAGCATGGCCAGCAAGCAGGCTAGTATCTCTGAACTTCAAGTTTCAGCTAAATTCAGTGGAACCATTGACTTTTTTTTTGTCTCTTCACTTGCTTTTAGTATATGCAAGAAGCCCTTAGAAAAAATGTACTTGAAAAGGTGATAGTAGCCGTATTTCTAAACAAAAAAAGCTGTAAATCCCAATTGCTTTCCTTTTGGCTTTAACCTAGTTGTAGTTACTCTTCTGAATTACCCATGCACAATGAAGCACATCTAAGCAAATGTGCCATCTTAAACTTTGAAAACCTTAACCATTGGTAATTTGTGGGGTTGGGAATGGGAAAGGGTTACCTGTGGTTTTCTTTGAATTTCAGTCAGGTTTGACATTCAAGTTTATGCTGTTATTTGTAGCAGTAACAACAATAGCAATTAGAGTTCAACAGATTTCATCCATAGGTGCCACATTTGCATTTCAAGGGTAGTGCATGGTGAATGCATTTTATATAGTCGCTCCTCAATGAAAACAGCAGTGGTGGTGGCAGTATTAAAGTGGTTAGTAAGGATGCCTCTGCCCAGGCCACCACATAGCAACCACTATGTTTCTAAGGACAAATAGCTCTTGCCTGCCCTAAGCAACTGGATGAGAACATCAAAACATGCCTTGTGAGAGACCTCTAATACCCATTAGTGTTAGCAACTGTTACCTCAGTCATGAGTGACACAGCCCTAATTATTAAGGTAATTAGAAGTTATAACACTGGCAATATTAAAGGGAGAACTTCTAAAGCCCATTAACAATGTTACTTTAAGTGATCTGGCTGTGAACTGTTCAAATCTCTAATTACATTATACATCTGTCTTAAAGGGTGATGTAATTAAGTCATGGGAGAGGGAATGAATATATAGTGACTACTGTGCTATACTTTGTAAGTACTATTTTCGCAGCCTCAGTAATATCATTATGTCATTTAGGGCTGGGATTTTTTGCTCAACTGTATACCACATGTAGCTTAAAAATACTTATCCTCAGACTATATAAAAATCATATATCATGGTTTAGTATAGTGATATTATCAAAATTAGGTTGGATTAGCTATATTATTCACGCATGACAAAGCCATCAGTGACATATTCATGCCACCTCAAACAGCACTACACTTTCATGTCACCCTTGACATGCAGGAGTAGGTGAATACCAATATCCTGTATGTCCTACATGGAGGAACACTATTTTAAATATTTTAAAAGAAAATACATAAAATGTTACAAAAATAAATCAAGTTTGTCAAAATTTAACAGCAATTATGCTGGAGTAAGAACAGAGGACAGACTTCTGCACTGTGCCCTTTAGGTGTTCACATGAACTTTCATTGAGGACTGGAGAACAGAGGAAGCTTAGCACCAGCCCCTTCTTTTCAGATTGGAAAGAAAGATGGAAGGAAATGGGGACAGAGTGAAAAACAAGAGTTGGATGGATGGCAGACACTCTGTAATTCCCCAGTTTTCTTTGGTGAGTCATCAAAATTGTTTGCCTGAAGTATGAAAAGTAAAAGGGAACAAATTAGCACTTTCCCATATTCAGTAAAATACTCATTATCTCAGCAAAGAGGAACAAAATAAAATAATTCCCTCCTTCCAGTTCTTTTTATTCAGAAATTGGCTTTTTTTTTCTAAGCATGAAACTTCCAAGTTCTAAAAGCCAGCATGAGCTAGGTGCTAGAGTTTGATTTTGTGGTTCTTTTGCATCAACCTTCACCAAAACTTCATCATTTGTACGTATAGGCAGCCACAGTAGCAAAGTTTGTTGTCCAATTAGGTGGTTACATCTTAAAAATATTTCTTCTAGATTCCATGGGAGTAGAAAAGGTCCATATGCAATGAAGCAAATTAAAATCTGCATTCTTTATCCCGCTCGTCTTTTCGGATTCAATATCCCATCATGAGCTGAGAACTCTAATTTTTGTATTTTTAGAGATGATTAATGGATGAACCTTATACCCTTCCTCCAAATTCTGCGGGGTGGCTGAAGTGAGGAGAAGTTGTACTGCATACTCAGGCAAGCATCACAAGGTCTGTGTGTTGCTTTGGTATGTGGGGACACTGACCCACATTCAGCCCTGTGTGAACGCTCCCCCACTTGCAAAGGCACATAGAATCACAGAATCATGGCAGGGTTTGGGTTGGAAGCAACTTTTGAAGGTCGTTTAGTCCAACCCCCCACCATGGGCAGGGACACCTTCCACTAGACCAGGTTGCTCAAAGCCCCATCCAGCCTGGCCTTGGACACTGCCAGGGATGGGGCATCCGCAGCTTCTCCGGGCAACGTGTGCCAGTGTCTCAGCACCTTCACTGTAATCAATTTTTTCCTTAAGTCCAATCTAAACCTACCCTTTTTCCATTTAAAACAGTTGTCCCTTGTCCTGTGTCCTGGTTTCAGCTGGGATAGGGTTAATTTTCTTCTGAGTAGCTGGTGCAGTGCTGTGGTTTGGATTTGGTGTGAGAATAATGCTGACAGCACACTGATGGTTTTGGTTGTTGCTCGGTGATGTTTATACTAAGTCAAGGACTTTTCCTCAGGCCCTGCCAGTGAGAAGGTTGGAGGGACACAGGACACTGGGAGGGGACACAGCCAGGACAGCTGACCTGAACTAGCCAAAGGAATATTCCATACCATATGGCATCATGCTGAGGATATATAGGCTGGGGGAAGAAGGAGGGGGGTGACATTCAGCATTATGGTGTTTGTCTTCCCAAGTAACTGTTAGACGTGATGGAGCGCGGCTTTCCTGGGGATGGCTGAACAGCTGCCTGCTGATGGAAAGTGGCAGATGAATTCCTTGTTTTGCTTTGCTTGCATGCGTGGCTTTTGCTTTACCTATTAAACTGTCTTTATCTCAGCCCACGAGTTTTCTCACTTTTATTCTTACTATTCTCTGCCCCATCCCACTGTGGGGGGAGCGAGTGAGCGGCTGCCTGTGGCTTGATTGCCAGCAGGCTTAAACTGTGACATCCTGTCAATTCAGGCCTTGGTAAAAAGTCTTTCTCTGTCTTTCCTATAAGCCCCCTTTATATATTGAAAGGCAACAATAAGGTCTCCCTGGAGCCTTCCCTTCTCCAAGCTGAACAACCCCAACTCTCAGCCTTTCTTCGTAGGTGAGGTGTTCCAGCCCTCTGACCATTTTCATCACCCTCCTCTGGACCTGCTCTAACAGGTTCATGTCTTTCTTGTGCTGGGAACCCCAGAGCTAGATGCAGTACTTCAGATGGGATCTCACAAGAATGAAGTAGAGGGGGATAATCACCTCCCTTAACCCGCTGGCCATGCTTCTTTTATGCAGCCCAGTACATGACTGGCTGCAAGTGCGCATTACCAGCTCATGTCTAGTTTTTCATCTGATGCCATCATTTACTTCAGAGCTCCTTTGTGTGTAAGCATTACCTGAGAATAAGACATTTCTGTTTCTGCACTGATGGTTTTCAAAGCAAGGCAGGTTCCTTTGATGAACACCCAGGTGCATCTTTCAGTACACGCCACAGTTTGCCCCCAGCTCTTAAATATCTGTGCCTATCTGCTGGCCACTGTCAACAACCATTGCATATCCCTGCTGAGTGGAAATACCAGCAGGGGACAGGGCTTGGGTGCACCTAATATCCCCCAATATGAACTGAATATTGCCGGATTGCACAGCCAGACCAGAGGCCAGGCATTAGCATAGATACAATTTTGGTCTCTCACACCCTGGCTTCCCAGCTAAAGAGAGGCCTAAATTTTGGAGACGCACAACTAGAAAGACTGTGTTGAAGATTATGGCTGAGCCAGGCCATCGTTGAGCCAGGAACGTTCCTTCATCACCTTTTCTGTTCCAATTTGTGTTTTCCACCTGGTCCACTAAGCCATGACTGACAACTGATCGGTTTGGGGGTGAGCAGGGGGATGACAGACGACTTCTCTTTGTCCAGTTTGTAAGCAGTTTGGGAGCTTGGTGAGGGGCATGTTAGCTGAGAAAGTTCTTCCCTGTGAATGCAGGTTCTGAGGTCAGCTGCACTCATGGGTAAGGAAGACATCAGTTGTTTTTGTAAAAACAACATGAGTAGATGGAGCGAAAAACTGTTAACTCTTGCTGCTGAAAGGTAGATCTCTTACATCTGTCCAAATAGTGTTGCTGGGTGCACATATTCCATCCATGCAAGCCACAGACACTGTATGCAAATACTAGGCAAGAGAGCAGGACTTAAGAAATCATTGACACTGAGCTGGAAATGAGAAAAAAGGGGAAGGAAACCAAGGAGCAAGGTCAAAAGACATAAAAAAGAGTTAAATGTGGCTTAGCAGTGGAAGGAAAAAGTCCAGAGGTGAAGAAGAGAGAATGTCAGCCTGCAGATTTATAGGTCTTTCTAGCACTTTTCATTGCAAAAGCTCTTCCCTTGCTGTAAGGTTTATTAGTTGATCAGGACAGGCAGTGTGTCACCGGAGGTCTGTTCTGAGAGAAGCATGGCGTTAGCAGAAATAGGTCCTGATATTTGTTTAAAGGACACTGATCTTACAGAGTCTGGCAAGTGTCAGTCAATCTGCCAAAAAAAATTACAACCAGTGATAACATGTGATGTGTATATGTGACTGGGGGATTCTTTTTCTGGGTGTAGTAATCACCAAGTCAAATTTGTAGTTACACTTACAATTGAAGGAGCTGAGTGTGCCATTTCATTTCCCCTTTTTCTTGACCTTCTACAAAATGAGATTTTAAAACCTCTTTAACAAAAGAAAAGACAAAAAGATACTTTCCTTCTTCAAAGAAGAAAGAAAAAAAAGAGGACAGAGTTTTGCTGTTTAAAAAGAAGGTCACCGCTAAGCCATGCATGGAAAATCCATAGCTTAATGGGGATTGGGTTCCTCAGAAAACTGACAGTGCGAAAATTAAGAATTACAGTGAATTTTTCAGATAATCTTAGCCTTCATTCTTGCCCTAGTGAAAGAGCTGATGTGCACAGAGGCCCTGGTTGGAAATTATCCCTTGTCAGGAAAGCACTCAAGCACTTGCTTAAATGTGTTCCTGAATGGGATGTAGACAATACACAAGGAGAAATTGTACGTTCATAAATGGTATTTATAACATTTCTCTTGACTGCCAGTTTATGAAATCACTGGTGTTGCCAAGGTGCAGAAAAAGGTGGAATATGATCCAGTGAGCTTGTTTCTTCTTACTGCCTCAAAGCGAGAAACATTTATGGTTGTATTGCATGGTAGGTCCTGCTTCACATGCTAACAGTTTTCTCAAAGCTTCGGAACAGTCATTTGAGAACATGTGAGCAAAAAACACTTCCACAATTTCGGAATACTGTTTAAGTCAGCTCTCTGTCAGGGTAAAAAGACGTCAGTGCATCCATTCCTGGCTTAGTCCCTGTAAAGTGACATATTAATGCAGGTCTTCACTTGAACTAATACCTCTGTTGTCAAGGTGCTTGATGCTGAGCTCTGTTAGCCAGACAATTTCTGGCAGAAGCATGGGTTAAAGGTTAATGGCTGGGCACATGTTTGTCACTCCAGATTTGAGAGCTGAGTCTGAGACATACAACTTCATCATGCAAAGAAAGAAATACTCTTCTCTCAGACACAAAGAACAGATCTTTCCTATCTCAGTTTGAAAGCAGAGAGTTATATTCCTAACATGTCGGAAAGAAAGAAGGAGAGTAAGGAGGAAATTTATCTTCCTTGGGGATTCTAACAAGTAATCAATAATACCTTAGTTGGGATCTAGCTAGAGCTGGGTGTAGAGCCCAATCAATAGCAAGAGGAAGGCAAGTCAAAGTCAGGCAACAGAAAAGATACGCAAAGAAAGTGTGTAGGCAAAAACTGGGATCAGAAGCCAACCCAAAGCACTGGAAACTGGATACAAAGTTTGTAGTTTGAAGGGCAAAGCAAGAGGAAGGTTGCAGGCAAAGGTCAGAAAGCCCAGGGAATTACAATGCAAAGCAGAGTGCGGGAAAGGAGCAGGACACAAGAGGAGCCAAAGGCCAAATAAGCAGTTAGGGTGTGATTATTCCTTTGACACCCAGGGCAGAGGACCAGCCAAGCTCAGCTGGTTGTGTTTACCGGGTCTTTAGGGGGCAGCAAAGGCTGAAAAGAGACTCGCAGGTCCCTCTAGCAGGAGCTGAAGTTGAAAGGTCCTCTCTGCTTTCAGCTTTCCTCTCAGCTTTCAGCCAAATATAAGACTTAAAAACATTTCATCCTGCAAACAGACATTTTAAAACAACTGAAACTGAGGCTGAAAAAAATACTTTGTGCGTATGTGCTTGATTTCCTCAGCTGCACATGTGGAGGAGACATGGTTGTTAAATAAGCAGCGTCCTGACCTTGGTCCTAAGACTTCATAGAATGTGGCACTCAGGGGCATTTGTGTCACTAGTAACTATATCCTAAGTATTTCTATGGAAATACACTAAAACAGTAGGTATGAAAGAGAAAATGGAGTGAGATACCTTGCTGTGGTTGGTCTGAGGATTATTAAAGTAGGTTTTAAAGGTTACAGGAAAGGAGATATCTTCAGCAGATGGTATAATAATGCATAAGAAGGCATGCATTCATGAAGACTATTCAAATTTTTCCACATTTTAGAATAATTTTGAAAGAAAAGTCACACCAACAAGTTACATTACAGCAATATTGTGCTGGTGCTTAAATTGTACTTAAACAGATGCTTAAAGACTGGAAATGGTTTGGTAATTGTTTTTTTTTCTCCAGAAGGAGACAGCTAGGCTCCCAGATCTCACAAAGTCAAGGGCAGTCAGGCTTTTCATTCTCAGTTGTATCTTAATCCCCATTGTTGTTCCTGATACTGAGGCATTGATCCTGAGAGGGGCTCCACATGACCTTACAGTTTCAATTTTCCTTACCTTCTGTACACATTACAATACAGTCCCTAATTTCATGATTACTAACCTATTCTAAAATCCCACAACACAGGCATAGAAACATAGAAACATAGAAA
The DNA here is from genome assembly GCF_023634085.1 of Falco cherrug. Lineage (NCBI taxonomy): Eukaryota > Metazoa > Chordata > Aves > Falconiformes > Falconidae > Falco > Falco cherrug. Next base: position 64,383,233 of record NC_073698.1, read on the forward strand.
CAACATAGAAACAACATAGAAACAAGAAACATTGTTTCTATGAACATCTTTAGTAATAGACTGAAATCTTTGAGCATTCTGTTCTCCATTGTGCTTCCAAGTGGAGAGAAATATGAACATTACAACTTAGGTGATGGTGGTTTGGTTTTTTTCAGTTGAGGCTTCTTGACGATGCTGAGAACGTTGTCTTGCAAGAGGTTCAAAATGCTCTACTAAAATAAAATACATGCAGCACAAGTGGTGTTGATTGTGTGACTTAAATCTAAGAGTTGTGTAATAAACTGAAATCATACCTCTCTCTGGTTTGGAGAAGAGAGGAGGAAGGTGGCAGGTGAGTGGAGTTCCACCACAGAGGTGATAGGTGATGTAGAACTGTTGTTCATCAAATCACACAGCATGAGAAGTAGAGGCTACTCAGTGAAAACGGTAGGAGTCTGGATTAAAGCAAAACAGAGTTAATCATTTTACCCCCTGGACAGAACTTCCAGAACTTGCTGCGATAAGAGATTGTGGAGGCAGACCCTAAGAGGGTCTTCAAAACAAGTCAGAAGAATTCATACACAGCAAGTCCATAAAGAGGTATACAAGGACTAAACAGGAGGTGCCCTCTAAAATCTCTATATATAGCAATTTGTGTGCTCGGGGAGTACAAAAGAAATGAACTGCAAATAATAGCTAGGCTCGTGCTGTCCTTGAATGACATCTCCTTTTGCCATTGAGACAAAATACTGGGCTAGGTGGACAACTGGTACAACCCAGTAGCTTTTCATGTTCCCATGCATTTCACTGTTTGTGGCTTTGAGTCACTTTACCAGCATGCTGTCTGCTAATCTATTCCTTTGGAAGCAGCTTCTGCACCTCTTTCCACCATATACTAAGGATTTCTCTGCTGACTGACCATAGGGTATCTCTTGTTGTGAAACAGTTGCTTGGATGTAGCTGATGAGCTGGCTGTTTGACTAAACTAATCGGGGGAAATGGAGTGTACATCAAGACTAAATCGTTCTCTGTAGAAATTAAGTGTGAACAGCTTGTCAGAGAGATAAAGAGATGGAGAAAAAAAGACCGTTTAGACTCAACCTTGAGATAACTACATTAAACCTGTTTTTATTCTGTCACCAAGGGTCTTCATTATCCTTTGTAACTATGTGGTCAAGTCTGGATGTTGTAAAAAAAAAAAATTGTTTCTATATTAGCCAGTCTTGTGGTAAGGATAATATACAGACTAACTGGTACACAGCAATGCATAACAACCCTAGTGGTAAGGTGCTTACAAAAGCTGAAATACTGGAGCATTTCTGAAGTTCCCAGCAATGGGGGACCATTTGGTTGCACAGGCTGGTCTGAGCACTGGTCCTGCCAGCGTCTGTGTGAAAGAGCCACCTTCCTGCAAACATATTTAGATAAATAAGCTCCCTTAGCAATAATAGGATAGAGGAACAGTGACTTAGTGGAATTTGTAACAGCAGCGTGCAAAAGCAGTGCAAAGAAGTGGATTCTTTACATTGTACTTAACTGACTGCATTGTCTCAGTTCAAATTTTCTCACGCTTTTCATCACTTAGTGTGATCCATATCATCACTTTGGTCATAAATTCCTGGTTGGCAATTATTTGACATCAGTTAACTAAGAAAGTCCAGTTACAGGTCCTCTAAGTTGGACAAAGTCTATAGGAGTGAGCAGGGAATGCAACTCACTGCAGGTGATGGTTGAGTGGGAATCTGGGACTCTTAATCCTTGTTTTTCTACTGGTCTGGCAAGTCACTTCACTACCACCCTCAGTCCTGCTTGTTTTCTCCAGACAAGCAGAGGAAGATCACAAGGCCGAAAGTGTGACTAGATGTTACAATTTATTCTTTGGAGTTTGGCTTGAGCCCTTTACTAATTCAGAATTCAAATTCCTGTGTTAAGATGCATGGTTCACACACTGTTTCTGTCTCCTGATAAAAGGAGGGAAGGATCAGGAAGAGGTGAACTTCTGCTTACTAAGACTTCTACTGAATATTCTACAATAAATATTTAAACAGTCCTGTTCGGTTAATACTCTTACCAATAAACTTAATTATTTAAGCATTTTTAGAAGAAAAAGTATATAAGCCTAAAAACATATCAAAAGGAAGATTACTTAAAACATTAATATTTGTGGGCATCTTCTTTAGATACGGGGCTTAGTTTTTGTTATTATCCCATTCCTGGCAAGCATACAAAGTTAGGGACTACAAACTTTGGAATGAGAAAAGCTTTCTATTAAAGCAATGTCTGTAGGATGGAGCCCACGGTTCGGTGTACTTTCCAGGCAGATGTGCACTGATGGACTAGTCTGCACAATGTATTGTGGCCAGTTTAATCTAGTGAGTCAGAATCTTTTATTTATGTAACACTGACTCCCATTTTTTTATCTATGTGACTCTGACTCCCATTTTTTTATTAAACAGGGTTCTGTGATATCCAGCACAATATAAACTATTTCCTAGAGCCACAGTAAAAGCAACTTGAACTACTTCATTTAGATGTTGTCCTTGTATGTTTTATTTTGTTAGAATTTTAGGTAAGTTTAATATTAAACATTTATCAGAAGACTATACAGTTTACATAACAAGTATATCCTCTTACTAAGACCTCCATTCACCTGAAGAGCTCTGATAACATGTATAAACCACTCAAGATCCATTTTTGTTTGGTTATTACAATATCAGATCCTCAGTTGCACTAAACCTGCTTTTGCGTTATCCCATATTGACATTTTAAGCTTCCAGCTTAATATTGTTCTTCCTTACTATTCATCAAGTAGATAACTGAAAAAGTGTTCACATTTTTATTGTGATTTACATGCACTGTAAATACTTCAATCCATTTTCTCTTAAAGTTTCCTGAAATGCTAAGTTGAAAGCCAATTGAAATTCACTCACTGAAGATACTGTGTTGAACTACCTCAGCTTTCTTTCTAAACCCTGTGTTGCTTTTCTTTTAAATCACTGCACCAAACTTTGTTAGGGTTCATCTGCAAGTGCTACGCACAATAAACTGGCAAAGCCCAGAAAAAAAAAGGAAAGGAAATTCAGATAATCTGATGGAGGACAGCAGTTTCTCTTCTTGCTCAGAGATCACCTTAACCATTCCCCTTGCTACTGTACCTTACACGTGGTAGCCTTGGCTCTGGCCTCTGTCACTCTTTTGCACACACTCCCTTACTATGTCAGGTTCTTTGTTGGCTTTTTTTTTTTTTCTTTTGCCTATAATTAGTAGTTGCAGACATTTTCTGTAGTCATTGGTTGTGCTGTGAAAGTGTAATTTGGTGAAGGGGCATTTGCACAAAAGAGAAAATGGAAGGCTGATTTCAGTAGTAGGGGGCCGAGTGATTATGAGGCAGAAAGAGTTTATGTCAGTTCCAAAGCAGTGTAAGGTCTACCGACAAAAAAAAGACTTTTATTCCAGAATAGTGTCTGTATAGGAACACAGAGAGTTACACAAGCAGTAGCTGCTGCAGCATTATAATTATACTGCCATAGTTCTGCCAGTTAATTTCCTCACATGGACAAACCCTCAATTTTTTACTTGCAAGGTCTCACCAAGAATTCTTATTCTGGATTACCTTCATGAATTCCTGGCCTCTTTTTAAAAATTTATTGCTTTTTAAAACTTCAGTTGTTGAAAGAGCTATGAATTCTCTCATGGACATCACAATGTCTTTGAAGCACCGTGCAGATTTTATAATGTCCAGAAAACACTCTCTGGATTGCATTTTGTCATTGAAATGCTATGCAGACATTATAAACCCCTGAGATGGATGGATGGACCTGACAGCATTAATAATAAAAGCAAGTCCTCTTCACAAAAATTAGTATTGCTGCTAATTGCTCTTTAGGCATTGGGCCCATTAAAGTAATAGAATAAGGGATATGCAGTGGCAAAACGAAGGTGTAAGTGAAGAATGGGGGTCTGAAAGCTGGAAGGATGCTTGGATAACCAGTCTGGTGCTTCCTTGGAAAAAACAACTTTATGACCTGTGTAAAGAACATTGCATTAATGTCTTCTTTAGCCCACAAGGGAGGGAAGGAATAGGAGAGCACATTACCGCTCCTTTATCCACACAGAAATCTACATACTCCATCCGTGGAGGGGTAAGATGTCTCTCGTGACCACTGGCTAAAAGACTGGCAATATTGACCTAGTTATCCAAATTAGTAAGTTTGACTTAGGTAGTGGTAGGCTGTGACTGGAATTATTGGAAGAGGACATCTTTCTAGGAGCATATGCAAACTTTTTAATGAATCTCTGCGTTCATTTATGCTGTACAGCCAGGGCACCCTCATCTCCTTGTTGCTGCTAGACATTTTGTTTGCTTGAATATTTAAATACTGTGGTTTGTGCTATTAGTGCAAGAAGAACAGAGCATGACCTTGGTAAAAGCATACTTAATTTGAAATACATCATTTACTATGGAAGAAAATTGTTAAAAACCTGGACCCAAAAGGGTAAGCCAGTTTATAGTGAACATCCTAAACAAACTAGAGTAAGTGCCTGTATAACCCTCTGAGTACAACTGTACAATGTCTTTTCACATTATTCTCAGGAGAGTTCACAGGCATCAAAGTGCATCCCTTTTTTCTGCTTTACTGGATTTTGTTACATTCCAAGGACAGATGTGCATTTGGTCCAACATAAACCTCTGGTGTGTTCTCCTGCTACATTAGGACTGTATTTTCAGATGGGAACAGCCTTTACATTGGAGACAACCAGCTCGAGAACCTTCAGGGATCTTCACTGTCAGAAGGTGAGTTCTCAGGCTCTTTCAGACACCTCACCTACCAGCTACTAACATCAGGTGTCACTGCAAGCCACATTTGGGCTTTTAGACATTTTATTTTTTTTTCCCCACGAAAGAACTTAGCTTTATATAAAAGACTCTCTGCTTCAGCCAGCCCTCTTGGTAAGTGAAGATTCATTCTATTACTGATCACTTACCCTATCCTGGTCCAGCTAGTTATTGCTGTGGATCCGGGCACAGCAGGCAAATGAGCTACTTCTTTGAAATCGTGTCTCCTTGTTTACGAATAGGATCATCATATGTGTGGAGTCAGCTATACAAAGTAATGAACCTGATGATAAACTGAAAGGTCACTTCCAGTGCAGTTACTACAAAGAGAATCAAAAGCAACACCTAGAACCACGCTAGCTGCAATCCATTATCCCCAAAGAAGGCCTGAGGACACACTGGTCTGTTAGAAAAATAATCTGTTTCAATATTGTTGCTTTTATTAGGCTGAAATAAGCTCTGTTAAGTGCACTGACTTTGAAGACTGTTTTGCCTGTCTTAGTTAAAAGGTTTTGCACGCTCCTTTGCTGGGTGAGCAGAGGGTGTATCCCCAACTGTTTTGTCTGATTATTCTGGGTAAAATTCAGAACAATTTTAAGTTATTTCATAATTTGTCTGTCGCAAAATAGAAGCTGGGAATTTGGCAGAGGGAAATACAGTTTTCCATTACAAAGTCATAGATAACAAAGTCAGAGCGTCCACTGCAGTTGCTTACTGCCTTGGAGAAGCAGACCACAGAACGTCCTGGAACTGTTCCATGTTTAATCAACATCCACTCTACTTAAAATTTCCAGTCTTGAACAACCTGCCACAATCACTTTGCCAATGGGATACCCTCATCTGCTTCACCTCATTGAAAGCAGGAGATCAAAAAGGACTTAGTTTTATGTTTTGGAGACCTCCTAAGAATACTGGGCGTTTTCTATCTTTAACAGTAGTGTTCAGAGGGAGGTTGATTTTCTTTCTTGTGCTTTTAGCAGGATGGAGGGGAGATGGGGTTGCATAAATAACACAAATAGGAAGCTACATATTTTTTTAAGTTCTAGTTTCAGACCCACAACTCATTGATTTAGTGGGAGTTGCAGTGCCAGAGCTAAAGCTTGAGTTTGACAGTTTGCATTTATTTTACTTGCAGTCAATGTTCCAGATAAAGACTTCTTGGAAGACAAAAAAAATCCCACAGTGTGGTGTAAAACTGACAAAACAAGCAAATGAGAGGAGAATAATATCAGAGCTCATAGACCTCCAGTTCTAACAGCTCTGCTCCTAACGCTTTCTTCCTTCATTTAAGCTTCCTGTAAAGTCTCCCTGTGTTTACCTCTAATTTAAGAAACTGTCCCTTAATCCCATCCCTTCCTATTCTCTGTCATCCTCTTGTTACTTCCTTCCTCTTATCTTTTAAAAGCTTGCTCACTCGCTCTCCACCCCCACCCTGGCTTATTTCTTCCATATTAATAATAATCTTAGTACTGAGCACTTATATCGCTCTCTACATGTTCAAAGTGCTGTACAAACCTTAGCTAATTAATCCTCACAACACACTCCCCTCCCTCTGTAAGATAGGTAAGTATTATTATCTCAGTTTTACAGATGGGGAAATTGTCGCAATGACTCAGTGGCAGAGACACAAGCACAGTAACCTTGTTCTTGCAACCTCTATTTTGAAAATACCTTCTCCAACCCTGCTTGCCTCTATAAATACCTTCCCATCTCCTTTGTCTCCTAAATTGTCAAGACAAATCCACTGCCTACTCCTGCTGCCACAGCTCCCTTAATTGTTGCCCTCTCGTTCGCTCCCTCAGACACCTCCTGCAGGAGCTTTGCCAATGCGTTGCTCCTCTGGCTCTTTGAATACCTTCCTCTTACATCTGCGGTTTTCACCTCGCTTCCACCAGGCAAGATGAAAGCAACCCCTTGCCAGCCTCATCAGTTTGTGGCTCTTCTTTGTTTCTGTCCCTGGATCTCATCAGAACAAGGCGTAGGTGCCTGACACAAGGCTGCATGTTAGGGATCTGGATCAAGATGACCTGAATTCCCTCCATATCTTTTCCTAATACCTTGGCATTTCTGAAGGCATCCTGTACCAGCAGGAAAGCAGCAGGTGTAGGTTTGTCAATAGAAATTCTGTCCTCCATATAGATGCAACTGCAAATCAGGCCACAGTGCTCCTGCTTGTGACCCTGTGTTGGTTCAGGCGCAATCCACTGCTTTGTGTTGTCTGTCAGCAAGCTGCAACTCATCCCGTAGGCCACGGCACTGCTTGATCATTGAAGATGCCAGCTTCTCCCACCTGACAGCTTTGTGTGCCCCAAACCACCTTCCTAGGGTCTGGCATTTTGATGCATAAATAACCTTCTTGAAGTAGATGTCCTGAATGCAGCCCTGAGAGCAAGTAGATTGACAGAAGATACTCTAAATTTAGGAAAGAAGTGTCCACAGCTATAAGCACATCCAAAGTTTGACTGCCTCTGTGGTTCCCTGATGTGACGCTTCCTTGTTCCTGTATGCTGTAAATGGGTGATCCTTGCCGTCATGTCCCTGAGATCACAGAATATATGTGTCAGTTGAAACACTGGATCCAGCTACTAATTACCCAGATACTATCCTTGATTTGTTCTCTCAGAGTGGTGCTGTTGGTCTCATCCTACCAACAAGTAGCAACAGATTCTGATAATGCAGATAACTGAGGATCTTGCTTAGCTGCACCGTAAGTTTTGTCAGTCTCTTGTTTGAGACCAATTAATTAGACATGATTACAGGAATTTGCTCTTTAAAAGACTGCCATAATGTCATGCCCTGTCAGGAACAATCTGTTTAATGGATCAGTGCTCATTTTGTCATTTTCTGTTCTGTGTCATATAGCACGGTATCATACCTCTGCAGGTGAGCTGTCAGGGTCTATGGTGCTATACTGAGGATTTTTTTATTTTTTTTTAAAGGTGCCTTCAAAGACTTGTTATAATGAGACTCCAAAACAAGTTCTTACTCACTTATACTGAAAGCCTAACAGTGATGAGCTGAACACAAATACACATCTCTTTTTTTCATCTTGTATATGCATCAGTGTCATAGGGATCAGAGACCTGCTGGCTTCTCGTAGCTAAGTTTTGCTGACCTATACCCACCTGTACTGCTGCCTTTTTCATTATTGTATGTTAGTTTAGTTTATACACATACTATCAGAGCATTACCTGGTCGTGCATTGGGTCCTCACCTTCTTCAAAGAGTGAGCAAGGAAACTAACTGACCTACTTTTGCAATGTTCTTTGGGAGTCGAGTCAGTGTCAAATGTTATTTACTCAGTGTTTGGCTTGATGCCCACAGCCGAGGTGATGGGACCAACATGGCCTTGCTTACGCATTTGTTCCGGTTTAACAAGGTCTTTGTTATGCGAGGTTTCTGGGGTTGCACCGCTGCATACCTCTGCGTAACTCTTCTCAAAAACACATGAAACTTTGGATAGCCCCTTCCTATGTTGTACCCTCCTCCTCCTACTCCTGCGTAAAATGAACACTAGAGGGTGTAACCCACAAACCTCTCAGCTCTGCAGGGGCCATTCGCTGTGGTTAGGGTTGGCAGAACTTCCAGATGCAAATGGCCTTTTACCACCTGTACACTTCTGTGGGTGCTCTGCTTCCTCCTCAGCCGCAGCACCCTCTGCATGGAGACCTCTGTGCCTCACTGTACCTCCCAGACCAAGTGACACTGCATACTAGCTCAAACTTCACCTGTCCTCCTCTTCCCACACCTCAGCCTTTTTTCTGACTCTAACTCTTCTCAATAAAAATGGAAACCACCTGCTTAGGCTAACAAATAGCTGCATTCTTTCCTTGAGGAGTGGAGGACTGGTTTGTCTAAGCACCTGTATTGGGTTTGTGTGGCCAGGTTTTGCGTGGGGGTGGCTACAGGGGTGGCTTCTGTGAGAAGCTGCCAGAAGCTTCCTCATGTCCGATAGAGCCAGTGCCAAATGGCTCCAAGATGAACGCGTTGCTGGCCAAGGCCCAACCCATCAGCAACCATGGTAATGTCTCTGGGATAATGTATTTAAGAAGGGGAAAAGTTGCTGTGCGACAGCGACTGCAGCCAGAGAGAGGGGCGAGGAGGTGTGAGCGCAGCACCCTGCAGCCCCCCGGCCGGGCAGGAGGGGCAGGGGGGCTCCAGGCGCCCAGCAGAGATGCCCCGGCAGCCCCTGGCGAAGCCCTCGCTGGGGCAGGCCGTGCCCCCGGCCCATGGCGGCGAACGGGGGAGCAGATCCCCCCCCGCAGCCCGCGGGGGACCCCAGGCCGGGGAGGGGGGCCGGGGCTGGAGCCGGCTGGGCCTGAAGGGCAGCACCATGGGGGGCCCGGCTGGGGCAGGGGCAGAGTGTGAGGAGGAAGGGGCAGCACAGACAGTGTGTGATGGACTGACCGCAGCCCCATTCCCATCTCCCTGCAACGCTCGGGGGAGGAGGTAGAGAAATTGTGAAGTTGAGCCTGGGAAGAAGGGAGGGGTGGAGGGAAGGTGCTTTTAAGATTCATTTGTTATTTCTTATTATCCTACTCTGATTTAATTGGTAATAAATTAAATATTTTTTTCCCCTGGTCAAGTCTGTTTTGCCTGTGACAGTAACTGCTGGGTGATCTCCCTGCCCTTATCCTGACCCACAAGTTTTTTGTTATATTTTCTCCCCCCTGTCTAGCTGAGGAGGGAAGTGATAGAGCAGCTTTGGTGGGCACCTGGCAGCCAGCCAGGGTCAACCCACCGCAGGACCACAGGTTATTCATTGGCCTTAGGGCCTTGTAAATCTGCATCCAGAAGCCTCTGAGTGATTTCCTGGGAGGTGGGGCAACGTTTTGTGGCTCTGGGAGGTTGTTCTGCCCAGTGGCAAGTGCAAAGAACCTGGGTCTTTTCCAAGCCTGCTCCTGACCTCAACATTCAATGTAATCATTGTGCTCTCCGACTACTCTGTGGAAAACCTAAATATGAAAAGAGCAATCAGGAATCAAACGAGCCCAGCGCAAGACAGAGGGAGAGATACCATTTGAATGCTGGCTCTGGCACCAGCTGCCATGCCTTCAGCCCCTTCATTAGATTAATTTTTTTTCTTTTCTTTCTTTCCTACCTAGCAGAGAATAATAAACAGGGCTGTAGTATTAGCCTATGTGTATGTGCTTACTCATGCCTATGTACCATGAATATAGTTACTGCTGTCTGCTAGAGTGGGTCCAGGGCCTTCTAGATGCTCATTCAGCTAGGCAACTGTCAAAACCTGTTGGAAAACAATGACTGGTGAAACCTGTTCATTGCTGGGTTTTTCACTTGTGTTTTCACAAGGAATTATATTTGATCTTTCATGGAAAGCTCTGTTCTCTTGAGTAGAGTTTTGATGGGAAATTTAGATTATCTCTAAATTTTTTCCCTTTACCTATTTTCAATGAGTATTTTCCTATTTTGAAATTATTTATTTCATTTTTCTAAATTCAAATGCTATTTATTTTTCCTATGAAAAGTGTCAGTTTAAGCAAAACCCACATTTAAGGTAATCTTGTTTTTTATTTCAAACATTTCCACACTCTTTCTGGTTCTCTCTTGAAGATGGTAGCAAGTTCTATCAGGCCCCCACATATACAAACAGCTTCAGCAGGAAAAATTAGCTCTTTAAATATAGTTTGCTATGTTTTTGAAGATGCTCCAAGAATAATCTTGCTGACTCCACCGAAGCCCACAGCTTCTTTTAGGAGCAGGCCTTGAATGAGGGTGCCATGCAACTCTGTACAGGCTCGGCATTGATGTCTTGCCAAAGGTCTAAGGTGCTGCTTCAGGGGAGCACACAGGCAGGTGCTTCACATTAACGTTAGGTCTCAGAGTTAAGACGGAGGCTTTAAGCTGTCTAGCTCTTGTGCCGACAGCAGCAAAGATGCACCCACGCTGGCTGCAGCTGCTCGGGACTGTGCTTTTCACTTGGACAGTAACCCTGTATTGCAAAGCTTGTTACTAGATCTTCCTTGCTCTCGGGGCCAGTTGTGTTTGTGTACGTTGCAGTCAGATTTCTGCCTTCCTGTAATCATGCCCTCAATACCCACTGTCCCACTTCAGCAGCTGAGCTTCTGGGCCAGTCCAGCTGCCAGCTGCCCACTGCAGCAGTACTGACACTCAGCCCTTGTTCCCAGAGCGATGCTCAGGGCATTCCTCAGCAGGGTTTCCTCATGTGCAATGTGGCCACAGCCATTAAGACCCATCAGAATTTTTTTAAGCCATGTTCATTATTAAGTACTTTGCTGGATCAAAGCTAAATGTTTAATAAAACCCAATGTGAAGTAACAGGGAGAATTACATGCTTTTAGGGCTGTACTGTAGACTACCTGCTTTCAAAGAATAATGACAGTACTGCATCTCCTTATTCCACCCGTATTCTGCCACGGTGTCTAGAAGTGCCACATGCATTGCTGGTGTTTGTACTTAGTTCTTATCCCCAGTATTTACCACTCAAAGTACTGAATGTTTCATTCCAAAAATTTGTGGTGGGAAAGGATTTTGGTCTTTGCCAGCTTCTTGTATAGGAGAAATCATTTCTTAGGTAATTTGCTAGCAAAGTAGAAAGTCTCTACAATTTTTAGAGTAAGATTTCTCTAGAAAGTTATGTGATATGACCAAAACATTAACATTTCATTAAGAAAATTTGTTAGTCTGAGTAAGCTGCTTTTCAGACTGCAAATTGATGTTTAAATAGGAAAAAAAGGGAAAAAAACAGTCTAGAGAGGTGAGTGTTTTGTATCTAACATGCTTTTTCAGTTTACTTTTGTTCTGGTAAGCAGATGCTTTGAAAACTGTTCAGCTGTGGTTCAGACAAAGGTCAGTATCGGGCCAGTCAATATATCATACAAAGCTCCAAATCAATATCCTATGAAAGGACGCTCAGCACCTTCTGCCTAAAAACACATCTAAAATAGAACTTACTTCTTAGACTCAAGCTGTCCTGGGGTATTTCCTTCTTCATGTTCCTGCTGGAGGAGTCCATCATGATTTTGTAATTGGTAATCTTTTAACCACCTATCCATGTACTGAATTTTGTGATTTAAGTAAGCTTATTGATAACCAGCCTTTGCTTTTTTGTACATAAATGTTAGGGTGCCAGGCTTATATTTTCCACATAAAAGATCAGCAACTTTATTACCCGCAAAAGGTGGTTGTTAGGGTCTAAGACTAGAATTCATCATAGTAAGTATGGTTATTTACTTTATACATTTATGCAGTGCAGTGTATCAGCCACAGCTTCGACAGTGCTCTGCAATTTTTTTTCATGCGAAGGCATTCAAATCCAAAAAATATATTCATACCTGCTGTCAACAAGTGCAACTCCCTTGGAAAGCTCTGAGCCAATTTCAGCAGTGACGTGAACAGCAGCATAATTTTTAGGTCTAAATTGGTCAGAAAAATATGTGAAACTGGGCATAATTTGCATGCTGAGGACTGAAAGAGGAAAAGTAGCTAACAAAAAAGAGTGCAATTAAGTGGGGGGGAATAGAGGATCTACTGGCATGAATGTAGTGCATCGAGTTTGGTTCTGAATTCAGACAACTACAAGCAAATGTAAATGTTATACTTAATGCAACGATCTATTTATAGTGGAGTGAAACACTTTCTCTACCTGTGACACTCATCGCTATGCTAAAGGATGGACTAGAGTATGTCATGCCTAGGCTGGCAAGCACACACCTGTAGGTATGTGCTGAATATGTTTCTCAGTGGGCTCTATAGTATGATCTCAAATGTACTGACTCTTTATGGAAGGGGAATCTTAAAAATGAAAAAAAAATTATCTTGATCACCTTGAATATATTTCAGGGGTCTTCTGCTTAAAGCAGCCTTTCCTGTATTCCAAGTTGCTGAGATAGATCATGGAAGCATCACTTCTTTGGTGCTTGCTGAAAGGAAATGGCTAAGAACTGTAATGAAATGAAGGCAGTATTCGGCCTGCCAACAGGGACTGCTCAGCTTGGGTGCTGCCATGCTTCCAGGCAGCTCCTGGCCAAGCAGGATGGTTCAGTGCATGTCAGGTAGACATCTTGATTCCAGATACAATGGGTGGGGAAAGGTGGCCACCTCTGAAATCATTCAAAGCAGCTAGGACCCTGTCTCTCTCCACTGCCTAAGCATGTCACTGAAACTCCCACCTACCAATCACCTGGGAAACCTCTCACTTTAGACCTGAACAAGTGTTGAATCTCAGTCACCTTCATCCACTTGAAATCCAGAGCACTGAGTCCTCTCTTGAGAGCAAGCAGCTAATGATGGAGGAGGAAGAGGCAGCAGCCACTTCAGAATAACTTCATTGTTTGAACACTCTTACAAGAAGTGGGAAACATGGATTTTAAGCCTTTCTCAGACTGAAGGGGTTTGAACCGCAATTCCCTTTTCCTCGGAGCTTATCCTACCCATCTAGCTAGAGAATCTATGCGAGGCCATGGAGCAGAGAGAGAATAGGTAAGAAGGAGCTTGATTTTGCAGCCCATTGGTGAGGGCAGGCATGAGAGAGTCCTGAGGCTTTGGTCCCAGCTGTCACTGCTGTTTAAGTATTCTTTACTGTTAATTTTTAATACAGGCACTCATACACCCAAGCAGCCGTGGTTGACAGACTGTAGCGACTGTAGTGGTTTAATTCTGCCTGAATTTGTATTAAGCATCAAGAACATGCGAACCACATACTGCCCTAAGCTCTGAACTTCTCACACCCAATGATAAGCACCTAATTGAGACTGTAGCAGCATCGTTGCCTAATTAGGAACAGAGTTGTTCAAGGCCGCCTGCAAAGGTAATTGAGAGAGAAAGGAAACCTCTGGAGGAAAAGCAAGATCATTCTTCATCTGAATTGTGTTCTGGAAGTGCCTGTTCTTCTCTGTTGATTTTGAAGGGAGCCTAGGATGACAATGTTCCCCAAATAAGCCTCTCGGTTGAATTTGGCATGCCCAGATCACAGGAATATGATTTCTTTCCCAAGTTGTTTTTCAGTTTATTGCTTCAGTTAGTTTCTTTTGTCTCCATCTCAGACTAGTGTGCACCTCTGGAGAGGGATACAGTGGAACTGCCTAGACACAACCTAAGTGCTGAGACTGCTACCTAGCACCAGCCTTTCACGGTGAAGTCTGGGAGGTTTTTAACCTTCCCTTTGCCCCAAGGAATTTGCACACAGCAAAGGCCTCACTTTTTCATGAAACTAGCACACCACAAACAGATCCCATTGGAAAGATATGCTCCGTAGTCAGTCCTGAAATGCAGTGTCAGTCAGCTAAGCTGCCTGCTTTTATACCATTAAATGCGTCTTCTCCGTCAAAGCATTGTGCAATTTCAAAGCTTAAAATGCATTCATCATGCTCTTTTCTTTCACCTGAGAACATTTTCATTATTCCAAACAGTGGCTCTCCTAAAAAGCAATAAGTCTTAGAAAGGCAGCGACAAGGTATGCAACACTGCTGGGCTGCCAGTATGGTGTGCGGAATGGTGTGTAGTGGAGAACCCCAGAAAACCCCTTTGGGGTTCTGTCTTACTTATTTTCAGTATTTTATGACCTAGCAGAAACAAACTTCATATTATTAATGTGCTTATTTAAGAAAGGTTGCCAATACGAGAGGAAGAAACTCATTGCCATGAGAGTATAAGCTGGTAGAGTACCATTTAGCCAAATACATAGAGGAGAGATACCCTCAAGTGCAAGTTTTTCAAAGGGATATCTGTATTACAGACTGAGCCCCATGGATAATTCTGGGACCATAAGGTCTTTTGTTGCAGGTACTGTGCATCTTCCTATATGCTTCCAAAAGCCCTTGTTTCTGGCTGGGGCCTTATGTCATGTAGTAGTGTAGTAATGACAGCAAAACCAAAGTTAGGCCACTATAGATTATTTTCTTTTTTTCTGAGATGTGCCTTTTAGGAACTTTGCATGGAGGAACAACATTTTGTAACTGTAATCCAGAATATACACAACTAGACACCGTCCCAGACAAAAGACTTTTCTAAATCATACAGATGTCTTCAGTCCTTGCCACTGGTGTAATTGGCCTGGCATTCCACCAGTGGAGCTGAAAGGGAACTCTGGCTATGTAGGGGTATTTTTCTTTTTCCTAAATAACAGAGGAAATAAATATTGTAGGGGAAATGGTGGTTGATGGTGAAGACCACATTAAATTGGGGGTAGCCAGCTTCAGCAAGCTAGTAGAGATAGTGAGAAGGGTTGCCATTTTTGTCTGGGAAAGGATTCAGTAATAACGTCACAGAAATGACCCATCAGCTTTTCGATCTCTCTGTGCAGTGTTTTTTACTTTTCTCATTCGAAGGGGATGTTAGCCTGTTAGTGAGAGCTGAGTAAACATCATATAACTTGAGTTCTCTGATGGCCTCCGTGTATTCGTCACCACCTTTCATAACCATAATGACCCTGTCATCCAGAGTACACCACGCATAACCTAATTGGTGCAAGGAAGCTTCTGGAGGAGCTGGTTACTACAAAGCTACCATCTCCCTGCAGGTAGTCTGCCATGTACCAGCACTTTTACTAGTCTGAACACAGAATTTGTGGCTTTTCCATCTCTAATGCTAGAAGTTGTGCTTTCAACAAATTTTCCTAGGATGATATATACCTTTGTAACATTTAGATGAGATGACTGACTGTGTATCTTCCCCAAACTATTCCCAGGGCTTGAAGGTGAACCATCCTTTTTGCTGATCAGTTCAAGAGCCGCAGTAACGATGTTTGCCTGCTCCTTTCACTGTATCAGTTAACTTTACTCCAAAAATGAGTAGCACTGATTGAAGAAGAAGTATAGGGAAGAAGCAAGGATGTACTTACTTAATCTGTAACACAGATACCTCTTGTTATGGATGAAGAGAACACAGACCCTCTCTCTGATTTTCCTTAAACTTCCTCCTTCTTCTATGTCACCTTTAAAACCCTTCAAAACTATGATGGTATAAAACTAGGGCCGATGTGTTTCCTCCTGTACTATCTAATTTAAATGTGAGTTTGAGCAGTTGCTTACATTAATAACTTCAGGTTAAATCTGCCAGCTGTGCCAGGAAGCTCAGACAGAGAAGCAGCAAAGGTACCAGCTGAACACTATTCTAAATGGGGAATTTCCCACACAGCACAGCCTTCCTCTCATTTGAGATCTCTTCCATACTGGTAAGGGTAATTTTGCCTATGGATTCTGGCAGCTTCCCTTCTCATTGTTTTGTTGTGCCAGTGTGTTATGGGAATGTTTAATTTCATTTAGCAGTTCTTGTTTCCTGTTACAAATTTTCAGATTACTTCACCAGAGTTAATGTGATAATTAACACATCACCTTCTGTGTGGAGAGCTGAGATTACATTTTAACTGACAGGATCAGTTCAGGAAGAGACTCTTTCTCTCTCTAAAAGTAGCTATTCCAAAAAAGTATACTGAAGTTATCAACAATTTAATAATCCATGTACTAATCGTCTGTGGTTTCATCTTTATTATTATTGCTGTTACTGTCGTTAAGCACTACAGTTGCTTTCTACTGCTTTCTGTGCTGTGCTTAGGTGTCATTATCTCTTGCATCTCTGTGAACAAGCCTTGCTCTCCTGATCCCATAAAACTCAGTGTCTCTGCCTGTGCTACCCTAAGATGTCCCAGGACAGCTGTAAGTACACAGCACTGGACCTCCTGCCAGCTTTCCATCCCTGTGGCTGCTCCGCGTGTAGCCTGGGGATGCCAGCAGGTCAGTGCCTGGCAGGTGTACTCAGGCAGGGGGGATGCTGCACAGCACTGAGAGCTTGCTCCTGCTGTGCCGAAGGCTGCGCTTGTAGGTTCAGAAATCAGAAAGCAGGTAGAGTTACGCTGGCAGCCTCAGGATCCCCATAAAGGCAGCAAAAGCCTAAAGCCACTGATATGCTTGTTGGTGTCAGGGTTCAATCCGAAGTCTTTCTCCTGATGTAAAAGCCAAGGTGGCTTCCACACAGCGGTTCTGAAGGCAGGGGTCTGTACTGAGGCAGGATCTGCCACGTGATCCTTCCTATTCAGAATTTTTGGCGTATTATAATTATGGTTTTTTTTCAGGCATGAGGTCACTCCCACACCGCTCCTGTCACAGTCTGTTCTCTCCATATGGCTGTGTGCATGACAAACAATGTCCCATTGTTTTGTGACTCAACCGTGCTTCAGTAGTGCAGATTATAGGTTCTCCTCCAATGCCTGGCAACCTGGGTTTTGTTATTAGGCCTCCTGTAATGGTGCACAGACATTTACAGGAATTTTGTCTTTGTCTACGTACCAGTGTTTATTTAGCTTCTTTATTTGATACTATTATTTTTATACAACCTTCTCCCTATGATCTTAGCCATATTGCATGCATTTTAGTTGTGGTATGAGCTTTACAGAGTTACTTTTGTATTCCTCAAGCTATCTGTAACCGTTACAGCTTTTATCTTTGGGTGTTACCAATTCTAAAAAGTGCCATTACCTTTGCATCTCCAACTGATATCTTAATAGGACCTCAGTGCTTCTCAGCACCTGTTTCTTCCCACTCCTGGTTTAAGTAAACACACATAATAATTAGTTTTCCATTGGCTGAGCAAAAATCTACCCTTGCTGTGCAGGTGTTCTCTTTTAAAGAGGAGCCCAAAAACCTCACAAATATAGTTATGTTCCCTTTCTGCCACTTTCCCCCCTAAAGTGGGCACCTTGATATCTCTTGCCCTTGCCGTCCCATTTATATGGTTCTATGCAAAGAACTGTCAGAGGAAACTACCTGGAGGCCTGCAGCACCACAGAATCGCAGAATCACAGAATGGTAGGGGTTGGAAGGCACCTCCCAACATCATCCAGTCCAACCCCCTGCTAAAGCAGGGTCACCCACACCAGGTTGCACAGAGTTGCGTCCAGGCAGGTTTTGAATGTCTCCAGAGAAGGAGGCTGCACAGCCCCTCTGGGCAGCCTGTCCGAGGGCTCCGTCACCCTCAAGGTAAAGAAATTCTTCCTCATATTCAGAAGGAACTTCTTGTGTTGCAGTTTGTGCCCGTTACCCCTTGTCCTGTCTCTGGGCAGCACTGAAAAGAGCCTGGTCCCATCCTCCTGACACCTGCCCCTTTGTAGACATTGCTAAGATCCCCCCTCAGTCTTCTCTTCTCCAAGGTAAACAGGCCCAGCGCTCTCAGCCTTTCCTTATATCAGTGTTTGATAATATGAGCATAACGCTTAGATTTCTGCCTCTCACTCTGTCATTAGTATCAGTCTATACCTAAGAGCACAGAAACCTGCTCTGTCTACAACTCTAGACATAAAATGAGATATGGCCAGCACAGCGTAAGTCACAGAAGTACTGATATTTCAATGTGACTGAAATCACTACTGCAAAAACTCATCTGTACACTTTCTTGGAAAGTCCTCTTTGAGATAGAAGACACATTTGCTTTCTTCTACCGGTCCAGTAAAGTGGGTTTGTTTCATGTGTACATTTATGGTCCCCTTTCACAATGAAAAAGGAGATCTTTAGGATCAGCAAATGCAAAAAAAAAAAATGAAAGCCCTCATTTTGGAAGTACTGCATCATGCAGCACCCTTGTTGGCCTTTGAGGGACTTTTTACAAAGTCAAGACTGACGGACCATGTGGGAATAAATGCCTAGATTGTGAAGATTTGATAGATTAAACAGTAAAATCAACATATCAAGAAGAGATACAAACCAGTATCAGATACAAGCTTCTTTGGCCCAAACAGTGTGAAATCAGTTTGGATTTCGTAGTTCTTGGTTGGAAGAATTTCAATGCCCATCTGAAGAGCTCAATATTTTCCCAACGTGGTAAAATCTGCAACAGCATTATAACCATTCTGTGGCATTAGATCATGCAACAGCATTAGTGTATGATAAAGGTAACAAACTGAGTTAGACAATGAATGAGCTAGATGAAAAATGATTCAAGACCTGGGCTTCAAGCTTCCCAAAAGTCTCCCAGATATATTCTGCCATGACATACTGTTAAGATACCATAATACAGATGAGACATATGCCAAAACTAAATCTGTGTATTTAAGCAGAAGCAGAGAAGGGGGAACTTTACTTACATAAACTGATGTGACTGTCAGCATACAAAAATATGACATTTATAAGCATTTGTTCACTAGTTATAATAAAAAATAAGAAGTATTCATGCCCCAAAATAGCTCTGGAGAATAAATGGATAGAAAAAAAAGGTAAGAGTTGGGTTTTACTGCACACTGGAGATCAAATCTTCATGCATGTTGGTGGTTTGATGAGGTTCTTTCTGTAATTGGTATGCCATTGCAGAATGTTAAGAGATTTACATTAGCTAGAAGTATGTAGAAAAGGAAGAGGTGCTGAAAGGAGGAGGATGAGAGATGGTTTTCAGCTGAAGAGGCCTAACCTTCCATTTTGTACTTGCAAAAGAGCCTTTTCAAATTTATGCTCACAGAATAAATATATTAATATATATTTGAACACTTGCACTTTCACCTACCTGTTTGCTGATGGCTGTAGCCCAGGAGAACAGGCTGATGCCCAGAGTTGAATTGTGAGTACAAAACACGAATGTTTCAAATATCCAAATAGCTGAAAATCTTTGGCAATGATGCCAATTACAAAGCACAGCATTACAGTGCATTCCCCAGATCAAAAGAAGTGGTGCAATAAAATCGGCAGGACATATACAATTCTAAATAAACATCTACAAAACTTAACTTAAAAACAAGTGAAGGTGTTTGGGAGTCTGTGAAGTAGATTTCTTTTCAAGGAAGCCTATCACCATCCCTAACTACAGCTAATGGCTTCATCTCAGTGTATATTTTTGAGTGAACAATAAAAGCAAATATAAGGTTTCTTATGGCTAAAGATTTGTGGACCTGATCTGATTGCTTCATCCATCACTAAGCGGTGTAAGAGCATATTGCTCCCTGAGGATTTCTTCTTTCAAGACTACTTTGATGTATGCTTCCAATTTAGTAGTTCGTACAGCAGGTTTGATCTAGAAACAAGATCAAGAAATAAGAGTCCGCTTTCTAGCTTTGGAACCACAGTATATAGCCTGTATATATTCTACAAAACCAAGAACTGATGCAATTGCTAAGTTTATGTAGTGTCACAGGACACTCTTGAAATTCCCTGCTCAAGACCTGGTGTGGCAGCAGCTGGCAGGTGTCCAAGGCTGTTATTTCCTGGTCTTCCCTTGTTCCATCTACACTGCTGACGGTTTTCCAGCATCAGATGTTCTTTTGGTGAGGTTTACATCATCTAATTTTAGATGTCCACATCTGAACTTGTTACCTCCAGGTCCCTTCATATCCAGTGAAGAAAAATAAGTATAGTCCTAGGGAAATACATTGTAGACATGTACTTTAGGAAGAAATCAGTCATTCCCTTGAAAAAACTCTTTCTTTTCAGTGACTTTACAGAGGGTTGTTGTGGTTTAACCCCAGCTGGTAACTAAGTACCGCGCAGCCGCTCACTCACTTCCCCCCTCATCCAGAAGGATGGGGAAGAGAATCAGAAAGGAATGTAAAACTCGAGGGTTGAGATAAGAATGATTTAATAAGTAAAGCAAAAGCCACGTATGCAAGCAAAGCAAAACAAAGCAAGGAATTAATTCACTGCTTTCCGTCAGCAGGCAGCTGTTCAGCCATCTCCAGGAAAGCCGAGCTCCATCACATGTAATGGTTACTTGGGAAGACAAACACCGTAATGACGGGTGTCCCCACCTTCCTTCTTCTTCTCCCAGCTTATATATACTCAGCATGACGCCCTATGGTATGAAATGTCCCTTTGGCTAGTTCAGGTCAGCTGTCCTGGCTGTGTCCCCGCCCAATGTCCCGTGCCCCTCCAGCCCTCTCACTGGCAGGGTCCAAGAAACCAAAAAGTCCTTGACTTAGTATAAACATCACCCAGCAACCACCGAAACCATCAGTGTGCTGTCAACACTGTTCTCACACCAAATCCAAAACACAGCACTGCACCAGTTACTAAGAAGAAAATTAATTCTACCTCAGCTGAAACCAGGACAAGGGTTCAGATCACCAGCTCAGATACAGACTTTGAGAACACAGCCTTTCGGCAAGGTACATCCCACTCAGTTTGTCTGTATGTATTTTTCATCATAGAACCATCTGCAACTCAATTCTGATTATCTGAAAATAAAATATTGTAATGTAATTTTTCAGTTTCTTCAATGCAGGTCATCCAAATGGCCATTCTTTGGCAGTTATTTCACTTCTCAGCATTGCTTTCAGTGCTACTGTTAAATTAAGCCCAGCTGCTTCCTTTTCTCTTCATTGACCTTCTAGCAATTACCCTGTTCTCTTTATTACACCTTATTTTAATGTCAACAGTTTTATGCCAGAGCTCAATCACTTGGACGCTCGAATGACTTCACAGAAGAGTAAGAATGAGAAAAACGTCCCTTTAATATATTTAGATGGAAATTATAGTAGGTAATTAACTTTAAAATGCATTTGTATAAGTGAGATTTACTGAGTCCATACACCCAAACCAAACATAATTAAAGTTATTCCATTCATTACTTGGACTGTGTTTTTACTTTCTGTGCTCTCAAAGATATGCCATTGATTCTCATAAGATAACTTTTCAGCTTTTATTTCCAAGTCAGGCTGGCAGAAAAAAGGCATCCAATGTGAGGGACTCCTGAGTCCCTAGAGATTCTCCCTGCACACCCACGTCTTTCGGAAATTCCTGGTTTCACTTTGAGATGCAGAGCTTAACACATAAACTGTCTTGGGGAGTGGAGAGAGAGAGATGGAAGAAGTAGAGAAGGAGGTTAAGAATGGCCATATTTTTAATAAGATTCCTTTTTCTGTGCTGGATATCAGGCATCCAGAGTAACCACTTCTGGCTGCTCAGAGGAGTCACAAACCTTTGGTTAACACAGGGACATCAGGGAAGTTCAATGCAAAGAGCCTTATCATTTATTTCAGTGTCTTTACTCTAAATAAATATAATGAAAATCATTAACAAGCACAGCGTTCCCCATAATAAGTCTAATATTCTTACATGCATGTGTATTTTTTCTGGTATTTATTGGACGTAGATGGAGTAAGGGGTATCCTTATAAATCCCTGCATGGAGTTTGCCTGAAATAAAGCACCCAAACAGAAATGCATAGAGACAAGAAAACAAACAAAAAAAATCTACTAAATCTAAAAAGGTTCTCAGAGACCAAGAGTATGTTACACTATCTCTGGTACTGGTTTTGACCTTCTTCTCAAAAGAACATTTAATTAATTCTTGATGTATTCTTGTATACTCCATGTCATCCACTCATACAGCTGTTTTCTGCCATTGAACTCTGTTTTGCCTCCAGCAGGAGCTCTGTGGAAGAAAGGGCTGGTGAATCAGGACTGTAAAATGCATTTTAGGATTTGGGAGATACCTTTTTTTCTGAGATGTCTATCTCAGGTCCTATCCATAAACATTTGTTTGGGCTTAAGTTGTGTTTCCCTCTGCCTCCTGCACGAAAGCCAGACATAGTAAACTGGTAGCAGCAACATATTACAGGCAGAGGTGGTATTTACTGCAGAGGTAATGTCTTCAGGACATGAAGAATACCTCTTGGGCTTGTTAGAGGTTCGGTTACATTGATCATCTGTGTAGCAGTTACCATTGCTGGCCTTCAAAAAGAAATACACTCCTTAATTTACAGTACAACAGCAATAGCGCTTCGGTGAGTTTGGTTTTGGACTTGGTTCAGCAAACAATGTCAATGTTGATACAAACCATGTTGATGCTTCCTTTTATTTATTACTAAACCATAGCGGCTACATTCACAAAACTGACGTTCTTAGAGGAATCAGCATAAAACTATATATCTGTTTTCCACCACTGACAAGAAATAGAATGTTTTCCCTTGCTCCTGAGCAGAGCAGCTGTGGACCCTTGATCAAGGTGCTTCCACCTGGGACTCACCTGTAAGACTGTATTTTACTTGAAAAGATCAGGAATCATACAAATAACAAGGATGAGCTTCAATGTCAGCACATGGAGGTTTTACACAGCAAAGCCCAGCTGAAGAGTTGATGCCAGAAATCTTTACATTCTACAAAGAATCCACAATGTGTAAAAATGAATTGGTATTTATCGCTGGGAAATGAGGACTTGCAGAGCCCAGTGGGGAAAGAGGTTAATCAAGCCTGTTGTAACTTTACCGGTCACAGAAAGAACCCCTTCAGTTTTAAGACAAACCTGACACAAGCTATCCACTGCTGTTTTCTTTTAAAAACATATGTACGCATCTCACTGAGATCTATACACTCTGTCATCCAATAAGGACGTCAATAAACAGAAGTATGTGTCCTCCCTTTAAAAAATTTAAAAATACATTATTAAAATGTACAGAAAGCTACACAATAGATGTTGTAGACTTTTGTAATAAAAATATATTACGGGAAAGAAAATGTAACATAATTAGTTTTCTTTGTGGTAGTTTGGGAGTGTTTTTAGAGGTAGCAACTGAGCTGAGATAGTAAAATACTTAAAATCTTGTGTAATCACTTATGACTTTTTTTCATTATGCTCATTTCTACATTTTGAAACATTTAAAAGTTACATTTATGTAAATATTTGTCTAAGTATATGTACAGAAGTTCTCTGCCAATAACTGCTCATGCCCCTGTTGAGCAACTGGCAAGTTGCTTTTCTCATGTGAAGAAACAATTAAGCATCTTAATATATATATCCTAAAGCACACACTTAAAGCACTGCCCTTTTACATGAACACCAGGCAAAATATTCTTTA